>NC_045594.1:424963-1624963 GCF_009819795.1 Aythya fuligula | reverse complement strand
TTGATATTGACAGCTATTGAGACCAAAGAGGAAATTAGTGAGGAAATCCTAAGTCAAGTGTTTTCCAGAGTATGATCTTCTAATGTACCAGGGAAGGTGAAAAATGCACTTAAACAGTACCCCTTGAAAAAGGAAGATAGAGAAGGAATTAGCCCGATAATTGATTAACATGCTTAACACCAGAGCTAACTTGGTTTACTGTTTTAGACCTGAAGGATGCCTTCTTTTGCCTCCCTCTCCATGAAGCCAGCAAGAAAATCTTTGCATTTGATTGGAAAAGCCCAAAGAGTGGGTGCAAAACACAGATCACATGGACAAGGTTGCCTCAGGGCTTTAAGAACTCACCCACCTTGTTCAGAGAACAACTTACAAAGGACTTGGAGACCTGGGAAGCCCCATCAGGAGAAGGAAGGCTGTTGCAGTATGTAAATGACCTCCTAATAGCCACCCAGACAGAAGAAGCATGTGTGGCCTGGACGGTAAGCCTCCTAAACTTTCTGGGACTCCAGGGGTACAGGGTATTGAAGAAGAAGGCTCAGGTGGTAAAGCAGAAGGTGATCTATGTGGGTTATGAGGTTAGTGCTGGACAACGGATCTTGGGGCAAGATCGTAAAGAAGCGATATGTCAAACCCCCAAACCTGAGACAATAAAAGAACTATGAACCTTTTTGGGAATTATGTGGTGGTGCAGATTGTGGATCTATAATTACAGATTGCTTGTAAAACTGCTGTATGTGCTCATTGCAAATGGGAACAGGGACCTCCAATGGACAAAGGAGGCCACGCGAGCCTTTGACCAACTAAAGAAGGCTCTCATGTCAGCTCCAGCTCTGGGACTTCCAGATGTGAATAAGCCATTCTTCCTCTTCTTCCATGAGAAACAGTGGATTGCCCTAGGAATACTAGAACAGGACCTGGGCCCATATCGAAGGGCAGTTGCTTATTTTTCTAAGCAGCTGGATGCTGCCGCCAAGGGATGGCACGCAAGTTCACCTTGGGACAGAAAATAACTGTGCTAGTGTCTCACACAGTGTCCACAGTGCTGGAAGTGAAAGGTGGTCACTGGCTTTCCCCACAAAGGGTCCTGAAATCAGCAGAAACCAAGGGGAGCCAGTACACCATGACTGCCTGGAGACCATTGAAGCTACCTACTCCAGCCATCCAGATCTGAAGGACACTCCTTTTGATGATGTGGAAATATGGGAGCAGCTATGCCATCAGTGGAAAATGACATGCTGGGTATGCAGTTACCACTTGCAAAGACATAATAGAATCTGGAAAATAAACATCTATAGGGACTAAATAATTAGATTATTGGAAGCAGTTCAGCTGCTTGAAAAGGTAGCAATCATGCACATTAAGGCACGCCAGAAGGTGAGCTCAGCATTGGAGCAACAATTCCGGGCAACAGTGGCAAATTGACTTTTCTGAACTTCCAAGAAAAGGGGGGTGTCGATATTTACTGGTGTTAACAGATACCTTTTCAGGATGGCCAGAGGCTTTCCCCACTAGGGCTACCAAAGCCTGAGAGGTAACTAACTCTCTTGTAGAGAAAACTTTGAAACTACAGTAGGAAGGACTATATCACCTGCTTCTTACTACCTTCACTGCAATTAAGATCAAGGAACAGAGTGCCTGGATTCACCATTCTCAAGTGAAGAAAGCTCTAGAAACCCCCTGGAAAGTAAAGCTGGGTAACAGTGAACTGAAACTAAAGCTCAGTCAAGCAAAATGAGGACATTACTGTCAGGAGTATTTAGTAATATAATTTGCATAAAATTTAGTTAGCAGAATTGTTTTAGTTTTGTGGCTTATAGTCGTAATTGTGATTCAAGAATTGGAAGGTGCCTCTATGATAATAGAGAATGGTGAGTGGCCTTGGTCCAAAGCCATAACAACAGAGGATAAGAGTATTAATGGAAAGTTAGCAATTGTGGTTATGTGGTGAACAAATGGTAACCATTTATATACATTATAAGAATGGCAAAAAAATAGGAGAAGAATGAACACACCGAAGAACCATAGGGGATGAAATTAAAATAGGGTGCCAAATGATTAACAGCCCCTACAACCATCCTTATTGGCATTGGGAACTAGCCAATGGCAAGTTTCAAAGGTGTTACTGAGATGGGATGTTGTTGACGGAAGGAAGACACAGACGCTCAATATGAGTGAACAATGAACTTCAACTTTAAGGGATAGCTCAGTCGCCTTTTATCTAGTTCGAACATAATCAACTCATACATATTGCAAAAACTAAGCTCAGGATTGGCTAACACTTCCCGCTCTTTTCAGTTAGTTCCTCCTTCTTTTAGCCACCGTCCCGCCTTAGGGACTTTCCCAATCGCTCAAGGGCATCGTGTCCTTGAGCCTGATTGGCTCTCAGCCAGCTGCGTACGTGCCCAGACTCATGTGAGTTGAGTACGGTACTTCACTAGCCCATTGCCTCCTAACTGCCCAACATCCACATGTCCTATTTCACTTAACCATTCCTCCACAATGGGAAAAGGCTGAAGACCGAGACCACAAACTAATGATAGATTCAATTAGTATGGTTCAAGATAACATATCTTTAGCTCTTAGTTGTATGCAAGCACAGTTATGGATGCAGGCAATGGCTGCCTTGACCATTAGGGAAGGAAGTGAAGACATTTTTCCAGCTGAAGTCCGAAAGACTGTTTGGGACAATGCCAATGATTTTGAGAAGAAGTTCCAATCTTGGTGGACTCTGGTAAATTTTACCTATGATCCCATTGTTAACATGGCTACTGCCTTCATGCTTACTATACGTAATGGCACAGTTTATGTTATCCACCCCATCATTGCACTAGGATTAAACCATGAGGAGACAGTGCTCTATCCTTCGGAGCATAGAACATGGGCACGGATGGAGAATGGGAAATGGCAGTCTGTAAATCTAGAATCATGTGTTACCCGGGAACAACAAGGATTCATTTGTGAAAGCAATACAATTTATGCTCAGGACGTATGTCTTGACACTGAGCAAGGTGTCTGCCATTTTGAAATTCATCCAAATACTAGTCAAAAGACTGTGCTTGTATATATTGGTCAAGGCTGTGTGTGTTTAAGAACTGCTTGTGCTTTTGTAGAAGTAGATAAGGAGAATATAACTCTCCCTAGCAAAAATCATTCTAACTTTTGTATTTGTAACTTTGTTAGAATCGTCGGGTGTGATTTTCTATATTTGGTACCAGTGGTATCCCACCAGTTGATCAAGTCTAACAACACAATGTATCACAAATTATTACCTACACCTATTGGGATGAACCTCACGTTAGTGAAGCAACTAGTTAAACACCAAGACCTGATCAAAATTTTAAAAGGCATTCAGGAAGACTCTAATCACTGTCCATCATGATACAAAGGGAATAAGCAGAGTTTTTCGAAGAGTAAATCAAGACACAAATAGCAACTGGTGGGACACACTCTTTGAATGGTCGCCAACTGCAACTGGGATTTTGAACACACTGAGTCACCCAATTATTGTTTTATTGATATTAGTTGGTATAGCTCTATTAGCTTCCTTGACGAAAGTACATGGCAAGGCATTGAGGGATACATATCATAGAGATTGGGAAGAATTTATGTATTAAGCAAAAGAATTTACTAGATTTTCCAGAAAAGGGGGGACTGGAACAAGGGATTAGAAATTAGAGAGCGATTGATTAAGAATGAATAAATGCTACATTTGTGATTGTGGGAATAAAAGTGTTGTTTTTGCAGAGTTACATTGTTTAAGGAATTGTGTAAGGAATGTGGTATTGAGATATGCTTACAGTGATAAGAAAGCTTAGCAGGCGACCTTGTAAAATGCAGACAACCAGACTCCTTAGAAAAATTAGGTGAAAATCAGGGTGTCAAGTCAGATAAGTGAAGAAACATTACCACTTCAAACAGCAAAAAAAGTCAAAAAAATTGAAATTTAACAGGCCCACCACAATCGTGCACACCCACCACGGTAGTTCATCTTCTATTTTCACAACCTGTAAGGATGTAAAGTAGGTATGTTTATTCAGCACTGCACAGCATGGGGGGGGGGGGTAGTCCCACCACAATCCTGCGCACCAACCACAGTAGTTCATCTTGTATTTTGTTGTGGTTTAAACTGGTCGGCAGCTGTTAGAGGACACACAGCCGAAAGCACGACAGACACCAGCAGAGTCAGATCATGCTCCATTTTATTGCCCGAATAGCCTAACTTTTATAGTGAACTTAACAGGGGCGGACAGTGTTTCACACAAGATTATTGGTCAAAAGCACTCAGACAAACAACTAGAAGAAAACATCCCCACCTGCAAGAAAACAACCCCCCTTGTGATTAGCAGTCATGTAGATCTTGTCCTTGAAGCCAGCTGCTGGTAACAATATTTTTCTGAATTCCTCAATTGGGCGATGTGGGAATCATTGTCGTGGGAGTTTCTCATAGTTATTCTGGTAGCTTGGTTTACTCAGCTACAGCAGGCCATGAGATTTTCTAAGGCCTACTCCTGGTTGCTTAAGGCAAGCTCAGATCGAACAATTGTTCCACGGACTCATGTCCACGCCCTGTATGCCAATTCCCAACAGGCAGCTAAACACCACATAGGTGTTCAATCACCCTCCCCCCTCCCTCTCTGGGATGGGGGACAGAAATGGGAAAGTGAAGCCTGTGGGTTGAGATAGAGACAGTTTATTAAGACAGGAAAATAATGATAACAGTAATAATAGTACTACTACTAATAATGTGTACGAAACAAGTGATGCACAATGCAATTGCTCACCACCTGCTGACTGATGCCCAGCCTATCCCCGAGCATCCGGCCCCCCCACCCTGGCTAGCCACCCCTATATATTGTTCAGCATGATGTCAGATGGTATGGAATACCCCTTTGGCCAGTTTGGGTCAGCTGTTCTGGGTCTGTCCCCTCCCAGCTCTTGCTGCACCCCTAGCCTTCCCACTGGCAGGACAAAGAGAGAAGCTGAAAAGCCCTTGGCTTGGTGTAAGCACTGCTCTGCAACAATTAAAACATCAGCGTGTTATCAGCACTCTTCTCATCCTAAGCCAAAACATAGCACCCTACCAGCTACTAGGAGGAAAATTAACTCTATTCTAACTGAAACATAGGACATATATCCACCCCTTATTCCATACCATTTATGTCAAGCTCAGATTACACTCTTTCCCATACATTCTAATTAATCACCATTTTCATCTAGGGTATATAGCAGTCATGGTAGTGATGACATACAGTATTATATAATAATTAACATGATACAATTCAACTCATGGGCTATTCTTACCCAGTATTAAATCCCCTTGAGGTACACACTGGACCTCCCCATTCTTTTGCATTACCCACCAAGTGCATCCAGGTCCGTGAGCAAAAGCAATTCCACGAATAGGTTTGCCTTTTCCTGAGGCAGGAGTAGCCCAGACTGCTTTACCCAGCATGTTTCTGACGTGCACTACAGGAACTTTGTCCCCTTCTACAGTACGTAGCAAGTTTGATTGGACAGGTCCAGCTAGGTTGGCAGATCCTCTAGAATTGACTAACCAGGTGGCCTTTGCCAAATGCGTATCCCAATTTTTGAACGTCCCAGCATCCATTGCTTTCAGTGTAGTCTTTAACAGTCCATTGTATCGCTTGATTTTCCCAGAGGCTGGTGCATGATGGGAGATGTGATACACCCACTCAATGCCATGTTCTTTGGCCCAAGTGTCTAAAAGGTTGTTTCGGAAATGAATCCCATTGTCTGACTCTATTCTTTCTGGGGTGCCATGTCACCATAGGACTTGCTTTTCAAGGCCCAGGATAGTGTTCCGGGTGGTGGCATGGGGCACAGGATATGTTTCCAGCCATCCGGTGGTTGCTTCCACCATTGTAAGTACGTAGCGCTTGCCGTTGTGGGTTTGAGGGAGTGTGATGGAGGACTCATGGTCCTGAGCTGGAGGACCATGATGGTAGGAATGACAAACTCCCAACCGACCCTGAACGTGTGCAGGATTTGCTGCTCCACCTGGATCCATACAAGTCTGTGGGTCCGGATGGGATTCACCATAGTGTGCTTAAAGAGCTGGCTGACGTCATTGTGGGACCTCTTTCAATTATTTTTCAATTATTTTTCAATTATTTTCCTTGGGAATCTGGAGAGGTCCCAATAGACTGGAAGGTGGCAAATGTGGTGCCAGTTTTCAAGAAGGCTAAGAAAGAAGACCGTAGCAATTACAGGCCTATCAGTCTCACGTCAGTGCCTGGTAAAATTATGGAGAAGATGATCCTTGAAGTTACTGAAGTTCCCCTGGGGGACAATGCAGTCATTGGTCCCAGCCAACATGGGTTCATGAGGGGTAGGTCCTGCTTAACAAATTTGATTTCCTTTTATGATAAGATTACCCATCTAGTTGATCAAAGGAAACCAGCTGATGTGATCTTTTTGGACTTCAGCAAGGCTTTTGACACAGTTTCCCATAGGATCCTACTGGACAAAATGTTCAGCATACAACTTAACAAAAATATCATATGATGGGTGAGCAATTGGCTGACAGGCAGGGCTCAAACGGTTGTGGTAAATGAGGCCACATCTGGCTGGCGGATAGTCACTAGTGGGGTCCCTCAAGGCTCCATTTTAGGGCCATTCCTCTTCAATGTTTTTATAAATCATTTGGATGTAGGACTAGAAAGTGTTTTGAGCAAATTTGCCAATGACACCAAACTTGGAGGAGTTGTGGACTCTGCTGAGGGTGGAAAGGCCTTGCAGAGATATTTGGACAGATTGGAGAGCTGGGCAATCACTAACTGCATGAAGTTTAACAAAAGCAAGTGCCGGGTCCTGCACCTGGGACGAGGCAACCCTGGCTATATATACAGACTGGGTGACGAGACGCTGGAGAGCAGCCCCACAGAGAAGGATCTGGGGGTTGTGCTTGACAGCAAGTTGAATATGAGCCAGCAGTGTGCCCTGGCAGCCAGGAGGGCCAACCGTATCCTGGGATGCATCAAGCACGGCATTGCTAGTCGGTTGAGGGAAGTGATTGTCCCACTCTACTCTGTGCTGGTGCGGCCTCACCTCGAGTACTGTGTGCAGTTCTGAGCACCACAGTACAAAAAGGACATTAAACTGTTGGAGAGTGTCCAGAGGAGGGCGACTAAGATGGTGAAGGGCCTAGAGGGGAAGACATATGAGGAGCAGCTGAGGTCACTGGGCCTGTTCAACCTGAAGAAGAGGAGGCTGAGGGGGGAACTCATTGCAGTCTACAACTTCCTCGCGAGGGGGAGTGGAGAGACAGGTGACCTCTTATCCTTAATCCTTAGGTGACCTCTCCTCCTTAATCCTTAGGACCCGCGGGAACGGTGTTAAGCCAAGGCAGGGGAAGTTTAGGCTGGACATCAGGAAGAGGTTCTTCACTGAGAGGGTGGTTGCACATTGGAACAGGCTCCCCAATGAAGTAGTCACTGCACCAAGCCTGTCTGAATTTAAGAAGCGATTGGACTGTGCACTTAGTCACATGGTCTAAACTTCTGGGTAGACCTGTGCGGTGCCAGGACTTGGATTTGATGATCCTTATGGGTCCCTTCCAACTCAGGATATTCTATGATTCTATGATGTAATCCATCTGCCAGGTCTCTCCATATTTATATTTCAGCCATCGTCCTCCATACCAAAGAGGCTTTGACTGTTTGGCTTGCTTGATTGCAGCACATGTTTCACAATCATGAATAACCTGTGCTATAGTGTCCGTGGTCAGGTCCACCCCTTGATCACGAGCCCATCTGTATGTTGCATCTCTACCTTGATGGCCTGAGGTGTCATGGGCCCATAGAGCTATAAATAATTCACCTTTATGTTGCCAGTTAAGGTCCACCTGAGCCACTTCAATCTTAGCAGCCTCATCCTCCTGCTGGTTGTTTTCATGTTCTTCAGTAGCTCGATTCTTGGGCACATGAGCATCTACGTGGTGTACCTTTACAACCAGGTTCTCTACCTGGGCAGTAACATCTTGCCACAATGCAGCAGTCCAGATGGCTTTGCCCCTGTGCTGCCAGTTGTTCTGCTTCCGTTGCTGTAACCACCCCCAGAGGACATTTGCTAATGTTATACTATTATAAATGAAGTCTAAACTCAATCTGAATTTAGTAATATTTATAAAAGACAAGTAAACAGTGCTGGGTGCGCAGGGAGCCTATGCTCTACCAACACACACACACGAACATCAAACTTTCTAAATATACAGAACATTGCTTTTACATACTAAACCAGAGTATGCCTATACATATGTACAATCAGAAAAGGTAACAAACAATTCCTTAAGTCTATTACTATTAATGTCCATGACTGGGGAGCACAGTTGGAGTTGGTAATCCTGGTTGAAGTGCTCCCATATCTTCCATGGCTTCATTAATTTTTCTCAGATCATATAGCAGTCTCCATTTTCCATTCCTTTTCTTGATTACAAACACCGGAGAATTCCAGGGCTAGTCGTGGGAACAATATGTCTCGCTTTAAGTTGTCAAGCAACTCGGCCTTCGGGCCTTATGTATCCTAATCATCCTGGATCGAAGAAAAACATATCCATCTCCTTTTCAAGGCCAATAGGGCCTGGGTCAAAAGGCACGTCCAGGTCACCAGGGGATGTAACAGCAAAAGCCTTCAATGGCAGTAGCGGTGGGGGGGCTGATGGTGTAGCAGAAGGATCAGTAAACGAGCCCGCAGCTCCCTCACTGTCTGGAAAAACACACGTTTCTGACTGTGATCGCACATGGCTCTTCAAGGCCTCAGAGACTGCTTGCCAGGTGCCGAGTAATCCCAATGCAACCTTGTCGTTTTTAGTTGTAGAGTCCCACACCTTGACCTAAGTTTGGTCCCATGTTTCAGGATCATAAACGGTCCGATTGTTAATAAGGAGAATAAGCTGTAAGGTTACCAGGACAGTCTTTGTTTCTAAGGACGTGTGATTCCCCATAATGCGCTACCGCTTACCAGCGAGGGGCAGTTGTGTGTGCGGGTCCGCTTCTCTCAGCTTGAGCTTCTTTCCACCTCCGGTGTGCCTATTTCCAGCGACTTTCTGTGCGAGCTTATTTGAGCGGTTTGCTGAGTCTGGCCGAACCTATCTTCATGAGGCGATCAACGTCCCTGTTTCCATCCTTGTCTCCATTCTGCTAGCCAGTCCCTATTCCTTCCTTATTTTGCTTCTTTATTGATGACGTAACTTCATCATGTTGCCTTTTTTATCTTGAGGGCAGGTTCCCCTCTTATACCCTCCTCCCCACAGCAGTTCTTTTCAAATCAACTTTTCATTGGTCAAACAACTTTGCATATAACAAAAACAGCAAACACCCAGCAACTTCCATGCCTTTATGGCTGGAGAACAAGCAACCCTGAGACTGCATGGCATCTCCTGAATCACCCTTCTTTGTTCCCTCTAAACTCTTTTACATTCCTGATGGCCTCATCGTTAAGAGTCTGATGTTATCATCAACCATGGGGCTTGCCGACCCCCATGGCCACGCTCCCACATCTCCCCCTTCTTTATTAATATCAACCGTTTTCTCGACACGAATTAGCACTCCATATATCACACTACCATCCATGAATCAGTGTACAGATAGAGAACTGGCCAATTTTCTCCTTCAGCAATCTAAATCTAA
This sequence comes from Aythya fuligula, assembly GCF_009819795.1. Lineage (NCBI taxonomy): Eukaryota > Metazoa > Chordata > Aves > Anseriformes > Anatidae > Aythya > Aythya fuligula. Next base: position 1,615,316 of record NC_045594.1, on the reverse strand, counting down.
AGCCAGCTGGATGACTTTCACTTCTGCAAACTGACTCAATTCACCTTCTCCCTCAGCGGCTTCTGCAACTTGTTGTGTAGGACCCCATACAGCAGCCTTCCATCTCCGATGCTTCCCCACAATACGACAGGACCCATCAGTGAACAGGGCATATTGCTTCTCATTCTCTGGTAGCTTGTTGTACAGTGGGGCTTCTTCAGCACGGGCCACCTCCTCCTCTGGTGATATCCCAAAATATTTGCCTTCTGGCCAGTCTATAATCACTTCCAGGATTCCTGGGTGACTGGGTTTTCATATTCGAGCCCACTGAGTAATCAGTGCAACCTACTTGCTCCATGTAGCATCAGTTGCATGATATGTAGAGGGGACCCTTCCTTTGAACATCCAGCCTAGTACTGGCAGTTGGGGTGCCAGGAGGAGCTGTGCTTCAGTACTGACCACTTCTGAAGCAGATTGAACTCCTTCATATGCTGCCAATGTCTCCTTTTCAGTTGGAGTGTAGCAGGCCTCAGATCCTCTGTATCCCCGACTCTAAAACCCTGGGGGTCGACCTCGAGTTTCCCCAGGTTCTTCCTGCCAGTGACTCCAGGTGGGGCCATTCTCCCCGGCTGCAGTGTAGAGCACATTCTTTACATCTGGTCCTGTTCGGACTGGCCCAAGGGCTACTGTATGAACTATCTCCCATTTAGTCTGTTCAAAGTGTGATATATGGAGTAATAATTCGTGTCAATTAGATGGTTGATGTTAATAAAGAAGGGGGAGATGTGGGAGTGTGGCCATGGGGTTCGACAAGCCCCATGGTTGGTGCTAACATCAGACTCTTAACGATGAGGCCATCAGGAATGTAAAGACTTTAGCGGGAACAAAGAAGGGTGATTCAGGAGATGCCTTGCCCTGTCGGGTTGCTTGTTCTCCCACCCTTAAGGCATGGAAGTTGCTGGGTGTTTGCTGGTTGCTAAGCAAAGTTGTTGACCAATGAATAATTAGTGGAAAAGAACTGCTGTGGGGCGAAGGGTATAAGAGGGGAGCCTGGGACTACTAACAATCCCGTGCTTAATTCCTCGAATTACACTCCTTGTACGGAGAATAATCCAAGGAATGCAGTTTACCACAATCCCGGTGGAAAGTCCTCAAGAAGACAGAGTCTCTGTTATGGTTCAATTGGCCTTGGCCAAATTCGAAGCCAAGACATGAATTAGTGACATTCAAAATAAGAGGAGGGATTGTGATATTGCCGGTGTCTACTAAAGCATTATACTTCTGTGCATCTGACATGCCAGGCCATCGAATCCACACAGTCCAATAAACTCGATTGTCCCTCTCCTCCCCCTGGCTGGAGGCAGGGCCCCTCTAGTCCTGGCCAGAATCTTCTTTTCCGTGTCTAAAGGACTGCCTGCTGAAAGTTGGAGCAGCAAACTTTTCAGATAACTCCTTTTTCCTGATTTCTTTTGCAACTCGTGTACCTGTGCCTCTAGGGTCAAGGTAGATTTTCCATCCCATTTTCTCATATCTTCTCCATGGTCACGTAGGTAAAACCACAGGGTGACATGGGGTGTGTACCCACCATATTGTCTTCCTTGCACGGATGAATGCTTACCCCTGATAGCTGAAACACCGGTTTGTACAGGTGGGGAGGAAAATAATCTCTCTTCAAGTTGGTGGAACTTTTCAGAAAGTTTCTCCACAGCCAAGACGCAGGCCTGTAAGGAAGAGGAGAGACTTTCTTTACACTGCCGGAGCTGTTTAGCCACTTCATCCACTGTGGGTTCCTCCTCCTCTTTCCAGGCCATTATTGCCAATGAGCTGGCATATGATGATGGTGTACTCCGTACAAACTTCCGTCACATGCATTGTGTACACTTGACTTTATCTGGATCTGTGGATGTTTGTCTGAGGTCTGGGTCCTCATAAATCACCTCCCGTACGGCTAATTCCCTCAGGTACTGGATTCCCTTCTCCATAGTGGCCCACTTACTGGTAGACATAGAAGTTCTTCCTTGAAGGGATACCTTTCCTTCACTGCTGAGAGGAGACGCCTCCAGAGGCTGTGAGGTCGTGCTCCATCTGCAATTGCTTTGTCAATGCCTGTGTCTCTAGCAAAGGATCCCAGCTGCCTGGATTCCCTGCCCTCTAATTCCACACAATTGGCTCCGGTGTCCCAGCACTGGAGCAGCCAGGTGACAAGCTGCTCACCTATTCAGTGACCAAAATCTTTTCGCACATCTCGTAGCTCAGGCTGGTATAGGTTTCGGGTAATTACTGTTGAAGTTTTGACATCTTCATCTTCATCCTCCTCCTCTGATGGCCCAGCCTCATCTTCTCTATACCTAGACCTAGCAGAAGACTCTTTGCATTCTAAACGACCTGAATCTCTATATCATTTTTTCACCTTGTCTACAGGGGCAACTTGCACTGCTACAGCTCATTTCTCTGACCCAGCCACAGGGCCTGTCACAGGTGTTGGAATACACGCTGGGCCCATCACAGGGGTTGGAGTGGCTGCAGGAGCTGGAGAGGCTGCGGGGTCCATCGTAGGGGTTGGAGTGGCCGTTGGGCCTGTCACAGGACTTGGAGTGGCCGCAGGGTCTGTCACTAGGTTGATAGTAGCATCAATTGCAGCTCAATAGGCATAGGCCAGACCCCCAGCACGCTACAGTGATTTGTGTCTCTTTGGAACTGCCAGAGTCACAACACCCCTTTTTCAAGCAGCAAGTCATGTCCTCCTTGCTGTTTCAAAAATCCCTCAACAATTCCCCCTTTTTCTTTTTGAGCAAACCAAGCCCGATGTAACACTTTTGCAAGTAACCTTTTAACCACATTTATTACAATACAACACGCAATGATGATTAACACCACAACAAACAGAATCCTTAATCCGTCTTTGATTAATCCCAGTAACCATCTAGGCATCGTTCCAAACAAATCAGTGAGCCATTGATTGAAAGGATTGATATCATATTGAATCTTTCTCATGTGCTCTTTCAGGAAAGTAATGGATTTGTGAATTGACTCATTATGATCAGAAAGGTTCATGCAGCACATTCCCTCAAAGTCATCACACCCATGCCCTTGAGCCAAGAGCAAGAAGTCAATAGCAGCTTGATCCTGTAAGAGCGCATGGCGCAGGCTATTTTGATCTGGTAACATCTCCTCAAGTATCTCTGTCGTGGCATGGGCTTGCTTCTCGGTCCAGCATACCAATTTTTCTAAGTTATTAAGTGTGGCCGCAGATGCCACTCCTGGCACTAAAATTGCCAATGCCACTCTAGCTGCAACACCAAGCAATTCAACATTATCATTGCAATCCGGTGCAAGCAATGCCCATGTATGTCTGGTGATCTCACGCAACTGTGAAAAGCTAGGAGCAAATATAGTAAGTTTACCTAATGGACCTCCGATAGCATTTGCAGGGATACCTTGCCAGGCCCTATCCCCACAAATCAGAAAAACATCAGGAGGTAAGGCCATAGCTGTACGATTGTTCCAAATGCTGTAGTTGTTACCTCTTGTCTCCGCGCCATAAGCCCCTAAACCCTGCCTAGCAGTGTCATTGTAACCACAGGTGTTTCTGTACCCGTATGGCCCTTTCCAAGTTCCTGTGGCAGGACCTCGGTAATTCATTCTTATTTGTGGTAACACATTTGGTGCTGCTATATTTATTGTTTGAAAATGAATACTCGCAGGAGGGTCTTCTCGGTCACTAGTCAAACATAAGTGATTCAAGACAAACACCGTCTCGGACAATCGCTCATCGATGTTTGTGGAGGAATGGTTAAGTGAAATAGGACATGTGGATGTTGGGCAGTTAGGAGGCAATGGGCTAGTGAAGTACCGTACTCAACTCACATGAGTCTGGGCACGTACGCAGCTGGCTGAGAGCCAATCAGGCTCAAGGACACGATGCCCTTGAGCGATTGGGAAAGTCCCTAAGGCGGGACGGTGGCTAAAAGAAGGAGGAACTAACTGAAAAGAGCGGGAAGTGTTAGCCAATCCTGAGCTTAGTTTTTGCAATATGTATGAGTTGATTATGTTCGAACTAGATAAAAGGCGACTGAGCTATCCCTTAAAGTTGAAGTTCATTGTTCACTCATATTGAGCGTCTGTGTCTTCCTTCCGTCGACAACAGATGTTCTTGATCTCTTTTAACCTCACTAATTGTTCCTTTAAAACCTGATGTGATTGTTCAACCATCACTTGGCCTGTGGGAGAATATGGAACACCTGTGATATGCTTTACTCCCCACATTTTCATAAATTTTCTAACCCTTTTGCTGACATACGCTGGACCATCGTCCGTCTTGATCTGCTGTGGCACTCCCATAATGGCCACACACACCATCAGATGTCTACGCACAAGGTGTGCTTTTTCTCCCCCCTGTGCCATTGCCCATATGAATCTTGAAAAAGTATCAATACTCACATGCACATATATTTTAGTACTATATTCCGGCACATGCGTTACATCCATTTGCCATACCTCAAGTGCCTTAATACCCTGTGGGTTAATTCCCAAACCTAACCCTGGTCCATGATGACTACAGGAAGCGCACGCTCTTACTATTCCTTTCGCCTCTGTCCAAGCAAATCCAAGCATTCTCCGAAGACCCTTTGCATGCTGATGGAACATTTTGTGCAACACTCGCGCATGTGCAAAATCACTCTCAGGCCCCTCTGTGACTATACTCACCTACTTGTCTGCTTGTGAATTACCTTCTATTAACTCAATTGAGAACTGGTGACTACGTATATGGATAACACAGTAAGGTGCAGTTCTCCCCTGAATGGCATCTCGCAGCTGCAGAAATAATAACAATCTGTCCCTCTTAGTTTGCCATATCAAGGCATCCTCTATCCATTTTACCATGTTGACAACATACAGAGAGCCTGAGACGAAATTAATTGGCTCATGCATCCAGCACTGACAAGCCCAAACAACTGCAGACAATGCCAATGTTTGTAATGAATCCCCTGTCTCCCCCGGAATTATGTATTTCTCCCAACTTCCGTTCTCGTACCACACACACACAGCCTTCCTACTTGCTGCACCTGCATCAGTGTATACAGTGCGACCCACCACTGGTCGGGACGAAAGCCGTGGTACTATCTGCCATTTATATGATCTTATAACTTGCCAGAGAGGCCCCTTTGGAGTTCTGGAATGTACCAATCCCGGGTAATCTAACATAGCTTCTTGTAGTGGCATGGACTGCTGTAAACACCATTCCAAATGATCCTAAGTCATCGGCAGACTAATATCTCCTGGTTCCTGCCCGCTGATCTCAATACTTTGAGAGTGACCCTAACGTACTAATTCTGCAATAACTTCTGCCCATGTTTGAACACTCATTTTTGGCTGAATCGGTAGGAAAATCCATTCCAGAACTCGAAAATGCTGCCCTATCATTCCACCCTTGCCATCACCTTTTTCACTTATGCCATTCCTACTTTCAGTGCTGTTAGTGTCAGTGGCATCCTCCTGATACTGTTTCTGTCTTTGTCACCCCTTACTCTCCCCCTTTTCTTTTTGCCACTGACCAAGCACCGCAAATGGATGAGACTTGCTAATGGATGAGATTGCTAATTAGGAAGGAGAGTGCAACGTCTGCTATACATCTGCAAGCAGTGCCAGCTGCAACCTTAAAAGCTATTTGTGAAAGAGCCTGCCGGTGGTCATTTGTTAGTGTAAACTGCAGCTCTGCACTCCTGCACCGCAATAAAGGTAGTAATATAGCTAAGTTGTCATTAGTAAACCGTACAATGTGGCAACCCCTCTGAATATTATTCAGGAACATTTGTACATTTATCAAATTATGTAACACCATAGTGTTATAAGTTAGACCACACAATTTACTGGTCTATTGAAATTATTTTATTAATCAAGTAAGCAGACACAAGCAAAACAGCGCTGGGCGGCTGGGGAGTCTCCGCTCCGCAACAGCACGCAACTTCCCCTTTCCAGTGTTGCTGTTTTATAGCATTCAAGTTCTGGCATGTCAAGACTTGACTTGTCGACTTGTCGAGACCCGTCGACTTGTCGAGACCTGTCAACTTGTCGAGACTAGTTCTGAGGCTTCGCAGTCTGTTGTTGGGGGTCGTTCTGGCCCACCAAACCGAATGTCATCCATATAATGGTAAATAATTATGTCACACCACGCTGTCCGAATTGGTTGTAATGCCAAGGCCACATATAATTGATCTCCACCCCTCTGCTATGTGCCAACTCGCCACACGGTGGCGGTCGTCTGCCGTTTCCGCTGACGCCTCCGATGTCCCAAAGCAACTCGACTCCGGATGTCCCGCGTCTCACCGTGATACGTCACTTCACGTCTCACCGCGATACTTCACTGCTATGCGTCTCACCGCAAAACCTCTGTCTCTGCGTCTCACCACGTCTGTCCGGGTCTGTGCTCCGAGTCTCTCAGCGTCCCGCATGTAACTGCGTCTCTGTTCCTAAGCTCTCTGCGTCTCTCTGCATCTCTCAGCGTCTCTCACGTCCCTCAGCGTCTCCGTGTCTCGCCGGGTCTCAGCCTGTTCGGGCGCCATTTGTTGCAGGAAGAACGGCCGAAAAAACGACAGACACTAGTATGGTCAGATCATACTCTCCCTTTATTACCCGAATAGCCTGACTTTTATAGCAAACTTAACAGGGGCGGATAGTGTCTCACACAAGATTATTGGTCAAAAGAACTTAGACAAACAACTGCAAGAAAACAACCCCACCTGCAAGAAAACAACCCCCTTGTGATTAGCAGTCACGTAGATCCTGTCCTTGAAGTCAGCTGCTGGCAACAATATTTTTTAAATTCCTCAATTGGGCGATGTGGGAACACTGTCATGGGAACTTCTCATAGTCCTCCTGGCAGCTTGGTTTGCTCAGCTGCAGCAAGTCATGGCCTCCTTGCTGTTCCAAAAATCCCTCAACATAACACCATGCTAGTCTGAACATCCCAAGGATATCCAACATCTTGGAGAACTATTGTAAGTATCTCAGAGGATAAGAGGGCGGTGAAGGAGAAAGGGAGAGTGAACAAGTAGGAAAAAATATCTTCCCCTGTCCCCTCCACAGATTGGCTCCCTGAAGAAAAAAAGCAATAGGTGTAATTGTTAATAGTTTCCGAGATATGGTTTCCAAAGTATAGAGTTGATGACAGTGTTGAGTACAAATACCAGGTTAAAGTCATGACCAGAAATTTCATCATATCATAAGCCACTGTTACACTGCACAGTACCATAATGATCTTAAACCAGGGCCTGGAAAGGATAAACAGCATAACAGGGAGCACATACAGAAAGTAACGTGCTATAATACTCAATTTGGAAAACAGGCGCAGCAGACTTGAGATTAAAGCAATCAATGCTGTGACTAGCAACTATTAAGCAGGTCTAATACTTATATCAATTTTAGTTTAACACACTCTGGTCAGATCTGTCGTTCTCTCAACCCTTCATGCCCCACATTGGGCGCCAAAAAGGACTGTTGAGGTTTAACCTGGCCGGCAGCTCAGCACCACACAGCCGTTTGCTCCCCCTCCCCCCTCCCTCTCTGGGAATGGGTAGGGTGTCAGAAAGAAATGTAAACCTGTGGGTTGAGATAGAGACAGTTTATTAGGACAGAAAAGAAAGGGAAATGATAATAATGATAACAGTACTACTACTACTGTGTACGAAACAAGTGATACATAATGCAATTGCTCACCACCCGCTGACTGATGCCCAGCCTAACCCCGAGCAGCCGGCCCCCCCACCCTGGCTAGCCACCCCTATATATTGTTCAGCATGACATCAGATGGTATGGAATACCCCTTTGGCCAATTTGGGTCAGCTGTCCTGGGTCTGTCCCCTCCCAGCTCTTGCTGCACCCCCAGCCTGCCTGCTGGCAGGACAGAGCAAGAAGCTGAAAAGTCCTTGTCTTAGTGTAAGCACTGCTCTGCAATAGTTAAAACATCAGCATGTTATCAGCACTCTTCTCATCCTAAATTCAAAACACAGCACCCTACCATCTACTAGGAGGAAAATTAACTATCCTATCTGAAACCAGTTCAGTATGCAGTACTGAGTGATTAAGAGAAAGCAGAAGTGTGCCACAGGATGCAACATCCCTGCTGGAATTGCTTTGCTTCTCAGCTGCTAATCTGTGCTTGCCGAAGTGTTTGTAAACTTTCATTTGGAAAGGAGTCAAGGAACTTGGGTTTTGTAACGTCGCCTTCCCATCTGTCTTTCCACAAATGAATTTATTGAATGAGCTTGATTTTGCTGTTAGAAACATACTATAATGGTGATTGATAATTGTATCAAAGTGATTATATTTGATGGTTATGTCTTCAAGACTCTTTATTCTTGAAACATTCCCTTTATTTGTGTTTCAGACAGCTGCAGTGCTATATATAAATTAAAGAACTATATAGGCACAATAGTTCTTGATGTTTCTGTTTGGTACTATTCCCTCATTTTCAGTTTTAAGTGCAGGTCTGGTTGTCCCCCTCTCTTCTACCCCATGTTAAAAAGGGAATGGTAGAGCAAGAAAAAAGACTTTGAAAGGTACTGGGAAGATTGCTTTTATGGGATGTAAGGAATAAGCAAAGTATCACAGAATCACAGAATTGTAGGGGTTGGAAGGGACCTCATGAGGTCATCGGGTCCAACCCCCCTGCCAAAGCAGGTTCCCTAGAGCAGGCTGCTCAGGTAGGCATCCAGACGGGCCTTGAATATCTCCAGAGTAGGACTTCGCAGACTGCAAAACAGAGGGTTGTGGTAGACATCTGTAAAGTTTCTAGCGAGAAAGTTCTGTGGGGAAATGAGTTCATCACTCATGCAAATATGAGTGAGGGGATATTAAATCAGTAAGTTATAGGTTCAGAACGAATGTAAGGAAGTGGTTTTAATATATGAAGTTAACCTGAGAAACTCTTTACTTAAGGTCTTGTGGATGCTGAAAATTTATATGTGGGGTGTTTTGACAAATGTATTCAAAAAAAATCACAGGAAAAAAAAAAAAAACAAAAAACAAAAACAACAACAAAAAAACAACAAACATAACAACAAACTAACTAACCAAATTGAAAAACAATGCTGAATGAACAAGGCTGGTGAATTATGTAAATTGTTTGGCTCAGGAAGTGTCTGAGCTACAAATGGCTGAAGATCAGGATTGTGTCCAGAGGAATGGTGTTGTGGTTTCAACTCTTATACGTTTCCACAGACTTTGACGGTAGTCAATGACAAGATTGTATGTAGATCTACTTCTCGGCTTCATTCAGCACATAAATTATTAGATTCATGTGTAGCAATTCAACTCGTTTGCAAAGTGAAAGTGGATTTATCACTTGTACTTCTGTTCCTGAATTCCTTTCCTTTTCATTCTTTCAGAGCAATGTGCACATGGCAAAAATGTGGAGACCAACACCAAATTAAATCTAGCGAAACAGAAATAAAAGTGAAAGGGGAAAACATGAGGTTTTAATTTTGGATTTAAAGTACCTGACAAGGAACCTTTCAAACATTTCCTGGCTACGTAAGAAAATAGAGCAGTGTGCCTTTTTCGTAAATATCAGACTAGTCCAAATTGTGTTTGTGATAGCCTATTTTTTATCTTAAAAAGTTAAGAAGAAAAGATATCTGGAAGAAAATGAGCTTCTGTAACCAGAATTGCATATCTAAACATTTTCTTGTTTTAAAACCTTAGCACAGTTGGAAAAGAACATATTTGAATTTGCTTTGCCAGAACTAGTAAGGATGTTGGTTTTTCTAAAACAAGAATGCAGAGCAGACCTTCTTGAGGTCACAGTTTGAAGTCTGTTTAGTTTCGCTGTAGTTAGCATTATGTGATTTTTTTTTTTTGAGATTAACCAGAACTTAGGTTTAACATAGTGTGGTGGTTCCGCTCGAGTGGGCAGCCGAGCTCCACCACAGCCGCACTCTCACTCCCCCTCCTCAAAGAGGAACGGGGAGAAAATACGATGAAAAGGGCTCAAAGGATGAGATAAGGACGAGATAAGCTTGGTTTGCTCAGCTGCAGCAAGTCATGGCCTCCTTGCTGTTCCAAAAATCCCTCAACATAACACCATGCTAGTCTGAACATCCCAAGGATATCCAACATCTTGGAGAACTATTGTAAGTATCTCAGAGGATAAGAGGGCGGTGAAGGAGAAAGGGAGAGTGAACAAGTAGGAAAAAATATCTTCCCCTGTCCCCTCCACAGATTGGCTCCCTGAAGAAAAAAAGCAATAGGTGTAATTGTTAATAGTTTCCGAGATATGGTTTCCAAAGTATAGAGTTGATGACAGTGTTGAGTACAAATACCAGGTTAAAGTCATGACCAGAAATTTCATCATATCATAAGCCACTGTTACACTGCACAGTACCATAATGATCTTAAACCAGGGCCTGGAAAGGATAAACAGCATAACAGGGAGCACATACAGAAAGTAACGTGCTATAATACTCAATTTGGAAAACAGGCGCAGCAGACTTGAGATTAAAGCAATCAATGCTGTGACTAGCAACTATTAAGCAGGTCTAATACTTATATCAATTTTAGTTTAACACACTCTGGTCAGATCTGTCGTTCTCTCAACCCTTCATGCCCCACATTGGGCGCCAAAAAGGACTGTTGTGGTTTAACCTGGCCGGCAGCTCAGCACCACACAGCCATTTGCTCACCCTCCCCCCTCCTTCTCTGGGATGGGGGACAGAAATGGGAATGTGAAGCCTGTGGGTTGAGATAGAGACGGTTTATTAGAACAGAAAAATAATAATAATAGTACTACTAATAATAGTACTAACAATAACGTGTACGAAACAAGTGATGCACAGTGCAATTGCTCACCACCTGCTGAACAATGCCCAGCCTATCCCCAAGCAGCTGGCCCCCCCACCCTGGCTAGCCACCCCTATATATTGTTCAGAATGGCGTCAGATGATATGGAATACCCCTTTGGCTAATTTGGGTCAGCTGTCCTGGGTCTGTCCCCTCCCAGCTCCTGCTGCACCCCCAGCCTGCCTGCTGGCAGGACAGAGCAAGAAGCTAAAAAGTCCTTGGCTTTTGAAATGAGTTCCAGGAAATCATTTCCATTGTCTCAGTCCTGTCCTGATTAGTTCACAATACCTATAGAAATCCCTTATCTTCCAGAGCCCTCCTATCTCAGTCCTGATTAGTTTACATTACCTATAGAAATCCCTTTAGCATCTATTTCGTACTTCAATCTCTTTTGAAGGAAAAATGGGCCTAAAAACTGTAGTGCAAACTTTAATTAGGGATGGAAGACGATAGGGATTAGGGATAGGAAGAAGACAGAGTAAAGGCTCATAATCAGACCCCAAAACCAACGGAGATTCAATTGGCCTTGGCCAAATTTGAAGCCAAGACACGAATTAATGACATTCAAAAGAAGAGGAGGGATAATATTGTGATATATGGAGTAATAATTCATGTCAAGAAGATGGTTGATATAGAACAATGAAAAACACTGAGTAAACTGTTAAAATTTGTTGTTTAATGTTATATGATAATCATATCATTAGTGCAGTTTCAAGGGTTAACGAAACGTGGGAAAAGATGGCCTGGCATAAGTTAGTGTCAATCACATTTTGTTACATTCGGGAACCTTGTGGAGGGCAGAGCATGGGCAGAGGTGGAAGCTACACCCTGCAGTCTGGACAAGATCCAGGAACCCACAGAGTCTGCGCAGGAACAAAAAGTTACTAGCGGTGATGAAGAAGAACCGTGAGCCTTCATCCCCACGACCCGCAACGACCACCACCAAGAGATAATGCGCAGGCGCCAAAAGGAGGAGTTTGTGAAAATACTAATTATAATACGAAGTGGGGATAGGTCATACATATGTATAGGCGTACTCGGATTTCTCATGAATATGTAAAAGTGATGTTCTATATATATATTTAGAAAGTCTGACGGTTGTGCGCGCATGTTGGTAGAGCATAAGCTCCCCATGCACCCAGCGCTGTTTACTTGCCTTTTATAAATATTACTAAATTCAGATTGAGTTGTATCTTCATTTATAACAATATAAACTGTACTATGTGACTAGTAGGCGTGCTCCTGCTTGTGGGATGCCCGCCATTGCAATCGCAAATAAAAATGCTACTTCACTGAGATCCTTGCCTGAGCCTGTTATTGGCTACAGAATGTTTCTCACACTACCACAGCAGCATACCTGGGAACCTTGTCTCACCTTCAAAATGGTTAGATACAGTTCATTTTTTAATAATAAGAAAAAAACCTCACGGTCCCTAGCCCCCCTCCCCCCCCCCGGTTTCTTTCATCACCTCTGCAGGCCCTCAGAGTAATGTCACCCTGCCATGCAGGACAGCCTACTCAAACTCCAGCTGCACGAGCTGATACCTGGGACAGGCAGAAAAGGAACAAAAGACTTTTTCTTTTTTTTCTCCTGGCACTGCTGAAAACTACTATTCAAATGCAAACACACTTCTGAGAACTCCTGTGCTTCTCCAGTTTGGGCTTGATGGGCAATACCTTGGGGAAGCTGTCCCCGGGGCTCCGATGACTACAGTTTAAAATTACTGTATTCCTTTACATATAAACAGTGTCATTAGACTTGTACTTTTAAAAAATAAGATCAACCAAGGCCAGGGCCAGGCTCTGCAGATAAAGTAGTAGCTTATCTCTTACAAATATTTTTAATATTTTTTAATTACAAGTAGTCCTCGCTCCAGGTAATGTAACTGACACAAAGTACCTGCACACACTCAGCCCCTAGACTTTCACAGAAAGCCCAGGAGCAACCACTCTAGTAGAAAGGAATCCTACCTCACAGCAAAGTAGGGGAGGGGGCACATGGCCAAGATAGCATAAAAACAGGGGAAAAGTCATTTGGAGCAAATATAATAAAAAGGGATTTCAAAAACCCTTCATGTAAAGGATCAAGGAGGTTAAAGCAAAAACTGGTTCAAAAAGATGTACAAAACTGTTGGAGACCAACAGAAAACTCTGCCAAAAATAACTTGTGTTTAAATCATAACTCAATGGCATCACACAATTTCATTGAAAAGAAAAGAAAAGAAAAGAAAAGAAAAGAAAAGAAAAGAAAAGAAAAGAAAAGAAAAGAAAAGAAAAGAAAAGAAAAGAAAAGAAAAAAAGAAAAGGAGTGGAAATCTGTGTAAAGATCAGCATTTGTAAAGAGTTATCATTAGCTCCAGAGACCAGCGTAATTCCCATGAAGTCCTGATGGAAGGGGGCCTCCTGCCACAAAGAGTTTTGTTCCAGACGAGTCGTAGCAGTGGGTGTAAACAGCATTTGGGAAGAAATTAATTTCAGAAAAATAATTCCTCCAGGTTTCATCATGATTCTGTTAAAGAAAAGTTCAGACTGTTACTGATGCCAAACAAACAGGAAGCCTTGTTTCACAGAAGCAGAATGTAGTTTCCAGAGCCTAAGAGGGATCTTTTCCTTTGTTAATACTACCTGAAGCTTCAGACAGAACAACTTGAATTGGAAGATACCAGATCCTTCCTGAAGCTTTTTCTGAGGAGGTTTGAACCAAACAGTGGAGGTGGGGAGGGTGAAGGGTAGGGAAGATAGCAAGTCCGATTAATTTTTAAAGTTGCAACACAACGATAAAAAAGATAATGAAGTTAGACATAGCCATTAACTGCTTTATAGAAACATAAATGGACATTGAACTCAAGTGCCTGCCATGGCATTATTTCAGGAAACCAGAGTTTCTAAAATTGTATAAAGTTAAACTAAATCTCTCAGATTACCACATTAATTTATCACACTTTTAAGGTAGACAACATAACTTGTTTGATGTACTAACAACTAGAAGATAGACTACAATCAAAACTATGAAGAGGGAAAAAAAACTAGTTAATTTATGGATCAGTGGATAAGCAGAGTAGTCAGTACGCCTTACATTCAAGCAGCTGGCCACTCAATACCTTTGTGAAAACAATCTTGCAGCATTTCTTGATTTTCATTATTACAGATAGCTCCCATTACTATAAAAGCAGCTTGTTCAAGCCCTATAGCTACAAGCTACTACTCACCAGCCAACCTTTCCCCGTAGTCAACTTCAAAATTTCACTTCCTCCTAATTTCTGCTTCTGTCCATAGCAGGCACGTGGGGGCTTTTCATCCAGGAACCTCTGGGCTCTGATATCATAGAACAGTAAGGAGCCGTGTCCTGTTCCCACTGTGATGATGTGTTCATAGAAGCTCACTGATCGAATACCTGACAAACAGAGAAAGGACACACAATCCAGTGAGGACCAGGCACGCTTTGGCTCTGCAACGCTGCTGCTTGATGCCTAATGCTTTCTTCAACAAAAACTACCTTCTAGTTTTCTCCACATCAGTTTTCCCATTTCTATGGAGCAGTGTAGATAAATCCCATTTATACTACTGAAGCAGCAGCTTCAATTGTATACGTAATATAATATACATAATTTATAATATATGTAAAATTGTAAAATATAATATACATAAAATATAATATATGTAAAATTGTATGTATGTATGTGTATATACACACACACACTATTCCCTTTCTCCTCTGAGGCCATCTACTCCACTGATGGTGCATAGCAAGAAGCTTCATTCTCAGCAGGCCCCAGCTCTGCCAGATAAGCAAAGATCTAAGATGTTTAAGATCAAGAGCAAGCTTGTTCTGTCTGCAACGAGCTTCTAAGTGAACCTGCAGGAGCGAGTGCATGGCAGCACATAGCGGAAAGGATGCATATTGGTGTCTCCCACGAGCTCACCCTTATCTAGCTACCTGCCAAGCTGGGAGAAAGAGCCAATGAGAAAAATTACTCTGCTTCCACCACATGCATCTTGCAGATCTAGAGCAACAAAAGTAGTTCAAAGTAGTAGGCCAAAAAAAATAATGGTCCATTGTGGCTGGCCCAGAGGCTCCATGCATCCTTGGCATAGACTACCTCAAGAGAGGGTACTTCAAGGATGCAAAAGGGTACCGGTGGGCTTTTGGCATAGCTGCTTTGAGCACAGAGAAGATTAGACAGCTGTCTACCCTGCCTGGCCTTTCAGAAGACCCTTCCGTTGTAGGATTGCTGAAGGTTGAAGAACAGCAGGTACCAATTGCTACCAGAACAATGCACCGACGGCAATATCGCACCAACTGAGACTCCCTGATTCCCATCCATGAGTTGGGAGAGTCAAGGAGTGATCAGCAAGACTCGCTCACCCTTTAATAGTCCTATATGGCCAGTGTGAAAGTCTAATGGCGAGTGGAGGCTAACGGTGGACTACTGCGGCCTGAATGAAGTCACGCCACCGCTTTGTGCTGCAGTGCCGGACATGCTAGAACTTCAGTACGAACTAGAGTCAAAGGCAGCCAAGTGGTACGCCACAGTTGATATTGCTAATGCATTTTTCTCCATCCCTTTGGCAGCAGCATGCAGGCGGCAGTTTGCTTTCACTTGGAGGGGCACCCAATACTCCTGGAATCGACTGCCCCAGGGGTGGAAACACAGCCCTACCATTTGCCACGGACTAATCCAGTCTGCACCGGAACTAGGGGGAGCTCCTGAACACCTGCAGTACATTGATGACATCCTCGTGTGGGGCAACACAGCAGAAGAAGTTTTTGAGAAAGGGAAGAAAGTAATCCAAATTCTCCTGAAAGCTGGTTTTGCTATTAAACAGAGTAAGGTCAAGGGGCCTGCACAGGAAATCCAGTTCTTGGGGGTAAAATGGCAGGATGGACGTCACCATATTCCGATGGATGTGATCAATAAAATAACGGCAGTGTCTCCGCCAACTAGCAAAAAAGAAACGCAAGCTTTCCTAGGCCTTGTGGTATTCTGGAGAATGCATGTTCCAGGCTATAGTCAGCTTGTGAGTCCTCTATATCGGGTGACTCGAAAGAGAAACTATTTTGAGTGGGGCCCCGAGCAACAACAGGCCTTTGAATAAATCAAACAAGAAATAGCTCGTGCAGTAGCCCTTGGATGTTCGTAGGAAAATTCCCACTACACACCATGCGACTGATGCTACGTGGAGTAAGTGGATAGCGTTAATTACACAGCGGGCTCGAATGGGAAAACCTAATCACCCAGGAATCCTGGAAGAAATGGACTGGCCGGAAGTCCATTTAATCAGGAAGTCCATATAATCAGTTGCCAGAAGACAGAAAGCAGTATGTGTTGTTTACTGACGGATCCTGCCATGTGGTAGGGAGCCATCCGAAATGAAAACCTGCTGTGTGGAGTCCCACACGACGAGTTGTGGAGGCCATGGAAGGGGAAGGCGAGTCGAGTCAGTATGCAGAAGTAAAAGCCATACAACTAGCCCTAGAGATTGCTGAAAGAGAAAAATGACCAGTACTGTGTCTCTACACTGATTCATGGATGGTGGCAAATGCTCTGTGGGGGTGGCCGTAGCAATGGAAACAGAGCAACTGGCAGCGCAGAGGTAAAACTATCTGGGCTACTACCCTGTGGCAAGACATTGCTGCCCGGGTAGAAAACCTGGATGTAAAAGTACGTCATGTAGATGCCCACATGCCCAAGAGTCATGCTACCGAAGAACATCAGAACAACAAAGAAGTGGATTGAGCTTCAAAAACTGAAGTGGCTCAGGTGGACCTACACTGGGAATGTAAGGGTGAGCTGTTTGTAGCTCGATGGGCCCATGAAACATCAGGACATCTGGGGAGGGATGCCACATACAGATGGGCTCGTGATCGAGGGGTGGACCTGACCATTGAGGCCATCACACGGGTCACCCATGAGTGTGAGACCTGTGCTGCAATCAAACGAGCTATGAGGGTAAAATCTCCCTGGAATAGGGGGAGGTGGCTAGGGTTTCAATATGGTGAGGCCTGGCAAATTGACTATATCGGACCACTCCCACAAACCTGCCAAGGCAAACAGTGCATACTCACCATGGTAGAAGCAACTACAGGGTGGCTGGAAACATACCCCATAAACCATGCCACGGCCCGAAACACTGTCTTGGGCCTAGAAAGGCAAGTGCTGTGGCGTCATGGTACACCAGCGAGAATTGAGTCTGACAATAGGAGTCATTTCCGAAACAATCTTGTCACCTCTTGGGCCAAGAGGCATGGTACTGAGTGGGTGTATCACATCCCTTATCACCCACAAGCCTCTGGGAAGGTTGAGAGGTACAATGGACTGTTAAAGATTATGTTACGAGCATTGGGTGCTGGGACATGGAAACAATGGGACATAAGTCTACCAGAAGCCACTTGGCTAGTTAACAATAGGGGGTCTGACAGCCGTGCTGGTCCTGCTGAAACAAAACCCCTACACGCGGTGAAAGAAGCTAAAGTTCCCGTAGTGCATGTAGGAAAGTGGATGGGGAAGGCATTGTGGGTTGCTCCTGCCTCGGGAAAAGGCAAACCCACTCGTGGGATTGTCTTCGCCCAAGGACCGGGGTATACCCGGTGGGTCATGCAAAAGAATGGGGATATCAAGTGCGTGCCTCAAGGTGATTTAACCTTGAGAGAAAACTAATCTGTAATCTCAGTTATATGTTGTAGGAAGACACTGCAGGATCAACGACAGGTCAACTTTGCAAGGAACCGGGCAATGGAACAAGGACTTGAGCTAAGCTGGTGCTGGCGTCCAGACATCCAACTCCGCCTGCCCTGAGTGACCACTTCAGCAGATGAAGGCCAAATCGTCAACAGTTCTTATGAACATTTTCTGAGAAAGACCTATAGAATGAAAAGATATACCTGCCTATTAATCTGTTAAAGGACATGGAGTAATGGTGATGAGAATACTTAAATGCTAAAGTATAGGGGAATTTGAGAGTGACACAAATGTTATGGAATAAGGGGTGGAGGTTGTACTGGGTGTGGCTGGGACGTTAACTTTCCCTGCAGCAGCCCACATAGTGCTGTGCTCTGTACTTGTAGCTAGAACAGCAGTGGTATCACACCAGTGTTGTGTCTGCTGCTGAGCAGTGCTGGCACAGCATCAGGACTCTCTCTAACCCTCCTAGGGGGTGGACAAAAAAGTGAGAAAAGAAACATCACCAGGGCAGCTGACCTAAACCAGCCAAAGGGATATTCCATATCATATGATGTCACACTCTGCAATAAAAGAACCCAACAGAACACTTACTTACAGAAACAGGTGGAGTATCAGTGCACATGGCATACTTTTCAGTGCTATTTATTAATAAAAAAGCGCTCTGAAATGCAGAAGTGTGGATCTTTCTCTAATAAAAAAAAAAAAAAGCTGAAGGAAACAGTGGTGTATCCATTACTAAGATGTTTAGAACACATTTTGAAGAACAGCGCTTCACATTGGCTCCTGAAGTACCACCTCAGATTATCCACAAACTAGCAGCACAACCTGTGCCTAGAACTGATCAAGGCAAGCTCTCTAACATTCCCAACACTGTACCATGGAATATTTGGGTCAGCAAATTGAGTTTTACTCCTGAAAGACAGGGAGGCCCTACATATTGCAGAAGGAAATGAAGATGCAGTAGCATGTCCTAAGCAAAGAACAAGCACAGAGTCTGTGCGTCACAAGCTCTGTCCACTACATTAACATTGCTGTCTTCAGGGTGTGAAGTCAAGGGCATAAAACAATTTACTACATGCCAGCCAAGCAGAAAGCAGTTCTTGCTGATCAAGAACTAGAGTACAGGGCCCTACATATTCCTGTACAGCTAAGAAAAGCAACACTTACCAGATGCACTGAAAAGCATTAATTGCCTTCTTATGTACAGCAGCTAGGGTTACATTGGGTAAAAAAACAGATTCTAGGTTGGTAAGACTGGAAATGGTGCTCACTCTAACCTGCTCATATATACACAACACTAATAACCTGAAGTTTGTGCAAACTTCCCACATTCGTTGTGAATTCGTTTGGAAGCTGACAGCACATTCAGATAACACTTCAGAGAACTTACAAGTCAACCCAAATTTTAGTCCACAAATCACCAAACAGACTTCAATTATTTTATTTTATTTTATTTTATTTTATTTTATTTTATTTTATTTTATTTTATTTTATTTTATTTTATTTTATTTTATTTTATTTTATTTCATTTCATTTCATTTCATTTCATTTCATTTTCCTTTTCTCTTCTCCTTTCTGCAGCCTGTGCTGCCCCACAGCAAGTCCCAGGGAAAAGAAAGCCGAAGCACTCAGCAACTCAGGAAGCAATATTACTTCAGTGCCCCCACCAGTGCCCTAAGTGGCAGAATACCACAGTGAACCTGTAGAAAATGAGAAAGAGTAACCATATGCGCTTTGACTACACATGCCAGAAGGTGAAGCCATTTGATCCACATCTGTGACACATCATTTCTTTGGGGAAGTACCCTTCTCTTTGTGGGTTTTTCTTCGTCTTTTCATTTTGGAACTATGAAGACTAAAGAGCTTGGCCTTTTTTCTTTTTAAATTTGGCAGCAAGGAAGAAAGAAGATGAAAGAAGGAATGTCTTTTTGTTTTTCCACTTGTTTGCACTGTGGATTGAACATTAGTTGCACTAATTGTTGAACAAAGGCTCTGAGACACAGGCTCAAGCCAGTGTCTCAGAAATGCTACCTACACACAGATCATGCCCAGCAGGATCACAGACTCAGGGCAGAAACTTCCAGCCACCACTGATTGGGCGATACACTCCCGTGTCTTGGTACCTCTTCCCTATGACGCTGAAGAGTAACAGCACCAGAGGACCTCCAGAGAGCCCTGGCTGGCTGTGATTCAGGGCAAAGGCTGGTGCTGGAAAGCTGTTCAGGGCTGGTGAACCATTATTTCTCATTCTAAAGAAAATTCTCCCATATCTCAAAGAAACAGACCCTG
This sequence comes from Aythya fuligula, assembly GCF_009819795.1. Taxonomy (NCBI): domain Eukaryota; kingdom Metazoa; phylum Chordata; class Aves; order Anseriformes; family Anatidae; genus Aythya; species Aythya fuligula. The sequence goes on along the minus strand of NC_045594.1, from coordinate 1,595,529 downwards.
ACATTTATCTGGACAGCACCACACAAACTCCAGTAAAGGCAGACAAGGGCTAGGGAAGTTTTATTTACATGCATCCTCTTTTGATAACTTGCCCAATGAAGAGACTGACACTCAGAGCTGAGCTAAACAAGGACTGCAACTTTTTAGCCTTAGATTAATATGTTTTAAGATGGAAAATCTCAACACAATGCCTCCTTTTCATGGTTTAATTAAAGGACATGGAAAGAAGCATATAGGATCATGCTGACAGTGCTTACATTTGGTCCTGGCATAAGGTTAAATTGAACAGACTACAGAAGAAAAAGAAACAGTACTCATATCTATAATCATTCTATGACTACTATTGTTACCTTTTTTTGAGTGAGCTTTTGTATATTTAAACAAAGACACACTGAAAGTTAGAAATCTCACTCGTCTTCAACATTAGAGTAAGCATTCACTCACAACACAGACTCCAAATAGGATAGCAAAGAGCAGAAACATGCATTTTACTTCCGGTCCCGGAGAAAAATGCAAATTGGTAGTGGTAAGATAACTGGCTTTGCTGTATGATGAAGTAAAATAGAGAAATACATTTTTAAAAAGTAGATGTAGACTTTAAAGAGCTCAGTACTATTTGGATGGTATATAGTTTGGCTGTTCTTAAGAAATCATCTAGTTTCAGAGTTGCTTTTAGCTTGTCTTATGCCAAGACAAGTGGCCTAAAACCAAAATCTACATATACTGTTAGTGATTTAATATATCACATGAAAAACCTCTTATTTGTTTAAAAAGCTTATCTTAAATTGTTACTCCTGAAAGGAAACAGTTTGAAGCACTCTTTGACAAGTTTCTTACCACTGCCTCGTTCTTTGGAACAGACGGATTTAACATTGTGAGGTGGCTGCCTCGGATCCAGAAAGGAGACGTGTGCCTGCGATCCTACAGCATACACTGACCACTCCTGACCGTAAGCCAAACACACATTCTCCCTGCAGTATGGCAACTTTGTGGAGAGTAACTGGAAACAGAGGAAAGACAAAAAAAAGAAACACAACCCATTACAATAAAAGAGGAAGAAGTTACAGATTTTTTCTGTTAAGCTACGTTCAATGCAAGTTGCAGTGGGGAAAAAAAGCAGCTAAAAAAGTTCAGCACAAAACCAGAACTTTAAGAGAAAACCAAAAACCTGACCCACAGAAAAAAAAAAAAGCCATGGAAGAGATGGGATGCCTTATCAAACCAAACTAGGATGCTAAAGGCTGAAGTATGCGAAGGACAAAGGACATTTTTGGTAAATTGTTTTAAATTCTTTTAGGCTGCTGTTACTACTTCTACAGGTGTAGAGGCTCCAGTTCTCTGAAAAAGCTTACCTCATATACCAGCAGAAACATGCCTGATTTTAATCTGCAATTACACTTCAACAAGTATAACTTCCTATATGAACACTTGAGACAGGGAACAAGATGAGGCATGTTGATTCCTAGGCCTTAGCTAGCACAATTGTATGTTAACGACCCCAAGGATAAGGGAGTAAAAGACTGTATGTATAGATAATAGAACCAGCAAGAACTGGCTTGATTGCTTGTCTGTCAAAGACAGGAAAGGCCAGAAGATTAGCAGCGAGGAAGACTTCTGGCCTTCATCAAAAGACCACCAGAGTACGCCAGATGACCACCCAAGGACTCCAGTACACATACAAATAGAGACAGAACCTACGTTAATGATTCTTCAGAGACCTGATGAATATGCAAGAGCCTTAAGGGAAATGAAATGAATATGTATTTGTCCCACTAATATAAGCACATTGCCAGTAACCCTTGGTACACAAGTTAGGTGGAGCGATCCCCCTCGTGCCCGGTGTGTGTGTGCAGAGCCAAATAAACATACCTGCTTTATAACCATTCCAAGGTTATAGAGTCTGATTTCCGCAAATCACCCTGCTAAAAAAAGTATCCATGTTCTATGCAGCAGGGCACTCAGCTCATGCAGAGCTGGTAGAAGGTTAAGAGTAGTGAGTTTCTCTCCTCAAGTTCTATTTTTAGTAATTTTATACAAAGCTTATGTGTTTTACAAACTGCTGTTTTCTTCAAGCATTTAAAGGAAATGAAGAAATAGTGAACAGCAATAAACGCTAGGCAATTTTCCAAGTTTAACACCAAAACAGAAAAGCACCTTTGATAGCGCGTGCTCTGCTTTCCAAAGATGAAAATACCCATCTAGGGACACAGCTCCCAGCTCCTGTTAAGATTAAAAAAAAAAAAAAAAGTTTCTGTATTATAAATGTCCTTATAAACCTCACACTCTACTAGGCAAGCTACATCCTCCAGATTGAGCTCATCTGTAATCCTGTATGTGCTTATCAAGATAGCCTTTCATTTCACATTGATCTTGAGAGAACACAATATATCATAAAAGTGCCAGATAGAATAAGAATTATTAAAACAAATAACCAAAAATAACTTTCAATGTATGGATCTTGTTAGACAAACAAATAATGACTTATTAGGCAGTACAACCTAGTTAGCAACTAGCAGCTCCCACATTGATACTGACTCCGCAGTAATAATTTATTTCCAGGCACTACTGTATAGGAAAAAGCTGTATGAAGTCTTCATTGCAAAGGAGTAATTAACATGGTGAAAAATAAAGCCAACAGGAGCACTGTGTTGCTGAGAGCACACTTGCTTTGGCTTCAAACCTCCTCTGTTCTGTGAGGACAGAAACAAAAGCAGTAGAAGATGAATTGCTACTCCTACTTGCTCCAGTAAGTTTCATCTCTAGTAATAGAAAGAGATCAGCGTGAGGGGAGCTTAATATTTTCTGTTTGTCAAATGCCAACAAAATAACACCGGAGCAAGCACTGGTGCCTGCCCTGTATGTCAGTTACCTCTCTTGCTGAGCAATCCAGTAACAACTCAGCCATCAAAACAGGAACTACCTGAATGTCAGCTGGTCTTCATTAAGTGTGAAGGAAAGCAACAACTGTGCCCAAGAGTGGGATTCAAGCTGCAAGGGGGTGTTTTGGTACTTTCTTTGCTTCTTGTAAACATTCCCCCTTGCTCCCTTAGGGTGCAAGTCTAAACATCAAACCCACAGTGATATTGTTCCTTTTCATAACAATACATGACTTCCCTGCCTCCAGCTTTTCTGAATTCACTTGGGGGCAGAGGTAGACATAGCAGATGAAGGCGACCATTTCACATGAGAAGGACGCAAAAGGATTGGGAAAAATATGTTAGGCTGCCTCTCCGATATATTTCATTTATATTTTTTTCTAGTACATCTGGACAGTTTCAGGACTTCTTATCTGTCTTGAGTAGCTTACTGACCTTGTTTATATTGTTGAAAGCCAGTGCTCGGACTTTGCAATTGTCAGGATTGGTGTTCTCCTTGGGGATATCCTTCAGAGCACGGTGTGTTATGTGGGCGTAGACAGGAACTTGAGACAGGTTGTGCCTGGCATTGCTTTTGGACAGCACATCCTCTGTGACTTCCCAGAGACCCATCGAACCATCCCGAGAACCTGGATGAATAGTCCAAAACAGCATTTCATATAGACATAATTGCGCTTTTTTAAAGAAGGAACTGCAATAAACAATAGAGGCTGGAAACAGGAAAGCATACTACTGCTATTAGTTTAACTGAAAACACTGCTGGGCGTCATTAATTAGGATTAACAACATGATCTTCCTAAGCTATAAAGTTAGTAATATTGTGACCTCATTATTAAGGGTTTTTTTTTTTTTTGTGTATGGTTTCTAAGCATTGAATTGATTTTCAAACTGAACATTAAAAAAAAATAATATCACCATTAGAGATTCACACATGGAATACACTCAGAGGTGACAGAAAAGCCAACACATTTAGCTCAGTTTACCAATTTGGGAACAAAAATGTAGTTTTTGCACAGAGTTACATTGTTTAGAGGGAAGGGATGTGGTATTGAGATATGCTTGCAGTGATGACAAAGCTTAACAGACAACCTTGTAAAATGAAGACAACCAGACTCCCTAGTGCAAATTAGGTGAAATTCATGGTATCAAGTCAAGCCAGATAAGGGAAGAAACATTATCACCTCACAGATTAAAAAAGTCAAAAGAAATTTAAAAAATACCAGGCTGGCAACTGAAAGCCATTCATTATCTGTGAGGCATCGGATAGGTTGTGAACCTGAACTACCCAGTCAATAGGGAAACAGGGGAGGGTCCCGGTTGTCGAGAGATAAAATATATAAACTGTGTTATAGGACTAGTAGGTGCACTCCTGCTTGTGGGATGCCCACCATTGCAATCGCGAATAAAAATGCTACTTCACTTGAAGCCAGGGATAGAAGAATGGGGGCTTGCTTAGTTGCATTAAAAATAGATGTTGCTGAGTGTCTTTGCTTACTACTGGGCAAATCAACCGAAACAAGGAGTCTTGGGGCCTCTCACAAAGGATGGTTCCCATTAAAAACAGAGACAAGGTTGCAGTGGAATTGCTCGGCACCTGGCGAGCAATCCCTGAGGCCTTAAAGAGCCATTTTGGACTTTAGTCAGACACGTGTGGTTTGCCAGATAGTGAGGGATCTGTGGGCTTGTCCACCGATCCTTCTGCTACACCATCGGCCCCTCTGCTGCTACTGCCATCGAAGGCTTTTGCTGTTACGCCCACAGGTGACCTGGAAGTGCCTTTTGACCCAGGCCCTAATGACCTTGAAAAGGAGATGGATATGCTTTTCTTCGATTCGGGAAGAATGGGATACATAAGGCCCAAAGACTGAGTTGCTTGACAACTTAAAGCGAGACATATTGTTCAAAAGGAATGGAAAATGGAGACTTTTAAGTCATGGAACTTAAAGGATTGTTTGTTACCTTTTCTAATTGTACAAATGTATAGGCATACTTGGGTTTAGTATGTAAAAGCAATGTTCTGTATATTTAGAATGTTTGATGTTTGTTTGTGTGTGTTGGTGGAGCGTAGACTCCCCGCACACCCAGTGCTGTTTACTTGCCTTTTATACCTTTTATAAGTATAAATATTACTAGATTCAGATTGAGTTGAGACTTCATTTATGACATGATGAAGAAGAGTTATCAGCCTTCATCCCCATGACCCCCGGAGACCACCACCAGGAGACACTGTGCAAGCGCAGATGGGAGGAGTTTATGGAAATGATTTATTGGAACTAATTTTAATACTAAGCAGGGATATGTCATGCATATGTATAGGTACATTGGGAAACTTCATGCATATGTAACTCTTCACTGCATATAACCAAGTCAAGTTACCACGTTGGTGTGCGCATGCCTTTGGGAGCTATCCCCACATATACCCGGCGCCAAAATAAACCTCATACCTAATTTATAACTCATTTGCTTTGAGCTGTAGAGTTCTTCCATGAATCACACTGAGATCCTCACCTGAGCCTGAGCCTCTGTTATTGGCTACAGAGTGTTTCTCACACCAAGGCTGAGATCAACTCAGTCTGCCAAGCCATTGCAAAAGCCTCTCAAAAAATTTCGTTAGGTTTATGCAGATTTTGGGTCATTTGATTTCTGCCAGTATCCCAGTATACACGTATATCACATATAATTGCACATGAAACTGCGATTTCTTGTTTAAAGAACAAAACAAGGAACTGAAGCTGAACTAGCAAAAATTCACATTTTCCTATCGAATTTAGAGATATTAAGCCAAAATACGAAACAAAAAGAGTAGGCAAAGAAGGACGAACTTCTTTGGTTCGCAGATTAGTGCAGACTTAGCCAAAGCCTCATGCCCATCCCTTCTGGTGTTTAGACAACTCAATTCCATCTAAGTCATCTCTGACAGACTTAACACATACCTCTTTCTTCCCTACACTATGAAAACCACATCCCTTCTCACACAAGGAAAGTATAAGATGTATTTCGTATCTTAAAGATGCTAGAAAAGACTAAATATCTACATCAGCCTATTTATAGACCTTGCTACCTCATAAATGTTATATATGGAGTGGTAATTCATGTCGAGAAAATGGTTGATATTAATAAAGAAGGGGGAGATTTGGGAATGTGGCCATGGGGGTTGGAAAACCCCATGGTTGGGATAACATTACACTCTTAACGACGAGGCCATCAGGAATATAAAAGAGTTTAGAGGGAACAAAGAAGGTTGATTCAGGAGACTCCATGCAGTCTGGGGTTTCTTGTTCTCCAGATGGTTTCTTATTCTCCAGCCCTTAAGGCATAGATGTTTCTGGGTGTTTGCTGTTGTTGTTACATTCAAAGTTGTTTGACCAATGAAAAGTTGTTTTGAAAAGAACTGCTGTGGAGAGAAGGGTATAAGAAGGGAAACTGCCCTCAAGATTAAAAAAAAAAAAAAGAAAAAAAAAAAAAAGAAAAAGGCAACACTATGAAGTTACATCAATAAAGAAGCAGGAAAAAGAAGTGAAGAGGAACAGGCTGGCAGAATGGAGACCAGGACGGGAACAGGCACTTTGATTGCCTCATGAAGATAGGTTCGGCCAGACTCAGCAAACTGCTCAGAGAAGCTCGTACAGAAAGTCGCTGGAAACAGGCGCACTGGAGCTGGAGAGAAGCTCGAGCTGAGAGAAGCGGACCTGTGCACACAACTGCCTCTCACTGGTAAGCAGTTGCGCATTATAGGGAATCATATGTGCTTAGAAACAAAGACTGTCCTGGTAACCTTAGAGCTTATTCTCCTTATTATCAATCAGACAGTTTATGAGCCTGAAATATGGGACCAAACTGAGGTCAAGGTGTGGGACTCTGCAACTTTAGGAAGGCTCTGCAGGAGGATCTGGATAGGCTGCACCGATGGGCTGAGGTCAACTGCATGAAGTTCAACAAGGCCAAGTGCCGGGTCCTCCACCTGGGGCGCAATAACCCCAAGCAGAGCTACAGGCTGGGAGATGAGTGGTTGGAGAGCTGCCAGGCAGAGAAGGACCTGGGAGTATTGGTGGATAGTTGGCTGAACATGAGCCAGCAGTGTGCTCAGGTGGCCAAGAAGGCCAACAGCATCCTGGCTTGCATTAGAAACAGTGTGACCAGCAGGGCTAGGGAGGTGATCGTCCCCCTGTACTCGGCTCTGGTGAGGCCGCACCTCGAGTACTGTGTTCAGTTTTGGGCCCCTCGCTACAAGAAGGACATCGAGGTGCTTGAGCGAGTCCAGAGAAGGGCGACGAAGCTGGTGAGGGGCCTGGAGAACAAGTCCTACGAGGAGCGGCTGAGGGAGCTGGGCTTGTTCAGCCTGGAGAAAAGGAGGCTCAGGGGCGACCTTATCGCTCTCTACAGGTACCTCAAAGGAGGCTGTAGTGAGGTGGGGGTTGGTCTGTTCTCCCATGTGCCTGGTGACAGGACGAGGGGGAATGGGCTTAAGTTGCACCAGGGGAGATTTAGGTTGGATCTTAGGAAGAACTTCTTTACCGAAAAGGTTGTTAGACATTGGAACAGGCTGCCCAGGGAAGTGGTGGAGTCACCATCCCTGGAAGTCTTTAAAAGATGTTTAGATGTAGAGCTTAGGGATATGGTTTAGTGGGGACTGCTAGTGTTAGGTCAGAGGTTGGACTTGATGATCTTGAGGTCTCTTCCAACCTAGAAATTCTGTGATTCTGTGATAACTAGAAACGACAAGGTTGCAGTGGGATTGCTCGGCACCTGGCGAGCAATCTCTGAGGCCTTAAAGAGCCATGTGGGACCACAGTCAGAAACATGTGGTTTGCCAGATAGTGAGGGAGCTGTGGGCTCCTTTACTGATCCGACTGCTACAACATGGGCCCCCCTGCTGCTACAGCCATCGAAGGCTTTTGCTGTTACGCCCCCTGGTGACCTGGACATGCCTTTTGACCCAGGCCCTATTGGCCTTGAAAAGGAGATGGATATGCTTTTCTTCGATCTGGGAAGAACGGGATACATAAGGCCTGAAGACCGAGTTGCTTGACAACTTAAAGCAAGACATATTGTTGAAAGGGAATGGAAAATGGAGACTTGTTTATAATTAAGAAAAGGAATGGAAAATGGAGACTGTTGAGTCATGGAACTTGGAGGATTGTTTGTTACCTTTTCTGATTGTACATATGTATAGGCATACTCAGGTTTAGTATGTAAATATTCTGTACATTTAGAATGTTTGATGTTCGTATGTGTGTGTTGGTGGAGCATAGACTCCCCGCACACCCAGTGCTGTTTACTTGCCTTTTATACTTTTAGAAATATTTGTTTTATAAATATTACAAAATTCAGATTGAGACCTCATTCATAACATAAAGAATAAACTGCAAAGGCACATAAGGAAAACATCTTGTTGCAGTAGTGTTGCAGTACTAATGGTGCAGCACAGCAGAGATGGCTTTGCCCCCTCGCAGATGATTTGGTCATTTGCCACCATCACCCAGCAGACAAATACAAAAGGAGCTTCCTAATGGCACTGAAACAGCAGGCAGCATGCCTCATTACATCCTGCTACTCAGTTTACATGCTGATGGTTTCTAATGGCACCCAATCTTTTTATGGAGGCTGAATGCTCAGCAGTAGAATTTCTAAACATCTTGACAGACTTTAGGAGGAAGCTGTCCCTTTTAATAGCCCTAACAGGGGAAAAAGAAAATGTATGGTGTTTAACTGGTTAGCCCTGAAGCCAAGGAGAGCATCATTGGTTACCGTAGGCTCATCCTGGGAATTATTCATCTTAGGTTGAAACTTTTGACATGGAAATCATTGTCTAGTCAGTACAGCAATTGTTGCATTCTCCCTCAGTCACAGCTGCTCACCGTTAGGATTTTTCATTTTATGCTTATTGACTACTGAAATACACTGCTGCCTGGTTTAGAGGCAAGCCTTTGCCATGTTCTGGTTGAAGCTAACATAGGCAAGAATAATCAAGCCTGTGGCCCACTTTGAACTCTCCACAGTTTTGACAGCAATGAGATAATGTACTGCTGAAGCTCAAACGTTGAGCTGTACAAGAGTGCTGTTGTCTGTCATGGGAAAAAATGCCCAGCTCTTTCTTCCTGTGGCACTTGTGGGAACAAAAATGTTGTTTTTGCACAGTTATATTGTTTAAAAGGAAGGAATGTGGTACTGAGATATGCTTGCAGTGATAAGAAAGCTTAACAGATGACCTTGTAAAATGCAGACAACCAGACTCCTTAGGACAATTAGGTGGAAATCATGAGAGGACAACACCAGAATGAAGTTCTTAAGAAAAATTCTCTTGTTTTGAATTGTGGTATCTCATCCCTTCTGCCCAGATAAGGCAATCTGAACAGCATCTCATATGATGAAATTCCTATATCCTTTCTTGGTGCTGTTTGAATCTGGAGGAGTGCTAAAGGTAAGCATTTGTCTGAGCTGGAGTCACCTTTTCCCTGCAGCAGCCCGCACAGTGCTGTACTCTGTACTTGTAGCTGGAACAGCACTGATATCACTCCAGTGTTGTGTCTATTGCTGCGAAGTGCTGGCACAGCATCAGGACTCCTTCCAAGCCCCCAAGAGCCAGCAGGCTGGGGGTGGGCAAGTGATGGGGAGGGGACATTGCCGGGGCAGCTGACCTAAACCAACCAAAGGGATATTCCATAACACCTGATGTCACACTCAGCAATAAAAGGGGGGGCTCTCGTGGGGGAGGGGGCTGTTCCTCCTGAACAACCACTACGCGTTTTGAGGCCCTGATTCCCAGGACGTGGCCGAACACTGCTCACTGATGGGAAGTAGAGAATAATTTTTTTCTCTCTCTTTGCTTCCGCGCGGACTGATTGTTTCTTTTGTTTCTGTTTTTCCTCCCCATTCCCTTTCCCTTTAAACCTTTCTCATCTCAAACCTCGAGTTCTCTGTGTTGTATTTTCTCCCCCTTCCTCTTTGAGGAGAGGGGGAGTGAGAGAGCGGTTTTGGTGGAGCTCGGCTGCCCACCTGAGTAAAACCACCACAGCATTTTACCCAAGGAAGTTGGGTTTCTAACACTAATTTAGTTAATTGCTTCCTTAATGTCTGGTTCATTCGCTCTACCTTCCCAGAAGGGGAGGGGTGCCAGGGGCTGTGAAAATCCCACTCAATCTATAAGGCCTGCATTAACCCTTGAAGTACTTGTGAAGTGAAATGACTTTCTTGATCTGAATCAATGTTTTCAACTATCCCATATCTAGGGACTATTTCACAGACACACAGGGGTTGGAAGGGACCTCGAAAGATCATCGGGTCCAACCTCCCTGCCAAAGCAGGTTCCTTAGAGCAGGCTGCCCAAGTAGGCATCCAGACGGGCCTTGAATATCTCCAGAGAAGGAGACTCCACAACCTCCCTGGGCAGCCTGTTCCAGTGCTCCGTTACCCTCACTGTGAAGAAGGTCTCTCGCATGTTGATGCGGAACTTCCTGTGCTCCAACTTGTGGCCATTATCCCTTGTCTTGTCCCCACAAACCACTGAGAAGAGGTTGGCCAAATCCCTCTGTCTCCCACACCTCAGGTATTTATACACATTGATGAGATCCCCTCTTAGTCTTCTTTTCTCCAGGCTGAACAGACTCAGGTTTCTCAGCCTTTCCTCATAAGGAAGATGCTCCAGGCCCCGTATCATCTTTGTGGCCCTCCGCTGGATTCTTTACAGGAGATCCCTGTCTTTTTTGTACCAGGGAGCCCAGAACTGGACACAGTACCCCAGGTGAGGCCTGCCCAGGGCAGAGTAGAGGGGGAGGATCACCTCCCTTGACCTGCTGGCCACACTCCCTTTTAATGCATGCCAGGATCCCGTTGTCCTTCTTGGCCATGAGGGCACACTGCTGGCTCATGGTCAACCTGTCGTCCACCAGGACCCCCAGGTCCTTCTCCTCAGAGCTCCTCTCCAGCAGGTCGTCCCCCAGCCTGTACTGATAGATGCGATTGTTCCTTCCCAGGTGCAGGACTCTACACTTGCTCTTGTTAAACCTCATTTGGTTTCTTCCTGACCAGCTCTCCAGCCGGTCCAGGTCTCATTGAATGGCAGCACAGCCTTCTGGCGTGTCAGCCACTCCTCCCAGCTTTGTGTCATCGGCGTACTTGCTGAGGGCGGACACTATTCCCTCATCAAGGTTGTTGATGAAGATGTTGAACAAGACCGGACCCAGCACCGACCCCTGGGGAACACCGCTAGTCACAGGCCTCCAGCCGGACTCTGTGCCGCCGATCACCACCCTCTGAGCTCAGCCAGTTCTCAACCCACCTCACTGTTCACTCCTCTATCCCATACTTTCTCAGCTTTGCTAGCAGGATGTCGTGGGAGACAGTATCAAAAGCCTTGCTAAAGTCAAGGTAGATGACATCCACTGCTCTCCCCCCATCTACCCAGCTGGTGATGCCATCATAGAAGGCAACGAGGTTGGTTGAGCACAACTTCCCCTTGGTGAATCCATGCTGACTACTCCTCATAACCTTCTTCTCTTCCAATTGCTTGGAGATGGCATCCAGAACAAGCTGTTCCAACACCTTTCCAGGGACAGAGGTGAGACTGGCCTGTAGTTTCCTGGATCCTCCTTCTTGCCCTTCTGGAAGACCGGAGTGACATTGGCTATCCTCCAGTCTTCAGGCACCTCTCCTGTTCTCCAGGACCTTTCAAAGATGATAGAGAGCGATTCGGCAATCACCTCTCCCAACTCCCTCAGCACACATGGATGCATCCCATTGGGACCCATGGATTTGGGTGCGTTGAGCCCGCTCAGACACTCCCGAACCACTCTCTCGTCAACAAGGGGGGAACCCTCCATTTCCCAGACTCTTTCTCCTTCCTCCAGGGTCAAGGAGTCCCGGGGGGAGTCCTTGAAGCAAAGACTGAAGCAAAGAAAGCACTCAGTATCTCCGCCTTCTCAATGTCTCCCATTACCAGGACACCCCCCTCGTTCAGTGTGGTGGTTTTACCGTGCTGGGCAGCTAAACCCCACAACCGCTCTCTCACTCCCCCTCCTTTAGATGAGGAGGGGGAGAAGTAAAGCAAAGAACAACTCACGGGTTGAGATAAGGATAATTTAATTAAAGGGAAATAATTATAATAATTAAATAAAGACTACCATGAACTAAACAATTTAACTAAGGGGAAATAAAAGGGAAAGGGGAAAAAGGGAGGAAAACAAACAAACAAAATAAATGAAAGCTATATGGAAGTGCAGAGGAAAGAAATTACTCTCTACTTCCCACAAATGAGCGATGATTGACCACGTCCTTGAAGCAAGGCCTCAACGCACGCAGCCGGTGTTCGAGAGGAGGACCGACGTCTTCTCAACGAGAGCCCACCCCTCCCCTCTTCTTCCTGTTTCCACCTTTTATTGCTGAGTGTGACACCACATGGTATGGAATATCCCTTTGATTGGTTTAGGTCAGCTGCCCTAGTGATGTTTCTCTCCTCACTTTTTTGCCCACCCCCTAGGAGGGTTAGAGAAAGGCCCAATGCTGTGCCACTGCTGCTCAGCAGTAGACACAACACTGGTGTGATAACACTGCTGTTCCAGCTACAAGTACAGAGTACGGCACTGAATGGGCTGCTGCCGGGAAAGTTAACATTCCAGCCAGACCCAGTACATTCAGCAAGGGACCCACATCATCCCTAGTCTTCCTTTTACCGTTTACATACTTAAAAGATAAAAAGAAGGGTTTCTTTTATCTCTTTTGCAAACCTCATCTCTAGGTGGGCTTTAGCTTTCCTCGTCACATCCCTGCAGGCTCTGACAACACTTCTGTACTCCTCCCAAGAGGACAGGCCGTTTTTCCACATTTCATAGAATTTCCTCTTCCTTTTGATCTTATCGATGAGCTCCTTGCTCATCGACGCAGTTTTCCTGACCCCCTTACCCAGTTTCCTACTCTTCAGGATGCACTGATCCTGAGCTTGGAAGAAGTGCTGTTTAAATGTTGCCCAGAATGTTTGCTCCAGTGATACCTTAGCCACCATGTTCGCAGTGGCAGATACCAAGGGGAAAGCTTACACCCATCCAATCACGTGGTCAATTAGGACAAACAAGTACTTAAGTCTCCCTACTTCAGGTAACTCAGTGAAGTCTACCTGTATCCTTTGGAGAAGTCAAATCCCTGGCTCCCGTCCCCCTCTAGGTGGGTTACGGATGACCTTTTTATTTACCTTTTGACATATGGTACATCCTCTGCATATTTGTTTCACTGAAGTGTATATTCCTACACAGACATACTTTCTTAGTGCAACATCACACATTGCTTGCACCTCCCGATGACTCTTGATGTAAAACAATTAATATTTGCCTCATTGGTGCTTTATTCATCATTTCTCTCCCATCAGGGAGTATCCATTTTCCTTCAGACTTCGTGGCTCCTGATTCCTTAAAAAAAATCTTTCTCTTAAAACTTTTTAGTTCTTTCTTAGTTTTCAACAATTCCCTGAATCCTCTCTGGATTTATTCTTCATTTTCCTTCCGACATTAGATGCCTTATTTACTCGACTTCTTTTTTCTGCATCTTGAGAGGAGGCTGAAAGAATTTTAGTAGATAAGACAGGTAAGGGACATGTACTATATCTTCCGCTACCTATTGTGCAAAGAAATTGAGGCAGGAAATTCTGGGATTCCTCACGAAAAACAGTTCCTGACAGAAAACAGGAAACATTTCAAGAACCAACTCAAACCGAATCTGCAGTTTAAGCAGAAGCTGAGAAGCTTATGAATCTGCGCTGAGATGAGGGATCAACCAGTGGTGACGAGGAAGACTCACTAATCTTCATCCCCATGACCCTCAGCGACCAGTACCAGAAAACACTGCGCAAGCGTGGATAGGAGGATTCTATGAAAATGACTCTCTGGAACAAAGCAGGGATAGGTCATGCATATGTATAGGCGTCTTGAGAAACTTCATGCATATGTAACTCTTCACCACATATAGCCGAGGCAACTGCCGCGTTGGGGTGCACACGACTTTGGTGGGACTACCCCCAGTGCCAGCCAGCGCTGAATAAACATACCTACATTACAATCTTACTGATTGTGGAGTTTGCTTTCCGCACATCAGTTTGGCAAGCCAGCCAGGAGACGCTCTGCTCAGCTGTGGGATTGCCTGCGGAGCGGATGCCCCTAGGTGCACCCTGAGCATTTTCCTCGGAGGGGACTCCACTCTCAGCCGCTCACTGAAGAAGTAGACAAGGACCTCCTGAAGCTGCAGATAAATGGTATGTTTTACAGTACAGGAAGGGCCTGTAAGTCATATGCATGGCTGGGGCAGCTGGTAAATTGTGCAGAGATATCTGGAGTGCAGCATAGTCCCCATATGGGAGGAGGGTACCCTACAGGCTGACCGATAGAGCAGTCAAGGGAGATTTGGTGACCGACAGAGTGGTCAAGGGGCATTTGCTGACCGATAGAGTGGTTGCTAGCGATCTTGGGAGTAGATCAAGCAAATCCGAGCTTACTGCTGCATCCCAGTTTTGGGAGCCAGGACGGACCTGCTAATGACTATAAGAAGCAGAAGAAGGGTAAGCGGGCCTCTCAAAATTGTGATTTATTGGAGTGTTAATAATTGAATGTCTTATTTGTGGATGTCTGGGTATCTCATGTTGAAAGCATCTGTGTAAGTGTATGCGTTTGAAACAAAGTATCGTTGTGGAGTGAGTCACTCCACAAAGAACACAGTCAGAAACCATACTTGTTTGGTTGGTTATCATTCTAAATTATATATTCTTGTAGTATGAACGAGAAGTGCAAGGGGCCGCTCTGTGTGATTGCGTGATTGTGCTGTGAGTGAGACGCAGCATCGCTGTGAAGCGAGTGCGAAGTTCCAATACACGGTTCCGTATTCTCCACGAGGGGAATGGCCGGAGGCGAACAAAGTGCTGTTTTATCCAAGTTTTGGTTGGTGATGCCCAATACATGGGCCCGGTGGTGTATCTTGTAATCCTATTTTGTTCTTAAATGTTTTGAGTGTAACAAGGAGGAAGGCGGGAGCATTATCTTAGCATGTCCAAAACTGGACATGCATTTAGCTAAGGAAGGGGGACTATGTACAGTAATAAATCAGACTTGTGTATATATAAAAAAGCAAAAACAGATAGAGACAGATTTGGGAAAAATTTGTGGGAAAAAAAAAATCCTACATGCAGTAGCTCAGGATGATTCCTCTTGGGGAATTCCCCCTTGGGGGATTAGAGATTTGTTAGAAAAATCAACTTCCTGGCTACCGAATTTAACTTGGCTGAAACAGCTATTTGTCACAATAATCATAGTCGTAATTTGTCCATTGCACCCTGCAATGGACAGTACTCATTCTGTTAGTACTGTTAGTATCAAGGAAGGCAAAATTCTCAATATTCTCAATATCTCTTCTACCTTGTTCTAATTTTTACCAGAGCCTAGACTATGCTCCTTATTTTCTTATTCTCAGATAGCGGATGTCCTCTTGATCATTCCCCTTTCTTCCCCTGTAAACAACATACTTAGTACTGCCAAGCACTTCACCATGCAAGGGGTATCGTACACCAGATTTCCCGAGACTCTTCCTTTCTCTCTCTTATCTCATGCTTCATCCATCTACAGACGGGCCCCTTGCAGATCTACAGAACCACAGGTCAAGACTCCACACTTGCTTCGTACAAAAGTACGTCTCAATCACACATCACACAGAGTCTCACCCGACCCCCAAGGCAATACTTAATATTTCTTACCTTGGTCTGTGCACAGAGTTACTGGGTCAATTCTTAAAAAACAGAGTGCCTACCTTCTTCCTTTCCCTAATATTTCATGGATCCTGCCTCTTTAATCAGCCTTGAGCCCTCTGATAGCTCTCCGCAGAACCGCCACTGTCGATGCACAGGACCGCTGAAATCAGCGGGACATGCCTTCCTGTTGCTGCGGCGGTGAGGCTCCCCGGCAGGTGACAGGATCCCGGATGAGCCCCCAAATTGTGAGAAACACTCTGTAGCCAATAACTTAGGCTCAGACGAGGATCTCAGTGAAGTTGCATTTTTATTCGTGATTGCAATGGTGGACATCCCACAAGCAGAAGCGCGCCTACTAGTCACATAGTACAGTTTATATACTTTGTTTCTCAACAACCGGGACCCTCCCGTTTCCCCATTGACTGGGTAGCCCAGGTTCACAACCTATCTGACGTTTCACAGATAATACATGGCTTTCAGTTACCAGCCTGTTATTTTTTAAAATTTCTTTTGACTTTTTAATCTGTGAGGTGGTAATGTTTCTTCCCTTATCTGGCTTGACTTGATACCATGAATTTCACCTAATTTGCACTAGGGAGTCTGGTTGTCTGCATTTTACAAGGTTGTCTGTTAAGCTTTGTCATCACTGCAAGCATATCTCAATACCACATCCCTGCAAACAATATAACTCTAAACAATGTAACAACTCTAGAAAAAAACACCTCTTTCTTACACGGTCACCTGCACCCAGTAAATGCTTTTCTGTTGAATATTTATTTAGTACTTGTCTTTCTTCCCCCTCCTGCCCCCCATACATTGGGCATTCCCAAGAAGCAGCATGTCTGGTACTTCCTGTGCTTGTTACCAATTCTGGTGCAAAAAAACCAACATTTTTGTTCCCACAACTGAGAAGGTGGCTGGGCGCTGGGACACGCTCCACGGGGAAGCGGTCATGGTGAGAGAGGGAGTTAAGAGAATCCTAGTAGACAGAATGCTGACTAATGAATACCTAGATTATTGTATTAAAAACAGATGCTGCTTAATGTCTTTGCTTACTACTGTGCAAATCAACTGAAACAAGGAGTCTTGGGGCCTCTCACAAAGGATGGTTACTGATAAAAACAGAGATCCTGTCTCAAGAACAGGCTGAGACCGACCCTGTGGTTTGGACAAGAGCCAAGAGCAGCTGAGTCTGCACAAAGGCAGGGGGTCAACTAGTGGTGATGAAGAAGAATTATCAGCCTTCATCCCCACGACCCCCGGAGACCACCACCAGGAGACACTATGCAAGCGCAGATGGGAGGAGTTTATGGAAATGACTTCTTGGAGATAATTTTAATATGAAGCCAGGATAGGTCATGCATATGTATACACACATTGGGAAACTTCATGCATATGTAACTCTTTACTGCATATAACCAAGGCGAGTTCACAGAATCACAGAATCACCTAGGTTGGAAGAAACCTCCAAGATCACTGAATCCAACCCCTGACCTAACACTAACCAGTCCTCCACTTAACTATATCCCTAAGCTCTACATCTAAACGTCTTTTAAAGACCTCCAGGGATGGTGACTCCACTTCCCTGGGCAGCCCATTCCACTGTCTAACAACCCTTTCGGTAAATCATTTTTTCCTAAGATCCAACCTAAACCTCCCCTGTTGCAACTTTAGTCCATTCCCCCTCATCATATCACCGGGCACATGGGAGAATAGACCAACCCCCACCTCACTGCAGCCTCCTTTAAAGTACCTGTAGAGTGTGAAAAGGTCACCCTTGAGCCTCCTCTTCTCCAGACTGAACAACCCCAGCTCCCTCAGCCACTCCTCGTAAGTCTTGTAAGAGAACTGGCTCTAGTACTGAGCCCTCGGGAATGCCACTAGTGACCGGCCTCCAGATGGATTTGACTCCTTTCACCACAACTCTTTGGGCCCAGCTATCCAGCCAGTTTCTAAACTAATGAAGCATACGCCAGTCCAAGCCAAGAGCAGCCAGTTTCTCGAGGAGAATGCTGTGGGAGACGGTGTCAAAAGCCTTGCTGAAGTCAAGGTAGACCACATCCACAGCCTTTCCCTCATCCACCCAGCGTGTCACTTTGTCATAGAAGGAGATCAGGTTCGTCAAGCAGGACCTGCCTTTCATAAACCCATGCTGACTGGGCCTGATCACCTGGTTGCCCTGCACGTGCTGCGTGATGACACTCAAGATAATCTGCTCCATGAGCTTCCCTGGCACTGAGGTCAAACTGACAGGTCAAACTGACAGGTTCCTTGGGTCTGCCCTCCGGCCCTTCTTGTAGATGGGCATCACGTTTGCTAGCCGCCAGTCAACTGGGACCTCCCCCAATAGCCAGGACTGCTGATAAATGATCGTAAGCAGCTTGGCCAGCTCCTCCGCCAGTTCTCTCAGTACCCTTGGGTGGATCCCATCCGGCCCCATCGACTTGCGTACATCGGAGTGCTGTAGCAGGTCACCAACCAGTTCTTCGTGGATAGTGAGGGCCACATTCTGCTCCCCATCCCCTTCCACCAGCTCAGGGTACTGGGTATCCAGAGAACAACAGGTATTGCCGCTAAAGACTGAGGCAAAGAAGGCATTAAGCACCTTCGCTTTTTCCTCATCTTTTGTAATTAGGTTTCCCCCCGCATCCAGTAAAGGATGTAGATTCTCCTTAGTCCTCCATTTTGCGTTGATGTATTTGTAAAAAGATTTTTTGTTATCTTTAACAGCAGTAGCCAGACTGAGCTCCAGATGAGCTTTGGCCTTTCTAATTTTGTCCCTGCACAGCCTCGCAACATCCTTATAGTCCTCCTCAGTGGCCCGCCCTTTTTTCCAAAGATTATAAACCCTCTTTTTTTCTCTTAATCTCAAGATGCAACTCTTTGTTGAGCCAGGCCGGTCTTCTTTCACGCCGGCTCGTCTTTGGGCACGTGGGGATGGACTGATCCTGTTCCATTAAGCAGTACAACAGTCAGGAATGATGGGGACCTGGGGCATCTACCCCAGCAGGTCCACTGGTTGAAATAAAGCTAGGGAACAAAGAGAGAGGCTTGAATTTTTTTTGGTTAAGGGAGCTTCTTTCTCTGTGTTAATTCAAAAATTGACTCTGGAAAAGCGCTGAGTCTGTAAATGTAATAGGAGCAATTGGCAAACAGGAAAAGGCATTTTTTTGCAATGCTTGAAATTTAAATTGGGAAAAATGATTGGAATTCATCAATTTTTATACTTACACAATTTGCCAAGGTCCTTCTTAGGAAGGGACTTGCTGGAAAAACTGGATGCAAAAATTTCTTTTGAACAAGGAAAACTGGAAATAACCTTTTGACAAAATTAGAGAACAGTCACGTTTGGTTCATGGTACTAGATTGAAAGGATGCCTTTTTCTGCCTGCCCGTGGCAACTGAAAGCCAGAAACTCTTTTCCTTTGAATGGGAAAATCCTAATAGAGGATGGAAAACTCAGCTTACTTGGACTGTGTTACCACAGGGGTTCAAGAATATCCCTGTGTTATATATGGAGTGGTAATTCATGTCCAGAAAATGGTTGATATTAATAAAGAAGGGTGAGATTTGGGAGTGTGGCCATGGGGTTCGGAAAGCCCTGTCCGTGGTTGATGATAACATCGGACTCTTAACGATGAGGCCATCAGGAATGTAAAAGAGTTTAGAGGGAACAAAGAAGGGTGATTCAGGAGACTCCACACAGTCCCAGGTTTCTTGTTCTCCAGCCGTTAAGGCGTGGAAGTTTCTGTGTGTTTGCTGTTGTTGTTATATTCAAACTTGTTTGACCAATGAAAAGTTGTTTTGAAAAGGACTGCCGTGGAGAGAAGGGTATAAGAGGGGAACCTGCCCTCAAGATAAAAAAAAAAAAGGCAACACGATGAAGTTATGTCATCAATAAAGAAGCAAAAAGAAGGAATAAAAAGGAACAGGCTAGCAGAACGGTGTCCAGGATGGGAACAGGCACATTGATCACCTCATGAAGATAGGTTTTGATATTGTATAGACTCACTTTAGGATAGAATAAATCTTGTGGTTAAAAATTAATGAGAACAAAATATACGACATCTTGTTATCTGTCGACCTTCTGTTATGTTGAAGCATCTTGTTAATTGAAACATCCCGTTATCTGTCGACCCTCAGTCAGACTGAGACTTGAGATAACTTGAGTCAACCTTCTGTTATGTCTTGTTAACTGAGACATCCCCGTTATCTGCCAACCCTCAGTTAGGCCGAAAGCCAACTCAGCTTGGAAAACAACTGATTCATCCTACCTGGCATTTTTTAAGCAAAAGGTGAAAAGTGCATCACGAGATCCCAAAGACCACTGCCCACATCCTGAAGACCCCGGCCCACAATTCTTGGAAGGCTTTGCACAAGCGCAAGGACTGATAAGCTAATTAGCATACGAAGCGAGAGTAGGCGGGTTTAAGTAATGAATATGTATAGGCGTTAATAGAATTCCCTTGGGAGAATAGAATTTTCCCTTGGGAGGCGGTTCTGAAGGGCAGAGGAGTCCAGGAAGGCTGGGCGCTCTTCAAGAGGGAAATCTTAATGGCGCAGGAACGGTCTGTCCCCACGTGCCCAAAGACGAGCTGGCGGGGAAGAAGACCAGCCTGGCTCAACAGAGAGTTGCATCTTGAGCTTAGGAGAAAAAAGAGGGTTTATAATCTTTGGAAAAGTGGGCAGGCCACTAGGGAGGACTATAAGGATGTTGCGAGGCTGTGCAGGGACAAAATTAGAAAGGCCAAAGCTCATCTGGAGCTCAGTCTGGCTACTGCCGTTAAAGATAACAAAATACGTTTTTATAAATACATCAGCACAAAAAGGAGGACTAAGGAGAATCTCCATCCTTTACTGGATGCAGGGGGAAACTTAGTTACAAGAGATGAGGAAAAGGCGGAGGTGCTCAATGCCTTCTTTGCCTCAGTCTTTAGCGGCAATACCTGTTGTTCTCTGGATACCCAGTACCCTGAGCTGGTGGAAGGGGATGGGGAGCAGGATGTGGCCCTCACTATCCACGAAGAACTGTTTGGTGACCTGCTACGGCACTTGGATATGCTCAAGTCGATGGCGCCGGATGGGATCCACCCAAGGGTACTGAGAGAACTGGCGGAGGAGCTGGCCAAGCCGCTTACCATCATTTATCAACAGTCCTGGCTATCAGGGGAGGTCCCAGTTGACTGGTGGCTAGCAAACGTGATGCCCATCTACAAGAAGGGCCGGAGGGCAGACCCAAGGAACTATAGGCCTGTCAGTTTGACCTCAGTGCCAGGGAAGCTCATGGAGCAGATTATCTTGAGTGTCATCACGCAGCACGTGCAGGGCAACCAGGTGATCAGGCCCAGTCAGCATGGGTTTATGAAAGGCAGGTCCTGCTTGACGAACCTGATCTCCTTCTATGACAAAGTGACGCGCTGGGTGGATTATTTGGAATAATCGGTAAAGGAAATTTTTTGGGACAACAGTGGTAAATTGATTTTTTCAGAACTCCCTAGGAAAGGGGGGTATTGTTATTTACTGGTTCTGACTGACACGTTTTCAGGATGGCCCGAAGCTTTTCCTTGTCGAACAAACAAAGCAAGTGTTATAACTTAGAGAGAACTAAAGGAGAACTAAAGAATACATAGGGCCGCTCCTTGACAGGGAAGGTCTCCTCACAGACGATGACGTAGGCAAAGCAGAGACGCTTAACGCCTTCTTTGCCTCTGTCTTCAATGCCGATGATGGGCTTCGGGACCCAGGGTGTCCTGAGCTGGAGGGCTGGGACGGTGGGGATGACAAACTCCCAACTGACCCTGAACGTGTGCGGGATTTGCTACTCCACCTGGATCCCTACAAGTCCATGGGTCCGGATGGGATTCATCCCCGGGTGCTGAAAGAGCTGGCGGATGTCATCGCGGAACCTCTTTCAATTATTTTTCAACGATCCTGGGAATTTGGAGAGGTCCCGGTAGACTGGAAGCTGGTAAATGTTGTGCCAATTTTCAAGAAGGGTCAGAAAGAAGACCCTAGCAATTACAGGCCTGTCAGTCTCACGTCAGTGCCTGGTAAAATCATGGAGAAGTTGGTTCTCGGACTTATTGAGGCGCACCTGGGGGACAAAGCAGTCATTGGTCCCAGCCAGCATGGGTTTGTGAAGGGTAGGTCCTGCCTAACTAACCTGATTTCCTTTTATGATAAGATCACCCGTATGGTGGACCAAGGGAAACCAGCTGATGTGATTTTTTTGGACTTCAGCAAGGCTTTTGACACGGTTTCCCATAGGATCCTACTGGACAAAATGTCCACCATACAGCTAAATAAAAACATCATAAGATGGGTGAGCAATTGGCTAACGGGCAGGGCCCAAAGGGTTATGGTAAATGGGGCTGCGTCAGGCTGGCGGGCGGTCACCAGTGGGGTCCCTCAAGGCTCCATTTTAGGGCCGGTACTTTTCAATATTTTCATAAACGATCTGGATGTAGGAATAGAGGGTATTTTGAGCAAGTTTGCTGATGACACCAAACTTGGAGGAGTTGTGGACTCGAATGAGGGCGTAAAGGCCTTACAGAGGGATCTGGACAGGTTGGAGAGCTGGGCGATCACCAACCGCATGAAGTTCAATAAGAGCAAGTGCCGGGTCCTGCACCTGGGACGGGGAAACCCTGGCTGCACGTACAGACTGGGCGATGAGACGCTGGAGAGCAGCCTAGAAGAGAGGGATCTGGGGGTCGTGGTAGACAGCAAGTTGAATATGAGCCAGCAATGTGCCCTGGCAGCCAGGAGGGCCAATCGTGTCCTGGGGTGCATCAAGCACGGCATCGCTAGTAGGTCAAGGGAGGTGATTGTCCCGCTCTACTCTGCACTGGTGCGGCCTCACCTCGAGTACTGTGTGCAGTTCTGGGCACCACAGTATAAAAAGGACATGAAACTGTTGGAAAGTGTCCAGAGGAGGGCTACGAAGATGGTGAAAGGCCTGGAGGGGAAGACGTACGAGGAACGGCTGAGGTCACTGGGCCTGTTCAGCCTGGAGAAGAGGAGGCTGAGGGGAGACCTCATCACAGTCTACAACTTCCTCGTAAGGGGGTGTCGAGAGGCAGGAGACCTTTTCTCCATTAACACTAGTGACAGGACCCGCGGGAACGGGGTTAAGCTGAGGCAGGGGAAATTTAGGCTGGACGTCAGGAGGGGGTTCTTCACAGAGAGGGTGGTTGCACACTGGAACAGGCTCCCCAGGGAAGTGGTCACTGCACCGAGCCTGTCTGAATTTAAGAAGAGATTGGACTGTGAACTTAGGCACATGGTCTGAACTTTTGGGTAGACCTGTGCGGTGTCAAGAGTTGGACTTGATGATCCTTAAGGGTCCCTTCCAACTCAGGATATTCTATGATTCTATGATTCTATTCTATAAATGATGAGAACTGATCTAAATGAGTTATAAATGAGTTATGAGAACTGCTTTGTATCAAAATTGCCTAGCTTTGGATTATTTACTAGCACAAGAAGGAGAAGTCTGTGGAAAATTTAGCTTTAGTAATTGCTGTTTAAAGATTGATGAAAAGGGTGTTTCTTCCTAGTAACTGATAGAATGTTATGTTCTGGTTTAGGATGAGAAGAATGCTAATAATATGCTGATGTTTTAATTGTTACAGAGCAGTGCTTACACCAAGCCAAGGATGTTTCAGCTTCTCACTGTCCTGCCAGCAGGCAGGCTGGGAGGAGGGCCGGACTGATCGGGGTTAGGCTGGGCATCGCACAGCAGGTGGTGAGCAATTGCATTGTGCATCACTTGTTTCGTACACATTATTACTAGTAGTAATATTATTATTATTATTATTATTATTATTGTTTTTATTTTCTTGTTTTTATCTCAACTCACAGGCTTCAATTTCCCATTTCTCTCTCCCATCCCAGAGAAGGAAGGGGGGAGGTGAGCGAGCGAGCACAAACCTAGAAGGATATGGAATGGGATTTATTTTCATGGCAGCCTGGTGGACCATGGGTTAAAAGGGTGTTATTTTTATTGTTATGTGGTGTAATGATGTTATTGTTTATACCTTGCATGATACCTTGCCTTACATTATTAATACACCGCGTGATAAATAGTACATTGGTAATAACTTCATTAAAAAAAGAAGGGGATATGTCAATTATGATGCTTAAGAATTGGACCCTCCAAGAACAGACTGATGAAATCCAGTTATTAACAACAGAAGAGACACGAATTGTTGATATTAAAAAGAAGATAAGGGATTGTTAGGAATGTTTTAACAATTCGTGTCCATAAAGAACAGTCCTGTCTGCCTCTGGGTCCTGCACTGGCAATTTAATTCTTGAACCACAGATGCAGTGTGTCCCAGTCTCCCCCTCATTCTAGTCAATTTATCAAGTCTTCAGAAAATACTCCTCAAATTTATGGACCTGTTTGCTTTTGTTATTCCGGACTTCTATTTCTAACAGTTACAGCCTTTTTTCTGTCTTCTTCGAGATTAACTTAACACTGCTATAGGTGTGACTGTCCCTGTGAATGGCTGGTGAAGAATGTTTTAATTACTGGTGAAGTGTCAATAAGAAAGCTATTTGTGTTTGTATGAAGTCTTTGATGTCTGGGGGTTTCAGAACAACTGATAACAACTAGTGACTGTTATGGGATACTATGCAGGCCTCTGATATCTGGCCAGGTGGCCAAGAGATTAAGAAGAAGAAAAAAGAAGCTGAAGGACGGCTGGGAGACAAGACCTGCAGAAAATGTTCTATAAACTTGGTACGGTGCCAAAGGAGTACAAAGGGGAAGGACGAGAAAAAAACTTGGAGAGGAAGACTACAAGCCTTCAGCATGAAAGACCCCTAGAGACCCCCAGAGGAGACTGATGCGCATGCTCCAGTAGGAGGGACTGGACCCCGGAAGCTAATTATAATATCTGTTTTTTTTTAGAAGTAGTAATGAATATGTATTAGTCTAGGAGCATAAAAATCAGCTACTTGATGTAACTGGTGTGCGTCCTGGTGGAGCGGAGACTCCCGGTGCACCCAGCGCTGTTTGCTTACCTCTATTCTTTTATATTCTTTTAATAAATCCTATTTTTTTATTTAATCCTATTTTGAAGATTGAGCCATTTCTAACACCCTCAATACCTTGCCATGCACATTTGTCAAGGAGGCTAACATGGACATTCATTGTAACAATTTCCAATTCCAAACAATTGGCCTCCAACTGGACTTGACTCCATTTACCACGACTCTTTGAGCCCGGCTATTCAGCCAGTTTGTAACCCAACGAAGCGTGCGCCAGTCCAAGCCAAGTGTTGTTAAATGAAATAATACCATGCTTTGGGATTCCAGTAGCAATGTCTTCTGATAGAGGTTCACATTTTTGTGCACAAGTGGTACAACAGATAAGTAAGATTCTAAAGATAGATTGGCAACTGCATACTCCTTATAGACCGCAGACAAGTGGACAGGTAGAAAAAATGAACCATTTAATTAAACAACAAATAGCTGAAATCGGACAAGAAGCTAATTTGTCATGGCCTCAATCCCTCCCTTTAGCATTACTTAGAATCAGAGTTAAACCTAGAGTAAAAGAGAATTTGAGCCCCTTTGAAATCTTATATGGAAGGCCATATCAATTTCTATTTAGTGGAGAGGATCTAATGCAGCTGGGATCAGAATATTTATATACTTATATAACCGAACTTCAAAAACAATTAAATAAAGTACATAAATTTGTGTTAGGGACCAGGGCTAGAGGGTTGGATCAACCAATCTACCCCTTTAAGCCTGGGGACTATATATATATAAAGACTTTTTCAGGACAACCCCTAGAGGAAAAATGGAATGGACCATATCAAATGTTGCTGACAACTCACACTGCTATCAAGATTAGAGAACGAGCCTCTTGGATCCACTATTCCCAAGTGAAGAAAGCTCCAGAAGCCCCCTGGAAAGTAACGCCAGGTGACGATGAACTGAAACTAAAGCTTAGTCGAACAAAATGAGGACATTACGGTCGGGAGTATTTGGTAATACAGAATCACAGAATCACAGAATTTCTAGGTTGGAAGAGACCTCAAGATCATCGAGCCCAACCTCTGACCTAAAGTAAAACTGTTAATAAACTGATTTCCAAAAATGGCCAACGAGAAGTCTGTATTCGCCCAGGTAAATTGGACTACAACAAACTAATAATAGATGCACTTAGTATGGTTCAAGATAATGTATCCTTAGCTCTTAGTTGTATGCAAGCACAGTTATGGTTGCAGGCAACGGCTGCCTTGATCATTAGGGAAGGAAGTGAAGACATTTTTCCAGCTGAAGTCCGAAAGACTGTTTGGGACAATGCCAATGATTTTGAGAAGAAGTTCCAGACCTTGTGGACCCTGGTAAATTTTACTTATGATCCCATTGTTAACATGGCTACTGCCTTTGTGCTTACTATACGTAATGGCACAGTTTATGTTATCCACCCCATCATTGCACTAGGATTAAACCATGAGGAGACAGTGCTCTATCCTTCGGAGCATAGAACATGGGCACGGATGGAGAATGGGAAATGGCAGTCTGTAAATCTAGAATCATGTGTTACCCGGGAACAACAAGGATTTATTTGTGAAAGCAATACAATTGATGCTCAGGATGTATGTTTTGACACGGAGCAAGTTGTCTGCCACCTTGAAATTCATCCAAATACTAGTCAAAAGACTGTGCTTGTATATATATTTGTCAAGGCTGTGTGTGTTTAAGAACTGCTTGTGATTTTGTAGAAGTAGACAAGGAGAACATAATTCTCCCTAGCAAAAATCATTCTAACTTTTGTATTTGTAACTTTGTTAGAATCGTCGGGTGTGATTTTCTATATTTGGCACCAGTGGTATCCCACCAGCTGATCAAGTCTAACAACTAATCACTGTCCATCATGATACAAAGGAAATAAGCAGAGTTTCGCAAAGAGTAAAACAAGACACAAGTCACAACTGGTGGGATAAATTCTTTGGATGGTCGCCAAATGCAACTGGGATTTTAAACACATTGAGTTACCCAATTATTGTTTTATTGATATTAGTTGGTATAAGTTTAATATTGTCTTTTGTATTACTTGTTTGGAATTGGAAATTGTTACAACGAATGTCCATGTTAGCCTCCTTGACAAATGTGCATGGCAAGGTATTGAGGGGTACATATCATAAAGACTGGGAAGAAAAATTTTCGTATTAAGTAAAAGAATTTACTAGATTTTCCAGAAAAGGGGGGAATGATATTGTATAAACTCACTTTAGGATAGAATAAATCTTGTGGTTAAAAATTAATGAGAACAAAATAGATGACATCTTGTTATCTGTCGACCTTCTGTTATGTTGAAGCATCTTGTTAATTGAAACATCCTGTTATCTGTCGACCCTCAGTTAGGCTGAAAGCCAACTCAGCTTGGAAAACAACTGATTCAGCCAACCTGGCATTTTTTAAGCAAAAGGTGAAAAGTGCATCACGAGGAAGATCTACGGTCTTCCTCCCAAAGACCACTGCCCACATCCCAAAGACCCCGGCCCACAATTCTTGGAAGGCTTTGCGCAAGGACTGATAAGCTAATTAGCATACGAAGCGAGAGTAGGTGGGTTTAGGTAATGAATATGTATAGGCGTTAATAGAATATTCATCGTTTTGCTGTATAAATATGAGATGGTTTGTTACTTCGAACATGCACGATTGGTGGAGAGATCCCCCGTGCATCCAGCACTGCAATAAAGAATATACCACTTAAGGAAATTTCGGCTTCAATCTTTAAACCAGTTTGGACAGACTTAGCAAACTGCTCAGAGAATCTCGTACAGAAAGTCGCTGGAAATGGGCGCACTGGAGATGGGAAGAAGCTCAAGCTGAGAGAAGCAAACCCGCGCACACAACTGCCTCTCACTGGTAAGCAGCTGCGCATTATGGGGAATCATACGTCCTTAGAAACAAAGACTGTCCTGGTAACCTTACAGCTTATTCTCCTTATTAATAATCAGACAGTTTATGATCCTGAAACATGGGACCAAATTGAGGTCAAGGTGTGGGACTCTGCAACTAAAAACGACAAGGTTGCAGCGGGATTGCTCGGCACCTGGCGAGCAGTCTCTGAGGCCTTAAAAAGCCATGTGGGACCACAGTCAGAAACGTGTGGTTTGCCAGACAGTGAGGGAGCTGTGGGCTTGTCCACCGATCCTTCTGCTACACCATCGGCCCCTCTGCTGCTACTGCCATCGAAGGCTTTTGCTGTTATGCCCCCTGGTGACCTGGACATGCCTTTTGACCCAGGCCCTATTGGCCTTGAAAAGGAGATGGATATGCTTTTCTTCGATCCGGGAAGAACGGGATACATAAGGCCTGAAGACCAAGTTGCTTGACAACTTAAAGCAAGACATATTGTTCAAAAGGAATGGAAAATGGAGACTGTTAAGTCATGGAACTTAAAGGATTGTTTGTTACCTTTCCTGATTGTACGTATGTATAGGCATACTCGTGTTTAGTATGTAAAGCAATGTTCTGTATATTTAGAATGTTTGATGTTTGTGTGTGCGTGATGGTGGAGCGTAGACTCCCCGCTCACCCAGTGCTGTTTACTTGCCTTTTATACCTTTTATACCTTTTATAAATATTCCTTTTATAAATATTACTAAATTCAGATTGAGTTGAGACTTCATTTATAACACCTGGAATATAGAAACAATAGCCCTGTAATAATACAATATTTGGGAAACAACTATCCTGTGACCTTGAAGCTTGAAAGACCAAACAGGAAATGAGGACACTGTTGCAATACACACAAGTGATAGCTACTAAAGAAGAAAAGAAATGTGTAGCATTGACTATTATTTTACTAAATTTTTTTTCGGCACTAATACTGTGAACCCAGCCTCTTTCCTGAGTAACAGAGTTTCCAGATCACCCATTCATGATTGCATCAAGACCATGGACACAGTATACTCCAGCTGACCAGAATTAAAAGATGTACCCCTAGAAGATGCGGAGGATTGGCATTTAGATGGCAGCAGCTTCGTCTGCCAGAAAATTTGATGAATTGATGAGCATCAATACATCCTGAGCATCAATTGTATTGCTTTCACAAATAAATCCTTGTTGTTCCCGGGTAACACATGATTCTAGATTTACAGACTGCCATTTCCCATTCTCCATCCGTGCCCATGTTCTATGCTCCGAAGGATAGAGCACTGTCTCCTCATGGTTTAATCCTAGTGCAATGATGGGGTGGATAACATAAACTGTGCCATTACGTATAGTAAGCACAAAGGCAGTAGCCATGTTAACAATGGGATCATAAGTAAAATTTACCAGGGTCCACAAGGTCTGGAACTTCTTCTCAAAATCATTGGCATTGTCCCAAACAGTCTTTCGGACTTCAGCTGGAAAAATGTCTTCACTTCCTTCCCTAATGATCAAGGCAGCCGTTGCCTGCAACCATAACTGTGCTTGCATACAACTAAGAGCTAAGGATACATTATCTTGAACCATACTAAGCGCATCTATTATTAGTTTGTGGTCTTGGTCTTCTGCATTTTCCCATCTCGGTAACACCTTTGAAACTTGCCATTGACTAGTTCCCAATGCCAATAAGGATGATTGTGGGGGTTGTTTTAGTTTTGTCAAATCACTTGTTGCTGTGGCTAGCTTATTCATTAATATTTCTGAATCAATTCCATTTAAAACTCCTAACCCTGTTCCTAGCCTTCCAGTTAAGTCTCTTTGTGTGCTGCCCCTGAAGTGTGCTTGCTTTTGTGACCATATTGTCCAGTCTTCAAATGATGTCTTTAGGAAAGGAGAACAGGCTGGTTGAACTGCCGAGATGTTAATTTGTATTAGCAATTCAACACGCTTGAGTGACCATTTTGGATTAAATTGCTGTTGGCCTGTGTTCCTTACTACATATGGGCCTGTTTCATAAATTTTGGGTTCCAGTTTGATTGGAGGTGGGGCATGGGTTGTAGAGGGTCTCACTGTTGTAGGAAGTGCCGAATATGAGGCCCTCACCCTTCTTGACTTTGAACTTTTGGCCATTATTAGTCCAAAACCAGCTGATTACTACATTTTGTGTTAATATAAAATTATACCAGCAATCCAATTTACCTGGGCGAATACAACCTTCTCATTGGCCATTTTTGGAAATCAGTTTTACTAAAATCCCCGTTACTTTCTCATGGGTCATTCCATTAATCATTTGGCACTCTATTTTAATTTCATCCCCTATGGTTCTTTGGTGTGTCCACTCTTCCCCTAATTTTTGCCATTCTGATGGTTTATATAAATAGTTACCATTTGTTCACCAGATGATCAGAAATGCTAACTTTCCATTAAAGTTCTTATCCTCTGTTGTTACGGCTTCAGTCCAAGGCCACTCACCACTCTCTGTTATCACAGAGGCACCTTCCTGAATCACAATTACAACTATAAGCCATAGAAACAAAACAATTCTATCAACAAATTTTCTGCCAACCGTATTACCAAATACTCCAGACCGTAATGTCCTCATTTTGTTCGACTAAGCTTTAGTTTCAGTTCATCGTCACCTGGCGTTACTTTCCAGGGGGCTTCTGGAGCTTTCTTCACTCGGGAATAGTGGATCCAAGAGGCTTGTTCTCTAATCTTGATAGCAGTGTGAGTTGTCAGCAACATTTGATATGGTCCATTCCATTTTTCCTCTAGGGGTTGTCCTGAAAAAGTCTTTATATATATATAGTCCCCAGGCTTAAAGGGGTGGATTGGTTGATCCAACCCTCTAGCCCTGGTCCCTAACACAAATTTATGTACTTTATTTAATTGTTTTTGAAGTTCGGTTATATAAGTATATAAATATTCTGATCCCAGCTGCATTAGATCCTCTCCACTAAATAGAAATTGATATGGCCTTCCATATAAGATTTCAAAGGGGCTCAAATTCTCTTTTACTCTAGGTTTAACTCTGATTCTAAGTAATGCTAAAGGGAGGGATTGAGGCCATGACAAATTAGCTTCTTGTCCGATTTCAGCTATTTGTTGTTTAATTAAATGATTCATTTTTTCTACCTGTCCACTTGTCTGCGGTCTATAAGGAGTATGCAGTTGCCAATCTATCTTTAGAATCTTACTTATCTGTTGTACCACTTGTGCACAAAAATGTGAACCTCTATCAGAAGACATTGCTACTGGAATCCCAAAGCGTGGTATTATTTCATTTAACAAGACTTTAACCACTTCTCTTGCTTTGTTTGTTCGACAGGGAAAGGCTTTGGGCCATCCTGAAAAAGTGTCAGTCAGAACCAGTAAATAACGATACCCCCCTTTTCTAGGGAGTTCTGAAAAATCAATTTGCCACTGTTGTCCCGGATAATTTCCTTTACCGATTATTCCAAATTTTATTCTATTCTTGGTATTGGGGTTATTGTGTAAACAGATGCTACATTGTTGAGTTACTTGTTTTATTGTTGTATATAAATTTTGTCCCACTATTGTCTGAGTCAGGTTCTTATGCAATGTGTCAGCTCCCCAATGTGTTTTATTGTGTTCTGTAAGAACTATGGGCCATGTCAAATTAGAGGGTATTATTACGCAGTTATCTTTTAAATATACTCATCCATCTGGTTTCATTTTACCTTTCAAATCTTCAATTAATTTTAAGTCTTCTTTTGTATAATTTGGCTTTTGGTTCATGTATATAGTTTGGATTTTACTGTCTGGTATCAAAGACAATGCCTTCACCTCAATTATTTCAGCTGCCCGCTTAGCCTCCTGATCTGCCAATCGATTTCCAATTTCAAAATCGGCATTCCCCTTTTGGTGTCCCCGACAATGCATGATAGCTACCTTTTCTGGTTGTTTTACTGCCTCTAACAACCTTAAAATTTCTTCAGCATGCTTTATCTGTTTTCCTTGAGCGGTCAGCAATCCACGTTCTCTCCAAATCGCTCCATGAGCATGTACCACGCCGAATGCATATTTAGAATCTGTCCAAATATTTATTTTCCTTCCTGCTGATAGTTCCAGTGCTCGCGTAAGAGCAATTATCTCTGCTTTCTGGGTGGACGTCCCAGGGGGTAATGGTTTAGACTCGATTATCTGTTGAGCAGCTGTAACAGCGTATCCTGCCTTACGTTGTCCTTGTTTTACGAAGCTGCTTCCATCAGTATACCAAGATTCGTCAGCATCTTCTAAAGGTTCTTCCTTAAGATTGGGTCGACTAGAATACACAGCCTCCATTGTTTCTATACAATCATTGGTTAAAGGTTCATCTAGAGTTCCGCTAAGGAAAGAAGCTGGATTTACGATGTTAGTGACCACAATTTCCACATCATCTTGTTCTACTAATATTGCTTGATATTTTAAAAATCTCTGTGGTGAAAGCCAATGGTTTCATTTTTGTTCCAAAACTGTTGAGACCATATGGGAGACTAACACTGTCATTTTCTGTCCCATTGTAAGCTTCCGAGCTTCTTGTATATTGATAACAACAGCTGCAACAGCTCGAAGGCATCCGGGCCATCCTTTACTTACTTCATCTACTTGTTTAGAGAAGTAAGCTACTGCTCGTTTATAGGGACCCAATCTTTGTGCTAGTACTCCCAAAGCTATCCCTTGTCTCTCATGAGAAAACAACCAAAAGGGTTTTGAGAGATCCGGTAATCCCAAAGCCGGAGCTTGCATCAATTCTCGTTTAAGTTGTTTAAAGGTGTTTCGTGCTTCTCCAGTCCAGACTAACTTTGACTGATTACTCTTTATCAATTCATATAGAGGCTTTACCATTAGTCCATAATTATAAATCCAAAGGCGACACCAACCTGTCATTCCTAAAAAGGTTCGTAGCTCCTTTACCGTTTGGGGTTCTGGAGTCTGGCAAATGACTTCCTTACGTTCAGTTCCTAGTTCTCGCTGACCTCCCGAAATTCCAAATCCCAAGTAGGTCACGCGTTGTTGAACCAGCTGAGCTTTCTGTTGAGAGACTCAATATCCATTTAAACCCAGAAAATTAAGAAGACTTATAGTCCATTGAATGCAACTCTCTTTAGTCTCGGTAGCTATTAAGATATCATCTACGTATTGTAACAAAGCTCCTTCAGTGTCCATAGGTATCCAAGTTTCAAGTTCCTTTGCTAATTGGTTTCCAAAAATAGTGGGGCTATTCTTGAATCCTTGAGGTAGCACTGTCCACGTAAGCTGCGTCTTTCTGCCTGAGTCGGGGTTTTTCCCATTCAAAAGCAAATAAGTTTTGGCTTTCTGTGGCTAAGGCTAGGCAGAAGAAGGCATCTTTTAAATCCAGTACAGTAAACCAGACTTGACTATTCTTTAATTTAGCCATCAAAGTATAAGGGTTTGCCACTACTGGATGTATATCCTCAGAGATTTTATTTATGGCCCTCAGATCCTGAACTAGCCTATAGCTTTTTCCATCTGCCTTTTTAATCGGCAATATGGGTGTATTTTATTCTGATTCACATGCAATCAACAATCCATACTGTAGAAATTTATCAATTATCTCTTTAATACCTTTCCTATCTTCTATCCTCAAAGGATATTGCTTAACCTTAACGGGTTTCTCTCCTGGCTTTAATTTAATAATTATTAAGGTCACATTTTTAGCTCTTCCAGGGACTTCAGTGGCCCAAACTCCTGGATATACTTGATCTGTGATCTCTAAAGGTATTTCACTTTTAGGGTTAGTTTGTAGTATTGCCAGGGTTTCTTTTGGATGTTGTTGGAAGCATATTCTCAATTCCCAATTCATCCAGATTTTAGTATTTACTTAACCGTTCATAATTTTCAGGATGATTAGGGTCTTAGTGGGGCGTCGGTCAGGGAAATGCAATTGTCCACAGTTCCCTGAGCGGTCCCATCGGCAATCTGAGCTCGCACATGAACTCAGGTTGTTTTAAGAGTTAACTGCTTTTCTGTTTCCATGACAACTCTCTGGGACCCATCATGATCCCTTTGCCCCAGAGGGCTGATACCCAAGATTTTAAGATCTCAGCCCTGGGCTGAGGCAGAACTGTTAACATTCCTACATCCTCTTTCCCTGCTCATTCAACTTCAAACACCTTTAACACTTTCAACAACCCTTTTAACACTTCCTTTATCTTTCTCCAGCCTGTACTTTTCTAATGCCAACATCAAAGGTGCAGTCAGGGACCAACTTAATTCAGTACCTTTTCCCACCAAGATGCTGATACAACATTCCACCCTATTTTCCTTCTCAAAAACAACATTGACTGTTGAAAAGTATTATAGTTTAAGGCTCCATTAAAAGGCCACTTTTCTCCACGTTCCAGCTTATAAAGCGGCCACCATTGATTACAATATTTTATCAATGTTTTCCTGTTTACACTTCCACCGGCATATCCTCCAATATCCTTCCAATGACTCAAAACACATCCTAAAGTGCTTTTCTTTGGAATTTCACAGCTTGTTTGCACCCCCATATTCCAGTTCACACTTTCAGAATACACGTATCACTTACAAAAATGCGGGCACGCAGGTATCTTTCAATAGTGATGTCATGAAACTACTACTATTACCAGGAGATATTGCCAAAGTCACAATAACAATAATCAGAGTCAAATTCCACATGTCAGATAACCAAATATGTGATATTTGTATATCACATATTATATGTATACGGAATATGTGATAACCAAAATATGTAACACTGTAATGATATCTTTCTTATAACAACGCCACAAACCTATTATTATCACCAGGAATATTGCCAAAATCACAGTAACAATAACCAGAGTTAAATACCACATTCCATGAGTCAGAAAACCGAAATAGGCAACACAATTCCAGATGGACCTTAAAGCGAGCTCTTTCCTTAAGGTCCCCAAACATATACTTATGGTGCCAACCACAAAGTATATACCAAACACTGCCTTGCAGAAGATCACCTTCCGACCTACAGACAGTTCCAGATGACCGGTCTACCAGACAAACAAACCAAAATAAAGAATATACTCACTTACAATGATGGGGTCCTTGTCTGCCTCCGCAGTGATCCGGTGAGTCGAGGAGTCCCTCCGGGAAATCCCGGGGGTACCCTAGGGAGTCCTGTCCCCAGCGGGTCCTGCGGTCTGTCAGAGAGGTTGTCCCATCTGGGTCGCCATATTGATTCAAAGATCGAAGCTGAAATTTCTTTAAGTGGTATATTCTTTATTGCAGCGCTGGATGCACGGGGGATCTCTCCACCTATTGTGCATGTTTGAAGTAACAAACTATCTCATATTTATACAGCAAAACAATGAATATTCTATTAACTCCTATACATATTCAATACCTAAACCTGCCTACTCTCGCTTCGTATGCTAATTAGCTTATCAGTCCTTGCACTTGCGCAAAGCCTTCCAAGAATTGTGGGCCGGGGTCTTCGGGATGTGGGCAGTGGTCTTTGGGAGGAAGACCGTAGATCTTCCTCGTGATGCACTTTTCACTTTTTGCTTAAAAAATGCCAGGTTGGCTGAATCAGTTGTTTTCTAAGCTGCAGAAATGCCGAGTTGGCTCAAGATATCTCAAGTTTCAGCCTAACTGAGGGTCGGCAGATAATGGGATGTTTCAGTTAACAAGACATAATAGAAGGTTGACTCAAGTTATCTCAAGTTTCAGCCTAACTGAGAGTCGACAGATAACGGGATATTTAAATTAACAAGATGCTTCAACATAACAGAAAGTCGACAGATAACAAGATGTCATCTATTTTGTTCTCATTAATTTTTAACCACAAGATTTATTCTATCCTAAAGTGAGTTTATATGATATCAGTGGAGAACCTGGTTGTAAAAGTACGCCACGTAGATGCTCATGTGCCCAAGAGTCAGGCCACTGAAGGACATCAAAACAACCAGCAGGTGGATCAGGCTGCTAAGACTGAAGTGGCTCAGGTGGACCTGGACTGGCAACATAAAGGTGAATTATTTATAGCTCGATGGGCCCATGACACCTCGGGCCATCAAGGTAGAGATGCAACATACAGATGGGCTCGTGATCAAGAGGTGGACCTGACCATGGACACTATTGCACAGGTTATTCATGATTGTGAAACATGTGCTTCAATCAAGCAAGCCAAACAGTCAAAGCCTCTTTGGTATGGAGGACAATGGCTGAAATATAAATATGGAGAGGCTTGGCAGATTGATTACCTCACACTCCCTCAAACCCGCAATGGCAAGCGCCACATAAATACAATGGTGGAAGCAACCACCGGATGGCTGGAAACATAGCCTGTGCCCCATGCCACTGCCCGGAACACTATCCTGGGCCTTGAAAAGCAAGTCCTATGGCGACATGGCACCCCAGAAAGAATAGTCAGTCAATGGGACTCATTTCCGAAACAACCTTTTAGACATTTGGGCCAAAGAACATGGCATTGAGTGGGTGTCTCACATCCCCCATCATGCACCAGCCTCTGGGAAAATCAAGTGATACAATGGACTGTTAAAGACTACACTGAAAGCAATGGGTGCTGGGATATTCAAAAATTGGGATACGCATTTGGCAAAGGCCACCTGGTTAGTCAATACTAGGGGATCTGCCAACCGAGCAGGACCTGCCCAATCAAGCCTGTTATGTACTCTATGTGAGGAATGTTTTAACAATTCGTGTCCATAAAGAACAATTCTGTTTGAATTGTTTGAATCCTGTCTGCCTCTGGGCCCTGCACTGGCAATTCAATGCTTGAACCACAGCTGCAGTGTGTCCCAGTCTCCCCCTCATTCCTCATTCTAGCCAATTTATCACTTCTTAAATTTATGAACCTGTTTGCTTTTGTTATTCCGGACTTCTATTTCTAACACTGCTATAGATGTGTCTGTGAATGGCTGGGGAAGAATGTTTTAATTACCCGTGTGTCTGGGAGTTTCAGAACAACTGATAACAACTAGTGACTGTTATGGGATACTATGTGGATCTTTGGTATCTGGTTAGGGGGGGGCAGAGAAAGAAGCTGAAAGGCGGCTGGGAGACAAGATTTGAAGAAGGTGTTTTGAAGAAGGTGTTCCGTAAACTTGGTACGGTGCCCAGTAAGTACAAAGGGGAAGAGGAAGACTGTGAGCCTTCAGCATGGAAGACCCCTAGAGACCCCCAGAAGAGACCCCAGAGGAGACTGCGCATGCTCCAGTAGGAGGGACTGCACCCCGGAAGCTAATTTTAATAATCTATTTTTTTTAGAAGTAGTAATGAATATGTATTAGTCTAGGAGCATAAAAATCAGTTGCTTGATGTAATTGGTGTGCATCCTGGTGGAGCGGAGACTCCCGGTGCACCCAGCGCTGTTTGCTTACCTCTATTCCTTTATATCCTTTAATAAATCCTATTTTTCATTTAATTCTAATTTGAATCCTGAGCCATTTATAACAATTTGGGGGCTCGTCCGGGATGGCTATAGTTCCTGAATTCTGATTTACTCTAGGAGGGGCGCCCCACCATTTGGTGGCTCCTGTTTGAGTCAGATCGGGACTAATGCCATCCTGAACCTGAATAAAGGTAAGCAAAGAATTTTGATTTTTTTGAGCTCCCTTGCCGGCTGTGTTTTTGTGCCCGTAATTCTGCGCGCGAAGATCCAGACGAAGACGACAGGGTCGTTTGGATACCGTCTGGTTGGGTTCCGGTGTCCGGGATCGAACCGGACGAAGACGACAGTCGTTTGGATACCGTCTGGTTCGATCCCAGACGAAGACGCTTGTGGATACCGTCCGGTTGGACTCTGGACGAAGACGACTGATTCGTAAGATACCGTCCGGTTGGGTAAAGGTACGGTTGCCCGTGTTTGTGTGTGAGAGTGTAACTGAGGCTTCTAAAGTCTGAGGCGTAGAAGTCTTTTTGTTTTCTCACTGGTTCTAATCTCCTGTCGGGGGGGCTGGGCTGGTGAATGGAGTGATACGTGGGTGGGTGATAGGTCCTAAGCCCCCTGCAAGACACTCTCACTCGGGGCAACCAAGGGCTGTGGGAATTGCCACTAGTAAAATAAATTGCAAATCAAATTATACACTTTAACCCAAAAAGATGAAGAAGTTATTAACCCTTTAGTGTGGTATAAGGAGGGAGAAATTGGAAAAATGGAAATGGACCCCATAAATGTTCAGATAATGGATCCACATCGTCCTATTCGAATTAAACAATATCCTATACCAATGGAGGGTCGAAGGGGATTAAAACCTATAGTTGATAGACTTTTGGAGGAAGGGACTTTAGAACCGTGTATGTCACCTCACAATACACCCATCCTCCCTGTGAAGAAATCGGATGGGTCATACAGACTGGTACAGGATCTGAGAGCTGTAAATCAGCGAACAATCACTAAATTCCCTGTGGTAGCAAATCCTTACACCCTGCTGAGTCATGTCTCTCCCAAATATACTTGGTATAGTGTAATAGATCTGAAAGATGCTTTTTGGACCTGTCCTTTAGATGAAAATTCCAGGGATTACTTTGCTTTCAAGTGGGAAGACCCGGAGACAGGACGAAAACAACAATTAAGGTGGACTGTGCTACCACAAGGGTTTACTGAGTCACCGAATCTATTTGGACAAACTTTGGAAAAAGTTCTACAAGATTTTACATTACCTGGGGAGGTAAAGTTATTGCAATATGTGGATGATTTGTTAATAGCTGGAGAGACTGAAGAAGGAACCCGAAAAGCCACTATTAATTTGTTAAATTTTCTGGGGGAAAAGGGATTAAAAGTGTCCCGATCAAAGTTACAATTTGTGGAACAGGAGGTAAAATACTTAGGACACTGGTTAAGCAGGGGAGAAAAGAAATTGGATCCTGACAGGGTATCTGGGATCCTCTCCTTAAGACCCCCCACAAACTAAAAAGGAAATTCGGCAAGCATTGGGATTATTAGGATATTGTAGACCGTGGCTTGAAGGCTACAGTGAAAAAGTTAAATTTTTATATGAAAAACTAATTGATAATCAATTCAAGTGGTCCACAGAAGATGATCAAAAATTTGAAGAAATAAAAAAAGCATTAATACAAGCACCTGTATTAAGTCTCCCAGATCTAGAGAAACCCTTTTCTCTCTTTGTGAACACATCAAACCAGACAGCATATGGAGTCCTTACTCAAGATTGGGCAGGAATTAAAAAACCCGTGGGGTATTGTTCCAAATTACTTGATCCAGTAAGTAGGGGGTGGCCTGCTTGTCTTCAAGCCTTGGTTGCTACAGCATTATTGATAGAAGAAGTGAGAAAGATTACTTTTAGTGCTCCCTTAAAAGTGTATACTCCACACAATGTCAGAAGTGTCTTACAACAGAGAGCGGAGAAATGGTTAACAGACAGCCGGATCCTAAAGTATGAAGCTATACTAATTGACTCCCCTGATTTAGAACTGAAGGTAACCTCTGCTCAGAGCCCAGCACAATTTTTATTTGGAAAACCCTCAGAGGAACTACAACATAATTGTTTGGAGGTAATCGAGACCCAGACTAAAGTGAGACCCGATTTGAGAGATACTGAATTAGAAAAGGGAGAGATACTATTCATAGATGGTTCCTCTCGAGTAGTAGAGGGAAAAAGAAAAACAGGGTATGCCATAATTAATAAACACCTGGAATCTGTGGAATCAGGCCCCCTGAGTCCATCATGGTCAGCTCAGGCTTGTGAGCTGTATGCCCTATACAGGGCCCTGGAACTATTAAAGGGAAAAAGTGGAACTATATATACAGATTCTAAATACGCATATGGAGTGGTTCACACCTTTGGAAAAATTTGGGAGGAAAGAGGTTTAATTAATACTCAAGGGAAGAATCTTATACATCAAGAATTAATAAGGAAAATTTTAAAAGCTTTAAGGGAACCTAAAGAAATAGCAGTAGTACATGTAAGAGGGCATCAGAAAGGATTGGAATACCACACTAGGGGAAATAATCTAGCAGATAAAGAAGCTCAGGAAGCAGCTTTAAGAATTCAGGCTGCTAAAATTAATATAGTACAGGAAGAAGTAAGACAAGAAGAAGAAAAACAAGAAGAAGAAAAGAAGTTTACTCCTGAAGAACAAACAAAACTGGAGAAAATAGGTGCTAAATTAGAACAAGGAAAATGGACATTGCCAGATGGGCGAGAAATGTTACCAAAAGCTTATGCAAGACAAATATTGGAACGTTTGCATACCCAAACACACTGGGGTACAAGAGCATTAAGTAATCACTTAAACAATTTGGTTGTATAGGGGTTTTTGAAATAGCAAAGCAAATCACACAAGGTTGTTTAACTTGTCAGAAAATAAATAAGAAAATATTTCGACAGGCGGCAGCGGGAGGAAGAAAAACAGCATATCGGCCTTTTGAGAGAGTACAAGTTGATTTTACTGAATTGCCTAAAGTAGGGAGAATCAAGTATTTATTGGTAATTGTTGATCATTTAACACAATGGGTGGAAGCTTATCCTGTGGCACGAGCTACGGCACAAACGGTGACAAAAATTTTATTGGAACATCTGATACCTAGATATGGGATAATCCAGTACATTGATTCTGACCAAGGCACACACTTTACTTCTAAAATAATAAAATTATTATGTCAATCATTAGGTATTCAGTGGGAATATCATACTCCGTGGCACCCACAAAGCTCAGGGAAAGTAGAGAGAATGAATCAAACAATAAAACAGCAATTGGCTAAATTAATGATTGAGACACAATTGCCCTGGACTCGATGTTTACCATTGGCACTTTTAAACATAAGAACTAAATCACACAGTGAGACTGGATTATCACCATATGAAATGTTATACGGTATGCCTTACTCACAGGGAATGCCCCTGGGGGATAATGTAGTTGAGGATCGAAGTATCCAGAAATATATAATTACTATTGGGAAGAGGTTGCAAGAACTAAGAGAAATTGGAATACTGGTTCAGACACCACCTTTAGGATTTACCATCCATCAAATACAACCAGGGGATAAGGTCTTAATAAAAACTTGGAAAGAAGAATCCTTACAACCCCGGTGGGAGGGACCGTATCTTGTTTTACTTACCACTGAAACAGCTGTGAGAACAGCAGAAAGGGGTTGGACCCATGCATCCAGAGTGAAAGGACCAATAAATACCAAAACCTGGAAGGTTGAGTCCGCTCCTGGGGAACTGAAGTTAAAACTAAAAAGAACTAATGTTCCGGAAATAGGGCCTGCTCTGCATGAAATACCAGAAGAAGGGGACAAGCCTGCAATGAAGAAAGGGGAGAAGGCAAGACCGGGGCAGGACTCTCCACTGCGGTGTGTATAGTGTGTATAATCTACCGAGGGAGGCAACCCCTACGGGTATTGACTGCCGAGTGTGAGGGCCTCGACCGGACTTCTCCCGCACTGAAATCAAGCTGTCCCAGAAAAAGAAACAAGCGAGCAGACGAAAAATGTATGTATGTAGTAAGAGGTTTTTTTTAACCTATTGTAATTAGTTTTCCAGGAGCTGAACCACCCTCGAAGGCTGAACAGTGACACCAGTTTAAGTAGATTCTGGAAGTGGATCCAACCCCTTGATTGAGGACATTTCTCACACCCCTACATACCCCCCCCAGACGACGTAGAAGGATGAGAAGGATGCTATACTTCCTGGTACTATTCTTACAAGGGCAATTGAGCCATGGGAATAACTTTTTTATTCTGGGGGAGGAAGTGGCTAAGACTTTTAATCTTAGCAATTGCTGGGTTTGTGGGGGACCAAGAGGAGCTGAAAGTTGGCCTTGGGTAGCTGGCCCAGTCGAACCTAAATGGTGGGTTAGTAATTTAAGTGAAGTTCATAATGGAACACAATTCTGGAAAGAGGAAGAAGGCCCGTGGCAATTGTATTCATCAGAAAAAGGTATATATTGTTTAAACAGAACAGGGACAGTAAAGGTGGGAGAAAGCATTTGTAAATGGACTCTGTCCCCTGGATATGAATGTACTGATCCTGAATGTAGACCTATAAACTGTACAGCAAGTAAAGGAAAATGGAATGCTACACATGTCCAGCTGAAAAATGGGACTTGGCTGAAATGCTCATCTAAGGAATTCTTTGGACCTGGGTGTAAAGCCATGGCAAGAGCACAATCAAAAGGACAATTCGATGTTCAAATCTTGAGTTGTCAGCGTGATAACACCACTAGGGAACAGCATGTGGTAAAAATCTATCGCTGGAGGTGGCAAAATGAGAACGGGACGCAAGTGTTTTTTAAACATTTCTGGTCAGCCAATAATATGACAAGTCATGAAGGAGAAATTAGCTGTAATTGTGAGTGGGAATCTAGTGTAGGGGCTTGGAAGTGTATATATACGAGTATTAAGGAAGCAAACATTGTAACTGGGCCACTTGGTAACGAAAACACCTTGTATTTTCATGCCCCAAGGAATAGAAAAAACTGGGATGGTCCTTTTCCAAATGGGACGTGGGCTTTAAAAGGACATTATTGGATATGTGGCAAACGGGCCTATAAAAGGTTACCAAAAGATTGGTCAGGAATATGCTACGTGGGATACATAAGACCTTTATTCTTTTTATTATCTCAAATACAAGGGAATCACTTAGGAGTAAAATTATATGATGATCTCAATAGGGAGAAACGATATATTGATACCTCTTTAGCTGGAGGTAGTGCTCAAAAATGGAGAGAAAATGAATGGCCCCCTGAAAGAATCATACAGTATTATGGACCAGCTACATGGAATCCGAATGAAGTAATATCTGGAGCTCGAGAACCTATTTATAATTTGAATCGCATAATTAGGTTACAAGCAGTTCTCGAAACAATAACTAATCAAACAGCAACAGCTCTGGATCTCCTAGCTGACCAATCTACCCAGATGAGGAATGCTATTTTCCAACATAGAATGGTCTTGGACTATTTACTAGCAGAAGAAGGGGGTGTGTGTGGTAAACTAAATTATTCTAATTGTTGCTTACAAATTGACGATAATGGGAAAGTAGTTAAAAAGATAACCAAGGAAATTAGAAAATTAGCCCACGTCCCAACACAAACCTGGAAGGATATGGAATGGGATTTATTTTCATGGCTGCCTGGTGGACCACGGGTTAAAAGGGTGTTATTTTTATTATTATGTGGTATAATGACGTTATTATTTGTACCTTGTATGATACCTTGTCTTACACTATTAATACGCCGGGTGATAAATAGTACATTGGTAATAACTTCATTAAAAAAAGAAGGGAGTATGTCAATTATGATGCTTAAGAATTGGACCCTCCAAGAACAAACTGATGAAATCCAATTATTAATAACAGAAGAGACACGAATTGGGGATATTGAAAAGAAGATAAGGGATTGTGAGGAATGTTTTAACGATTCGTGTCCATAAAGAACAATTCTGTATGAATTGTTTGAATCCTGTCTGCCTCTGGGCCCTGCACTGGCAATTCAATGCTTGAACCACAGCTGCAGTGTGTCCCAGTCTCCCCCTCATTCTAGTCAATTTATCAAGTCTTCAGAAAATACTCCTCAAATTTATGGACCTGTTTGCTTTTGTTATTCCGGACTTCTATTTCTAACAGTTACAGCCTTTTTTCTGTCTTCTTCGAGATTAACTTAACACTGCTATAGGTGTGACTGTCCCTGTGAATGGCTGGTGAAGAATGTTTTAATTACTGGTGAAGTGTCAATAAGAAAGCTATTTGTGTTTGTATGAAGTCTTTGATGTCTGGGGGTTTCAGAACAACTGATAACAACTAGTGACTGTTATGGGATACTATGCAGGCCTCTGATATCTGGCCAGGTGGCCAAGAGATTAAGAAGAAGAAAAAAGAAGCTGAAGGACGGCTGGGAGACAAGACCTGCAGAAAATGTTCTATAAACTTGGTACGGTGCCAAAGGAGTACAAAGGGGAAGGACGAGAAAAAAACTTGGAGAGGAAGACTACGAGCCTTCAGCATGAAAGACCCCTAGAGACCCCCAGAGGAGACTGATGCGCATGCTCCAGTAGGAGGGACTGGACCCCGGAAGCTAATTATAATATCTGTTTTTTTTTAGAAGTAGTAATGAATATGTATTAGTCTAGGAGCATAAAAATCAGCTACTTGATGTAACTGGTGTGCGTCCTGGTGGAGCGGAGACTCCCGGTGCACCCAGCGCTGTTTGCTTACCTCTATTCTTTTATATTCTTTTAATAAATCCTATTTTTTTATTTAATCCTATTTTGAAGATTGAGCCATTTCT
Source organism: Aythya fuligula (assembly GCF_009819795.1). Classification (NCBI taxonomy): domain Eukaryota; kingdom Metazoa; phylum Chordata; class Aves; order Anseriformes; family Anatidae; genus Aythya; species Aythya fuligula. The sequence continues at coordinate 1,551,792 of NC_045594.1, read as the reverse complement.
AACACCCTCAATACCTTGCCATGCACATTTGTCAAGGAGGCTAACATGGACATTCATTGTAACAATTTCCAATTCCAAACAATTGGCCTCCAACTGGACTTGACTCCATTTACCACGACTCTTTGAGCCCGGCTATTCAGCCAGTTTGTAACCCAACGAAGCGTGCGCCAGTCCAAGCCAAGTGTTGTTAAATGAAATAATACCATGCTTTGGGATTCCAGTAGCAATGTCTTCTGATAGAGGTTCACATTTTTGTGCACAAGTGGTACAACAGATAAGTAAGATTCTAAAGATAGATTGGCAACTGCATACTCCTTATAGACCGCAGACAAGTGGACAGGTAGAAAAAATGAACCATTTAATTAAACAACAAATAGCTGAAATCGGACAAGAAGCTAATTTGTCATGGCCTCAATCCCTCCCTTTAGCATTACTTAGAATCAGAGTTAAACCTAGAGTAAAAGAGAATTTGAGCCCCTTTGAAATCTTATATGGAAGGCCATATCAATTTCTATTTAGTGGAGAGGATCTAATGCAGCTGGGATCAGAATATTTATATACTTATATAACCGAACTTCAAAAACAATTAAATAAAGTACATAAATTTGTGTTAGGGACCAGGGCTAGAGGGTTGGATCAACCAATCCACCCCTTTAAGCCTGGGGACTATATATATATAAAGACTTTTTCAGGACAACCCCTAGAGGAAAAATGGAATGGACCATATCAAATGTTGCTGACAACTCACACTGCTATCAAGATTAGAGAACGAGCCTCTTGGATCCACTATTCCCAAGTGAAGAAAGCTCCAGAAGCCCCCTGGAAAGTAACGCCAGGTGACGATGAACTGAAACTAAAGCTTAGTCGAACAAAATGAGGACATTACGGTCGGGAGTATTTGGTAATACAGAATCACAGAATCACAGAATTTCTAGGTTGGAAGAGACCTCAAGATCATCGAGCCCAACCTCTGACCTAAAGTAAAACTGTTAATAAACTGATTTCCAAAAATGGCCAACGAGAAGTCTGTATTCGCCCAGGTAAATTGGACTACAACAAACTAATAATAGATGCACTTAGTATGGTTCAAGATAATGTATCCTTAGCTCTTAGTTGTATGCAAGCACAGTTATGGTTGCAGGCAACGGCTGCCTTGATCATTAGGGAAGGAAGTGAAGACATTTTTCCAGCTGAAGTCCGAAAGACTGTTTGGGACAATGCCAATGATTTTGAGAAGAAGTTCCAGACCTTGTGGACCCTGGTAAATTTTACTTATGATCCCATTGTTAACATGGCTACTGCCTTCGTGCTTACTATACGTAATACCACAGTTTATGTTATCCACCCCATCATTGCACTAGGATTAAACCATGAGGAGACAGTGCTCTATCCTTCGGAGCATAGAACATGGGCACGGATGGAGAATGGGAAATGGCAGTCTGTAAATCTAGAATCATGTGTTACCCGGGAACAACAAGGATTTATTTGTGAAAGCAATACAATTGATGCTCAGGATGTATGTTTTGACACGGAGCAAGTTGTCTGCCACCTTGAAATTCATCCAAATACTAGTCAAAAGACTGTGCTTGTATATATATTTGTCAAGGCTGTGTGTGTTTAAGAACTGCTTGTGATTTTGTAGAAGTAGACAAGGAGAACATAATTCTCCCTAGCAAAAATCATTCTAACTTTTGTATTTGTAACTTTGTTAGAATCGTCGGGTGTGATTTTCTATATTTGGCACCAGTGGTATCCCACCAGCTGATCAAGTCTAACAACTAATCACTGTCCATCATGATACAAAGGAAATAAGCAGAGTTTTGCAAAGAGTAAAACAAGACACAAGTCACAACTGGTGGGATAAATTCTTTGGATGGTCGCCAAATGCAACTGGGATTTTGAACACATTGAGTTACCCAATTATTGTTTTATTGATATTAGTTGGTATAAGTTTAATATTGTCTTTTGTATTACTTGTTTGGAATTGGAAATTGTTACAATGAATGTCCATGTTAGCCTCCTTGACAAATGTGCATGGCAAGGTATTGAGGGGTACATATCATAAAGACTGGGAAGAAAAATTTTCGTATTAAGTAAAAGAATTTACTAGATTTTCCAGAAAAGGGGGGAATGATATTGTATAAACTCACTTTAGGATAGAATAAATCTTGTGGTTAAAAATTAATGAGAACAAAATAGATGACATCTTGTTATCTGTCGACCTTCTGTTATGTTGAAGCATCTTGTTAATTGAAACATCCTGTTATCTGTCGACCCTCAGTTAGGCTGAAAGCCAACTCAGCTTGGAAAACAACTGATTCAGCCAACCTGGCATTTTTTAAGCAAAAGGTGAAAAGTGCATCACGAGGAAGATCTACGGTCTTCCTCCCAAAGACCACTGCCCACATCCCAAAGACCCCGGCCCACAATTCTTGGAAGGCTTTGCGCAAGGACTGATAAGCTAATTAGCATACGAAGCGAGAGTAGGTGGGTTTAGGTAATGAATATGTATAGGCGTTAATAGAATATTCATCGTTTTGCTGTATAAATATGAGATGGTTTGTTACTTCGAACATGCACGATTGGTGGAGAGATCCCCCGTGCATCCAGCACTGCAATAAAGAATATACCACTTAAGGAAATTTCGGCTTCAATCTTTAAACCAGTTTGGACAGACTTAGCAAACTGCTCAGAGAATCTCGTACAGAAAGTCGCTGGAAATGGGCGCACTGGAGATGGGAAGAAGCTCAAGCTGAGAGAAGCAAACCCACGCACACAACTGCCTCTCACTGGTAAGCAGCTGCGCATTATGGGGAATCATACGTCCTTAGAAACAAAGACTGTCCTGGTAACCTTACAGCTTATTCTCCTTATTAATAATCAGACAGTTTATGATCCTGAAACATGGGACCAAATTGAGGTCAAGGTGTGGGACTCTGCAACTAAAAACGACAAGGTTGCAGCGGGATTGCTCGGCACCTGGCGAGCAGTCTCTGAGGCCTTAAAAAGCCATGTGGGACCACAGTCAGAAACGTGTGGTTTGCCAGACAGTGAGGGAGCTGTGGGCTTGTCCACCGATCCTTCTGCTACACCATCGGCCCCTCTGCTGCTACTGCCATCGAAGGCTTTTGCTGTTATGCCCCCTGGTGACCTGGACATGCCTTTTGACCCAGGCCCTATTGGCCTTGAAAAGGAGATGGATATGCTTTTCTTCGATCCGGGAAGAACGGGATACATAAGGCCTGAAGACCAAGTTGCTTGACAACTTAAAGCAAGACATATTGTTCAAAAGGAATGGAAAATGGAGACTGTTAAGTCATGGAACTTAAAGGATTGTTTGTTACCTTTCCTGATTGTACGTATGTATAGGCATACTCGTGTTTAGTATGTAAAGCAATGTTCTGTATATTTAGAATGTTTGATGTTTGTGTGTGCGTGATGGTGGAGCGTAGACTCCCCGCTCACCCAGTGCTGTTTACTTGCCTTTTATACCTTTTATACCTTTTATAAATATTCCTTTTATAAATATTACTAAATTCAGATTGAGTTGAGACTTCATTTATAACACCTGGAATATAGAAACAATAGCCCTGTAATAATACAATATTTGGGAAACAACTATCCTGTGACCTTGAAGCTTGAAAGACCAAACAGGAAATGAGGACACTGTTGCAATACACACAAATGATAGCTACTAAAGAAGAAAAGAAATGTGTAGCATTGACTATTATTTTACTAAATTTTTTTTCGGCACTAATACTGTGAACCCAGCCTCTTTCCTGAGTAACAGAGTTTCCAGATCACCCATTCATGATTGCATCAAGACCATGGACACAGTATACTCCAGCTGACCAGAATTAAAAGATGTACCCCTAGAAGATGCGGAGGATTGGCATTTAGATGGCAGCAGCTTCGTCTGCCAGAAAATTTTCCTCACAGGATATGCGGTAACAAACATCAGCTCAAAAGGTGGAAATCATACCCTTGATAAGAGCTTTTGAGCTGGCAAAAGGCAAAAGAATTAACATTTGGACAGATTTGAAATATGCCTTTGGTGCGGTTCATGCATATGGGGCATGAGAGAGCACTTTTATCTTCCTCAGTTAAACATGCAGAACAGGTACTGAAGGTATTCCAAGCTGTATACCTGCCTACTAAAGTTGCCATTATGTACTGTAAACGACATCAAGCAGGGGATACTGATATTGGAAGAGGAAATAGACTGGCTGATGCAGAAGCCAAAGGGGAGGCAGAATGGGCATCTGAGAGTCAAATTTTGGCACTAGTACCAAGAACAGAAAAACAGGCATTAACAAAAGCCTTAGAAAATGATTTAGAGAACATAATAAAGCATGCTGGGGAGCTGAAGTAGTATAACAGTTTTAGAAAATGGATGGGACCTAATTTGTATACCAATGTTAGACAGGTATAAAAGTAAACCATAGACAGGAATCAAGCTCCAAACAGTGGTAAATTATTTTTTCAAACTCCTAAGAAAATGGGGGTATCAGTATTTATTGGTATTAACTAACACCTTTTCAGGATGGCCAAAAGCATTCTCAACCAGAACAGCCGAGGCTTGGGAGGTAACTAAGATATTACTACAAGAAATAATACCTCATTTTGGGGTTCCAGGTTTCGGGTACAGACTGGCAACTTCACATACCCCATATCGCCCTCAGTCGAGTGGCCAAGTAGAAAAAAAAAAGAACAGCAAATTGCGAAATTGGAACAAGAAGCAAATTTGGTGTGGCCTCAGTCTCTTCCTTTAGCCCTTTTGCATATACAAACTAGACCAAGGGCAAAGGAAGGGCTAAGCCCCTTTGAAATCTTATATGGACAACCCTATGGAATACAAAGAGGAATATCCATGCAAGTTGGGGATGAAATTATGACCTCCTATAATGGTGGCCTTAGGTAAACAGCTCAATGAAATTGGAAAGCATGTGAGTGGGACTCGGGGTAGAGGATTAGGTGGACCAGTGCACAATATAGCAGAACGCCTGGATCCATCACACCAGAGTGAAAAAGACACCCAAGACCCCATGGAAGGTTACTCAGGTGCAACCTGGAAGGTTACATTTTTCACGGTCTTAATGGTATCATTGGTCAAGGAAACTGAACAGTGGGAGCACAATACCTATGTGAAACTCACCCAGGCAGTGAGTGATAGTTTACCTAAGAAATGGAACATGTCCATTTGGCAAGGACGATTGTGAACATCTAGGGGAGAGATTTGAACTACTCCCATGCGAAAATGTTAACATATACACCAGATGCTAACTTGCTGTGTATATGTTAACAAACAAAAACAGACTGAGACTGACCTGGAGAAAATAATAAAATTTTGCATGCAGTAGCTCAGGATGATACATCCTGGGGATTTACACACTTGGTAGAAAAATTGACTTCCTGGTTGCCAAACCTAACATGGCTGAAGCAGTTGTTTATCACAATAATCGTGGTCATAGTTTTGTCCATGGTTCTTTGCGTGGTGAACTGATGTACCTTATGGTGTTTTAAGAATACAGGAAACTCCTACAGCAAGTAGAAAAAGAACCAACTGGAAACTGGAGTCTAACAAATACTTTGAAAGAGTGTTAGATAGGGAAACACTATATTGAACCCAGAAATAGTAAAAGAATTTATTAACTTTTTAGAAAAGGGGGTACTGCTAGAGGGAGTTAGGAGAATCTTAGCAAATAGAGATAGAGCGCTGACAGTATCAAACTAGTGGATACTGCTTAATGTCTTTGCTAACTATTGTGCATTGTACAAATTAACTAAAGCAAGAAACCTTGGGCCCCTTACCAAGGTTAGTCCCTTGATAAGAATGTGAGCCTGTCTTAAGAAAATGGTAGAAACTGGTCCTGAGGATGGACAAGAGTCAAGGAGCAACTGAGACTGCGCAAAGACAAGAGGTCAACTAGCGGTGACGAGGAAGAGTCGCCAACCTTCATCCCCACACTCCCGGCGACCACAACCAGGAGACAGTGCGCAAGCACAGATGGGAGGAGCTTATGGAAATGACTTATTGGAATTAATTTTAATATGAAGCCGGGACAGGCTATGCATATGTATAGGTGCATTGTGAAACTTCATGCATATGTAACTCTTTACTGCATATAACCAAAGCAAACGCCGTGTTGGGGTGCGCATGACTTTGGTGGGACTAACCCCCGTACCACCCAGCACTGAATAAACATACCTACCTACTTCACAATCTTACTGATTGTGGAGTCTGCTTTCCGCAAGTCAGATAAAGGTGATTCCCTAAGACTTATCAAGTGCTGCACATCAGTATAGTAAAATAATGACAAAAATATTACCAGAAACAGCCATAGTATCACTGATCCACGCAACTGAAAATATCCAGTCCTTATGTCCATCCTAAAAGGAAAAAAAAAAGTCAGATTAGCTGTGCCATTATACTCTTGAGCAGTCTCTCAAAGCAGACAAGTATTCTCCACTTCGAATTTTAGTACAAGCACAAAAAGGACAGACGTATGTTAGAAACATTATACAGGTGAAATTCCAGTATCAGTCCGGAGCAGTTTAAGTATCCAGCAGCAATTTTAACTTTTTTGTCAGTTTGATTAAACTAAGTGTATAATTGATATATATATTGTGTATATATATGTATACATACATACATATATATGTGTATATATGTATGCATAATTAATATATATTAATTATATTAATATATCCGAGAGGGTGGTCGCACACTGGAACAGGCTCCCCAGCAAAGTAGTCACTGCACCAAGTCTGTCTGAATTTAAGAAGCGACTGGACTATGCACTTAGTCACATGGTCTAAAATTTTGGGTAGACCTGTGCAGTGCCAGGAGTTGGACTTGATGATCCTTATGGGTCCCTTCCAAGTCGGGATATTCTATGATTCTATGAATAGTTAGAGAGCAATTAAGTGATGGAAAAACAGGTCTTAAACCAAAGACAAATTGACCTTAAATCTAAGTGCTTAGAATTTCCATTTTGAAAGCAGTGTTTTTTGCAGAATAGTCACACGCTTCCTCAGAGACATGTCCTTACTATAAATGGTAACTAAAACATTATGTTTGCAATTGATAAGCTATAGAATAATTTTTCAAGACTACTACTTCAAGTACCTTTTCCCCTGGGGGGGATCCCTAAACCTGCAGTTCTGTTTGAAAAGCTGCAGGTACAGCAGCATGCTAGTGAACAGCAAGTCATGTAGATCTTCAGAGTCAAGCCTTTTCAGCAGTAGCAGATAGCCAGCTGCAGAACTCTGACCTCTGCTGTTGTCAGTAACATCTACATGAAGGCCTGAGTCAAAAGGAAGGAGAAATATTTAAGGCATCTTGTCAAGAAAGACCACTTCATCGGGAATGTTTTAAACGTTTCAGGAATTCTTCACTCTTCACCACAAGACTCCCAAATCTAACCTCACTCTGACCTTAGGCACTTCAAAGTAGTAATTCTTTTAAGTGACAGAATAAACCTTCCCCAAATATTCCCACTTACATCTCCCACACAGACAGGATCAAGTGTAGGCAGACGATAAATTGCAAGACTGTTGGGGTTGTCTCCACCTGTGGCCAGAAGGGTCCTTGAGGGGTTGAGCTCAATGGCGTGAATACCACAGCCCTGTTGGTTCACCATGCCAGGTTCACGGTCTTTCAGAATAGGAATCTTGGTAATTTGACCAGTCTGGACATCTACCACAAATAACTGGGAAAAAAACAAAAAACAAACAGAAGATGCAAGTCATTGCTGAACAAAGATCAGAAAAACAAGATGATCAAAGATGCACTCTATTATGAATTACTCTTTCTCCACAAATCCTGCAAGTATGACTGAAAAAAAAAAGTATAAATTAATTCTTAAAATTAGTGAACTGACTTAATTACAGAGGGGTTTATTTCAACGATCCCATTTGGTTTTGAATGCAATGGAAGAGAAAGGAGAGAATTGTCATGGCATGTTTCCCATTTAACCAAACATTCAAATTTGAAGTTTATTGCCCTGTTTGTTACTTTGACAAAACAAAATTGTTTTCCAGTTTCTCTTAACACCAGGGAGAAAGACAGACCCACCTTCAAACAGTGAGTAAGCCCAAGAGTACTTCGCCCAAGTCTCCTGCAGCCCAGATAAGAATACTTATCATTAAGTTTTGGCTTTGACAAAGTGATACCTTATAAGTTTAGAGTTTATTTTCTGGTGTAGTGGGTTTACGTGGCAAGGTTTTGGTAGCAGGGGGCCATAGGGGTGGCTTCTGTGAGAAGAAGCTGCCCCATGTCAGGTAAGGGCCCCACTGCTGACCAAAGCCGAGCCAGTAAGCGATGTTTGTGCCTCTGTGAGAGCATATTTAAGGGGAAACAAACAAACAAAAAAACAAACAAAACCTGCTGCTACACAGCAGCTGGGAGAGTGTTCCGGAGCAGAAGTTCCCTGCGGCCTGTGGTGAGGACCATGGTGAAGCAGGCTGTCCCCCTGCAGCCCATGGAGTACCACGGTGGAGCAGGGTTCCACGCTACAGCCCATGGAGGAGACCATGTTGGAGTAGGTGGACCTGCACCGACGGAGGCTGCGGTCTGTGGAGGACCCCCACCAGAGCAGATTCTGGGCCAGACCCGTGGCCCATGGAGAGGAGCCCACACAGGAGCAGGTGACCTGGCAGAAACTGCTGCCCGTGGGGGACACAGGTTGGAGAAGTGTGCTCCTGAGGGATGGACCCCGTGGTACGGACCCATATTTGGAAGTTCTGGAAGAGCTGCTGCCTGTGGGAAGCCCATACAGGATCAGTTTGGGAAGGACTGCATCCCATGGGAGGAACCCCATGTGGAGCAGGGGAAGAGAGTGACTGAGAAGGAGCGGTGGAGATGAAGCGCAGCCCCCTTTCCCCCATTCCCCTGCGACGCTCAAGGGGAGGAGGTGGAAGAGGGCGGATGGGGGGAAGGCGTTTTTGGTTTCTGTCCTTTGTTTCTTGCTTCTCTAACTTATTAGTAATAGACAATAAATCTTACTATCTCCCTACTCTGAGTTTTGCCTGTCACGATAATTGTTGAGCGATCTCCCCATTCTTATCTCAACCCTTGAGCCCTCTGCATTGTATTTTCTCCCCCTTTCCCTTTCAGGACGGGTGTGGCATAAGACCACATGGACACCAGGGTTCTTTCAGGATCAGTAACTTCTACTACTTTATTGATGACATAACTTCAACTCTCTCCTATTGAGGACAGGCTCCCTTCTTATACCATTATACTTCTTATACCTCTACAACAGTACTTTTCCACCAATTATTCATTGGTCAATAACTCTGCCCAGCAACAGCAAACACAAAGCAACTTCCATGTCTTAACGACTGGAGAACAAGCAGTACATAGTTTTTGGGAAAAATATCTTTAGTTTCAAAAGTAGATATCTCACCACTTCTACTTTTTCACCAGGTACTCCAAACAACATCTCATATGGTGAAACTCCTACATCTTTTCTAGAAGCAGTTTGAATTCTGAGAAGTGCTAAAGGTAAACACTTTGTCCAGGGAGGCTTAGTCTCTGAAACCAGTTTTGACAGATCTTTCTTTAATGTCTGATTCATTCACTCCACTTTCCCAGAGGAGGAAGGATGCCATGGGGTATGAAACTCCCATTTAATTCCTAAGGTTCTCATTAATCCTTGTAAAACAGATGAAGTAAAATTACTTCCTTTATCTAAGTCTATATTTTCAACAACCCCATATCTAGGGATTATTTGTTCCAGGATTATCTTTATTGCCACACTAGCTGTTGCTGTTACTGAAGGAAAAGCTTCTACCCATCCTGACAAATGGTCAATTAATACCAGCAAGTACTTAAATCTACCTACTTCAGGTAATTCAGTAAAATCTACTTGGATGCTTTGGAAAGGTAAAATCCCTGGCTCCCGTCCCCCTCTAGGTGGGTTACGGATGACCTTTTTATTTACCTTTTGACATATGGTACATCCTCTGCATATTTGTTTCACTGAAGTGTATATTCCTACACAGACATACTTTCTTAGCGCAACATCACACATTGCTTGCACCTCCCGATGACTCTTGATGTAAAACAATTAATATTTGCCTCATTGGTGCTTTATTCATCATTTCTCTCCCATCAGGGAGTATCCATTTTCCTTCAGACTTCGTGGCTCCTGATTCCTTAAAAAAAATCTTTCTCTTAAAACTTTTTAGTTCTTTCTTAGTTTTCAACAATTCCCTGAATCCTCTCTGGATTTATTCTTCATTTTCCTTCCGACATTAGATGCCTTATTTACTCGACTTCTTTTTTCTGCATCTTGAGAGGAGGCTGAAAGAATTTTAGTAGATAAGACAGGTAAGGGACATGTACTATATCTTCCGCTACCTATTGTGCAAAGAAATTGAGGCAGGAAATTCTGGGATTCCTCACGAAAAACAGTTCCTGACAGAAAACAGGAAACATTTCAAGAACCAACTCAAACCGAATCTGCAGTTTAAGCAGAAGCTGAGAAGCTTATGAATCTGCGCTGAGATGAGGGATCAACCAGTGGTGACGAGGAAGACTCACTAATCTTCATCCCCATGACCCTCAGCGACCAGTACCAGAAAACACTGCGCAAGCGTGGATAGGAGGATTCTATGAAAATGACTCTCTGGAACAAAGCAGGGATAGGTCATGCATATGTATAGGCGTCTTGAGAAACTTCATGCATATGTAACTCTTCACCACATATAGCCGAGGCAACTGCCGCGTTGGGGTGCACACGACTTTGGTGGGACTACCCCCAGTGCCAGCCAGCGCTGAATAAACATACCTACATTACAATCTTACTGATTGTGGAGTTTGCTTTCCGCACATCAGTTTGGCAAGCCAGCCAGGAGACGCTCTGCTCAGCTGTGGGATTGCCTGCGGAGCGGATGCCCCTAGGTGCACCCTGAGCATTTTCCTCGGAGGGGACTCCACTCTCAGCCGCTCACTGAAGAAGTAGACAAGGACCTCCTGAAGCTGCAGATAAATGGTATGTTTTACAGTACAGGAAGGGCCTGTAAGTCATATGCATGGCTGGGGCAGCTGGTAAATTGTGCAGAGATATCTGGAGTGCAGCATAGTCCCCATATGGGAGGAGGGTACCCTACAGGCTGACCGATAGAGCAGTCAAGGGAGATTTGGTGACCGACAGAGTGGTCAAGGGGCATTTGCTGACCGATAGAGTGGTTGCTAGCGATCTTGGGAGTAGATCGAGCAAATCCGAGCTTACTGCTGCATCCCAGTTTTGGGAGCCAGGACGGACCTGCTAATGACTATAAGAAGCAGAAGAAGGGTAAGCGGGCCTCTCAAAATTGTGATTTATTGGAGTGTTAATAATTGAATGTCTTATTTGTGGATGTCTGGGTATCTCATGTTGAAAGCATCTGTGTAAGTGTATGCGTTTGAAACAAAGTATCGTTGTGGAGTGAGTCACTCCACAAAGAACACAGTCAGAAACCATACTTGTTTGGTTGGTTATCATTCTAAATTATATATTCTTGTAGTATGAACGAGAAGTGCAAGGGGCCGCTCTGTGTGATTGCGTGATTGTGCTGTGAGTGAGACGCAGCATCGCTGTGAAGCGAGTGCGAAGTTCCAATACACGGTTCCGTATTCTCCACGAGGGGAATGGCCGGAGGCGAACAAAGTGCTGTTTTATCCAAGTTTTGGTTGGTGATGCCCAATACATGGGCCCGGTGGTGTATCTTGTAATCCTATTTTGTTCTTAAATGTTTTGAGTGTAACAAGGAGGAAGGCGGGAGCATTATCTTAGCATGTCCAAAACTGGACATGCATTTAGCTAAGGAAGGGGGACTATGTACAGTAATAAATCAGACTTGTGTATATATAAAAAAGCAAAAACAAATAGAGACAGATTTGGGAAAAATTTGTGGGAAAAAAAAAAATCCTACATGCAGTAGCTCAGGATGATTCCTCTTGGGGAATTCCCCCTTGGGGGATTAGAGATTTGTTAGAAAAATCAACTTCCTGGCTACCGAATTTAACTTGGCTGAAACAGCTATTTGTCACAATAATCATAGTCGTAATTTGTCCATTGCACCCTGCAATGGACAGTACTCATTCTGTTAGTACTGTTAGTATCAAGGAAGGCAAAATTCTCAATATTCTCAATATCTCTTCTACCTTGTTCTAATTTTTACCAGAGCCTAGACTATGCTCCTTATTTTCTTATTCTCAGATAGCGGATGTCCTCTTGATCATTCCCCTTTCTTCCCCTGTAAACAACATACTTAGTACTGCCAAGCACTTCACCATGCAAGGGGTATCGTACACCAGATTTCCCGAGACTCTTCCTTTCTCTCTCTTATCTCATGCTTCATCCATCTACAGACGGGTCCCTTGCAGATCTACAGAACCACAGGTCAAGACTCCACACTTGCTTCGTACAAAAGTACGTCTCAATCACATATCACACAGAGTCTCACCCGACCCCCAAGGCAATACTTAATATTTCTTACCTTGGTCTGTGCACAGAGTTACTGGGTCAATTCTTAAAAAACAGAGTGCCTACCTTCTTCCTTTCCCTAATATTTCATGGATCCTGCCTCTTTAATCAGCCTTGAGCCCTCTGATAGCTCTCCGCAGAACCGCCACTGTCGATGCACAGGACCGCTGAAATCAGCGGGACATGCCTTCCTGTTGCTGCGGCGGTGAGGCTCCCCGGCAGGTGACAGGATCCCGGATGAGCCCCCAAATTGTGAGAAACACTATGTAGCCAATAACTTAGGCTCAGACGAGGATCTCAGTGAAGTTGCATTTTTATTCGTGATTGCAATGGTGGACATCCCACAAGCAGAAGCGCGCCTACTAGTCACATAGTACAGTTTATATACTTTGTTTCTCAACAACCGGGACCCTCCCGTTTCCCCATTGACTGGGTAGCCCAGGTTCACAACCTATCTGACGTTTCAAAGATAATACATGGCTTTCAGTTACCAGCCTGTTATTTTTTAAAATTTCTTTTGACTTTTTTAATCTGTGAGGTGGTAATGTTTCTTCCCTTATCTGGCTTGACTTGATACCATGAATTTCACCTAATTTGCACTAGGGAGTCTGGTTGTCTGCATTTTACAAGGTTGTCTGTTAAGCTTTGTCATCACTGCAAGCATATCTCAATACCACATCCCTTCCCTCCAAACAATATAACTCTAAACAATGTAACAACTCTAGAAAAAAACACCTCTTTCTTACACGGTCACCTGCACCCAGTAAATGCTTTTCTGTTGAATATTTATTTAGTACTTGTCTTTCTTCCCCCTCCTGCCCCCCATACATTGGGCATTCCCAAGAAGCAGCATGTCTGGTACTTCCTGTGCTTGTTACCAATTCTGGTGCAAAAAAACCAACATTTTTGTTCCCACAACTGAGAAGGTGGCTGGGCGCTGGGACACGCTCCACGGGGAAGCGGTCATGGTGAGAGAGGGAGTTAAGAGAATCCTAGTAGACAGAATGCTGACTAATGAATACCTAGATTATTGTATTAAAAACAGATGCTGCTTAATGTCTTTGCTTACTACTGTGCAAATCAACTGAAACAAGGAGTCTTGGGGCCTCTCACAAAGGATGGTTACTGATAAAAACAGAGATCCTGTCTCAAGAACAGGCTGAGACCGACCCTGTGGTTTGGACAAGAGCCAAGAGCAGCTGAGTCTGCACAAAGGCAGGGGGTCAACTAGTGGTGATGAAGAAGAATTATCAGCCTTCATCCCCACGACCCCCGGAGACCACCACCAGGAGACACTATGCAAGCGCAGATGGGAGGAGTTTATGGAAATGACTTCTTGGAGATAATTTTAATATGAAGCCAGGATAGGTCATGCATATGTATACACACATTGGGAAACTTCATGCATATGTAACTCTTTACTGCATATAACCAAGGCGAGTTCACAGAATCACAGAATCATCTAGGTTGGAAGAAACCTCCAAGATCACCTAGTCCAACCTCTGACCTAACACTAACCAGTCCTCCACTAAACCATATCACTAAGCTCTACATCTAAACGTCTTTTAAAGACCTACAGGTGACTCCACCACTTCCCTGGGCAGCCCATTCCAATGCTTAACAACCTTTTCGGTAAATCATTTTTTCCTAAGATCCAACCTAAACCTCCCCTGTTGCAACTTTAGTCCATTCCCCCTCATCATATCACCGGGCACATGGGAGAATAGACCAACCCCCACCTCACTGCAGCCTCCTTTAAAGTACCTGTAGAGTGTGAAAAGGTCACCCTTGAGCCTCCTCTTCTCCAGACTGAACAACCCCAGCTCCCTCAGCCACTCCTCGTAAGTCTTGTAAGAGAACTGGCTCTAGTACTGAGCCCTCGGGAATGCCACTAGTGACCGGCCTCCAGATGGATTTGACTCCTTTCACCACAACTCTTTGGGCCCAGCTATCCAGCCAGTTTCTAAACTAATGAAGCATACGCCAGTCCAAGCCAAGAGCAGCCAGTTTCTCGAGGAGAATGCTGTGGGAGACGGTGTCAAAAGCCTTGCTGAAGTCAAGGTAGACCACATCCACAGCCTTTCCCTCATCCACCCAGCGTGTCACTTTGTCATAGAAGGAGATCAGGTTCGTCAAGCAGGACCTGCCTTTCATAAACCCATGCTGACTGGGCCTGATCACCTGGTTGCCCTGCACGTGCTGCGTGATGACACTCAAGATAATCTGCTCCATGAGCTTCCCTGGCACTGAGGTCAAACTGACAGGTCAAACTGACAGGTTCCTTGGGTCTGCCCTCCGGCCCTTCTTGTAGATGGGCATCACGTTTGCTAGCCGCCAGTCAACTGGGACCTCCCCCAATAGCCAGGACTGCTGATAAATGATGGTAAGCAGCTTGGCCAGCTCCTCCGCCAGTTCTCTCAGTACCCTTGGGTGGATCCCATCCGGCCCCATCGACTTGCGTACATCGGAGTGCTGTAGCAGGTCACCAACCAGTTCTTCGTGGATGATGAGGGCCACATCCTGCTCCCCATCCCCTTCCACCAGCTCAGGGTACTGGGTATCCAGAGAACAACCGGTATTGCCGCTAAAGACTGAGGCAAAGAAGGCATTAAGCACCTTCGCTTTTTCCTCATCTTTTGTAATTAGGTTTCCCCCCGCATCCAGTAAAGGATGTAGATTCTCCTTAGTCCTCCATTTTGCGTTGATGTATTTGTAAAAAGATTTTTTGTTATCTTTAACAGCAGTAGCCAGACTGAGCTCCAGATGAGCTTTGGCCTTCCTAATTTTGTCCCTGCACAGCCTCGCAACATCCTTATAGTCCTCCTCAGTGGCCCGCCCTTTTTTCCAAAGATTATAAACCCTCTTTTTTTCTCTTAATCTCAAGATGCAACTCTTTGTTGAGCCAGGCCGGTCTTCTTTCACACCGGCTCGTCTTTGGGCACGTGGGGATGGACTGATCCTGTTCCATTAAGCAGTACAACAGTCAGGAATGATGGGGACCTGGGGCATCTACCCCAGCAGGTCCACTGGTTGAAATAAAGCTAGGGAACAAAGGGAGAGGCTTGAATTTTTTGTTGGTTAAGGGAGCTTCTTTCTCTGTGTTAATTCAAAAATTGACTCTGGAAAAGCGCTGAGTCTGTAAATGTAATAGGAGCAATTGGCAAACAGGAAAAGGCATTTTTTTGCAATGCTTGAAATTTAAATTGGGAAAAATGATTGGAATTCATCAATTTTTATACTTACACAATTTGCCAAGGTCCTTCTTAGGAAGGGACTTGCTGGAAAAACTGGATGCAAAAATTTCTTTTGAACAAGGAAAACTGGAAATAACCTTTTGACAAAATTAGAGAACAGTCACGTTTGGTTCATGGTACTAGATTGAAAGGATGCCTTTTTCTGCCTGCCCGTGGCAACTGAAAGCCAGAAACTCTTTTCCTTTGAATGGGAAAATCCTAATAGAGGATGGAAAACTCAGCTTACTTGGACTGTGTTACCACAGGGGTTCAAGAATATCCCTGTGTTATATATGGAGTGGTAATTCATGTCCAGAAAATGGTTGATATTAATAAAGAAGGGTGAGATTTGGGAGTGTGGCCATGGGGTTCGGAAAGCCCTGTCCGTGGTTGATGATAACATCGGACTCTTAACGATGAGGCCATCAGGAATGTAAAAGAGTTTAGAGGGAACAAAGAAGGGTGATTCAGGAGACTCCACACAGTCCCAGGTTTCTTGTTCTCCAGCCGTTAAGGCGTGGAAGTTTCTGTGTGTTTGCTGTTGTTGTTATATTCAAACTTGTTTGACCAATGAAAAGTTGTTTTGAAAAGGACTGCCGTGGAGAGAAGGGTATAAGAGGGGAACCTGCCCTCAAGATAAAAAAAAAAAAAGGCAACACGATGAAGTTATGTCATCAATAAAGAAGCAAAAAGAAGGAATAAAAAGGAACAGGCTAGCAGAACGGTGTCCAGGATGGGAACAGGCACATTGATCACCTCATGAAGATAGGTTTTGATATTGTATAGACTCACTTTAGGATAGAATAAATCTTGTGGTTAAAAATTAATGAGAACAAAATATACGACATCTTGTTATCTGTCGACCTTCTGTTATGTTGAAGCATCTTGTTAATTGAAACATCCCGTTATCTGTCGACCCTCAGTCAGACTGAGACTTGAGATAACTTGAGTCAACCTTCTGTTATGTCTTGTTAACTGAGACATCCCCGTTATCTGCCAACCCTCAGTTAGGCCGAAAGCCAACTCAGCTTGGAAAACAACTGATTCATCCTACCTGGCATTTTTTAAGCAAAAGGTGAAAAGTGCATCACGAGATCCCAAAGACCACTGCCCACATCCTGAAGACCCCGGCCCACAATTCTTGGAAGGCTTTGCACAAGCGCAAGGACTGATAAGCTAATTAGCATACGAAGCGAGAGTAGGCGGGTTTAAGTAATGAATATGTATAGGCGTTAATAGAATTCCCTTGGGAGAATAGAATTTTCCCTTGGGAGGCGGTTCTGAAGGGCAGAGGAGTCCAGGAAGGCTGGGCGCTCTTCAAGAGGGAAATCTTAATGGCGCAGGAACGGTCTGTCCCCACGTGCCCAAAGACGAGCTGGCGGGGAAGAAGACCAGCCTGGCTCAACAGAGAGTTGCATCTTGAGCTTAGGAGAAAAAAGAGGGTTTATAATCTTTGGAAAAGTGGGCAGGCCACTAGGGAGGACTATAAGGATGTTGCGAGGCTGTGCAGGGACAAAATTAGAAAGGCCAAAGCTCATCTGGAGCTCAGTCTGGCTACTGCCGTTAAAGATAACAAAATACGTTTTTATAAATACATCAGCACAAAAAGGAGGACTAAGGAGAATTTCCATCCTTTACTGGATGCAGGGGGAAACTTAGTTACAAGAGATGAGGAAAAGGCGGAGGTGCTCAATGCCTTCTTTGCCTCAGTCTTTAGCGGCAATACCTGTTGTTCTCTGGATACCCAGTACCCTGAGCTGGTGGAAGGGGATGGGGAGCAGGATGTGGCCCTCACTATCCACGAAGAACTGTTTGGTGACCTGCTACGGCACTTGGATATGCTCAAGTCGATGGCGCCGGATGGGATCCACCCAAGGGTACTGAGAGAACTGGCAGAGGAGCTGGCCAAGCCGCTTACCATCATTTATCAACAGTCCTGGCTATCAGGGGAGGTCCCAGTTGACTGGTGGCTAGCAAACGTGATGCCCATCTACAAGAAGGGCCGGAGGGCAGACCCAAGGAACTATAGGCCTGTCAGTTTGACCTCAGTGCCAGGGAAGCTCATGGAGCAGATTATCTTGAGTGTCATCATGCAGCACGTGCAGGGCAACCAGGTGATCAGGTCCAGTCAGCATGGGTTTATGAAAGGCAGGTCCTGCTTGACGAACCTGATCTCCTTCTATGACAAAGTGACGCGCTGGGTGGATTATTTGGAATAATCGGTAAAGGAAATTTTTTGGGACAACAGTGGTAAATTGATTTTTTCAGAACTCCCTAGGAAAGGGGGGTATTGTTATTTACTGGTTCTGACTGACACGTTTTCAGGATGGCCCGAAGCTTTTCCTTGTCGAACAAACAAAGCAAGTGTTATAACTTAGAGAGAACTAAAGGAGAACTAAAGAATACATAGGGCCGCTCCTTGATAGGGAAGGTCTCCTCACAGACGATGACGTAGGCAAAGCAGAGACGCTTAACGCCTTCTTTGCCTCTGTCTTCAATGCCGATGATGGGCTTCGGGACCCAGGGTGTCCTGAGCTGGAGGGCCGGGACGGTGGGGATGACAAACTCCCAACTGACCCTGAACGTGTGCGGGATTTGCTACTCCACCTGGATCCCTACAAGTCCATGGGTCCGGATGGGATTCATCCCCGGGTGCTGAAAGAGCTGGCGGATGTCATCGCGGAACCTCTTTCAATTATTTTTCAACGATCCTGGGAATTTGGAGAGGTCCCGGTAGACTGGAAGCTGGTAAATGTTGTGCCAATTTTCAAGAAGGGTCAGAAAGAAGACCCTAGCAATTACAGGCCTGTCAGTCTCACGTCAGTGCCTGGTAAAATCATGGAGAAGTTGGTTCTCGGACTTATTGAGGCGCACCTGGGGGACAAAGCAGTCATTGGTCCCAGCCAGCATGGGTTTGTGAAGGGTAGGTCCTGCCTAACTAACCTGATTTCCTTTTATGATAAGATCACCCGTATGGTGGACCAAGGGAAACCAGCTGATGTGATTTTTTTGGACTTCAGCAAGGCTTTTGACACGGTTTCCCATAGGATCCTACTGGACAAAATGTCCACCATACAGCTAAATAAAAACATCATAAGATGGGTGAGCAATTGGCTAACGGGCAGGGCCCAAAGGGTTATGGTAAATGGGGCTGCGTCAGGCTGGCGGGCGGTCACCAGTGGGGTCCCTCAAGGCTCCATTTTAGGGCCGGTACTTTTCAATATTTTCATAAACGATCTGGATGTAGGAATAGAGGGTATTTTGAGCAAGTTTGCTGATGACACCAAACTTGGAGGAGTTGTGGACTCGAATGAGGGCATAAAGGCCTTACAGAGGGATCTGGACAGGTTGGAGAGCTGGGCGATCACCAACCGCATGAAGTTCAATAAGAGCAAGTGCCGGGTCCTGCACCTGGGACGGGGAAACCCTGGCTGCACGTACAGACTGGGCGATGAGACGCTGGAGAGCAGCCTAGAAGAGAGGGATCTGGGGGTCGTGGTAGACAGCAAGTTGAATATGAGCCAGCAATGTGCCCTGGCAGCCAGGAGGGCCAATCGTGTCCTGGGGTGCATCAAGCACGGCATCGCTAGTAGGTCAAGGGAGGTGATTGTCCCGCTCTACTCTGCACTGGTGCGGCCTCACCTCGAGTACTGTGTGCAGTTCTG
Source organism: Aythya fuligula (assembly GCF_009819795.1). Classification (NCBI taxonomy): domain Eukaryota; kingdom Metazoa; phylum Chordata; class Aves; order Anseriformes; family Anatidae; genus Aythya; species Aythya fuligula. Next base: position 1,532,418 of record NC_045594.1, on the reverse strand, counting down.
GGCACCACAGTATAAAAAGGACATGAAACTGTTGGAGAGTGTCCAGAGGAGGGCTACGAAGATGGTGAAAGGCCTGGAGGGGAAGACGTACGAGGAACGGCTGAGGTCACTGGGCCTGTTCAGCCTGGAGAAGAGGAGGCTGAGGGGAGACCTCATCACAGTCTACAACTTCCTCGTAAGGGGGTGTCGAGAGGCAGGAGACCTTTTCTCCATTAACACTAGTGACAGGACCCGCGGGAACGGGGTTAAGCTGAGGCAGGGGAAATTTAGGCTGGACGTCAGGAGGGGGTTCTTCACAGAGAGGGTGGTTGCACACTGGAACAGGCTCCCCAGGGAAGTGGTCACTGCACCGAGCCTGTCTGAATTTAAGAAGAGATTGGACTGTGAACTTAGGCACATGGTCTGAACTTTTGGGTAGACCTGTGCGGTGTCAAGAGTTGGACTTGATGATCCTTAAGGGTCCCTTCCAACTCAGGATATTCTATGATTCTATGATTCTATTCTATAAATGATGAGAACTGATCTAAATGAGTTATAAATGAGTTATGAGAACTGCTTTGTATCAAAATTGCCTAGCTTTGGATTATTTACTAGCACAAGAAGGAGAAGTCTGTGGAAAATTTAGCTTTAGTAATTGCTGTTTAAAGATTGATGAAAAGGGTGTTTCTTCCTAGTAACTGATAGAATGTTATGTTCTGGTTTAGGATGAGAAGAATGCTAATAATATGCTGATGTTTTAATTGTTACAGAGCAGTGCTTACACCAAGCCAAGGATGTTTCAGCTTCTCACTGTCCTGCCAGCAGGCAGGCTGGGAGGAGGGCCGGACTGATCGGGGTTAGGCTGGGCATCGCACAGCAGGTGGTGAGCAATTGCATTGTGCATCACTTGTTTCGTACACATTATTACTAGTAGTAATATTATTATTATTATTATTATTATTATTGTTTTTATTTTCTTGTTTTTATCTCAACTCACAGGCTTCAATTTCCCATTTCTCTCTCCCATCCCAGAGAAGGAAGGGGGGAGGTGAGCGAGCGAGCACAAACCTAGAAGGATATGGAATGGGATTTATTTTCATGGCAGCCTGGTGGACCATGGGTTAAAAGGGTGTTATTTTTATTGTTATGTGGTGTAATGATGTTATTGTTTATACCTTGCATGATACCTTGCCTTACATTATTAATACACCGGGTGATAAATAGTACATTGGTAATAACTTCATTAAAAAAGGAAGGGGATATGTCAATTATGATGCTTAAGAATTGGACCCTCCAAGAACGGACTGATGAAATCCAGTTATTAACAACAGAAGAGACACGAATTGTTAATATTAAAAAGAAGATAAGGGATTGTTAGGAATGTTTTAACAATTCGTGTCCATAAAGAACAGTCCTGTCTGCCTCTGGGTCCTGCACTGGCAATTTAATTCTTGAACCACAGATGCAGTGTGTCCCAGTCTCCCCCTCATTCTAGTCAATTTATCAAGTCTTCAGAAAATACTCCTCAAATTTATGGACCTGTTTGCTTTTGTTATTCCGGACTTCTATTTCTAACAGTTACAGCCTTTTTTCTGTCTTCTTCGAGATTAACTTAACACTGCTATAGGTGTGACTGTCCCTGTGAATGGCTGGTGAAGAATGTTTTAATTACTGGTGAAGTGTCAATAAGAAAGCTATTTGTGTTTATATGAAGTCTTTGATGTCTGGGGGTTTCAGAACAACTGATAACAACTAGTGACTGTTATGGGATACTATGCAGGCCTCTGATATCTGGCCAGGTGGCCAAGAGATTAAGAAGAAGAAAAAAGAAGCTGAAGGACGGCTGGGAGACAAGACCTGCAGAAAATGTTCTATAAACTTGGTACGGTGCCAAAGGAGTACAAAGGGGAAGGACGAGAAAAAAACTTGGAGAGGAAGACTACGAGCCTTCAGCATGAAAGACCCCTAGAGACCCCCAGAGGAGACTGATGCGCATGCTCCAGTAGGAGGGACTGGACCCCGGAAGCTAATTATAATATCTGTTTTTTTTTAGAAGTAGTAATGAATATGTATTAGTCTAGGAGCATAAAAATCAGCTACTTGATGTGACTGGTGTGCGTCCTGGTGGAGCGGAGACTCCCGGTGCACCCAGCGCTGTTTGCTTACCTCTATTCTTTTATATTCTTTTAATAAATCCTATTTTTTTATTTAATCCTATTTTGAAGATTGAGCCATTTCTAACACCCTCAATACCTTGCCATGCACATTTGTCAAGGAGGCTAACATGGACATTCATTGTAACAATTTCCAATTCCAAACAATTGGCCTCCAACTGGACTTGACTCCATTTACCACGACTCTTTGAGCCCGGCTATTCAGCCAGTTTGTAACCCAACGAAGCGTGCGCCAGTCCAAGCCAAGTGTTGTTAAATGAAATAATACCATGCTTTGGGATTCCAGTAGCAATGTCTTCTGATAGAGGTTCACATTTTTGTGCACAAGTGGTACAACAGAAAAGTAAGATTCTAAAGATAGATTGGCAACTGCATACTCCTTATAGACCGCAGACAAGTGGATAGGTAGAAAAAATGAACATTTAATTAAACAACAAATAGCTGAAATCGGACAAGAAGCTAATTTGTCATGGCCTCAATCCCTCCCTTTAGCATTACTTAGAATCAGAGTTAAACCTAGAGTAAAAAGAATTTGAGCCCCTTTGAAATCTTATATGGAAGGCCATATCAATTTCTATTTAGTGGAGAGGATCTAATGCAGCTGGGATCAGAATATTTATATACTTATATAACCGAACTTCAAAAACAATTAAATAAAGTACATAAATTTGTGTTAGGGACCAGGGCTAGAGGGTTGGATCAACCAATCTACCCCTTTAAGCCTGGGGACTATATATATATAAAGACTTTTTCAGGACAACCCCTAGAGGAAAAATGGAATGGACCATATCAAGTGTTGCTGACAACTTACACTGCTATCAAGATTAGAGAACGAGCCTCTTGGATCCACTATTCCCAAGTGAAGAAAGCTCCAGAAGCCCCCTGGAAAGTAACGCCAGGTGACGATGAACTGAAACTAAAGCTTAGTCGAACAAAATGAGGACATTACGGTCGGGAGTATTTGGTAATACAGAATCACAGAATCACAGAATTTCTAGGTTGGAAGAGACCTCAAGATCATCGAGCCCAACCTCTGACCTAAAGTAAAACTGTTAATAAACTGATTTCCAAAAATGGCCAACGAGAAGTCTGTATTCGCCCAGGTAAATTGGACTACAACAAACTAATAATAGATGCACTTAGTATGGTTCAAGATAATGTATCCTTAGCTCTTAGTTGTATGCAAGCACAGTTATGGTTGCAGGCAACGGCTGCCTTGATCATTAGGGAAGGAAGTGAAGACATTTTTCCAGCTGAAGTCCGAAAGACTGTTTGGGACAATGCCAATGATTTTGAGAAGAAGTTCCAGACCTTGTGGACCCTGGTAAATTTTACTTATGATCCCATTGTTAACATGGCTACTGCCTTTGTGCTTACTATACGTAATGGCACAGTTTATGTTATCCACCCCATCATTGCACTAGGATTAAACCATGAGGAGACAGTGCTCTATCCTTCGGAGCATAGAACATGGGCACGGATGGAGAATGGGAAATGGCAGTCTGTAAATCTAGAATCATGTGTTACCCGGGAACAACAAGGATTTATTTGTGAAAGCAATACAATTGATGCTCAGGATGTATGTTTTGACACGGAGCAAGTTGTCTGCCACCTTGAAATTCATCCAAATACTAGTCAAAAGACTGTGCTTGTATATATATTTGTCAAGGCTGTGTGTGTTTAAGAACTGCTTGTGATTTTGTAGAAGTAGACAAGGAGAACATAATTCTCCCTAGCAAAAATCATTCTAACTTTTGTATTTGTAACTTTGTTAGAATCGTCGGGTGTGATTTTCTATATTTGGCACCAGTGGTATCCCACCAGCTGATCAAGTCTAACAACTAATCACTGTCCATCATGATACAAAGGAAATAAGCAGAGTTTTGCAAAGAGTAAAACAAGACACAAGTCACAACTGGTGGGATAAATTCTTTGGATGGTCGCCAAATGCAACTGGGATTTTGAACACATTGAGTTACCCAATTATTGTTTTATTGATATTAGTTGGTATAAGTTTAATATTGTCTTTTGTATTACTTGTTTGGAATTGGAAATTGTTACAACGAATGTCCATGTTAGCCTCCTTGACAAATGTGCATGGCAAGGTATTGAGGGGTACATATCATAAAGACTGGGAAGAAAAATTTTCGTATTAAGTAAAAGAATTTACTAGATTTTCCAGAAAAGGGGGGAATGATATTGTATAAACTCACTTTAGGATAGAATAAATCTTGTGGTTAAAAATTAATGAGAACAAAATAGATGACATCTTGTTATCTGTCGACCTTCTGTTATGTTGAAGCATCTTGTTAATTGAAACATCCTGTTATCTGTCGACCCTCAGTTAGGCTGAAAGCCAACTCAGCTTGGAAAACAACTGATTCAGCCAACCTGGCATTTTTTAAGCAAAAGGTGAAAAGTGCATCACGAGGAAGATCTACGGTCTTCCTCCCAAAGACCACTGCCCACATCCCAAAGACCCCGGCCCACAATTCTTGGAAGGCTTTGCGCAAGGACTGATAAGCTAATTAGCATACGAAGCGAGAGTAGGTGGGTTTAGGTAATGAATATGTATAGGCGTTAATAGAATATTCATCGTTTTGCTGTATAAATATGAGATGGTTTGTTACTTCGAACATGCACGATTGGTGGAGAGATCCCCCGTGCATCCAGCACTGCAATAAAGAATATACCACTTAAGGAAATTTCGGCTTCAATCTTTAAACCAGTTTGGACAGACTTAGCAAACTGCTCAGAGAATCTCGTACAGAAAGTCGCTGGAAATGGGCGCACTGGAGATGGGAAGAAGCTCAAGCTGAGAGAAGCAAACCCGCGCACACAACTGCCTCTCACTGGTAAGCAGCTGCGCATTATGGGGAATCATACGTCCTTAGAAACAAAGACTGTCCTGGTAACCTTACAGCTTATTCTCCTTATTAATAATCAGACAGTTTATGATCCTGAAACATGGGACCAAATTGAGGTCAAGGTGTGGGACTCTGCAACTAAAAACGACAAGGTTGCAGCGGGATTGCTCGGCACCTGGCGAGCAGTCTCTGAGGCCTTAAAAAGCCATGTGGGACCACAGTCAGAAACGTGTGGTTTGCCAGACAGTGAGGGAGCTGTGGGCTTGTCCACCGATCCTTCTGCTACACCATCGGCCCCTCTGCTGCTACTGCCATCGAAGGCTTTTGCTGTTATGCCCCCTGGTGACCTGGACATGCCTTTTGACCCAGGCCCTATTGGCCTTGAAAAGGAGATGGATATGCTTTTCTTCGATCCGGGAAGAACGGGATACATAAGGCCTGAAGACCAAGTTGCTTGACAACTTAAAGCAAGACATATTGTTCAAAAGGAATGGAAAATGGAGACTGTTAAGTCATGGAACTTAAAGGATTGTTTGTTACCTTTCCTGATTGTACGTATGTATAGGCATACTCGTGTTTAGTATGTAAAGCAATGTTCTGTATATTTAGAATGTTTGATGTTTGTGTGTGCGTGATGGTGGAGCGTAGACTCCCCGCTCACCCAGTGCTGTTTACTTGCCTTTTATACCTTTTATACCTTTTATAAATATTCCTTTTATAAATATTACTAAATTCAGATTGAGTTGAGACTTCATTTATAACACCTGGAATATAGAAACAATAGCCCTGTAATAATACAATATTTGGGAAACAACTATCCTGTGACCTTGAAGCTTGAAAGACCAAACAGGAAATGAGGACACTGTTGCAATACACACAAGTGATAGCTACTAAAGAAGAAAAGAAATGTGTAGCATTGACTATTATTTTACTAAATTTTTTTTCGGCACTAATACTGTGAACCCAGCCTCTTTCCTGAGTAACAGAGTTTCCAGATCACCCATTCATGATTGCATCAAGACCATGGACACAGTATACTCCAGCTGACCAGAATTAAAAGATGTACCCCTAGAAGATGCGGAGGATTGGCATTTAGATGGCAGCAGCTTCGTCTGCCAGAAAATTTGATGAATTGATGAGCATCAATACATCCTGAGCATCAATTGTATTGCTTTCACAAATAAATCCTTGTTGTTCCCGGGTAACACATGATTCTAGATTTACAGACTGCCATTTCCCATTCTCCATCCGTGCCCATGTTCTATGCTCCGAAGGATAGAGCACTGTCTCCTCATGGTTTAATCCTAGTGCAATGATGGGGTGGATAACATAAACTGTGCCATTACGTATAGTAAGCACAAAGGCAGTAGCCATGTTAACAATGGGATCATAAGTAAAATTTACCAGGGTCCACAAGGTCTGGAACTTCTTCTCAAAATCATTGGCATTGTCCCAAACAGTCTTTCGGACTTCAGCTGGAAAAATGTCTTCACTTCCTTCCCTAATGATCAAGGCAGCCGTTGCCTGCAACCATAACTGTGCTTGCATACAACTAAGAGCTAAGGATACATTATCTTGAACCATACTAAGCGCATCTATTATTAGTTTGTGGTCTTGGTCTTCTGCATTTTCCCATCTCGGTAACACCTTTGAAACTTGCCATTGACTAGTTCCCAATGCCAATAAGGATGATTGTGGGGGTTGTTTTAGTTTTGTCAAATCACTTGTTGCTGTGGCTAGCTTATTCATTAATATTTCTGAATCAATTCCATTTAAAACTCCTAACCCTGTTCCTAGCCTTCCAGTTAAGTCTCTTTGTGTGCTGCCCCTGAAGTGTGCTTGCTTTTGTGACCATATTGTCCAGTCTTCAAATGATGTCTTTAGGAAAGGAGAACAGGCTGGTTGAACTGCCGAGATGTTAATTTGTATTAGCAATTCAACACGCTTGAGTGACCATTTTGGATTAAATTGCTGTTGGCCTGTGTTCCTTACTACATATGGGCCTGTTTCATAAATTTTGGGTTCCAGTTTGATTGGAGGTGGGGCATGGGTTGTAGAGGGTCTCACTGTTGTAGGAAGTGCCGAATATGAGGCCCTCACCCTTCTTGACTTTGAACTTTTGGCCATTATTAGTCCAAAACCAGCTGATTACTACATTTTGTGTTAATATAAAATTATACCAGCAATCCAATTTACCTGGGCGAATACAACCTTCTCATTGGCCATTTTTGGAAATCAGTTTTACTAAAATCCCCGTTACTTTCTCATGGGTCATTCCATTAATCATTTGGCACTCTATTTTAATTTCATCCCCTATGGTTCTTTGGTGTGTCCACTCTTCCCCTAATTTTTGCCATTCTGATGGTTTATATAAATAGTTACCATTTGTTCACCAGATGATCAGAAATGCTAACTTTCCATTAAAGTTCTTATCCTCTGTTGTTACGGCTTCAGTCCAAGGCCACTCACCACTCTCTGTTATCACAGAGGCACCTTCCTGAATCACAATTACAACTATAAGCCATAGAAACAAAACAATTCTATCAACAAATTTTCTGCCAACCGTATTACCAAATACTCCAGACCGTAATGTCCTCATTTTGTTCGACTAAGCTTTAGTTTCAGTTCATCGTCACCTGGCGTTACTTTCCAGGGGGCTTCTGGAGCTTTCTTCACTCGGGAATAGTGGATCCAAGAGGCTTGTTCTCTAATCTTGATAGCAGTGTGAGTTGTCAGCAACATTTGATATGGTCCATTCCATTTTTCCTCTAGGGGTTGTCCTGAAAAAGTCTTTATATATATATAGTCCCCAGGCTTAAAGGGGTGGATTGGTTGATCCAACCCTCTAGCCCTGGTCCCTAACACAAATTTATGTACTTTATTTAATTGTTTTTGAAGTTCGGTTATATAAGTATATAAATATTCTGATCCCAGCTGCATTAGATCCTCTCCACTAAATAGAAATTGATATGGCCTTCCATATAAGATTTCAAAGGGGCTCAAATTCTCTTTTACTCTAGGTTTAACTCTGATTCTAAGTAATGCTAAAGGGAGGGATTGAGGCCATGACAAATTAGCTTCTTGTCCGATTTCAGCTATTTGTTGTTTAATTAAATGGTTCATTTTTTCTACCTGTCCACTTGTCTGCGGTCTATAAGGAGTATGCAGTTGCCAATCTATCTTTAGAATCTTACTTATCTGTTGTACCACTTGTGCACAAAAATGTGAACCTCTATCAGAAGACATTGCTACTGGAATCCCAAAGCATGGTATTATTTCATTTAACAAGACTTTAACCACTTCTCTTGCTTTGTTTGTTCGACAGGGAAAGGCTTTGGGCCATCCTGAAAAAGTGTCAGTCAGAACCAGTAAATAACGATACCCCCCTTTTCTAGGGAGTTCTGAAAAATCAATTTGCCACTGTTGTCCCGGATAATTTCCTTTACCGATTATTCCAAATTTTATTCTATTCTTGGTATTGGGGTTATTGTGTAAACAGATGCTACATTGTTGAGTTACTTGTTTTATTGTTGTATATAAATTTTGTCCCACTATTGTCTGAGTCAGGTTCTTATGCAATGTGTCAGCTCCCCAATGTGTTTTATTGTGTTCTGTAAGAACTATGGGCCATGTCAAATTAGAGGGTATTATTACGCAGTTATCTTTTAAATATACTCATCCATCTGGTTTCATTTTACCTTTCAAATCTTCAATTAATTTTAAGTCTTCTTTTGTATAATTTGGCTTTTGGTTCATGTATATAGTTTGGATTTTACTGTCTGGTATCAAAGACAATGCCTTCACCTCAATTATTTCAGCTGCCCGCTTAGCCTCCTGATCTGCCAATCGATTTCCAATTTCAAAATCGGCATTCCCCTTTTGGTGTCCCCGACAATGCATGATAGCTACCTTTTCTGGTTGTTTTACTGCCTCTAACAACCTTAAAATTTCTTCAGCATGCTTTATCTGTTTTCCTTGAGCGGTCAGCAATCCACGTTCTCTCCAAATCGCTCCATGAGCATGTACCACGCCGAATGCATATTTAGAATCTGTCCAAATATTTATTTTCCTTCCTGCTGATAGTTCCAGTGCTCGCGTAAGAGCAATTATCTCTGCTTTCTGGGTGGACGTCCCAGGGGGTAATGGTTTAGACTCGATTATCTGTTGAGCAGCTGTAACAGCGTATCCTGCCTTACGTTGTCCTTGTTTTACGAAGCTGCTTCCATCAGTATACCAAGATTCGTCAGCATCTTCTAAAGGTTCTTCCTTAAGATTGGGTCGACTAGAATACACAGCCTCCATTGTTTCTATACAATCATTGGTTAAAGGTTCATCTAGAGTTCCGCTAAGGAAAGAAGCTGGATTTACGATGTTAGTGACCACAATTTCCACATCATCTTGTTCTACTAATATTGCTTGATATTTTAAAAATCTCTGTGGTGAAAGCCAATGGTTTCATTTTTGTTCCAAAACTGTTGAGACCATATGGGAGACTAACACTGTCATTTTCTGTCCCATTGTAAGCTTCCGAGCTTCTTGTATATTGATAACAACAGCTGCAACAGCTCGAAGGCATCCGGGCCATCCTTTACTTACTTCATCTACTTGTTTAGAGAAGTAAGCTACTGCTCGTTTATAGGGACCCAATCTTTGTGCTAGTACTCCCAAAGCTATCCCTTGTCTCTCATGAGAAAACAACCAAAAGGGTTTTGAGAGATCCGGTAATCCCAAAGCCGGAGCTTGCATCAATTCTCGTTTAAGTTGTTTAAAGGTGTTTCGTGCTTCTCCAGTCCAGACTAACTTTGACTGATTACTCTTTATCAATTCATATAGAGGCTTTACCATTAGTCCATAATTATAAATCCAAAGGCGACACCAACCTGTCATTCCTAAAAAGGTTCGTAGCTCCTTTACCGTTTGGGGTTCTGGAGTCTGGCAAATGACTTCCTTACGTTCAGTTCCTAGTTCTCGCTGACCTCCCGAAATTCCAAATCCCAAGTAGGTCACGCGTTGTTGAACCAGCTGAGCTTTCTGTTGAGAGACTCAATATCCATTTAAACCCAGAAAATTAAGAAGACTTATAGTCCATTGAATGCAACTCTCTTTAGTCTCGGTAGCTATTAAGATATCATCTACGTATTGTAACAAAGCTCCTTCAGTGTCCATAGGTATCCAAGTTTCAAGTTCCTTTGCTAATTGGTTTCCAAAAATAGTGGGGCTATTCTTGAATCCTTGAGGTAGCACTGTCCACGTAAGCTGCGTCTTTCTGCCTGAGTCGGGGTTTTCCCATTCAAAAGCAAATAAGTTTTGGCTTTCTGTGGCTAAGGCTAGGCAGAAGAAGGCATCTTTTAAATCCAGTACAGTAAACCAGACTTGACTATTCTTTAATTTAGCCATCAAAGTATAAGGGTTTGCCACTACTGGATGTATATCCTCAGAGATTTTATTTATGGCCCTCAGATCCTGAACTAGCCTATAGCTTTTTCCATCTGCCTTTTTAATCGGCAATATGGGTGTATTTTATTCTGATTCACATGCAATCAACAATCCATACTGTAGAAATTTATCAATTATCTCTTTAATACCTTTCCTATCTTCTATCCTCAAAGGATATTGCTTAACCTTAACGGGTTTCTCTCCTGGCTTTAATTTAATAATTATTAAGGTCACATTTTTAGCTCTTCCAGGGACTTCAGTGGCCCAAACTCCTGGATATACTTGATCTGTGATCTCTAAAGGTATTTCACTTTTAGGGTTAGTTTGTAGTATTGCCAGGGTTTCTTTTGGATGTTGTTGGAAGCATATTCTCAATTCCCAATTCATCCAGATTTTAGTATTTACTTAACCGTTCATAATTTTCAGGATGATTAGGGTCTTAGTGGGGCGTCGGTCAGGGAAATGCAATTGTCCACAGTTCCCTGAGCGGTCCCATCGGCAATCTGAGCTCGCACATGAACTCAGGTTGTTTTAAGAGTTAACTGCTTTTCTGTTTCCATGACAACTCTCTGGGACCCATCATGATCCCTTTGCCCCAGAGGGCTGATACCCAAGATTTTAAGATCTCAGCCCTGGGCTGAGGCAGAACTGTTAACATTCCTACATCCTCTTTCCCTGCTCATTCAACTTCAAACACCTTTAACACTTTCAACAACCCTTTTAACACTTCCTTTATCTTTCTCCAGCCTGTACTTTTCTAATGCCAACATCAAAGGTGCAGTCAGGGACCAACTTAATTCAGTACCTTTTCCCACCAAGATGCTGATACAACATTCCACCCTATTTTCCTTCTCAAAAACAACATTGACTGTTGAAAAGTATTATAGTTTAAGGCTCCATTAAAAGGCCACTTTTCTCCACGTTCCAGCTTATAAAGCGGCCACCATTGATTACAATATTTTATCAATGTTTTCCTGTTTACACTTCCACCGGCATATCCTCCAATATCCTTCCAATGACTCAAAACACATCCTAAAGTGCTTTTCTTTGGAATTTCACAGCTTGTTTGCACCCCCATATTCCAGTTCACACTTTCAGAATACACGTATCACTTACAAAAATGCGGGCACGCAGGTATCTTTCAATAGTGATGTCATGAAACTACTACTATTACCAGGAGATATTGCCAAAGTCACAATAACAATAATCAGAGTCAAATTCCACATGTCAGATAACCAAATATGTGATATTTGTATATCACATATTATATGTATACGGAATATGTGATAACCAAAATATGTAACACTGTAATGATATCTTTCTTATAACAACGCCACAAACCTATTATTATCACCAGGAATATTGCCAAAATCACAGTAACAATAACCAGAGTTAAATACCACATTCCATGAGTCAGAAAACCGAAATAGGCAACACAATTCCAGATGGACCTTAAAGCGAGCTCTTTCCTTAAGGTCCCCAAACATATACTTATGGTGCCAACCACAAAGTATATACCAAACACTGCCTTGCAGAAGATCACCTTCCGACCTACAGACAGTTCCAGATGACCGGTCTACCAGACAAACAAACCAAAATAAAGAATATACTCACTTACAATGATGGGGTCCTTGTCTGCCTCCGCAGTGATCCGGTGAGTCGAGGAGTCCCTCCGGGAAATCCCGGGGGTACCCTAGGGAGTCCTGTCCCCAGCGGGTCCTGCGGTCTGTCAGAGAGGTTGTCCCATCTGGGTCGCCATATTGATTCAAAGATCGAAGCTGAAATTTCTTTAAGTGGTATATTCTTTATTGCAGCGCTGGATGCACGGGGGATCTCTCCACCTATTGTGCATGTTTGAAGTAACAAACTATCTCATATTTATACAGCAAAACAATGAATATTCTATTAACTCCTATACATATTCAATACCTAAACCTGCCTACTCTCGCTTCGTATGCTAATTAGCTTATCAGTCCTTGCGCTTGCGCAAAGCCTTCCAAGAATTGTGGGCCGGGGTCTTCGGGATGTGGGCAGTGGTCTTTGGGAGGAAGACCGTAGATCTTCCTCGTGATGCACTTTTCACTTTTTGCTTAAAAAATGCCAGGTTGGCTGAATCAGTTGTTTTCTAAGCTGCAGAAATGCCGAGTTGGCTCAAGATATCTCAAGTTTCAGCCTAACTGAGGGTCGGCAGATAACGGGATGTTTCAGTTAACAAGACATAATAGAAGGTTGACTCAAGTTATCTCAAGTTTCAGCCTAACTGAGAGTCGACAGATAACGGGATATTTAAATTAACAAGATGCTTCAACATAACAGAAAGTCGACAGATAACAAGATGTCATCTATTTTGTTCTCATTAATTTTTAACCACAAGATTTATTCTATCCTAAAGTGAGTTTATATGATATCAGTGGAGAACCTGGTTGTAAAAGTACGCCACGTAGATGCTCATGTGCCCAAGAGTCAGGCCACTGAAGGACATCAAAACAACCAGCAGGTGGATCAGGCTGCTAAGACTGAAGTGGCTCAGGTGGACCTGGACTGGCAACATAAAGGTGAATTATTTATAGCTCGATGGGCCCATGACACCTCGGGCCATCAAGGTAGAGATGCAACATACAGATGGGCTCGTGATCAAGAGGTGGACCTGACCATGGACACTATTGCACAGGTTATTCATGATTGTGAAACATGTGCTTCAATCAAGCAAGCCAAACAGTCAAAGCCTCTTTGGTATGGAGGACAATGGCTGAAATATAAATATGGAGAGGCTTGGCAGATTGATTACCTCACACTCCCTCAAACCCGCAATGGCAAGCGCCACATAAATACAATGGTGGAAGCAACCACCGGATGGCTGGAAACATAGCCTGTGCCCCATGCCACTGCCCGGAACACTATCCTGGGCCTTGAAAAGCAAGTCCTATGGCGACATGGCACCCCAGAAAGAATAGTCAGTCAATGGGACTCATTTCCGAAACAACCTTTTAGACATTTGGGCCAAAGAACATGGCATTGAGTGGGTGTCTCACATCCCCCATCATGCACCAGCCTCTGGGAAAATCAAGTGATACAATGGACTGTTAAAGACTACACTGAAAGCAATGGGTGCTGGGATATTCAAAAATTGGGATACGCATTTGGCAAAGGCCACCTGGTTAGTCAATACTAGGGGATCTGCCAACCGAGCAGGACCTGCCCAATCAAGCCTGTTATGTACTCTATGTGAGGAATGTTTTAACAATTCGTGTCCATAAAGAACAATTCTGTTTGAATTGTTTGAATCCTGTCTGCCTCTGGGCCCTGCACTGGCAATTCAATGCTTGAACCACAGCTGCAGTGTGTCCCAGTCTCCCCCTCATTCCTCATTCTAGCCAATTTATCACTTCTTAAATTTATGAACCTGTTTGCTTTTGTTATTCCGGACTTCTATTTCTAACACTGCTATAGATGTGTCTGTGAATGGCTGGGGAAGAATGTTTTAATTACCCGTGTGTCTGGGAGTTTCAGAACAACTGATAACAACTAGTGACTGTTATGGGATACTATGTGGATCTTTGGTATCTGGTTAGGGGGGGGGCGAGAAAGAAGCTGAAAGGCGGCTGGGAGACAAGATTTGAAGAAGGTGTTTTGAAGAAGGTGTTCCGTAAACTTGGTACGGTGCCCAGTAAGTACAAAGGGGAAGAGGAAGACTGTGAGCCTTCAGCATGGAAGACCCCTAGAGACCCCCAGAAGAGACCCCAGAGGAGACTGCGCATGCTCCAGTAGGAGGGACTGCACCCCGGAAGCTAATTTTAATAATCTATTTTTTTTAGAAGTAGTAATGAATATGTATTAGTCTAGGAGCATAAAAATCAGTTGCTTGATGTAATTGGTGTGCATCCTGGTGGAGCGGAGACTCCCGGTGCACCCAGCGCTGTTTGCTTACCTCTATTCCTTTATATCCTTTAATAAATCCTATTTTTCATTTAATTCTAATTTGAATCCTGAGCCATTTATAACAATTTGGGGGCTCGTCCGGGATGGCTATAGTTCCTGAATTCTGATTTACTCTAGGAGGGGCGCCCCACCATTTGGTGGCTCCTGTTTGAGTCAGATCGGGACTAATGCCATCCTGAACCTGAATAAAGGTAAGCAAAGAATTTTGATTTTTTTGAGCTCCCTTGCCGGCTGTGTTTTTGTGCCCGTAATTCTGCGCGCGAAGATCCAGACGAAGACGACAGGGTCGTTTGGATACCGTCTGGTTGGGTTCCGGTGTCCGGGATCGAACCGGACGAAGACGACAGTCGTTTGGATACCGTCTGGTTCGATCCCAGACGAAGACGCTTGTGGATACCGTCCGGTTGGACTCTGGACGAAGACGACTGATTCGTAAGATACCGTCCGGTTGGGTAAAGGTACGGTTGCCCGTGTTTGTGTGTGAGAGTGTAACTGAGGCTTCTAAAGTCTGAGGCGTAGAAGTCTTTTTGTTTTCTCACTGGTTCTAATCTCCTGTCGGGGGGGCTGGGCTGGTGAATGGAGTGATACGTGGGTGGGTGATAGGTCCTAAGCCCCCTGCAAGACACTCTCACTCGGGGCAACCAAGGGCTGTGGGAATTGCCACTAGTAAAATTCCCAGATGGGTCAGATAAAATCAAAGACCAAGGACCAGAAAGGGAGCGAAATACCAGATATACCACCAGAAAGTCCATTAGGAATAATGATTGGAAATTGGAACAATAGGGGCCCCAGAAAAGGAAAAAATAAATTAAAATTGGTTCATTACTGTATGATAGAATGGCCAAAAAAACCTTTAAGACCGTGTGTTTTCTGGCCTGTTTTTGGATCGTTTGATGATTGGATTTGTCAGGCTTTGAATATATACGTTAATTCAAAAGAGCCTTTCTGTCAGGAAGAAAGTGAGTATGCAGAATTGTGGATTGGGACTCCACGTCCAGCCTCAATATTAGCACTAAAAACAAATGAGGATTCTGGAGGGGAGGAAAAGCAGGAAAAAGGAAAGAATGATGAATGGGAGCCGCTGGA
This sequence comes from Aythya fuligula, assembly GCF_009819795.1. Lineage (NCBI taxonomy): Eukaryota > Metazoa > Chordata > Aves > Anseriformes > Anatidae > Aythya > Aythya fuligula. The sequence goes on along the minus strand of NC_045594.1, from coordinate 1,516,937 downwards.
TAATTTACCACCACCACCACCACCTCTGGGTCCTAATAACACACTCCCGGCTCTCCCGGCTCCCCCTCCGGTAATCTCTCCGGCAGTGCAGCCATGGTCCCTGCCTCCACCACAAACAGCACCAGAATTAGACCTGCCTCCGGCTGCATGCACAAGAAGTAAGACTGCCGCACCTGAAGAAACCTCTCTATATCCATTAAGAGAAGTACCCCTTGGAGGCAATCAGGGAGGATTTGGGTTCGTGGCAGTCCCTTTAAACACCACAGAGGTGAGATCTTTTAGGAAAGAAATGGGGACTCTGTTAAATGACCCCCTCGGAGTAGCCGAAAGACTAGATCAATTCCTGGGTCCTAACACTTATACCTGGGAAGAAATACAATCCATTTTAGCAATCTTATTTACTGTTGAGGAAAGGGGAATGATTAGGCAAGCTGGAATGAGGATTTGGGAAAGACAAAATCAAGCTGGACCCCCAGGAGATCAAAAATGGCCAAATGTGGATCCCCACTGGGATCACCAGCAACCCCAGGGAAGACAAAACATGAGAGATTTGAGAACAATGATTATACAAGGGATCAGAGAAGCGGTTCCACGAGGAAAAAACATTAATAAAACATTCAATGAACAACAAGGAAAAGAGGAATCTCCAACAGAATGGTTGGAGAGATTAAAGAAAAGTTTACAAATGTATTCGGGGATCGATCCGAATACAGCAATTGGAACCGCACTCCTTAGAACACAATTCGTAGCCAAATCCTGGGTGGACATAAGAAAGAAATTGGAAAAGTTAGAAAATTGGCAAGAGAGAGGATTAGAAGAGTTACTTAGAGAAGCGCAAAAAGTATATGTCAGGAGAGATGAGGAGAAACAAAAAACAAAAGCCAAGATCTTTGTAGCAGCAGTAAAAGAAAGTCAGAAAAAGGCCTTGTTAGGAGAGAGGGAGAAGAGAAGAAGTATAGAAGAAACCCCTAGAGGTCAGCCTTCTCAAGGGAATTCAGCGATCCCCGCTTGTTACTATTGTCAAAAAAGAGGACATTTACAGAAGAATTGTCGTAAGCGGGAACAAGACGGGAAAATGTTTAAAGAAGAATAGGGGTGTCAGGGGCTTTATCTTCTGGGGACTTCAACATCAACAGAGCCCTTGATAAAACTATTAATTGGTCCCCATAAAGAAGAAGTACTATTTTTAGTAGATACAGGAGCTGAAAGATCCACTATTCAAAAGCTCCCAGAGGGAATAAAAGAAGGGAAGAGTTATACGTCTGTAATAGGGGCAAGAGGGGAGCCCTTTAAGGTTCCTGTTTTAAAAGATGTGGAAATAGAAACTGATCAAAAGATTTGTCTTAATGATTTACTTTTGCTTCCTGAAGCGGGGTACAATTTACTAGGAAGGGATTTGATTTTAAAATTGAACTTAAGCATTCAGAGTCAAGAGGATAAATTGCAAATCAAATTATACACTTTAACCCAAAAAGATGAAGAAGTTATTAACCCTTTAGTGTGGTATAAGGAGGGAGAAATTGGAAAAATGGAAATGGACCCCATAAATGTTCAGATAATGGATCCACATCGTCCTATTCGAATTAAACAATATCCTATACCAATGGAGGGTCGAAGGGGATTAAAACCTATAGTTGATAGACTTTTGGAGGAAGGGACTTTAGAACCGTGTATGTCACCTCACAATACACCCATCCTCCCTGTGAAGAAATCGGATGGGTCATACAGACTGGTACAGGATCTGAGAGCTGTAAATCAGCGAACAATCACTAAATTCCCTGTGGTAGCAAATCCTTACACCCTGCTGAGTCATGTCTCTCCCAAATATACTTGGTATAGTGTAATAGATCTGAAAGATGCTTTTTGGACCTGTCCTTTAGATGAAAATTCCAGGGATTACTTTGCTTTCAAGTGGGAAGACCCGGAGACAGGACGAAAACAACAATTAAGGTGGACTGTGCTACCACAAGGGTTTACTGAGTCACCGAATCTATTTGGACAAACTTTGGAAAAAGTTCTACAAGATTTTACATTACCTGGGGAGGTAAAGTTATTGCAATATGTGGATGATTTGTTAATAGCTGGAGAGACTGAAGAAGGAACCCGAAAAGCCACTATTAATTTGTTAAATTTTCTGGGGGAAAAGGGATTAAAAGTGTCCCGATCAAAGTTACAATTTGTGGAACAGGAGGTAAAATACTTAGGACACTGGTTAAGCAGGGGAGAAAAGAAATTGGATCCTGACAGGGTATCTGGGATCCTCTCCTTAAGACCCCCCACAAACTAAAAAGGAAATTCGGCAAGCATTGGGATTATTAGGATATTGTAGACCGTGGCTTGAAGGCTACAGTGAAAAAGTTAAATTTTTATATGAAAAACTAATTGATAATCGATTCAAGTGGTCCACAGAAGATGATCAAAAATTTGAAGAAATAAAAAAAGCATTAATACAAGCACCTGTATTAAGTCTCCCAGATCTAGAGAAACCCTTTTCTCTCTTTGTGAACACATCAAACCAGACAGCATATGGAGTCCTTACTCAAGATTGGGCAGGAATTAAAAAACCCGTGGGGTATTGTTCCAAATTACTTGATCCAGTAAGTAGGGGGTGGCCTGCTTGTCTTCAAGCCTTGGTTGCTACAGCATTATTGATAGAAGAAGTGAGAAAGATTACTTTTAGTGCTCCCTTAAAAGTGTATACTCCACACAATGTCAGAAGTGTCTTACAACAGAGAGCGGAGAAATGGTTAACAGACAGCCGGATCCTAAAGTATGAAGCTATACTAATTGACTCCCCTGATTTAGAACTGAAGGTAACCTCTGCTCAGAGCCCAGCACAATTTTTATTTGGAAAACCCTCAGAGGAACTACAACATAATTGTTTGGAGGTAATCGAGACCCAGACTAAAGTGAGACCCGATTTGAGAGATACTGAATTAGAAAAGGGAGAGATACTATTCATAGATGGTTCCTCTCGAGTAGTAGAGGGAAAAAGAAAAACAGGGTATGCCATAATTAATAAACACCTGGAATCTGTGGAATCAGGCCCCCTGAGTCCATCATGGTCAGCTCAGGCTTGTGAGCTGTATGCCCTATACAGGGCCCTGGAACTATTAAAGGGAAAAAGTGGAACTATATATACAGATTCTAAATACGCATATGGAGTGGTTCACACCTTTGGAAAAATTTGGGAGGAAAGAGGTTTAATTAATACTCAAGGGAAGAATCTTATACATCAAGAATTAATAAGGAAAATTTTAAAAGCTTTAAGGGAACCTAAAGAAATAGCAGTAGTACATGTAAGAGGGCATCAGAAAGGATTGGAATACCACACTAGGGGAAATAATCTAGCAGATAAAGAAGCTCAGGAAGCAGCTTTAAGAATTCAGGCTGCTAAAATTAATATAGTACAGGAAGAAGTAAGACAAGAAGAAGAAAAACAAGAAGAAGAAAAGAAGTTTACTCCTGAAGAACAAACAAAACTGGAGAAAATAGGTGCTAAATTAGAACAAGGAAAATGGACATTGCCAGATGGGCGAGAAATGTTACCAAAAGCTTATGCAAGACAAATATTGGAACGTTTGCATACCCAAACACACTGGGGTACAAGAGCATTAAGTAATCACTTACTTAAACAATTTGGTTGTATAGGGGTTTTTGAAATAGCAAAGCAAATCACACAAGGTTGTTTAACTTGTCAGAAAATAAATAAGAAAATATTTCGACAGGCGGCAGCGGGAGGAAGAAAAACAGCATATCGGCCTTTTGAGAGAGTACAAGTTGATTTTACTGAATTGCCTAAAGTAGGGAGAATCAAGTATTTATTGGTAATTGTTGATCATTTAACACAATGGGTGGAAGCTTATCCTGTGGCACGAGCTACGGCACAAACGGTGACAAAAATTTTATTGGAACATCTGATACCTAGATATGGGATAATCCAGTACATTGATTCTGACCAAGGCACACACTTTACTTCTAAAATAATAAAATTATTATGTCAATCATTAGGTATTCAGTGGGAATATCATACTCCGTGGCACCCACAAAGCTCAGGGAAAGTAGAGAGAATGAATCAAACAATAAAACAGCAATTGGCTAAATTAATGATTGAGACACAATTGCCCTGGACTCGATGTTTACCATTGGCACTTTTAAACATAAGAACTAAATCACACAGTGAGACTGGATTATCACCATATGAAATGTTATACGGTATGCCTTACTCACAGGGAATGCCCCTGGGGGATAATGTAGTTGAGGATCGAAGTATCCAGAAATATATAATTACTATTGGGAAGAGGTTGCAAGAACTAAGAGAAATTGGAATACTGGTTCAGACACCACCTTTAGGATTTACCATCCATCAAATACAACCAGGGGATAAGGTCTTAATAAAAACTTGGAAAGAAGAATCCTTACAACCCCGGTGGGAGGGACCGTATCTTGTTTTACTTACCACTGAAACAGCTGTGAGAACAGCAGAAAGGGGTTGGACCCATGCATCCAGAGTGAAAGGACCAATAAATACCAAAACCTGGAAGGTTGAGTCCGCTCCTGGGGAACTGAAGTTAAAACTAAAAAGAACTAATGTTCCGGAAATAGGGCCTGCTCTGCATGAAATACCAGAAGAAGGGGACAAGCCTGCAATGAAGAAAGGGGAGAAGGCAAGACCGGGGCAGGACTCTCCACTGCGGTGTGTATAGTGTGTATAATCTACCGAGGGAGGCAACCCCTACGGGTATTGACTGCCGAGTGTGAAGGCCTCGACCGGACTTCTCCCGCACTGAAATCAAGCTGTCCCAGAAAAAGAAACAAGCGAGCAGACGAAAAATGTATGTATGTAGTAAGAGGTTTTTTTTAACCTATTGTAATTAGTTTTCCAGGAGCTGAACCACCCTCGAAGGCTGAACAGTGACACCAGTTTAAGTAGATTCTGGAAGTGGATCCAACCCCTTGATTGAGGACATTTCTCACACCCCTACATACCCCCCCCAGACGACGTAGAAGGATGAGAAGGATGCTATACTTCCTGGTACTATTCTTACAAGGGCAATTGAGCCATGGGAATAACTTTTTTATTCTGGGGGAGGAAGTGGCTAAGACTTTTAATCTTAGCAATTGCTGGGTTTGTGGGGGACCAAGAGGAGCTGAAAGTTGGCCTTGGGTAGCTGGCCCAGTCGAACCTAAATGGTGGGTTAGTAATTTAAGTGAAGTTCATAATGGAACACAATTCTGGAAAGAGGAAGAAGGCCCGTGGCAATTGTATTCATCAGAAAAAGGTATATATTGTTTAAACAGAACAGGGACAGTAAAGGTGGGAGAAAGCATTTGTAAATGGACTCTGTCCCCTGGATATGAATGTACTGATCCTGAATGTAGACCTATAAACTGTACAGCAAGTAAAGGAAAATGGAATGCTACATATGTCCAGCTGAAAAATGGGACTTGGCTGAAATGCTCATCTAAGGAATTCTTTGGACCTGGGTGTAAAGCCATGGCAAGAGCACAATCAAAAGGACAATTCGATGTTCAAATCTTGAGTTGTCAGCGTGATAACACCACTAGGGAACAGCATGTGGTAAAAATCTATCGCTGGAGGTGGCAAAATGAGAACGGGACGCAAGTGTTTTTTAAACATTTCTGGTCAGCCAATAATATGACAAGTCGTGAAGGAGAAATTAGCTGTAATTGTGAGTGGGAATCTAGTGTAGGGGCTTGGAAGTGTATATATACGAGTATTAAGGAAGCAAACATTGTAACTGGGCCACTTGGTAACGAAAACACCTTGTATTTTCATGCCCCAAGGAATAGAAAAAACTGGGATGGTCCTTTTCCAAATGGGACGTGGGCTTTAAAAGGACATTATTGGATATGTGGCAAACGGGCCTATAAAAGGTTACCAAAAGATTGGTCAGGAATATGCTACGTGGGATACATAAGACCTTTATTCTTTTTATTATCTCAAATACAAGGGAATCACTTAGGAGTAAAATTATATGATGATCTCAATAGGGAGAAACGATATATTGATACCTCTTTAGCTGGAGGTAGTGCTCAAAAATGGAGAGAAAATGAATGGCCCCCTGAAAGAATCATACAGTATTATGGACCAGCTACATGGAATCCGAATGAAGTAATATCTGGAGCTCGAGAACCTATTTATAATTTGAATCGCATAATTAGGTTACAAGCAGTTCTCGAAACAATAACTAATCAAACAGCAACAGCTCTGGATCTCCTAGCTGACCAATCTACCCAGATGAGGAATGCTATTTTCCAACATAGAATGGTCTTGGACTATTTACTAGCAGAAGAAGGGGGTGTGTGTGGTAAACTAAATTATTCTAATTGTTGCTTACAAATTGACGATAATGGGAAAGTAGTTAAAAAGATAACCAAGGAAATTAGAAAATTAGCCCACGTCCCAACACAAACCTGGAAGGATATGGAATGGGATTTATTTTCATGGCTGCCTGGTGGACCACGGGTTAAAAGGGTGTTATTTTTATTATTATGTGGTATAATGACGTTATTATTTGTACCTTGTATGATACCTTGTCTTACACTATTAATACGCCGGGTGATAAATAGTACATTGGTAATAACTTCATTAAAAAAAGAAGGGAGTATGTCAATTATGATGCTTAAGAATTGGACCCTCCAAGAACAAACTGATGAAATCCAATTATTAATAACAGAAGAGACACGAATTGGGGATATTGAAAAGAAGATAAGGGATTGTGAGGAATGTTTTAACGATTCGTGTCCATAAAGAACAATTCTGTATGAATTGTTTGAATCCTGTCTGCCTCTGGGCCCTGCACTGGCAATTCAATGCTTGAACCACAGCTGCAGTGTGTCCCAGTCTCCCCCTCATTCCTCATTCTAGCCAATTTATCACTTCTTAAATTTATGAACCTGTTTGCTTTTGTTATTCTGGACTTCTATTTCTAACACTGCTATAGATGTGTCTGTGAATGGCTGGGGAAGAATGTTTTAATTACTCGTGTGTCTGGGAGTTTCAGAACAACTGATAACAACTGGTGACTGTTATGGGATACTATGTGGATCTTTGGTATCTGGTTGGGGGGGGCCGAGAAAGAAGCTGAAGGGCGGCTGGGAGACAAGATTTGAAGAAGGTGTTTTGAAGAAGGTGTTCCGTAAACTTGGGATGGTGCCCAGTAAGTACAAAGGGGAAGAGGAAGACTGTGAGCCTTCAGCATGGAAGACCCCTAGAGACCCCCAGAAGAGACCCCAGAGGAGACTGCGCATGCTCCAGTAGGAGGGACTGCACCCCGGAAGCTAATTTTAATAATCTATTTTTTTTAGAAGTAGTAATGAATATGTATTAGTCTAGGAGCATAAAAATCAGTTGCTTGATGTAATTGGTGTGCATCCTGGTGGAGCGGAGACTCCCGGTGCACCCAGCGCTGTTTGCTTACCTCTATTCCTTTATCCTTTAATAAATCCTATTTTTCATTTAATTCTAATTTGAATCCTGAGCCATTTATAACATCTAGAAGGGAATAAAGGTCCTGTAGTGCACGTCAGAATCATGCTGGGGAAGACAGTCTGGGCTACTCCTGCCTCATGAAAGGCAAACCCATTTGTGGGATTGCTTTTGCTCAGGGACCTGGATGTACTTGGTGGGTAATGCAAAAGAATGGGGAGGTCCGGTGTGTACCTCAAGGGGATTTAATACTGGGAGAGAATAGCCCATGAGTTACATTATATTATGTTAATTATTATATAATACTGCATGTCATCACTACCATGATTGCTATATACCCTAGATGAATATTAATTAGAATGTATGGGAAAGAGTGTAACTTGAGCATGACATAAATGGTATGGAATAAGGGGTGGATATCTGTCCTGGTTTCAGTTAGGACAGAGTTAATTTTCTTCCTAGTAGCTGGTAGAATGCTATGTTTTGGCTTAGGATGAGAAGAGTGCTAATAACATGTCAATGTCCTATTAATGGTAACAGCCATGCAGACAATGATGAATGAATTTTGATAGAATTGGACAAGCACAGTGGTGTGATGGAACGAGAAAAGGCCTCAACGTGTGACGATCCAACATCACACACCATTTCTTCTGCCCTGAAAGACTGGTGCGACAGATGGAGCACGAAGTCAGTCACAAAAGGGAGAGAAGGGACAGGCAGCACAGAAGGGGTGGTGGTGTGGCTCTCTATATTAGAGAGTCTTTCAATGTTGTAGAACTCGAGGCTGGGAATGACAAGGTCAAGTCCCTTTGGGTTAGGATCGGCAGAGACAACAAGGCTATAGACCGCCGAACCAGGATGAGGAGACGGATGAGGAGTTCTACAGGCAGCTGACAGAAGTTGCGAAATCGTCAGCGCTTGTACTCGTGGGGGACTTCAACTTCCCTGACATATTCTGGAAGCACAACACAGCCCAGAGAAAGCAGTCTTAGGAGGTATCTGGAGAGCGTGGAATATAACTTCCTGACGCAGCTGGTTAGTGAACCTACCAGGGGTGGTGCCCCGCTAGACCTTCTCTTCACAAACAGAGAAGGACTGGTAGAGGATGTGATTGTTGGGAGCTGTCTTGGGCAGAGTGACCACGAAATGGTGGAGTTCACTATTCTTGGCGAGGCCAGGAAGGGGACCAGTAAAACCACTGTATCGGACTTTCGGAGGGCTGACTTTGAGCTGCTCAGGACACTAGTTGGTGGAGTCCCTTGGGAGGTGGTTCTGAAGGGCAGAGGGGTCCAGGAAGGCTGGGTGCTCTTCAAGAGGGAAATCTTAATGGCGCAGGAACGGTCTGTCCCCACGTGGCCAAAGACGAGCTGGCGGGGAAGAAGACCAGCCTGGCTCAACAGAGAGTTGCATCTTGAGCTTAGGAGAAAAAAGAGGGTTTATAATCTTTGGAAAAGTGGGCAGGCCACTAGGGAGGACTATAAGGATGTAGTGAGGCTGTGCAGGGACAAAATTAGGAAGGCCAAAGCTCATCTGGAGCTCAATCTGGCTACTGCCGTTAAAGATAAAAAAAAACGTTTTTATAAATACATCAGCACAAAAAAGGAGGACTAAGGAGAATCTCCATCCTTTACTGGATGCGGGGGGAAACTTAGTTACAAGAGATGAGGAAAAGGCGGAGGTGCTCAATGCCTTCGTTGCCTCAGTCTTTAGCAGCAATACCTGTTGTTCTCTGGATACCCAGTACCCTAAGCTGGTGGAAGGGGATGGAGAGCAGGATGTGGCTCTCACTATCCACGAAGAACTGGTTGGTGACCTGCTACGGCACTTGGATGTGCACAAGTTGATGGGGTCGGATGGGATCCACCCAAGGGTACTGAGAGAACCGGCGGAGGAGCTGGCCAAGCCGCTTACCATCATTTATCAGCAGTCCTGGCTATCGGGGGAGGTCCCAGTTGACTGGCAGCTAGCAAACATGATGCCCATCTACAAGAAGGGCAGGAGGGCAGACCCGGGAAACTATAGGCCTGTCAGTTTGACCTCAGTGCCAGGGAAGCTCATGGAGCAGATTATCTTGAGAGTCATCACACAGCACTTGCAGGGGAAGCAGGCGATCAGGCCCAGTCAGCATGGCTTTATGAAAGGCAGATCCTGCTTGACGAACCTGATCTCCTTCTATGACAAAGTGACGTGCTGGGTGGATGAGGGAAAGGCTGTGGATGTGGTCTACCTTGACTTCAGCAAGGCTTTTGACACCGTTTCCCACAGCATTCTCCTCAAGAAACTGGCTGCTCTTGGCTTGGACTGGCGTACACTTCGTTGGGTTAGAAACTGGCTGGATAGATGGGCCCAAAGAGTCGTGGTGAATGGAGTCAAGTCCAGTTGGAGGCCAGTCACTAGTGGCGTTCCCCAGGGCTCGGTGCTGGGGCCGGTCCTCTTTAATATCTTCATCGATGACCTGGATGAGGGCATTGAGTGCACCCTCAGTAAGTTTGCAGATGACACCAAGGTATGCGCGTGTGTCGATCTGCTCGAGGGTAGGAAAGTTCTGCAGGAGGATCTGGATAGGCTGCACCGATGGGCTGAGGCCAACTGCATGAAGTTCAACAAGGCCAAGTGCCGGGTCCTGCACCTGGGGCGCAACAACCCCAAGCAGAGCTACAGGCTGGGAGAGGAATGGTTGGAGAGCTGCCAGGCAGAGAAGTACCTGGGAGTGATGACTGATAGTCGGCTGAATATGAGCCAGCAGTGTGCTCAGGTGGCCAAGAAGGCCAACAGCATCCTGGCTTGCATAAGAAACAGTATGACCAGCACGTCTAGGGAGGTGATCGTCCCACTGTACTCGGCTCTGGTGAGGCCGCACCTCGAGTACTGTGTTCAGTTTTGGGCCCCTCACTACAAGAAGGACGTGAAGGTGCTTGCGCGGGTCCAGAGAAGGGCGACGAAGCTGGTGAGGGGCCTGGAGAACAAGTCCTACGAGGAGCGGCTGAGGGAGCTGGGCTTGTTCAGCCTGGAGAAAAGGAGGCTCAGGGGTGACCTTATTGTTCTTTACAGATACCTTAAAGGAGGCTGTAGCGAGGTGGGGGTTAGTCTATTCTCCCACGTGCCTGGTGACAGGACGAGGGGGAATGGGCTTAAGTTGCACCAGGGGAGTTTTAGGCTGGATGTTAGAAAGAACTTCTTTACCAAAAGGGTTGTGAGGCACTGGAACAGGCTGCCCAGGGAAGTGGTGGAGTCACCATCCCTGGAAGTCTTTAAAAGACGTTTAGATGTAGAGCTTAGGGATATGTTTTAGTGGGGACTGTTAGCGTTAGGTCAGAGGTTGGACTCGATGATCTTGAGGTCTCTTCCAACCTAGAAATTCTGTGATTCTGTAAAATATGAAAACTCAGTGGACATTCTATATATCATAAATGAAAATGGTGATTAATTGGAGTGTATCGGAAATGGTGTAACCTCAGCTTGACATAAATGGTATGGAATAAGGGGTGGATATATGTCCTCGTTTCAGCTAGGACAGAATTAATTTTCCTCCTAGTAGACGGTAGGGTGCTATGTTTTGAATTTAGGATGAGAAGCGTGTCAATAACATGCTGATGTTTTAATTGTTGCAGAGCAGTGTTTACACCAAGCTGAGGACGTTTCAGCTTCTTGCTCTGTCCTGCCAGTGGGCAGGCTATGGGTGCAGCAATAGTTGGGAGGGGACAGACCCAGGACAGCTGACCCAAACTGGTCAAAGGGGTATTCCATACCATCTGACGTCATGCTGAACAATACATAGGGGTGGCTGGCCAAGGCAGGGGGACCGGCTGCTCGGGGATAGGCTGGGCATCGGTCAGTGGGTGGTGAGCAACTGCACTGTGCATCACTTGTTTTGTACATATTATTATTAGTACTATTATTATTATTATTATATTTTCTGTCCTAATAAACTGTCTCTATCTCAACCCACAGGCTTCATTTTCCTGATTGTTTTCCCACAGCCCAGAGAGGGAAGAGAGAGGCTGAGCGAACGGCTGTGTGGTGCTTCGCTGCCGGCTGTGTTAAACCACAACATGGGCATATGCGACCACCCTTTATGACTGGTTGTCCACCATACATACCTTACGTCCTTCCATACCTTTTTCCCTCCTGGATGCTGAAACAACATATCAGTATAACATATTTCATCCCATTTTCCTTCTCTCCTCCTTCTTCCACTCTGGATATTCCTATTTGATGTGGCCAGCATGGCCACACTTAAAACATCTTATCAAAACCTGCCCCTGCTGGGATTCAGGCTGCAACACAGGCAGCCTTCCTTGCCTGCCATTCCTTCATCTCTCTTCCTCTCCTTTCCATCCTGGCCCTGACTCCCCCTGAAGATTTTCTTCCTCTTTCACCAACCCTCTGCCTCATTACCTGCTGCACTGTCAATGCCATTAGTTTTGCTCTCTGCTTTTCCTTCTCATCTCCCTTCCTGGCATACACCTCCAGGGCCTCCCGCAGTAGGGCCCCCAGTGACTGTTCACTACATCCTCCCACCCTGCGGAGCCTTCCCCCGCTATGTATATGGCCAGGCTCCAACCACCAAATGAACTTTCAAGAGCCCCCAGGACACCGGGTCCCCGGGACTCACCCCCGAGCACTCCCCCACCCCAACCCCAAGTCTCCCACATGACCCCTGTGCTGCACACTACCACCACTCCAGCCAGGATCGGCAAGTGGGCACCCCTGCTCTGCCGGTATTATCCCTGGTCTTGGAGGATGAGCTCCTTCCCATTCTTGTATAGCAGCTCTCCTCCTGATCATTCTCATTTCTTCCCCTGTAAACAACATACATAGTATACACATCATTTCCCTGAGAGAGGGAGTTAGGAGAATACAATAAATCACTAACTTTTTAAAAAAGAATTTACTAACTTTTATAAAAGGGGGAACAGATAGGAAGTTAGGGGAATCTTATCAAGTAGAGATAGAGTGATAGCATGAAACTGGGATGCTCAAATTAATTAAAGCAAGAAGCCTTGGGCCCCTTTACCAAGGTCAGTCTCCTGATAAGAGTGTGAGCCTATCTTAAGAAACTGGTCCTGCGGATGGACAAGAGCCAAGGAGCAACTGAGTCTGCGCAGAGACAAGAGGTCAACTAGTGGTGACGAAGAAGAGTCATCAATCTTCATCCCCACGACCCCCAACGACCAACACTAGAATACACTGCGCAAGCGCAGATGGGAGGAGTTTATGGAAGTGACTCCTTGGAACTAATTTTAATACGAAGCGGGGACAGGTTATGAATATGTATAGGCGTAGTGTGAAACTTCATGCGTATGTAACTCTTTACTGCATATATCCAAGGCAATTTGCTGTGTCAGGTGCGCACGACTTTGGCGGGACTACCTCCCGTGCTGCCCAGCGCTGAATAAACATACTTACTTTACAATCTTACTGATTGTGGAATCCGTTTTCCGCAAGTCATCCCCCCAAGAGTATAAGTTAGGTGTTGAGGGATTTTTGAAACAGCAAAGATCCCACAGCTTGCTGCAGCTGAGCAAACCAAGCTACCAGGGCAACTATGAGAAGTTCCCATGACAGCGTTCCCACATCGCCCAATTGAGGAATTTAGAAAAATATTGTTACCAGCAGCTGGCTTCAAGGACAAGGTCTATGTGACTGCTAATCACAAGGGGGTTGTCTTCTTGCAGGTGGGGTTGTTTTCTTATAGTTGTTTGTCTGAGTGGTTTTGACCAATAATCTTGTGTGAGACACTATCCGCCTCTGTTTAGTTCACTATAAAAGTTAGGCTATTCGGGCAATAAAATGGAGCATGATCTGACCATACTAGTGTCTGTCATGTTTTCGGCCATTCTTCCTGCAACAGTTAGGCCCTAGGAATTGGTGTAATAGTTCAGTTAGCCTTATGGGGTCCTCAATTAAAGACTTCATCTCCTTCTTAAAACTCCTAAGCTCTCTGCTGTAGGGAGGGGGGGAGTTCACCTAAGAGGATAAACAGTTAGTATTAGTATTGTTACTATTTGGTAAGGCCAAAAAGGAATCTTATTGTTTACACAAATTTAAAGCCTGAATTTTCATCAGACCAGTATTTTAGCCAAAATACTGCTGTTTCCTTAATTGGCTCTCTTGTCCAGACTGATACACAATATTTAACTATTTTCTTCTTTTATCATCTCCTCTAATTTTGGGGTTATTCTTCCAATTTCTCAGCATCCTTCCTATAGGACTGTTAGTAGGCACTCCCCCAGGGATATCTCCCTGTCCCCTGGAACCCATATTTCCCATTTTTCCTAGCCCTTGTAGGTGTGCTGCTACAGAATTTTCCCTCCTGCAGTGTACCACACACTAACATTCTGATTCTGGAAAATGGGGGTGTACTGCCAAGCACATCACAGTACAAAGGGTACAGCACACCTATTAGTTTACCAGATTCCCTGGTGTACTTCCAAGCACTTCCCTGGGCAAGGATTACCGTACACCAAATTTCCCAAGTCTCTTCCTTTCTCTCCCTTATCTCACGCTTCATCCGTCTCCGGCCGCGCCCCTCATGGAGCTACGGAACCGTGGATCAGGACTCCACACTCGCTTCGTACAAAAGTACGTCTCAATCACAAATCACAGAGTCTCACCAAAACCCCTGTGAGGAATGTTTTAACAATTCGTGTCCATAAAGAACAATTCTGTTTGAATTGTTTGAATCCTGTCTGCCTCTGGGCCCTGCACTGGCAATTCAATGCTTGAACCACAGCTGCAGTGTGTCCCAGTCTCCCCCTCATTCCTCATTCTAGCCAATTTATCACTTCTTAAATTTATGAACCTGTTTGCTTTTGTTATTCCGGACTTCTATTTCTAACACTGCTATAGATGTGTCTGTGAATGGCTGGGGAAGAATGTTTTAATTACCCGTGTGTCTGGGAGTTTCAGAACAACTGATAACAACTGGTGACTGTTATGGGATACTATGTGGATCTTTGGTATCTGGTTGGGGGGGGCCGAGAAAGAAGCTGAAGGGCGGCTGGGAGACAAGATTTGAAGAAGGTGTTTTGAAGAAGGTGTTCCGTAAACTTGGGATGGTGCCCAGTAAGTACAAAGGGGAAGAGGAAGACTGCGAGCCTTCAGCATGGAAGACCCCTAGAGACCCCCAGAAGAGACCCCAGAGGAGACTGCGCATGCTCCAGTAGGAGGGACTGCACCCCGGAAGCTAATTTTAATAATCTATTTTTTTTAGAAGTAGTAATGAATATGTATTAGTCTAGGAGCATAAAAATCAGTTGCTTGATGTAATTGGTGTGCATCCTGGTGGAGCGGAGACTCCCGGTGCACCCAGCGCTGTTTGCTTACCTCTATTCCTTTATATCCTTTAATAAATCCTATTTTTCATTTAATTCTAATTTGAATCCTGAGCCATTTATAACAATTTGGGGGCTTGTCCGGGATGGCTATAGTTCCTGAATTCTGATTTAATCTAGGAGGGGCGCCCCACCATTTGGTGGCTCCTGTTTGAGTCAGATCGGGACTAATGCCATCCTGAACCTGAATAAAGGTAAGCAAAGAATTTTGATTTTTTTGAGCTCCCTTGCCGGCTGTGTTTTTGTGCCCGTAATTCTGCGCGCGAAGATCCGGACGAAGACGACAGGGTCGTTTGGATACCGTCTGGTTGGGTTCCGGTGTCCGGGATCGAACCAGACGAAGACGACAGTCGTTTGGATACCGTCTGGTTCGATCCCAGACGAAGACGCTTGTGGATACCGTCCGGTTGGACTCTGGACGAAGACGACTGATTCGTAAGATACCGTCCGGTTGGGTAAAGGCAATACTTAGTATTTCTTACCTTGGTCTGTGCACAGAGTTACCGGATCAATTCTTAAACCCGAAGTGCCTACCTTCTTCCCTTCCCCACTACTTAATGGATACTGCCTCTTTAATCAGTCTCAGGCCCTCTATCAGCTCTCTGCAGAACCACCACCGTTGATGCACAGGACCGCTGAAATCAGCAGGGCATGCCTTCCTGTTGCTGCGGCAGTGGGGCTCCCCAGTAGGTGACAGGATCCCGGAGGAGCCCCCAAATTGTGAGAAACACTCTGTAGCCGATAACTTAGGCTCAGGCGAGGATCTCAGTGAAGTTGCATTTTTATTCGCGATTGTAATGGCGGGCATCCCACAAGCAGAAGCGCACCTACTAGTCACATAGTACAGTTTATATACTTTATTTCTTGACGGCCGGGACCCTCCCGTTTCCCCATTGACTGGGTAGCCCAGGTTCACAACCTATCTGATGTTTCACAGATAATACATGGCTTTCAGTTACCAGCCTGTTATTTTTTACATTTCTTTTGACTTTTTTAATCTGCGAGGTGGTAATGTTTCTTCCCTTATCTGGCTTGACTTGATACCATGAATTTCACCTAATTTGCACTAGGGAGTCTGGTTGTCTGCATTTTACAAGGTTGTCTGTTAAGCTTTGTCATCACTGCAAGCATATCTCAATACCACATCCCTTCCCGCTAAACAATGTAACTCTAAACAATGTAACATCTCTAGAAAAAAAACACCTCTTTCTTACATGTTCACATACATCCAGGAAACATTTTTCTGTTGAATACCAATTTGGTACTTGTCTTTCTCCCCCTTCCCCCCCCCCATATATTGGGTATTCCCAAGTAGCAGTATGTCTGGTACTTCCTGTCCTGGTTTCAGTTAGGACAGAGTTAATTTTCTTCCTAGTAGCTGGTAGGGTGCTATGTTTTGGCTTAGGATGAGAAGAGTGCTTATAACATGCTGATGTTTTAATTGTTGCAGAGTAGTGCTTACACCAAGCTGAGGACGTTTCAGCTTCTTGCTCTGTCCTGCCAGCGGGCAGGCTATGGGTGCAGCAATAGTTGGGAGGGGACAGACCCAGAGCAGCTGACCAAACTGGCCAAAGGGGTATTCCATACCATCTGATGTCATGCTAAACAATATATAGGGGTGCCTAGCTGGGGGAGGAGGGCTGGACTGCTCAGGGTTAAGCTGGGCATCGGTCAGCGGGTGGCGAGCAATTGCATTGTGCATCACTTGTTTTGTACGCATTATTAGTAGTATTACTATTACCATTATGTTACAAATGAAGTCTCAACTCAATCTGAATCTAGTAATATTTATAAAAGGTATAAAAGGCAAGTAAACAGCGCTGGGTGTGCGGGGAGTCTATGCTCTACCAACACACACACACAAACATCAAACATTCCAAATATATAGAACACTGCTTTTACATACTAAACCCAAGTATGCCTATACATACGTACAATCAGGAAAGGTAACAAACAAGCCTTTAAATTCCATGACTTAAAAGTCTCCATCTTCCATTCCTTTTGAACAATATGTCTTGCTTTAAGTTGTCAAGCAACTCGGTCTTTGGGCCTTATGTATCCCACTCTTCCCGAATCGAAGAAAATCCATCTCCTTTTCAAGGCCAATAGGGCCTGGGTCAAAAAGCACGTCCAGGTCACCAAGGGGTGTAACAGCGAAAGCCTTCGATGGCAGTAGCAGTAGAGGGGCCGATGGTGTAGCAGAAGGATCGGTGGACAAGCCCACAGCTCCCTCACTGTCTGGCAAACCACACGTTTCTGACTGTGGTCCCACATGGCTCTTTAAGGCCTCAGAGACTGCTCGCCAGGTGCCGAGCAATCCCGCTGCAACCTTGTCATTTTTAGTTGCAGAGTCCCACACCTTGACCTCAATTTGGTCCCATATTTCAGGATCATAAACTGTCTGATTGTTAATAAGGAGAATAAGCTGTAAGGTTACCAGGACAGTCTTTGTTCCTAATCCCCATAATGCACAACTGCTTACCAGCGAGGGGCAGTTGTGTGCGTGGGTTTGCTTCTCTCAGCTCGAGCTTCTTCCCAGCTCCAGTGCACCTGTTTCCAGCGACTTTCAGTATGAGCTTCTTTGAGCAGTTTGCTGAGTCTGGCCGAACCTATCTTCATGAGGCGATCAAAGTGCCTGTTCCCATCCTGGTCTCCATTCTGCTAGCCTGTTCCTTTTCATTCCTTCTTTCTGCTTCTTTATTGATGACATAACTTCATTATATCGTGTTGCCTTTTTTTTTTTTTATCTTGAGGGCAGGCTCCCCTCTTATACCCTTCTCTCCACAGCAGTTCTTTTCAAAACAACTTTTCATTGGTCAAACAACTTTGAATGTAACAACAACAGTAAACACCCAGAAACTTCCATGCCTTAACAGTTGGAGAACAAGCAACCTGAGACTGCATGGCATCTCCTTAATCACCCTTCTTTGTTCCCTCTAAACTCTTATATTCCTGATGACCTCATCGTTAAGAGTCTAATGTTATCTCAACCACGGGGCTTGCCCACCCCCATGTTTTCGGATAGAAAGTTGCCCAAAATAATGAAACAAGCTATAACACTCATTAAAAGTGAACTACTGACTGAGAGCTCCATATTCTCTTCAACGTTTATGATGACCAGTACTGTGAGGTGACTAAAAAAGCAAAGCTCCTCCTCTTATGACAAGAGCATATTTTTGTTTTGTTATTAAAAACAGTGAATGTAATAATTATTGTATAATAAGTTTGTTAATCTAACCAGTGGGGAAGCTTGTGGGGGCTGTGACAACCCTGTATAGCTGGAAAGTCTCCAGCTGCCCATCCTGATAAGAACACGTATAGTGCTTGCTCAGCAAGATCGCAAACCCGCAACGCAGAGGAAGACTACGGCCTTCATCCTCAC
This sequence comes from Aythya fuligula, assembly GCF_009819795.1. Classification (NCBI taxonomy): domain Eukaryota; kingdom Metazoa; phylum Chordata; class Aves; order Anseriformes; family Anatidae; genus Aythya; species Aythya fuligula. The sequence continues at coordinate 1,498,765 of NC_045594.1, read as the reverse complement.
GACCACCAAGAGCTCCGAGATGACCCCCTAGCAACAGTACGTGCAACCGCAGGACATACCAGGATATGCCACGTACACCCAGAACAACCAAGCTATAAAAAAGGGGACTCTGGCGGGGGTGAGGTGCGTGTCTTGGTGGAGCAGAGACTCCCGGCGCACCCAGCGCTGTTTGCTTACCTCTATTCCTTTAATAAATTGTAAACTTTGATTGTAACCCTATTTGGGACTCAGTCATTTATAACAGTGAATACCTCTGGCACAGCATAGCCAAAGGCAATTTATAAATGAACTGCTCAAAGTTCCCCATGCCACGCTTAAGCTTTGATTAAAACAACTGCTTTGGTTTATGTTTTTCTGTTGCATTACATGCAACACCAGTGCAGCTCCATTAAAGTTAGACAAGTTGTTTTAGATTCACTCCCAGCTTAAATGCCACAGCTTCACTGCAGGAGATTAGGCAAAAGAATTCATCTTTATTAGGTTGCTTACTCAGGAGATGAGAGAGAAACTCTTGTACTTGAAGTGTTGTTTAATGCTCTACTTAAACATGAGCGCAAAGCAAGTGAGCTAGAGCTACTACACTATTCCTATTTAATATATTTTTCACCATGAAGTTGATTTTTGCCATCAGTACATTTTGCCTAACAAAAGGCAACATCCATCTGTAACATAAGCCTAGCTGCAGAAGCACATACCTCCCTGCAGCATTTGCAGAGCTAACGACAACGTGCTTGAATCCCTCTTCAGTTCCGTGATTATTTGGTCACCAACAATTTCTGCAAGGTTGCGTTCACAACACACTTGCCCATTTATCTTTGCTGCAGCTGCTGTGGAACTAAGCAAGTTACAGAACACAGCAAAAGTGTTGTGGTGCTACAAAGCCTGCAATGATCTCGTTAGGGCAAACGAGATTTTGAGAGCTGGTGTTTCAGCAGGTGTTTGTCCCCTGGAAGCTGTTCCATGAAGGGTGCTGGCTGCTGACCAGCTGAGGTGACGACCACATGTGGAGAAAGAAGGCAGAGAGATTCTACTTCGGGCTTATTCCTGTTATAAGGTGTGTTGGGTCTGTCTGAGCTGGAGTCACCTTTTCCCTGCAGCAGCCCACACAGTGCTGTACTCTGCACTCGTAGCTGGAACAGCACTGATATCACTCCAGTGTTGTGTCTATTGCTGCATAGTGCTGGCACAGCATCAGGACTCCTTTCAAGCCCCCAAGAGCCAGCAGGCTGGGGGTGGGCAAGTGATGGGGAGGGGACATTGCTGGGGCAGCTGACCTAAACCAACCAAAGGGATATTCCATAACACCTGATGTCACACTCAGCAATAAAAGGGGGGGCTCTCGTGGGGGACGGGGCTGTTCCTCCTGAACAACCACTACGCGTTTGAGGCCCTGCTTCCCAGGACGTGGCCGAACACCGCTCGCTGATGGGAAGTAGAGAATAATTTTTCCTCTCTCTGTGCTTCTGCGCGGACTGATTGCTTCTTTTGTCTCTGTTTTTTCCTCCCATTCCCTTTCCCTTTAATTAAACCTTTCTTATCTCAAACCTCGAGTTCTCTGTGTTGTATTTTCTCCCCCTTCCTCTTTGAGGAGAGGGGGAGTGAGAGAGCGGTTGTGGTGGAGCTCGGCTGCCCACCTGAGTAAAACCACCACATAAGGCTGTTTATACAACTAGGCCTTGCTTTTTAGTGCTGCTGCACAAAACACTCCTGCTGTGCAACTATAAATAATTATAGAACATCCAAAACAAAACAAAAAAAAAATCTCTGTCCCTTGCAAGTCAGACCACAGAGTGCAGCTTCTGCTCAGAAGTCATGAAAGCAAAGAGACAATCCCATCAACTCATACGCTTTGAGGATTATAAGATGCTGGATCTATACATTTCTTAAACACTTGATTCATTTCAGCAGAACTAACCAACCTGCAGAGAATAAATTCTGGATTCCACACTAATTTAATCAGAAATAAATACGTGAAATTGCAGCCTTAGCCAATGAGGCCAGACCACTAACTCCAGGAGAAAAGATTTACCGGTTTGTATGATCTCCAGTTATTAATCACGAGACACCATTTTTATATTCCCCTATAACTTCTCAAATCCAAAAATCAGTTTCAGAGCCTGCCATTTCAGCATTCGTTAAAACATATAAAACTATGTGAACAAGGTAAGTTACCTAAACATCAGGACAGAACAACACGTAAAACCAAAATAGAGGATGATGAATAAGAAAAAAACATCTTATGAGCAAATTCTGTCCGACATTATATTTATCATTTAGAAATCATAGGGACAGTCACTAACTCCCTGTTTGCATGGCAAGAGGAAAGATTCAACCCCCCGTTGCACTCCATCCCCCAAAAAAGTCAATTGCCCTGTGCAGATTAGAGAGATGCTGAGCACAGGCACAAGCCTTACGGTCTGGTTCACAGCCATACATGTACATGTATGTGCAGAACCATGCTTTCAGATGAGAATGGGCCACAGATAAATAATACGTTAATTCAAAATTCACCATGTATCATTTTAACTCTGCTCATAATTACTTCCTAACATTTTCCTTGTCAGCCCACATGCTTGGACTATAGACAAATGGAAGAAGAGAAAGTAACAAGCAAGGGAAAGAGGAGCAAGTGAGGTGGCACTTACTGTGTTGCATTTTGTCCCGCACACCACTTGTCGGTGGTTCAGCCACTGGGAAGCAAACACTTTATTAAGGGTTCCAAGGTGAAACTCTCTCTCCTTCAGAACACTGGGAAGCTGCTGGGCTGCATATTCATGCAACAAGCGGTGATAGCTGGACTCATTCTGCATCCACACCTCTCTACCTTTCAGGTAGTACACCAAGGACCGCTTCACCAGGGGGAGCCTTTTCCTTTTGTGAACAGAGTGATCCCACCCATACTGTGAAAAATAAACGTGGAAGTTAGAGGAACTTAAAGCAGCACCCTTCACAGAGTCACAGAATCGTAGGGGTTGGAAGGGTCCTGTCCTGGTTTCAGTTAGAACAGAATTAATTTTCTTCCTAGTAGCTGGTGGAATGCTGTGTTTTGGCTTAGGATGAGAAGAGTGCTGATAACACCCCGATGTTTTAATTGTTGCAGAGCAGTGCTTACACCAAGCCAAGGACATCTCAGCCTTTGTGCATCACTTGTTTGTACATATTATTATCATTGTGCATCACTTGTTTGTACATATTATTATTACTTTCCTATTATCACCATTGTATCATCATTATTGTTATTATTATTATTATTATTTTGTTATTATTTTCCTGTCTTATTAAACTGTCTTTATCTCAACTCACGGGCTTCACTTTCCATTTCTCTCCCCCGTCCCAGAGAGGGAGCGGGGAGGGTGAGCTAACGGCTGCGTGGTGTTTAGCTGCCGGCCGGGTTAAACCACGACAGGTCCTCAAAGATCATCAAGTCCAATCCCTCTGCCAAAGCAGGTTCCTTAGAGCAGGCTGCCCAAGTAGGCATCCAGACGGGCCTTGAATATCTCCAGAGAAGGAGACTCCACAACCTCCCTGGGCAGCCTGTTCCAGTGCTCCATCACCCTCACTGTGAAGAAGGTCTCTCGCATGTTGATGCGGAACTTCCTGTGCTCTATCTTGTGACCATTACTCCTTGTCCTGGCCCCACAAACCACTGAGAAGAGGTTGGCCAAATCCCTCTGTCTCCCACACCTCAGGTATTTATACACATTGATGAGATCCCCTCTCAGTCTTCTTTTCTCCAGGCTGAACAGACCCAGGTCTCTCAGCCTTTCCTCATAAGGAAGATGCTCCAGGCCCCGTATCATCTTTGTGGCCCTCCGCTGGACTCTTTCCACGAGATCCCTGTCTTTCTTGTACCGGGGAGCCCAGAACTGGACACAGTACCCCAGGTGAGGCCTGCCCAGGGCAGAGTAGAGGGGGAGGATCACCTCCCTTGACCTGCTGGCCACACTCCCTTTTAATGCACGACAGGATGCCATTGGCCCTCTTGGCCACCAGGGCACACTGCTGGCTCATGGTCAACCTGTCGTCCACCAGGACCCCCAGGTCCTTCTCCTCAGAGCTCCTCTCCAGCAGGTCGTCCCCCAGCCTGTACTGATAGATGCGGTTGTTCCTTCCCAGGTGCAGGACTCTACACTTGCTCTTGTTAAACCTCATTTGGTTTCTTCCTGACCAAATTGGTTTCTTCCTGACTCCAGCTGGTCCAGGTCTCATTGAATGGCAGCACAGCCTTCTGGCGTGTCAGCCACCCCTCCCAGCTTTGTGTCATCGGCGTACTTGCTGAGGGCGGACACTATTCCCTCATCAAGGTTGTTGATGAAGATGTTGAACAAGACCGGACCCAGCACCGACCCCTGGGGAACACCGCTAGTCACAGGCCTCCAGCCGGACTCTGTGCCGCCGATCACCACCCTCTGAGCTCAGCCAGTTCTCAACCCACCTCACTGTTCACTCCTCTATCCCACACTTTCTCAGCTTTGCTAGCAGGATGTCGTGGGAGACAGTATCAAAAGCCTTGCTAAAGTCAAGGTAGATGACATCCACTGCTCTCCCCCCATCTACCCAGCTGGTGATGCCATCATAGAAGACAACGAGGTTGGTTGAGCACAACTTCCCCTTGGTGAATCCATGCTGACTATGCCTCATAACCTTCTTCTCTTCCAATTGCTTGGAGATGGCATCCAGAACAAGCTGTTCCAACACCTTTCCAGGGACAGAGGTGAGACTGACTGGCCTGTAGTTTCCCGGATCCTCCTTCTTGCCCTTCTGGAAGACCGGAGTGACATTGGCTATCCTCCAGTCTTCAGGCACCTCTCCTGTTCTCCAGGACCTTTCAAAGATGATAGAGAGCGATTCGGCAATCACCTCTCCCAACTCCCTCAGCACACGTGGATGCATCCCATCGGGACCCATGGATTTGTGTGCGTTGAGCCCACTCAGACGCTCCCGAACCACTCCCTTGTCAACAAGGGGGGAGATCTCCACTTCCCAGACTCTTTCTCCTTCCTCCAGGGTCGAGGAGTCCCGGGGGGGGGGGGGGTCCTTGAAACAAAGACTGAGGCAAAGAAAGCACTCAGTATCTCTGCTTTCTCAATGTCTCCCATTACCAGGACACTCCCCTCATTCAGCAAGGGACCCACATCATCCCTAGTCTTCCTTCTACCGTTTACATACTTAAAATAAGAAGGGTTTCTTTTATCTCTTTTGCAAACCTCATCTCTAGGTGGGCTTTAGCCTTCCTCACCCACAAGCTCTCCACTTGTGCTTCACCCTCCCCTAGGTGGAGCTGGGTACACTCTAATTGCTCCCTCACATAAAGGGCAACCCCACCTCCTCACTACCCTTGTAAATTCAGAATGCTGAAATTGAGGTGGCTACCCTAGTGAATACCATAGCAGATTAGCTTGGATTTGCCAGTCTCCAAAAGTTTATAGAAATAACAAATGTTTGCTACAGAAGCAACACCACAGCGATACCCCCATCACTCCACAGGGGTTTACTGATGTCGTTGCTTACGGATACAGGAGAAAAGAAGGGGGGGAAAACAACAGTTTAAACAGGCGAAGACCGCCCCCCCCCCCCAGCCCCAGCCACACCGTTTTGGGGTCACAGCTAAGAGAGGGGGCTGGAGACGGACCAGGGGGGCCGTGGGTCTCCTGCAGCCAGCCTTGGGGTCGGCCCAGTGTATGGCTGCAGAGCTGGGGGCGGCGGGCACGGTGGTTACATGTCGAGCAGCGGCACCCAACGGGATCGGGGCGGGGGGGCAGAACCTCATGACGTCTCCCCCAACAGGGCACCCTCACACCACGGCCCCCCCCTCAGGGCCCCTCCGGCCACCTCCCCAATCCCAGTGTCCCTCTCCTCTCACACCGCCCACCCCCCCAAAGCCTACCTGTTCCCCATGGAGCCCCCCGGGCCCCGCGGCAGTCGCCGCCGCTTTTCGCTTCCTGCTAACTGTTTTCCGGGCCATAGTAGAATGAGGGGGAGGAAGAGAAGCTGAGAACCCGGCCCGAGCCCCACATGGAGCAGGTGGTCTCCAGGGCTAGGGGCATAAGCGTGAGGGAGCCGGGTCGGGCCGCGCCTTACGACATTGCCTCAACGTCTTTGCGACAGCCGCGATGCCGCTTGACGGCAGCTCCTCGGTTTCCTAGCACTACCCTCCCTCCCTCCCTCCCTGCCCCCGCCCGTTGGGGGTTGCTAGGCAACTCGCGCCGTCAGGGCGGAGCGGCGCAACCCCGCGGTGGCTGAGGGGAGGCGGCCCGGAGAACCCATCATCGGGCCCGGATCTCTCTCGGTGCCAGTCCGCAGGGCCTCTGCCGCTGCTGAGGGGCCACAGGTGCACCGACAGAGTGTTCCCAGCTGGAAGGGACCCAAGGGTCACCCAGTCTGGCTCCTCACAGGACCACCCAAACCCTATGTCTAGGAGCCTTTTCCAAGCGCTCCATGACCTCCACCAGGCTCGGTGATATTGACATGCAGAAAACGGACTCCACAATCAGTAAGATTGTAAAGTAGGTATGTTTATTCAGCGCTGGGCAGCACGGGGGGTAGTCCCACCAAAGTCGTGTGCACCCCAACGCGGCAACTTGCCATGGTTATATGCAGTAAAGAGTTACATATGCATGAAGTTTCCCAATATGCGTATACATATGCATGGCCTATCCTGGCTTCATATTAAAATTAGCTCCAAGAAGTCATTTCCATAAACTCCTCTCATCTTGCATAGCGCTTGCATAGTGTCTCCTGGTGGTGGTCTCTGGGGGTCGTGGGGATGAAGGCTGATAACTCTTCTTCATCACCACTAGTTGACCCCCTGCCTTTGTGCAGGCTCAGCTGCTCTTGGCTCTTGTCCAAACCACAGGGTCGGTCTCAGCCTGTTCTTGAGACAGGATCTCTGTTTTTATCGGTAACCATCCTTTGTGAGAGGCCCCAAGACTCCTTGTTTCAGTTGATTTGCACAGTAGTAAGCAAAGACATTAAGCAGCATCTGTTTTTAATACAATAATCTAGGTATTCATTAGTCAGCATTCTGTCTACTAGGATTCTCTTAACTCCCTCTCTCACCATGACCGCTTCCCCGTGGAGCGTGTCCCAGTGCCCAGCCACCTTCTCAGTTGTGGGAACAAAAATGTTGTTTTTTTTGCACCAGAATTGGTAACATAAGCACAGGAAGTACCAGACATGCTGCTTCTTGGGAATGCCCAATGTATGGGGGGCGGGAGGGGGAAGAAAGACAAGTACTAAATAAATATTCAACAGAAAAGCATTTACTGGGTGCAGGTGACTGTGTAAGAAAGAGCTGAGCAACTAGATGACACCAGCAAAATGGATTGGGAAAACAGAATAGCATTAGATATTGTGAGAAACACTCTATAGCCAATAACTTGGCTCAGGTGAGGATCTCAGTGAAGTAGTAATTTATTCACGATTGCAATGGCAGGCATCCCACAAGCATGAGCACACCTACTAGTTCCTAAACTAGCAGGTTCAAGTTCTACAAGTAGGTTCAAGTAGGTTCATTCAAAAATCAAGGATGTAAATATGGACATTACCATCCCCTTCCATTTACCAAACCAAGATTCCAACCATCCGGTAGTGGAAGTGTCTGTTCCTGAGTTTTCTGCCAATTCACTGGCAAGGGTGGTAAGCCCTTGCAATGCTCTAGTTACTGTGCCATCCGGGCAGTATTGTTGGGTATAAAAGTGCAACAGTGGTTGCTCAGTATCACACACACACCTCTAAACTTGAGTACGCCTATACATATGTACAATCAGAAAAGGTCCTTTAAGTCTATTACTATCAATGTCCATGCTATTCCTATCAATGTCCATGACTGGGGGAGCATAGCTGGAGTTGGTAATCCTGGCTGAAGTGCTCCCATATCTTCCATGACTTATAACAGTCTCCATTTTCTTGATTACAAACACTGGAGTATTCCAGGGCTAGTCGTGGGAACAATATGTCTCGCTTTAAGTTTTCAAGCAACTCGGCATTTGGGCCTCATGCATCCCACTCTTCCCGGATCGAAGGGAAACATATCCATCTCCTTTTCAAGGCCAATAGGGCCTGGGTCAAAAGGCACGTCCAGGTCACCAGGGGGCGTAACAGCAAAAGCCTTCGATGGCTGTAGCAGCAGAGGGGCCGATGGCGTAGCAGTCGGATCAGTAAAGGAGCCCGCAGCTCCCTCACTGTCTGGGAAAACACAAGTGTCTGACTGTGGTCCCACATGGCTCTTTAAGGCCTCAGAGACTGCTCGCCAGGTGCCGAGCAATCCCACTGCAACCTTGTCATTTTTAGTTGCAGAGTCCCACACCTTGACCTCAAATTGGTCCCATATTTCAGGATCATAAACTGTCTGATTGTTAATAAGGAGAATAAGCTGTAAGGTTACCAGGACAGTCTTTGTTCCTAAGGACGTGTGATTCCCCATAACGCACAACTGCTTACCAGCAAGGTGCAGTTGTGTGCGCGGGTCCGCTTCTCTCAGCTTGAGCTTCTCTCCAGCTCCAGTGCGCCTATTTCCAGCGACTTTCTGTACAAGCTTCTCTGAGCGGTTTGCTGAGTTTGGCCGAATCTATCTTCATGAGGCGATCAATATCCCTGTTCCTGTCCTCGTCTCCGTTCTGCCAGCCTGTTCCTTTTCATTCCTTCTTTCTGCTTCTTTACTGATGACATAACTTCATTATATTGTGTTGTCTTTTTTCATCTTGAGGACAGGCTCCCCTCTTATACACTTCTTCCCACAGCAGTTCTTTTCAAAAACAACTTTTCATTGGTCAAACAACTTTGCCCTGCAACAGCAAACACCCAGCAACTTCCATGCCTTAATGGCTGGAGAACAAGCAACCTGAGACTGCATGGCATCTCCTCAATCACCCTTCTTTGTTCCCTCTAAACTCTTTACATTCCTGATGGCCTCATCATTAAGAGTCTGATGTTATCATCAACCATGGGGCTTGCTGACCCCCATGGCTACACTCCCACATCTCCCCCTTCTTTATTAATATCAACCATCTTCTTGACACAAATTATTACTCCATATATAACAATAATGTAAGTTATTTTTCAATACTCCTGTGGGAATAGAAATGTTTTTGCAGTTACATTGTTTAGAGGGAAGGAATGTGGTATTGAGATATGCTTGCAGTGATTAGAAAGCTTAACAGACAACCTTGTAAAATGCAGGTAAACAGATTCCTTAGAACAATTAGGTGAAAATCACGGTGGTAATTCAAGTGAGTAAAGTGAAGAAACCTTACCACTTTAAACAGTTAAAAAAAAAAGTCAAAAGAAATTTGAAATTTAACAGGCCAGGAACTGCAGGCCATGCATGGTCTTTGAAGCATCAGATCGATTGTGAACCTGGATTAACCACTCAGTGGGAAACAGGGGAGGGTCTTGTCATCAAAAAGTATATAAACTGTGTTTTGGAACCAGTAGGCACACTCTCCTGCTTGTGGGGTGTCTGCCATTGCAGTCGTGAATAAATTACTACTTCACTGAGATCCTCCCCTGAGCCTAAGTTGTTGGCTACGGAGTGTTTCTCACACTCCCAAGCCCTGCTTTCCCAGAATCCACATATTGTAACAGTAATACCTCCTCGGGAGGTTGGAATTGCTTCAAAATCTGTTCTAGAACTTGCCCAAATAAATTGATGGCCCTGTAAACCCCTGAGGTAAAACCATCCATTTGTGTTGTTGCTTCCACCCCCATTTCAGGGTCTTTCCAGTCAGAGGTGAATGTATCATTGCTCTCAGGGCCTGAGAGCACCCCATTAATAACACTGTTATTCTAGTCTAACAATTTACTAGTTGAATGCCCAATTTCATCATCAAATCCCAGAATCACAGAATTGTCTAGGTTGGAAGAGACCTCAAGATCATCGAGTCCAACCTCTGACCTAACACTAACAAGTTCTCCACTAAACCATATCACTAAGTTCAACATCTAAACGTCTTTTAAAGACATCCAGGGATGGTGACTCAACCACTTCCCTGGGCAGCCTGTTCCAATGTCTAACAACCCTCTCGGTAAAGAAGTTCTTCCTAATATCTAACCTAAAACTCCTCTGGTGTAACTTTAGCCCGTTCCCCCTCGTCCTGTCACCAGGCACGTGGGAGAATAGACTAACCCCCACCTCGCTACAGCCTCCTTTAATGTACTTATAGAGAGCGATAAGGTCACCCCTGAGCCTCCTCTTCTCCAGACTAAACAACCCCAGCTCCCTCAGCCGCTCCTCATAAGACTTGTTCTCCAGACCCCTCACCAGCTTTGTTGCTTCTCTGGACTCGCTTGAGCAGCTCCACGTCCTTCTTGTAGTGAGGGGCCCAAAACTGAACACAGTAATCGAGGTGCGGCCTCACCAGAGCCGAGTACAGGGGGACAATCACTTCCCTAGACCTGCTGGCCACACTGCTTCTTATGCAAGCCAGGATGCTGTTGGCCTTCTTGGCCACCTGAGCACACTGCTGGCTCATATTCAGACGACTATCAACCAATACTCCCAGGTCCTTTTCCGCCAGGCAGCTTTCCAACCACTCATCTCCCAGCCTGTAGCTCTGCTTGGGGTTATTGCGCCCCAGGTGCAGGACCCGGCACTTGGCCTTGTTGAACTTCATGCAGTTGGCCTCAGCCCATTGGTCCAGCCTATCCAGATCCTCCTGCAGAGCCTTCCTACCCTCAAGCAGGTCGACACACGCACCTAACTTGGTGTCATCTGCAAACTTACTGAGGGTGCACTCAATCCCCTCATCCAGATCATCGATGAAGATATTAAAGAGGACCGGCCCCAGTACTGAGCCCTGGGGAACGCCACTACTGACTGGCCTCCATCTGGATTTGACTCCATTCACCACAACTCTTTGGGCCCGGCTATCCAGCTAGTTTTTAACCCAACGAAGTGTACGCCAGTCCAAGCCAAGAGCAGCCAGTTTCTTGAGGAGAATGCTGTGGGAGACGGTGTCAAAAGCCTTGCTGAAGTCAAGGTAGACTACATCCACGGCCATTTTCTCATCTACTAAGCGCGTCACTTTGTCATAGAAGGAGATCAGGTTCATCAGGCATGACCTGCCTTTCATAAAGCCATGCTGACTGGGCCTGATCGCCTGCTTCCCCTGTAAGTGCTGCATGATGACACTCAAGATAATCTGCTCCATGAGCTTCCCTGGCACTGAGGTCAAACTGACAGGCCTATAGTTCCCCGGGTCTGCCCTCCTGCCCTTCTTGTAGATGGGCGTCATGTTTGCTAGCTGCCAGTTGACTGGGACCTCCCCCGATACCCAGAACTGTTGATAAATTTTGGAAAGCAGCCTGGCCAGCTCCTCCACCAGTTCTCTCAGTATCCTCGGGTGGATCCCATCTGGTCCCATCGACTTGCGTACATCTAAGTGCCGTAGCAGGTCGCCAACCATTTCCTCGTGGATAGTGAGGGTCACATTCTGCTCCCCATCCCCTTCCACCAGCTCAGGGTACTGGGTATCCAGAGAACAACTGGTTTTGCCGCTAAAGACTGAGGCAAAGAAGGCATTAAGCACCTCCGCCTTTTCTTCATCTTTTGAAACTAAGCTCCCCTCCGCATCCAGTAAAGGATGGAGATTCTCCTTAGTCCTCCGTTTTGCATTGATGTATTTGTAAAACCATTTTTTGTTGTCTTTGATGGCAGTACCCAGGTTGAGCTCCAGATGAGCTTTGGCCTTTCTAATTTTGTCCCTGCACTGCCTCGCAACATCCTTATAGTCCTCCCGAGTGGCCCGCCCTCTTTTCCAAAGATTATAAACCCTCTTTTTTTTTCTCCTAAGCTCAAGCCACAATTCTCTGTTCAGCGAGGCCGGTCTTCTTCCACACCAGCTCGTCTTTGGGCACGTGGGGACAGACCGCTCCTGCACCATTAAGATTTCCTTCTTGAAGAGTGCCCAGCCTTCCTGGACTCCTCTACCCTTCAGAACCGCCTCCCAAGGGACTCTACCAACCAGTGTCCTGAACAGTTCAAACTCGTCCCTCCGGAAGTCCAATACAGCAGTTTTACTGGTCTCCTTCCTGGCTTCTCCAAGAATGGAGAACTCTACCGTTTCATGGTCACTCTGCCCAAGACAGTTTCCAACCACCACATCTCCCACCAGTCATCTCCCACAAGCATCAGATAGATTGGGAACCTGAATTACCCACTCAGTGGGGAAACAGGGGAGGGACCTGTCATCAAAGAGTATATAAACTGTGTTTTGGAACCAGTAGGCACGCTCTCCTGCTTGTGGGGTGCCCGCCATTGCAATCGCGAAGAAATTACTACTTCACTGAGATCCTCGCCTGAGCCTAAGTTATTGGCTACAGAGTGTTTCTCACAATTTGGGGGCTCGTCCGGGATCCAGTCACCTACTGGGGAGCCCCACCGCTGCAGCAGCAGGAAGGCATGCCCCGCTGATTTCAGCAGTCCTGTGCATCCACGGTGGCGCTTCTGCGGAGAGCTGACAGAGGACCCGAGACTGGTTAAAGAGGCAGGACCCTTGAAGTAGTGGGGAAAGGAAGAATGTAGGCACTGCGGGTTTTAAGAATTGACCCAGTAACTCTGTGCACAGACCAAGGTAAGAAATATTAAGTATTGCCTTGGGGGTCGGGTGAGACTCTGTGTGATGTGTGATTGAGACGTACTTTTGTACGAGTGTGGAGTCCTGATCCACGGTTCCGTAGCTCCTCAAGGGGCGCAGCCGGAGACGGACGAAGCATGAGATAAGGGAGAGAAAGGACGAGTCTCGGGAAATTTGGTGTACGATACCCCTTGCACGGTGAAGTGCTTGGCAGTACACCCCCATTTTCCAGAATCGGAACGTTAGTGTGTGGTACCCTGCAGGAGGGAAATTTCTGTAGCAGCACACCGACGAGGGCTAGGAAAAATGGGGAATATGAGTTGCAGGGGACAGGGAGATATCCCTGGGGGCGTACCTTCCTTTGGGAAGGACCTCCTGGGGAATTCCTCAAGAAATGCCAGGAAACATGAAAAATTGGACAGACTAACCAAATACCGAATGGGTGGCCAGCACCCAATGGATATTATTGGATCGGTGGTAAACTAGCATATACTAAATTACCTAAAAATTGGACGGGATCATGCGTATTGGGAACAATAGACTCTAGGGCTCACCCCTAGACTTGGCAGAACTGGCACCTGAACTGGTAAGGCATGAGACGTCTCAAACGTCAGCTCATCTGCATGTAGCCAGCCCTTAGTATTACTGCTATCTAAAGCTAATTATAACAGCTGTTGCCTTCTGAGCACAGGGCTAGAGTTCTGCTCATAGTATAGCAAATTTTTTTTCCACAATACATCAAATGCTCATGATAGAATATGCAGAGAAAGACTCTAAATGGGATAAAAAGTCAGCAGTAAGTCAGTGATGCACCTCCCTGCCTTTGTCCTCAAAGGATTTTTAGTTATGATTAGCGTCATGTTTAGCATGACGTCAGGTATGGAATACCCCTTTGGCCACTTTGGGTCAGCTGTCCTGGGTCTGTCCCCTCCCAGCTCCTGCTGCACCCCTAGCCTGCCCGCTGGCAGGACAGAGCGAGAAGCTGAAGAGTCCTTGGCTTTTGAAATGAGTTCCAGGAAATCATTTCCATTGTCTCAGTCATATACATATACATACATATACAATTGTATATGTAATATAATATACATAATATATAATATATGTAAAATTGTATGTATGTATGTGTATATACACACACACACTATTCCCCTTCTCCTCTGAGGCCATCTACTCCACTGATGGTGCATAGCAAGAAGCTTCATTCTCAGCAGGCCCCAGCTCTGCCAGATAAGCAAAGATCTAAGATGTTTAAGATCAAGAGCAAGCTTGTTCTGTCTGCAACGAGCTTCTAAGTGAACCTGCAGGAGCGAGTGCATGGCAGCACATAGCGGAAAGGATGCATATTGGTGTCTCCCACGAGCTCACCCTTATCTAGCTACCTGCCAAGCTGGGAGAAAGAGCCAATGAGAAAAATTACTCTGCTTCCACCACATGCATCTTGCAGATCTAGAGCAACAAAAGTAGTTCAAAGTAGTAGGCCAAAAAAAATAATGGTCCATTGTGGCTGGCCCAGAGGCTCCATGCATCCTTGGCATAGACTACCTCAAGAGAGGGTACTTCAAGGATGCAAAAGGGTACCGGTGGGCTTTTGGCATAGCTGCTTTGAGCACAGAGAAGATTAGACAGCTGTCTACCCTGCCTGGCCTTTCAGAAGACCCTTCCGTTGTAGGATTGCTGAAGGTTGAAGAACAGCAGGTACCAATTGCTACCAGAACAATGCACCGACGGCAATATCGCACCAACTGAGACTCCCTGATTCCCATCCATGAGTTGGGAGAGTCAAGGAGTGATCAGCAAGACTCGCTCACCCTTTAATAGTCCCATATGGCCAGTGTGAAAGTCTAATGGCGAGTGGAGGCTAACGGTGGACTACTGCGGCCTGAATGAAGTCACGCCACCGCTTTGTGCTGCAGTGCCGGACATGCTAGAACTTCAGTACGAACTAGAGTCAAAGGCAGCCAAGTGGTACGCCACAGTTGATATTGCTAATGCATTTTTCTCCATCCCTTTGGCAGCAGCATGCAGGCGGCAGTTTGCTTTCACTTGGAGGGGCACCCAATACTCCTGGAATCGACTGCCCCAGGGGTGGAAACACAGCCCTACCATTTGCCACGGACTAATCCAGTCTGCACCGGAACTAGGGGGAGCTCCTGAACACCTGCAGTACATTGATGACATCCTCGTGTGGGGCAACACAGCAGAAGAAGTTTTTGAGAAAGGGAAGAAAGTAATCCAAATTCTCCTGAAAGCTGGTTTTGCCATTAAACAGAGTAAGGTCAAGGGGCCTGCACAGGAAATCCAGTTCTTGGGGGTAAAATGGCAGGATGGACGTCACCATATTCCGATGGATGTGATCAATAAAATAACAGCAATGTCTCCGCCAACTACCAAAAAAGAAACGCAAGCTTTCCTAGGCCTTGTGGTATTCTGGAGAATGCATGTTCCAGGCTATAGTCAGCTTGTGAGTCCTCTATATCGGGTGACTCGAAAGAGAAACTATTTTGAGTGGGGCCCCGAGCAACAACAGGCCTTTGAATAAATCAAACAAGAAATAGCTCGTGCAGTAGCCCTTGGATGTTCGTAGGAAAATTCCCACTACACACCATGCGACTGATGCTACGTGGAGTAAGTGGATAGCGTTAATTACACAGCGGGCTCGAATGGGAAAACCTAATCACCCAGGAATCCTGGAAGAAATGGACTGGCCGGAAGGCAGAGATTTCGGAATGCCGACAGAAGAGGTAACCCATGCTGAAGAGGCACCGCCATATAATCAGTTGCCAGAAGACAGAAAGCAGTATGTGTTGTTTACTGACGGATCCTGCCATGTGGTAGGGAGCCATCCGAAATGAAAACCTGCTGTGTGGAGTCCCACACGACGAGTTGTGGAGGCCATGGAAGGGGAAGGCGAGTCGAGTCAGTATGCAGAAGTAAAAGCCATACAACTAGCCCTAGAGATTGCTGAAAGAGAAAAATGACCAGTACTGTGTCTCTACACTGATTCATGGATGGTGGCAAATGCTCTGTGGGGGTGGCCGTAGCAATGGAAACAGAGCAACTGGCAGCGCAGAGGTAAAACTATCTGGGCTACTACCCTGTGGCAAGACATTGCTGCCCGGGTAGAAAACCTGGATGTAAAAGTACGTCATGTAGATGCCCACATGCCCAAGAGTCATGCTACCGAAGAACATCAGAACAACAAAGAAGTGGATTGAGCTTCAAAAACTGAAGTGGCTCAGGTGGACCTACACTGGGAATGTAAGGGTGAGCTGTTTGTAGCTCGATGGGCCCATGAAACATCAGGACATCTGGGGAGGGATGCCACATACAGATGGGCTCGTGATCGAGGGGTGGACCTGACCATTGAGGCCATCACACGGGTCACCCATGAGTGTGAGACCTGTGCTGCAATCAAACGAGCTATGAGGGTAAAATCTCCCTGGAATAGGGGGAGGTGGCTAGGGTTTCACTATGGTGAGGCCTGGCAAATTGACTATATCGGACCACTCCCACAAACCTGCCAAGGCAAACAGTGCATGCTCACCATGGTAGAAGCAACTACAGGGTGGCTGGAAACATACCCCATAAACCATGCCACGGCCCGAAACACTGTCTTGGGCCTAGAAAGGCAAGTGCTGTGGCATCATGGTACACCAGCGAGAATTGAGTCTGACAATAGGAGTCATTTCCGAAACAATCTTGTCACCTCTTGGGCCAAGAGGCATGGTACTGAGTGGGTGTATCACATCCCTTATCACCCACAAGCCTCTGGGAAGGTTGAGAGGTACAATGAACTGTTAAAGACTATGTTACGAGCATTAGGTGCTGGGTCATGGAAACAATGGGACATAAGTCTACCAGAAGCCACTTGGCTAGTTAACAATAGGGGGTCTGACAGCCGTGCTGGTCCTGCTGAAACAAAACCCCTACACGCGGTGAAAGAAGCTAAAGTTCCCGTAGTGCATGTAGGAAAGTGGATGGGGAAGGCATTGTGGGTTGCTCCTGCCTCGGGAAAAGGCAAACCCACTCGTGGGATTGTCTTCGCCCAAGGACCGGGGTATACCTGGTGGGTCATGCAAAAGAATGGGGATATCAAGTGCGTGCCTCAAGGTGATTTAACCTTGAGAGAAAACTAATCTGTAATCTCAGTTATATGTTGTAGGAAGACACTGCAGGATCAACGACAGGTCAACTTTGCAAGGAACCGGGCAATGGAACAAGGACTTGAGCTAAGCTGGTGCTGGCGTCCAGACATCCAACTCCGCCTGCCCTGAGTGACCACTTCAGCAGATGAAGGCCAAATCGTCAACAGTTCTTATGAACATTTTCTGAGAAAGACCTATAGAATGAAAAGATATACCTGCCTATTAATCTGTTAAAGGACATGGAATAATGGTGATGAGAATACTTAAATGCTAAAGTATAGGGGAATTTGAGAGTGACACAAATGTTACGGAATAAGGGGTGGAGGTTGTACTGGGTGTGGCTGGGACGTTAACTTTCCCTGCAGCAGCCCACATAGTGCTGTGCTCTGTACTTGTAGCTAGAACAGCAGTGGTATCACACCAGTGTTGTGTCTGCTGCTGAGCAGTGCTGGCACAGCATCAGGACTCTCTCTAACCCTCCTAGGGGGTGGACAAAAAAGTGAGAAAAGAAACATCACCAGGGCAGCTGACCTAAACCAGCCAAAGGGATGTCACACTCAGCAATAAAATGTGGAAAAAGGAAGAAGAGGGGAGGAGTGGGCTCTCGTGAAAACTTCCATCCTCCTCCCGAACACTGGCTACGTGCATTGAGGCCCTGCTTCAAGGATGTGGTCAAGCATCGCTCATTTGTGGGAAGTAGAGAGTAATTTCTTCCCTCTGCACTTCCACATAGCCTTTATTTGTTTTGTTTATTTTCCCTTTCCCCCTCCCTTTTCCCCTTTCCCTTTTTTTCCTTTTAGTTAAATTGTTTAGTTAATAATAATCTTTCCTTCATATTTTTTTTCCCTGTAATTAAATTATCCTTATCTCAACCGGTGAGTTGTTCTTTAATTTACTTCTTCCTCTCCTCATTTAGGGAGGGGGAGTGAGAGAGCGGTTTTGGTGTTTAGCTGCCTAGCACGGTAAAAGCACCACAACTCTGTCCTGCCAGCAGGCAGGCTGTGGGTGCAGCAGGAGCTGGGAGGGGACAGACCCAGGACAGCTGACCCAAACTGGTCAAAGGGGTATTCCATACCATCTGACGTCATGCTGAACAATATATAAGGGTGGCTGGCCAGGGCTGGGGGACCGGCTGCTCGGGGATAGGCTGGGCATCGGTCAGCGGGTGGTGAGCAATTGCATTGTGCATCACTTCTTTTGTACACATTATTATTAGTAGTACTATTATCATTATCATTATCATTATCATTATTATTATTATTATTATTATTATTATTATTATTATTATTATTTTCCTGTCTTAATAAATGGTCTTTATCTCACCCCATTGTCGTGGTTTAACCCGGCTGGCAGCTAAACACCACGCAGCCGTTCGCTCACCCTCCCCCCTCCCTCTCTGGGACGGGGGAGAGAAATGGAAAGTGAAGCCCGTGAGTTGAGATAAAGACAGTTTAATAAGACAGGATAATAATAATAATAATAATAATAATAATAATAATAATAATAATAATAATACAATGATGATAATAGTACTACTACTAATAATATGTACAAACAAGTGATGCACAATGCAATTGCTCACCACCCGCTGACCGATGCCCAGCTTAACCCCGAGCAGTCCGGCCCCCTCCCCCGGCTAGCCACCCCTATATATTGTTTAGCATGACGTCAGATGGTATGGAATACCCCTTTGGCTAGTTCGGGTCACCTGTCCTGGGTCTGTCCCCTCCCAGCTCTTACTGCACCCCCAGCCTGCCTGTTGGCAGGACAGAGCGAAAGGCTGAGATGTCCTTGGCTTGGTATAAACACTGCTCTGCAACAATTAAAACATCGGGGTGTTATCAGCACTCTTCTCATCCTAAGCCAGGGATTGTGGGTTCGAGTCCCATCTGGGGTGCCAACTGGTCTAGATGCCTGCCCATATCCTCCCATACTCCCTGCCACCCACAACTATACTGCCTCCGGGCAGATCTCCGGATGAGCTTCCTAAGTAGTTGTTTAACTTTAAGCAGAACCTGAAGCGCATTCAGGAGGCAGAACAACAGGACTATGCTGGTCTGAGTATCCCAAGGATATTCAATATCTTGGAGAGCTATTGTAATAAACTCGGAGGATAAGAGGGTGGTGAAGGAGGAAGGGAGAGTGATCAAGGAGGGTACAGGGGTGGTGAAGGAGAAAGGGAGAGTGATCAAGTAAGAAAAATTATCTTCCCCTTTCCCCTCCACAGATTGACTCCCTAATGAAAAAAGGCAACAGATATAATTGCTAATAGTTTCCAAAATACAGTTTCCAAAGTATAGAATCGAAGATGTTACTGAGTACAAATACCAGGTTAGAGTCATGGCCAGATATTTCATCATCTCATAAGCCACTGATACAACACACAGTACCATAATGGTCTGAAACCAGGGCCCGGAGAGGATAAACAACATGACAGAGAGCACATACGGAAAATAACGTGCTATAATACTCAATTTGGAAAACAGGCGCAGCACAGTTGAGATTAAAGCAATCAGCATTATGACAAGTGACTATTAAGCAGGTCTAATACTTACACCAATTTTAGTTTAACACACTCTGGTCAGATCTGCTGTTATCTCAACCTTTCGAGCCCCACGTTGGGGGCCAAAAAGACTGTCGTGGTTTAACCCGGCTGGCAGCTAAACACCACGCAGCCGTTCGCTCACCCTCCCCCCTCCCTCTCTGGGACGGGGGAGAGAAATGGAAAGTGAAGCCCGTGAGTTGAGATAAAGACAGTTTAATAAGACAGGAAAATAATAATAATAATAATAATAATAATAATAATAATAATAATAATAATAATAATAATAATACAATGATGATAATAGTACTACTACTAATAATATGTACAAACAAGTGATGCACAATGCAATTGCTCACCACCCGCTGACCGATGCCCAGCTTAACCCCGAGCAGTCCGGCCCCCTCCCCCGGCTAGCCACCCCTATATATTGTTTAGCATGACGTCAGATGGTATGGAATACCCCTTTGGCTAGTTTGGGTCACCTGTCCTGGGTCTGTCCCCTCCCAGCTCTTACTGCACCCCCAGCCTGCCTGTTGGCAGGACAGAGCGAAAGGCTGAGATGTCCTTGGCTTGGTATAAGCACTGCTCTGCAACAATTAAAACATCGGGGTGTTATCAGCACTCTTCTCATCCTAAGCCAAAACACAGCATTCCACCAGCTACTAGGAAGAAAATTAATTCTGTTCTAACTGAAACCAGGACACCCATAGGCTTCACTTTCCTGTTTCCCCCATCCCAGAGAGGAAGGGGGGAGTGTGAGCAAACGTCTGTGTGGTGTTTAGTTGTCGACTGGGTTAAACTACAACAATATCTAATGCTATTCTGTTTTCCCAAGCCATTTTGCTGGTGGCATCTAGTTGTTCAGCGATTCCTCTTATCACATCCCTTGTATAGTTTATGAATCTCTTCTGAGATTCATAAACTGTGGATTCATTCCACATCCTTATTGATTGTTACCCACCAGAACAGTGACTCAAACCCTGCAGCAATTTGATTCCTGGCTTTCTGTTCATCAGGAACTCCCCTAGGCACCCCTATAGAATCTATGCATACTCTGTCATCGAATGATATTCCTAAGCTTCTTTGACTTCTTCTGGGTATTTCTGATATTTCTAATGCCAGGGTGAAGGGTACAGTTAATTGAACTTGTGCACAAATGCCTCCCCAGTTAGGTGGTACGGTGGACCGTAAGGTCTTCCCTCCACAGTACCACCAGAGATCTGCCCTGGGGATCTCAAGTCTTGAGCAGTTTCCCATCGAGTCCTTGGTAGCATTCAAGGTCCTTGTGCACAAGGCAAATTCTCCCAGGTGACGGGTAGCACTCACACCCTGCTGTGAGAGGCAAGCTGTATGGTTACCTATAGCTGTAGAGAATGCAGGGGGATCCCTGATGTTGCTATCACGCAAGGAAGGGAACAGCAAAGAGAGAGACTTACAGGCCTCATTTCCCCAGGCAGTCTTTTCTTGGTACAATGCAATCATACATCGCATCCCCTGGGTGTCCTTGGTCCACCCCACTGGGAAGGACACTATCTGGGCAGTTGGTCATCCCGAGGCACAAGCATAGCAATTGCTATGGTTGAGACTCTGGACAGTCCCCGAGACTCACACCCGAGTACTCCCCCACCCCGACCCCAAGTCTCCCACATGACCCCTGTGCTGCACACTATCACCACTCCAGCCAGGATCGGCAACATCCCCATACCCTGTTTCAATCTCAAATGTTTGCCTTATATCTTTTATTTCTTTAACTGTGACAACTGCTGCATTTCGAAGAGGGCCTCCTGTTTTCTCTCCTGTTTTCTCCTTTAGTTTCTCCCTTTCTCTGATGGCAAGAGAGTATTGTTTCCATACAGCTATTCTCAGTCTGGCTGTTGGGTCTCTCCCAATTACATCTGCTCCGAGACCATAAGTATTGGGTCTCGGAGCATTGGGCATTTAAATCTCTACAAGTTAACACCTCACAAGCATCAAACGTGATGGATTGTGCTGTCACATTCACCCATATTTTGATGGGGGTACCCCGTCTTACTGTTATCTGGTTATGCCTTTTCCAAGTTGCCAATTGACCAAGGCCTTCTCTGAGGCCTACAATCACTAGAAACAAAATTAATAATTGATTTTTCCTAACATTATTTTTAAACCTTAGTGTTACAAATGAAGTCTCAACTCAATCTGAATTTAGTAATATTTATAAAAGAATATTTACAAAAGGTATAAAAGGCAAGTAAACAGCGCTGGGTGTGCGGGGAGTCTACGCTCCACCAACACGCACACATGAACATCAAACATTCTAAATATAAACAACATTGCTTTTACATACTAAACCTGAGTATGCCTATACAATCAGAAAAGGTAACAAACAATCCTTTAAGTTCCATGACTTAACAGTCTCCATTTTCCATTCCTTTTCTTGATTACAAACAAGTCTCAATTTTCCATTCCTTTTGAACAATATGTCTCGCTTTAAGTTGTCAAGCAACTTGGCCTTCAGGACTTAAGTATCCCGTTCTTCCCGAATTGAAGAAAGGCACATCCATCTCCCTTTCAAGGCCAATAGGGCCTGGGTCAAAAGGCACGTCCAGGTCACAAGGGGGCATAACAGCAAAGGCTTGCGATGGCTGTAGCAGCAGAGGGGCTGATGGTGTAGCAGAAGGATCAGTAAAGGAGCCCGCAGCTCCCTCACTATCTGGCAAACCACACGTTTCTGACTGTGGTCCCACATGGCTCTTTAAGGCCTCAGAGACTGCTCGCCAGGTGCTGAGCAATCCCGCTGCAACCTTGTCATTTTTAGTTGCAGAGTCCCACACCTTGACCTCAAATTGGTCCCATATTTCAGGATCATAAACTGTCTGATTGTTAATAAGGAGAATAAGCTGTAAGGTTACCAGGACAGTCTTTGTTCCTAAGGATGTGTGATTCCCCATAATGCGCAACTGCTTACCAGCGAGAGGCAGTTGTGTGCGCGGGTTCGCTTCTCTCAGCTTGAGCTTCTTCCCAGCTCCGGTGCGCTTATTTCCAGCGAATTTCTATACGAGCGGTTTCTATCTGAGCGGTTTGCTGAGTTTGGCCGAACCTATCTTCATGAGGCGATCAATATCCCTGTTCCTGTCCTCGTCTCTGTTCTGCCAGCCTGTTCCTTTTCATTCCTTCTTTCTGCTTCTTTATTGATGACATAACTTCATCGTGTTGCCTTTTTTTTAATGCCTTTTTTTTTTATCTTGAGGACAGGCTCCCCTCTTATACCCTTCTCTCCACAGCAGTTATTTTCAAAACAACTTTTCATTGGTCAAACAACTCTGAATATAACAACAACAGCAAACACCCAGAAACTTCCATGCCTTAATGACTGGAGAACAAGAAACCCTGAGACTGCATGGCATCTCCTGAATCGCCCTTCTTTGTTCCCTCTAAACTCTTTTATATTCCTCATCCTTAAGAGTCTGATGTTATCATCAACCATGGGGCTTGCCGACCCCCATGGCCACACTCCCAAGTCTCCCCCTTCTTTATTAATGTCAACCATTTTCTCAACACGAATTACCACTCCATATATAACATTAGGTTTCCAAATAATTACCAATACTTAGAATAAGATGTACACTGCTACTACAACAAAACCCCCTTGGGAACACTTCATTTCGCTATAGGTCAGGCCTTTCTCTCAATCACAAGTCATTCATTAGTTACCTGTGAAAATAAAAGGTTAGTTTACAGTTGTAAGCTTTTATCCTGCTCAGAGTCTATTATGAGGTTTTTCTTTTTGATTTCAACTTCCAAGAAGTCTTCTGTAGGAACAACTCCCCAGGTACTAGGGTTGACAGGTGCTTTCACTCGATTATAGTGAGTCCAACCTTTTTCCGCAGTTCTTACAGCTGTTTCAGTGGTTAGTAGTACTCGGAATGGTCCTTCCCCTTCAGGCCGGAGTTTTGATTCTCTCCAGGTGCGCATCAGGACCCACTCTCCTGCATGGAATGAATGTACTGGGAATTCCAAAGTTGTGGTTTGAGCCAACAGTCCACGAACCCTGAGAGATGCTAAGGAAGAAGATAATCGAAGTACATAGATTTTGAGAAAAATATCTTTAGTTTCAAAAGTAACCGCTTCTACCCAGGTACGGTAGTCCAAACAACATCTCATATGGTGAATCTCCTACATCTTTTCTAGAAGCAGTTTGAATTCTGAGAAGTGCTAAAGGTAAACACTTTGTCTAGGGAAGCTTAGTCTCTAAAACCAGTTTTGACAGATGTTTCTTTAATGTCTGATTCATTTGCTCCACTTTCCCAGAGGAGGAAGGATGCCATGGGGTACTGATTCAAAGATCAAAGCCGAAATTTCTAAGTGACGAAGTATCCTTTATTGTCAGCGCTGGATGCACGGGGGATCCTTCTACCTAACGTGCATGTTCGAAGTAACAAACTATCTCATATTTATACAGCAAAACAATGAATATTCTATTAACACCTATACATATTCATTACCTAAACCCACCTACTCTCGCTTCATATGCTAACTAGCTTATCAGTCCTTGCACTTGTGCAAAGCCTCCCAAGAATTGTGGGCCGGGGTCTTCGGGACGTGGGCAGTGGTCTTTGGGAGGAAGACCGTAGGTCTTCCTCGTGATACACTTTTCACCTTTTGCTAAAGAATGCCAAGTTGGCTGAATCAGTTGTTTTCCAAGCTGTAGGAATGCCGAGTTGGCTCAAGTTATCTCAAGTTTCAGCCTAACTGAGGGTCAACAGATAACGGGGTGTTTCAGTTAACAAGATGCTTCAACATAACAGAAGGTCGACAGATAACAAGATGTCATCTATTTTGTTCTCATTAATTTTTAACCACAAGATTTATTCTATCCTAAAGTGAGTTTATATAATATCAGTATGAAACTCCCATTTTATTCCCAAGGTTCTCATTAATCCTTGTAAAATAGATAAAGTAAAATTACTTCCTTGATCCTAGTCTATATTTTCAACAACCCCATATCTAGGGATTATTTGTTTCAGGATTACCTTTATCACCACACTAGCTGTTGCTGATACTGAAGGAAAAGCTTCTACCCATCCTGACAAATGGTCAATTAATACCAACAACTACTTAAATCTACCTACTTGAGGTAATTCAGTAAGATATACTTGTATGCTCTGAAAAGGTCAAAGTCCTGGGTCCCGTCCACCCAGAGGTTGTTTCCACAGAGCCTTCGTATTCACTCATTGGCAGGTTATGCAAATATTACACACCCGCTTAGCTATGATATACATGCCTACACATATATATTTTCTTAATACAGCGTCACACATTGCCTGGACTCCCCAGTGGCTTCCTTGGTGTAGAACAGATAAAATTTCCCTCATTATTTATTTATTTACCATTTCTTTTCCGTCAGGGAGAGTCCACCGTCCTTCAGACTCCTTTGCTCCTAACTCCCTGAAGGCTTCTATCTCTTTTTCACTGAATATTTGCTTTTCAGGTGGAGGTTTTATTTCAGGTACAAGAAGCAGCTTTGCTTCTACTTCTAATTGCAAAGCTGATTCTTTAGCCTTTTCATCTGCAATTCTGTTTCCCCATTCAACTAGGGAGTTTCCTTTTTGATGTCCTTTCACATGCACCACAGCAATCTCTTCTGGTAGTAACAGATTTTCCAAAATCTGTCTAATTAATTCTTCATGGACCAATTCCTTTCCCTTGCTGTTTACTAAGCCCCTTTCTTCCCAAATTTTTTCCAGTGTACTACCCCATATGCATATCGTGAGTCAGTATATATAGTTCCCCGTTTCCCTTGTAACAACTTTAATGCTTGATTTAATGCATATGATTCACAAGTTTGAGCTGACCAATTACTAGGCAGTTTTCCCATTTCTTCAACATTCCCATCTGTCCTTTCAATGATAGCATAACCATTACATCGCCTTCCTTGTACCACCCTAGAATTGTCTTCATATTGTTGAAGCTGGCAGGACACATCATACATTGTTGGTCCCATCCCCTCCTCCCAGCGAATTGCTGCCAGGGTACTGGCATGTGCTGATGGTGCACTCCGCACAAATTTATGCCACATGGATGTTGTGCACTGGACTTCATCGGGGTCTTGAGGTGTCTGGGCATTGTCCAAATCACTATAAATCATCTCCCGCACAGCTAATTCCCGCAGATGCTGGAGACCTTTATCCATAGTGGTCCACTTGCCTATGTGATATACAATATCTTCCTTATGGGGATATCTTTCTTTGATAGCTGCCAGGAGTCGTCTCCAGAGGCTGAGGGCCTGTGCTCCTCTCCCGATTACTTTGTCGATTACCCTTTCTCTAGAGAGGGATCCCAGCTGCTTGGCTTCATTGCCTTCTAATTGTAGGCTATTGGCCCCAGCATCCCAGCATCGAAGCAGCCACGTGAGGATGTGTTCACCTGGGCGTCGACCATAATCCTTTCGTATTTCTCGCAACTCACTCAGGGATAGGGATCGAGTGGTTTCTGATTCCTTTATGATTTCCATCTCTTCTTCCTGCTGTTTTTGTGATGGCTCTGCTTTAGAGGTGCCTGCCATTTCCCCTTCTCCCTCCTTCTTAGGAGAGCCTTCTTCCCTTACTAAACGAGCTGACCTCCGTTTCCATTGTTTTGACTTGACTATGGGGGCGACTGATACCATAGTCGGTTGGTCCTCTGGGTCAGCCACAGCATGTGTTACTTGGTCAACAGATTCAGAGACTTCCTCCCTCTCTTCAAGTTGCTGGATGATGTTAAACAGTGTTTGATAGGAATAAGCCAGGACCCAGCACAATGCTGCAAGCTGTCGTTCTCCGGCATTATCAGGGTCAGGACATACAACTCTCAAACATTCTACCAAGTTTTTAGGATTTAGCACTTGCTCAGGGGTGAAGTTCAAAACTATTGGAGGAGACACTCGTGACAGGTATCTGCCAACATCATCCCACACACCTTGCCACTCACCACAAGACTGTTTCGGGACAGATTCCCAAGTAAGTTTTTTAAACAATCGACTAATCTTAGAGAGAAAATGAAACCTGTTATTCAGAATTAGAAATAGCAATACATGGGTTACAGATGGATCTTCAAAATACTCCCAACTGTTGTAATTAGCCCACTGTGAAAGAAGGGAAAGGTACCATTCCTAATATTATTAATAAACTGGTGTCCAGATGAGAAAAGGAAGGCAGTGTAGTTCTGAATATTCTCTGAAAGATAGTTTCCATGAGACCCAAATGATAACAGCGCAGAGCCTGAATTCCAGATTAAACCCAAGGTCAGTGCTTGGCAGCACAGCGAATTAAAAAAAGTGAACACAGATTGTAGCACTTTGTTGGATCAGATATAGAGGAGAAGGGAGAATATGACATGGATTGCATGACATATGAACAAAGCTATTATTAACAGGACAATGGACATGGTTACTAGCAAGCAAGCGTGTTAGTTGTATGCGTTTAATCAATTCTATTGTTATCTCAACCCTTCGAGCCCCACGTTGGGTGCCAAAAAGGACTGTGCTGCGCAGCTAAACCCCACAACCGCTATCACACCCCCTCCTTTAGATGAGGAGGGGGAGAAGTAAAGCAAAGAACAACTCACGGGTTGAGATAAGGATAATTTAATTAAAGGGAAATTATAATAATTAAATAAAGACTACCATGAACTAAACAATTTAACTAAGGGGAAATAAAAAGGGAAAGGGGAAAAGGGAGGGGAAAAGGAAAAAAATAAAAAGAAGGGAGGAAAACAAACAAACAAAATAAATGAAGGCTATATGGAAGTGCAGAGGAAAGAAATTACTCTCTACTTCCCACAAATGAGCGATGATTGACCACATCCTTGAAGCAAGGCCTCAACGCACGCAGCCGGTGTTCGAGAGGAGGACTGACGTTTTCTCAACGAGAGCCCACCCCTCCCCTCTTCTTCCTGTTTCCACCTTTTATTGCTGAGCGTGACATCACATGGTATGGAAAATCCCTTTGATTGGTTTAGGTCAGCTGCCCTAGTGATGTTTCTCTCCTCACTTTTTGCCCAACCCCTAGGAGGGTTAGAGAAAGGCCCAATGCTGTGCCACTGCTGCTCAGCAGTAGACACAACACTGGTGTGATAACACTGCTGTTCCAGCTACAAGTACAGTGTACGGCACTGTATGGGATGCTGCCGGGAAAGTTAACATTCCAGCCAGACCCAGTACACTTGTACACAGAATCACAGAATTTTCTAGGTTGGAAGAGACCTCAAGATCATCGAGTCCAACATCTGACCTAATGCTAACAGTCCCCACTAAACCATTTCCCTAAGCTCTACATCTAAACGTCTTTTGAAGACTTCCAGGGATGGTGACTCCACCACTTCCCTGGGCAGCCTGTTCCAGTGCCTCACAACCCTTTCAGTGAAGAAGTTCTTCCTAACATCTAACCTAAAACTCCCCTGGCTCAACTTTAGCCCATTCCCCCTCGTCCTGTCACCAGGCACGTAGGAGAACAGGCCAACCCCCACCTCGCTACAGCCTCCCTTGAGGTACCCATAGAGAGCGATAAGGTTGCCCCTGAGCCTCCTCTTCTCCAGGCTGAACAAGCCCAGCTCCCTCAGCCGCTCCTCGTAGGACTTGTTCTCCAGGCCCCTCACCAGCTTCGTCGCCCTTCTCTGCACCCGCTCAAGCATCTCCATGTCCTTCTTGTAGCGAGGGGCCCAAAACTGAACACAGTACTTGAGGTGCGGCCTCACCAGAGCTGAGTACAGGGGGACGATCACCTCCCTAGCCCTGCTGGTCACACTGTTCCTGATACAAGCCAGGATGCCGTTGGCCTTCTTGGCCACCTGAGCACACTGCTGGCTCATATTCAGCCGACTATCCACCATCACTCCCAGGTCATTCTCTGCCTGACAGCTCTCCAACCACTCATCTCCCAGCCTGTAGCTCTGCTTGGGGTTATTGCGCCCCAGGTGCAGGACCCGGCACTTGGCCTTGTTGAACTTCATGCAGTTGACCTCAGCCCATCAGTGCAGCCTATCCAGATCCTCCTGCAGAGCTTTCCTACCCTCAAGCAGATCGACACACGCACCTAACATGGTGTCATCTGCGAACTTACTGAGGGTGCACTCGATGCCCTCGTCCAGATCATCGATGAAGATATTAAAGAGGACCGGCCCCAGCACCGAGCCCTGGGGGACGCCACTAGTGACTGGCCTCCAACTGGACTTGGCTCCATTCACCACGACTCTTTGGGCCCGGCTATCCAGCCAGTTTCTAACCCAACGAAGCGTGCGCCAGTCCAAGCCAAGAGCAGCCAGTTTCTTGAGGAGAATGCTGTGGGAGACGGTGTCAAAAGCCTTGCTGAAGTCAAGGTAGACCACATCCACAGCCTTTCCCTCATCCACCCAGCGCGTCACTCTGTCATAGAAGGAGATCAGGTTCGTCAGGCATGACCTGCCTTTCATAAAGCCATGCTGACTGGGCCTGATCGCCTGCTTCCACTGCAAGTGCTGCATGATGACTCTCAGGAGGATCTGCTCCATGAGCTTTCCTGGCACTGAGGTACCACCCTAGAAGATCCATCTATAAAAAATATTTCCCCTTCCTCTAAGGGCACCTCTTGTAAATCTAATCTTATCTTTGGATATTCCATAAATATCCCCAAAGGGATATTCCATACCATATGATGTCACACTCTGCAATAAAAGAACCCAACAGAACACTTACTTACAGAAACAGGTGGAGTATCAGTGCACATGGCATACTTTTCAGTGCTATTTATTAATAAAAAAGCGCTCTGAAATGCAGAAGTGTGGATCTTTCTCTAATAAAAAAAAAAAAAAAAAAAAAAAGCTGAAGGAAACAGTGGTGTATCCATTACTAAGATGTTTAGAACACATTTTGAAGAACAGCGCTTCACATTGGCTCCTGAAATACCACCTCAGATTATCCACAAACTAGCAGCACAACCTGTGCCTAGAACTGATCAAGGCAAGCTCTCTAACATTCCCAACACTGTACCATGGAATATTTGGGTCAGCAAATTGAGTTTTACTCCTGAAAGACAGGGAGGCCCTACATATTGCAGAAGGAAATGAAGATGCAGTAGCATGTCCTAAGCAAAGAACAAGCACAGAGTCTGTGCGTCACAAGCTTTGTCCACTACATTAACATTGCTGTCTTCAGGGTGTGAAGTCAAGGGCATAAAACAATTTACTACATGCCAGCCAAGCAGAAAGCAGTTCTTGCTGATCAAGAACTAGAGTACAGGGCCCTACATATTCCTGTACAGCTAAGAAAAGCAACACTTACCAGATGCACTGAAAAGCATTAATTGCCTTCTTATGTACAGCAGCTAGGGTTACATTGGGTAAAAAAACAGATTCTAGGTTGGTAAGACTGGAAATGGTGCTCACTCTAACCTGCTCATATATACACAACACTAATAATCTGAAGTTTGTGCAAACTTCCCACATTCGTTGTGAATTCGTTTGGAAGCTGACAGCACATTCAGATAACACTTCAGAGAACTTACAAGTCAACCCAAATTTTAGTCCACAAATCACCAAACAGACTTCAATTAATTTATTTTATTTTATTTTATTTTATTTTATTTTATTTTATTTTATTTTATTTTATTTTATTTTATTTTATTTTATTTTATTTTATTTCATTTCATTTCATTTCATTTCATTTTATTTTCCTTTTCTCTTCTCCTTTCTGCAGCCTGTGCTGCCCCACAGCAAGTCCCAGGGAAAAGAAAGCCGAAGCACTCAGCAACTCAGGAAGCAATATTACTTCAGTGCCCCCACCAGTGCCCTAAGTGGCAGAATACCACAGTGAACCTGTAGAAAATGAGAAAGAGTAACCATATGCGCTTTGACTACACATGCCAGAAGGTGAAGCCATTTGATCCACATCTGTGACACATCATTTCTTTGGGGAAGTACCCTTCTCTTTGTGGGTTTTTCTTCGTCTTTTCATTTTGGAACTATGAAGACTAAAGAGCTTGGCCTTTTTTCTTTTTAAATTTGGCAGCAAGGAAGAAAGAAGATGAAAGAAGGAATGTCTTTTTGTTTTTCCACTTGTTTGCACTGTGGATTGAACATTAGTTGCACTAATTGTTGAACAAAGGCTCTGAGACACAGGCTCAAGCCAGTGTCTCAGAAATGCTACCTACACACAGATCACGCCCAGCAGGATCACAGACTCAGGGCAGAAACTTCCAGCCACCACTGATTGGGCGATACACTCCCGTGTCTTGGTACCTCTTCCCTATGACGCTGAAGAGTAACAGCACCAGAGGACCTCCAGAGAGCCCTGGCTGGCTGTGATTCAGGGCAAAGGCTGGTGCTGGAAAGCTGTTCAGGGCTGGTGAACCATTATTTCTCATTCTAAAGAAAATTCTCCCATATCTCAAAGAAACAGACCCTGACATTTATCTGGACAGCACCACACAAACTCCAGTAAAGGCAGACAAGGGCTAGGGAAGTTTTATTTACATGCATCCTCTTTTGATAACTTGCCCAATGAAGAGACTGACACTCAGAGCTGAGCTAAACAAGGACTGCAACTTTTTAGCCTTAGATTAATATGTTTTAAGATGGAAAATCTCAACACAATGCCTCCTTTTCATGGTTTAATTAAAGGACATGGAAAGAAGCATATAGGATCATGCTGACAGTGCTTACATTTGGTCCTGGCATAAGGTTAAATTGAACAGACTACAGAAGAAAAAGAAACAGTACTCATATCTATAATCATTCTATGACTACTATTGTTACCTTTTTTTGAGTGAGCTTTTGTATATTTAAACAAAGACACACTGAAAGTTAGAAATCTCACTCGTCTTCAACATTAGAGTAAGCATTCACTCACAACACAGACTCCAAATAGGATAACAAAGAGCAGAAACATGCATTTTACTTCCGGTCCCGGAGAAAAATGCAAATTGGTAGTGGTAAGATGTTAGAGGACGCACGGCCGAAAGCACGACAGACACCAGCAGAGTCAGATCATGCTCCATTTTATTGCCCGAATAGCCTAACTTTTATAGTGAACTTAACAGGGGCGGACAGTGTTTCACACAAGATTATTGGTCAAAAGCACTCAGACAAACAACTAGAAGAAAACATCCCCACCTGCAAGAAAACAACCCCCCTTGTGATTAGCAGTCAAGAAAACAACCCCCTTGTGATTAGCAGTCAAGAAAACAACCCCCTTGTGATTAGCAGTCACGTAAATCTTGTCCTTGAAGCCAGCTGCTGGTAACAATATTTTTCTGAATTCCTCAATTGGGCGATGTGGGAATCATTGTCGTGGGAGCTTCTCATAGTTGCCCTGGTAGCTTGGTTTGCTCAGCTACAGCAGGCCATGAGATTTGCTAAGGCCTACTCCTGGTTGCTTAAAGCAAGCTCAGATCGAACAACTGTTCCACGGACTCATGTCCACGCCCTTTGTGCCAATTCCCAACAATTCCCCCTTTTTCTTTTTGTACGAGCAGTACTTGGCCGAAGGTTTTTTCCATCAGACGTCGAATACATGACATAACACAACTTAAACCTAATAACACTACAATTACTGTAATCACTTAATGGTAACACAACTTAAACCTACTCGCTTAATGGTAACACAACTTAAACCTAATCACTTAATGGTAACCCGACAAGGTATGTAACAGAAGGTGTGCTAGGGCTGGCTAGACTTGCACAGAAGGTGGTGGTATTCAGTTCCCTAGCCAGGGATACCCAGACATTCTCCTTAGGATCGACGGCTGTCCTTGGCAGTCCTTGAGGTGTCGCAGCCCACATCATTGTCAGAATGAGTATCAGGAACCTCTTCATGGTCGTCTTCGGCGTGTGCCGAGTCTATGGCTGCTTTAGTCCACTTTGCAGGGATCCACTGGGTACCTGTTTCCGGCACCGCTTCAAAATCCCTATAACATTTTTGCAAGTAACCCTTTAACCACATTTATCACAATACCACGTGCAATGATGATTGACACCACAGCG
The DNA here is from genome assembly GCF_009819795.1 of Aythya fuligula. NCBI lineage: Eukaryota > Metazoa > Chordata > Aves > Anseriformes > Anatidae > Aythya > Aythya fuligula. The sequence goes on along the minus strand of NC_045594.1, from coordinate 1,466,531 downwards.
AACAGAATCCTTAATCCCTCTTTGACTAATCCCAGTAACCATCTATGCATTGTTTCAACCAAATCAGTGAACCATTGATTGAAAGGGTTGATACCATATTGAATCTTTCTCATGTGCTCTTTCAGGAAAGTAATAAATTATGATCAAAAAGGTTTAAACAGTACATTCCCTTAAATTTCTCCAAGTGGCTACTTCAAACAATGACTCCGTACTTGTGAAACATGATTTTGCTCGACCGATCGCAACTAGTCCTGCTAGTTGCTTACAATCGACTCCCCGTTTTTCTAAAAAGCGCTGTAATAAATCTAGGGCTACTTCATCCTCCATTTTCCTATGATTTTTGCTGGCACTAATTTCCTATGATTTCAGCCTGCACTATGGCAATATCCTGCACTATGGCAATATCCTGCACTATGGCAATAACCTGCACTATGACAACCTGCACTATGGCAATAACCTGCACTATGGCAAAAGCGCGCTCTCACTCACACAGTACACAGCACAATCGCACACACAGAGCACAATCGCACACCCAGAGGCCTCTGGCACATCTCAATCTCAATCATACCACAACCACAAGAATATAATTTAGAATGATAAGCAAACAATACGTGCGGCCAATATAATTTAGAATCATAACCAAACAAACAAGTTTTGTCTCTCATTGTGTTCCTCGTGAAGTGATTTGCAACACTTTGTTTTAAAACCTTACCCTTACACAAATACTTTCAACACAAAATACCTGGACATTTAAGAATAACACATACAATTATTAACACTCCAGTTAGTATCCCTCCAGCAGCCGAAAACATACTGTTTGTCTGCAGCTTCAGGAGATCTTTGCTCCTGTGGTGAGCAGCTGAGAGTGGAGTCCCCTCCGAGCAAAACGCTCAGGGTGCACCTAGGGGCGTCCATGCCGCAGCCGATCCCCACAGCCGAGCAGTTGTTACGTGCGGCCGCAGATGCCACTCCAGGCACTAAAATTGCCAATGCCACTCTAGCTGCAACCCCACACAATTCAACATTATCATTGCAATCCGGTGCAAGCAATGCCCATTTATGTCTGGTGATCTCATGCAACTGTAACAAGCTAGAAGCAAATACAATGAGTTTATCTAAGTAACATGGACATCTGATAGCATTTGCAGGGATACCTTGCCAGGCCCTATCCCCACAAATCAGAAAAACATCAGGAGGTAAGGCCAAAGCTGTACAATTGTTCCAAACACTGTAGTTGTTACCCCTTGTCTCCGTGCCATAAACCCCTAAACCCTGCTTAGCAGTGTCATTGTAATCACAGGTGTTATTTGTATTTTTGTACCCGTATGGCCCTTTCCAGGTTCCTGTAGCAGGATTCATCTGATAGCCACGGCTACATTCATATTTGTAGCCACCTTTCAGGTTGATACAGATTTGACCACAGATACCAGGGTTTTGGCATTCATCAATATCTCCACAGTTTCTCTTGTCTACAAACTCAAACCCAGCTGGGCAGTCACATTCATTTTTGTTGCATTCCTTCAGGGGCTCATCACCCCAGTCCTTGCAGTCTCTCTGCTGGTTACACACTTTATTGATATCTATGCATTCTCCACTTCTGCACTTGAATTTGCCAGGTCCAGAGCACTGAACAACATTGTTACAGTTTGCTTCATCAGCAAGAATTAGCTTCTTGGGAAGCACATAGATGCAATGACAGCAATATAGATGGATTGTTTTTCCTCAAGGATTCACAAGGATCCCTGCCTGAGCCTATGTTATTGGCTACAGAGTATTTCTCACAGAAGGGAACAAACTGCTCCATCTGCACAGGGAATGGGAAGACAAGGGGACTTTGAAGCCGGGTAATGTGACAAGATAAGTGAACACTAGAATTAGCTTCTTGGGAAGTATTTGGGTGGTTTACTGCTGGGATCTAAGCTGGACACACATCTAGAAGGTCCATGAGGATTGTCTGTCTTGGGGCTTCCTGAGGTCCTCAGCCATCTCCAGTCCTTTTTTATCCTGCATGTCAGCTTGCAGGTACTTGCTGGAGCAAGTAGATGGACTAATAGTTGGACTGTTTTGCTTCAAGGATTCACAAAATCCCCTAATTTGTTTGGGCAAGAATTGGAAAATATTTTAGAAAAATTTCAGATTCTAGAAGGGGTGACGTTGTTACAGTATGTAGATGAATTATTGATATCTGGGGTAGAAAAATCAGAGGTTAAAGAAGCCACAGAACTCCCGATTTTTTTTCGGGAGTGGGGTTGACAAGCTTGTGGAGAAAGTATATTCTATTCTAAAGGACTTGACAAGCTTGTGGAGAAAGTATATTCCCCCTCATCTAGACAGAGTGATACTTCAGCCACTAAGAATCAGCATTCGCCTGCTCAAGAGAGAGAGTACCCAAGACGTACACCACGTGGCACCTTGTGGTTTTATCTGCGTGACCATGGGGAAGATATGAGGAAATGGGATGGTGTACCTACTTCAACCCTAGCTGCTCGGGTACGTGAACTGAAAGGAAATAGAGCAGCAAGAAGAGGGGCTCCTAAGAGAAATGCTGCTCCAGTTTCTATTGGGCAGTACCCCAGAGGCAGTAGAAGAGCTGATGTTATTCTTGACCACGATGAAGGGACCTCTACCTCTCATTTGCCAGAATTTGTGCATTTGCAAGAATTAAGTGGCAGACGCTCCAGCCAGGACTAGAGGGGCCCTGCCTCTGGCCAGGTAGAGGAGAGGGATAACCGGATTTATTGGACTGTGTGGATCCGATGGCCTGGAACATCAGAACCACAGGAATACAAAGCTTTAGTGGACACTGGCGCACAATGTACCATAATGCCATCAGGCTACCAAGGGACAGAACTCACCTGTATCTCTGGAGTGACAGGGGGATCCCAACAACTATCTGTACTGGAAGCTGAAGTGAGTCTAACTGGGAATGAGTGGCAAAAGCATCCCATTGTGACTGGCCCAGAGGCTCCGTGCATCCTTGGCATAGACTATCTCAAGAGAGGGTACTTCAAGGATCCAAAAGGATACTGGTGGGCTTTTGGCATAGCTGCTTTGAGCACAGAGAAGATTAGGCAGCTGTCTACCCTGCCTGGCCTTTCAGAAGACCCTTCTGTTGTAGGATTGCTGAAGGTTGAAGAACAACAGGTACCAATTGCTACCACAACGGTGCACCGACGGCAATATCGCACCAACCGAGACTCCCTGATTCCCATCCATGAGTTGGTTCACCGACTGGAGAGTCAGGGAGTAATCAGCAAGACTCGCTCACCCTTTAATAGTCCTATATGGCCAGTACGAAAGTCTAATGGCGAGTGGAGGCTAACAGTGGACTATCGAGGCCTGAATGAAGTCACGCCACCACTGAGTGCTGCAGTGCCAGACATGCTAGAACTTCAGTACGAACTAGAGTCAAAGGCAGCCAAGTGGTATGCCACAATTGATATTGCTAATGCATTTTTCTCCATCCCTTTAGCAGCAGCATGCAGGCCGCAGTTTGCTTTCACTTGGAGGGGCATCCAATACACATGGAATCGGCTGCCCCAGGGGTGGAAACACAGCCCTACCATTTGCCATGGACTGATCCAGTCTGCACTGGAGCAAGGGGGAGCTCCTGAGCATCTTCAGTACATTGACGACATCCTCGTGTGGGGCAACACAGCAGAAGAAGTTTTTGAGAAAGGGAAGAAAATAATCCAAATTCTCCTGAAAGCTGGTTTTGCCATTAAAAAGAGCAAGGTCAAGGGGCCTACACAGGAAATCCAGTTCTTGGGGGTAAAATGGCAGGATGGACGTCGCCATATTCCAATGGATGTGATCAATAAAATAACAGCAATGTCTCCGCCAACTAGCAAAAAGGAAACGCAAGCTTTCCTAGGCCTCGTGGGATTCTGGAGAATGCATGTGCCAGGCTATAGTCAGCTTGTGAGTCCTCTATATCGAGTGACTCGAAAGAGAAACTATTTTGAGTGGGGCCCTGAGCAACAACAGGCATTTGAACAAATCAAACAAGAAATAGCTCGTGCAGTAGCCCTTGGGCCTGTCCGTACTGGACCAGCTGTGCAAAATATACTGTACACTGCAGCTGGGGAGCATGGGCTCACCTGGAGCCTTTGGCAGAAAACCCCAGAAGAAACTCGAGGTCGACCTCTGGGCTTCTGGAGTCGGGGCTATCGAGGATCAGAAGCCAATTACACCCCAACTGAAAAGGAAATACTCACAGCATATGAGGGTGTTCGAGCTGCTTCAGAAGTTGTGGGTACAGAGGCACAGCTCCTCTTGGCACCGCGGCTACCTGTGTTACATTGGATGTTGAAAGAGAAAATTCCCACTACACACCATGCAACTGATGCTACATGGAGTAAGTGGATAGCGTTAATTACACAGCGGGCTCGAATGGGAAAACCCAATCGCCCAGGAATCCTGGAAGAGATTATGGACTGGCCGGAAGGCAGAGATTTCGGAGTGCCAACAGAAGAGGTAACCCATGCTGAAGAGGCACCACCATACAATGAGTTGCCAGAAGACAGAAAGCAGTATGTGTTGTTTACTGACGGATCCTGCCGTGTGATAGGGAGCCATCGGAAATGGAAAGCTGCTGTGTGGAATCCCATACGACGAGTTGTGGAAGCCATGGAAGGGGAAGGTGAGTCGAGTCAGTATGCAGAAGTAAAAGCCATACAACTAGCCCTAGATATCGCCGAAAGAGAAAATTGGCCAGTATTGTATCTTTATACTGACTCATGGATGGTGGCAAATGCTCTGTGGGGGTGGCTGCGGCAATGGAAAGAGAGCAACTGGCAGCGCAGAGGTAAGCCTATCTGGGCTACTACCCTGTGGCAAGATATTGCTGCCCGGGTAGAAAACCTGGATGTAAAAGTACGTCATGTAGATGCCCACATGCCCAAGAGTCACGCTACCGAAGAACATCAGAACAACAAAGAAGTGGATCGAGCTTCGAAAACTGAAGTGGCTCAGGTGGACCTAGACTGGGAACGTAAGGGTGAGCTGTTTGTAGCTCGATGGGCCCATGAAACATCAGGACATCTGGGGAGAGATGCCACTTACAGATGGGCTCGTGATCGAGGGGTGGACCTGACCATTGAGGCCATCACACAGGTTACCCATCAGTGTGAGACCTGTGCTGCAATCAAGAAAGCCATGAAGGTAAAATCTCCCTGGAACAGGGGGAGATGGTTAGGGTTTCAATATGGTGAGGCCTGGCAAATTGACTATATCGGACCACTCCCAAAAACTCGCCAAGGCAAACGGTACATACTCACCATGGTAGAAGCAACTACTGGGTGGCTGGAAACATACCCTGTAAACCATGCCACAGCCCGAAACACTGTCTTGGGCCTGGAAAGACAAGTATTGTGGCGTCATGGTACACCAGAGAGAATTGAGTCTGACAATGGGAGTCATTTCCGAAACAATCTTGTTACCTCCTGGGCAAAGAGGCATGGTATTGAGTGGGTGTACCACATCCCTTACCACCCACAAGCCTCTGGGAAGGTTGAGAGGTACAATGGACTGTTAAAGACTATGTTACGAGCATTGGGTGCTGGGTCATGGAAACAATGGGACACAAATCTACCAGAAGCCACTTGGCTAGTTAACAATAGGGGGTCTGACAGCCGTGCTGGTCCTGCCGAAACAAAACCCCTACACACTGTGAAAGGAGCTAAGGTTCCCGTAGTGCATATAGGAAGGTGGATGGGGAAGGCATTGTGGGTTGCTCCTGCCTCGGGAAAAGGCAAACCCACTCGTGGGATTGTCTTCGCCCAAGGACCAGGGTATACCTCAACGCACGCAGCCGGTGTTCGAGAGGAGGACCGACGTCTTCTCAACGAGAGCCCACCCCTCCCCTCTTCTTCCTGTTTCCACCTTTTATTGCTGAGTGTGACAGCACATGGTATGGAATATCCCTTTGATTGGTTTAGGTCAGCTGCCCTAGTGATGTTTCTCTCCTCACTTTTTTGCCCACCCCCTAGGAGGGTTAGAGAAAGGCCCAATGCTGTGCCACTGCTGCTCAGCAGTAGACACAACACTGGTGTGATAACACTGCTGTTCCAGCTACAAGTACAGAATACGGCACTGAATGGGCTGCTGCCGGGAAAGTTAACATTCCAGCCAGACCCAGTACATGGGCTCTCGTTGAGAAAACGTCAGTCCTCCTCTCGAACACCGGCTGCGTGCGTTGAGGCCTTGCTTCAAGGATGTGGTCAAGCATCGCTCATTTGTGGGAAGTAGAGAGTAATTTCTTTCCTCTGCACTTCCATATAGCCTTCATTTATTTTGTTTGTTTGTTTTCCTCCCTTCTTTTTATTTTTTTCCTTTTCCCCTCCCTTTTCCCCTTTCCCTTTTTATTTCCCCTTAGTTAAATTGTTTAGTTCATGGTAGTCTTTATTTAATTATTATAATTTCCCTTTAATTAAATTATCCTTATCTCAACCCGTGAGTTGTTCTTTGCTTTACTTCTCCCCCTCCTCATCTAAAGGAGGGGGTGTGATAGCAGTTGTGGGGTTTAGCTGCGCAGCACAGTCCTTTTTGGCACCCAACGTGGGGCTCGAAGGGTTGAGATAACAATAGAATTGATTAAACGCATACAACTAACACGCTTGCTTGCTAGTAACCATGTCCATTGTCCTGTTAATAATAGCTTTGTTCATATGTCATGCAATCCGTGTCATATTCTCCCTTCTCCTCTATATCTGATCCAACAAAGTGCTACAATCTGTGTTCACTTTTTTTAATTCGCTGTGCTGCCAAGCACTGACCTTGGGTTTAATCTGGAATTCAGGCTCTGCGCTGTTATCATTTGGGTCTCATGGAAACTATCTTTCAGAGAATATTCAGAACTACACTGCCTTCCTTTTCTCATCTGGACACCAGTTTATTAATAATATTAGGAATGGTACCTTTCCCTTCTTTCACAGTGGGCTAATTACAACAGTTTGGGAGTATTTTGAAGATCCATCTGTAACCCATGTATTGCTATTTCTAATTCTGAATAACAGGTTTCATTTTCTCTCTAAGATTAGTCGATTGTTTAAAAAACTTACTTGGGAATCTGTCCCGAAACAGTCTTGTGGTGAGTGGCAAGGTGTGTGGGATGATGTTGGCAGATACCTGTCACGAGTGTCTCCTCCAATAGTTTTGAACTTCACCCCTGAGCAAGTGCTAAATCCTAAAAACTTGGTAGAATGTTTGAGAGTTGTATGTCCTGACCCTGATAATGCCGGAGAACGACAGCTTGCAGCATTGTGCTGGGTCCTGGCTTATTCCTATCAAACACTGTTTAACATCATCCAGCAACTTGAAGAGAGGGAGGAAGTCTCTGAATCTGTTGACCAAGTAACACATGCTGTGGCTGACCCAGAGGACCAACCGACTATGGTATCAGTCGCCCCCATAGTCAAGTCAAAACAATGGAAACGGAGGTCAGCTCGTTTAGTAAGGGAAGAAGGCTCTCCTAAGAAGGAGGGAGAAGGGGAAATGGCAGGCACCTCTAAAGCAGAGCCATCACAAAAACAGCAGGAAGAAGAGATGGAAATCATAAAGGAATCAGAAACCACTCGATCCCTATCCCTGAGTGAGTTGCGAGAAATACGAAAGGATTATGGTCGACGCCCAGGTGAACACATCCTCACGTGGCTGCTTCGATGCTGGGATGCTGGGGCCAATAGCCTACAATTAGAAGGCAATGAAGCCAAGCAGCTGGGATCCCTCTCTAGAGAAAGGGTAATCGACAAAGTAATCGGGAGAGGAGCACAGGCCCTCAGCCTCTGGAGACGACTCCTGGCAGCTATCAAAGAAAGATATCCCCATAAGGAAGATATTGTATATCACATAGGCAAGTGGACCACTATGGATAAAGGTCTCCAGCATCTGCGGGAATTAGCTGTGCGGGAGATGATTTATAGTGATTTGGACAATGCCCAGACACCTCAAGACCCCGATGAAGTCCAGTGCACAACATCCATGTGGCGTAAATTTGTGCGGAGTGCACCATCAGCACATGCCAGTACCCTGGCAGCAATTCGCTGGGAGGAGGGGATGGGACCAACAATGTATGATGTGTCCTGCCAGCTTCAACAATATGAAGACAATTCTAGGGTGGTACAAGGAAGGCGATGTAATGGTTATGCTATCATTGAAAGGACAGATGGGAATGTTGAAGAAATGGGAAAACTGCCTAGTAATTGGTCAGCTCAAACTTGTGAATCATATGCATTAAATCAAGCATTAAAGTTGTTACAAGGGAAACGGGGAACTATATATACTGACTCACGATATGCATATGGGGTAGTACACTGGAAAAAATTTGGGAAGAAAGGGGCTTAGTAAACAGCAAGGGAAAGGAATTGGTCCATGAAGAATTAATTAGACAGATTTTGGAAAATCTGTTACTACCAGAAGAGATTGCTGTGGTGCATGTGAAAGGACATCAAAAAGGAAACTCCCTAGTTGAATGGGGAAACAGAATTGCAGATGAAAAGGCTAAAGAATCAGCTTTGCAATTAGAAGTAGAAGCAAAGCTGCTTCTTGTACCTGAAATAAAACCTCCACCTGAAAAGCAAATATTCAGTGAAAAAGAGATAGAAGCCTTCAGGGAGTTAGGAGCAAAGGAGTCTGAAGGACGGTGGACTCTCCCTGACGGAAAAGAAATGGTAAATAAACAAAAAATGAGGGAATTTTTAGCTGTTCTACATCAAGGAAGCCACTGGGGAGTCCAGGCAATGTGACGCTGTATTAAGAAAATATATATGTGTAGGCATGTATACCATAGATAAGCAGGTGTGTAACAGTTGCATTACATGCTAATGAGTGAATAAGAAGGCTCTGCAGAAACAGCCTCTGGGTGGACAGGAGCCAGGACTTCGACCTTTTCAGAGCATCCAAGTAGATTTTACTGAATTACCTGAAGTAGGTAGATTTAAGTACTTGCTGGTATTAATTGACCATTTGTCAGGATGGGTAGAAGCTTTTCCTTCAGTATCAGCAACAGCTAGTGTGGTGATAAAGGTAATCCTGAAACAAATAATCCCTAGATATGGGGTTGTTGAAAATATAGACTAGGATCAAGGAAGTAATTTTACTTTATCTATTTTACAAGGATTAATGAGAACCTTGGGAATAAAATGGGAGTTTCATACTGATATTATATAAACTCACTTTAGGATAGAATAAATCTTGTGGTTAAAAATTAATGAGAACAAAATAGATGACATCTTGTTATCTGTCGACCTTCTGTTATGTTGAAGCATCTTGTTAACTGAAACACCCCGTTATCTGTTGACCCTCAGTTAGGCTGAAACTTGAGATAACTTGAGCCAACTCGGCATTCCTACAGCTTGGAAAACAACTGATTCAGCCAACTTGGCATTCTTTAGCAAAAGGTGAAAAGTGTATCACGAGGAAGACCTACGGTCTTCCTCCCAAAGACCACTGCCCACGTCCCGAAGACCCCGGCCCACAATTCTTGGGAGGCTTTGCACAAGTGCAAGGACTGATAAGCTAGTTAGCATATGAAGCGAGAGTAGGTGGGTTTAGGTAATGAATATGTATAGGTGTTAATAGAATATTCATTGTTTTGCTGTATAAATATGAGATAGTTTGTTACTTCGAACATGCACGTTAGGTAGAAGGATCCCCCGTGCATCCAGCGCTGACAATAAAGGATACTTCGTCACTTAGAAATTTCGGCTTTGATCTTTGAATCAGTACCCCATGGCATCCTTCCTCCTCTGGGAAAGTGGAGCAAATGAATCAGACATTAAAGAAACATCTGTCAAAACTGGTTTTAGAGACTAAGCTTCCCTAGACAAAGTGTTTACCTTTAGCACTTCTCAGAATTCAAACTGCTTCTAGAAAAGATGTAGGAGATTCACCATATGAGATGTTGTTTGGACTACCGTACCTGGGTAGAAGCGGTTACTTTTGAAACTAAAGATATTTTTCTCAAAATCTATGTACTTCGATTATCTTCTTCCTTAGCATCTCTCAGGGTTCGTGGACTGTTGGCTCAAACCACAACTTTGGAATTCCCAGTACATTCATTCCATGCAGGAGAGTGGGTCCTGATGCGCACCTGGAGAGAATCAAAACTCCGGCCTGAAGGGGAAGGACCATTCCGAGTACTACTAACCACTGAAACAGCTGTAAGAACTGCGGAAAAAGGTTGGACTCACTATAATCGAGTGAAAGCACCTGTCAACCCTAGTACCTGGGGAGTTGTTCCTACAGAAGACTTCTTGGAAGTTGAAATCAAAAAGAAAAACCTCATAATAGACTCTGAGCAGGATAAAAGCTTACAACTGTAAACTAACCTTTTATTTTCACAGGTAACTAATGAATGACTTGTGATTGAGAGAAAGGCCTGACCTATAGCGAAATGAAGTGTTCCCAAGGGGGTTTTGTTGTAGTAGCAGTGTACATCTTATTCTAAGTATTGGTAATTATTTGGAAACCTAATGTTATATATGGAGTGGTAATTCGTGTCGAGAAAATGGTTGACATTAATAAAGAAGGGGGAGACTTGGGAGTGTGGCCATGGGGGTCGGCAAGCCCCATGGTTGATGATAACATCAGACTCTTAAGGATGAGGAATATAAAAGAGTTTAGAGGGAACAAGAAGGGCGATTCAGGAGATGCCATGCAGTCTCAGGGTTTCTTGTTCTCCAGTCATTAAGGCATGGAAGTTTCTGGGTGTTTGCTGTTGTTGTTATATTCAGAGTTGTTTGACCAATGAAAAGTTGTTTTGAAAATAACTGCTGTGGAGAGAAGGGTATAAGAGGGGAGCCTGTCCTCAAGATAAAAAAAAAAGGCATTAAAAAAAAGGCAACACGATGAAGTTATGTCATCAATAAAGAAGCAGAAAGAAGGAATGAAAAGGAACAGGCTGGCAGAACAGAGACGAGGACAGGAACAGGGATATTGATCGCCTCATGAAGATAGGTTCGGCCAAACTCAGCAAACCGCTCAGATAGAAACCGCTCGTATAGAAATTCGCTGGAAATAAGCGCACCGGAGCTGGGAAGAAGCTCAAGCTGAGAGAAGCGAACCCGCGCACACAACTGCCTCTCGCTGGTAAGCAGTTGCGCATTATGGGGAATCACACATCCTTAGGAACAAAGACTGTCCTGGTAACCTTACAGCTTATTCTCCTTATTAACAATCAGACAGTTTATGATCCTGAAATATGGGACCAATTTGAGGTCAAGGTGTGGGACTCTGCAACTAAAAATGACAAGGTTGCAGCGGGATTGCTCAGCACCTGGCGAGCAGTCTCTGAGGCCTTAAAGAGCCATGTGGGACCACAGTCAGAAACGTGTGGTTTGCCAGATAGTGAGGGAGCTGCGGGCTCCTTTACTGATCCTTCTGCTACACCATCAGCCCCTCTGCTGCTACAGCCATCGCAAGCCTTTGCTGTTATGCCCCCTTGTGACCTGGACGTGCCTTTTGACCCAGGCCCTATTGGCCTTGAAAGGGAGATGGATGTGCCTTTCTTCAATTCGGGAAGAACGGGATACTTAAGTCCTGAAGGCCAAGTTGCTTGACAACTTAAAGCGAGACATATTGTTCAAAAGGAATGGAAAATTGAGACTTGTTTGTAATCAAGAAAAGGAATGGAAAATGGAGACTGTTAAGTCATGGAACTTAAAGGATTGTTTGTTACCTTTTCTGATTGTATAGGCATACTCAGGTTTAGTATGTAAAAGCAATGTTGTTTATATTTAGAATGTTTGATGTTCATGTGTGCGTGTTGGTGGAGCGTAGACTCCCCGCACACCCAGCGCTGTTTACTTGCCTTTTATACCTTTTGTAAATATTCTTTTATAAATATTACTAAATTCAGATTGAGTTGAGACTTCATTTGTAACACTAAGGTTTAAAAATAATGTTAGGAAAAATCAATTATTAATTTTGTTTCTAGTGATTGTAGGCCTCAGAGAAGGCCTTGGTCAATTGGCAACTTGGAAAAGGCATAACCAGATAACAGTAAGACGGGGTACCCCCATCAAAATATGGGTGAATGTGACAGCACAATCCATCACGTTTGATGCTTGTGAGGTGTTAACTTGTAGAGATTTAAATGCCCAATGCTCCGAGACCCAATACTTATGGTCTCGGAGCAGATGTAATTGGGAGAGACCCAACAGCCAGACTGAGAATAGCTGTATGGAAACAATACTCTCTTGCCATCAGAGAAAGGGAGAAACTAAAGGAGAAAACAGGAGAGAAAACAGGAGGCCCTCTTCGAAATGCAGCAGTTGTCACAGTTAAAGAAATAAAAGATATAAGGCAAACATTTGAGATTGAAACAGGGTATGGGGATGTTGCCGATCCTGGCTGGAGTGGTGATAGTGTGCAGCACAGGGGTCATGTGGGAGACTTGGGGTCGGGGTGGGGGAGTACTCGGGTGTGAGTCTCGGGGACTGTCCAGAGTCTCAACCATAGCAATTGCTATGCTTGTGCCTCGGGATGACCGACTGCCCAGATAGTGTCCTTCCCAGTGGGGTGGACCAAGGACACCCAGGGGATGCGATGTATGATTGCATTGTACCAAGAAAAGACTGCCTGGGGAAATGAGGCCTGTAAGTCTCTCTCTTTGCTGTTCCCTTCCTTGCGTGATAGCAACATCAGGGATCCCCCTGCATTCTCTACAGCTATAGGTAACCATACAGCTTGCCTCTCACAGCAGGGTGTGAGTGCTACCCGTCACCTGGGAGAATTTGCCTTGTGCACAAGGACCTTGAATGCTACCAAGGACTCGATGGGAAACTGCTCAAGACTTGAGATCCCCAGGGCAGATCTCTGGTGGTACTGTGGAGGGAAGACCTTACGGTCCACCGTACCACCTAACTGGGGAGGCATTTGTGCACAAGTTCAATTAACTGTACCCTTCACCCTGGCATTAGAAATATCAGAAATACCCAGAAGAAGTCAAAGAAGCTTAGGAATATCATTCGATGACAGAGTATGCATAGATTCTATAGGGGTGCCTAGGGGAGTTCCTGATGAACAGAAAGCCAGGAATCAAATTGCTGCAGGGTTTGAGTCACTGTTCTGGTGGGTAACAATCAATAAGGATGTGGAATGAATCCACAGTTTATGAATCTCAGAAGAGATTCATAAACTATACAAGGGATGTGATAAGAGGAATCGCTGAACAACTAGATGCCACCAGCAAAATGGCTTGGGAAAACAGAATAGCATTAGATATTGTTGTAGTTTAACCCAGTCGACAACTAAACACCACACAGACGTTTGCTCACACTCCCCCCTTCCTCTCTGGGATGGGGGAAACAGGAAAGTGAAGCCTATGGGTGTCCTGGTTTCAGTTAGAACAGAATTAATTTTCTTCCTAGTAGCTGGTGGAATGCTGTGTTTTGGCTTAGGATGAGAAGAGTGCTGATAACACCCCGATGTTTTAATTGTTGCAGAGCAGTGCTTATACCAAGCCAAGGACATCTCAGCCTTTCGCTCTGTCCTGCCAACAGGCAGGCTGGGGGTGCAGTAAGAGCTGGGAGGGGACAGACCCAGGACAGGTGACCCAAACTAGCCAAAGGGGTATTCCATACCATCTGACGTCATGCTAAACAATATATAGGAGTGGCTAGCCGGGGGAGGGGGCCGGACTGCTCGGGGTTAAGCTGGGCATCGGTCAGCGGGTGGTGAGCAATTGCATTGTGCATCACTTGTTTGTACATATTATTAGTAGTAGTACTATTATCATCATTGTATTATTATTATTATTATTATTATTATTATTATCCTGTCTTATTAAACTGTCTTTATCTCAACTCACGGGCTTCACTTTCCATTTCTCTCCCCCGTCCCAGAGAGGGAGGGGGGAGGGTGAGCGAACGGCTGCGTGGTGTTTAGCTGCCAGCCGGGTTAAACCACGACAGTCTTTTTGGCCCCCAACGTGGGGCTCGAAAGGTTGAGATAACAGCAGATCTGACCAGAGTGTGTTAAACTAAAATTGGTGTAAGTATTAGACCTGCTTAATAGTCACTTGTCATAATGCTGATTGCTTTAATCTCAACTGTGCTGCGCCTGTTTTCCAAATTGAGTATTATAGCACGTTATTTTCCGTATGTGCTCTCTGTCATGTTGTTTATCCTCTCCGGGCCCTGGTTTCAGACCATTATGGTACTGTGTGTTGTATCAGTGGCTTATGAGATGATGAAATATCTGGCCATGACTCTAACCTGGTATTTGTACTCAGTAACATCTTCGATTCTATACTTTGGAAACTGTATTTTGGAAACTATTAGCAATTATATCTGTTGCCTTTTTTCATTAGGGAGTCAATCTGTGGAGGGGAAAGGGGAAGATAATTTTTCTTACTTGATCACTCTCCCTTTCTCCTTCACCACCCCTGTACCCTCCTTGATCACTCTCCCTTCCTCCTTCACCACCCTCTTATCCTCCGAGTTTATTACAATAGCTCTCCAAGATATTGAATATCCTTGGGATACTCAGACCAGCATAGTCCTGTTGTTCTGCCTCCTGAATGCGCTTCAGGTTCTGCTTAAAGTTAAACAACTACTTAGGAAGCTCATCCGGAGATCTGCCCGGAGGCAGTATAGTTGTGGGTGGCAGGGAGTATGGGAGGATATGGGCAGGCATCTAGACCAGTTGGCACCCCAGATGGGACTCGAACCCACAATCCCTGGCTTAGGATGAGAAGAGTGCTGATAACACCCCGATGTTTTAATTGTTGCAGAGCAGTGTTTATACCAAGCCAAGGACATCTCAGCCTTTCGCTCTGTCCTGCCAACAGGCAGGCTGGGGGTGCAGTAAGAGCTGGGAGGGGACAGACCCAGGACAGGTGACCCGAACTAGCCAAAGGGGTATTCCATACCATCTGACGTCATGCTAAACAATATATAGGGGTGGCTAGCCGGGGGAGGGGGCCGGACTGCTCGGGGTTAAGCTGGGCATCGGTCAGCGGGTGGTGAGCAATTGCATTGTGCATCACTTGTTTGTACATATTATTAGTAGTAGTACTATTATCATCATTGTATTATTATTATTATTATTATTATTATTATTATTATCCTGTCTTATTAAACTGTCTTTATCTCAACTCACGGGCTTCACTTTCCATTTCTCTCCCCCGTCCCAGAGAGGGAGGGGGGAGGGTGAGCGAACGGCTGCGTGGTGTTTAGCTGCCAGCCGGGTTAAACCACGACAGTCTTTTTGGCCCCCAACGTGGGGCTCGAAAGGTTGAGATAACAGCAGATCTGACCAGAGTGTGTTAAACTAAAATTGGTGTAAGTATTAGACCTGCTTAATAGTCACTTGTCATAATGCTGATTGCTTTAATCTCAACTGTGCTGCGCCTGTTTTCCAAATTGAGTATTATAGCACGTTATTTTCCGTATGTGCTCTCTGTCATGTTGTTTATCCTCTCCGGGCCCTGGTTTCAGACCATTATGGTACTGTGTGTTGTATCAGTGGCTTATGAGATGATGAAATATCTGGCCATGACTCTAACCTGGTATTGTACTCAGTAACATCTTCGATTCTATACTTTGGAAACTGTATTTTGGAAACTATTAGCAATTATATCTGTTGCCTTTTTTCATTAGGGAGTCAATCTGTGGAGGGGAAAGGGGAAGATAATTTTTCTTACTTGATCACTCTCCCTTTCTCCTTCACCACCCCTGTACCCTCCTTGATCACTCTCCCTTCCTCCTTCACCACCCTCTTATCCTCCGAGTTTATTACAATAGCTCTCCAAGATATTGAATATCCTTGGGATACTCAGACCAGCATAGTCCTGTTGTTCTGCCTCCTGAATGCGCTTCAGGTTCTGCTTAAAGTTAAACAACTACTTAGGAAGCTCATCCGGAGATCTGCCCGGAGGCAGTATAGTTGTGGGTGGCAGGGAGTATGGGAGGATATGGGCAGGCATCTAGACCAGTTGGCACCCCAGATGGGACTCGAACCCACAATCCCTGGCTTAGGATGAGAAGAGTGCTGATAACACCCCGATGTTTTAATTGTTGCAGAGCAGTGTTTATACCAAGCCAAGGACATCTCAGCCTTTCGCTCTGTCCTGCCAACAGGCAGGCTGGGGGTGCAGTAAGAGCTGGGAGGGGACAGACCCAGGACAGGTGACCCGAACTAGCCAAAGGGGTATTCCATACCATCTGACGTCATGCTAAACAATATATAGGGGTGGCTAGCCGGGGGAGGGGGCCGGACTGCTCGGGGTTAAGCTGGGCATCGGTCAGCGGGTGGTGAGCAATTGCATTGTGCATCACTTGTTTGTACATATTATTAGTAGTAGTACTATTATCATCATTGTATTATTATTATTATTATTATTATTATTATTATTATTATTATTATTATTATCCTGTCTTATTAAACTGTCTTTATCTCAACTCACGGGCTTCACTTTCCATTTCTCTCCCCCGTCCCAGAGAGGGAGGGGGGAGGGTGAGCGAACGGCTGCGTGGTGTTTAGCTGCCAGCCGGGTTAAACCACGACAATGGGGTGAGATAAAGACCATTTATTAAGACAGGAAAATAATAATAATAATAATAATAATAATAATAATAATAATAATGATAATGATAATAGTACTACTAATAATAATGTGTACAAAAGAAGTGATGCACAATGCAATTGCTCACCACCCGCTGACCGATGCCCAGCCTATCCCCGAGCAGCCGGTCCCCCAGCCCTGGCCAGCCACCCTTATATATTGTTCAGCATGACGTCAGATGGTATGGAATACCCCTTTGACCAGTTTGGGTCAGCTGTCCTGGGTCTGTCCCCTCCCAGCTCCTGCTGCACCCACAGCCTGCCTGCTGGCAGGACAGAGTTGTGGTGCTTTTACCGTGCTAGGCAGCTAAACACCAAAACCGCTCTCTCACTCCCCCTCCCTAAATGAGGAGAGGAAGAAGTAAATTAAAGAACAACTCACCGGTTGAGATAAGGATAATTTAATTACAGGGAAAAAAAATATGAAGGAAAGATTATTATTAACTAAACAATTTAACTAAAGGGAAAAAAAGGGAAAGGGGAAAAGGGAGGGGGAAAGGGAAAATAAACAAAACAAATAAAGGCTATGTGGAAGTGCAGAGGGAAGAAATTACTCTCTACTTCCCACAAATGAGCGATGCTTGACCACATCCTTGAAGCAGGGCCTCAATGCACGTAGCCAGTGTTCGGGAGGAGGATGGAAGTTTTCACGAGAGCCCACTCCTCCCCTCTTCTTCCTTTTTCCACATTTTATTGCTGAGTGTGACATCCCTTTGGCTGGTTTAGGTCAGCTGCCCTGGTGATGTTTCTTTTCTCACTTTTTTGTCCACCCCCTAGGAGGGTTAGAGAGAGTCCTGATGCTGTGCCAGCACTGCTCAGCAGCAGACACAACACTGGTGTGATACCACTGCTGTTCTAGCTACAAGTACAGAGCACAGCACTATGTGGGCTGCTGCAGGGAAAGTTAACGTCCCAGCCACACCCAGTACAACCTCCACCCCTTATTCCGTAACATTTGTGTCACTCTCAAATTCCCCTATACTTTAGCATTTAAGTATTCTCATCACCATTATTCCATGTCCTTTAACAGATTAATAGGCAGGTATATCTTTTCATTCTATAGGTCTTTCTCAGAAAATGTTCATAAGAACTGTTGACGATTTGGCCTTCATCTGCTGAAGTGGTCACTCAGGGCAGGCGGAGTTGGATGTCTGGACGCCAGCACCAGCTTAGCTCAAGTCCTTGTTCCATTGCCCGGTTCCTTGCAAAGTTGACCTGTCGTTGATCCTGCAGTGTCTTCCTACAACATATAACTGAGATTACAGATTAGTTTTCTCTCAAGGTTAAATCACCTTGAGGCACGCACTTGATATCCCCATTCTTTTGCATGACCCACCAGGTATACCCCGGTCCTTGGGCGAAGACAATCCCACGAGTGGGTTTGCCTTTTCCCGAGGCAGGAGCAACCCACAATGCCTTCCCCATCCACTTTCCTACATGCACTACGGGAACTTTAGCTTCTTTCACCGCGTGTAGGGGTTTTGTTTCAGCAGGACCAGCACGGCTGTCAGACCCCCTATTGTTAACTAGCCAAGTGGCTTCTGGTAGACTTATGTCCCATTGTTTCCATGACCCAGCACCTAATGCTCGTAACATAGTCTTTAACAGTTCATTGTACCTCTCAACCTTCCCAGAGGCTTGTGGGTGATAAGGGATGTGATACACCCACTCAGTACCATGCCTCTTGGCCCAAGAGGTGACAAGATTGTTTCGGAAATGACTCCTATTGTCAGACTCAATTCTCGCTGGTGTACCATGATGCCACAGCACTTGCCTTTCTAGGCCCAAGACAGTGTTTCGGGCCGTGGCATGGTTTATGGGGTATGTTTCCAGCCACCCTGTAGTTGCTTCTACCATGGTGAGCATGCACTGTTTGCCTTGGCAGGTTTGTGGGAGTGGTCCGATATAGTCAATTTGCCAGGCCTCACCATATTGAAACCCTAGCCACCTCCCCCTATTCCAGGGAGATTTTACCCTCATAGCTCGTTTGATTGCAGCACAGGTCTCACACTCATGGGTGACCCGTGTGATGGCCTCAATGGTCAGGTCCACCCCTCGATCACGAGCCCATCTGTATGTGGCATCCCTCCCCAGATGTCCTGATGTTTCATGGGCCCATCGAGCTACAAACAGCTCACCCTTACATTCCCAGTGTAGGTCCACCTGAGCCACTTCAGTTTTTGAAGCTCAATCCACTTCTTTGTTGTTCTGATGTTCTTCGGTAGCGTGACTCTTGGGCATGTGGGCATCTACATGACGTACTTTTACATCCAGGTTTTCTACCCGGGCAGCAATGTCTTGCCACAGGGTAGTAGCCCAGATAGTTTTACCTCTGCGCTGCCAGTTGCTCTGTTTCCATTGCTACGGCCACCCCCACAGAGCATTTGCCACCATCCATGAATCAGTGTAGAGACACAGTACTGGTCATTTTTCTCTTTCAGCAATCTCTAGGGCTAGTTGTATGGCTTTTACTTCTGCATACTGACTCGACTCGCCTTCCCCTTCCATGGCCTCCACAACTCGTCGTGTGGGACTCCACACAGCAGGTTTTCATTTCGGATGGCTCCCTACCACATGGCAGGATCCGTCAGTAAACAACACATACTGCTTTCTGTCTTCTGGCAACTGATTATATGGCGGTGCCTCTTCAGCATGGGTTACCTCTTCTGTCGGCATTCCGAAATCTCTGCCTTCCGGCCAGTCCATTTCTTCCAGGATTCCTGGGTGATTAGGTTTTCCCATTCGAGCCCGCTGTGTAATTAACGCTATCCACTTACTCCACGTAGCATCAGTCGCATGGTGTGTAGTGGGAATTTTCCTACGAACATCCAAGGGCTACTGCACGAGCTATTTCTTGTTTGATTTATTCAAAGGCCTGTTGTTGCTCGGGGCCCCACTCAAAATAGTTTCTCTTTCGAGTCACCCGATATAGAGGACTCACAAGCTGACTATAGCCTGGAACATGCATTCTCCAGAATACCACAAGGCCTAGGAAAGCTTGCGTTTCTTTTTTGCTAGTTGGCGGAGACACTGCCGTTATTTTATTGATCACATCCATCGGAATATGGTGACGTCCATCCTGCCATTTTACCCCCAAGAACTGGATTTCCTGTGCAGGCCCCTTGACCTTACTCTGTTTAATAGCAAAACCAGCTTTCAGGAGAATTTGGATTACTTTCTTCCCTTTCTCAAAAACTTCTTCTGCTGTGTTGCCCCACACGAGGATGTCATCAATGTACTGCAGGTGTTCAGGAGCTCCCCCTAGTTCCGGTGCAGACTGGATTAGTCCGTGGCAAATGGTAGGGCTGTGTTTCCACCCCTGGGGCAGTCGATTCCAGGAGTATTGGGTGCCCCTCCAAGTGAAAGCAAACTGCCGCCTGCATGCTGCTGCCAAAGGGATGGAGAAAAATGCATTAGCAATATCAACTGTGGCGTACCACTTGGCTGCCTTTGACTCTAGTTCGTACTGAAGTTCTAGCATGTCCGGCACTGCAGCACAAAGCGGTGGCGTGACTTCATTCAGGCCGCAGTAGTCCACCGTTAGCCTCCACTCGCCATTAGACTTTCACACTGGCCATATGGGACTATTAAAGGGTGAGCGAGTCTTGCTGATCACTCCTTGACTCTCCCAACTCATGGATGGGAATCAGGGAGTCTCAGTTGGTGCGATATTGCCGTCGGTGCATTGTTCTGGTAGCAATTGGTACCTGCTGTTCTTCAACCTTCAGCAATCCTACAACGGAAGGGTCTTCTGAAAGGCCAGGCAGGGTAGACAGCTGTCTAATCTTCTCTGTGCTCAAAGCAGCTATGCCAAAAGCCCACCGGTACCCTTTTGCATCCTTGAAGTACCCTCTCTTGAGGTAGTCTATGCCAAGGATGCATGGAGCCTCTGGGCCAGCCACAATGGACCATTATTTTTTTTGGCCTACTACTTTGAACTACTTTTGTTGCTCTAGATCTGCAAGATGCATGTGGTGGAAGCAGAGTAATTTTTCTCATTGGCTCTTTCTCCCAGCTTGGCAGGTAGCTAGATAAGGGTGAGCTCGTGGGAGACACCAATATGCATCCTTTCCGCTATGTGCTGCCATGCACTCGCTCCTGCAGGTTCACTTAGAAGCTCGTTGCAGACAGAACAAGCTTGCTCTTGATCTTAAACATCTTAGATCTTTGCTTATCTGGCAGAGCTGGGGCCTGCTGAGAATGAAGCTTCTTGCTATGCACCATCAGTGGAGTAGATGGCCTCAGAGGAGAAGGGGAATAGTGTGTGTGTGTATATACACATACATACATACAATTTTACATATATTATATATTATGTATATTATATTACATATACAATTGTATATGTATGTATATGTATATGACTGAGACAATGGAAATGATTTCCTGGAACTCATTTCAAAAGCCAAGGACTCTTCAGCTTCTCGCTCTGTCCTGCCAGCGGGCAGGCTAGGGGTGCAGCAGGAGCTGGGAGGGGACAGACCCAGGACAGCTGACCCAAACTGGTCAAAGGGGTATTCCATACCTGACGTCATGCTAAACATGACGCTAATCATAACTAAAAATCCTTTGAGGACAAAGGCAGGGAGGTGCATCACTGACTTACTGCTGACTTTTTATCCCATTTAGAGTCTTTCTCTGCATATTCTATCATGAGCATTTGATGTATTGTGGAAAAAAAATTTGCTATACTATGAGCAGAACTCTAGCCCTGTGCTCAGAAGGCAACAGCTGTTATAATTAGCTTTAGATAGCAGTAATACTAAGGGCTGGCTACATGCAGATGAGCTGACGTTTGAGACGTCTCATGCCTTACCAGTTCAGGTGCCAGTTCTGCCAAGTCTAGGGGTGAGCCCTAGAGTCTATTGTTCCCAATACGCATGATCCCGTCCAATTTTTAGGTAATTTAGTATATGCTAGTTTACCACCGATCCAATAATATCCATTGGGTGCTGGCCACCCATTCGGTATTTGGTTAGTCTGTCCAATTTTTCATGTTTCCTGGCATTTCTTGAGGAATTCCCCAGGAGGTCCTTCCCAAAGGAAGGTACGCCCCCAGGGATATCTCCCTGTCCCCTGCAACTCATATTCCCCATTTTTCCTAGCCCTCGTCGGTGTGCTGCTACAGAAATTTCCCTCCTGCAGGGTACCACACACTAACGTTCCGATTCTGGAAAATGGGGGTGTACTGCCAAGCACTTCACCGTGCAAGGGGTATCGTACACCAAATTTCCCGAGACTCGTCCTTTCTCTCCCTTATCTCATGCTTCGTCCGTCTCCGGCTGCGCCCCTTGAGGAGCTACGGAACCGTGGATCAGGACTCCACACTCGTACAAAAGTACGTCTCAATCACACATCACACAGAGTCTCACCCGACCCCCAAGGCAATACTTAATATTTCTTACCTTGGTCTGTGCACAGAGTTACTGGGTCAATTCTTAAAACCCGCAGTGCCTACATTCTTCCTTTCCCCACTACTTCAAGGGTCCTGCCTCTTTAACCAGTCTCGGGTCCTCTGTCAGCTCTCCGCAGAAGCGCCACCGTGGATGCACAGGACTGCTGAAATCAGCGGGGCATGCCTTCCTGCTGCTGCAGCGGTGGGGCTCCCCAGTAGGTGACTGGATCCCGGACGAGCCCCCAAATTGTGAGAAACACTCTGTAGCCAATAACTTAGGCTCAGGCGAGGATCTCAGTGAAGTAGTAATTTCTTCGCGATTGCAATGGCGGGCACCCCACAAGCAGGAGAGCGTGCCTACTGGTTCCAAAACACAGTTTATATACTCTTTGATGACAGGTCCCTCCCCTGTTTCCCCACTGAGTGGGTAATTCAGGTTCCCAATCTATCTGATGCTTGTGGGAGATGACTGGTGGGAGATGTGGTGGTTGGAAACTGTCTTGGGCAGAGTGACCATGAAACGGTAGAGTTCTCCATTCTTGGAGAAGCCAGGAAGGAGACCAGTAAAACTGCTGTATTGGACTTCCGGAGGGACGAGTTTGAACTGTTCAGGACACTGGTTGGTAGAGTCCCTTGGGAGGCGGTTCTGAAGGGTAGAGGAGTCCAGGAAGGCTGGGCACTCTTCAAGAAGGAAATCTTAATGGTGCAGGAGCGGTCTGTCCCCACGTGCCCAAAGACGAGCTGGTGTGGAAGAAGACCGGCCTCGCTGAACAGAGAATTGTGGCTTGAGCTTAGGAGAAAAAAAAAGAGGGTTTATAATCTTTGGAAAAGAGGGCGGGCCACTCGGGAGGACTATAAGGATGTTGCGAGGCAGTGCAGGGACAAAATTAGAAAGGCCAAAGCTCATCTGGAGCTCAACCTGGGTACTGCCATCAAAGACAACAAAAAATGGTTTTACAAATACATCAATGCAAAACGGAGGACTAAGGAGAATCTCCATCCTTTACTGGATGCGGAGGGGAGCTTAGTTTCAAAAGATGAAGAAAAGGCGGAGGTGCTTAATGCCTTCTTTGCCTCAGTCTTTAGCGGCAAAACCAGTTGTTCTCTGGATACCCAGTACCCTGAGCTGGTGGAAGGGGATGGGGAGCAGAATGTGACCCTCACTATCCACGAGGAAATGGTTGGCGACCTGCTACGGCACTTAGATGTACGCAAGTCGATGGGACCAGATGGGATCCACCCGAGGATACTGAGAGAACTGGTGGAGGAGCTGGCCAGGCT
The DNA here is from genome assembly GCF_009819795.1 of Aythya fuligula. Taxonomy (NCBI): domain Eukaryota; kingdom Metazoa; phylum Chordata; class Aves; order Anseriformes; family Anatidae; genus Aythya; species Aythya fuligula. Next base: position 1,443,289 of record NC_045594.1, on the reverse strand, counting down.
GCTTTCCAAAATTTATCAACAGTTCTGGGTATCGGGGGAGGTCCCAGTCAACTGGCGGCTAGCAAACATGACGCCCATCTACAAGAAGGGCAGGAGGGCAGACCCGGGGAACTATAGGCCTGTCAGTTTGACCTCAGTGCCAGGGAAGCTCATGGAGCAGATTATCTTGAGTGTCATCATGCAGCACTTACAGGGGAAGCAGGCGATCAGGCCCAGTCAGCATGGCTTTATGAAAGGCAGGTCATGCCTGATGAACCTGATCTCCTTCTATGACAAAGTGACGCGCTTAGTAGATGAGAAAATGGCCGTGGATGTAGTCTACCTTGACTTCAGCAAGGCTTTTGACACCGTCTCCCACAGCATTCTCCTCAAGAAACTGGCTGCTCTTGGCTTGGACTGGCGTACACTTCGTTGGGTTAAAAAACTAGCTGGATAGCCGGGCCCAAAGAGTTGTGGTGAATGGAGTCAAATCCAGATGGAGGCCAGTCAGTAGTGGCGTTCCCCAGGGCTCAGTACTGGGGCCGGTCCTCTTTAATATCTTCATCGATGATCTGGATGAGGGGATTGAGTGCACCCTCAGTAAGTTTGCAGATGACACCAAGTTAGGTGCGTGTGTCGACCTGCTTGAGGGTAGGAAGGCTCTGCAGGAGGATCTGGATAGGCTGGACCAATGGGCTGAGGCCAACTGCATGAAGTTCAACAAGGCCAAGTGCCGGGTCCTGCACCTGGGGCGCAATAACCCCAAGCAGAGCTACAGGCTGGGAGATGAGTGGTTGGAAAGCTGCCTGGCGGAAAAGGACCTGGGAGTATTGGTTGATAGTCGTCTGAATATGAGCCAGCAGTGTGCTCAGGTGGCCAAGAAGGCCAACAGCATCCTGGCTTGCATAAGAAGCAGTGTGGCCAGCAGGTCTAGGGAAGTGATTGTCCCCCTGTACTCGGCTCTGGTGAGGCCGCACCTCGATTACTGTGTTCAGTTTTGGGCCCCTCACTACAAGAAGGACGTGGAGCTGCTCAAGCGAGTCCAGAGAAGCAACAAAGCTGGTGAGGGGTCTGGAGAACAAGTCTTATGAGGAGCGGCTGAGGGAGCTGGGGTTGTTTAGTCTGGAGAAGAGGAGGCTCAGGGGTGACCTTATCGCTCTCTATAAGTACATTAAAGGAGGCTGTAGCGAGGTGGGGGTTAGTCTATTCTCCCACGTGCCTGGTGACAGGACGAGGGGGAACGGGCTAAAGTTACACCAGAGGAGTTTTAGGTTAGATATTAGGAAGAACTTCTTTACCGAGAGGGTTGTTAGACATTGGAACAGGCTGCCCAGGGAAGTGGTTGAGTCACCATCCCTGGATGTCTTTAAAAGACGTTTAGATGTTGAACTTAGTGATATGGTTTAGTGGAGAACTTGTTAGTGTTAGGTCAGAGGTTGGACTCGATGATCTTGAGGTCTCTTCCAACCTAGACAATTCTGTGATTCTGGGATTTGATGATGAAATTGGGCATTCAACTAGTAAATTGTTAGACTAGAATAACAGTGTTATTAATGGGGTGCTCTCAGGCCCTGAGAGCAATGATACATTCACCTCTGACTGGAAAGACCCTGAAATGGGGGTGGAAGCAACAACACAAATGGATGGTTTTACCTCAGGGGTTTACAGGGCCATCAATTTATTTGGGCAAGTTCTAGAACAGATTTTGAAGCAATTCCAACCTCCCGAGGAGGTATTACTGTTACAATATGTGGATTCTGGGAAAGCAGGGCTTGGGAGTGTGAGAAACACTCCGTAGCCAACAACTTAGGCTCAGGGGAGGATCTCAGTGAAGTAGTAATTTATTCACGACTGCAATGGCAGACACCCCACAAGCAGGAGAGTGTGCCTACTGGTTCCAAAACACAGTTTATATACTTTTTGATGACAAGACCCTCCCCTGTTTCCCACTGAGTGGTTAATCCAGGTTCACAATCGATCTGATGCTTCAAAGACCATGCATGGCCTGCAGTTCCTGGCCTGTTAAATTTCAAATTTCTTTTGACTTTTTTTTTTAACTGTTTAAAGTGGTAAGGTTTCTTCACTTTACTCACTTGAATTACCACCGTGATTTTCACCTAATTGTTCTAAGGAATCTGTTTACCTGCATTTTACAAGGTTGTCTGTTAAGCTTTCTAATCACTGCAAGCATATCTCAATACCACATTCCTTCCCTCTAAACAATGTAACTGCAAAAACATTTCTATTCCCACAGGAGTATTGAAAAATAACTTACATTATTGTTATATATGGAGTAATAATTTGTGTCAAGAAGATGGTTGATATTAATAAAGAAGGGGGAGATGTGGGAGTGTAGCCATGGGGGTCAGCAAGCCCCATGGTTGATGATAACATCAGACTCTTAATGATGAGGCCATCAGGAATGTAAAGAGTTTAGAGGGAACAAAGAAGGGTGATTGAGGAGATGCCATGCAGTCTCAGGTTGCTTGTTCTCCAGCCATTAAGGCATGGAAGTTGCTGGGTGTTTGCTGTTGCAGGGCAAAGTTGTTTGACCAATGAAAAGTTGTTTTTGAAAAGAACTGCTGTGGGAAGAAGTGTATAAGAGGGGAGCCTGTCCTCAAGATGAAAAAAGACAACACAATATAATGAAGTTATGTCATCAGTAAAGAAGCAGAAAGAAGGAATGAAAAGGAACAGGCTGGCAGAACGGAGACGAGGACAGGAACAGGGATATTGATCGCCTCATGAAGATAGATTCGGCCAAACTCAGCAAACCGCTCAGAGAAGCTTGTACAGAAAGTCGCTGGAAATAGGCGCACTGGAGCTGGAGAGAAGCTCAAGCTGAGAGAAGCGGACCCGCGCACACAACTGCACCTTGCTGGTAAGCAGTTGTGCGTTATGGGGAATCACACGTCCTTAGGAACAAAGACTGTCCTGGTAACCTTACAGCTTATTCTCCTTATTAACAATCAGACAGTTTATGATCCTGAAATATGGGACCAATTTGAGGTCAAGGTGTGGGACTCTGCAACTAAAAATGACAAGGTTGCAGTGGGATTGCTCGGCACCTGGCGAGCAGTCTCTGAGGCCTTAAAGAGCCATGTGGGACCACAGTCAGACACTTGTGTTTTCCCAGACAGTGAGGGAGCTGCGGGCTCCTTTACTGATCCGACTGCTACGCCATCGGCCCCTCTGCTGCTACAGCCATCGAAGGCTTTTGCTGTTACGCCCCCTGGTGACCTGGACGTGCCTTTTGACCCAGGCCCTATTGGCCTTGAAAAGGAGATGGATATGTTTCCCTTCGATCCGGGAAGAGTGGGATGCATGAGGCCCAAATGCCGAGTTGCTTGAAAACTTAAAGCGAGACATATTGTTCCCACGACTAGCCCTGGAATACTCCAGTGTTTGTAATCAAGAAAATGGAGACTGTTATAAGTCATGGAAGATATGGGAGCACTTCAGCCAGGATTACCAACTCCAGCTATGCTCCCCCAGTCATGGACATTGATAGGAATAGCATGGACATTGATAGTAATAGACTTAAAGGACCTTTTCTGATTGTACATATGTATAGGCGTACTCAAGTTTAGAGGTGTGTGTGTGATACTGAGCAACCACTGTTGCACTTTTATACCCAACAATACTGCCCGGATGGCACAGTAACTAGAGCATTGCAAGGGCTTACCACCCTTGCCAGTGAATTGGCAGAAAACTCAGGAACAGACACTTCCACTACCGGATGGTTGGAATCTTGGTTTGGTAAATGGAAGGGGATGGTAATGTCCATATTTACATCCTTGATTTTTGAATGAACCTACTTGAACCTACTTGTAGAACTTGAACCTGCTAGTTTAGGAACTAGTAGGTGTGCTCATGCTTGTGGGATGCCTGCCATTGCAATCGTGAATAAATTACTACTTCACTGAGATCCTCACCTGAGCCAAGTTATTGGCTATAGAGTGTTTCTCACAATATCTAATGCTATTCTGTTTTCCCAATCCATTTTGCTGGTGTCATCTAGTTGCTCAGCTCTTTCTTACACAGTCACCTGCACCCAGTAAATGCTTTTCTGTTGAATATTTATTTAGTACTTGTCTTTCTTCCCCCTCCCGCCCCCCATACATTGGGCATTCCCAAGAAGCAGCATGTCTGGTACTTCCTGTGCTTATGTTACCAATTCTGGTGCAAAAAAAACAACATTTTTGTTCCCACAACTGAGAAGGTGGCTGGGCACTGGGACACGCTCCACGGGGAAGCGGTCATGGTGAGAGAGGGAGTTAAGAGAATCCTAGTAGACAGAATGCTGACTAATGAATACCTAGATTATTGTATTAAAAACAGATGCTGCTTAATGTCTTTGCTTACTACTGTGCAAATCAACTGAAACAAGGAGTCTTGGGGCCTCTCACAAAGGATGGTTACCGATAAAAACAGAGATCCTGTCTCAAGAACAGGCTGAGACCGACCCTGTGGTTTGGACAAGAGCCAAGAGCAGCTGAGCCTGCACAAAGGCAGGGGGTCAACTAGTGGTGATGAAGAAGAGTTATCAGCCTTCATCCCCACGACCCCCAGAGACCACCACCAGGAGACACTATGCAAGCGCTATGCAAGATGAGAGGAGTTTATGGAAATGACTTCTTGGAGCTAATTTTAATATGAAGCCAGGATAGGCCATGCATATGTATACGCATATTGGGAAACTTCATGCATATGTAACTCTTTACTGCATATAACCATGGCAAGTTGCCGCGTTGGGGTGCACACGACTTTGGTGGGACTACCCCCCGTGCTGCCCAGCGCTGAATAAACATACCTACTTTACAATCTTACTGATTGTGGAGTCCGTTTTCTGCATGTCAATATCACCGAGCCTGGTGGAGGTCATGGAGCGCTTGGAAAAGGCTCCTAGACATAGGGTTTGGGTGGTCCTGTGAGGAGCCAGACTGGGTGACCCTTGGGTCCCTTCCAGCTGGGAACACTCTGTCGGTGCACCTGTGGCCCCTCAGCAGCGGCAGAGGCCCTGCGGACTGGCACCGAGAGAGATCCGGGCCCGATGATGGGTTCTCCGGGCCGCCTCCCCTCAGCCACCGCGGGGTTGCGCCGCTCCGCCCTGACGGCGCGAGTTGCCTAGCAACCCCCAACGGGCGGGGGCAGGGAGGGAGGGAGGGAGGGTAGTGCTAGGAAACCGAGGAGCTGCCGTCAAGCGGCATCGCGGCTGTCGCAAAGACGTTGAGGCAATGTCGTAAGGCGCGGCCCGACCCGGCTCCCTCACGCTTATGCCCCTAGCCCTGGAGACCACCTGCTCCATGTGGGGCTCGGGCCGGGTTCTCAGCTTCTCTTCCTCCCCCTCATTCTACTATGGCCCGGAAAACAGTTAGCAGGAAGCGAAAAGCGGCGGCGACTGCCGCGGGGCCCGGGGGGCTCCATGGGGAACAGGTAGGCTTTGGGGGGGTGGGCGGTGTGAGAGGAGAGGGACACTGGGATTGGGGAGGTGGCCGGAGGGGCCCTGAGGGGGGGGCCGTGGTGTGAGGGTGCCCTGTTGGGGGAGACGTCATGAGGTTCTGCCCCCCCGCCCCGATCCCGTTGGGTGCCGCTGCTCGACATGTAACCACCGTGCCCGCCGCCCCCAGCTCTGCAGCCATACACTGGGCCGACCCCAAGGCTGGCTGCAGGAGACCCACGGCCCCCCTGGTCCGTCTCCAGCCCCCTCTCTTAGCTGTGACCCCAAAACGGTGTGGCTGGGGCGGGGGGGGGGGGGCGGTCTTCGCCTGTTTAAACTGTTGTTTTCCCCCCCTTCTTTTCTCCTGTATCCGTAAGCAACGACATCAGTAAACCCCTGTGGAGTGATGGGGGTATCGCTGTGGTGTTGCTTCTGTAGCAAACATTTGTTATTTCTATAAACTTTTGGAGACTGGCAAATCCAAGCTAATCTGCTATGGTATTCACTAGGGTAGCCACCTCAATTTCAGCATTCTGAATTTACAAGGGTAGTGAGGAGGTGGGGTTGCCCTTTATGTGAGGGAGCAATTAGAGTGTACCCAGCTCCACCTAGGGGAGGGTGAAGCACAAGTGGAGAGCTTGTGGGTGAGGAAGGCTAAAGCCCACCTAGAGATGAGGTTTGCAAAAGAGATAAAAGAAACCCTTCTTATTTTAAGTATGTAAACGGTAGAAGGAAGACTAGGGATGATGTGGGTCCCTTGCTGAATGAGGGGAGTGTCCTGGTAATGGGAGACATTGAGAAAGCAGAGATACTGAGTGCTTTCTTTGCCTCAGTCTTTGTTTCAAGGACCCCCCCCCCCCCCGGGACTCCTCGACCCTGGAGGAAGGAGAAAGAGTCTGGGAAGTGGAGATCTCCCCCCTTGTTGACAAGGGAGTGGTTCGGGAGCGTCTGAGTGGGCTCAACGCACACAAATCCATGGGTCCCGATGGGATGCATCCACGTGTGCTGAGGGAGTTGGGAGAGGTGATTGCCGAATCGCTCTCTATCATCTTTGAAAGGTCCTGGAGAACAGGAGAGGTGCCTGAAGACTGGAGGATAGCCAATGTCACTCCGGTCTTCCAGAAGGGCAAGAAGGAGGATCCGGGAAACTACAGGCCAGTCAGTCTCACCTCTGTCCCTGGAAAGGTGTTGGAACAGCTTGTTCTGGATGCCATCTCCAAGCAATTGGAAGAGAAGAAGGTTATGAGGCATAGTCAGCATGGATTCACCAAGGGGAAGTTGTGCTCAACCAACCTCGTTGTCTTCTATGATGGCATCACCAGCTGGGTAGATGGGGGGAGAGCAGTGGATGTCATCTACCTTGACTTTAGCAAGGCTTTTGATACTGTCTCCCACGACATCCTGCTAGCAAAGCTGAGAAAGTGTGGGATAGAGGAGTGAACAGTGAGGTGGGTTGAGAACTGGCTGAGCTCAGAGGGTGGTGATCGGCGGCACAGAGTCCGGCTGGAGGCCTGTGACTAGCGGTGTTCCCCAGGGGTCGGTGCTGGGTCCGGTCTTGTTCAACATCTTCATCAACAACCTTGATGAGGGAATAGTGTCCGCCCTCAGCAAGTACGCCGATGACACAAAGCTGGGAGGGGTGGCTGACACGCCAGAAGGCTGTGCTGCCATTCAATGAGACCTGGACCAGCTGGAGTCAGGAAGAAACCAATTTGGTCAGGAAGAAACCAAATGAGGTTTAACAAGAGCAAGTGTAGAGTCCTGCACCTGGGAAGGAACAACCGCATCTATCAGTACAGGCTGGGGGACGACCTGCTGGAGAGGAGCTCTGAGGAGAAGGACCTGGGGGTCCTGGTGGACGACAGGTTGACCATGAGCCAGCAGTGTGCCCTGGTGGCCAAGAGGGCCAATGGCATCCTGTCGTGCATTAAAAGGGAGTGTGGCCAGCAGGTCAAGGGAGGTGATCCTCCCCCTCTACTCTGCCCTGGGCAGGCCTCACCTGGGGTACTGTGTCCAGTTCTGGGCTCCCCGGTACAAGAAAGACAGGGATCTCGTGGAAAGAGTCCAGCGGAGGGCCACAAAGATGATACGGGGCCTGGAGCATCTTCCTTATGAGGAAAGGCTGAGAGACCTGGGTCTGTTCAGCCTGGAGAAAAGAAGACTGAGAGGGGATCTCATCAATGTGTATAAATACCTGAGGTGTGGGAGACAGAGGGATTTGGCCAACCTCTTCTCAGTGGTTTGTGGGGCCAGGACAAGGAGTAATGGTCACAAGATAGAGCACAGGAAGTTCCGCATCAACATGCGAGAGACCTTCTTCACAGTGAGGGTGATGGAGCACTGGAACAGGCTGCCCAGGGAGGTTGTGGAGTCTCCTTCTCTGGAGATATTCAAGGCCCGTCTGGATGCCTACTTGGGCAGCCTGCTCTAAGGAACCTGCTTTGGCAGAGGGATTGGACTTGATGATCTTTGAGGACCTGTCGTGGTTTAACCCGGCCGGCAGCTAAACACCACGCAGCCGTTAGCTCACCCTCCCCGCTCCCTCTCTGGGACGGGGGAGAGAAATGGAAAGTGAAGCCCGTGAGTTGAGATAAAGACAGTTTAATAAGACAGGAAAATAATAACAAAATAATAATAATAATAATAACAATAATGATGATACAATGGTGATAATAGGAAAGTAATAATAATATGTACAAACAAGTGATGCACAATGCAATTGCTCACCACCCGCTGACCGATGCCCAGCTTAACCCCGGCCCCCTCCCCCGGCTAGCCACCCCTATATATTGTTTAGCATGACGTCAGATGGTATGGAATACCCCTTTGGCTAGTTTGGGTCACCTGTCCTGGGTCTGTCCCCTCCCAGCTCTTACTGCACCCCCAGCCTGCCTGTTGGCAGGACAGAGCGAAAGGCTGAGATGTCCTTGGCTTGGTATAAGCACTGCTCTGCAACAATTAAAACATCGGGGTGTTATCAGCACTCTTCTCATCCTAAGCCAAAACACAGCATTCCACCAGCTACTAGGAAGAAAATTAATCAGGACATCTATCCACCCCTTATTCCATACCGTTTATGTCATGCTCAGGTTACACTCTTTTCCATACATTCTAATTAGTCACCTACAGTAGTCATAGTAGTGATAACATACAGTATTATATAGTAATTAACATGGTACAATTCAGTTCATGGGCTATTCTCACCCAGTATTAAATCTCCTTGAGGTACACACCGGACCTCTCCGTTCTTTTGCATCACCCACCAAGTGTATCCAGGTCCCTGAGCGAAAACAATTCCACGAATAGGTTTGCCTTTTCCTGAGGCAGGAGTAGCCCAGACTGTTTTACCCAGCATATTTCTTACATGCACTACAGGAACTTTATCCCCATCTACAGTACGTAACAGGTTTGATTGGGCAGGTCCAGCTCGGTTGGCAGATCCCCTAGTATTGACTAACCAGGTGGCCTTTGCCAAATGCGTATCCCAATTTTTGAATGTCCCAGCACCCATTGCTTTCAATGTAGTCTTTAACAGTCCACTGTATCGTTCAACTTTCCCGGAGGCTGGTGCATGATAGGGGATGTGATACACCCACTCAATACCATGCCCTTTGGCCCAAGTGTCTATAAGGTTGTTTCGGAAATGAGTTCCATTGTCTGACTCTATTCTTTCTGGGGTACCATGTCGCCATAGGACTTGCTTTTCAAGGCCCAGGATAGTGTTCCGGGCGGTGGCATGAGGTACAGGATATGTTTCCAGCCATCCGGTGGTTGCTTCCACCATTGTAAGTATGTGGCGCTTGCCATTGCGAGTTTAAGAGAGCGTGATGTAATCAATCTGTCAGGCTTCTCCATATTTATATTTCAGCCATCGTCCTCCATACCAAAGAGGCTTTGACCGTTTGGCTTGCTTGATTGCAGCACATGTTTCACAGTCATAAATAACCTGTGCTATAGCGTCCATGGTCAGGTCCACCCCTCGATCACGAGCCCATCTGTATGTTGCATCTCTACCTTGATGGCCTGAGGTGTCATGGGCCCATCGGGCTATAAATAATTCACCTTTATGCTGCCAATCCAGGTCCACCTGAGCTACTTCAATCTTAGCAGCCTGATCCACCTGCTGGTTGTTTTGATGTTCTTCAGTAGCCCGATTCTTGGGCACATGAGCATCTACGTGACGTACTTTCCTCTTCCAGGTTCTCCACCCGAGCAGCAATGTCTTGCCACAAAGCAGCAGCCCAGATGGCTTTGCCCCTACGCTGCCAGTTGTTTTGCTTCCATTGCTGTAACCATCCCCACAGGGCATTTGCTACCATCCATGAATCGGTGTAGAGATAGAGAACTGGCCATTTTTCTCGTTCAGCAATGTCTAAAGCCAGCTGAATGGCCTTCACTTCTGCAAACTGACTCGATTCACCTTCTCCCTCAGCAGCTTCTGCAACTCGTCGCATAGGACTCCATACAGCAGCCTTCCATCTCCGATGCTTCCCCACAATACGACAGGACCCATCAGTGAACAGGGCATATTTCTTTTCATTCTCTGGTAACTGGTTGTACAGTGGGGCTTCTTCAGCACGACCCACCTCCTCTGATGATGATATCCCAAAGTATTTGCCTTCTGGCCAGTCCATAATCACTTCCAATATTCCTGGGCGACTGGGGTTTCCTATTCGAGCCCGCTGAGTGATCAATGCAACCCACTTCCTCCACGTAGCATCAGTTGCATGATGCGTAGAAGAGACCCTTCCCTTGAACATCCAGCCTAGTACCGGCAATCGGGGTGCTAGGAGGAGCTGCGCTTCAGTACCGACCACCTCCGAAGCAGATCGAAATCCTTCATATGCTGCCAATATCTCCTTTTCAGTTGGAGTATAGCGGGCCTCAGATCCTCTGTATCCCCGACTCCAAAACCCCAGGGGCCGACCTCGAGTTTCCCCAGGTTCTTTCTGCCAGAGGCTCCAGGTGGGGCCGTTCTCCCCGGCTGCAGTGTAGAGCACATTCTTTACATCTGGTCCTGTTCGAACTGGCCCAAGGGCTACTGCATGGACTATTTCCTGCTTGATTTGTTCAAAGGCTTGTCGTTGTTCAGGGCCCCATTCAAACTCATTCTTCTTACGGGTTACTTGGTAGAGCGGGTTTACAATCAGACTGTAATTTGGGATGTGCATTCTCCAAAACCCCACAACACCTAGGAAAGTCTGTGTTTCTTTTTTGTTAGTTGGTGGAGACATAGCTGTTATTTTGTTGATCACATCCATTGGGATTTGACGACGTCCATCTTGCCATTTTATTCCTAAAAACTGGATCTCTCGTGCAGGTCCTTTGACTTTATTTTGTTTTATGGCAAAACCGGCTTTCAGAAGGATTTGGACTATTTTCTTCCCTTTCTCAAAAACTTCCTCTGCTGTGTTACCCCACACAATAATGTCATCGATGTACTGCAGGTGTTCAGGAGCTTCCCCCTGCTCTAGCGCAGACTGGATCAGCCCATGGCAAATGGTAGGGCTGTGTTTCCACCCCTGGGGCAGCCGATTCCAAGTATATTGGACTCCCCTCCAAGTGAAGGCAAATTGTGGCCTGCACTCTGCTGCTAGAGGGATGGAGAAAAATGCATTAGCGATATCAGTTGTGGCGTACCACTTGGCTGCCTTCGATTCAAGTTCGTACTGAAGTTCCAGCATGTCCGGCACTGCAGCGCTCAGTGGTGGCGTCACTTCGTTCAGGCCACGATAGTCCACTGTTAGTCTCCACTCGCCATTAGACTTTCGCACTGGCCATATGGGACTATTGAAAGGTGAATGAGTCTTGCTGATCACTCCTTGGCTCTCCAATTGACGAATTAGCTTATGGATGGGAATCAGGGAGTCTCGGTTAGTGCGATATTGCCGCCGGTGCACAGTTGTGGTAGCGATTGGCACTTGCTGTTCTTCGACCCTCAGCAACCCCACAACAGAGGGGTCCTCTGAGAGACCAGGCAAGGTAGATAATTGTTTAATGCCTTCTGTCTCTAAGGCAGCTATACCAAAAGCCCACCGGAACCCTTTTGGGTCCTTGCAATATCCTCTTCTAAGATAGTCTATGCCAAGGATACATGGAGCATCCGGGCCAGTCACAATGCGGTGCTTTTCCCACTCATTCCCAGTCAGACTCACTTCAGCCTCCAATACAGTCAACTGCTGAGATCCCCCTGTCACTCCACAAATATAGATGGGCTCTGGTCCTTTATATCTCGATGGCGTTATAGTACATTGTGCACCGGTGTCTACTAAAGCCTTATACTTCTGTGCATCTGACGTGCCAGGCCATCGAATCCACACAGTCCAATAAACTCGATTGTCCCTTTCCTCCCCCTGGCTGGAGGCAGGGCCCCTCTAATCCTGGTCAGAATCTTCTTCATTTCTGTGTTTGAAGGACTGTCTGCTGGAAGTTGGAGCAGCAAACTTTTCAGAGAATCCCTTTTTCTTGATTGTTTTCTTTTGCAACTCACGTACCCGTGCCTCTAGGGTCGCAGTAGATTTTCCATCCCATTTTCTCATGTCCTCTCCATGGTCTCGTAAGTAAAACCACAGGGTGGCACGGGGTGAGTACCCACCATATCGTCTTCCTTGTGTGGATGAACGCCTACCCCTGATAGCTGAGACACTGCTTTGTACAGGTGCAGAGGAGAATAATCTCTCTTCAAGTTGGTGAACCTTTTCAGAAAGTTTCCCCCAAGTGTTCTCTTTTGGTCGGTGGACACTGGTTGGTTCAGGTGGGGAGGATGATAGATTCTCTTCAAGTTGGTGAACCTTTTCAGAAAGTTTCTCCACAGCTGAGACGCAGGCCTGTAAGGAAGAAGAGAGACTTTCTTCGTACTGCCGGAGTTGTTTAGCCGCTTCATCCACTGTGGGTTCCTCATCCTCTTTCCAGGCCATTATTGCCAATGAGCTGGCATATGATGATGGTGCACTCCGTACAAACTTCCGCCACATGGGTCGTGTACACCTGACTTCATCTGGATCTTTGGATGTTTGTCTGAGGTCTGGATCCTCATAAATCACTTCCCGTACGGCTAATTCCCTCAGGTACTGGATTCCCTTCTCCATAGTGGTCCACTTGCCTGGTAGACATAAAAGTTCTTCCTTGAAGGGATACCTTTCCCTCACAGCTGAGAGGAGACGCCTCCAGAGGCTGTGAGATTGTGCTCCATTTGCAATTGCTTTGTCAATGCCAGCGTCTCTAGCAAGGGATCCCAGTCGCTTGGCTTCCCTGCCGTCTAATTCCACACAATTGGCTCCAGAGTCCCAGCATCGGAGCAGCCAGGTGACAAGCTGCTCACCTATACAGCGACCAAAATCTTTTTGCACATCTCGTAACTCATGCTCGTTTAGGCTTCGGGTAGTTACTGTTGATTTTTCGGCATCCTCATCTTCCTCCTCCTGAACCCTTGATGGCCCAGCGTCGTCGTCGTCTCCGTTGTCACTATACCTAGATTTGGCAGAAGACTCTCTGCGTTCTAAACGACCTGAATCTCTATACCATTTTTTCACCTTCTCTACAGGGGCAGCTTGCACTGCTACTGCTCGTTTCTCTGACCTTGTTACAGGGTCTGCCACAGGGGTTGGAATAGCCGCAGGGTCTGTCACTAAGTTGATAGCAGTATCAATGGTAGCTCGATAGGCATGAGCCAGGCCCCAGCATGTTACAATGATTTGTGTCACTTTGGAACTGCCAGAATCATGACACCTTTTTCTCAAGCATTCTGCCAGTTTTTGAGGATTTTGCAGTTGTTCAGGGGTGAATTTCCAAAACACTGGGGGTGCCAACTGCTCTAGATGCCTGCCCATATCCTCCCATACTCCCTGCCACCCACAACTATACTGCCTCCGGGCAGATCTCCGGATGAGCTTCCTAAGTAGTTGTTTAACTTTAAGCAGAACCTGAAGCGCATTCAGGAGGCAGAACAACAGGACTATGCTGGTCTGAGTATCCCAAGGATATTCAATATCTTGGAGAGCTATTGTAATAAACTCGGAGGATAAGAGGGAGGTGAAGGAGGAAGGCATAGTGATCCAGGAGGATACAGGGGTGGTGAAGGAGAAAGGGAGAGTAATCGAGTAAGAAAAAATATCTTCCCCTTTCCCCTCCACAGATTGACTCCCTAATGGAAAAAAACAATAGGTATAATTGCTAATAGTTTCCAAGATACAGTTTCCAAAATACAGAGTCGACGATGTTACTGAGTACAAATACCAAGTTAGAGTCATGACCAGATATCTCATCGTCTCATAAGCCATTGCTACAACACTCAGTACCATAATGATCTGAAACCAGGGCCCGGAGAGGATAAACAACATGACAGAGAGCAAGTACGGAAAATAATGTACTATAATACTCAATTTGGAAAACAGGCGCAGCAGAGTTGAGATTAAAGCGATCAGCATTATGACAAGTGACTATTAAGCAGGTCTAATACTTACACCAATTTTAGTTTAACACACTGTGGTCAGATCTGCTGTTATCTCAACCTTTCGAGCCCCACGTTGGGGGCCAAAAAGACTGTCGTGGTTTAACCCGGCTGGCAGCTAAATACCACGCAGCCGTTCGCTCACCCTCCCCCCTCCCTCTCTGGGACGGGGGAGAGAAATGGAAAGTGAAGCCTGTGAGTTGAGATAAAGACAGTTTAATAAGACAGGAAAATAATAATAACAATAATAACAATAATGTTACAATGGTGATAATAGGAAAGTAATAATAATATGTACAAACAAGTGATGCACAATGCAATTGCTCACCACCCGCTGACCGATGCCCAGCTTAACCCCGAGCAGTCTGGCCCCCTCCCCCCAGCTAACCACCCCTATATATTGTTTAGCATGACGTCAGATGGTATGGAATACCCCTTTGGCTAGTTTGGGTCACCTGTCCTGGGTCTGTCCCCTCCCAGCTCTTACTGCACCCCCAGCCTGCCTGTTGGCAGGACAGAGCAAAAGGCTGAGATGTCCTTGGCTTGGTGTAAGCACTGCTCTGCAACAATTAAAACATCGGGGTGTTATCAGCACTCTTCTCATCCTAAGCCAAAACACAGCATTCCACCAGCTACTAGGAAGAAAATTAATTCTGTTCTAACTGAAACCAGGACAGGACCCTTCCAACCCCTACGATTCTGTGACTCTGTGAAGGGTGCTGCTTTAAGTTCCTCTAACTTCCACGTTTATTTTTCACAGTATGGGTGGGATCACTCTGTTCACAAAAGGAAAAGGCTCCCCCTGGTGAAGCGGTCCTTGGTGTACTACCTGAAAGGTAGAGAGGTGTGGATGCAGAATGAGTCCAGCTATCACCGCTTGTTGCATGAATATGCAGCCCAGCAGCTTCCCAGTGTTCTGAAGGAGAGAGAGTTTCACCTTGGAACCCTTAATAAAGTGTTTGCTTCCCAGTGGCTGAACCACCGACAAGTGGTGTGCGGGACAAAATGCAACACAGTAAGTGCCACCTCACTTGCTCCTCTTTCCCTTGCTTGTTACTTTCTCTTCTTCCATTTGTCTATAGTCCAAGCATGTGGGCTGACAAGGAAAATGTTAGGAAGTAATTATGAGCAGAGTTAAAATGATACATGGTGAATTTTGAATTAACGTATTATTTATCTGTGGCCCATTCTCATCTGAAAGCATGGTTCTGCACATACATGTACATGTATGGCTGTGAACCAGACCGTAAGGCTTGTGCCTGTGCTCAGCATCTCTCTAATCTGCACAGGGCAATTGACTTTTTTGGGGGATGGAGTGCAACGGGGGGTTGAATCTTTCCTCTTGCCATGCAAACAGGGAGTTAGTGACTGTCCCTATGATTTCTAAATGATAAATATAATGTCGGACAGAATTTGCTCATAAGATGTTTTTTTCTTATTCATCATCCTCTATTTTGGTTTTACGTGTTGTTCTGTCCTGATGTTTAGGTAACTTACCTTGTTCACATAGTTTTATATGTTTTAACGAATGCTGAAATGGCAGGCTCTGAAACTGATTTTTGGATTTGAGAAGTTATAGGGGAATATAAAAATGGTGTCTCGTGATTAATAACTGGAGATCATACAAACCGGTAAATCTTTTCTCCTGGAGTTAGTGGTCTGGCCTCATTGGCTAAGGCTGCAATTTCACGTATTTATTTCTGATTAAATTAGTGTGGAATCCAGAATTTATTCTCTGCAGGTTGGTTAGTTCTGCTGAAATGAATCAAGTGTTTAAGAAATGTATAGATCCAGCATCTTATAATCCTCAAAGCGTATGAGTTGATGGGATTGTCTCTTTGCTTTCATGACTTCTGAGCAGAAGCTGCACTCTGTGGTCTGACTTGCAAGGGACAGAGATTTTTTTTTTGTTTTGTTTTGGATGTTCTATAATTATTTATAGTTGCACAGCAGGAGTGTTTTGTGCAGCAGCACTAAAAAGCAAGGCCTAGTTGTATAAACAGCCTTATGTGGTGGTTTTACTCAGGTGGGCAGCCGAGCTCCACCACAACCGCTCTCTCACTCCCCCTCTCCTCAAAGAGGAAGGGGGAGAAAATACAACACAGAGAACTCGAGGTTTGAGATAAGAAAGGTTTAATTAAAGGGAAAGGGAATGGGAGGAAAAAACAGAGACAAAAGAAGCAATCAGTCCGCGCAGAAGCACAGAGAGAGGAAAAATTATTCTCTACTTCCCATCAGCGAGCGGTGTTCGGCCACGTCCTGGGAAGCAGGGCCTCAAACGCGTAGTGGTTGTTCAGGAGGAACAGCCCCGTCCCCCACGAGAGCCCCCCCTTTTATTGCTGAGTGTGACATCAGGTGTTATGGAATATCCCTTTGGTTGGTTTAGGTCAGCTGCCCCAGCAATGTCCCCTCCCCATCACTTGCCCACCCCCAGCCTGCTGGCTCTTGGGGGCTTGAAAGGAGTCCTGATGCTGTGCCAGCACTATGCAGCAATAGACACAACACTGGAGTGATATCAGTGCTGTTCCAGCTACGAGTGCAGAGTACAGCACTGTGTGGGCTGCTGCAGGGAAAAGGTGACTCCAGCTCAGACAGACCCAACACACCTTATAACAGGAATAAGCCCGAAGTAGAATCTCTCTGCCTTCTTTCTCCACATGTGGTCGTCACCTCAGCTGGTCAGCAGCCAGCACCCTTCATGGAACAGCTTCCAGGGGACAAACACCTGCTGAAACACCAGCTCTCAAAATCTCGTTTGCCCTAACGAGATCATTGCAGGCTTTGTAGCACCACAACACTTTTGCTGTGTTCTGTAACTTGCTTAGTTCCACAGCAGCTGCAGCAAAGATAAATGGGCAAGTGTGTTGTGAACGCAACCTTGCAGAAATTGTTGGTGACCAAATAATCACGGAACTGAAGAGGGATTCAAGCACGTTGTCGTTAGCTCTGCAAATGCTGCAGGGAGGTATGTGCTTCTGCAGCTAGGCTTATGTTACAGATGGATGTTGCCTTTTGTTAGGCAAAATGTACTGATGGCAAAAATCAACTTCATGGTGAAAAATATATTAAATAGGAATAGTGTAGTAGCTCTAGCTCACTTGCTTTGCGCTCATGTTTAAGTAGAGCATTAAACAACACTTCAAGTACAAGAGTTTCTCTCTCATCTCCTGAGTAAGCAACCTAATAAAGATGAATTCTTTTGCCTAATCTCCTGCAGTGAAGCTGTGGCATTTAAGCTGGGAGTGAATCTAAAACAACTTGTCTAACTTTAATGGAGCTGCACTGGTGTTGCATGTAATGCAACAGAAAAACATAAACCAAAGCAGTTGTTTTAATCAAAGCTTAAGCGTGGCATGGGGAACTTTGAGCAGTTCATTTATAAATTGCCTTTGGCTATGCTGTGCCAGAGGTATTCACTGTTATAAATGACTGAGTCCCAAATAGGGTTACAATCAAAGTTTACAATTTATTAAAGGAATAGAGGTAAGCAAACAGCGCTGGGTGCGCCGGGAGTCTCTGCTCCACCAAGACACGCACCTCACCCCCGCCAGAGTCCCCTTTTTTATAGCTTGGTTGTTCTGGGTGTACGTGGCATATCCTGGTATGTCCTGCGGTTGCACGTACTGTTGCTAGGGGGTCATCTCGGAGCTCTTGGTGGTCGTGAGGATGAAGGCCGTAGTCTTCCTCTGCGTTGCGGGTTTGCGATCTTGCTGAGCAAGCACTATACGTGTTCTTATCAGGATGGGCAGCTGGAGACTTTCCAGCTATACAGGGTTGTCACAGCCCCCACAAGCTTCCCCACTGGTTAGATTAACAAACTTATTATACAATAATTATTACATTCACTGTTTTTAATAACAAAACAAAAATATGCTCTTGTCATAAGAGGAGGAGCTTTGCTTTTTTAGTCACCTCACAGTACTGGTCATCATAAACGTTGAAGAGAATATGGAGCTCTCAGTCAGTAGTTCACTTTTAATGAGTGTTATAGCTTGTTTCATTATTTTGGGCAACTTTCTATCCGAAAACATGGGGGTGGGCAAGCCCCGTGGTTGAGATAACATTAGACTCTTAACGATGAGGTCTGTTGGGAATTGGCATAATTGTTCGATCTAAGCTTGCTTTAAGCAACCAGGGGTAGGCCTTAGAAATCTCAGGGCCTGCTGTAGCTGAGCAAACCAAGCTGCCAGAGTAACTGTGAGAAGCTCCCACTGCAATGACTCCCACATCACCCAATTAAGGAACTCAGATAATATTGTTATCAGCAGCTGGCCTCAAGGACTAGGTCTACGTGGCCGTTAAGCACAAAGGGGGTTGTTTTCCTAACTTCTAATCAAAAGGGGGGCTCTTTTCTTGCAGGTGGTGTTATTTTCTTAACGGTTTGTCTGAGTGCTTTTGACCAATAATCTTGTGTGAAACACTGTCCACCCCTGTAAAATTCACTATAAAAGTTGGGCGATTCGGGCAATAAAATGGTGAAGCATGATCTGACTCTGCTGGTGTCTGTCGTGCTTTCGTCCGTGCTTCGCAACAAATGGCGCCCGAACAGGCTGAGACCTGAACTGGACCTGAACAGGACATCGCAGCGGGAGACCTGAACAGGGCCTGAACAGGACATCGCAGCGGGACAGACATTGCACCGGAGCAGGACATCGCAGCACCGGAGCAGACATCGCAGCCGAGCACGGACATCGCAGTGGCGTCGGGGCGAACATCGCAGCGCAGCGGGACACCAGCGGCGCCGGCACATCCGAACGCAGGTAGAGCAGGAGACCAGCGGCGTTGGGACCAGCGGCGCCGGGCGCCGGGACATCGGCGCGGCGCCGGGACCAGTGCCGCCAGGGACCAGCGGCGCCGCGACATCACAGCGCCGAGACTGAGACATCGGAGCGGCGCGGGACATCAGAGCGCCGCCGGAACATCGGAGTGGACATCGGAGCGGACATCGCACCGGCGCTGCAACGACCAGACACCGAGCCGCAAACACTGTACAAAGGACTCACGGTAAGACACGGGGAAAGGAAACTGTGGGAAGCGTGGGAAAAGATCCGCGGGGAAGCGCGGGAAACGGAACCGCGCAGGGACGCGGGAAAAGGAGCCGCGGAAAACGCGGGACATTGAAATAATCGCGGTGCGACGCGGGACATCCGAGATGGAGTTGCTACGGGAGACCAGAGGCGTCAGTGGACAACGGTAGTCGACTCTCACCGTGTGGCGAGTCGGCACAGAGCAGAGGGACGGACATCAGGACCCTGCAGCCTGTCTGACGTAACCATGGAGGCAGCGGCAGCAGCGGCTGTGCTGCTTCTCTCTAGCATTCCTTTTATAAGAGGTTTATCTTGCAATGCAAAAAAGACTATTCGTCCCCAGATCGGTGTTATAACTATGTTTCTGGATAACATTCCGTGGGGTTGCCACATTCTACAGATTACTAATGACGACTTAGCTCTATTGCGGGGCAGGAGTGCAGAGACGCAGATTACACTGCCAAATGACCACCGGCAGGCTCTTTCACAAACAGCTTCTAAGGTTGCAGCCGGCACTGCCTGCAGACGTTACACTCTCTTTCCTAACTAGTAATCATGTGTCTCATCCATTTGTGGTGAATGGTCAGTGGCAAAAAGAAAAGGGGGAGAGTAAGGGGCGACAAAGACAGAAACAGTACCAGGAGGATGCCACTGACACTAACAGCACGGGTAATAGGAGTAGTATAAGTGACACAGGTGTGGGGCGGTGGCGGGCGCTGCCGCGCTGCGGGGCACTCTGCCTGCTGCTCGCCCTCGCCGGCCTGTGCACTGCTGCTGACAGTGTTAGAGCAAAATGTGAAGACTGCTCAGATGGCAGTGATGAGAGTGCTTGTGTGAAGAAGACGTGTGCTGAATCTGACTTTGTGTGCAACAGTGGTCAGTGTGCGCCAAACAGACGGCAGTGTGATGGGGATCCAGACTGTGAAGATGGGTCTGACGAAAGTGCTGAGCTGTGTCATATGAGAGCATGCCGGGTAAATGAAATCAGCTGTGGTCCTCAGTCAACCCAGTGTATCCCAGTGTCCTGGAAATGTGATGGTGAAAAAGACTGTGACAGAGATCCTGATTGCAAGGATGGAAGTGATGAAATTAACTGCCTTTCTCAGACCTGCAGGCCAGACCAGTTCAGATGTGAAGATGGGAACTGTGTCCATGGGAGTAGGCAGTGCAGTGGTGTGAGAGACTGTCTGGATGGCACTGATGAAGCAAACTGTAACAATGTTATTCAGTGCTCTGGACCTGGCAAATTCAAGTGCAGAAGTGGAGAATGCATAGATATCAATAAAGTGTGTAACCAGCAGAGAGACTGCAAGGACTGGGGTGATGAGCCCCTGAAGGAATGCATCATAAATGAATGTGACTGTCCAGCTGGGTTTGAGTTTGTAGACAAGAGAAACTGTGGAGACATTGATGAATGCCAAAACCCTGGTATCTGTAGTCAAATCTGTATCAACCTGAAAGGTGGCTACAAATGTGAATGTAGCCATGGCTATCAGATGGATCCTGCTACAGGAACCTGGAAAGGGCCATACGGGTACAGAAATACAAATAACACCTGTGATTACAATGACACTGCTAAGCAGGGTTTAGGGGTTTATGGCACGGAGACAAGGGGTAACAACTACAGTGTTTGGAACAATTGTACAGCTTTGGCCTTACCTCCTGATGTTTTTCTGATTTGTGGGGATAGGGCCTGGCAAGGTATCCCTGCAAATGCTATCAGATGTCCATGTTACTTAGATAAACTCATTGTATTTGCTCCTAGCTTGTTACAGTTGCGTGAGATCACCAGACATAAATGGGCATTGCTTGCACCGGATTGCAATGATAATGTTGAATTGTGTGGGGTTGCAGCTAGAGCGGCATTGGCAATTTTAGTGCCTGGAGTGGCATCTGCAGCCGCACGTAACAACTGCTTGGCTGTGGGGATCGGCTGTGGTGTGGACACCCCTAGGTGCACCCTGAGCGTTTTGTTCGGAGGGGACTCCACTCTCAGCTGCTCACCGCAGGAGCAGACAAAGATCTCCTGAAGCTGCAGACAAACAGTATGTTTTCAGCTGCTGGAGGGATACTAACTGGAGTGTTAATAATTGTGTGTGTTATTCTTAAATGTCCAGGTATTTTGTGTTGAAAGTATTTGTGTAAGGGTAAGGTTTTAAAACAAAGTGTTGCAAGTCATTTCACGAGGAACACAATGAGAGACAATACTTGTTTGTTTGCTTATCATTCTAAATTATGTTCTTGTGGTATGATTGAGAGTGAGATGTGCCAGAGGCCTCTGGGTGTGCGATTGTGCTCTGTATGTGTGATTGTACTGTGTGAATGAGAGCGTGCTTTTGCCATAGTGCAGGTCATTGCCTTAGTGCAGGTTTGCCACAGTGCAGGTTATTGCCTTAGTGCAGGTTATTGCCGTAGTGCAGGATTCCGGAATATGGCCCTAGTACAGGTTATCGTTGCCATAGTGCAGGATTCCGGAATATAGCCATAGTTCAGGTTATTGTTGCCATAGTGCAGGATTCCGGAATATAACCATAGTACAGGTTATTGTTGCCATAGTGCAGGATTCCGGAATATAGCCTTAGTACAGGTTATTGTTGCCACAGTGCAGGATCCCGGGATATAACCATAGGGCAGGCTAAAAGCATAGGAAATTGGTGCCGGCAAAAATCAGAAGAAATGGATTTATTACAGCGCTGTTAGAAAAACGGGGAGTCAATTTTAAGCAACTAGCAGGGCTAGTTGTGATCGGTTGAGCAAAATCAAGTTTCACTAGTACGGAGTCATTGTTTGAAGTAGCCACTTGGAGAAATTTAAGGGAATGTACTGTTTAGACCTTTTCAACTCACAAATTCATTACTTTCCTGAAAGAGCACATGAGAAAGAGTCAATATGGTATCAATCCTTTCAATCAATGGTTCACTGATTTGTTTGAAACAATGCATAGATGGTTACTGGGATTAGTCAAAGGGGGATTAAGGATTCTGTTCATTGTGGTGTCAATCATCATTACACGTAGTATTGTGATAAATGTGGTTAAAGGGTTACTTGCAAAAAGTTATAGGGATTTTGAAGTGGTGCCAGAAACAGGTACCCAGTGGATCACTGCAAAGTGGACTGAAGCAGTTTTAGAATCTGCACACGCTGAAGACGACCATGAAGAGATTCCTGATAATCATTCTGACAATGACATGGGCTGTGACACCTCAAGGACTGTCAAGAACAGCCTTTGATCACCATCAAGTGATTAGGTTTAAGTGTGTTACTATTAAGTTGTGTTACTTACTATCAAATTGTGTTACCATTAAGTGCTTACAGTAATTGTAGTGTTATTAGGATTAAGTTATATAGTTGTGTTATGTTATGTATTTGACATCTGCTGTAAAACCAAGTACTGCTTGTACAAAAAGAAAACGGGGGAATTGTTGGGAATTGGCATAATTGTTCGATCTAAGCTTGCTTTAAGCAACCAGGGGTAGGCCTTAGAAATCTCAGGGCCTGCTGTAGCTGAGCAAACCAAGCTGCCAGAGTAACTGTGAGAAGCTCCCACTGCAATGACTCCCACATCACCCAATTAAGGAACTCAGATAATATTGTTATCAGCAGCTGGCCTCAAGGACTAGGTCTACGTGGCCGTTAAGCACAAAGGGGGTTGTTTTCCTAACTTCTAATCAAAAGGGGGGCTCTTTTCTTGCAGGTGGTGTTATTTTCTTAACGGTTTGTCTGAGTGCTTTTGACCAATAATCTTGTGTGAAACACTGTCCACCCCTGTAAAATTCACTATAAAAGTTGGGCGATTCGGGCAATAAAATGGTGAAGCATGATCTGACTCTGCTGGTGTCTGTCGTGCTTTCGTCCGTGCTTCGCAACAGAGGTCATCAGGAATATAAGAGTTTAGAGGGAACAAAGAAGGGTGATTAAGGAGATGCCATGCAGTCTCAGGTTGCTTGTTCTCCAACTGTTAAGGCATGGAAGTTTCTGGGTGTTTGCTGTTGTTGTTACATTCAAAGTTGTTTGACCAATGAAAAGTTGTTTTGAAAAGAACTGCTGTGGAGAGAAGGGTATAAGAGGGGAGCCTGCCCTCAAGATAAAAAAAAAAAAAAAGGCAACACGATATAATGAAGTTATGTCATCAATAAAGAAGCAGAAAGAAGGAATGAAAAGGAACAGGCTAGCAGAATGGAGACCAGGATGGGAACAGGCACTTTGATCGCCTCATGAAGATAGGTTCGGCCAGACTCAGCAAACTGCTCAAAGAAGCTCATACTGAAAGTCGCTGGAAACAGGTGCACTGGAGCTGGGAAGAAGCTCGAGCTGAGAGAAGCAAACCCACGCACACAACTGCCCCTCGCTGGTAAGCAGTTGTGCATTATGGGGATTAGGAACAAAGACTGTCCTGGTAACCTTACAGCTTATTCTCCTTATTAACAATCAGACAGTTTATGAGCCTGAAATATGGGACCAAATTGAGGTCAAGGTGTGGGACTCTGCAACTAAAAACGACAAGCTTGCAGCGGGATTGCTCGGCACCTGGCGAGCAGTCTCTGAGGCCTTAAAGAGCCATGTGGGACCACAGTCAGACACGTGTGGTTTTCCAGACAGTGAGGGAGCTGTGGGCTTGTCCACCGATCCTTCTGCTATGCCATCAGCCCCTCTGCTGCTACTGCCATCGAAGGCTTTCGCTGTTACACCCCTTGGTGACCTGGACGTGCCTTTTGACCCAGGCCCTATTGGCCTTGAAAAGGAGATGGATTTTCTTCGATTCGGGAAGAGTGGGATACATAAGGCCCAAAGACCGAGTTGCTTGACAACTTAAAGCAAGACATATTGTTCAAAAGGAATGGAAGATGGAGACTTTTAAGTCATGGAATTTAAAGGCTTGTTTGTTACCTTTCCTGATTGTACGTATGTATAGGCGTACTTGGGTTTAGTATGTAAAAGCAGTGTTCTATATATTTGGAATGTTTGATGTTTGTGTGTGTGTGTTGGTAGAGCATAGACTCCCCGCACACCCAGCGCTGTTTACTTGCCTTTTATACCTTTTATAAATATTACTAGATTCAGATTGAGTTGAGACTTCATTTGTAACATAATGGTAATAGTAATACTACTAATAATGCGTACAAAACAAGTGATGCACAATGCAATTGCTCGCCACCCGCTGACCGATGCCCAGCTTAACCCTGAGCAGTCCAGCCCTCCTCCCCCAGCTAGGCACCCCTATATATTGTTTAGCATGACATCAGATGGTATGGAATACCCCTTTGGCCAGTTTGGTCAGCTGCTCTGGGTCTGTCCCCTCCCAACTATTGCTGCACCCATAGCCTGCCCGCTGGCAGGACAGAGCAAGAAGCTGAAACGTCCTCAGCTTGGTGTAAGCACTACTCTGCAACAATTAAAACATCAGCATGTTATAAGCACTCTTCTCATCCTAAGCCAAAACATAGCACCCTACCAGCTACTAGGAAGAAAATTAACTCTGTCCTAACTGAAACCAGGACAGGAAGTACCAGACATACTGCTACTTGGGAATACCCAATATATGGGGGGGGGGAAGGGGGAGAAAGACAAGTACCAAATTGGTATTCAACAGAAAAGTGTTTCCTGGATGTATGTGAACATGTAAGAAAGAGGTGTTTTTTTTCTAGAGATGTTACATTGTTTAGAGTTACATTGTTTAGCGGGAAGGGATGTGGTATTGAGATATGCTTGCAGTGATGACAAAGCTTAACAGACAACCTTGTAAAATGCAGACAACCAGACTCCCTAGTGCAAATTAGGTGAAATTCATGGTATCAAGTCAAGCCAGATAAGGGAAGAAACATTACCACCTCGCAGATTAAAAAGTCAAAAGAAATTTTAAAAAATAACAGGCTGGTAACTGAAAGCCATGTATTATCTGTGAAACATCAGATAGGTTGTGAACCTGGGCTACCCAGTCAATGGGGAAACGGGAGGGTCCCGGCCGTCAAGAAATAAAGTATATAAACTGTACTATGTGACTAGTAGGTGCGCTCCTGCTTGTGGGATGCCCGCCATTACAATCGCGAATAAAAATGCAACTTCACTGAGATCCTCGCCTGAGCCTAAGTTATCGGCTACAGAGTGTTTCTCACAATTTGGGGGCTCCTCCGGGATCCTGTCACCTACTGGGGAGCCCCACTGCCGCAGCAACAGGAAGGCATGCCCTGCTGATTTCAGCGGTCCTGTGCATCAACAGTGGTGGTTCTGCAGAGAGCTGATAGAGGGCCTGAGACTGATTAAAGAGGCAGTATCCATTAAGTAGTGGGGAAGGGAAGAAGGTAGGCACTTCGGGTTTAAGAATTGATCCGGTAACTCTGTGCACAGACCAAGGTAAGAAATACTAAGTATTGCCTTGGGGGTTTTGGTGAGACTCTGTGATGTGTGATTGAGACGTACTTTTGTACGAAGCGAGTGTGGAGTCCTGATCCACGGTTCCGTAGCTCCACGAGGGGCGCGGCCGGAGACGGATGAAGCGTGAGATAAGGGAGAGAAAGGAAGAGACTTGGGAAATTTGGTGTACGGTAATCCTTGCCCCGGGAAGTGCTTGGAAGTACACCAGGAAATTTGGTAAACTAATAGGTGTGCTGTACCCTTTGTACTGTGATGTGCTTGGCAGTACACCCCCATTTTCCAGAATCAGAATGTTAGTGTGTGGTACACTGCAGGAGGGAAAATTCTGTAGCAGCACACCTACAAGGGCTAGGAAAAATGGGAAATATGGGTTCCAGGGGACAGGGAGATATCCCTGGGGGAGTGCCTACTAACAGTCCTATAGGAAGGATGCTGAGAAATTGGAAGAATAACCCCAAAATTAGAGGAGATGATAAAAGAAGAAAATAGTTAAATATTGTGTATCAGTCTGGACAAGAGAGCCAATTAAGGAAACAGCAGTATTTTGGCTAAAATACTAGTCTGATGAAAATTCAGGCTTTAAATTTGTGTAAACAATAAGATTCCTTTTTGGCCTTACCAAATAGTAACAATACTAATACTAACTGTTTATCCTCTTAGGTGAACTCCCCCCCTCCCTACAGCAGAGAGCTTAGGAGTTTTAAGAAGGAGATGAAGTCTTTAATTGAGGACCCCATAAGGCTAACTGAACTATTACACCAATTCCTAGGGCCTAACTGTTGCAGGAAGAATGGCCGAAAACATGACAGACACTAGTATGGTCAGATCATGCTCCATTTTATTGCCCGAATAGCCTAACTTTTATAGTGAACTAAACAGAGGCGGATAGTGTCTCACACAAGATTATTGGTCAAAACCACTCAGACAAACAACTATAAGAAAACAACCCCACCTGCAAGAAGACAACCCCCTTGTGATTAGCAGTCACATAGACCTTGTCCTTGAAGCCAGCTGCTGGTAACAATATTTTTCTAAATTCCTCAATTGGGCGATGTGGGAACGCTGTCATGGGAACTTCTCATAGTTGCCCTGGTAGCTTGGTTTGCTCAGCTGCAGCAAGCTGTGGGATCTTTGCTGTTTCAAAAATCCCTCAACACCTAACTTATACTCTTGGGGGGATGACTTGCGGAAAACGGACTCCACAATCAGTAAGATTGTAAAGTAAGTATGTTTATTCAGCGCTGGGCAGCACGGGAGGTAGTCCCGCCAAAGTCGTGCGCACCTGACACAGCAAATTGCCTTGGATATATGCAGTAAAGAGTTACATACGCATGAAGTTTCACACTACGCCTATACATATTCATAACCTGTCCCCGCTTCGTATTAAAATTAGTTCCAAGGAGTCACTTCCATAAACTCCTCCCATCTGCGCTTGCGCAGTGTATTCTAGTGTTGGTCGTTGGGGGTCGTGGGGATGAAGATTGATGACTCTTCTTCGTCACCACTAGTTGACCTCTTGTCTCTGCGCAGACTCAGTTGCTCCTTGGCTCTTGTCCATCCGCAGGACCAGTTTCTTAAGATAGGCTCACACTCTTATCAGGAGACTGACCTTGGTAAAGGGGCCCAAGGCTTCTTGCTTTAATTAATTTGAGCATCCCAGTTTCATGCTATCACTCTATCTCTACTTGATAAGATTCCCCTAACTTCCTATCTGTTCCCCCTTTTATAAAAGTTAGTAAATTCTTTTTTAAAAAGTTAGTGATTTATTGTATTCTCCTAACTCCCTCTCTCAGGGAAATGATGTGTATACTATGTATGTTGTTTACAGGGGAAGAAATGAGAATGATCAGGAGGAGAGCTGCTATACAAGAATGGGAAGGAGCTCATCCTCCAAGACCAGGGATAATACCGGCAGAGCAGGGGTGCCCACTTGCCGATCCTGGCTGGAGTGGTGGTAGTGTGCAGCACAGGGGTCATGTGGGAGACTTGGGGTTGGGGTGGGGGAGTGCTCGGGGGTGAGTCCCGGGGACCCGGTGTCCTGGGGGCTCTTGAAAGTTCATTTGGTGGTTGGAGCCTGGCCATATACATAGCGGGGGAAGGCTCCGCAGGGTGGGAGGATGTAGTGAACAGTCACTGGGGGCCCTACTGCGGGAGGCCCTGGAGGTGTATGCCAGGAAGGGAGATGAGAAGGAAAAGCAGAGAGCAAAACTAATGGCATTGACAGTGCAGCAGGTAATGAGGCAGAGGGTTGGAGAAAGAGGAAGAAAATCTTCAGGGGGAGTCAGGGCCAGGATGGAAAGGAGAGGAAGAGAGATGAAGGAATGGCAGGCAGGGAAGGCTGCCTGTGTTGCAGCCTGAATCCCAGCAGGGGCAGGTTTTGATAAGATGTTTTAAGTGTGGCCATGCTGGCCACATCAAATAGGAATATCCAGAGTGGAAGAAGGAGGAGAGAAGGAAAATGGGATGAAATATGTTATACTGATATGTTGTTTCAGCATCCTGGAGGGAGGAAGGTATGGAATTAAGTTGGCCCCTGACAGCATTTGATGAAAGTACAGGCTGGAGAAAGATAAAAAGAATTTTTAAGAGTTATTGAAGATGTTAAAGCTGTGGTATGTAGTGTTTGACAGAGCTGTTTGAAGTTGAATGAGCAGGGAAAGAGACTGTAGGCATTATCTAAGTAACAGTCTAGAAGTTTTGTTATATTTGCTGTGGTGTTTGGTCACTTTCACAACTATCCAGAATAGGGGGGAGGGGGGGTAGCCTGCTCCACCAGGGGCCTCTCCACAGGCTGCAGGGGGACTTCGGCTCCAGTGCCTGGAGCGCCTCCTCCCCCTCCTTCTGCTCTGACTTTGGTGTCTGCGGGGAGGTGTCTCGCTCTCCCAGCTGCTGTTTTTGTTTGTTTGTTTTCGAGGATGTGCTCTCACAGAGGCATGGACTGTGTTCCTCATGGCTTGGCTCTGGGCAGTGGTGGGCCCCTTTGGGGCCGGCTGAAATTGTCCCTTTTCTGCCACCGGGTGGCTTCTGGATTCTTCTCGCGGACGCTGCCACTGCAGCTTCCCCCCCAACCTTGCCCCCGAACCCAATACACTGGGGCAGCTGGGTCATTACTGGCCTGTAAAGTATCAGGGATTAAATTAACTAATGAAACCCTAAAAAGTGATGAGGGGTAGAAGGGGCTGGGATAACAGTGCCACTTTTGGGGGACACCAAGCTGAGACTAGGGGATAAAATGTTTACTGGTTAATTATTGTATGTACCCAAGGCAGGGACTAACTTGTTGGGAAGGGATTTGATGATGAAATTGGGCATTCAACTAGTAAATTGTTAGACTGGAATAACAGTGTTATTAATGGAGTGCTCTCAGGCCCTGAGAGCAAAGATATATTCACCTCTGACTGGAAAGACCCTGAAATGGGGGTGGAAGCAACAATAAAAATGGACAGTTTTACCTCAGGGGTTTACAGGGTCACCAATTTATTTGGGCAAGTTCTAGAACAGATTTTGAAGCAATTGCACCTCCCGAGGAGGTATTACTGTTACTGATTCAAAGATCGAAGCCGAAATTCCTTTAAGTGGTATATTCTTTATTGCAGCGCTGGATGCACGGGGGATCTCTCCACCTATCGTGCATACTCAAAGCAGAAAGCAGTCTTGAATTTATACAATCAATCTATCAATATTCTACAAGCACCTATACATATGCATTACCTATCCCCGCCTTCCCTCGCTTCTCATGCTAATTAGTCTTTTGGCACCTTGCGCCTGCGCAGAGCCTTCCAAGAATTGTGGGCAGGGGTCTTTGGGACGTGGGCAGGGGTCTTTGGGAGGAAGACCCCGAGTCTTCCTCACAGTGTACTTTTCACCTTTGGTCAGGAATCTGCTGAATTGG
The DNA here is from genome assembly GCF_009819795.1 of Aythya fuligula. Classification (NCBI taxonomy): domain Eukaryota; kingdom Metazoa; phylum Chordata; class Aves; order Anseriformes; family Anatidae; genus Aythya; species Aythya fuligula. The sequence continues at coordinate 1,414,130 of NC_045594.1, read as the reverse complement.
CAGGTTTCTTAATTGCAAGAGCTGGTTGTTGCTAATTCTTCCGTTTGTTGTATCTTTATAATGAATTCCAATGTCCAGTTTTGAGATTTATAGTCCTTACGTTTGTTTCTCTGTCCGTCTGCCGCTTCCTTATCATGAGTTCCAGTGTCTTGTTTCGAGATATACAGTCCATGTCTGGGGATTGTCCTTGCCTCCCCAATGCCTCCCCAATACCTCCTTAATCAATCCCCCCTTTTCTTTTCCCATGCAAATTCTTTTGCATCAGATACTTTCATTATTTACAGTAACACAACAAAGCAGGCATCTAAACAACATGCACACAAATATTCCTAATACTACTAATGCGATTAGAGCAATGAACACTTGTTTCAACCATTGAAAATTGGGCAACCAGGAGGTTAACTTATTCCATATTTCACTAAAACTCCACGAAAGATCATCTTTACTGATATCATGTAGGACCCTTGTCTGCTTCCATATTTTTTCCAGGTCGGTAGAGATCCTTCCACTCTGATCTACATACACACAACAACTTGTGTTTATTACTGTACAGACTCCCCCTTGAGCGGCCAGTAACAAGTCCAGGGCCATCCGATTTTGTAATACTACCTGTGATAAACTAGATATCTCTTCTTGTTGAGCCTTTATAGCATCCAGAGTTTTGTTTTCTAACTTCTCTATAATTGCAGAAATATTAACTATCGCCTTTTCCAATTCACTCACTCCTAACCATGGGATAAACCATCGAACGAAATTATGAAAAGCGGTGTGTCTCTCTATCAATGGATTGTTAATTTTTCATCTGATTCTCCGCATATGAGTTCTCAAGTAACCTCGAGGCACTACATCATGTACTGTCATATTGGGGACTACCGCTCCAAGAGTGCAAGTTCCCTTCCAATTCTCAGGCAAGACCTTACGAGCTGTATCGTTGCATAGCCAATACCACCCTTTTTCTTCTGGAACCGTCCAGCTGGTTGAATTTACCCAGCCGCTAGTCGTACTAATATCAATTGTTCAATTACAAGATGTCTGATTTCCCACATAAGTAGTATCCGTATTTATACAATGCTGTTTTCCTATACCCTTAGGCGGGTTACACCTTTGTACACATACATAATAGGATTCTAACGGCATGAAGCTACTCACTTCTAGTTCCAAAACTTCTTAATATTTTCGACCCCAAGATGTGTTTTCCCACAAATTAGTCCAAGATAAGTTTGCAGGCAAGGGAATCCCGATTAACGATACACCCTTATTCCCATGCTGTGGCAGATGGGTGCATACCCAACAGTTCGTCTTATTAGTTACTTGAGAAATTGTTTGTATTAAGGTCAGGTGTAAGTTCTCATCCCAAGTTGCCCACCCCGAATCCGAGAACCGCACCCCTGCAATCATTAGGATCTGGAAAACCGTAATTTTGTTGGTCCAATTGGAGTGGTGGTCCATATCCTCGCCGGGACCTTCTTCACCCTTGAATTGTGGATCCAAGCTGCTTGCTTCTTAATCTTAATGGCGGTGTGTGTTGTCAGTAACACTTGGTATGGTCCCATCCACTTTCCTTCCATTTTTCCTGTAGGGGTTGTCCTGAAAAAGTCTTTATATATATATAATTCCCGAGCTTAAAGGGGTGGATTGGTTGATCCAACCCTCTAGCCCTGGTCCCTAAAACAAATTTATGTACTTTATTTAATTGTTTCTGAAGTTCAGTTATATAAGCATATAAATATTCTGATCCTAACTGCGTTAGGTCCTCTCCACTAAATAGAAATTGCTATGGCCTTCCATATAAGATTTTGAAGGGACTCAAATTCCCTTTTATTCTAGGTTTAACTCTAATTCCAAGTAATGCTAAAGGGAGGGATTGAGGCCATGACAAATTAGCTTCTTATCCAATTTTAGCTATTTATTGTTTAATTAAATGGTTCATTTTTCTACCTGTCCACTTGCCTGTGGTCTATAAGGAGTATGCAGTTGCCAATCTATCTTTAGAATCTTACTTATCTGTTCTACCACTTGTGCACAAAAATGTGAAACTCTATCAGAAGACATTGCTACTAGAATCCCAAAGCATGGTATTATTTCATTTAACAAGACTTTAACCACTTCTCTTGCTTTGTTTGTTCGACAGGGAAAGGCTTCAGGCCTTCCTGAAAACGTGTCAGTCAGAACCAGTAATAATGATATCCCCCTTTTCTAGGGAGTTCTGAAAAATCAATTTGCCACTGTTGCCCCGAATAATTTCCTTTACCGATTATTCCAAACTTTATTCTATTCTTGCTATTGGGGTTATTGTGTAAGCAAATGCTACATTGTTGAGTTACTTGTTTTATCATATCGTCCCACTAATGTCTGACGCAGGCTCTTATGCAGTGTGCCAGCTCCCCAATACGTTTTATTGTGTTCTGTAAGAACTATGGGCCATGTCAAACTAGAGGGTATTACTATGTGGTTATCTTTTAAATATACTCATCCATCTGGTTTCATTTTACCTTTCAAATCTTCAATTAATTTTAAGTCTTCTTTTGTATAATTTGGATATAGTTTGGATTTTACCGTCTGGTATCAAAGACAATGCCTTCACCTCAGTTATTTCAGCTGCCTGCTTAGCCTCTGCCAATCGATTTCCAATTTCAAAATCGGTGTTCCCCTTTTGGTGTCCCTGACAATGCATGATAGTTACCTTTTCTGGTTGTTTTACAGCCTCTAACAATTTTAAAATTTCTTCAGCATGTTTTATCTGTTTTCCCTGAGCAGTCAGTAATCCACGTTCCTTCCAAATTGCTCCATGAGCATGTACCACGCCGAATGCATATTTAGAATCTGTCCAAATATTTACCCTTTTTCCAGCTGCCAGTTCCAATGCTCTCGTGAGTGCGACTATCTCCGCCTTTTGAGCTGATGTTCCAGGGGGTAAAGGCTTAGACTCAATTACCTGCTGAGTAGTTGTTATAGCATATCCAGCTTTACGTTGTCTTTGCATAACAAAACTGCTCCCATCCGTGAACCAAGTTTCTTCCGCATCTTCCATGGGCTCCTCCTTAAGGTCTGGTCGGCTGGAATACACAGTCTCTATAGTTTCTAAACAATCGTGAATCACAGGCTGTGCCAGAGCATCACTAAGAAAAGAGGCTAGATTCACAATATTAGTTATCACAATTTCCAAGTTGTCCTGTTCTACCAATATTGCTTGATATTTCAAAATCATCAATTCTTGTTTAAGTTGTTTAAAGACTTTTTGTGCTTCTCCAGTCCAGACTAACTTTGACTGGTTAATCTTTATCAATTCACATAGAGGCTTTACCAATAGTCCATAATTATAAATCCAAAGGCGACACCAACCTGTCATTCCTAAAAAGGTTTGTAGCTCCTTTACCATTTGAGGTTCTGGAGTCTGGCAAATGACTTCCTTATGTTCAGTTCCTAGTTCTCGTTGTCCTTCCGAAATTTCAAATCCCAGATAGGTCACACTTTGTTGAGCCAGCTGGACTTTCTGTCAAGAGACATGATATCCATTTAAACCCAGAAAATTAAGACGACTTATAGTCCATTGAATACAACTCCCTTTAGTCTCGGTAGCTATTAAGAGATCATGTACATATTGTAACAAAGCACCTTCAGTGTCCGGAGGACAATGAAGTTGTCCGTTTCGAGTTTCCTTGCTAATTGCTTTCCAAAAATAGTGGGGCTATTCTTGAATCCTTGAGGTAGTAATGTCTACGTAAGCTGCGTCTTTCTGCCTGAATCGGGATTTTCCCATTCAAAGGCGAATAGGTTTTGGCTTTCTGTGGCTAAGCCTAGGCAGAAGAAGGCGTCTTTTAAATCCAGTACGGTAAACCAGACTTGACTATTCAGCAAAGTATAAGGGTTTGCCACTACTGGATGTATATCCTCAGTGATTTTATTTATGGCCCTCAAATCCTGAACTAGCCTATAGCTTTTTCATCTGCCTTTTTAATTGGCGATATGGGTGCATTGTATTCTGATTCGCATTCAATCAATAATCTATACTGTAAAAATTTATTAATTATCTCTTTAATTCCTTTCCTATCTTCTATCCTCAAAGGATATTACTTAACCTTAATGGGTTAACCCTTAATGGGTTTCTCTCCTGGCTTTAATTTAATAATTATTAAGGTCACATTTTTACCTCTTTCAGGGGTTTCGGTAGCCCAAACTCCTGGACATACTTGATCTGTGATCTCTAAAGGTATTTCACTTTTAGGGTCAGTTTGTATTAGTGCCAAGCTTAACACATTTGTTAGTTGTTCTTCTCCTATACTTAATTCCATTTTCCTTTTTTCAAAAACAATTTCTGCTCCTACTTGCTCTAATAAATCTCTACCTAAGAGTGCCCATGAGGAGCTAGGCATATATAAAAATCTGTGTATGCCCCATTTTTTCCGTAACTTGTACTTCAAAGGTTCACAAAAATAAGCCTTTTCGGTTACACCTTGTCCTGGTTTCAGTTAGAACAGAGTTAATTTTCTTCCTAGTAGATGGTAGAATGCTATGTTTTGGCTTAGGATGAGAAGAGTGCTGATAACACCCTGATGTTTTAATTGTTGCAGAGCAGTGCTTATACCAAGCCAAGGACATCTCAGCTTCTTGCTCTGTCCTGCCAACAGGCAGGCTGGGGGTGCAGTAAGAGCTGGGAGGGGACAGACCCAGGACAGGTGACCCAAACTAGCCAAAGGGGTATTCCATACCATCTGATGTCAGGCTAATACCATCTGATGTCAGGCTAAACAATACATAGGGGTGGCTAGCCAGGGGGAGGGGGCCGGACTGCTCAGGGTTAGGCTGGGCATCGGTCAGCCGGTGATGGGCAATTGCATTGTGCATCACTTGTTTGTACACATTATTAGTAGTAGTACTATTATCATCATTGTATTATTATTATTATTATTATTATTTTCCTGTCTTATTAAACTGTCTTTATCTCAACTCACGGGCTTCACTTTCCATTTCTCTCCCCCGTCCCAGAGAGGGAGGGGGAGGGTGAGCACACGGCTGTGTGGTGTTTAGCTGCCGGCCGGGTTAAACCACAACACACCTTTTACCCTAACATAATAATTCTGTGAAGGCATTAATGCTTGATTTAGAACTGAATACGTTGCCCCATAGCAATAAGAAATTTCACTTCCATTCCTCCCCTAGCTTCATTATAACCAGCGGAGGTACTAGGGTAGATTCCCCAGGTCCCCGTTATTCCTGTTGAAATCAGGGGTCGATTACCCTAGGAAAAGGCTAGTCAATTTGTCCTCCGAAGCCAGGTCCAAACCGTTTTGTTTTATTTATTTATTTATTTATTTTCATTACATTTCAGAGTTGGCCCAAAAATTCCATAGGGGTTTCTTTTAGACCTTGTTGGAAGCATATTCTCAATTCCCAATTCATCCAGGTTTTAGTATTTACTTAACCGTTCATAATTTTCAGGATGATTCGGGTCTTAGTGGGGGTCGGTCAGGGGAATGCAATTGTCCACAGTTCCCTGAGCGGTCCCATCGGCAATCTGAGCTCGCACATGAACTCAGGTTGTTTTAAGAGTTAACTGGTTTTCTGTTTCTGTGACAACTCTCTCGGACCCATCATGGTCCCTTTGCCCCAAAGGGCTAACACCCATGATTTTAAGATCTCTGCCTCGGGCAGAGGCAGAACTATTAACATTCCTACATCCTCTTTCCCTGCTCATTCAACTTCAAACACCTTTAACACTTTCAACAACCCTTTTAACACTTCCTTTATCTTTCTCCAGCCTGTACTTCTCTAATGCCATCATCAAAGGCTCAGACAGGGGCCAACTTAATTCCGTACCTTTTCCCACCAAGATGCTGAAACATCAGTATACAACATTTCATCCTGTTCTGCTTCTCAAAAAACAACATTAACTGTAGCAAAATATTATAGTTTAAAGTTCCATTTAGGGGCCACTCTTCTCCACATTCCAGCTTATAAAGCAGCCACCACTGATTACGATATTTTATCAATGTTTTCCTGTTCACACTTCCACCGGCAGATCCTCCAATATCCTTCCAGTGACTTAAAACACATCCTAACACACTTTTCTTTAAAATTTCACTGCTTGTTTGCCCCCCCATTTTCCAGTTTACACTTTCAGAATACACATGTTACTTGCAAAAGCGTATCACAAAACGTATCACTCACAAAAATACGGGCACGCATTATCTTTCAGTAGCGATGTCACAAAACTACTATTACCAGCAATATTGCCAAAATCACAATAACAATAGTCAGAGTCAAATTCCACATGCGATAAGTCAGAAAACCGAACTGTGTAACACCGTAACGATATCTTTCTTATAACAATGCCACGAACCTACTATTACCACCAGAAAAATAGCCAAAATCACAGTAACAATAACCAAAGTTAAATACCATACTCCATGAGTCAGAAAACCGAAATAGACAACACAATTCCAGATGGACCTTAAAGCGAGCTCTTTCCTTAAGGTCCCCAAATATACTTATGGTGCTTACCACAAAGTATATACCAAACACTGCCTCGCAGAAGATCACCTTCTGACTTACAGACAGTTCCAGATACAGATGGACCCCAAGGTCCCCAGATATACTTGTGGTACTAACCACAAAGTATATACCAAATACTGTCCTGCAGAAGTCACCTTCCGACTTACTGGACAGTCCCAGATGACCAGTCTACCAGAAAACCAAACCAGAATAAAGAATATACTCACTTACAATGATGGGGTCCTTGTCTGCCTCCGCAGTGATCCGGTGAGTCGAGGAGTCCCTCCGGGAAATCCCGGGGGTACCCTAGGGAGTCCTGTCCCCAGCGGGTCCTGCGGTCCGGCAGAGAGGTTGTCCCATCTGGGGTGCCAGATTGATTCAAAGATCGAAGCCGAAATTCCTTTAAGTGGTATATTCTTTATTGCAGCGCTGGATGCACGGGGGATCTCTCCACCTATCGTGCATACCCAAAGCAGAAAGCAGTCTTGAATTTATACAATCAATCTATCAATATTCTACAAGCACCTATACATATGCATTACCTATCCCCGCCTTCCCTCGCTTCTCATGCTAATTAGTCTTTTGGCACCTTGCGCCTGCGCAGAGCCTTCCAAGAATTGTGGGCAGGGGTCTTTGGGACGTGGGCAGGGGTCTTTGGGAGGAAGACCCCGAGTCTTCCTCACAGTGTACTTTTCACCTTTGGTCAGGAATCTGCTGAATTGGCAGGTTTCTTAATTGCAAGAGCTGGTTGTTGCTAATTCTTCCGTTTGTTGTATCTTTATAATGAATTCCAATGTCCAGTTTTGAGATTTATAGTCCTTACGTTTGTTTCTCTGTCCGTCTGCCGCTTCCTTATCATGAGTTCCAGTGTCTTGTTTCGAGATATACAGTCCATGTCTGGGGATTGTCCTTGCCTCCCCAATGCCTCCCCAATACCTCCTTAATCATTACAAATATGTGGATGATCTTTTATTGTCAGGACAGGAGAAAACAGTTGTGAAGGAAGCCACTAACAAGCTATTCAACTTTCTGGGAAAGCAGAGCTTGGGAGTATTGAAAATTAAATTACAATATGGAGAAAGAGAAGTCAGGTATTTAAGGCATCTAATGTCTGAAGGAAAATAAAGAATAAATCCAGAGAGGATTCAGGGAATTGTTGAAAACTACGAAAGAACTAAAAAGTTTTAAGAGAAAGATTTTTTTTAAGGAATCAGGAGCCACGAAGTCTGAAGGAAAATGGATACTCCCTGATGGGAGAGAAATGCTGAATAAAGCACCAATGAGGCAAATATTAATTGTTTTACATCAAGAGTCATCGGGAGGTGCAAGCAATGTGTGATGTTGCGCTAAGAAAGTATGTCTGTGTAGGAATATACACTTCAGTGAAGCAAATATGCAGAGGATGTACCATATGTCAAAAGGTAAATAAAAAGGTCAACTGTAACCCACCTAGAGGGGGGCAGGAGCCAGGGATTCGACTTTTTCCAAAGTATACAGGTAGACTTCACTGAGTTAGTTTTGTCCTAACTGACCGCGTGACTGGATGGGTGTAAGCTTTACTGCAAGGGTTAAAGCAGGCCTTAGAGACTGAGTGGGATTTTCACACCCCCCCTGACACCCCTCCCCTTCTGGGAAGGTGGAGCGAATGAACCAGACATTAAAGAAGCAATTAACTAAATTAGTGTTAGAAACCCAACTTCCTTGGGTAAAATGCTTACTCCTACAGGTTCAAACAGCACCAAGAAAGGATATAGGAATTTCACCATATGAGATGCTGTTTGGATTGCCCTATCTGGGCAGAAGGGATGAGATACCACAATTCAAAACGAAAGAGTTTTCTTACGAACTGTATTCTGGGGTTGTCCTCTTCTTTGTCATCTCTCAGGACCCATGGGCTGTTGGTAAACCCCACCTTTGGAATTCCCCATTCACCACCATCACCCAGGAAATTGGGTCCTCATTCGGACCTGGAAAGAGTCAACTCCGGCCTGAATGGGAAGGACCGTTACTAACCACTGAAACAGCTGTAAGAACTGCGGAAGAAGGTTGGACTCACTATACTTGAGTGAAGGCATCCATCCACCCTAGTGCCTGGGAAGCTGTTCCTACAGAAGACGGACTTGTTGGAAGTTGAAATCAAAGAGAAAAATCTCATAGTGGACTCTGAGTGGGATAAAATCATAGAATTGTAAACTAACCTTTTATTTTCACAGGTAACTAACGACTGTGACTTGTGATTGAGAGAAAGGACAGACCTATAGCAAATCGAAGTGCTCCCAAGAGGGGTTTGTTATAGTAGTAGTGTACATCTTATTCTTTGCATTGATAATTATTTGGAAACCTAAGGTTTAAAAATAATGACAGTGAAAAAATCAACTATTAATTTTGTTTCTAGTGATTCTAGGCCTCAGAGAAGGCCTCGGTCAATTGGCAACTTGGAAAAGGCATGGCCAGATAATAGGAAGACGGGATACCCCATCAAAATATGGGTGAATGTGACAGAGGGTTATGTACCACAGTCCATCATGTTTGATGCTTGTGAGGTGTTAGCTTGGGGAGATTTAAATGCCCAACGACAATCGAGCAGGGAGAACAAATAACTGGGAGAGACCCAACAGCCAGATTGAGAATAGCTGTATGGAATCGATCCTGTATTGCCATCAGAGAAAAGGAGAAATTCAAGGAGAAAATGGGAGAGAAAACAGGAGGCCCTCTTTGAAATGCGGCAGTTCAAACATTTGAGATTCAAACAGGGAATGGGGATGTGAATGCCAGGATAGAATGGGTCAAATATACTGTCCAGAGTCTCGACAATTGCTATGCTTGTGCCTCGGGATGACCGATTGCTCAGATAGTGTCCTTCCCAGTGGGGTGGACCAAGGATTCCCAGGGAATGCGATGTGTGATTGCATTGTACCAAGAAAAGACTGCCTGGGGAAATGAGGCCTGTAAGTCTCTCTCTTTGCTGTTCCCTTCCTTGCGTGATAGCAACATCAGGGATCCCCCTGCATTCTCTACAGCTATAGGTAACCATACAGCTTGCCTCTCACGGCAGGGTGTGAGTGCTACCCGTCACCTGGGAGAATTTGCCTTGTGCACAAGGACCTTGAATGCTACCAAGGACTTGATGGGAAACTGCTCAAGACTTGAGATCCCCAGGGCAGATCTCTGGTGGTACTGTGGAGGGAAGACCTTACGGTCCACTGTACCACCTAACTGGGGAGGCATTTGTGCACTTGTTCAATTAGCGATACCCTTCACCCTGGCATTAGAAATATCAGAAATACCCAGAAGAAGTCAAAGAAGCTTAGGAATATCATTCGATGACAGAGTATGCATAGATTCTATAGGGGTGCCTAGGGGAGTTCCTGATGAACAGAAAGCCAGGAATCAAATTGCTGCAGGGTTTGAGTCACTGTTCTGGTGGGTAACAATCAATAAGAATGTGGAATGAATCCACAGTTTATGAATCTCAGAAGAGATTCATAAACTATACAAGGGATGTGATAAGAGGAATCGCTGAACAACTAGATGCCACCAGCAAAATGGCTTGGGAAAACAGGATAGCATTAGATATGATGCTCGTGGAGAAAGGAGGTGTGTGTGTGTGATACTGGGCAACCATTGTTGCACTTTTATACCCAACAATACTGCCCCGGATGGCACAGTAACAAGAGCATTGCAAGGGCTTACCACCCTTGCCAATGAATTGGCAGAAAATTCAGGAGCAGACGCTTCCATCACAGGATGGTAGGAAACTTGGTTTGGTAAATGGAAAGGGATGGTAGTGTCCATATTTACATCCTTGATCATATTAGCAGGAGTTTTGACAGCCATTGGTTGTTGCACTATGCCCTGTGTAAGAGGACTAGTCCAGGGGTTAATTGAAACTGCACTATTGAAACAAATGACCATGGAGCCACCACCTTACTCAGATAAGACGATGATATTAGAGGAGATGGAAAGCAAAGAATGTGAAGAAGAAGAAGATATCTACGAAATTAGACCTTAGTAAAGTTATGCAAAAATCAACAATTTGTAAAGAAGAGAAGGGGGGAATCATGGGAATAAAAATGTTGTTTTTGCAGTTACACTGTTTAAAGGTAAGGAATGTGGTATTGAGATATGCTTGCAGAGATAAGAAAACTTAGCAGGTGACCTTGTACAATGCAGACAACCAGAATCCTTAGAGCAATTAGGCAGAAATCACTGTGTAAGAAATATTACCACCTCAAAGAGTATAAAAGTCAAAAGAAATTTGACTTATAACAGGACAGCAACTGAAAGCCATGTATTGCCTTTGAAGCACTAGATAGGTTGTGAACCTGGATTATCCAGTCAATGGGGAAACAGTGGAGGGTCCCGGTCGTCAAGAAAAAAAGTATATAAACTGTGTTTTGGAACGAGTAGGCGTGATCTTGCTTGTGGGATGCCCGCCATTGCAATAGCAAAAAAAAATGCCATTCACTGAGATCCTCGCCTGAGCCTGTGGCTCTTATTGGATACAGAGTGTTTCTCACAATATTGCACCGGTGGCAGCAGCAGCTGTTCCAGGAAGGGAGACAGGGACTGCAATTAATGCTGTCCCTAGAGAAGGAGTGTACTCAAGTCTCTAATAAGAATTAGAACAAGGTAGAAGAGATATTGAGAATTTCACCTTCCCTGATACTAACAGCACTAACACTAACTGTGTATCCTCTTAGGTGAACTCCCCCCCTCCCTACAGCAGAGAGCTTAGGAGTTTTAAGAAGGAGATGAAGTCTTTAATTGTGGACCCCATAAGGCTAGCTGAACAATTAGACCAATTCCTAGGACCTAACTTATACTCTTGGGGGGAAATGATGTGTATACTAAGTATGTTGTTTACAGGAGAAGAAATGAGAATGATCAGGAGGAGAGCTGCTATACAAGAATGGGAAGGAGCTCATCCTCCAAGACCAGGGGTAATACCGGCAGAGCAGGGGTGCCCACTTGCCGATCCTGGCTGGAGTGGTGGTAGTGTGCAGCACAGGGGTCATGTGGGAGACTTGGGGTCGGGGTGGGGGAGTGCTCGGGGGTGAGTCCCAGGGACCCGGTGTCCTGGGGGCTCTTGAAAGTTCATTTTGTGGTTGGAGCCTGGCCATATACATGGCGGGGGAAGGCTCCGCAGGGTGGGAGGATGTAGTGAACAGTCACTGGGGGCCCTACTGCGGGAGGCCCTGGAGGTGTATGCCAGGAAGGGAGATGAGAAGGAAAAGCAGAGAGTGAAACTAATGGCATTGACAGTGCAGCAGGTAATGAGGCAGAGGGTTGGAGAAAGAGGAAGAAAATCTTCAGGGGGAGTCAGGGCCAGGATGGAAAGGAGAGGAAGAGAGATCTAGTGTAACACAGGTAGCTGTGGTGCCAAGAGAAGCTGTGCTTCTGTACCCACAACTTCTGAAGCAGCTCGAACACCCTCGTATGCTGTGAGTATCTCTTTTTCAGTTGGGGTGTAATTGGCCTCTGATCCTCAATAACCGCGGCTCCAGAAATGCAGAGGTCGAACTTGAGTTTCTTCTGGGGTTTTCTGCCAGAGGCTTCAGGTGAGTCCATGCTCCTGCAGTGTAAAGTATGTTTTGCACAGCTGGTCTGGTACGGACAGGCCCAAGGGCTACTGCACAAGGTATTTCTTGTTTGATTTGTTCAAAGGCCTGTTGCTCGGGGCCCCACTCAAAATAGTTTATAGATAGATAATAGTTTTATAGAGGACTCACAAGCTGACTATAGCCTGGAACATGCATTCTTCAGAATCCCACAAGGCCTAGGAAATCTTGCATTTCTTACTGGCCTGGCCAGATACACAGAAAAAGCTCCAGAAGGTGGGAGGATGGAATGAACAGTGCAGGTAGTATGAAGGTGTACACCAAGAGGGGAGAAGAGAAGGAAAAGCAGAGAGCGAAACTAATGGTATTCACAGTGTAGTGGGTAGTGAGGCAGAGGGCTAGAGATAGAGGGCCCAGGATGGAAAGGAGAGGAAGAGAGACGAAGGAATGGCAGACAAGGAAAGCTACCTGTGTTGCAGCCTGAATCCTAGCAAGGACAGGCTTTGAGAAGATGTTTTAACTGCGGCCAGACTAGCCACTTCAAATAGGAGTATCTGGAGTGGAAGAAGGAGGAAAGACTGCTGTTATAAATTCAGAATAGGGGAATCGGGGCTTCTCGGAAAGCTAGTTCCCTGATAAAGGAAAAAGTGTACCTCAAGGGCTCCTCAAGTGTACCTCAATGGGGATCACTCTACAATTATCATTACAGGCAAAACACACTTTGCAGAGGAAGATTAATAAAATTTATTATCTATTGCTGACGGGCTGGAGCAGTGAGAAACAGAGAAACAATCTGGGGGCACCTTCCCCCATCCACTCTCTTCCACCTCTTCCCTGCCCTGGGGGGCTCGGGGTGGGAGGGCCGGAAGAGGGGGCTGCTGTCAGTCCATGGTGCTTCGTTTCCACTGCTCCTTCACAGTCGCTTTTCCCCTGCTCGGGTGTGGGGTCCCTCTCGTAGGGTGCCAACCTTCCTGGGCTGTTCCTAAATGGGCTGCAGCATAAACATCTGCTCCGCTGTGGTACACCATGAGCTGCCTTCCCACCAGGGGCCTCAGCTCCGGCACCTGGAGCACCTCTGCACTGCACTCCCCCCTCCTCTGCACTGACCTTGGTGTCTGCTGGGAGGTTTCTCACTCCTCACTCTCCCAGCTGCTGTTGTGCAGCAGTTCTCCTTTTCTTGGATGCGCTCTCACAGAGGCACAAACTGCATTGCTCATGGCTTAACTCTGGGCAGCGGTGAGCCCCTTTGGAGCCAGCTGAAACTGGCCCTTATCATTTGTCAGGGTGGGTGGACGCTTTCCCTTCAGTATCTGCTAATGTGAACATAGTAACTAAAGTAACTACAAATAATTCCCAGGTATAGAATTGTTGAAAATATTGACTAAGTTCTGGAAACTCAGCTTCCCCAAACAAAGTGCTTACCTTTGGCACTTCTCCGAATTCAAACTGCACCAAGAAAAGATGTGGGAGTTTCACCATATGAAATACTATTTATATTGCTGTACCTGGACAAAGGGAATGAATTACCTCAAATTGAGACAAAAGATTCTTTTCTTAAGAACTATGTACTTATTACTTATATACTTATACGTTGATCATTAGCTCAAACCGCACGCTTGGAAGTCCTGATCCACCCATTCCGAACAGGAGATTGGGATCTGATGCAAACATGGAGAGAATTGAAACTGCAACCTGAGTGGGACAGACTGTTCCAAGTGCTCCTGACTACTGAGACGGCAGTAAGAACGGCTGAGAGAGGGTGAACTCATTCCTGGGTAAAAGCATCAGTTAACCCCGATACCTGAGAGACTGCATTAACAAAGACTTTTAAGGTTAAAACTGTTGAAAGTATCTATTGTAAACCTTTAACTTCTCCTTAGAAGAATTCTTAATGAATTAATGAGTAAAAGGGATTGAATTGCACAGAATTGGAGTGTTTCCAGGGAACACTCCCTGGAAGTGGGAGAAAAAGAAAGGGGGATATTCGATCCCCACCAGAAGAATCCTTATCAGTTTGTGATTTTTATTGTTTCTTAATTATTATTTCTTAATTATTATAGGGGTGTATATATACATATAGAAATGATGTATTTTAAGTTCATCTTAGTAATACCTGTTCTCAGTGGATTAGTGATAGGATGGAGGGAAAGTTCGGCATTTCCAATTAATCCAGAACATCTCTCAAGTGAAATAATTGTTGGATTTGTACCCAGATGCCTAGAAAGACTGAAAACGCCTTGTCCCTGATTGCTATTTCCAGCAGCAACTCTGTCTGGATTCTCTAGATTTCTAAAAATGACAGATCTTACTCAGTCCCGGGAAGGAATAGATTTTGAAGTTGAGCTCCCTACGCATAGTCCTGGCTACAACATACTGTGTTATCAAAGGTGCCTTTTAAACAATGATAGAAAACTCAGGAGGCAATATTACTGACCCTGGGTGTGGAAATATCCATGAAGTAGGGAATAATCTATACTGTATACCGAATATGGCAGCTACGGGAACGCTAATATACATAGTGCACACCAGATACAACATGAGAATCCTGTAACCAGATGGTCTGTCCCAAATGGCAAGGGGTGGTACTGGCTATGTGGCAATAAATCCAGGAAGGTGTTGCCCCTAGGATGGAAGGGAGATTGCACCCTGGAGGCAATAATTCCAAATGTAACTATTATTGAACACCCACAAAGCCGAAGCCCCCTTGAGACCACACGTGGAATTAAGCGGATTCCAGATAATCCTTTAGTAAAATTCTCTAGCATTTCACAGTTTTGCAAAGTGTTTTTTATCTTGTTTAGGGGTGAGTGAATTAGAAAAAGACATTGTAAATATCTCCAAATACAAAAGTATTGTAAATATATTGAAGAACTAGAAAATAAGTTTGATAAGTTTGCAAAAATAGTACTCTAGAATCAAATAGCATTAGATTTATTAATAACCTCATAAGGAGGAGAGTGCACTGTAATTAATACTAGTTGCTGTATATATGTAGATCAAATGGGACAGATTTGACTGATCTCAAAAATATTCGGGGGGAAAAAAAGCAAAACAAGATCCTACGTAGAGTGGCTCAAGATGACACTTTCTGGGGATTTAGAAACATTTGGGATAAACTAACATCGTGGTTATCTGAATAGAATTGGCTCAGACAACTATTTGTTGGTATTGTAATAATAATGGCATTGTATATCTGTCATCTCCCGTGACATCCGAAGAAGAATATTGCACCTCAATGTTGGAAAAGCTCAAGAGTGCGGTATGTGAAGAGGTACAAAAACAACAAGAGGAGTAAGAAAAGAAGAGGGGGGAATTGTGAGAAACTAAGTTGTTTTTTTTTTGCAGTAGAACATGTTTTTGAAGTAGAGTGTGTTTTTGCAGTAGAAAAATAACCTTCTGTATTCAAAGGTAGTTGTGTAGTCATAACAAGGAGAAATGTAGAAAAGTAGATAAGTGGACAGCAGGAGGCCTCACTGTTCCAAAATAAGGCAGAAGCTTGAGAAAAACAGGATGAGCAGTTTGAGAACAGTAAAACAAAGATCACAAGTTCTCAAAGCATAAGAAAGGAGAAATTAAAGGGAAAAAGGAGAAATTAAAGGGTTGAGCAAAAATATTGTGCATATATGGTATAGAGGAGCGTCGAGTAGCTTGTGAACCTGTAGTACTCAGCCAATGAGGAAACAGGGGACGTGATCAGGTGTCGGGTAGTATGGAATAAAAGGTTATGATTTGTTTACTAAAATGCGCTCCTAATTGCCAGGACGCCCACCATTGCAATCGCGAATAAAATAGCTTCACAGAAGATCCTGTCTGAAGAAAATTATTGAGATTTTTCTTACACAGCTGCATGCGCTGTATTACCAGATAACACACAAGTTCATAAAGCAGCATAAGAGCCATAAGCTGTAGTAGTTTTGTGGCAGAGAATGCAATGATACAAAGCAACCTTTATTATTATTATTATTATTATTATTATTATTATTATTATTATTATTATTATTTTATTGTATTTGAGATTTTTTCTTGCTAATTGTTGGTCACACCCTGCCATTATTTGCCCCTTGTAGCAGGCAATCATTTTCTGGCTAGCAGAATTCTGACAATCATGGCAGGCCTCCCAGCGGTGGGTGAATAACTTAACACTACGGAGTATATTTCACAGCATGACCTTGCTTAGAGCAATGCAATTAGCTTGGACTTCCCATATCAGTTTCTCTCCTACTTTCAGACGGTTGCAACTTCTCCAGACATGAAACTGTGGCTGCAGGAGAGATTCCTGCCAAGCCACACACTGAACCACACAGTGTTTAAAGCGCTTAAGAAACATAAGCTAGGGCAGCTGAGCTAATCTTCATTAGTGCTGATGTCCGTGCAGGACAAAGATACAATGCACAAGATAGCTGGAGTTCTGCCAAATTAGCTTGTGAATGATTCGTTTTTCTGTGGTAGTAGTTGTAGCCCCTAGCCCCAAGGATACCGACACTTCCCAACTTCTTAGATACTGACCTGGGAATAAATGCAGCAAGCTCTGCTCTCAGGTGGAGAACAATTATTAATACAAGAAGGTGAGGTTCCACTTGGCCTGGGCTACACACTGCTGCTGTTTCTCATGTACAACCTGGCAGACTTGTAGCCAGGCAGAAGTTGGACAAGCCCTATGACCTGATGTGAAATAATCCCTTCCCTCTCGTTTCTCTGTAAAATGGGCTATTATGTCTGATCAATGAGGTGCCCAGCTCACTATTTATCTTCATGACTGTTAAATGCAACACAAGAAGTGTCTGGAACACAGCTCAGTACATTGTAAAACTGTACATCAGATCACCAGTCTCTATACCTAACCCTTAAAAAGCTAACCTGTGTAGAAAGGTGATAGCAGGAATCTTATACATTTTTATTTTCTGAAACCAGGAGATAGCAGCACCTGGGCTTGCAGGATCTAGCAAGTTCTTCATCTGCTGAAGCCAAAGAGCATGAGAGATGGGAACCATGCCATTGGGAGCTACATTTGAGTGTTTTATTAGTTGTTCTTCTGCAGAATCAAAATATTTAGCAAATTACTTTAAAGATTCCTCAAGACTGATGATATTTTATGTATTTAGAACTTGAACAATGTATAACATAATACTCGGTACTATCAAAAACAACTCAAAACCTGATTTCTAGTACTAGATGTTATTATGTAATTCTACAGCAATGTGGAAAATGGAACTAATGCAGTGAGTATATTTGTTTTAAAGAAAGTGCTTGAAAGAAACCTCCTGCATCACACTGAGTATTATTTAAAACAAAAGATGATTGATTTCCTAGCAGAACATTTTCTTAAATATTCTACAAGCCTGGGGGATTAAGAATACTGAGCCCCAGCTCTCTGCCTTCGGGTTCAAGAACCAACAGCAGTTGCAGGGCCAGGCCGAGTTCATGGTTTACCTGTTCCAAGTGAACGTATACACCGCTCAGCATTGGACACTCATGTCTGGCAGAAGTGTTGGATGCATGGGTTAAAAACAATCACAAGAGGAACAGCTTCTCTTTATGCATAGTGACAGTTTCTGAACCAGTGTTTTTACTAAGTTATAGGCTAACTTTCAACCAAAAAATTAAATTCCATTGCACTGAAGGTCAAATTTAACCAGTTAATTTGGACTGTGACACAGTCAAGTAATTCAGTACAAGCAGACACCATGAAAGCAGCTTCAAAGAACCAAAGCATCCTAGGTTTCAGAACCAACTTCATATTCTTCTGTCCAACTCCACTGCAACAGTGGGAGGAACCACTCCAGTCTCTGCCTATGTACAATTCCAGTAGAGGCTGGGCAGTTTAAACTCTCCATGGCCAAGCTGGAAAAAAAGGAAACTTAGGAAAGGACACTTTAAAAATTTAAAGTAAGAAAGAAAGTTGTCTCCCAGTGGAAAGAGAAATGCTGGAGTGATGCACGCAGGTAGGCTTGCCCAGTAACGCTCTCATGTGTGTGAAAAGCTGGACTCCTTCCTGCCGAGACCAAGTCACATTGGATGTGAAGTTGGCATGCGAGATCCCAGGAATGTGTTTTCAGCTGGCTCCTGCACGGGCCATTAGATCTTCCAAAGCATTGTGTTGGTCACTGTTATGTAATAATAAGACCTCCTTAATGTCTTTTAGTTCAAAGCCCATTTCTTTAAATTGACTCATTAGTTGGAGAAGTTCTGTGATCTGAAAGAGACAGACGATTATTTGCAAGAGAAAAGATCAGGGCTCAGTCTTACTCAGAGCTGGGGTTTAGCACAGAGATGGTCTTCAGCGACTGGGCACCCCATGGGGACAATCCCACTCCCATGCACAGACCATACACGCTCAGTTTGAAGCAAATCCACTCCAACAAGAGTTGGCAGGGCTCTGCATGCAGCAGCCCTCTGGGCCTCACTTTCAGTTCCCAGCATTTGCAGTCCTGCATCTCCCAAACCCTCTTCAGTAAACACACCAAAGCCTAGTCTGGGGTAGTCTCTCTCAGTAGAAATTAATCAGCCTGTCCCAATTCAGACTCCCAGAAAGGTTGATTAATATCACTTTGCTCCCCCATCCAGCAGCTCCAGCTGCATACGAAGTTTTTTCAAGTTACTTTGACTTTGAGAAGAACAGTACAACAGCCCTCACTATAAAATGACTCTTCAGATCTAGGGCAAAATGGGGCTATTATGAAAAATCCTACTGGGCACTTGTACTTGGTCTGGCTGGGATGGAGTTAACTTTCCCTGCAGCAGCCCATACAGTGCTGTGCTCTGCACTTGTAGCTAGAACAGCACTGGTATCACACCAGTGTTGTGTCTATTGCTGCACAATACTGGCACTGCATCAGGACTTCCTCCAAGGCCCCCAGAGCCAGCAAGCTGGGGGTGGGCAAGAGGTGGGGAGGGGACATCACATAGCTGATCTAAACCAAACAAAGGGATGTTCTATAGCATGTGATGTCACACAGCAATAAGAGCTGGGAAAGGGGAAGGATACTTTCTTCTCCCCCTCTTCTTTTGAGGAGGGCGAGTAAGAGTGCTGTTGTGATGGAGTTCAGCTGCCCAGCGGGGTAAAGCCACCACAACACCATGTGCTATACTACCAACACCAAACAAATCCTTCCCAAGCTCTTAAAACAGTGACAACTAGTAAATCAACTCAAATGTTTATGAACCCTCTGCTACTTACAGTGCCTCCACTCCAGAGGGGAAAACCAGGTTAAAACAGACAACCAGGAGAGCAGTCATTTCCAATTTGGGGGTTAAGCCACTAGCAAATGTGTTTCCGAAACACTGTCACTTCCCTTATCTTCACACTGTTGCTTCTCTGTTTGCAAGCTCATCACTAGCTGTATGTATATGTCGGGGGGAAGGTGGGTGAATTGCACCTCCAAAGAATTCCCATTATAACTCAGCACACAACAGGCACTAAAAAGCAGTTCTGCTGTCCTCTGTACCTTTGGTGCTGGCAAAGCAGCCACACCATAAACCACAAAAACTTTTTTTCCAGCTTCTTTCAGACAGAGTCCTAACCCAATTTGTACAGTGGAGAACATTTACAGCCAGGGTAAGCTGGAAGGGTTTTGATGATAATTTGCTGCTTCTGAAGTTAACTCTCTCTGTACCGAGCACCTTGCTCAAAAGACAACACTGTGTTTGGAACATTGCCATCAAAATAAGCGGGGTCTTTAAAAAGAGCTTGTCCTCATAAAAATGCATGTGAGTAAGGGCAATAAACCAATAAACCAATGCAGAAGAAATCTAATGTTTTAACATATTCCCTTCATCACCACAAGAATGTTCTTTGGCAGCCAGTTTTGACAACAAGGCAACATTACCATGGAGATAGAATTACACCAACCACTTCATAGTGCTGGAATTTCCCTTTGTGGTGCATTCTCACTATTGCAGAGCACACGGCACTCTCACCTTCTCCTCTGAACACTGATGCATTTCCAAAGCTGCTTCAACAAGAAGTGGATCAAAGCCCTTCTCACAAAGCTGTCCGTGTACAAACAGGTAATCCAAAACCTGCAGGGAACAAAACAAAGAAGTTTGCAGAGCTGCATTCACAGCACAGAGTCGTACACCTTGGTACGTGCAGAGGAACTGAGCACAACTCTATCCCAGACCAGGGGGACCAGCACAACTCTATCACCAGGAACCGAGACAAAGCTCTTCTTACTCTATCTTGAGACGCTCTTTGTGCAAGAGCTTGTTCAAAAAAACAGCAAACAAGTCCTTCTGTCTTTGTGCTCTCCCATCAACTTCATCTTTCACTCCAGTCAAACAGCCTTCCTTCTCTAGCCTTCCATTCTGAATCACTCAGAGCAGAAAAGCTCCGTGACATGGTTTTAGCAAGCGTTTGAGGCAACACATGGCAAGAAACACCACAGTCAGAGCACACAAAAAGTCAGTCACTGGTGCCTCACGAGGCTTTCATGGCTGTAGTAAGCCTGCAGGGGCCCGTCTCTCTACAGGGAGAGGCATCATCAGAGTAACCCCTTGTGCTCCAAAAAGGGAAGGTGCTTTGCTTTTTGGTCACGCAGCACTAAAGGTATGGATCCATACCGAGCTTCCCAAGGATTGTTCTGTGACTCGAGGAAGACTGTGCTGACTGAAGCAGATTAACAGAAACTTATGCAGATGTTCTTTGGTTTGGGAAGCCTTTTCTGCCAGGTGAAAACTTCTGGGGCAGTTCTGCAATCCACTGTTAGAATAAAGTGCCCTCCCTCTCCATTTTGCAAAGCTAAGGCTGTTTCTCAGCAGAATCAGCACCCACTCAAAGGTTTCTCTCTTCCTGCAAAAACTCTTACCTGGTCTATGTTCTGTCCCTTCTTCTTCATGGCTTTCAGGACGTTCTCAGGCAAGTACCCCATGTTGACGATGGTCTCTATGCACTGCCTCTCGCTAGCGGAGAGGGCCTGCTGTATGTCAGGAGCAGGGCCACCTGACCGCTTTGCGCAGCTGGTGTTATTGGGCACTTGAGACACTGGGAAGTTTTGGTGCATTACCTACAAGGGAAAACCCAGAGGCTTAGGTGATGGTCATCTTTTGCATCCATGTCCCCATTCCTGGCTACTTCAGGACTAGGACACCCCACAAAATTAGGTAACCAAGGCTGTGCTGGGGAAGTTGCTCATTGGTAGGATGAAACCAAGCATTTTATGTAGTCTGACTCCTACCACACCCTTTTTACCCTCAAAAAGACATTTGATTACCTAGATTTCTTGTTACATACATACTGCCAGGACTGAAACTTTCTCACACCCAACCTTTCCAACAGTAAAGGTCCTTATGATATGGGAAAGCCCTTTACCCTGGAAGAAGCAAGGGATTGCTTCCCTCACCCTGCAGTTCACTCATCACCTATGATTTTCTGTACTCAGAGGAATGTTACCTCTGGAAACGCCCCAGCAGCATTTTACAAATACCACGCAATGCAAGCACACAGGAAGGTGGGAACTTACCATAGGCATTTCTGTTTCCTTGTTGTCTGGGTGTACCTGTTGGACAACACATGAACAAGGTGATGAACATTACACACAAGCAGAGTTTGCTACAGCTGGAGAAAAAGGTTTCAGGGAAGAGACTGCGGACTGTGTCTACCGTACTGGAGAGACCTGTGGCCTGATCAGTAATCCACAGAGGCTATGCAGTAGTGGTTATGCAGTAGAGGTTATGCAGTTGTGTGTAGTTATAAGATAATCATAAGGATTGTTTGTTCTGCTCTCAAAGCAATGCACTTTGCATGCTGTATATGAGCAAAATGGCACAATGGCTAAACACACGTGGTTTCTCACCAGCATCCAATACTGTCCCATGCCCAGCACTGGGCTAACAACACCTATCTCTGACAGTAAAAATTGGTCATGGTTTCAGCTGGGATAGAGTTAGGATAGAGTTAGGATAGAGTTAGGATAGAGTTAATTTTTCAGGTTCAGGGTCCTGACAGACCAGTGAAGACTGAGACAAAGCACTTATTGAGTACCTCAGCTTTTTCCATGTCTGAGTGTCGTGGTTTAACCCGGCTGGCAGCTAAACACCACGCAGCCGTTCGCTCACCCTCCCCCCTCCCTCTCTGGGACGGGGGAGAGAAATGGAAAGTGAAGCCCGTGAGTTGAGATAAAGACAGTTTAATAAGACAGGAAAATAATAATAATAATACAATGATGATAATAATACTACTACTACTAATATGTACAAACAAGTGATGCACAATGCAATTGCTCACCACCCGCTGACTGATGCCCAGCTTAACCCCGAGCAGTCCGGCCCCCTCCCCCGGCTAGCCACCCCTATATATTGTTTAGCATGACGTCAGATGGTATGGAATACCCCTTTGGCTAGTTCGGGTCACCTGTCCTGGGTCTGTCCCCTCCCAGCTCTTACTGCACCCCCAGCCTGCCTGTTAGCAGGACAGAGCGAAAGGCTGAGATGTCCTTGGCTTGGTATAAGCACTGCTCTGCAACAATTAAAACATCGGGGTGTTATCAGCACTCTTCTCATCCTAAGCCAAAACACAGCATTCCACCAGCTACTAGGAAGAAAATTAATTCTGTTCTAACTGAAACCAGGACACTGAGGAAGCCAGTTCTCCCGTCTCGTTTATCAGAGGGGGAACACTCTCCTTGGCCTGTCTCCTCCTGCCTATGTATCTGTAGAACCCCTTCTTGTCATTCTTCACATCCCTTGCCAAGTTCAGCTCCATATTGCCAAGTTCAGCTCCATCTGTGCCTTGGCTTTCCTGATCCTATCTCTACACATCTGGATGACACCCCTGTGTTCCTCCCAGGCTACACAACCCTGCTTCCACTTCCTGTACATTTCCCTCTTTTCCCTCAGTTAAAGCTGCAGGTCCTTGCTAAGCCACACCGGTAGCCCGTCTCTCACCGGGTGGTGAGCAATTGCATTGTGCATCACTTGTTTTGCACACATTATTAGTAGTCTCTATCTCAACCCACAGGCTCCATTTTCCTGATTCTCTCCCCCATCCCAGAGAGGGAGGGGGGAGGGTGTATTAATGGCTGTGTGGTGCTTAGTTACCGGCCGGGTTAAACCACAACAGTCCTTTTGGCACCTAACGTGGGGCACGAGGGATTGAGTGTCCTGGTTTCAGTTAGAACAGAATTAATTTTCTTCCTAGTAGCTGGTGGAATGCTGTGTTTTGGCTTAGGATGAGAAGAGTGCTGATAACACCCCGATGTTTTAATTGTTGCAGAGCAGTGCTTATACCAAGCCAAGGACACCTCAGCCTTTTGCTCTGTCCTGCCAACAGGCAGGCTGGGGGTGCAGTAAGAGCTGGGAGGGGACAGACCCAGGACAGGTGACCCAAACTAGCCAAAGGGGTATTCCATACCATCTGATGTCATGCTAAACAATATATAGGGGTGGCTAGCCGGGGGAGGGGGCTGGACTGCTCGGGGTTAGGCTGGGCATCAGTCAGCGGGTGGTGAGCAATTCCATTGTGCATCACTTGTTTGTACATATTATTAGTAGTAGTATTATTATCACCATTGTATTATTATTATTATTATTAATATTAATATTAATAATAATATTATTTTATTATTTTATTATTTTATTATTTTATTATTATTGTTATTATTATTTTCCTGACTTATTAAACTGTCTTTATCTCAACTCACGGGCTTCACTTTCCATTTCTCTCCCCCGTCCCAGAGAGGGAGGGGGAGGGTGAGCGAACGGCTGCGTGGTGTTTAGCTGCTGGCCGGGTTAAACCACGACAGTCTTCTTGGCGCCCAACGTGGGGCTCGAAAGGTTGAGATAACGGCAGATCTGACCAGAGTGTGTTAAACTAAAATTGGTGTAAGTATTAGACCTGCTTAATAGTCACTTGTCATAATGCTGATTGCTTTAATCTCAACTCTGCTGCGCCTGTTTTCCAAATTGAGTATTATAGTACATTATTTTCCGTATTTGCTCTCTGTCATGTTGTTTATCCTCTCCGGGCCCTGGTTTCAGATCATTATGGTACTGTGAGGAATGTTTTAACAATTAGTGTCCATAAAGAACAATTCTGTTTGAATCCTGTCTGCCTCTGGGCCCTGCACTGGCAATTTAATTCTTGAACCACAGATGCAGTGTGTCCCAGTCTCCCCCTCATTGTAGTCAATTTATCACTTCTTAAATTTATGAACCTGTTTGCTTTTGTTATTCCGGACTTCTATTTCTAACATTGCTATAGATGTGTCTGTGAATGGCTGGGGAAGAATGTTTTAATTACTCGTGTGTCTGGCAGTTTCAGAACAACTGATAACAACTAGTGACTGTTATGGGATACTATGTGGATCTTTGGTATCTGGTTAGGGGGGGCCGAGAGATAAAGAGGAAGGAGAAAGAAGCTGAAGGACGTCTGGGAGACAAGACTTGAAGAGGATGTTCTGTAAACTTGGTATGGTGCCCAGTAAGTACAAAGGGGGAGAGGAAGACTACGAGCCTTCAGCATGAAAGACCCCTAGAGACCCCCAGAAGAGACCCCAGAGGAGACTGCGCATGCTCCAGTAGGAGGGACTGCACCCCAGAAACTAATTTTAATAATCTATTTTTTTTAGAAGCAGTAATGAATATGTATTAGTCTAGGAGCATAAAAATCAGCTGCTTGATGTAACTGGTGTGCGTCCTGGTGGAGCGGAGACTCCCGGTGCACCCAGCGCTGTTTGCTTACCTCTATTCCTTTATAGTCTTTCAATAAATCCTATTTTTTTATTTAATCCTAATTTGAATCCTGAGCCATTTATAACAGTACTGTGTGTTGTAGCAATGGCTTATGAGACGATGAAATATCTGGTCATGACTCTAACTTGGTATTTGTACTCAGTAACATCATCAACTCTGTACTTTGGAAACTGTATCTTGGAAACTATTAGCAATTATACCTATTGTTTTTCTCCATTAGGGAGTCAATCTGTGGAGGGGAAAGGGAAAGATATTTTTTCTTACTTGATTACTCTCCCTTTCTCCTTCACCACCCTCTTATCCTCCGAGCTTGTTACAATAGTTCTCCAAGATATTGAATATCCTTGGGATACTCAGACCAGCATAGTCTCGTTGTTCTGCCTCCTGAATGCGCTTCAGGTTCTGCTTAAAGTTAAACAACTACTTAGGAAGCTCATCCGGAGATCTGCCCGGAGGCAGTATAGTTGTGGGTGGCAGGGAGTATGGGAGGATATGGGCAGGCATCTAGAGCAGTTGGCACCCCCAGTGTTTTGGAAATTCACCCCTGAACAACTGCAAAATCCTCAAAAACTGGCAGAATGCTTGAGAAAAAGGTGTCATGATTCTGGCAGTTCCAAAGTGACACAAATCATTGTAACATGTTGGGGCCTGGCTCATGCCTATTGAGCTGCCATTGATACTGCTATCAACTTAGTGACAGACCCTGCGGCCACTCCAAGCCCTGTGACAGATCCAATGGCCACTGTGACCCCTACGGTGGACTCTGCAGCCGCTCCAGTCCCAGCTCCTGCAGCTGCTCCAGTCCCAGCTCCTGCAGCCGCTCCAGCTCCTGTGGCTGGGTCAGAGAAAAGAACTGTAGCAGTGCAAGTTGACCCTGCAGAGGGTATTCCAACCTCTGTGGCAGACCCTGTAACAAGGTCAGAGAAACGAGCTGTAGCAGTGCAAGCTGCCCCTGCAGAGGGTATTCCAACCTCTGTGGCAGACCCTGTAACAAGGTCAGAGAAATGAGCAGTAGCAGTGCAAGCTGCCCCTGTAGAGAAGGTGAAAAAATGGTATAGAGATTCAGGTCGTTTAGAACGCAGAGAGTCTTCTGCCAAATCTAGGTATAGAGACAACGGAGATGACGACGACGCTGGGCCATCAGGGATTCAGGAGGAGGAAGATGAGGATGCCGAAAAATCAACAGTAACTACCCGAAGCCTAAACGAGCGTGAGCTAGGAGATGTGCAAAAAGATTTTGGTCGTTGTATAGGTGAGCAGCTTGTCACCTGGCTGCTCCGATGCTGGGACTCTGGAGCCAATTGTGTGGAATTAGAGGGCAGGGAAGCCAGGCAGAAGGGATCCCTTGCTCGAGACGCTGGCATTGACAAAGCAATTGCAGATGGAGCACAATCTAACAGCCTCTGGAGGCGTCTCCTCTCAGCTGTGAGGGAAAGGTATCCCTTCAAGGAAGAACTTGTATGTCTACCAGGTAAGTGGGCCACTATGGAGAAGGGAATCCAGTACCTGAGGGAATTAGCCGTACGGGAAGTGATTTATGAGGACCCAGACATCAGACAAACATCCACAGATCCAGATGAAGTCAGGTGTACACGACCCATGTGGCGGAAGTTTGTACGGAGTACACCATCATCATATGCCAGCTCATTGGCAATCATGGCCTGGAAAGAGGATGAGGAACCCACAGTGGATGAAGTGGCTAAACAACTCCGGCAGTGTGAAGGAAGTCTCTCCTCTTCCTTACAGGCCTGCGTCTCAGCTGTGGAGAAACTTTCTGAAAAGGTTCACCTACTTGAAGAGAGATTAATCTCCTCCGCACCTGTACAGAGCAGTGTCTCAGCTATCAGGGGTAGGCGTTCATCCACACAAGGAAGACGATATGGTGGGTACTCACCCCATGCCACCCTGTGGTTTTACTTACGAGACCATGGAGAGGACATGAGAAAATGGGATGGAAAATCTACCGCGATCCTAGAGGCACGGGTACGTGAGTTGCAAAAGAAAACAATCAGGAAAAAGGGATTCTCTGAAAAGTTTGCTGCTCCAACTTCCAGCAGACAGTCCTTCAAACACAGAAACGAAGAAGATTCTGACCAGGGTTAGGGGGGCCCTGCCTCCAGCCAGGGGGAGGAAAGGGACAATCGAGTTTATTGGACTGTGTGGATTCGATGGCCTGGCACGTCAGACGCACAGAAGTATAAGGCTTTAGTAGACACCGGTGCACAATGCACTATAATGCCATCGAGCTATAAGGGACCAGAGCCCATCTATATTTGTGGAGTGACAGGGGGATCTCAGCAGTTGACTGTATTGGAGGCTGAAGTGAGTCTGACTGGGAATGAGTGGGAAAAGCACCGCATTGTGACTGGCCCGGATGCTCCATGTATCCTTGGCATAGACTATCTTAGAAGAGGATATTGCAAGGACCCAAAAGGGTTCCGGGGGGCTTTTGGTACAGCTGCCTTAGAGACAGAGGGCATTAAACAATTATCTACCTTGCCTGGTCTCTCAGAGGACCCCTCTGTTGTGGGGTTGCTGAGGGTCGAAGAACAGCAAGTGCCAATCGCTACCACAACTGTGCACCGGCGGCAATATCGCACTAACTGAGACTCCCTGATTCCCATCCATAAGCTAATTCGTCAATTAGAGAGCCAAGGAGTGATCAGCAAGACTCATTCACCTTTCATTAGTCCCATATGGCCAGTGCGAAAGTCTAATGGCGAGTGGAGACTAACAGTGGACTATCGTGGCCTGAACGAAGTGACGCCACCACTGAGTGCTGCAGTGCCGGACATGCTGGAACTTCAGTACGAACTTGAATCGAAGGCAGCCAAGTGGTACGCCACAATTGATATCGCTAATGCATTTTTCTCCATCCCTCTAGCAGCAGAGTGCAGGCCACAATTTGCTTTCACTTGGAGGGGAGTCCAATATACTTGGAATCGGCTGCCCCAGGGGTGGAAACACAGCCCTACTATTTGCCATGGACTGATCCAGTCTGCGCTAGAGCAGGGGGAAGCTCCTGAACACCTGCAATACATCGATGACATTATTGTGTGGGGTGAAACAGCAGAGGAAGTTTTTGAGAAAGGGAAGAAAATAGTCCAAATCCTTCTGAAAGCCGGTTTTGCCATAAAACAAAATAAAGTCAAAGGACCTGCACGAGAGATCCAGTTTTTAGGAATAAAATGGCAAGATGGACGTCGTCAAATCCCAATGGATGTGATCAACAAAATAACAGCTATGTCTCCACCAACTAACAAAAAAGAAACACAGACTTTCCTAGGTGTTGTGGGGTTTTGGAGAATGCACATCCCAAATTACAGTCTGATTGTAAACCCGCTCTACCAAGTAACCTGTAAGAAGAATGAGTTTGAATGGGGCCCTGAACAACGACAAGCCTTTGAACAAATCAAGCAGGAAATAGTCCATGCAGTAGCCCTTGGGCCAGTTCGAACAGGACCAGATGTAAAGAATGTGCTCTACACTGTAGCCGGGGAGAATGGCCCCACCTGGAGCCTCTGGCAGAAAGAACCTGGGGAAACTCGAGGTCGGCCCCTGGGGTTTTGGAGTCGGGGATACAGAGGATCTGAGGCCCGCTATACTCCAACTGAAAAGGAGATATTGGCAGCATATGAAGGATTTTGATCTGCTTCGGAGGTGGTCGGTACTGAAGCGAAGCTTCTCCTAGCACCCCGATTGCCGGTACTAGGCTGGATGTTCAAGGGAAGGGTCCCCTCTACGCATCATGCAACTGATGCTACATGGAGTAAGTGGATTGCACTGATTACTCAGCGGGCTCGAATAGGAAACCCCAGTCGCCCAGGAATCTTGGAAGTGATTATGGAATGGCCAGAAGGCAAATATTTTGGGATATCACCAGAGGAGGAGGTGGCCCGTGCTGAAGAAGCCCCACTGTACAACAAGCTACCAGAAAATGAGAATAATCCCTGTTCACTGATGGGTCCTGTCCTATTGTGGGGAAGCATCGGAGATGGAAGGCTGCTGTATGGGGTTCTACATGATTAGTTGCAGAAGCTGCTGAGGGAGAAGGTGAATCGAGTCAGTTTGCAGAAGTGAAAACCATGCAGATGGCTTTAGACATTGCTGAACGAGACAAGTGGCCAGTTCTCTATCTCTACACCGATTCATGGATGGTAGCAAACGCCCTGTGGGGATGGTTACAGCAATGGAAGCAAAACAACTGGCAGCGCAGGGGCAAACCCATCTGGGCTGCTGCATTGTGGCAAGATATTGCTGCTCTGGTAGAGAACCTGGCTGTGAAAGTACACCACATAGATGCTCATGTGCCCAAGAATCAGGCTACTGAAGAACATCAAAACAACCAGCAGGTGGATCAGGCTGCTAAGATTGAAGTAGCTCAGGTGGACCTGGGTTGGCAGCATAAAGGTGAATTATTTATAGCCCGATGGGCCCATGACACCTCAGGCCATCAAGGTAGAGATGCAACATACAGATGGGCTCGTGATCGAGGGGTGGACCTGACCATGGACACTATTGCACAGGTTATTCATGATTGTGAAACGTGCTGCAACCAAGCAAGCCAAACAGTCAAACCCTCTTTGGTATGGAGGACGATGGCTGAAATATAAATATGGAGAGGCCTGGCAGATTGATTATATCATGCTCCCTCAAACCCGCAACGGCAAGCACCACATGCTTACAGTGGTGGAAGCAACCACCGGATGGCTGGAAACATAGCCTGTGCCCCATGCCACCGCCCGGAACACTATCCTGGGCCTTGAAAAGCAAGTCCTATGGCTACATGGCACCCCAGAAAGAATAGAGTCAGACAATGGGATTCATTTCCGAAACAACCTTTTAGACACTTGGGCCAAAGAACATGGTATTGAGTGGGTGTATCACATCCCCCATCATGCACCAGCCTCTGGGAAAATCAAGCGTTACAATGGACTGTTAAAGACTACACTGAAGGCAATGGATGCTGGGACATTCAAAAATTGGGATATGCATTTGGCAAAGGCCACCTGTTTAGTCAGTACTAGGGGATCTGCCAACCGAGCAGGACCTGCCCAATCAAGCCTGGTATGTACTCTAGAAGGGAATAAAGGTCCTGTAGTGCACGTCAGAATCATGCTGGGGAAGACAGTCTGGGCTACTCCTGCCTCAGGAAAGGCAAATCCATTTGTGGGATTGCTTTTGCTCAGAGACCTGGATGTATTTGGTGGGTGATGCAAAAGAATGGGGAGGTCCGGTGTGTACCTCAAGGGGATTTAATACTGGGAGAGAATAGCCCATGAGTTACATTATATTATGTTAATTATTATATAATACTGCATGTCATCACTACCATGATTGCTATATACCCTAGATGAATATTAATTAGAATGTATGGGAAAGAGTGTAACTTGAGCATGACATAAATGGTATGGAATAAGGGGTGGATATATGTCCTCATTTCAGCTAGGACAGAGTTAATTTTCCTCCTAGTAGATGGTAGGGTGCTATGTTTTGAATTTAGGATGAGAAGCGTGTCGATAACATGCTGATGTTTTAATTGTTGCAGAGCAGTGCTTACACCAAGCTGAGGACGTTTCAGCTTCTTGCTCTGTCCTGCCAGCGGGCAGGCTATGGGTGCAGCAGGAGCTGGGAGGGGACAGACCCAGGACAGCTGACCCAAACTGGCCAAAGGGGTATTCCATACCATCTGACGTCATGCTGAACAATATATAGGGGTGGCTGGCCAGGGCTGGGGGACCGGCTGCTTGGGGATAGGCTGGGCATCGGTCAGCGGGTGGTGAGCAACTGCACTGTGCATCACTTGTTTTGTACATATTATTATTAGTACTATTATTATTATTATTATATTTTCTGTCCTAATAAACTGTCTCTATCTCAACCCACAGGCTTCATTTTCCTGATTGTCTCCCCCGTCCCAGAGAGGGAGGGGGGAGGGTGAGCGAATGGCTGTGTGGTGCTTCGCTGCCGGCTGCATTAAACCACAACATGGGCATATGCGACCACCCTTTATGATTGGTTGTCCACCTTACATACCTTACGTCCTTCCATACCTTTTTCCCTCCTGGATGCTGAAACAACATATTAGTATAACATTTTTCATCCCATTTTCCTTCTCTCCTCCTTCTTCCACTCCGGATATTCCTACAAGAAGTGGCCAGCCTGGCTGCAGTTAAAACATCTTCTCAAAGCCTGTCCCTGCTAGGATTCAGGCTGCAACACAGGCAGCCTTCCTTGCCTGCCATTCCTTCATCTCTCTTCCTCTCCTTTCCATCCTGGCCCTGACTCCCCCTGAAGATTTTCTTCCTCTTTCTCCAACCCTCTGCCTCATTACCTGTTGCACTGTCAATGCCATTAGTTTTGCTCTCTGCTTTTCCTTCTCATCTCCCTTCCTGGCATACACCTCCAGGGCCTCCCGCAGGAGGGCCCCCAGTGACTGTTCACTACATCCTCCCACCCTGCAGAGCCTTCCCCAGCCATGTATATGGCCAGGCTCCAACCACCAAATGAACTTTCAAGAGCCCCCAGGACACCGGGTCCCTGGGACTCACCCCCGAGCACTCCCCCACCCCGACCCCAAGTCTCCCACATGACCCCTGTGCTGCACACTACCACCACTCCAGCCAGGATCGGCAAGTGGGCACCCCTGCTCTGCCGGTATTACCCCTGTGTTGCCTTCAGAGGGCAGTGGCGACCTGGTTCAGGAATGACACGGCGACCAACCCCAGGCCACTCGGTCCATCTGCTCACAGACACCAATGTGGTGGATGGCAAATGGCGTTTATTGCCGAGTTACACGGTGTTATATAGCCTAGGCCCACAACGTCACTTCTGCTTGCTTACATCACAGACCACGCGCTACTGCCCATCAAGGGAGGGGCTCTATCTTTCCGTACAGTGCGATATCTTCCGGCCACCAGACCCTAACTACCCACATTTCCCCCCTCCCTATGCACAACCAAATTAGCTAAAATATAACAATCTAAAAAACAATTCTGAACAATCTTAACAATCTTAAGAGGTAGACATCATAACTTGAATAAAAAACATAAGGCACAATAACCAGGAGAAAACTAGGAGGTAACTGGTAATAATGGGGTGTAACTTGGGATAACTGGGGATAACTGGGTAAATACACTCTTAAAGTAGTTGTTGGTGTTCTACTAACATAATGTTAACTTTATCTAACCGACTTTTAACAAACGACACAAGCTTATTTAGTATACAAGGTCCAAAGATAAGATCACACAAAGGCATCGCAGCCCCCCGCCCACGGAGGCCGCTTCACTGTTGTCTGGATTCTGCCAGTGTGGAACTCTCAGGCTTAGACAGGATGCTTGCTGACTTATTGGCTTCACTTGTCACCGGGGTATACGGATTACGGGGGTGTCTGATGATCCGTTCCTGTGAACAGAAACTCACAGTTTTCATTAGTTTTATTCTGAAGGTCCAGTTTGATGGACTTAATCGGACACCATTTGACTCTGCCATCTTTTTTTGACTGCAGCATACCCTCGCCCTGTCAGAACTAATTTCCACCCTTGTTCCCATTCTCCCAGATCATTTCTAACTATAACTGACGGGCCTTCTTCTAGCGCTCGAGTGGCCCAATGTTTTTGGACGGGGCTATTCACCTCCTCTCCCCTGGGGAATTGACTTAGTGCTAACAAAGCGGTCGCTAGCAAGCGTGCTTGGTCTCCTGAGGGAACGGTGCTGGTAAGACCTTCTGTTTTTGATAATACCTCTAACTTAGATTTCAGAGTTTGATTCGCTCGTTCGACTATGGCTTGTCCTGTACTATTATATGGGATGCCGTATATTAGAGTAATACCCCATTTCTGAGCGAATGCCTGGGCTGATTTGGACACAAAATTCAAACAATTGTCCGTTTTGATCTGATTAGTGACGCCAAGCCACGCCATGGCTGTCAGCCAATGTTGGATGGTTGCTTTGGAGTCGGCCTTAAGGTGTTGTGTGGCTACGATCACTCCGCTATATGTGTCTACGGTTACCGCTAGCCACGCTCGAGGTCTCAGCAACTGACAGAGCGTAAAATCCGTCTGCCACACCTCAGAGGCTTTGAGACCTCTGGGGTTGACTCCACTGGACCATAGTGGTGCTTTTTGACAGTGGGGACACATAGCTACTATGTGTTTCACGTCGGTGGTCGAAATCCCACATCTCTTAGCTAGCGCTTTAGCTCCAATGTGGAGGGACTCATGTAGCTGGCAGGCATCTCTTAGTGTCCATAATCCTTTTGCAGCGGCGTCTGCTTTGTCGTTACCGATTTGGTAAAACTCTTTGATTGGGTTGTGGCTGTTGACGTGGATGACCGATACGGTGCCTTTTCAGGAGAAAAGTGCTTCTTCTAGCATTAGAGCAACCGTGGATGTTGACATGCCGGGCCCCGACATGGCCAAGCAAAGTTTGGCTACGAACATTGAATCGGTCACTATGTTGAAGTGTTCCATTGGGAACAGTCCACAGGCTAATACTATGGCCGTCGCTTCTAATTGCTGGACTGAAAGCGCACGATCGGTCATTTTAATGCTGTGCCATTCTCCTCCCAATTGCCATACTGCCGCCGCAGTTGAGGTTGCTGAGGATGCATCTGTGAAGACCGTTGGTCCCCGTTGGGGCCGGTCCATGATCTTCCGTGGGAGGTCGATGTTGACAATTTTCAGCATTTGAGCCCAAGGGGGCTTAAAAGCGTATTGAACTTCTCCGCGAAATCCAGCAAGGGCTATGGCTAGAGATTCTGACATCGCTACTGATTGTGGTAGCAGCTGTTTACAAAAGGGTAGATATATCGTGGCGGGTTCGATACCTAGGTGTCTTAGGGTGAGTTTTCAGCCTTTCATGATGAGGTTACCAAGGCACTCGACTCCTGGAGAGAATGCGTGTGACGGTTTTCCTAGGACTATCCACTGTATTGGTTGAACTTTTTGAGGGGGGCCCTGGGCTAGTGCCCCTACTCCCCCCCTTTCCGTGAAGTATACATACAGATCAAGTGGTTCATTCGGGTTCCACCTGGCGAGCGTGCTTGATGATACTTGTCGCTCGATAAAATCGAGAGTTCATTGCTTCTGTCGTCAGAGTCTTTTGCTCCCATGGGTTTTTTCCTTTTAAAAGATCATACAGGGGAGCCATGGCCTCGGGAGGAATCAGGACAATATTGCGGAGCCATTGTAAGGATCCCACTAATTGTTGCATATCATGGAGCGTTTTGATGTCCCGACGGATTTTTATCTGAGGGGGGGTTATGTAAGAACTTGTGATCCCCACTCCCAAAAAACTTACACATGGTCCTTTTTTAATTTTTGCACTCGCGATTTCAAACCCGTTTGTTTTTAGAGTTTCTGAGACTGTTAACACTAGCTGGTCCACTTGACTTCCTGACAGTGCAGCGATCAGGATATCGTCCATGTATTGGATGATAGTCGCGGTCGGGTCACTGCACCGAACTGGTGCCAGCACCCGATCCACTGTGATCTGGCAGATAGTAGGCGAGTTGATCATTCCTTGAGGCAGCACTTTCCACTGGAAGCGTAAGTTGGGGCGTTGGCTGTTTGGAAACACGACAGAGAAAGCAAACCGCTCCTTGTCTTCTTCATGTAGAGGTATCAAGAAAAAACAGTCCTTAATATCAAGGACAGCACAAGGTTGCCCTTCCGGTATCAGAGTTCATAGGCAACAACGTTTGGACAGGACCCATTGGTTGAATTATCTTGTTTACTTCACGCAGGTCATGGAGGAGGCGAAATCCTTCACTGGTTCACTTGGGTATTACAAAAACTGGAGTGTTCCATGGGCTAGTAGAAGGCTCTATATGACCTCGTTGTAGTTCACGGTCAACTAGCTTGAGAAGAGCATCCATTTGAGGCTTCGACAGGGGCCACTGCTCAACCCACACTGGGTCGGACGATTTCCACGTCAGTTTAATCGGTGGAAGTGGGTATGCGGCAGTGGCCCTTACGGTAAATTTGTCACCCTGGCTTTTAATAGGGCTAAAGCGCCCCTTCCCAACAGGGGAGGGACTCCTGACATGACATATGGGAAGAGAGTAATGGTTTTCTCCAGTCCCTTTTCAGTGTGGAGCGTGATTGCAACCAATTGAGCGCTCTTCCGAGCTCGGGTTAATCCCCCAACTCCACCCACCATGGGGGCATCTTCCAATTTCCAACTCGGAGGCCAGCTCATCTCAGGGATAACTGTAACGTCTGCTCCAGTATCAATCAAAAAGGAGACACTAACGGTGGTGTCATTTAAGGTATCATAAAGGGAACAGATCCCCCACACCACTGGCGGGTTATCACACTTTACTTCCAGGGCTACCCTGGGGTCTCGCCCCCAGAGGGTGGTCCTTGCTGTCCCTGAGATAAGGACAGGTTCGGCTGGACCGTCAGTTGAGCCATACAATTGGTTGCCTCTTGAGGGGGCAGTGGGTTCGGGGGCACCGTGCCCCATCCAGGGTTGGCATAGTTGGATCTCCTCATGTTCCAAGTGGGAGAGGGCTGTGCACGGCCCAATTGCCCTCTCCCCCTCCCATTTCCCTGGGTTTTAGATCTGCATTCCTTGGCGAAGTGCCCTTTCTTTCCACAGGCCCAACACGGTCCTCTGAGTTGGTTTTGGCATGGGGGGAGCGCTGTTGGCGGACCCCCCAACTGAGGGCAATTTGCCGTGACGTGGCCTGCCTGGCCACATTTAAAACATGCCATCACGTTAGCTATTGCGGTGCGAACAGCTACCTGGATCAGGGTTAGGTGCTCTTTCGTGACATGTTTAATCATGTC
Organism: Aythya fuligula; assembly: GCF_009819795.1. NCBI lineage: Eukaryota > Metazoa > Chordata > Aves > Anseriformes > Anatidae > Aythya > Aythya fuligula. Next base: position 1,378,597 of record NC_045594.1, on the reverse strand, counting down.
CACGATGCTAGACCCCGCCGGCAGTGATCACAAGATTTCTTTGGTTGCCGAATTACACTGCTGGCGTAGGCATTCTGCTACAACTGGGCCTTTTGCCTCCACGGGCAGTGACGAAGAGTCGACCGCTGCCTGGAGACGATCTACAAATTGCGTAAAGCTCTCACTTTCACTTTGTTTTATTGTTGACCATGGCGATGGTTTGGCAATAACTCTAGGGGCTGTACGAATAGCTTCTCTGGCTGCACGAGTAGTTGCCATAACTTCATGGGCCCGCAGGCCCTGGGCTTGTGCCTGGAGGGTGATCATTGTTGGGTCCGTACCCATTAGCTGCTGCAGGCTAGAGCCATATAGTGGGTGATCCACCCCAGTTACTTGGGCCAGTTGTCTCTTACAGTTGTCCTCCCATTCTTGTTTAAAAACGATCATCCCCGCCCCATCAAAGATCAGTCTACAAGTTTGTTTTATATCAAACGGGAGCATATCGTCTCCCCCGAAAACACCATCTATGAGGGTGGAGACCATTGCAGAATTAAGCCCTTTATCTGTGATGGCCTTAACAATCACTTGTACATCCTTAGGGTTTATTGGCGAGTGGACCCTCTGTCCCCCGTCCGTCACCTGGACTGGGAACGCTAGCGTGGCCAATGGGGCCCAGTCGGCACACGCAATCTTAATTTTCTTCCAATCCGTGAGAGGAATTTCTCCCCCTCACGGTGCTGCTTTATTTTGGATGGGGATATTTTTGCTTTTGACTCTATCTGTCCCCATTTCCTCCTCCTCCGAATTTGAATCAGTATCTGATCCGGAGTCAGAACTCGACTGACTAGTCACCTCCGAGTTCCGGTACCCTTCTGTCGAGTTCCGGCCCTGCCCACCACCCTTGCGGGCAGGCCGTTTTCTCTCTCATGGCTCGTCCTGCCTTCTTCTCAGGAAGGTGTTTGCCCCACAACAGCATCTCTTCAGATGGATGTTCCGATCAGCTCTCTGCCCCTCGCTCGCGCTTCTACCTCCTTCCCGGTCGCCCCCACAACCCTTCTCTTTCTTGTTCTCCTCTTCCCATTTGCACGTGTTAGTTAAATCTAGCACTTCCTCCCTGCTCCCACCAGAGGCATCTTCGCCCCACCCTTCGTCTTCTAGTTCGGCGCCATCTTGGGGCACATATGGCGGTGGTCTTGCCCAGATTTCCTCAGACCCTGGTTCCCCAGAGGTGCCCCTGGCTTCCTCAGATAACCCACCCCATTGCTTATGTAATTTTGATACGACCTTCACAAGGGATTCCACCTTCCTTGTTGGTCCGGGAGTGTCCTCCCCGCCAGGCTGGTCCCGCCGCTCCAGCTGCCGTTCACCCGTATCCAGGACTTTCCCGGATTTCGGCACCCCTTGTTGCCTTCAGGGGGCAGTGGCGACCTGGTTCAGGAATGGCACGGCGACCAATCCCAGGCCGCTTGGTCCATCAGCTCACAGACACCAATGTGGTGGATGGCAAATGGCGTTTATTGCCAAGTTACACGGTGTTATATAGCCTAGGCCCACAACGTCACTTCCGCTTGCTTACATCACAGACCACGCGCTACTGCCCATCAAGGGAGGGGCTCTATCTTTCCATACAGTGCGATATCTTCCGGCCGCCAGACCCTAACTACCTACACCCCTGGTCTTGGAGGATGAGCTCCTTCCCATTCTTGTATAGCAGCTCTCCTCCTGATCATTCTCATTTCTTCCCCTGTAAACAACATACTTAGTATACACATCATTTCCCCCCAAGAGTATAAGTTAGGTCCTAGGAATTGGTCTAATTGTTCAGCTAGCCTTATGGGGTCCACAATTAAAGACTTCATCTCCTTCTTAAAACTCCTAAGCTCTCTGCTGTAGGGAGGGGGGGAGTTCACCTAAGAGGATACACAGTGTTAGTGCTGTTAGTATCAGGGAAGGTGAAATTCTCAATATCTCTTCTACCTTGTTCTAATTCTTATTAGAGACTTGAGTACACTCCTTCTCTAGGGACAGCATTAATTGCAGTCCCTGTCTCCCTTCCTGGAACAGCTGCTGCTGCCACCGGTGCAATATTGTGAGAAACACTCTGTATCCAATAAGAGCCACAGGCTCAGGCGAGGATCTCAGTGAATGGCATTTTTTTTCGCTATTGCAATGGCGGGCATCCCACAAGCAAGATCGCGCCTACTCGTTCCAAAACACAGTTTATATACTTTTTTTCTTGACGACCGGGACCCTCCACTGTTTCCCCATTGACTGGATAATCCAGGTTCACAACCTATCTAGTGCTTCAAAGGCAATACATGGCTTTCAGTTGCCGTCCTGTTATAAGTCAAATTTCTTTTGACTTTTATACTCTTTGAGGTGGTAATATTTCTTACACAGTGATTTCTGCCTAATTGCTCTAAGGATTCTGGTTGTCTGCATTGTACAAGGTCACCTGCTAAGTTTTCTTATCTCTGCAAGCATATCTCAATACCACATTCCTTACCTTTAAACAGTGTGTGAGGAATGTTTTAGCAATTCGTGTCCATAAAGAACAATTCTGTTTGAATCCTGTCTGCCTCTGGGCCGTGCACTGGCAATTTAATTCTTGAACCACAGATGCAGTGTGTCCCAGTCTCCCCCTCATTCTAGTCAATTTATCAAGTCTTCAGAAAATACTCCTTAAATTTATGAACCTGTTTGCTTTTGTTATTCCAGACTTCTATTTCTAACAGTTACAGCCTTTTTTTTTTTTCCTGTCTTCTTCGAGATTAACTTAACACTGCTATAGTGACTGTCCCTGTGAATGGCTGGGGAAGAATGTTTTAATTACTGGTGAAGTGTCAATAAGAAAACTATTTGTGTTTGATGTCTGGGAGTTTCAGAACAACTGATAACAACTAGTGACTGTTATGGGATACTATGCAAACCTCTGGTATCAGGCCAGGGGGCCAAGAGATTAAGAAGAAGAAAAAAAGAATCTGAAGGACAGCTGGGAGACAAGACCTGCAGAAAATGTTCTATAAACTTGGTACGGTGCCAAAGGAGTACAAAGGGGAGAGGAAGACTACGAGCCTTCAGCATGAAAGACCCCTAGAGACTCCCAGAGGAGACTGATGCGCATGCTCCAGTAGGAGGGACTGGACCCCGGAAGATAATTATAATAATCTATTTTTTTTAGAAGTAGTAATGAATATGTATTAGTCTAGGAGCATAAAAATCAGCTGCTTGATGTAACTGGTGTGCATCCTGGTGGAGCGGAGACTCCCAGTGCACCCAGTGCTGTTTGCTTACCTCTATTCCTTTATATTCTTTCAATAAATCCTATTTTTTATTTAATCCTAATTTGAATCCTGAGCCATTTATAACAAGTGTAACAGCAAAAACATTTTTATTCCCACGATTCCCCCCTTTTCTTCTTTACAAATTGTTGATTTTTGCAAAACTTTTCTCTAAGGTCTAAATTCATAGATATCTTCTTCTTCTTCACATTCTTTGCTTTCCATCTCCTCTAATATCATCGTCTTATCTGAGTAAGGTGGTGGCTCCATGGTCATTTGTTTCAATAGTGCAGTTTCAATTAGCCACTGTACTAGTCCTCTTACACAGGGCATAGTGCAACAACCAATGGCTGTCAAAACTCCTGCTAATATGATCAAGGATGTAAATATGGACACTACCATCCCTTTCCATTTACCAAACCAAGATTCCAACCATCCTGTGATGGAAGCGTCTGCTCCCGAATTTTCTGCCAATTCATTGGCAAGGGTGGCAAGCCCTTGCAATGCTCTTGTTACTGAGCCATCCGGGGCAGTATTGTTAGGGATGAAAGTACAACAACGGTTGCCCAGCATCAAGCATACACCATCCTTCTCCGCGAGCATCATGTCTAATGCTATCCTGTTTTCCCAAGCCATTTTGCTGGTGGCATCTAGTTGTTCAGCGATTCTTCTTATGACATCCCTTGTATAGTTTATGAATCTCTTCTGATTATGATAGATATAGTTAATCCAATCCACATTTTTATTGATTGTTACCCACCAGAACAGTGACTCAAACCCTGCAGCAATTTGATTCCTGGCTTTCTGTTCATCAGGAACTCCCCTAGGCACCCCTATAGAATCTATGCATACTCTGTCATCGAATGATATTCCTAAGCTTCTTTGACTTCTTCTGGGTATTTCTGATATTTCTAATGCCAGGGTGAAGGATATCGCTAATTGAACTTGTGCACAAATGCCCCCCCAGTTAGGTGGTACGGTGGACCGTAAGGTCTTCCCTCCACAGTACCACCAGAGATCTGCCCTGGGGATCCCAAGTCTTGCACAGTTTCCCATCAAGTCCTTGGTAGCATTCAAGGTCCTTGTGCACAAGGCAAATTCTCCCAGGTGACGGGTAGCACTCACACCCTGCCGTGAGAGGCAAGCTGTATGGTTACCTATAGCTGTAGAGAATGCAGGGGGATCCCTGATGTTGCTATCACGCAAGGAAGGGAACAGCAAAGGGAGAGACTTACAGGCCTCATTTCCCCAGGCAGTCTTTTCTTGGTACAATGCAATCATACATCGCATCCCCTGGGAATCCTTGGTCCACCCCACTGGGAAGGGCACTATCTGGGCAGTCGGTCGTCCCGAGGCACAAGCATAGCAATTGCTATGGTTGAGACTCTGGACAGTATATTTGACCCATTCTATCCAGGCATTCACATCCCCATACCCTGTTTGAATCTCAAATGTTTGAACTGCCGCATTTCAAAGAGGGCCTCCTGTTTTCTCTCCTGTTTTCTCCTTGAGTTTCTCCCTTTCTCTGATGGCAATAGAGGATTGTTTCCATACAGCTATTCTCAATCTGACTGTTGGGTCTCTCCCAGTTATTTGTTCTCCCTGCTCGATTGTCGTTGGGCATTTAAATCTCCCCAAGCTAACATCTCACAAGCATCAAACATGATGGACTGTGGTACATAACCCTCTGTCACATTCACCCATATTTTGATGGGGTATCCCATTTTTGCTATTATCTGGTCATGCCTTTTCCAGGTTACCAATTGACCAAGGCCTTCTCTGAGGCCTAGAATCACTAGAAACAAAATTAATAGTTGATTTTTTCACTGTCATTATTTTTAAACCTTAGGTTTCCAAATAATTATCAATGCAAAGAATAAGATGTACACTACTACTATAACAAACCCCTCTTGGGAGCACTTTGATTTGCTATAGGTCTGTCCTTTCTCTCAGTCACAAGTCATTCATTAGTTACCTGTGAAAATAAAAGGTTAGTTTACAGTTGTAAGCTTTTATCCCACTCAGAATCCACTACGAGATTTTTCTCTTTGATTTCAACTTACAACAAGTCCGTCTTCTGTAGGAACAGCTTCCCAGGTACTAGGGTGGATGGATGCCTTCACTCAAGTATAGTGAGTCCAACCTTCTTCCGCAGTTCTTACAGCTGTTTCAGTGGTTAGTAACAGTCCTTCCCATTCAGGACAGAGTTGATTCTTTCCAGGTCCGAATGAGGACCCAATTTCCTGGGTGATGGTGGTGAATGGGGAATTCCAAAGGTGGGGTTTACCCATGTACTAGGACATGTCAGGACCCGTGGCCCATGGGTCCTGAGAGATGACAAAGAAGAGGACATCCCCAGAATACAGTTCGTAAGAAAACTCTCTCGATTTGAATTGTGGTATCTCATCCCTTCTGCCCAGATAGGGCAATCCAAACAGCATCTCATATGGTGAAATTCCTATATCCTTTCTTGGTTCTGTTTGAACCTGTAGGAGTAAGCATTTTACCCAAGGAAGTTGGGTTTCTAACACTAATTTAGTTAATTGCTTCTTTAATGTCTGGTTCATTCGTTCCACCTTCCCAGAAGAGGAGGGGTGCCAGGGGCAGAAAATCCCACTCAGTCTCTAAGGCCTGAATTAACTTGTTAGTTGCATATAGCTTGTTAGTGGCTTCCTTCACAACTGTTTTCTCCTGTCCTGACAATAAAAGATCATCCACATATTTGTAACAGTTATACCTCCTCAGGAGCTTGGAAGTGCTCCAAAATCTGTTCTAGAACTTGCCCAAATAAATTGGTGACCCTGTAAACCCCTGAGGTAGAATTGTCCACCTGTATTGTTGCTTCCGCCCCCATTTCAGGGTCTTTCCAGTCAGAGGTGAATATATCTTTGCTCTCAGGGCCTGAGAGCACTCCATTAATAACACTGTTATTCCAGTCTAACAATTTACTAGTTGAATGCCCAATTTCATCATCAAATCCCTTCCCAAGAAGTTAGTCCCTGCCTTGGGTACATACAATAATTGCCGAGTGATCATTTTATCCCCTAATATCAGCTTGGTATCCCCCAAAAGTGACATTGTTTTCCCGGCCCCTTCTACCCCCATCATTTTTAGGGTTTCATTAGTTAATTTAATCCTTGATACTTTACAGGCCAGGAATAAAAAAACCTAGCTGCCCCAGTGTATTGGGGTCCATGGCAAGAATTAATCTTCTTCAAGATTAACTTAACACTGCTATAGGTGTGACTGTCCCTGTGAATGGCTGGTGAAGAATGTTTTAATTACTCGTGAAGTGTCAATAAGAAAGCTATTTGTGTTTGTATGAAGTCTTTGATGTCTGGGGGTTTCAGAACAACTGATAACAACTAGTGACTGTTATGGGATACTATGCAGGCCTCTGATATCTGGCCAGGTGGCCAAAAGATTAAGAAGAAGAAAAAAAAGAAGCTGCAGGAAGGCTAGGAGACAAGACCTGCAGAAAATGTTCTATAAACTTGGTACGGTGCCAAAGGAGTACAAAGGGGAAGGACGAGAAAAAAACTTGGAGAGGAAGACTACGAGCCTTCAGCATGAAAGACCCCTAGAGACTCCCAGAGGAGACTGATGCGCATGCTCCAGTAGGAGGGACTGGACCCCGGAAGCTAATAACCTGTTTTTTTTTGAAGTAGTAATGAACATGTATTAGTCTAGGAGCATAAAAATCAGCTGCTTGATGTAACTGGTGTGTGTCCTGGTGGAGCGGAGACTCCCGGTGCACCCAGCACTGTTTGCTTACCTCTATTCCTTTATATTCTTTTAATAAATCCTATTTTTTTATTTAATCCTAATTTGAATCCTGAGCCATTTCTAACACGCGAGAAGAATCCAGAAGCCACCCTGTGGCAGATAAGGGACAATTTTGTTATAAATGAAGTCTCAACTCAAGCTGAATTTAGTAATATTTATAAAAGAGAAGTTAACAGCGAGGGGTGCACGGGGAGTCTATGCTCTACCAACAGGCACACACGAACATCGAACATTCTAAATATATACATAAGTACAATCAGAAAAGGCAACAAACAATCCTTTAAGTCAATTACTATCAATGTCCATGACTGGGGGAGCATAGTTGGCCTGGTTGAAGTGCTCCCATATCTTCCATGACTTATAACAGTCTCCATTTTCCATTCACTTTCTTGATTACAAACACCGGAGAATTCCAGGGCTAGTCGTGGGAACAATATGTCTCGCTTTAAGTTGTCAAGCAACTCATCCTTCGGGCCTTATGTATCCTAATCTTCCTTGACCGAAGAAAAACATATCCATTTCCCTTTCAAGGCCAATAGGGCCTGGGTCAAAAGGCACGTCCAGGTCACCAGGGGGCGAAATACCAAAGGCTTGCGATAGCTGTAGCAGCAGAGGGGCCCATGGCATAGCAGTCGGATCAGTAAAGGAGCCCGCAGCTCCCTCACTGTCTGGCAAACCACACTGTGTCTGACTGTGGTCCCACATGGCTCTTCAAGACCTCAGAGACTGCTCGCCAGGTGCTGAGCAATCCCACCGCTACCTTGTCATTTTTAGTTGCAGAGTCCCACACCTTGACCTCAATTTGGTCCCATATTTCAGGATTATAAACTGTTCGATTGTTAATAAGGAGAATAAGCTGTAAGGTTACCAGGACAGTCTTTGTTCCTAAGGATGTATGATTCCCCATAATGCACAGCTGCTTACCAGCAAGGCGCAGTTGTGTGCGCGGGTCCGCTTCTCTCAGCTTGAGCTTCTTCCCAGCTCCGGTGTGCCTATTTCCAGCGACTTTCAGTATGAGCTTCTTTGAGCGGTTTGCTGAGTTTGGCCGAACCTATCTTCATGAGGCGATCAAAGTGCCTGTTCCCGTCCTGGTCTCCGTTCTGCTGGCCTGTTCCTCTTCACTCCTTTTTCCTGCTTCTTTATTGATGACATAACTTCATCGTGTTGCCTTTTATCTTGAGGACAGGCTCCTTTCTTATACCCTTCTCTCCACAGCAGTTCTTTTCAAAACAACTTTTCATTGGTCAAACAACTTTGCATGTAACAGCAACAGGAAACACCCAGAAACTTCCATGCCTTAATGGCTGGAGAACAAGAAACCAGCTGGAGAACAAGAAACCGGAGACCGCATGGAGTCTTTTGAATCACCCTTCTTTGTTCCCTCTAAACTCTTTTACATTCCTGATGGCATCATCGTTAAGAGTCTGATGTTATCATCAACCATGGGGCTTTCCGACCCCCATGGCCACACTCCCACATCTCCCCCTTCTTTATTAATATCAACCATTTTCTTGACACGAAATATTATTCCATATATAACAAACTGCTAGACCATTCCTTTGCAAGACACAAGAACTATATACATTAACCACTCTGTTTTTCTTAGACTTGTGGTTATACAAGGGTATGTAAGACAGAAGGTCACATTTCATCATGCGGCCCTAGCATTGTTCCATATTGACACGAATCAGATGAACATATTTCACACTGTCTTAAGAAACTGGCAGAAACTGGTCCTGCCGATGGACAAGAGCCAAGGAGCAACTGAGTCTGCGCAAAGACAAGAGGTCAGCTAGCGGTGACGAGGAAGAGTCATCAACCTTCATCCCCACGACCGCCGATGATCACCACCAGGATACATTGTGCAAGCGCAGATGGGAGGAGTTTATGGAAATGACTCCTTGGAACTAATTTTAATACGAAGCGGGTTATGCATATGTATAGGCGTATTGTGAAACTTCATGCATATGTAACTCTTTGCTGCATATAACCAAGGCAAGTTGCCTCGTCAGGTGCGCACGACTTTGGTGGGACTACTCCCCCGTGCTGCCCAGCGCTGAATAAACATACCTACTTTACAATTTTACTGATTTTCTGCAAGTCAACTCAGCCTCGGGGACAAGGTGCCCTGTTGTATCACCAAACTTCCGCATTTCAGGGCAACCAAAGGGCAGATGGAGGTATTTACGGTTATTTATTCCTTTATTAAACCCGAGGTGGCTGTACTTTTTATTATGTGTGCTTTTAGCGTCTATGCCTCTAGCAAGAAAACCTAGTAGTCCCCCACGCCGCTCAAGAGAGCCCGGCCTCCGCTCCCTCCCACCCCGCCCCGCCCCGCCGCTATTTCACCGCCGCCATCCCTCTTCCCACCCCGCCTCGTGGCGTCACCGGCAGTGTGACGCTAGCGAGTCACCGGGGCGGAGGCGGCGGTCAGGCAGACAGATAAGATGGCAGCGCTCGGTGGTGGGGCCGGCGGCGGAGGGGTGCGGCGAGCCTAGCCTAGCGGCCAGCGACGAGCCTAGGGGCCAGCGGTGGGCGGCCGGCCGTCTGGGGGCCGCAAGGTAACGGTTAAGGTTGAGGGAAGGGGAAGGGTGTGTGTGTGGGGGTCCGTCGCCGATATGGGGCCGGAGGCGGGGGGGGGGGGTGCCGATTGCTTGCTTGGGGGGGCTCTTGGGAACATGCGGTGGAGGGGAGCGGGACGGCAGTGCTGCCTGGCCCGGGGCGAGGCAGTGCGTGTGCTCAACCCCTGGGGAGTTCGCCTTTCCGGAAGCTATGAAATCCAAGTGAACAGAAGCAATCTTCTTTCCTCCAGTACCGAAATCCTTGTTGGAGAGCTCCCAGCTTCTGTTTTGGGGGTTTGGGGGTCAAGTGTTTGGCTTCCTCTTCCCTATGCCGCTCCTGATTTTATATTTCCACTGTATTATCTTGAATCTTTATACGCTGAAGAGTTAAAGTCTTCTTTATAGGTGGTAGTCCTCTGTGGGAATAGAAGTGTTTTTGCGGAGTTACATTCCTTAGAGTAAAGGAATGTGGTATTGAGATATGCTTGAAGGGATAAGAAAGCTTAGCAGGCAACCTTGTAAAATGCAGACAACCAGAATCCTTAGGACAATTAGGTGAAAAATCACGGTGTTAAGTCAGATACATGAAGAAACATTACCACTTCAAACTGTAAAAACGTCAAAATAAATTTGAAATTTAACAGGCCGGGAACTGAAGGCCATGCATGGTCTGTGAAGCATCAGATAGACTGTGAACCTGGATTACCCACTCAATGGGGAAACAGGGGAGGGTTCTGTCATCAAAAGGTATATGAACTGTGTTTTGGAATTAGTAGGCGCTCTCTCCTGCTTGTGGGGCACCCGCCATTGCAATCGTGAATAAATTACTATTTCACTGAGATCCTCGCCTGAGCCTAAGTTATTGGCTACAGAGTGTTTCTCACAATTTGGGGGCTCGTCCGGGATCCAGTCACCTACTGGGGAGCCCCATTGCCGCAGCAGCAGGAAGGCATGCCCCGCTGATTTCAGCGGTCCTGTGCATCGACAGTGGAGTCTCTGCAGAGAGCTGACAGAGGGCCCGAGAGCGGTTAAAGAGGCAGGATCCGTGAAGTAGTGGGGGAAGTAAGAAGGTAGGCACTTTGGGGTTTAAGAATTGACCCAGTAACTCTGTGCACAGACCAAGGTAAGAAATACTAAGTATTGCCTTGGGGGTTGCGTGAGACTCTGTGTGATGCGTGAGTGAGACGTACTTTTGTATGAAGCGAGTGTGGAGTCCTGATCCGCAATTCTGTAGCTCTGCGAGGGGTGCGGCTGGAGATGGACGAAGTGTGAGATAAGGGAGAGAAAGGAAGAGTCTTGGGAAATTTGGTGTACGGTAAGCCCTTGCACGGGGAAGTGTTTGGCAGTACACCCCCATTTTCCAGAATCAGAACGTTAGTGTGTGGTACCCTGCAGGAGGGAAATTTCTGTAGCAGCACACCAACAAGGGCTAGGAAAAATGGGAAATATGAGTTCCAGGGGACAGGGAGGTATCCCTGGGGGAGTGCCTACTGACAGTTCTTCCTGAAGAATGATAAGAAATTGGAAACATAATCTCAAAATTAGAGGAGATGATAAAAGAAAAAATTAGTCAAATATTGTGTATCAGTCTGGACAAAATTTCCAATTAAGGAAACAGCAGTATTTTGGCCAAAGTATGGGTCTGATGAAAATTCAGGCTTTAAATTTATATGTAAACACTAAGATTCCTTTTTCGGAGAAGGAGTCAAGTTATGCTCCCTATAATCCTAGTATTGCACCGGTGGCAGCAGCAGTCGCTCCAGGAAGGGAGACGGGAACTGCAATTAACACTGTCTCTAGAGAAGAGTGCGCTCTAGGCTCTGGCAAGAATTAGCACAAGGTAGAAGAGATACTGAGAACTTTGCCCTCCCTGGTAGGCAAAATTATTGTGGTTAGTAACGGTCCTTCCCATTCAGGCCAGAGTTGACTCTTTCCAGGTCCGAATCAGGACCCAGTTTCCTGGGTGATGGTGGTGAATGGGGAATTCCAAAGGTGGGGTTTACCAACAGCCCATGGGTCCTGAGAGATGACAAAGAAGAGGACAACCCCAGAATACAGTTCGTAAGAAAACTCTCTCAATTTGAATTGTGGTATCTCATCCCTTCTGCCCAGATAGGGCAATCCAAACAGCATCTCATATGGTGAAATTCCTATATCCTTTCTTGGTGCTGTTTGAACCTGTAGGAGTAAGCATTTTACCCAAGGAAGTTGGGTTTCTAACACTAATTTAGTTAATTGCTTCTTTAATGTCTGGTTCATTCGTTCCACCTTCCCAGAAGGGGAGGGGTGTCAGGGGGGTGTGAAAATCCCACTCAGTCTCTAAGGCCTGCTTTAACCCTTGCAGTAAAGCTTACACCCATCCAGTCACGCGGTCAGTTAGGACAAAACTAACTCAGTGAAGTCTACCTGTATACTTTGGAAAAAGTCGAATCCCTGGCTCCTGTCCCCCTCTGGGTGGGTTACGGATGACCTTTTTATTTACCTTTTGACATATGGTACATCCTCTGCATATGTGCTTCACTGAAGTGTATATTCCTACACAGACATACTTTCTTAGCGCAACATCACACATTGCTTGCACCTCCCGATGACTCTTGATTGTTGCAGGAGGCAGGGCCGAAAGCACAACAGACACCAGTTGAGTCAGATCATGCTCCATTTTATTGCCTGAATAGCCTAACTTTTATAGTGAACTTAAAAGGGGCAGATGGTGTTTCACACAAGATTATTGGTCAAAAGCACTCAGACAAACAACTACAAGAAAACAACCCCACCTGCAAGAAGACAACCCCCTTGTGATTAGCAGTCACGTAGATCTTGTCCTTGAAGCCAGCTGCTGGCAACAATATTTTTAATTCCTCAATCGGGCGATAAAGGAACATCATCATGGGAACTCCTTGTAGTCCTGGTAGCTTGGGTTTGCTCAGCTGCAGCAAGTCATGGCCTCCTTGCTGTTTCAAAAATCTCTCAACAATTCCCCCTTTTTCTTTTTGAGCAAACCAAGCCTGACATAACAGTTTTGCAAGTAACCCTTTAACCACATTTATTACAATACAACACGCAATGATGATTAACACCACAACAAACAGAATCCTTAATCTGTCTTTGATTAATTCCAGTAACCAACTAGGCATCGTTTCAAGCAAATCAGTGAGCCATTGGTTGAAAGGATTAATATCATATTGAATCTTTCTCATGCGCTCTTTCAGGAAAGTAATGGATTTATGAATTTACTCACTGTGATCAGAAAGGTTTAAACAGCACATTCCCTCAAAGTCCTCACACCCATGCCCTTGAGCCAAAAGCAAGAAGTCAATAGCAGTTTGATCCTGTAAAAGCGCATGTCGCAGACTATTTTGATCTAGTAACATCTCCTCAAGTATTTCTGTCGTGGCATGGGCTTGCTTCTTGGCCCAGCATACCAATTTTTCTAAATTATTAAGTGCGGCCACAGCTGCTGCTCCTGGAATGAAAATTGCCAATGCTGCTCTAGCTGCAACACCAAGCAACTCAACATTATCATTGCAATCTGGTGTGAGCAATGCCCATTTATGTCTGGTGATCTCACGTAACTGCGACAAGCTAGGAGCAAACATAGTAAGTTTACCTAAGTAACATGGACCTCCGATAGCATTCGCAGGGATACCTTGCCAGGCCCTATCCCCACAAATCAGAAAAACATCAGGAGGTTTTTCAAAACATCAGCTATAGCTGTACGATTGTTCCAAATGCTATAGTTGTTACCCCTTGTCTCTGTGCCATAGGCCCCCAAACCCTGCCTAGCAGTGTCATTGTAACCACAGGTGTTACTTGTATTTCTGTACCCGTATGGCCCTTCTAAAGTCGCATTTGTCCATCTTGTTGGATTGTGTTTTTTGACAGAATTTAATCTTTGCTGTAAATTTCCGAACACAAAATATGTTTGAGTCCAATTCTGTGATGTGTTTCTGATCCTCTGAGACCCAACTGTAACTCTTGTGGATCCCAAGGCAGCGGGACAGTAAGCGAATTTATTAATTTAATTGAGCACACAGCTACAGATGAGGCACTGCAGCAATTGTTGGTAGCATACTGGCCAAAATCAGAAGTGTCATACACAGGTATACCTATGAGGCAAGTCCTGAATGGATCTGTGGACAATGCCATGGACAGATGAAATTCTGATATACCAGTCTGATCAGCCCATGTCACCCAGAGATTTTGTTGCGGCTCAATCTTGGTCACGAGCGCAAGCACTGCTGGCGGTATTAGAATCACCATCAGCAACTTCCCCATCCCTTGAGACATCTTGGGATGGCCTTCAAAAATTGGCTTGTTACCCAAACTGGTCCTGCTCAGCATACTGTGAGTCTGATACAATATTGCGTCCCGCGTCTATCCGCGTCTCTGTTCAGCATCTCACTGCATAGCACAATCACACAGTCACACAAAGAGGCCTCTTGTACTTCTCATTCATACCACAAGAAAATATCGCTTAAAATGATTTGTCCACGGCTTCAGGAGGTCCTTGTCTACTGCCTTGGTGAGCGGCTGAGAGTGGAGACCCCTCCGAAGAAAATGCTGGGGGTGCACCTAGGGGCATCCGCTCCACAGTCGATCCCGCAGCTGAGCAGAGCGGCTCCTGGCGCAAGGAATGATGCTATTATAGTTTTGTATAATTGCACCAAAGAGATACATTGCAATAGGGAGCAACTGTGGCTTTGACGATTTGTTTCATGGTTTGTTTTTTTTCGCAAGCAATTGAACCTTACACATGTTGTTGCTGTTACGCTTCCCAGGATATCTAATTCCTGTGGCTCTGCATGTGAATAATACAATACAGGTGCACTCGCTGCTCTACCGAAAATAACAGCTCCTTAAATTTTAGAAACAAGTTTTCCTTTGGGATATGTCTCAAATGCGCCCTCTCAATGCGCCGAGCAATGTCTATAGCATACTGCGAGTGATACAATATTCAAAGGTACTAGGTTTTTCTTTTTCTTTTGATGCGTCTCTCTGCGTCCCGCGTCTCACTTTTTTTTTTTGTCCATTATATTCAGAATCAATTATCCTCTGCAAAATAAACAATCCGGTTAAAGTTGTACTTGATCGACCTAACAGCAATACACTACAGTCATTCCCAATTGGTCCTTTGACATTCAATGGAACTTTATGAATGCGAGTACCCCACAAAGTGGTGTCTGTTACTGTGGAGACATCCACTCCAGCACTCCCTCTGGTTCTTGCTGAGAGGGTGTCCACGGTGGTAACCGTGGCAGCAGGGCTGCAGCATGGAATCTTACCCCATGGGCTGCAGGGGGACAGCCTGCTTCACCATGGTTCTCATCAAAGGCCACAGGGGACTTCTGCTCCGGCGCTTGGAGCACCTCTCCCCCTCCTTCACTGACCTTGGCACCTACAATGCTGTTCCTCACTCCTCTTGCTCTCCCAGCTGCTATGAAGTGCAGCACTTTTGTTGTTATTGTTGCTTTCTCTCCCTTTCTTAAATATGCTCTTACAGAGGCGCAAGCAACATCACTTACTGGCTCGGCTCTGGTCAGCACCAGGGTCCTTACCTAACATGAAGCAGCTTCTAGATTCTTCTCATAGAAGACACACCTATGGCCCCCTGTTACTAAAAGCTTGCCACGTAAACCCACTACATTCCACCCCTCGCCTTTCTGAAAAGCATATTTAGAATAATCACAATATACTCTCTACAGTTATCACAAACTTCACTTCCATCAAAACGAAAAGGAATTCCCCACACCAAAATGAAAATAACATCATTACAACACCGACGAGGTGGACAATTTACACACACCCCACCCCTCGTCCCTTCACCACACTAATATGAAACATATTCCTCACAATTGCTGCTTTCTTAAATTCTGCACAACTAATATGTTCATAAAAAAAATCCATTCCATGTTTTGCCTGTTACTTCTCTTGACTGTCACCCTTATTTCAATTTCCTTGAGCCTGTTATAAATGAAGTCTCAACTCAATCTGAATTTTGTAATATTTATAAAAACAAATATTTCTAAAAGGTATAAAAGGCAAGTAAACAGCGCTGGGTGTGCGGGGAGTCTACGCTCCACCAACACGCACACACGAACATCAAACATTCTAAATATACAGAACATTGCTTTACGTACTAAACCCGAGTATGCCTATACATACGTACAATCAGGAAAGGTAACAAACAATCCTTTAAGTTCCATAACTTACTAAAATCGAGTACGCCTATACATATTCACGATCAGAAAAGGTAACAAACAATCCTCCAAGTTCCACGACTCAACAGTCTCCATTTTCCATTCCTTTTCTTGATTACATACTAGTCTCCATTTTCCATTCCCTTTGAACAATATGTCTCACTTTAAGTTGTCAAGCAACTTGGTCTTCAGGCCTTATGTATCCCGTTCTTCCCAGATCGAAGAAAAGCATATCCATCTCCTTTTCAAGGCCAATAGGGCCTGGGTCAAAAGGCACGTCCAGGTCACCAGGGGGCGAAACAGCAAAAGCCTTCGATGGCTGTAGCAGCAGAGGGGCCCATGGCGTAGCAGTCGGATCAGTAAAGGAGCCCACAGCTCCCTCACTGGCAAACCACACGTGTCTGACTGTGGTCCCACATGGCTCTTCAAGGCCTCAGAGATTGCTCGCCAGGTGCCGAGCAATCCCACTGCAACCTTGTCATTTTTAGTTGCAGAGTCCCACACCTTGACCTCAGTTTGGTCCCATATTTCAGGCTCATAAACTGTCTGATTGTTAATAAGGAGAATAAGCTGTAAGGTTACCAGGACAGTCTTTGTTCCTAAGGACGTGTGATTCTCCATAATGCACAACTGCTTACCAGCAAGGGGCAGTTGTGTGCGCGTGTCTGCTTCTCTCAGCTTGAGCTTCTTCCCAGCTCCGGTGCGCCCATTTCCAGTGACTTTCAGTATGAGCTTCAGTCATGGTTTAATCTGGCCGGCAGCTTAACACCACACAGCTGTTTGCTCACCCTCCCCCCTCCCTCTCTGGGACGGGGGAGAGAAATGGAAAGTGAAGCCCATGAGTTGAGGTAAAGACAGTTTAATAAGACAGAAAAATAATAATAATAATAACAATAATAATACAATGGTGATAATAGTAATAATAATAATAATGTGTACAAACAAGTGATGCACAATGCAATTGCTCACCACTCACTGACCGATGCCCAGCCTAACCCCGAGCAGTCCGGCCCCCCTCCCCCAGCTAGCCACCCCTATATATTGTTTAGCCTGACGTCAGATGGTATGGAATACCCCTTTGGCTAGTTTGGGTCACCTGTCCTGGGTCTGTCCCCTCCCAGCTCTTGCTGCACCCCCAGCCTGCCCGTTGGCAGGACAGAGCTTCAACTTCAAACAGCTCTGTCAATCACTACATACCACACCTTTTACACCTTCAGTAACCCTTTTTAACACTTCTTTTGATCCTTCTCCAGCCTGTACTTTGACCAAAATCTCAGTCATCGGCCAACTTAATTCCATACCTCTTTTCCCTCCAGGATGCTGAAACACCATATCAGTATATCGTATCCCATCCCATTTTCCTTCTCTCCTTCTTCCACTCCGGATATTCCTATTGTGAGAAACGCTCCGTAGCCAATAACTTAGGCTCAGGGGAGGATCTTAGTGAAGTAGTAATTTATTTGCGATTGCAATGGTGGGCGCCCCACAAGCAGGAGAGCGCGCATCTACTAGTTCCAAAACACAGTTCATATACTTTTTGATGACAGGACCCTCCCCTGTTTCCCCACTGAGTGGGTAATCCAGGTTCACAGTCTGTCTGATGCTTCACAGACCATGTATGTCCTTCAATTCCTGGCCTGTTAAATTTCAAATTTATTTTGATTTTTTTACTGTTTAAAGTGGTAATTACCTCTTTTGAAGGGGTAATGTTTCTTCAGTTATCTGACTCGACACCATGATTTTCACCTAATTGTCCTAAGGAGTCTGGTTGTCTGCATTTTACAAGGTTGCCTGCTAAGCTTTCTTATCACTGCAAGCATATCTCAATACCACATTTTTTACATTTAAACAATGTAACTCTGCAAAAACAACATTTTTATTCTCACCCTATTTGAAGCGGCCAGCCTGGCTGCAGTTAAAATATCTTAAAGCTTGTCCCTGCTAAGATTCAGGCTGCAACACAGGTGGCTTTCCTTGCCTGCCATTCCTTCATCTCTCTTCCTCTCCTTTCCATCCTGGCCCTGACTACCTGCTACACTGTCAATACCATTAGTTTCACTCTCTGCTTTTCCTTCTCATCTCCCCTCCGGACACACACCTTCAGGGCCTCCCGCAGGAGGACCCCCCAGTGACTGTTCACAACATCCCCCCACCCTCCGGAGCATTTTCCTTGTATCTTGCCAGGCATTAATCACACAATGAACTTTCAAGAGCCCTTGGGATACTGGCTCCTCAGGATTCATCCTTGAGTACTTTCATATCAAGCATATCTCAATACCACATTGTCCTTACCTTTAAACAATGTAGCTCTGCAAAAACAACACTTTTATTCCCACAGAAGCTACAGCTATGTGAATCACAGGTTTAAAAATCCTTTAGGAGAGGAGCACTTGGCTTTCAGTCTGTGGTAGTAGCTAGAAGAAAGCAGGGTTGAGAGAAATGCACTGAAGTGTGTAGAGACCCTGCCCCAGTTCATCGTGGACAAGTGGCTGCAGCACATGCTTGTAGTATGTGAAAACTGTGACTTTGCAGGTGGCCTGGCTGTCTTAGTAACAGCAGATCAAATTGACATCTTAATTGCTACTCCCACAGAGATCTAGCAAAGTAGCAGGTTGTCTGACCCTGTGATCTGGGCCCAAAAGGTGTAGCTGGCTTCATGCTCTGCAGTCTGATCTCCTCCTCTGTGGTGCTGTGACCAGTAAAGCCCTTTCAACACCAGTAGTTCATGTACAACTGTACTGTCTGGTTTTGTGGCTTTGCCCTCAGCCTTCCCGAATGCCCTCTGAGAGGCAAGCTCAGCACTGTTCCATCTCCTTCCCTCTTTGAAATCTCCATGTGTTGTTTCCTTCTGAGAAGCAGCTGTCGGCTGGTGCCGAAGCTAGCTCAGTGGCCGAGAGGAGCGCTTTGGGGCATACGTCCAATGCCTAGAGAGAGGTTGTGATATATGGAATAATATTTTGTGTCAAGAAGGTGGTTGATGTTAATAAAGAAGGGGTAGATGTGGGAGTGTGGCCGTGGGGGTCGGCAAGCCCCATGGTAGGTGATGACATCAGACTCTTAACGATGAGGCCATCAGGAATGTAAAGAGTTTAGAGGGAACAAAGAAGGGTGACCCCCTTGCTGTCTGGGGTTGCTTGTTCTCCAGCCATTAAGGCATGGAAGTTGCTGGGGGGTTTGCTGGTTGGAACTGTTAAAATTTGTTGTTTAATGTTATATGATAATTATATTATTAGTGTGGTTTCAAGGGTTAACGAAACGCGGGAAAAGCAATCACGTTTTGTTGCTTTTTCGGAACCTTGTGGAGGGCAGAGCATGTGCAGAAGAAGAGGGAGGCAGTCAAAGCTGCCAAGATCCAGGAACAAAAGGTTGCTAGAGGTGATGGGGGGAAACCCTGAGCCTTCATCCCCATGACCCCCAATGACCACCACAAAGAGAATTATAATACAAAGCGGGGATAGGTTATACATATGTATAGGCATAATTGAGTTTCTTATGCATATGTAAAAGCAATGTTCTATATATATTTAGAAAGTTCGATGGTTGGGTGTGCATGTTAGTAGAGCATAGACTCCCCACGCACCAAGCGCTGTTTACTTGCCTTTTATAAATATTACTAAATTCAGATTGAGTTGTATCTTCATTTATAACAAGGGTGAGACATGCAGCGAGGAACCTGACACACACCAAGCAGAGTGATGTGCAGCTCTTCTGTGTAAAGTGTATGGGAACAAAAATGTTGTTTTTGTGCAGAGTTACATTGTTTAGAAGGAGGGAATGTGGTACTGAGATATGCTTACAGTGATAAGAAAGCTTAGCAGGCGACCATGTAAAATGCAGACAACCAGACTCCTTAGGACAATTAGGTGAAAATCGCGGTGTCAAGTCAAGTCAGATAAGTGAAGAAACATTACCACTTCAAGCAGTAAAAATGTCAAAAGAAATTTGAAATTTAACAGGCCGGCAACTGAAGGCCATGCATTGTTTGTGAAGCATCAGATAGATTGTGAATCTGGATTACCCACTCAGTGGGGAAACAGGGGAGGGTCCTGCCATCAAAAGGTATATAAACTGTGTTTTGGAACTAGTAGATGCGCTCTCTCCTGCTTGTGGGGCGCCGCCATTGCAATCGCGAATAAATTACTACTTCACTAAGATCCTCCCCTGAGCCTAAGTTATTGGCTACGGAGTGTTTCTCACAATTTGGGGGCTCGTCCGGGATCCAGTCACCTACTGGGGAGCCCCACCGCCGCAGCAGCAGGAAGGCATGCCCTGCTGATTTCAGCGGTCCTGTGCATCGACGGTGGAGTTTCTGCAGAGAGCTGACAGAAGGCCCGAGACTGGTTAAAGAGGCAGGATCTGTGAAGTAGTGGGGAAAGGAAGAAGGTAGGCACTCCAGGTTTTTAAGAATCGATCCGGTAACTCTGTGCACAGACCTAGGTAAGAAATATTAAGTATTGCCTTGGGGGTCGGGTGATCTGGTGTATGGTAAGCCCTTGCACCAGGAAGTGCTGGCACTACACCAGGGGAATCTGTTGTACGGTAATCCTTGCACGGGGAAGTGCTTGGAAGTACACCCCCATCTTTCAGTACGTTGGTGTGTGGTACACTGCAGAAGGGAAATTTCTGTAGCACATACTGGCAAGGGTTAGGAAAAATGGGAAAATATGAGTTACAGGGGACAGGGAGATATCCCTTGGGGGAGTGCCTACCAATAGTTCTTCCTGAAGAATGATAAGAAATTGGAAACATAATCCCAAAATTAGAGGGATTGTAAAAGAAAAATAATTAAAAAAAGGTTAAATATTGTGTATCAGTCTGGACAAAAGAACCAATTAAGGAAACAGTATTTTGGCCAAAATACGGGTCTGATGAAAATTCAGGCTTTAAATTTATGTGTAAACAATAAGATTCCTTTTTCAGAGAAGGAGCCAAATTATGCTCCCTATAATCCTAATATTGTACCCGTGGCAGCAGCAGTCACTCCAGGAAGGGAGACAGGGACTGTAATTAACACTGTCCCTAAAGAAGGATCGTACTCTAGGCTCTGGCAAGAATTAGAACAAGGTAGAAGATATATTGAGAATTTTGCCTTCCCTGATACTAACAGTACTAACACTAACTGTGTATCCTCTTAGGTGAACTACCCCCTCCTCCTTGCCAGCAGAGAGGTTAGGACTTTTAAGAAGGAGAGGAAGTCTTTATTCGAGGACCCCAACAGCCTAGTTGAACAATTAGACCAGTTCCTACGACCTGATTTATACTCTTGGGGGAGGGAATTATGTCTATAAGTATGTTGTTTACAGGGAAAGAAATGGGAATGATCAGGAGG
This sequence comes from Aythya fuligula, assembly GCF_009819795.1. Classification (NCBI taxonomy): domain Eukaryota; kingdom Metazoa; phylum Chordata; class Aves; order Anseriformes; family Anatidae; genus Aythya; species Aythya fuligula. The sequence goes on along the minus strand of NC_045594.1, from coordinate 1,357,464 downwards.
AGAGATGCTATACAAGAATGGGAAAGAGCTCATCCTCCAGGACCAGGGGTAATACCGGCAGGGCAGAAATACCCACTTGCCAATCCTGGCTGGAATAATAATAGTGTGCAACACAGAAATCATATGAGAGACTTGGGGTCAGAATGAGAAAGTACTTGGGGATGAGACCTGAGGACCCAGTATCCCAAAGGGCTCTTGAAAGTTCATTGTGTGATTAAAGCCTGGCAAAATATGCAGAAAATGCTTCAGAAGGTGGGGGGATGTAGTGAACAGTCACTGGGGGACCCTCCTGCGGGAGGCCCTGGAGGTGTGTGTCCGGAGGGGAGATGAGAAGGAAAAGCAGAGAGTGAAACTAATGGTATTGACAGTGCAGCGGGTAGTGAGGCAGAGGGTTGGAGAAAGATGAAGAAAATCTTCAGGGGGAGTCAGGGCCAGGATGGAAAGGAGAGGAAGAGAGATGAAGGAATGGCAGGCAAAGAAGGCTGCCTGTGTTGTGGCCCGAGTCCTAGCAGAGACAGGCTTTGATAAGATGTTTTAAGTGTGGCCAGGCTGGCCACTTCGAATAGGAATATCTGGAGTGGAAGAAGGAGGAAAGAAGGAAAATGGGATGAAATATGCTATATTGATATGTTGTTTCAGTATCTTGGAGGGAAAAGGTATGGAATTAAGTTGGACCCTGACTGAGCCTTTGGTGCTGGTATTAGAGAAGTACAGTCTGGAGAAAGATGAAGGAAGTGTTAAAAGGGTTGCTGAAGGTGTTAAAGGTGTGGCATGTAGTATTTAACAGAGCTGTTTGAAGTTGAATGAGCAGGGAAAGGGGATGTAGGCATTATCTAAGTAACAGTCTAAGAAGTTTTGGTATATTTCCTGTGGTGTTTGGTCAGTTTCCCAAACATCCGGGAGGGGTATGGTGGGGTAACAGCCTGCTCCACCAGGGGCCTCTCCAGCGGCCGCAGGGGGGCTTCGGCTCCAGGGCCTGGAGCTCCTCTTCCCCCTCCTTCTGCACTGACTTTGGTGTCTGCGGGGGGGTTTCTCGCTCTCCCAGCCTCTGTTGAGCAGCAGGTTTTTGTTTGTTTCTTTGTTTGTTTGTTTTCATGGATGTGCTCTCTGAGAAACACTCCGTAGCCAATAATTTAGGCTCAGGCAAGGATCTCAGTGAAGTAGTAATTTATTCGCGATTGCAATGGCGGGCACCCCACAAGCAGGAGAGAGCGCATCTACTAGTTCCAAAACACAGTTTATATACCTTTTGATGGCAGGACCCTCCCCTGTTTCCCCACTGAGTGGGTAATCCAGATTCACAATCTATCTGATGCTTCACAAACAATGCATGGCCTTCAGTTGCCGGCCTGTTAAATTTCAAATTTCTTTTGACATTTTTACTGCTTGAAGTGGTAATGTTTCTTCACTTATCTGACTTGACTTGACACCATGATTTTCACCTAATTGTCCTAAGGAGTCTGATTGTCTGCATTTTACAAGGTCGCCTGCTAAACTTTCTTATCACTGTAAGCATATCTCAGTACCACATTCCCTCCTTCTAAACAATGTAACTCTGCAAAAACAACATTTCTATTCCCACACTCTCACAGAGGCACAGACTGTATTGCTCATGGCTTGGCTCTGGGCAGTAGTGGGCCCCTTTGGGGCCAGATGAAATTGTCCCTTATCTGCCACGGGGAGTCTTCTGGGTTTTTCTCACGAGGGCTGCCACTGCAGTTTCCCACCCCCCCACTCACAGCCCCCAAACCTTGCCATCAAACCCAATACAGTGGGGAACAGCTAGGCCATTACTGACTTGTAAAGTATCAGGGATTAAATTAACTAATGAAACCCTAAAAAGTGATGGGGGTAGAAGGGGCTGGGATAACAGTGCCACTTTTGGGGGATACCAAGCTGAGACTAGGGGATAAAATGTTCACTGGTTAATTATTGTATGTACCCAAGGCAGGGACTAACTTGTTGGGAAGGGATTTGATGATGAAATTGGGCATTCAACTAGTAAATTGTTAGACTGGAATAACAGTGTTATTAATGGAGTGCTCTCTGGCCCTGAGAGCAAACATACATGTATATTCACCTCTGACTGGAAAGACCCTGAAATGGGGGCGGAAGCAACAATATAGGTGGACAATTTTACCTCAGGGGTTTACAGGGCCACCTATCTATTTGGGTCAGTTTAAATAACAAAAGATTTTGGAGCAATTACAACCTCCCAAGGAGGTATTAATGTTAACAAATATGTGGATCGTTTTCTATTGTCAGGACAGGAGAAAAGAGTTGTGAAGAAAGCTACTAACAAGCTATTCAACTTTCTGGGAAAGCAGGGCTTGGGAGTATTGAAAAATAAATCACTATATGGAGAAAGTGTCGGATAACCCGACCGAAAGCCCCGGGACAAACGGACACAAGGACCAGCGTTCTGTGCCGTAAGCCAATTTATTGCTGCGTGACAGTATCTTATATAGTGTCAAAGCGTCCCACCCAGGAACCCAGGACCCCAACCACTGTGCTTGCAGGCACCCACAAACCCCTCCCTTCGTGCGCGCAGGCACAACCCAGAATAATCCCACAGAAAGAGAAGTCAGGTATTTAAGGCATCTAATGTCTGAAGGAAAACAAAGAATAAATGCAGAGAGGATTCAGGGAATTGTTGAAAATTAAGAAAGAACTAAAAAGTTTTAAAAGAAATATTTTTTTTAAGGAATCAGGAGCCACAAAGTCTGAAGGAAAATGGATACTCCCTGATGGGAGAGAAATGCTGAATAAAGTGATAATGAGGCAAATATTAACTGTTTTACATCAGAAGAGTCATCGGGAGGTGCAAGCAATGTGTGATGTTGTGCTAAGGAAGTATGTCTGTGTAGGAATATACACTTTAGTGAAGCACATATGCAGAGGATGTACCATATGTCAAAAGGTAAATAAAAAGGTCTTCTGTAACCCATCTAGAGGGGGACGGGAGCCAGGGCGTTGACCTTTCCAAAGTATACAGGTAAACTTTACTGAGTTACTTGTTTGTCCTAATTGACCACGTGACTGGATGGGTGTAAGCTTTACTGCAAGGGTTAAAGCAGGCCTTAGAGACTGAGTGGGATTTTCACACCCCCTGACACCCCTCCCCTTCTGGGAAGGTGGAGCGAATGAACCAGACATTAAAGAAGCAATTAACTAAACTGGTGTTAGAAACCCAACTTCCTTGGGTAAAATGCTTACTCCTACAGGTTCAAACAGCACCAAGAAAGGATATAGGAATTTCACCATATGAGATGCTGTTCAGATTGCCCTATCTGGGCAGAAGGGATGAGATACCACAATTCAAATTGAGAGAGTTTTCTTACGAACTGTATTCTGGGGTTGTCCTCTTCTTTGTCATCTCTCAGGACCTGTGGGTTGTTGGCTCAAACCCCACCTTTGGAATTCCCCATTCACGACCATCACCCAGGAAATCGGGTCCTGATTCGGACCTGGAAAGATTCAACTCCGGCCTGAATGGGAAGGACAATTACTAACCACTGAAACAGCTGTAAGAACTGCGGAAAAAGGTTGGACTCACTATACTCGAGTGAAGGCATCCATCGACGCTAGTACCTGGGAAGCTGTTCCTACAGAAGACTTGTTGGAAGTTGAAATCGAAGAGAAAAATCTCATAATGGACTCTGAGCGGGATAAAAGCTTACAACTGTAAACTAACCTTTTATTTTCACAGGTAACTAACGAGTGTGACTTGTGATTGAGAGAAAGGACAGACCTATAGCGAATTGCAGTGCTCCCAAGGGGGGGTTGTTATAGTAGTAGTGTACATCTTATTCTTTGCATTGATAATTATTTGGAAAACTAAGGGTTAAAAATAATGACAGTTAAAAACTGATTACTAATTTTGTTTTTAGTGATTCTAGGCCTCAGAGAAGGCCTTGGTCAATTGGTAACCTGGAAAAGGCATGACCAGATAATAGCAAAAACGGGATACCCCATCGAAATATGGGTGACTGTGACAGAGGGTTATGTACCACAATCCATCACGTTTGATGCTTGTGAGGTGTTAGCTTGTGGAGATTTAAATGCCCAACGACAATCGAGCAGGGAGAACAAATAACTGGGAGAGACCCAACAGTCAGATTGAGAATAGCTGTATGGAAACAATCCTCTATTGCCATCAGAGAAAGGGAGAAACTCAAGGAGAAAACAGGAGAGTAAACAGGAGGCCCTCTGAAATGTGGCAGTTCAAACATTTGAGATTTAAACAGGGTATGGGGACGTGAATGCCTGGATAGAATGGGTCAAATATACTGTCCAGAATCTCAACCATAGCTACTGCTATGCTTGTGCCTCGGGATGACCGATTGCCCAGATAGTGCCCTTCCCATGGGGGTGGACCAAAGACTCCCAAGGGATGCGATGTATGATTGCATTGTACCAAGAAAAGACTGCCTGGGGAAATGAGGCCTGTAAGTCTCTCTTTGCTGTTTCTTGCATGATAACAATATCACAGTTCCCCCTGCATTCTCTACAGCTATAGGTAACCATACAGCTTGCCTCTCACGGCAGGGTGTGAGTGCTACCCGTCACCTGGGAGAATTTGCCTTGTGCTACCAAGGACTTGATGGGAAACTGCTCAAGACTAGAGATCCCCAGGGCAGATCTCTGGTAGTACGGTAGAGGGAAGATCTTACGGTCCACCCTACCATCTAATTGGGAAGGCACTTGTGCACTTGTTCAATTAGCTATACCCTTCACCCTGGCATTTGAAAGAGAAACATCACAAATACCCAGAAGAAGTAGAAGAGGCTTAGGAATATCATTCGATGATAGAGTATACATAGATTCTATTGGGGTACCTAGAGGAGTTCCGGATGAACATAAAACCAGAAATGAAATTGCTGCAGGGTTTGAGTCACTGTTCTGGTGGGTAACAATAAATAAAAATGTGGATTGGATTGGATTAATTATTTCTATTATAATCAGCAGAGATTCATCAATTATACCAGGGATGCGATGAGAGGAATCGCTGAACAACTAGATGCCATCAGCAAAATGGCTTGGGAAAACAGGATAGCATTAGATATGATGCTCGCAGAGGAAGGAGGTGTGTGTGTGATACTGAGCAACCATTGTTGCACTTTTACACCCAACAATACTGTCCCAGATGGCTCAGTAACTAGAGCATTGCAAGGGCTTACCACCCTTGCCAGTGAATTGGCAGAAAAAGTAGGTATATTTACATCCTTGATTGTAGTTGTAGGAGTTTTGACAGCCATTGGTTGCTGCATTATCCCCTGTGTAAGAGGACTAGTACAGTGGTTAACTGAAACCACACTATTGAAACAAATGACCATGGAGCTACCACCTTACTCAGATAAGGTGATAATGAGGAGATAGAAAGCAAAGAAGAAGAAGAAATCTACCAAATTACACCTTAGAGAAGGATTTTGCAAAAATCAACAGTTTATAAAAAAAGAAAAGGGGGGAATTGTGGGAATAGAAATGTTGTTTTTGCAGAGTTACATTGTTTAGAAGGAGGGAATGTGGTACTGAGATATGCTTACAGTGATAAGAAAGCTTAGCAGGTGACCTTGTAAAATGCAGACAACCAGACTCCTTAGGACAATTAGGTGAAAATCGCGGTGTCAAGTCAAGTCAGATAAGTGAAGAAACACTACCACTTCAAGAAGTAAAAATGTCAAAAGAAATTTGAAATTTAACAGGCCGGCAACTGAAGGCCATGCATTGTTTGTGAAGCATCAGATAGATTGTGAACCTGGATTACCCACTCAGTGGGGAAACAGGGGAGGGTCCTGTCATCAAAAGGTATATAAACTGTGTTTTGGAACTAGTAGATGCGCTCTCTCCTGCTTGTGGGGCGCCCGCCATTGCAATCGCGAATAAATTACTACTTCACTGAGATCCTCGCCTGAGCCTAAGTTATTGGCTACGGAGTGTTTCTCACATAGCCATGTAGGATTTACATTGACTTCTCAAATTAAAAACAAACAAACAAAAAACATACACACAGATGTTGTTGATTAAATTCTGTGGTTGCTGGATGAAGACTCTGGTTAGCATTGTTTCCTTGTGCATATCCAAAAACTTGAGATCTTCCTACCAGTTACTGTGTACCAGCATTGTGTATTGTTATTGGTGTACTACCCAGCATATCTAGACAAGTGCCATGCTTGCTGTGCATACCCAATATCATAGTATCCCTTTTTAGAGCAACAGGGATTAAACTGAAGAGGATCAGTGTGGTATTTCCAGTGGGAATGCTACGGGAGGCAGGATGTGCTCGGTGAGGCTGGGAAGGAGCAGTCTCGGAGTGCTATAATCTATAGCCTGGCCTTCCTAATCAACCTGGCTGCTTCTTGGCTATTTGTATTGTCAGACTCTGAGCAAAGTTATTTATTCACTCGGTCAGTTCTCGGTGCTATAAAATACGTTTTGCTGTCTAACATAGCAAGTGTCAGCAGCTTGTCCAATACTACAGAGATAAGATTGTAGGCTTATGCAGTGCTATATGTATTAAGTTGCTAAATCAATTTTAAAATGTTTTTCAGGTTCTAAATGGCTTCTAAGAAGTTGGGGTCTGACTCTCATGGTAAGTGGAATTTGATATCCTTGTCCTATCAGTAGGATGAATTTTACTGTTGCTGCTGAGTAATGTCCTGGCCATCAAGGCTAATCTGTTCATCCCCCGACTGGCTTTTTTGTTAGGAATTAAGTGCCTTGGCTTCCTTCTTGCATAGCTGCTTGCTAATGCTGTGCCCATTCTCTAGTTAAACTGAAGTTCAACATATGACTATCCCCCATTATCCCTGCCCCTCTCTTATGGCCGAATAATACCTCCTGAGAAATCCCCTTCAAAATCAAAGCTGAACTGTAGTTTTGGTGCTCATGTGATGCTCGCTGAAGCAGATGCTAGATCTGCAGCCTCTTACTATGAAAGTAAAGTGAGAAGCTGGATTGCAAGTCAAGCTTTTAATATATCATTGTGATGTTTTTTGCTCAGCAATTAATTTATTCCTAAATTGGACTCATCTGGCTTAGTAGCCTGCAGTTGGGTGAGTGATCTTTCCTACATCTGAGATGTGTAATGTCATGCAGATGATTAGTGTCATAAGAATTTTGCGCTGCAATGTGTGTTTCTTTTAGAAAATGGGGTATCAGATTGAGAGGACTCATTTCCCTGAAGCTCATTTTTTGTATGTGTAACGTAGATTATTAAAATGAGTAATCAATTAAAGCCATGCTGGGTGGTTCAAATGAAATTTCTAAAAATCAGCCTATTAAATAACAGTTAGAAAATCTTTAATTGCTTTGCTTAATGTAGTGGGTTTATGTGGCAAGGTTTTTGTAGCAGGGGGCCATAGGTGTGGCTTTTGTGAGAAGAATCTAGAAGCTATTAGCTTATGTTAGATAAGGGCCCTGATGCTGACCAGAGCTGAGCCAATAAGCAATGGTGTTTGCACCTCTGTGAGAGCATATTTAAGAAAGGGAGAAAAAAACAACAACAAAACACGCTGCTACACAGCAGCTGGGAGAGTGAGAGGAGTGAGGAACAGCCTTGCAGGCACCAAGGTCAATGAAGAAGGCGGGGGAGAGGTGCTCCAGGTGCCGGAGCAGAAGCCTCCGGCGGCCTGTGGTGAGGACCATGGTGAAGCAGGCTGTCCCCCTGCAGCCCATGGAGTACCATGATGGAGCAGGGTTCCACGCTGTAGCCCGTGGAGGAGAGCACGGTGGAGCAGGTGGACCTGCACCGATGGAGGCTGCCACCTGTGGAGGACCCCTGCTGGAGCAGATTCTGGGCGGGAGCTGTGGCCCGTGGAGAGGAGACCACACAAGAGCAGGTGACCTGGCAGGAGCTGTTGCCCGTGGGGGACCCAGGTTGGAGCAGTTTGCTCCTGAGGGATGGACCCCGTGGTACGGACCCATATCTGGAAGTTCTGGAAGAGCTGCTGCCTGTGGGAAGCCCATGCAGGATCAGTTTGGGAAAGACAGCATCCCATGGGAGGAACCCCATGTGGAGTAGGGGAAGAGAGTGACCGAGACAGCTCTTCATCTCCACCACTCTATAGACTGACCATAACCCCCATTCCTCTGTGCTGCTCGCGTGAAGGAGGTGGAAGAGGGCGGATTTGGGGGAAGGTGGTTTTGGTTTCTTTCCTTTGTTCCTCACTTCTCTAGCTTGTTAGTAATAGGCAATAAATCTTACTGTCTCCCTACTCTGAGTCTGTTTTGCCCGTCATGATAACTGTTGAGCGATCCCCCGTCCTTATCTCAAACCCTTGAGCCCTTTGTGTTGTATTTTCTCCTCCTCCTCAAAGAGGAAGGAGGGAGTGAGAGTGGCTGAGGTGGAGCTCAGCCTCCCACCTGAGTAAAACCACCACGTTACCATCGAAACAGTGGCTTGGGTGTTACTTTGTATATGTTGGTTTTGCTTTTTGTATTGAATTTACTGTTAGAAGACATATTGTGTATTCAGGTAGTAAGGTCATCTATTTAAAAAAAAAAAAAAAGGTGAAGGATTCTTTACTTTCTGGGTCAGTTTTCAAGTTTTCCTAGACTAGTACTGTTGTGATTGGGCTGAATGCTATGAGCATCAGTGTTTTTGCTTCAGAAACACTTTTTTATTCTATGAACTGTCCTAAAACAGTTGGTGTCTCAGCACGCTTGATGTTTTTGTAGCAGGATTGTATTCAAGAGAAGGTTATAGCAGTGTATTAGAAAATTAACATACTGGGAAGAAACAAGAAAGTTTTTATTCCTTAGTCTAGGTGCTGAGGTTAAACTGACAGCCGTCAGTTCAGCTCATCTAGTCTGGGTGCACTTAGTTTTTTTACTATCCCAAAAAAAGGGATGTTGCTCTGTAAATACCACAGCATGTGCTCTATGGCTAGTGTGTATTTCAGGCAAACAAGAGGGCTGTGGAAGGGGAGGTGTCTCCTACTTACTGTGTCAATAGGTCTAATAAGACAAGTATTTGCATACTGAGCAATTTGGGCTGTGAGATTGGTGTAAAGAGGTAATCGTGCTTGGCTTGTGTGCTTGGATCATCCCAGTTAGAGCAGGACTTGTAGCAGCGGGACTAACAAGTGCATGGTAGCAGCAGGCTAGCTTGACTCTGAGCGTTTAGGAGGGGATAAGGCTGTCTCTGACCTGGCCATGATGTAAGTATAAGTGCAAAGGCTGCCACAATTGCTACTTCTGCATAAACACACACGGTTGTATCCAAGTTCTCACACTGCCAGCTCAAATACTGTTTGGGTGTTGTGGTGGTGGCTAGCGAGGTGCAGTTTGGATGCTGTGCTGTGTACTGCTTCTCAGTAAGGACCAGTGAAAATACTATTATATTCTGCCTGGAGCGCTCTTTTGTTTTGGTAGTGTAATAAATGTCTCAGTCTTCAAAATAGGACTATAATCAAAGTTTACAATTTATTAAAGGAATAGAGGTAAGCAAACAGCGCTGGGTGCGCCGGGAGTCTCTGCTCCACCAAGACGCACACCAGTTATATCAAGCAGCTGGTTTTTATGCTCCTAGGCTGATACATATTCATTACTACTTCTAAAAAAAACCCACAGGGTTATTATAATTAGTTTCCGGAATCCAAACCCTCCTACTGGAGCATGCGTATCAGTCTCTGGTGGTCCCTCTGGGGGTCTCTTGTGCTGAAGGCTCATAGTCTTCCTCCCTCTTGTCCTTCTCCTTTGTCCAACTTGGCTGTATGTCAGAGACTTGAGCAACATCCCCTGCAAGCTTTGTCTTTTAGTTGTTCTTCAGCTCTCCCCGTCTCCTTAATCTCCTGGCCAGATATCAGAGACTTGCATAGTGTCCCATGCAATAGTCATAATAGTTAGCAGTTATTCTGAAACTCCCCAGATATCAGAGACTTCAAGGAAAAGCCTACAAATACATTTCCCTTCAAGCTCTCTATTGACACGAATTGCTAAAACATTCCTTTGCAAGATACAAGAACTATATACATTAACCACTCTGTTTTTCTTAGACTTGTGGTTATACAAGGGTATGTAAGACAGAAGGTCACATTCATCATACCATGTTGCCCTAGCACTGTTCCATACTGACACAAATCAGATGAACATATCTCACAATCCCCCATCTCCTTTTTCATGGCATTGATTCGTGTTTTCCTTTCTAATCAAGTTAATACTTGCCAAATTGATGACAATTGATACCAATTCTGGATCTTTATTTGTTTTTATTATCATCAGAGAATGGGTTTTCTCTTTCCCTGTTGCTGGGTCAACAGGTACCATAGATATTTGCATTCCTTGTATAACCGAGTGTATTAGTCTGGTAATACAGGGTATTAAACATGGAATTATTAACAATCCTCCACATATCCCCAATACAACCACCCTTATTTTAGCAAACCAATAACCACCCATAAACCCCCTTCCATAATCCTCTTAGATCGATTCCATTCCAAATTTGAACTGGGACATGTGCAATTTTCTTCATTTCCTTTACAAGTTCATTTACAGCATTTCTTTCTGTTGTGGTTTAACCCAGTGGGCAGCTAAACAACACACGGCCGCTCGCTCACCTCCCCCCCTCCTCCTCTGGGATGGGAGAGAGAAATGGGAAAGTGAAGCCTGTGAGTTGAGATAAAGACAAGAAAATATTAATAACAATAATAATAATGACAATAATTATGATAATAGTACTTCTAGTAATAATGTGTACGAAACAAGTGATGCACAATGCGATTGCTCACCACCTGCTGTCTGATACCCAGCCTAACCCCGAGCAGTCCAGCCCTCCTCCCAGCTCTTGCACCCCCAGCCTGGCCACTGGCAGGACAGAGTGAGAAGCTGAAACATCCTTGGCTCGCTGTAAGCACTGCTCGGCAACAATTAGAACATCAGCATATTATCAGCACTCTTCTCATCCTAAGCCAGAACATAGCATTCTACCAGCTACTAGGAAGAAACACCCTTATCATCAATCTTTAAACAGCAATTACTAAAGTTAATTTTTCCACAGACTTCTCCTTCTTGTGCTAGTAAATAATCCAAAGCTGGGCGATTTTGATACAAAGCATTTCTCATCTTGGTATTTTGCTTTGCAATTAATCCAAGTGCATCTCTGGTTTTATTTATAACTATTTCTATTACAGCTTGTAACCTAATTATTCTATTAAGTATATATATTGGGGTCCTATAGCCCCAGGATCCATCTTCTGCCCACGTAGCTGGATCATAATAGGCAAACACCTTCAATCAAGGGGTTGGGCCCGCTTTCAGGGTCCATTTGGGCTTGTGTTACCATTCAGCCTGTCAGGGTGATCCAGCTCCTGGAAAACGAATCACAATTTTATATGGGTTTAAAAAAAGAGGTTCTTATGTTATTTTCTCGGGACAACCCGACCTTAGTGTGGGAGAAGTCCGGTCGAGGCCCTCTCACTCGGCAGTCAATACCCATAGGGGTTGCCTCCCTCGGTAGACCATACACACCTCAGTGGAGGGTCCTGCCCCGGTCTTGCCTTCTCCCTTTCCTCCCTTCAGGGTTGTCCCTTTTATTTGGCATCCTTAATTCATGCAGAGTCTCGTTGCCAGAATATTAGTTCTTCTTTAGCTTGAGTTTCAGAAGCGGACTCAACCCTCCAGGTTTCGGTAGTTACTGGTCCTTTTATTCTGGATGCGTGGGTCCAACCCTTTTCTGCGGTTCTCACAGCTGTTTCACTAGTAAGTAAAGCAAGGTACAGTCCCTCCCATTGGGGGTTCAAAGATTCTTCCCTCCAGGTTTATTTATTAAGACCTTGTCTCCTGGTTGTGTCTTATGAATAGCAAATCCTAAAGATGGTGTTTGAGCCATCATTCCAATTTCTCTTAGCTCTTGTAATCTCCTTCCAATAGTAATTATATATTTCTGGATGCTACGATCCTCAACTACATTGTTCCCTAGAGGCATCCCTTGAGAATAAGGCATAGCATATAACATTTCATATGGTTATAATCCAGTCTCACTGTATGGTTTAGTTCTTATGTTTAAAAGTGCCAATGGTAAGCATTTCGTCCAGGGCATTTGTGTCTTGATCATTAACTTAGCCAATTGTTGTTTTATTGTTTGATTCAGTCTTTCTACTTTCCCTGAGCTTTGTGGGTGCCACGGAGTATGGTATTCCCACTGAATACCTAATGATTGCCATAATAATTTTATTATTTTAGAAGTAAAGTGTGTGCCCTGGTCAGAATCAATGTACTGGATTATCCCAAATCTAGGTATCAGGTGTTCTAATAGAATTTTTACCACCATTTGTGCTGTAGCTCATGCTACAGGATAAGCTTCTACCCATTGTGTTAAATGATCTACTATTACCAATAGATATTTTATCCTCTCTACTTTGGGCAATTCAGTGAAATCAACTTGTACTTTCTCAAAAGGCCTATAAACTGTTTTGTTTTGTTTCTCCCTCCCGTGGCTGCTTGTTGAAACACTTTCTTATTTATCTTCTGACAAGTTAAGCAACAGTTATGTAATTTGCTTTGCTATTTCAAAAAAAAAACAATGCAACCAAATTGTTTTAGTAAATGATCACTTAACACCTTTGTACCCCAATGTGTTTGTGCATGCAAACGTCCCAATATTTGCTTCGCATAAGTTTTTGGCAATATCTCTCGCCTGTCTGGCAGTGTCCATTTTCCTTGTTCTAATTTAGCCCCTATTTTCTCCAGTTTCGTTTGTTTGTTTTGTTTTGTTTTCCATTGCATTTCATAGTCGGTCCAAAAATTCCATAGGGGTTTCTTTTGGATTTTGTTGGAACAGATTCTCAATTCCCAATGTAACCAGATTTTGGTATTTACCGTTCATTATTTCCGGGGTGATAATAGTCTCAGCCTGGGGTCGGTCAGGGGAATGCAATTGTCAACAGTTCCCTGAGTGGTCCCATTGGCAATCTGAGCTCACTCATAAACTCAGATTGTTTTAAGAGTTAACTGCTTTTCTGTTTCCATGACAACTCTCTGGGACCCATCATGGTCCCTCTGCCCCAAAGTGCTCACACCTGTGATTTTGGGATCACAGCCTCCTATTGAGGCAGAACTATTAACATTCCTACATCCTCTTCCCCTGCTCATTCAACTTCAAACAGCTCTGTTAAATACTACATGCCACACCTTTAACACCTTCAACAACTCTTTTAACCCTTCCTTTATCTTTCTCCAGCCTGTACTTTTCTCATGCCAACACCAAAGGCTAAGTCAGGGGCCAACTTGCATGTAATTCCACTCCTTTTCCCTCTAAGATGCTGAAACAACATATCAGTATACTACATTTCATCCTATTTTTCTTCTCTCCTCAGAAACAACATTAATTGCAAGATAGTGTTATAGTCGATTGATCTATAAAGTGGTCATTCACTTTATATAGTGGCCACCACTGATTGCAATGCTTAATGAAAGTCCTCTTGCTTTCTGTGCCCCCAGTTCTAACAATATCCTTCCAATGTGCCAATATGCACCCGAGGAGGCTTTCTTTAAAACATCTTTGTTTTGGATATTACCCATTTCCTTGATTTCCCATTCCCTTTTATTTGTTTGTTTATTTATTTATTTATTATTATTCCTTACTAGTTACTGTCCTTTTGTGAGAAACACTCCGTAGCCAATAACTTAGGCTCAGGGGAGGATCTCAGTGAAGTAGTAATTTATTCGCGATTGCAATGGCGGCGCCCCACAAGCAGGAGAGAGCGCATCTACTAGTTCCAAAACACAGTTTATATACCTTTTGATGGCAGGACCCTCCCCTGTTTCCCCACTGAGTGGGTAATCCAGATTCACAATCTATCTGATGCTTCACAAACAATGCATGGCCTTCAGTCGCCGGCCTGTTAAATTTCAAATTTCTTTTGACATTTTTACTGCTTGAAGTGGTAATGTTTCTTCACTTATCTGACTTGACTTGACACCATGATTTTCACCTAATTGTCCTAAGGAGTCTGATTGTCTGCATTTTACAAGGTCGCCTGCTAAACTTTCTTATCACTGTAAGCATATCTCAGTACCACATTCCCTCCTTCTAAACAATGTAACTCTGCAAAAACAACATTTCTATTCCCACAATTCCCCCCTTTTCTTTTTTTTTATAAACTGTTGATTTTTGCAAAAACTCTTTTTATTTTTATTTATTTATTTATTTTAAGTGTAATTTGGTAAATATCTTCCTCTTCTTCACTTTCTTTGCTCTCCATTTCCTCTAATATCATTTTATCTGAGTAGGGTGGTGGATCTATGGTCATTTGTTTCAATAATGTGGTTTCAATTAACCGCTGGACAAGTCCCCTTACACAGGGGATAACGCAACAGCCAATAGCTGTCAAAACTCCTGCTACTATAATCAAGGATGTAAATATGGACATTACCATCCCTTTCCATTTACCAAACCAAGATTTCAACCATCCTGTGATGGAAGTGTCTGTTCCGAATTTTCTGCCAATTCATTGGCAAGGGTGGTAAGCCCTTGCAATGCTCTAGTTACTGTGCCATCCGGGGCAGTATTGTTACGGATAAAAGTACAACGGTTGCCCAGCATCACGCATACACCACCCTTCTCCACAAGCATCATATCTAATGCTATCCTGTTTTCCCAAGCCATTTTGCTGATGGCATCTAGTTGTTCAGCGATTCCTCTCATCGCATCCTTGGTATAATTGATGAATCTCTGCTGATTATAATAGAAATAATTAATCCAATCCACATTTTTATTGATTGTTACCCACCAGAACAGTAACTCAAACCCTGCAGCAATTTAATTTCTGGCTTTATGTTCATCCGGAACTCCTCTAGGTACCCCAACAGAATCTATGTATACTCTATCATCAAATGATATTCCTAAGCCTCCTTTACTTCTTCTGGGTATTTGTGATGTTTCTCTTTCAAATGCCAGGGTGAAGGGTATAGCTGATTGAACAAGTGCACAAGTGCCTTCCCAATTAGATGGTAGGGTGGACCGTAAGATCTTCCCTCCACCGTACCACCAGAGATCTGCCCTGGGGATCTCTAGTCTTGAGCAGTTTCCCATCAAGTCCTTGGTAGCACAAGGCAAATTCTCCCAGGTGACGGGTAGCACTCACACCCTGCCGTGAGAGGCAAGCTGTATGGTTACCTATAGCTGTAGAGAATGCAGGGGGAACCGTGATATTGTTATCATGCAAGAAACAGCAAAGAGAGACGTACAGGCCTCATTTCCCCAGGCAGTCTTCTCTTGGTACAATGCAATCATACATCGCATCCCTTGGGAGTCTTTGGTCCACCCCCATGGGAAGGGCACTATCTGGGCAATCGGTCATCCCGAGGCACAAGCATAGCAGTAGCTACGCTTGAGACTCTGGACAGTATATTTGACCCATTCTATCCAGGCATTCACGTCCCCATACCCTGTTTGAATCTCAAATGTTTGAACTGCCACATTTCAGAGGGCCTCCTGTTTACTCTCCTGTTTTCTCCTTGAGTTTCTCCCTTTCTCTGATGGCAATAGAGGATTGTTTCCATACAGCTATTCTCAAACTGGCTCTTAGGTCTCTCCCAGTTATTTGTTCTCTCTGCTCGATTGTTGTTGGGCATTTAAATCTCCCCAAGCTAACACCTCACAAGCATCAAACGTGACGGCTTGTGGTACATAACCCTCTGTCACAGTCACCCATATTTTGATGGGGTATCCCGTTTTTGCTATTATCTGGTCATGCCTTTTCCAAGTTACCAATTGACCAAGGCCTTCTCTGAGGCCTAGAATCACTAAAAACAAAATTATTAATCAATTTTTCCCTGTCATTATTTTTAAACCTTAGGTTTCCAAATAATTATCGATACAAAAATAAGATATACACTACTACTATAACAACCCCCCCCCTTGGGAGCACTGCAATTCGCTATAGGTCTGTCCTTTCTCTCAATCACAAGTCACACTCGTTAGTTACCTGTGAAAATAAAAGGTTAGTTTACAATTGTAAGCTCTTATCCTGCTCAGAGTCCACTACGAGATTTTTCTCTTCAATTTCAACTTCCAACAAGTCTTTTGTAGGAACAGCTTCCCAGGTACTAGCGTCAACAGATCCCTTCACTCGAGTATAGTGAGTCCAACCTTTTTCCGCAGTTCTTACAGCTGTTTCAGTGGTCAGTAATGGTCCTTCCCATTCAGGCCGGAGTTGACTCTTTCCAGGTCCGAATCAGGACCCAGTTTCCTGGATGATGGTGGTGAATGGGGAATTCCAAAGGTGGGGTTTGAGCCAACAACCCACAGGTCCTGAGAGATGACAAAGAAGAAGACAACCCCAGAATACAGTTCTTAAGGAAACTCTCTTATTTTGAATTGTGGTATCTCATCCCTTCTGCCCAGATAGGGCAATCTGAACAGCATCTCATATGGTGAAATTCCTATATCCTTTCTTGGTGCTGTTTAAACCTGTAGGAGTAAGCCTTTTACCAAAGGAAGTTGGGTTTCTAACACTAGTTTAGTTAATTGCTTCTTTAATGTCTGATTCATTCGCTCCACCTTCCCAGCAGAGGAGGGGTGCCAGGGGCTGTGAAAATCCCACTCAATCTCTAAGGCCTGCTTTAACCCTTGCAGTAAAGCTTACACCCATCCAGTCACGTGGTCAATTAGGACAAACAAGTAACTCAGTAAAGTTTACCTGTATACTTTGGAAAGGTCAAACCCCTGGCTCCCGTCCCCCTCTAGATGGGTTACAGAACACCTTTTTATTTACCTTTTGACATATGGTACATCCTCTACATATGTGCTTCCCTAAAGTGTATATTCCTACACAGACATACTTTCTTAGCACAACATCACACATTGCTTACACCTCCTAATGACTCTTCTGATGTAAAACAGTTAATATTTGCCTCATTATCACTTTATTCAGCATTTCTCTCCCATCAGGGAGTATCGATTTTCCTTCAGACTTCATGGCTCCTGATTCCTTAAAAAAATATTTCTTTTAATACTTTTTAGTTCTTTCTTAATTTTCAACAATTCCCTGAATCCTCTCTGCATTTATTCTGTTTTCCTTCAGACATTAGATGCCTTAAATACCTGACTTCTCTTTCTCCATATTGTAATTTATTTATTTATTTATTTATTAATACTCCCAAGCCCTGCTTTCTCAGAAAGTTGAATAGCTTGTTAGTAGCTTTCTTCACAACTCTTTTCTCCTGTCCTGACAATAGAAAACGATCCACATATTTGTTAACATTAATACCTCCTTGGGAGGTTGTAATTGCTCCAAAATCTTTTGTTATTTAAACTGACCCAAATAGATAGGTGGCCCTGTAAACCCCTGAGGTAAAATTGTCCACCTATATTGTTGCTTCCGCCCCCATTTCAGGGTCTTTCCAGTCAGAGGTGAATATACATGTATGTTTGCTCTCAGGGCCAGAGAGCACTCCATTAATAACACTGTTATTCCAGTCTAACAATTTACTAGTTGAATGCCCAATTTCATCATCAAATCCCTTCCCAACAAGTTAGTCCCTGCCTTGGGTACATACAATAATTAACCAGTGAACATTTTATCCCCTAGTCTCAGCTTGGTATCCCCCAAAACTGGCACTGTTATCCCAGCCCCTTCTACCCCCATCACTTTTTAGGGTTTCATTAGTTAATTTAATCCCTGATACTTTACAGGTCAGTAATGACCTAGCTGTTCCCCAGTGTATTGGGTTTGATGGCAAGGTTCGGGGGCTGTGAGTAGGGGGGTGGGAAACTGCAGTGGCAGCCCCCGTGAGAAAAAAACCCGGAAGCCTCCCCGTGGTAGATAAGGGACAATTTCATCTGGCCCTAAGGGGCCCACTGCTGCCCAGAGCCAAGCCATGAGCAATACAGTCCGTGCCTCTGTGAGAGCACATCCACGAAAACAAACAAACAAAGAAACAAACAAAAACCTGCTTCTCAACAGCAGTTGGGAGAGCGAGAAACCCCCCCGCAGACACCAAAGTCAGTGCAGAAGGAGGGGGAGGAGGCGCTCCAGGCGCTGGAGCCGAAGCCCCCCTGCGGCCGCTGGAGAGGCCCCTGGTGGAGCAGGCTGTTCCCCCCTCCCCGATGCTTGGGAAACTGACCAAACACCACAGCAAATATGCAAATATACCATAACTTCTAGACTATTACTTAGATAATGCCTACATCCTCTTTCCCTGCTCATTCAACTTCAAACAGCTCTGTTAAATATTACATGCCACACCTTTAACACCTTCAGCAACTCTTTTAACACTTCCTTTATCTTTTTCCAGCCTGTACTTTTCTAATACCAGCACCAAAGGCTCAGTCAGGGTCCAACTTAATTCCATACCTTTTCCCTCCAAGATACTGAAACAACATATCAATATAGCATATTTCATCCCATATTCCTTCTTTCCTCCTTCTTCCACTCCAGATATTCCTATTCGAAGCGGCCAGCCTGGCCACACTTAAAACATCTTATCAAAGCCTGTCTCTGCTAGGACTCGGGCCACAACACAGGCAGCCTTCTTTGCCTGCCATTCCTTCATCTCTCTTCCTCTCCTTTCCATCCTGGCCCTGACTCCCCCTGAAGATTTTCTTCATCTTTCTCCAACCCTCTGCCTCACTACCCGCTGCACTGTCAATACCATTAGTTTCGATCTTTTTTTTTTTTTTTTTTTTTTTTTTCCCTTCTTATCTCCCCTCCAGACACACCCCTCCAGGGCCTCCCGCAGGAGGGTCCCCCAGTGACTGTTCACTACATTCCCCCCACCTTCTGAAGCATTTTCTGCGTATTTTGCCAGGCTTTAATCACACAATGAACTTTCAAGAGCCCTTGGGATACTGGGTCCTCAGGTCTCATCCCGAAGTACTTTCTCATTCTGACACTAAGTCTCTCATATAATTTCTGTGTTGCACACTATTATTATTCCAGCCAGGATTGGCAAGTGGGTATTTCTGCCCTGCCGGTATTACCCCTGGTCCTGGAGGATGAGCTCTTTCCCATTCTTGTATAGCAGCTCTCCTCCTGATCATTCCCATTTCTTTCCCTGTAAACAACATACTTATAGACATAATTCCCTCCCCCAAGAGTATAAATCAGGTCGTAGGAACTGGTCTAATTGTTCAACTAGGCTGTTGGGGTCCTCGAATAAAGACTTCCTCTCCTTCTTAAAAAGTCCTAACCTCTCTGCTGGCAAGGAGGAGGGGGTAGTTCACCTAAGAGGATACACAGTTAGTGTTAGTACTGTTAGTATCAGGGAAGGCAAAATTCTCAACATATCTTCTACCTTGTTCTAATTCTTGCCAGAGCCTAGAGTACAATCCTTCTTTAGGGACAGTGTTAATTACAGTCCCTGTCTCCCTTCCTGGAGTGACTGCTGCTGCCACCAGTTCAATATTAAGATTATAGGGAGCATAACTTGGCTCCTTCTCTGAAAAAGGAATCTTATTGTTTACACATAAATTTAAAGCCTGAATTTTCATCAGACCCGTATTTTGGCCAAAATACTGCTGTTTCCTTAATTGGTTCTTTTGTCCAGACTGATACACAATATTTAACCTTTTTTTAATTATTTTTCTTTTACAATCCCTCTAATTTTGGGATTATGTTTCCAATTTCTTATCATTCTTCAGGAAGAACTCTTGGTAGGCACTCCCCCAGGGATATCTCCCTGTCCCCTGTAACTCATATTTTCCCATTTTTCCTAACCCTTGCCAGTATGTGCTACAGAATTTTCCCTTCTGCAGTGTACCACACACCAACGTACTGAAAAATGGGGGTGTACCGCCAAGCACTTCCCCGTGCCAGCGTTACCGCACACCTATGAGTTTACCAGATTCCCTGGAACTCGTACTTCCCATCTTTCCTAACCCTCGCCAGTATGTGCTACAGAATTTTCCCTTCTGCAGTGTACCACACACCAATGTACTGAAAGATGGGGGTGTACCGCCAAGCACTTCCCCGTGCCAGCGTTACCGCACACCTGAGTTTACCAGATTCCCTGGTGTACTTCCAAGCACTTCCCCGTGCAAGGATTACCGTACACCAGATTCCCCTGGTGTAGTGCCAGCACTTCCCCGTGCAAGGGCTTACCATACACCAGATCACCCGACCCCCAAGGCAATACTTAATATTTCTTACCTTGGTCTGTGCACAGAGTTACCGGATCGATTCTTAAAAACCCGGAGTGCCTACCTTCTTCCTTTCCCCACTACTTCACGGATCCTGCCTCTTTAACCAGTCTCGGGCCCTCTGTCAGCTTTCCGCAGAACCGCCACCGTCATGCACAGGACCGCTGAAATCAGCGGGGCATGCCTTCCTGCTGCTGCGGCGGTGGGGCTCCCCAGTAGGTGACTGGATCCCGGACGAGCCCCCAAATTGTGAGAAACACTCCGTAGCCAATAACTTAGGCTCAGGCGAGGATCTCAGTGAAGTAGTAATTTATTCGCGATTGCAATGGCGGGCGCCCCACAAGCAGGAGAGAGCGCATCTACTAGTTCCAAAACACAGTTTATATACCTTTTGATGGCAGGACCCTCCCCTGTTTCCCCACTGAGTGGGTAATCCAGATTCACAATCTATCTGATGCTTCACAAACAATGCATGGCCTTCAGTCGCCGGCCTGTTAAATTTCAAATTTCTTTTGACATTTTTACTGCTTGAAGTGGTAATGTTTCTTCACTTATCTGACTTGACACCGTGATTTTCACCTAATTGTCCTAAGGAGTCTGATTGTCTGCATTTTACAA
Organism: Aythya fuligula; assembly: GCF_009819795.1. Lineage (NCBI taxonomy): Eukaryota > Metazoa > Chordata > Aves > Anseriformes > Anatidae > Aythya > Aythya fuligula. The sequence goes on along the minus strand of NC_045594.1, from coordinate 1,336,763 downwards.
GGTCGCCTGCTAAACTTTCTTATCACTGTAAGCATATCTCAGTACCACATTCCCTCCTTCTAAACAATGTAACTCTGCAAAAACAACATTTCTATTCCCACACTTTGTTTCAATTTCCACGCAATCCTTTTTACTGCAGGTTTTTACTATCTTTTCCTAATCTCCTTCCCAAATGTCCCAATTCTCTGGGATTAAACTCTTTTTCCCACATACAAACTTCACTATTTCAAATTATTAACGAGCCCCGTTTCAATCATAAATCCACGGAACTTCAGGAAAACAGCTGAAGCACGCAGCCTTCAGTCTTCTAGACAAACATTATCACCTTCTCCACAAAAATTTACATTTCAACAGGACCGAATTTCAAGCCAAATGCCAATTTTTCTCATGCACTTTTTTAGTAAGCCCATACAAAACAAGGAATCACTCCTGTGTATCCGTCAATATGGGGGTTTAAAAGGTATTGAGGCCTAAATAAATTCGCTCCCCCCCCTTCTTACCAAATTCCCAGGGCTCAAGCCCGAACCACCAAAGAAATGAATCTCTCAGTTCTGCTTTGATAATCAGTCACCCCCCTTCCCCCCCCCGCCAGTACTTGGGAAACTGACCAAACACCACAGCAAATATACCAACACTTCTCAACTGTTAGTTACTTAGATAATGCTCCCGCCTTTTTCTTGTCACACTCAAAGCATTTAAGAGCAAAAATAGGATCACAAGATACACCGCCAGGCCCATATATTAGGCACCACCACTCAAAACTTTAATAAAACAGCACTTCTTTTCAGTCTGTCACGTACTTTGTTCGTCTCCGCCCACTCCCCTCGCGGAGAACACGGAACTGTGGATCGGGACTCCGCACTCGTTTTGCAGCGACGCTGCGTCTCACTCACACAGCACAATCACACAATCACACAGAGAGGCCTCTAGCACATCTCATTCATACCACAAGAATATAATTTAGAATGATAACCAACCAAACAAGTATTGTCTCTGACTGTGTTCTTCATGGAGTGACTTATTCCACTTTGTTTCAAACCCTTCCACTTACACAAATACTTTCAACACAAAATACCTGGACATTTAAGAATAAGACATACAATTATTAACACTCCAGTTAGTATCCCTCCAGCAGCTGAAAACATACCGTTTGTCCGCAGCCTCAGGAGATCTTTGTCTGCTCCTGCAGTGAGCGGCTGAGAGTGGAGTCCCCTCCAAGCAAAACGCTCAGGGTGCACCTAGGGGCATCTGCTCTGCAGCCGATCCTGCAGCTGAGCAGAGTGTCTCCTGCCTGGCTCACCAAAATGACTCACAGAAAACTGACTCCACAATCAGTAAGATTGTAAAGTAGGTATGTTTACTCAGTTCTGGGCGGCACGTGGGGGTAGTCCTGCCAAAGTCGTGCACGCCTAATGTGACAACTTGCTTTGGTTATATCTAGTAAAGAGTTACATATACATGAAGTTTCCCAACACTCCTATACATATGCATAACCTGTCCCTTTGTGAACAGTCCTCCTTATCTCAGACCCCTTGGTTAAAGTCCAAACCATGAGGTTGTTTTGATCTGGTTCTCGGGGTCCAAGAGGCTCCTGTTATTTGGAGGTCTAAGCGCAGCACAGGCACAGTACATCACAAATGTAGCACATACTCATTCTTAATCAATTGCTCTCTAATTTCTAATTCCAATGTTTCAGCTGCAGCATACTTGCTCTCTTCCGGATCCACGGGTATTCTACTATTAACATTAATGTTCAAAGCCTGACAGACCCTGTCCACCATGGACCCAAATATCAACCAAAATACATGGGGTCTTAAAGGTTCTTTTGGTGTTTCTATCATATAATACTGGACCATTTTTAATTTACTCTTTCATTTTCTGGGGCCCCTATTGTTCCAATTTCTAATCATTATTCCTAATGGACTTTCTGGTAATTTGCTCCCTTTCTCTGGTCTTTGGTCTTCAATTCTGTCTGACCCATCTAGGAATTTTACTATGGCAATTCCCACAGCCCTTGGTTACCTTAGTAAGAGTGTCTTGCAGGGGGTTTAGGACCTATCACCCATCCACGAATCCTATAGGAATCACTTCCTTCACTGGCCAAGTCCCTCACGGGAGATTGGAACCGCGGTTAGAAGACCTCCACACTGACTTCGGAAGTCTAAGTTACACTCTTACACACAGGCAACCGAATCCCACCCAACCAAACGGTATACTCCTTAAACACTTATGACTCCGTCGTCTTCGTTCGGATCTTTGCGCGCAGAATTACGGGCAAAATACAGTGCTGCAGCCAGCAAGGGAGCTCATAAAAAAATCAAATTATTTGCTTACCTTTATTCAGGTTCAAGATGGCATTAGTCCCGACCTGACTCAAACAGGAGCCACTAAATGGTGGGGTGCCTCTCCTAGATCAAATCAGAATACAGGAACCAAAGCCATCCCGGACGATCCCCCATTTGTAATAAATGGCTCAGTCTTCAAAATAGGACTATAATCAAAGTTTACAATTTATTAAAGGAATAGAGGTAAGCAAACAGTGCTGGGTGCGCCGGGAGTCTCTGCTCCACCAAGATGCACACCAGTTATATCAAGCAGCTGTTTTTTATGCTCCTAGGCTGATACATATTCATTACTACTTCTAAAAAAAAACCAGGGTTATTATAATTAGTTTCCGGAATCCAAACCCTCCTACTGGAGCATGCGTATCAGTCTCCGGTGGTCCCTCTGGGGGTCTCTCGTGCTGACTCCCCAGATATCAGAGACTTCAAGGAAAAGCCTACAAATACATTTCCCTTCAAGCTCTCTATTGACACGAATTGCTAAAACATTCCTTTGCAAGATACAAGAACTATATACATTAACCACTCTGTTTTTCTTAGACTTGTGGTTATACAAGGGTATGTAAGACAGAAGGTCACATTCATCATACCATGTTGCCCTAGCACTGTTCCATACTGACACAAATCAGATGAACATATCTCACAGTAGTATGGGTGCCATGTAGGTTGTTCAGCCTGAGGGTGTCAGGGCTAGGGGAAATGCCCTCTGTGTCCCAACAGGGCTCTGGGACCAGCCAATGCAGTTTATAGCATGAGAGGTCAACTGATGACAGCACATAAACATTTGATTCCAAATTAACAGGATATTCCTGTTCTCAAAAGCTGCTTGTCCTCTTGGAGCTTGTGGCTGTGTTATTGTAAATTAGTCAACAGTGAAGGAGCACAAATAGTACTTAAACTGTCATCCAAGTATGAAAATGGGTCAGATAAAAATGGCAAGTCACAGCTCACTTAGCAAGAGGTTAGTCACTAAACATCTCACGTTGTCACTAATGTCTTGTCGGATCTGTAGCATTCAGAGCGAAGTTCCAAATGATAACAACAATTTGAAGTTTTTGTCTAGTAATATACAGTCAAAAACCTTGCCTATAATTCCAAAAGGTTAGACCAGTTAATCTAGAAACTGGCTACAATTTACGTTATGGGTTTTCTCACACTTCTTCACAGCAGCTCATGGAAAAAACAACAACTTTAGTCTGGCTTCTTGGAGGAGCTTGAGTTGTTGGTGATTCTGCCTAGTGAGCTTGCAGGGTGCTTGAAAAGTTTTTGTCCTAAAACACTATAAATGCTACACGTAAGTGACAGATGTAAAGTACAGATGGAGGACCATGGAATAAGTTTGTGGCCCCTCACTGGAGTGATCACAAATCAGACTGGATCCAGTTAGATTGCCTTGTTTGAAAAGTCAGAATTGCTACACTCAATATTCTTGAGCTATTTCACTGTGTTTTGTTTAAAGCGGATCACCTGGACCGCTTTGTCCTTGTGACCACTTCTGTCCAAATGTTACTTTTCACTTGTATGTCAAAACTTTTTTTGTTTCTTAGCTGCTCTAGAGCTGGGTCATTTTAAAACTTGCTTTGAATATAACAAAAACTGATGGCTCCTTCTATAGAGGCATAACAGAACGCAACATTCAGGAGAGCTTCAATTTCTGGTTGTGTAGGCAGTGTTGTCATGAGGGAAGCTAAGATGCTGGAATATTAACTTCAAGATCTGCTTAGCAATTGGAATGTTTTAAAATATAGTTATGGACTAGAATATTCTTTTAAAAATAATAAAACTGAAGCAATGAAGTCTAGGCATATTCAGTGTGTTTCTTATCACGCAACTTCCTTTGTATTGAGTCAAATTGTGTGGTTGGGGTAGCAGAGAAAGAGTAGCTGCCACATACAGAAACATGAGATTTAACTGAATGCATCAAATTTGTAAGGTTCTTGATACAATTTCTTCTTGTGATCTTAGGGCCTTTCAGTTATCTCGACGACGTCCCATTTAAGATAGGAGACAAATTTAAAACCTCTTCGAAGGTTGGATTACCCATTGGTTTCTGCCTGCCTGATTCTTCTCAGCTTGTCAGAGAAGCCCAGGTAAGGATGGTTTGTGCACTTCTGCTCTTTCCTCTGTGACCCTAGGTCTTCAACATGTGATGCTGTGAACTATATTTTGTTCAGGTGTTAGTCTTCACCGTGCTATACTGTTATTTCATAGTCTGCTAGAATGTAGAGGAAGATAATATTGTAAGCCATGCAAAAAGTTTGTACTACTTATCACTATAAAAAGTCTGATGGCATTTATTTTAATGTATCTACTCCAAAAAAAAACACAGTGTTCTTGTGTAACAGATAAAGGTTTAAATGCTACCCTGACATTGCTAAACTAAGTTGTATTTTTAAGAGGAAAGATGGTAAGAATTGAAACACCAATGCTATGGCATACCCTCAAACAGGGTTCTACAAGTATGAACATATTCTGTGCTATCTCTGTTTTCCAGCCAAGCTGGGGTTCAAATACAGTACGCCTGGTTGGATTGCAATGCCTCAAATAAAATGATGTGATCATGTAGGCTATGCCTTGCACAGAACTACTTGGCTTTTTTTACAGTTCTGGTGGGAGCTATTCAAAATAGTAAAAGTGCATGGAGGCTAAATTGACCAAAGCCATGTACCTAGTATTTCATGCGTCTAAACATGTGTGTTTGTAAGTATACAGCTATGATAGCTCTGCTCAGATGGCAAAGTGTGGAATGAATAGTGCCCAGCACTTCTGCCAGTGAGTTGTGTTTCAAAATCACCTTGTTGATAAATTGCATGTCCCATCTCTTAGAGCTAAGGGAAGGGAAAACTACTTAGTATAGAGTTGAGATAGGTCTCCAGGTTCTCTCTGGAGCCTGCTATGGGATGGATAGCACAGTGTGAGTCCCAGAAAAGCCCAGCAGAGGCGTAGCAAACCTTCCGACTTGTTGCTCTTCAGAGCTAGGATAGGATGTCTTATTACCCCTTCGGTTATGTGACATCATCCTGGCAAGCAGGCTGTAATTCTTGTGAGTCACAGGTAGGTTACACCCTGGACTTAGCTTTGTAGGCTGTGTTCTCTGAATGTTTTGTCATGATATGGAGGGCACTAAGGGTGTTTGGTCTCTGTAAGATATTAAAGCTTCACATATATTTAGTGTGTTCAGAATTTTGTCCTCTCAGTCAGGCTACCAGAATGGCCTGTGCGCTGGTAGTGAGTAGCTTATCTAAATGTCTTATGTGCTAACCCAACTCTGAAGGAGCTGATGTCAAATGAGAAAAGCTTGTGGGATCCAGTCATGCCAAGAACAGTGGCAAAATCTGCTACTATTGAAAGTTGTTCTCAGAGTAGCCAGCACATCCCCTTTGGCTGGTGAGTCCTTAGCACAGGTATGAGAATGCTGATACCTCTCCAACCAGTGGGTCTAAAGTTAGTGTCAGGTCCCTTAGGAATCTTTTAGGGGGAACTGATAAATACATTAATGCTCTTTGGAGGCAAAAGTTACTCTGCTGTAGTATTGAATGCCTTGTTCAGTGGCGCCAGATCTGGGTGTGACTGTCTATCACGCATGACATCGCTGTCACTAACACTTCAGGCTTCCACTTATGAGAAACATCTCAAATAATTTTCTTCAGACAGGATCTTCTGTGAAGCTATTTCATTTGTGATTGCAATGGTTGGCGTCCTGTCAATCAGGAGTGCATTTTAGTAAACAAATCATAACCTTTTATTCCCCATTATCCAACACCTGATCACCTCCGATGTTTCCTCATTGGCTGAGTACTACAGGTTCACAAGCTACTCGACGCTCCTCTATACCATATATGTACAATTTTTCTTTTTTTCAACCCTTTAATTTCTCCTTTCTTATGCTTTGAGAACTTGTGATCTTTGTTTTACTGTTCTCAAACTGCTCATCCTGTTTTTCTCAAGCTTCTGCCTTATTTTGGAACAGTGAGGCCTCCTGCTGTCCACTTATCTACTTTTCTACATTTCTCCTTATTATGACTACACAACTACCTTTGAATACAGAAGGTTAGTTTTCTACTGCAAAAACACAACTTTGTTCCTCACAATTCCCCCCTCTTCTTTTCTTACTCCTCTTGTTGTTTTTGTACCTCTTCACATACCGCACTCTTGAGTTTTTCCAACATTGAGGTGCAATATTCTTCTTCGGATGTCACGGGAGATGATAGATATACAATGCCATTATTATTACAATACAAACAAACAGTTGTTTGATCCAATTCTATTCAGGTAACTGCGAAATTAGCTTCTCCCAAATGTTTCTAAATCCCCAGAAAGTGTCATCTTGAGCCACTCTACGTAGGATCTTGTTTTGCTTTTTTTCCCCCCGAATATTTTTGAGATCAGTCAAATCCGTCCCATTTGATCTACATATATACAGCAACTAGTATTAATTATAGTGCACACTCCTCCTTTTGAGGTTATTAATAAATCTAATGCTATTTGATTCTAGAGTACTATTTTTGCAAACTTATCAAACTTATTTTCTAGTTCTTCAATATATTTACAATATTTTTGTATTTGGAGATATTTACAATGTTTTTTTCTAATTCAATCACCCCTAAACAAGATAAAAAACACTTTGCAAAACTGTGAAATGCTAGAGAATTTTACTAAAGGATTATCTGGAATCCGCTTAATTCCACGTGTGGTCTCAAGGGGGCTTCGGCTTTGTGGGTGTTCAATAATAGTTACATTTGGAATTATTGCCTCCAGGGTGCAATCTCCCTTCCATCCTAGGGGCAACACCTTCCTGGATTTATTGCCACATAGCCAGTACCACCCCTTGATATTTGGAACAGGCCTTCTGGTTACAGGATTCTCATGTTGTATCTGGTGTGCACTATGTATATTAGCGTTCCCGTAGCTGCCATATTCGGTATACAGTATAGATTATTCCCTACTTCATGGATATTTCCACACCCAGGGTCAGTAATATTGCCTCCTGAGTTTTCTATCATTGTTTAAAAGGCACCTTTGATAACACAGTATGTTGTAGCCAGGACTATGCGTAGGGAGCTCAACTTCAAAATCTATTCCTTCCCGGGACTGAGTAAGATCTGTCATTTTTAGAAATCTAGAGAATCCAGACAGAGTTGCTGCTGGAAATAGCAATCAGGGACAAGGCGTTTTCAGTCTTTCTAGGCATCTGGGTACAAATCCAACAATTATTTCACTTGAGAGATGTTCTGGATTAATTGGAAATGCCGAACTTTCCCTCCATCCTATCACTAATCCACTGAGAACAGGTATTACTAAGATGAACTTAAAATACATCATTTCTATATGTATATATACACCCCTATAATAATTAAGAAATAATAATTAAGAAACAATAAAAATCACAAACTGATAAGGATTCTTCTGGTGGGGATCGAATATCCCCCTTTCTTTTTCTCCCACTTCCAGGGAGTGTTCCCTGGAAACACTCCAATTCTGTGTAATTCAATCCCTTTTGCTCAATAATTCATTAAGAATTCTTCTAAGGAGAAGTTAAAGGTTTACAATAGATACTTTCAACAGTTTTAACCTTAAAAGTCTTTGTTAATGCAGTCTCTCAGGTATCAGGGTTAACTGATGCTTTTATCTAGGAATGAGTCCACCCTTTCTCAGCTGTTCTTACTGTTGTCTCAGTAGTCAGGAGCACTTGGAACAGTCCGTTCCACTCAGGTTGCAGCTTCGATTCTGCAGTTTGCATCAGATCCCAGTCTCCACGGGTCCTGAGAGATGACAAAAAGGATGACAGCCCGAGTATATAGTTCTTAAGAAAAGCATCTTTTGTCTCAATTTGAGGTAATCCATTCCCTTTGTCCAGGTACAGCAATCCAAATAGTATTTCATATGGTGAAACTCCCACATCTTTTCTTGGTGCAGTTTGAATTCGGAGAAGTGCCAAAGGTAAGCACTTTGTTTGGGGAAGCTGAGTTTCCAGAACTTAGTCAATTGCTTCTTTTCTGTCTGCTCCACCCTTCCAGAAGAGGAAGGATGCCAAGGAGTATGAAATTTCCACTTCATTCCTAGAGCCCTTGCAATATTTCTGACATAAAGTGATTTCCTTGATCAGAGTCAATATTTTCAACAATTCCATACCTGGGAGTTCTTAGAATTACTTTAGTTACTATGTTCACAGTAGCAGATACTGAAGGGAAAGCTTCCACTCACCCTGACAAATGATCGACCAAGACTAATAAGTATTTACATCTACCTACTCTAAGGAGCTCTGTAAAATCTACCTGTACATTTTGGAAGCATTGAATTCATGATTCTCCCCCCCCCCCCCTTGGGCTGACTGTGGATAATTTTCCTATTTACCTTTTGACATATTATGTAACTGCTGCATACTTGTTCAGCCACAGTATATATATATTCCTACGCATACATATTTCCATAGCACAGCGTCACATATTGCTTGAGTTCCCCAATGACCCTCTTGATGTAAAACTGTTAATATTTGCCTCATTAGCACTTTATTCATCATTTTTCTCCCCTCAGGGAGTATCTATTTTAGTTCAGATTTTGTGACTCCTAATTCCTTAAAAACCTCTTTCTCTTAAAACTTTTTACTTCTTTTTAGTTTTGGGTAGGGGTAGCTCAACAATTCCCTCAATCTTCTCTGGATTTTCTCTTCATTCCCCCCCAGACAGTAGATGCCCTAAGTACTTGACTTCTCCTTCTATATATTGTAATTTTTTTTCCAATACTCCCAAGCCTTGTTTTCCCAGAAAGTTGAATAGTTTGTTAGTGTCGTCTTTCATGATTGTTTTCTCTTGTCCTGACAATAAAAGATCATCCACATATTGTAACATTAACACTTCCTTTGGAGGTTGGAATTGCTCCAAAATTTCTTCTAGAACGTGCCCAAATAAATTGGTGGCCCTGTAAAGCCCTGAGGTGAAATTGTCCATCTGCATTGCTGCTTCCGCCCCATTTCAGGGTCTTTCCACTCAAAGGCAAATATATCTTTGCTCCCAGGGTCTGAGAGCACCCCATTAATAACACCGTTATTCCAGCCTGACAATTTGCTATTTGAATGCCCATTTTCATTATTAAATCCTTTCCCAACAAGTTAGTCCCTGCCTCGGGTGCATACAATAATTGCCCAATGATCTTTTTATCCCCTAGTCTCAGCTTGGTGTCCCCAAAAAGTGGCACTGTTATTCCAGCCCCTTCTACCCCTATCACATTTAGGGTTTCATTAGTTAATTTAACCCTTGATACTTTACAGGCCAGTAATGACCTAGCTGCCCCAGTGTATTGGGTTTGCATGGCAAGGTTCTGGTAGTGGGGGGGCTGCAGTGGGAAGAATCCAGCAGCTGCCCCAGGTTAGATAAGGGCCAGTTTCAGCTGGCTCCAAAGGGGCCCACCACTGCCCAGAGCCAAGCCATGAGCAATGCAGTTTGTGCCTCTGTGAGAGCGCATCCAAGAAAAGGAGAACTGCTGCACAACAGCAGCTGGGAGAGTGAGGAGTGAGAAACCTCCCAGCAGACACCAAGGTCAGTGCAGAGGAGGGGGGAGTGCAGTGCAGAGGTGCTCCAGGTGCCAGAGCCGAAGCCCCCACCGCGGCCTCCTTCTTCCACTCCAGATACACCTATTTGAAGTGGCTAGCCTGGCCGCAGTTAAAACATCTTCTCAAAGCCTGTCCTTGCTAGGATTCAGGCTGCAACACAGGTAGCTTTCCTTGTCTGCCATTCCTTCGTCTCTCTTCCTCTCCTTTCCATCCTGGCCCTCTATCTCTAGCCCTCTGCCTCACTACCCAGTACGCTGTGAATACCATTAGTTTCGCTCTCGGCTTTTCCTTCTCTTCTCCCCTCTTGGTGTACACCTTCATACTACCTGCACTGTTCACTCCATCCTCCCACCTTCTGGAGCTTTTTCTGTGTATCTGGCCAGGCTTTAATGACAAAATGAACTTTCAAGAGTCCTTAGGCTACTGGGTCCTCAGGTTTCATCCCCGAGTACTTTCTAATTCTGTCCCAGAGTCTCTCATATGATTTCTATGTCATGCATTGTTATTATTTCAGATGGGTAAGCGGATATTTCTGCTCTATTGGAATTACTCTTGGTCAGAGGGGGTGGGGGAGTGGGGGTGGTGTTAGTTCTTTCCCATTCTTCCATAGCTGCCTGGCAAATCATTCCCCTCCTAAACATTCTTCTCCAGTGAATAACATACTCAAGATTGACATTTTTCCCCCCAGGAATACAAACTAGGCCTTATAGACGCATTTGACTGTTCTGCTAGGCCCTCAATTAAAGACTTAATTTCCTTCATAAAACTCCTAACCTCTCTGCTGGTAAGGGAGGAGTGGCACTGGCCCTGCATGGCCAGAGGCCCCACCGGGACACCCCCCCCCCTCTGCTCCCGCTGCTCCGCACTCCCTGGCACGACTTCTCCAGCTTGGTGTCCCCAAAAAGTGGCACTGTTATCCCAGTCCCGTCTACCCCTATCACATTTAGGGTTTCATTAGTTAATTTAACCCTTGATACTTTACAGGCCAATAATGACCTAGCTGCCCCAGTGTATTGGGTTTGCATGACAAGGTTCTGGTACTGGGGGGGCTGCAGTGGTAGCCCCTGTGAGAAGAATCCAGCAGCTGCCCCAGGTTAGATAAGGGCCAGTTTCAGCTGGCTCCAAAGAGGCCCACCGCTGCCCAGAGCCAAGCCATGAGCAATGCAGTTTAAATCTCTATGAGAGCACATCAAAGTAAAGGAAAAGAAAACTGCTGCACAACAGCAGCTGGGAGAGTGAGGAACCTCCCAGCAGACACCAAGGTCAGTGCAGAGGAGGGGGGGGTGCAGTGCAAAGGTGCTCCAGGTGCCAGAGCCGAAGCCCCCACCGCGGCCCACAGAGAGGCCCCTAGTGGGGAAGGATGACCCCCTCCCACAGCCCATGGTGTACCACGGCAGAGCAGATGTCCATGCAGCAGCCTGTGGAAAGGAGCCCATCCAGGAGCAGGTGATGGGGGTGGGGTGGGGGGGTGGACCCCAGGGGGTCCCAAGGTGGACCTACTCACTCCTGACAAATAGACCCCACGGCACAGACCCACACCTGGAGCAGCTCCCAAAGAGCCCATTTCTCGCTGCCCATGGAGAAACTCACGCAGGACCAGCCCAGGAAGGTCAGCACACCACGAGAGGAACCCCACACCAGAGCAAGGGGGACGGAGTGGTGGAAACGAAGCACCATGGGCCGACTGCAGCCCCCACTCCTGGCCCCCTGTGCCACTCAGGGCAAGGAAGAGGTGGAAGAGAGTGGATGGGGGGAAGGTGCCCCCAGCTTGTTTCTGTTTCTTACCGCTCCAGCCCATCAGCAATAGGTAATAAATTTTATTTATCTTCCTATGCTAAGTCTGTTTTGCCCACAATGATAATTGTAGAGTAATCCCCATTGAGGTACACTTTGAGGAACCCTTGAGGTATACTTTTTCCTTTATCAGGGAACTAGCTTTCCAAGAAGCCCCGACTCCCCTATTCTGAATTTAGAACAGCAGTCTTTCCTCCTTCTTCCACTCCAGATACTCCTACTTGAAGTTGCCGGCTGTACTGGGTCTGGCTGGGATGTTAACTTTCCCTGCAGCAGCCCATACAGTGCTGTGCTCTGCACTTGTAGCTAGAACAGCAGTGGTATCACACCAGGGTTGTGTCTGCTGCTGAGCAGTGCTGGCACATCAGGACTCTCTCTAACCCTTCTAGGGGGTGGACAAAAAAGTGAGAAGAGAAACATCTCCAGGGCAGCTGACCTAAACCAACCAAAGGGATATTCCATACCATGTGATGTCACACTCAGCAATAAAAGGTGGAAACAGGAAGAAGAGGGGAGGGGTGGGCTCTCGTTGTGAAATCGTCGGTCCTCCTCCTGAACACCAGCTACGTGCGTTGAGGCCCTGATTCAAGGACGTGGTCAAGCATCGCTCATTTGTGGGAAGTAGAGAGTAATTTCTTTCCTCTGCTCTTCCATATAGCCTTTATTTATTTTTTTTTCCCTTTTGCCCTCCATTTTCCACTTTTCCTTTTTTTTTCCCCTTTAGTTAAATTGTTTAGTTAATAATAATATTTCCTTAATAATTTTTTCCCTTTAATTAAATTATCCTTATCTCAACCCGTGAGTTGTTCTTTAATTTACTTCTTCCCCTCCTCATCTAAGGAGGGGGGAATGAGAGAGTGGTTGTGGTGTTTAGCTGCCTAGCATGGTAAAACCACCACACCGGCCTGGCCACACTTAAAACATCTTCTCAAAAAGCCTGTCCTTGCTAGGATTAAGGCTGCAACACAGGTAGCTTTCCTCATCTGCCATTCCTTCTTCTCTCTTCCTCTCCTTTCCATCCTGAGCCTGATTTCTCCCAAAAGTCCCTCTATCTCCAACTCTGCCTCACTACCCGGTATGCTGTGTTCGCTCTCTGCTTTTCCTTCTCATCTCCCCTCCTGGCATACACCTTCATGCTACCTACGCTGTTTACTCCATCCTCCCATCTTCTAGAGCTTTTTCTGTATATCTGGCCAGGCTTTAATCACAAAACAAACTTTCAAGAGCCTTTGGGCTACTGGGTCCTCAAGATTCATCTCCAAGTACTTTCTCATTCTGACCCCGAGTCTCTCATATGATTTCTGTGTTGTGGGTTGTTATTATCTGTTGTGGTTTAACCTGGCCAGCAGCTAAACACCACACAGCTGTTCGCTCACCCTCCCCCCTCCCTCTCTGGGATGGGGGAGAGAAACAGGAAAGTGAAGTCTGTGAGTTGAGATAAAGACAGTTTATTAAGATAGAAAAAATAATAATAACAACAATAATAATAATAGTACTACTACTAATAATGTGTACGAAACAAGTGATGCACAGTGCAGTTGCTCACCACCCGCTGACCGATGCCCAGCCTATCCCCGAGCAGCCCGGCCAGCTACCCCTATATATTGTTCAGCATGACGTCAGATGGTATGGAATATCCCTTTGGCCAGTTTGGGTCATCTGTCCTAGGTCTGTCCCCTCCCAGCTCCTGCTGCACCCATAGCCTGCCTGCTGGCAGGACAGAGCAAGAAGCTGAGACGTCCTTGGCTTGGTGTAAGCCTAGGCCTTATAAACGGATTTGACTGTTCTGCTAGGCCCTCAGTTAAAGACTTCATTTCCTTCTTAAAACTCCTAACCTCTCTCCTGGTAAGGGAGGAGTGGCACTGGCCCCGCATCGGCACTCCCTGGTGCGACTTCTCCAGGCACAGCATCAATTGCAGTCCCTGCTGCTTAGCTGCAGACTGGGTTAAACCACAGCAGGGGGAGTTCACATAATGTATTTGTCCTTGTCCCACTGGAACCTCCCTAAGAGGATACACAGTTAGTGTTAGTACTGTTAGTATCAGGGAAGGCAAAACTCTCAGTATATCTTCTACCTTGTTCTAATTCTTGCCAGAGACTAAAGTGCGCTCCTTTTCCAGGGACAGCGTCAATTGCAGTCCTTGTGTCCCCTCCTGGAGCAGCAGACACTGCCTCTGGTGCAATATTAGGATTATAGAGAGCATAACTTGATTCCTCCTCTGAAAACAGAACCTTATTGTTTATATATAATTTTCAAGCCTGAATTTTCATCAGACCTGTATTTTGGCCAAAATACTGAAGTTCCTTTTATTGGCTTTTTAGGCCAGACAATTACGCAATATCAAACCATTTTTAAATTATATATATATATTTAAATCTTTTTCCTTAGTTTTTGGGTTGTTTTTCCAAATCTTTATCATTCTCTCCAAAGGACTGTCTTTAGGCACAATCCCAGGGTCTCCAACCCCACCCTGCTGACTCTTGGAACCCTTAATCCCCAGCTCTTCCTGACGTGCTGCTGTGGACTTTACCACCCACAGGGTACCACACGCCTTCACCTAGGATTAGGACAGAGGTGGGGTGTACTACCAAGCACCTCACTTCACCGTGCTCGAGGTACCGTACACCTAAGGGCCCAAACCCCCGAGACTCTCTTTCACTCCTCTCCTCTCTCTTTCGCTTTGTCCCTCTCCAGCCGAGGGGACTTCGTTCGTCCCCTTGCAGGACCACCGAGCCTCACGGATCGGGACTTCACGTTCGCTCCACACTAAAAGTATGTCTCATTCACACTCACACTCATTCATACCAGAGTCTCTCCAAACCCAACTCGAGGCAAGATACGGTAAAGTTTCCCTTATCTCGGTCCATGCACGGCTTCCTGGTCCAGGTTATCAGCAGTAGTAATCCCTGTGCCTGTTCCCGATCTGGGCTGGACTATCTCTGGGCTGTGTCTGTGTATGTTTGTGCTTGCCTCCCTTCTCCCCAGAGCTTCGCAGAGCCTGTCTTCAGACTAACAGTCTCGGTCCTTTGCTGGCCATACCGAGACAACCCACCACCCCCAACGGGACCGCTGAAATCAGCGGGGTGCACCTTCCTGTCTGTGGTAGCAAGAACTCTTCGGTAGGCGACAAGATCCCGGACGAGCCCCCTAATTGTGAGAAAAATCTCAATAATTTTCTTCAGACAGGATCTTCTGTGAAGCTATTTTATTCGCGATTGCAATGGCGGGCGTCCTGCCAATTAGGAGTGCATTTTAGTAAACAAATCATAACCTTTTATTCCATACTACCCGACACCTGATCACGTCCCCTGTTTCCTCATTGGCTGAGTACTACAGGTTGAAAACCTACTCGATGCTCCTCTATACCATATATGTACATTTTTTCTGTTTTTCAACCCTTTAATTTCTCCTTTCTTATGCTTTGAGAACTTGTGATCTTTTTTTTTTTTTTTTTTTTTTTTTTTTTTTTTTACTGTTCTCACACTGCTCATC
The DNA here is from genome assembly GCF_009819795.1 of Aythya fuligula. Lineage (NCBI taxonomy): Eukaryota > Metazoa > Chordata > Aves > Anseriformes > Anatidae > Aythya > Aythya fuligula. The sequence continues at coordinate 1,321,585 of NC_045594.1, read as the reverse complement.
CTGTTTTTCTCAAGCTTCTGTCTTATTTTGGAACAGTGAGGCCTCCTACTGTCCACTTATCTACTTAGCATTTCTCCTTATTATGACTACACAACTACCTTGGAATACAGAAAATTAGTTTTCTACTGCAAAAACACAACTTTGTTTCTCACACTCTGACTGCATCTATTTTCTTGTTGGAAGAGGGGGAGAGAGTTGTGAAACTGATCTTGTGATCATCAGTAGCTCTAAACAAAACTAAGTGTAGGATGGACACAAAATATGAGATTCTGATCCAGACTATAGCCAGGTTTTGCTGCAAGAGGTAAAACGAACTACTGCTGGTGTCTCCTGGTTTTGCCATTCTATAGGTTGTAAGAGATGCTGGGGAAAAATTGTCTGTCTGTGATGATTCATGTAGTTCTTGCTCTGTGTTACTTGTGTTACTTCTGCTGTAAAGTAGTAGCTGTGATTCTTATAACTTGTCTTTATTTTTTCCCTCTTTCCCTCTCTACCACCGGTCAGTATGACTTCTCCCTGGAAAAGAAAACAATCGAGTGGGCTGAAGATATCAAAAAAATTCAAGCTGCCCAGAAAGGAGCTGAACGAAAGGCAGAAGAAGCAATAGGAAACTCAAAAGCAGCCCCAGAGGACAGCAACAGACTGGGGTTCTCAGAGGGACCTTGCCCTGAGGCCATGCCTCCTCCTATTAACCCCATCCTCGCTGGTCTGCAGCACAATAACATTCTTACTCCCATGCCAGCCGACAGCAGTGCTGTGAAGCAAAAAGTTCTTAGTCCACCTCGCCCCAAAGCAGACTTCAACCCAGCTGATTTTGAAAGTGAAGAAGACCCATTTGACAAACTGGAATTAAAAACTATCGATGATAAGGAGGAGTTAAAAAACATTCTGGAAATCCATGTCGGTACTACTGGGCCGATTGTTGCCCAGCTGTTAGATAGCAGTTTGCCCAAAGGAGGGTCTGAGTCTGTGTTGCAAGATCAGGAGGTTCTGGCATCCATAGAAAGGGCCACGTTGGACTTCAAGCCCCTTCACAAACCCAATGGCTTTATCACTTTACCGCAGTTGGGAAACTGTGAAAAGATGTCCTTGTCTTCCAAAGTGTCCCTGTCCCCTATCACTTCAGTGAGCAATATCAAATCCCTATCCTTTCCTAAACTTGACTCCGATGAGAGTGATCAAAAATCACCAAAGCTCATGAGCACTTTTCACAGCACTACCTGTCTCCACAACAGCACTTTTCTCAGCTCTTTGCAGGCCTGTGCTCAGGCTAAAGCTAGCGAACTGAACGGACACCATGTGGTTGGTCTGTCTGCTTTAAATGAGGACAGTGGCATGGAGACATCAACGTTATCCTCTCCAACCAGGCTGCCTTCCCTGGCTGTGTCAACAGTTTGTACGGAAGAAGAATTGTCTCAAAGCACAGTGACCACGGTAAACACACGGTGGATTAAAATTGAGTTCGTGGGGGAGATGTGGAGGTGTGGAGGCAAATGTTGATTCTAAAATGTCCCGTGGCTTTGTATTTAGTTTCATTTAATGTGTGGTGTGTAGATAGGACAGATCATGTACAGTAATTCTTTTATGTGGCAAAATCATCAGCTCAACAGGTCTTCATGCTGACAGTTGTGAACCTCAGACTACTGCTCACAGGCTTCTTCTCCCTGCTCCCCTCCCATCTCTGAATTTGAAACCAATTCTGGTGACTTTTTTCAGCTTCTCAGCTCTTGTTGTTCATAGTTATACATAGCTGCATGCCTTTTGAGGTAACTGTAAGATTTCTTCCGTGGTTTCTTACCTGTGAGGGTGGGAGGATTGCTTTTTGGATACCAAAAGCAGTTTTGAAGACCATCTCAGATTTACAGATTTTGGTTGCTGTACAGCTCTGAGACAGGAGTTTGAAGCTTTGTTGCTTCTAACTTATAGCAAGTTCTGAGAGTACTTCAGGGTGTGGTGGTTTTACCATGCTGGGCAGCTAAACCCCACAACCGCTCTCTCACTCCCCCTCCTTTAGATAAGGAGGGGGAGAAGTAAAGCAAAGAACAACTCACGGGTTGAGATAAGGATAATTTAATTAAAGGGAAATAATTATAATAATTAAATAAAGACTACCATGAACTAAACAATTTAACTAAGGGGAAATAAAAAGGGAAAGGGGAAAAGGGAGGGGAAAAGGAAAAAAATAAAAAGAAGGGAGGAAAACAAACAAACAAAATAAATGAAGGCTATGTGGAAGTGCAGAGGAAAGAAATTACTCTCTACTTCCCACAAATGAGCGATGATTGACCACGTCCTTGAAGCAAGGCCTCAACGCACACAGCCGGTGTTCGAGAGGAGGACTGATGTTTTCCCAACGAGAGCCCACCCCTCCCCTCTTCTTCCTGTTTCCACCTTTTATTGCTGAGTGTGACATCACATGGTATGGAATATCCCTTTGATTGGTTTAGGTCAGCTGCCCTAGTGATGTTTCTCTCCTCACTTTTTGCCCACCCCCTAGGAGGGTTAGAGAAAGGCCCAATGCTGTGCCACTGCTGCTCAGCAGTAGACACAACACTGGTGTGATTACACTGCTGTTCCAGCTACAAGTACAGAGTACGGCACTGTATGGGCTGCTGCAGGGAAAGTTAACATTCCAGCCAGACCCAGTACAAGGGACACCTAACTTGATGCCATCTGTTGTGGCTTTATGAGTGGGAGTTCAGATTTGAGTGAACTTGGGCACTTTTTTCCAAAGAACCTAAGATCTGGACACCAATACTTATGAATTCTAATGGAAACTGTATAGCCAAATCTTCTAATTAGCTCTAAAATGTGAGATTTGGAAGGCGGCTTCTGTCCTGTGCACGGTGGTTCTGCGTTCTTGCTGGTGTACTGTAGGTTTTTGTGACACCATGTGCTCTAAAACTGGTGACAGTCCTTCTCTTCCCACTGTTCTTTCATCTCTCTTAAGGCTTAAGTAAATGCAGTATTATTTGAGAAATGCAGTATTCTGGCAACTAGTGTATCCCTCAGAATAGGTGCTTATGGATCACTAGAGCAAATTCAATGCTGTAAGCTTTGTCAGGAGCAGCGGTGTGCTGAGCAAGTGCTTGCTGCTACAAATCACAGGTTTGAGGGGAGATTGCCTCATTGTATGAGGCTCAGAGGTGAAGCCTTGAAGCATGATGTCTCTAGGGATTAACGTGAAAGATCACTTACCACTAGGTAGATAGGCCTTAAGATAACCAAATTCTCACTGCAAGTACTTAAATCTCTGTGCTAGATTAAATCCTAGTGAAGACTGATAGAGGAGGTGTGTTCTCGACAATGCTGTAAGGGAAGGTACAAAAGGTTTTAAAAACTAAAAAAGGAATTTCATGGGCTAGGTTGCTAGAAGGCAAGGGTGCATGTGAGAGCTGGGCTACATTTAAACAGCACTTCTTCCAAGCTCAGGATTAGAGAGTACCCAGCTCCACCTGGGGGAGGGTGAAGAACAAGTGGAGAGCTTGTGGGTGAGAATTAAGGGGTGGGATGGTATGGGGGACACTGTTGTGGGGGTATACTACAGGTCACCAGATCAGGAGGAGGATGTCGACGAGGCCTTCTACAAGCAGCTGGTAGTAGCCTCACGATCCTGGGCACTGGTTCTCATGGGGGACTTCAATTATCCAGACATCTGTTGGGTAAGCAACTTGGCCAGGCACGCGCAGTCCAAACGGTTCCTACAATGCGTTGAAGACAATTTTCTGACACAGGTGGTGGAGGAGCCGATGAGGAGGGGGGTGCTTCTGGACCTTGTCCTTACCAACAGGGATGGGCTTGTTAGGGATGTGAAGGTTGGGGGAAGCTTGGGATGCAGCGACCATGAGATGGTGGAGTTCAAGATGGAACTTGGTGGAAGAAGGCTAAAAGCAGGTTTGCTACCCTGGAGCTTCGGAGAGCCAACTTCGACCTCTTCTGGGACCTGCTTGGGAGTATCTCATGGGCTAGGTTGCTAGAAGGCAAGGGTGCATGTGAGAGCTGGGCAACATTTAAACAGCACTTCTTCCAAGCTCAGGATCAGTGCATCCCTAAGAGTAGGAAATCGGGGAAGGAGGGCAGGAAAACTGCATGGATGAGCAAGGAGCTCAAAAGGATCCAAAGGAATCAGGATCAAAAGGAAGAGGAAGGTCTATGAAATGTGGAAAAAGCACCTGTCCTCTTGGGAGGAGTACAGAAGTGTTGTCAGGGCCTGCAGGGACGCAACGAGGAAGGCTAAAGCCCACCTAGAGATGAGGCTTACAAAAGAGATAAAGGATAATAAGAAGTTTTTTTTTTTTTAAGTACGTAAACAGTAAAAGGAAGACTAGGGATAATGTGGGTCCCTTGCTGAACAAGGGGGGTGTCCTGGTAATGGGAGACACTGAGAAGGCAGAGAGATACTGAGTGCTTTCTTTGCTTCAGTCTTTGCTTCAAGGACTCTCCCCCGGGACTCCTCGACCCTGGAGGGAGGAGAAAGAGTCTGGGAAGTGGAGATCTCCCCCCTTGTTGACAAGGGAGTGGTTCGGGAGCGTCTGAGTGGGCTCAACGCACACAAATCCATGGGTCCCGATGGGATGCATCCACGTGTGCTGAGGGAGTTGGGAGAGGTGATTGCCGAATCGCTCTCTATCATCTTTGAAAGGTCCTGGAGAACAGGAGAGGTGCCTGAAGACTGGCGGATAGCCAATGTCACTCCGGTCTTCCAGAAGGGCAAGAAGGAGGATCCGGGAAACTACAGGCCAGTCAGTCTCACCTCTGTTCCTGGAAAGGTGTTGGAACAGCTTGTTCTGGATGCCATCTCCAAGCAATTGGAAGAGAAGAAGGTTATGAGGCATAGTCAGCATGGATTCACCAAGGGGAAGTTGTGCTCAACCAACCTCGTTGCCTTCTATGGTGGCATCACCAGCTGGGTAGATGGGGGGAGAGCAGTGGATGTACCTTGACTTTAGCAAGGCTTTTGATACTGTCTCCCATGACATCCTGCTAGCAAAGCTGAGAAAGTGTGGGATAGAGGAGTGGACAGTGAGGTGGGTTGAGAACTGGCTGACTGGCCGAGCTCAGAGGGTGGTGATCGATAGCGTGGAGTCCGGCTGGAGGCCTGTGACTAGCAGTTTTCCCCAGGGGTCGGTGCTGGGTCCAGTCTTGTTCAACATCTTCATCGACGACCTTGATGAGGGAATAGCGTCCGCCCTCAGCAAGTACGCCGATGACACAAAGCTGGGAGGAGTGGCTGACACGCCAGAAGGCTGTGCTGCCATTCAGCAAGACCTGGACAGGCTGGAGAGCTGGTCAGGAAGAAACCAAATGAGGTTTAACAAGAGCAAGTGTAGAGTCCTGCACCTGGGAAGGAACAACCGCATCTATCAGTACAGGCTGGGGGACAACCTGCTGGAGAGGAACTCTGAGGAGAAGGACCTGGGGGTCCTGGTGGACGACAGGTTGACCATGAGCCAGCAGTGTGCCCTCATGGCCAAGAGGGCCAATGGGATCCTGGCATGCATTAAAAGGAGTGTGGCCAGCAGGTCAAGGGAGGTGATCCTCCCCCTCTACTCTGCCCTGGGCAGGCCTCACCTGGGGTACTGTGTCCAGTTCTGGGCTCCCCGGTACAAGAAAGACAGGGATCTCCTGGAAAGAGTCCAGCGGAGGGCCACAAAGATGATACGGGGCCTGGAGCATCTTCCTTATGAGGAAAGGCTGAGAGACCTGGGTCTGTTCAGCCTGGAGAAAAGAAGACTGAGAGGGGATCTCATCAATGTGTATAAATACCTGAGGTGTGAGAGACAGAGGGATTTGGCCAACCTCTTCTCAGTGGTTTGTGGGGCCAGGACAAGGAGTAATGGTCACGAGATAGAGCACAGGAAGTTCCGCATCAACATGCGAGAGACCTTCTTCACAGTGAGGGTGACGGAGCATTGGAACAGGCTGCCCAAGGAGGCTGTGGAGTCTCCTTCTCTGGAGATATTTAAGGCCTGTCTGTATGCCTTCCTGGGCAGCCTGCTCTAAGGAACCTGCTTTGGCAGGGGGGTTGGACCCGATGATCTTTCGAGGTCCCTTCCAATCCCTTCAATTCTGTGATTCTGTAAATTAATAAATAGACTTACTAGGAGACGTAATAAAAATCATCACTTGAAACTGTGTGTTTTGGAAGTAGCAAGCCAAGAAATGGGTATGTTGACAGAACTAGTTCTTTCTATTGAATTTCCAAGGCTTTTGAATATGCTTGTTTCCTATTTCCACAATAAAGGTCCCAGTGGCTGGAAAAGGACAGCAGAGTTGCAAGAAGTTGAAGTATAGGCAAGGACCGTAACAAAAATCCTCAGAGTATGAAAAGGATAGAGAAGGAAATCAGAGTAACCCATGTGGCCGACAGAAGGAGGACACAATCCTCCTACTGCAAGATTGCATGAGAAGAAGCCTGGTGATTTTATAAAGCTTCAATACACTTCTGTCCCAGTGTGTTGCACAGTGCTGTTTACATACACATTTTCCCTCACAAGTTCAGAAATCATAACTTTGGATTTGGAGTTACCACTGGAGCATGTTTTACCAGTAAATTGGATCTAAGGTTTTTTTGGATGCAAATAAACTTGTGATTTCTCTGCTGCACTGATTCTGGCCTGGGTGGTTCCCTTTTTCCTCACAGTATTTCTTGAAGCTCACAGGTTTACTTTTTGCAACTTTGGCAGAGGAAGAAATGACTAGAGAAGACAACCAGTTGAAATTAAACAATTGTTTAGAGACCTGAATTTGTATGGAATGTCTTATTTGTGGAAATATTTGGTTATGGACACTCCCGATTCAGAATGGACATGCTCCCAGATGGTGTACTGTAGTGGGTTTACGTGGCAAGGTTTTGGTAGCAGGGGGCTATAGGGGTGGTTTCTGTGAGAAAGATCTAGAAGCTGCCCCATGTTTGGGAAGGGCCCCATTGTTTTCCAGATACCTTGCCACGTAAACCCACTACATGTACAAAGTCCCTAAAAGTAGGAACAGTGTGCAAGCATGGGCTGAAAGCACTGCATGCCTTCTTGAAAGGCACTGAAATGCAGGCTTGAGTCTTAAGGGAGCACAGCTTCTGAGTGGCCAGCTCTGGCTTTGTCTCCTGCAGTTCCTTTAGGTGATTCTGTCCTCCACTGGAAGTCCTTTGATCATGAGCACAGGTTATCAAGCTCAAGTAGATCAAGGAGCTGCTTTTCTGCGACTTGAATCCCTGGTGTCAGAAACAGTTTGGGTTCTTCTCGCTGTTGCATTAATAACAGAACATCGTTCATTTGGAGTATTTGATAACCAGCTGATTTTAGGGCTATTCCAGACTCCTTTTTCACTGTATCCCATATTCTAGTGCTTTATGCTCTGCCAAAAGAGTCTGGAGAAGGGTGTAATTTGAAGAGCTTTCAAACCCCTCTTATGACCATCAGGACCAGGTTCTTAGGTAAACCAGTCTATCAGACTGCATGTGATTTCTTGTGCTTTGTCTCCTGGAAGAGAAATTGAGTGACAATGTAGAACAAACCCCCTTGCCTCCCCCAGTCCTTCTTGGGGCCCAAAGAAGGACTTTGAAAGAAGTGGGCAAGTTTTCAAGCAATTGATGTTGGCTGAAAAATATTAAGAAAGGCCATATACTGAGGGTTTTGGCAAAGTGATTTATTGCAGCTTCTTCTAATTCTATTTATTTGATTCTATTTAAGTCTTCCTGCATTTTAAATGTGCAGACCTTGGGCAAAGTAAAATAGAGCTGTTGGTTGGTTGTCCCCCTTGGCAGACCAGTTCTGCAGAAATGGAGCAGGTGTACAGCCCTGACACAGGTGGGTTTCCTTGCCAGGCTGATTTGGAAACTGAACAGGCAGGACAGAGGAGGCTTCTCTGAACTAGATGTGCTACTGAAAATGGGTAATTTCTGTGCTGGCTGGCTGGAACTTCTCAAAGAAGGGCCTGCTCCCCATTGCTTACTTTTCTTCTGCCAGCTGTTTAATTAGCAATTAATAGCCCAAGTTGGATATGAGAAGTTTGATATGAGTGATGTGAAACAGCACTTCAAGGTGGCTACTTTAAGGTTCCTCTTGAAGTAAGAGCATTTAGCTCCTTTTCAACCCAGCAAAAAGTTTACTAAGGGAAATGTTGTGGTTTAACCCGGCCAGCAGCTAAGCACCACACAGCTGTTCACTCACCCTCCCCCCTCCCTCTCTGGGATGGGAGAGAGAATCAGGAAAATGAAGCCTGTGAGTTGAGATAGAGACAGTTTATTAGGACAGAAAAGAAAGGAAAATAATAATGATATGTATATACAATGTCCAACTCAGTTTGTGTAGCCCATGACTGACTTCGGGCTCCATCTGTCACAGCAGTCTTTTTAGAGCAGAAGAGATGGTGTGTGATGTTGGATTGTTGCACACTGAAGCCCGTTCTCGATCCATCACACCACTGTGCTTGTCCAATTCTATCAAAATTCATTCATCATTGCCTGCGTGCCTGTTACTGTGATACCATTAATGGGACATTGACATATAGCAATCACAACGGTGATGGCATGCAGTATTATATAATAATTAACATAATACAATTCAACTCATGGGCTATTCTCACCCAGTATTAAATCCCCTTGAGGTACACACCGGACCTCCCCATTCTTTTGCATTACCCACCAAGTGCATCCAGGTCCCTGGGCAAAAGCAATCCCACAAATGGGTTTGCCTTTTCCTGAGGCAGGAGTAGCCCAGACTGTTTTCCCCAGCATGTTTCTGATGTGCAGTACAGGAACTTTATCCCCTTCTAGAGTACGTAGCAGGTTTGATTAGGCAGGTCTAGCTCGGTTGGCAGATCCCCTAGTGTTGACTAACCAGGTGGCCTTTGCCAAATGCGTATCCCAATTTTTGAATGTCCCAGCATCCATTGCCTTCAGTGTAGTCTTTAACAGTCCATTGTATTGCTCCACTTTCCCAGAGGCTGGTGCATGATAGGGGATGTGATACACCCACTCAATACCATGTTCTTTGGCCCAAGTGTCTATAAGGTTGTTTTGGAAATGAGTCCCATTGTCTGACTCTATTCTTTCTGGGGTGCCATGTAGCCATAGGACTTGCTTTTCAAGGCCCAGGATAGTGTTCCGGGCGGTGGCATGGGGCACAGGCTATGTTTCCAGCCATCCGGTGGTTGCTTCCACCACTGTAAGTATGTGGCGCTTGCCGTTGCGGGTTTGAGGGAGCGTGATGCAATCAATCTGCCAGGCCTCTCCATATTTATATTTCAGCCATCGTCCTCCATACCAAAGAGGCTTTGACTGTTTGGCTTGCTTGGTTGCAGCACATGTTTCACAATCATGAATAACCTGTGCTATAGCGTCCATGGTCAGGTCCACCCCTCGATCACGAGCCCATCTGTATGTTGCATCTCTACCTTGATGGCCCGAGGAGTCATGGGCCCATCGGGCTATTAATAATTCACCTTTATGTTGCCAGTCCAGGTCCACCTAAGCCACTTCAATCTTAGCAGCCTGATCCACCTGCTGGTTGTTTTCATGTTCTTCAGTAGCCTGATTCTTGGGCACATGAGCATCTATGTGGTGTACCTTTACAACCAGGTTCTCTACCCGGGCAGCAATATCTTGCCACAGTGCAGCAGCCCAGATGGCTTTGCCCCTGTGCTGCCAGTTGTTCTGCTTCCATTGCTGTAACCACCCCCACAGGGCATTTGTTACCATCCATGAATCCATGTAGAGGTAGAGAACTGGCCATTTTTCTCGTTCAGCAATATCTTAAGCCAGCTGCATGGCTTTCACTTCTGCAAACTGACTCGATTCACCTTCTCCCTCAGCAGCTTCTGCAACTCGTCGTGTAGGACTCCATACAGCAGCCTTCCATCTCCGATGCTTCCCCACAATAGGACAGGACCCATCAGTGAACAGGGATTATTCTCATTTTCTGGTAGCTTGTTGTACAGTGGGGCTTCTTCAGCACGACCCACCTCCTCCTCTGGTGATATCCCAAAATATTTGCCTTCTGGCCAGTCTACAATCACTTCCAGTATTCCTGGGTGACTGGGTTTTCGTATTAGAGCCCACTGAGTAATCAGTGCAACACACTTGCTCCATGTCGCATCAGTTGCATGGTGTGTAGAGGAGACACTTCCTTTGAACATCCAGCCTAGTACTGGCAGTCGGGGTGTCGTTGGGGTGGCAGTCAGTGTTTAATGTCCTCTGTCTCTAAGGCAGCTATGCCAAAAGCCCACCGGAACCCTTTTGGGTCCTTGAAATATCCTCTTCTAAGATAGTCTATGCCAAAGATGCACAGAGCATCCGGGCCAGTCACAATACAGTGCTTTTGCCACTCAGTCCCGGTTAGACTCACTTCAGCCTCCAATACAGTCAACTGCTGGGATCCCCCCGTCACTCCATAAATACAGATGGGCTCTGGCCCTTTATAGCTTGATGGCATTAGAGTGAGTACATTGTGCACCAGTGTCTACTAAAGCCTTATACTTCTGTGCATCTGACATGCCAGGCCATCGAATCCACACAGTCCAATAAACTCGATTGTGCCTTTCCTCCCCCTGGCTGGAGGCAGGGCCCCTCTAGTCCTGGCCAGAACCTTCTTCGCTTCTGTGTTTAAAGGACTGCCTGCTGGAAGTTGGAGCAGCAAACTTTTCAGAGAACCCCTCTTTTCCAAATGTTTTCTTTTGCAACTCACACACCTGTGCCTCTAGGGTCAAGGTAGATTTTCCATCCCATTTTCTCATGTCCTCTCCGTCGTCACGTAGGTAAAACCACAGAGTGGCATGGGGTGTTTACCTACCATATCGTCTTCCTCGCACGGAACGACACTTAACCCCTGATAGCTGAGACACCAGTTTGTACAGGTGGGGAGGAAGATAAATTCTCTTAAAGATGGTAGACCGCTTCAGAATGTTTCTCCACAGCTGACATGCAGGCATGTAGGGAAGAGGAGAGACTTCCTTCACACTGCCGGAGTTGTTTAGCCACTTCATCCACTGTGGGTTCCTCATCCTCTTTCCAGGCCATGATTGCCAATGAGCTGGCATATGATGATGGTGCACTCCGTACAAACTTCCGCCACGTGGGTCGTGTACACCTGACTTCATCTGGATCTTTGGATGTTTGTCTGAGGTCTGGGTCCTCATAAATCACCTCCCGTATGGCTAATTCCCTCAGGTACTGGATTCCCTTCTCCATAGTGGCCCACTTGCCTGGTAGTCATTCAAGTTCTTCCTTGAAGGGATACCTTTCCTTCACAGCTGACAGGAGACACCTCCAGAGGCTGTAGCCTGGTGCTCCATCTCCAATTGCTTTGTCAATGCCTGCACCTCTAGCAAGGGATCCCTTCTGCCTGGCTTCCCTGCCCTCTAATTCCAGACTATTGGCTCTGGTGTCCTAGTACCGGAGCAGCCAGGTGACAAGCTGCTCACCTATACAGCAACCAAAATCTTTTCGCACATCTTGTAGCTCACGTTGGTATAGGTTTCAGGTAGTTACTGTTGTTTTTGTGACATCTTCATCTTCATGCCCTGACACTGGTACAGTTTGTTTCCCTGGCTCAGCCTTGGGGCCCATTGTAGGGCTTGGAGTGGCTGCTGGGCTTGTCTCAGGGGTTGAAGTGGCCGCAGGGTCTGTCACTGGGGTTATATTGGTATTGAATGCAGCTCGGTAAGCATAGGCCAAGCCCCAGCACATTACAGTGATTTGTGTGTGTCTGGTACTGCCAGGGCGATGACACACCTTTTTCAAGCACTCTACCAGTTTTTTAGGATTTTGCAGTTGTTCGGGGATACATTTCCAAAGCACTTGAAGGTGCCCACTGCTCTAGATGCCTGACCATATCCTCCCACTCTCCCTGCCACTCATAACTATCCTGCCTCAGGGCAGATCTCTGGATGACGCTCTTAAGTATTTATTTAACCTTAGACAAAACCTGAAGCGCATTCAGGAGGCATAACAATAAAGAACATGCTGGTCAGAATATCCCAAGGATATTTGAAGTTTTGGAAAGCTACCATAACTTGCCTGGAGGAGAAGAAAGGGGTAGAGGAGAAAGAGATCGTGAACACGTGGGAAAAAAACATCTTCCCCTGACCCCTCCATAGACTGATTTATGAAGGGGGGTGGGGGCGGAACCGGGGACACTAGAAAGGAGCCTGAATGTGACATGCCAGTTCTTCTGGGTGAGGAATGTGCTAGCAAGACCTCTCAGTCTTGTGCCTTTGTGAAGGATGAGGATGACAGAACATTTTTCAGGAAGGACACAAGGGTTGGTGAGAGGTTCGTAACTATGGAAACACCTGAGTATGGTCAAGAGGGTATTAGGGCTTCTCCCTCCCAAAAGGTGACCCAGCTGAGGTGCATTGACACTAATGCATGCAGTATAGGTAACAAACAGAAGGAGCTAGAGGCCACCGTGCTAGTAGGAAACTATGATGTAGTTGCTATCATGGAAACCTGGTGGGATGATTCCCACGACTGGAGTGTGGCCGTTGATGGCTACAAACTGTTCAGAAGGGTGTCGCGTTAAGGGGTGTAGCTGATTAACCGTTACGGGCCCGGTCGGATTCAGGGTACTGAACCAGTCGGACATTCACCAACAACGCGTTAACCGTCTGGGGGTCCGTTCAGACATTCACCAACAACGCATTAACCGTCTGGGGGTCTGGTTGGATTCAGGACCCTGAACTATCACGGATAACCACCCTTACCCTAGTTGCATTTAATGAGAGCTATCACAATGCAATCAAGTATGGTTTATTACAGCAACAGATAACCAGGTTCTTTTGGATTGCCGTCGATAGTGACTGTCTGCAAAAGCAAGCTAGCATGCATGAAATACACAGGTGTTACAGGTGTTACAGGTGCACAGCCTAGAAATAAACACGTTAAAAAGATCAAAGACTCTAGAGAGATTTATAAGCAAGTATTCAGATCTCACCCAAAGGCGTCCCAATGGAGGGGGAAGAGAGGCTCAGCCCGTCGACTGATCCCAGGAGTCAGGAGGTCCTAAGTATGTTGTATTTCCTCGGGATGGTATCTCCCCTGATGGTGGTATCTTCCCTAACATCCCCTCTCTCGGGCCAATTTATATTATTTTCTATCTTTTAGGTGGAGCTTGAGTGACTCTAGTCAAGCATATCTTAGTTATGATTGGTGAAAAGTTTTCCTGTCTCCGTTTAAAGTAATAGGCTCCGAGAAATTCAGAGTGCATGCTCAGTGAGGGGTGGTCGCACCTTGGAGGCAGGTAGCTTTTGGGATGGAGGTGTGTTTTGGTATTATAATGATAATAATATAATGAGCAAAAAGTACACTAGGGTACAGCATTTGTCAAAACATGACAGGTCCTTGGCTCAGGGTGGCAAAAAGTACAGCTTATCGGTCTCGGTGTGCACAAGAACAATAGAGTCCTTAGGGCTAGCACACCAAGTTTCCCCAGCGCGATAGCATCTAAGGTTGGGAGCCTAGGGAACACTCAGGTAATGCAGCTATGCCCTACCCTGAAAGCCTCTTCAATGCTGTACATTTTCCTTAAAAAATGTGAATGTTAGTCTTATTTTCCTAGTTACTTCAGGCAATTACACCACAAAGGGATAGGGGAGGAATGAGGGGAAGAGCAGTTGCCCTCTATGTTAGGAAGTGGATAGATTGTGAAGAGCTGTGCCTGAGAAACAGCCATGACCAGGTTGAGAGCTTGTGGGTGAAAATCAAGGATCGGTCCAGTAGAGGACATCTAGTGGTTGGGGTCTGCTACAGGCCACCTGATCAGGGGGAGTCTGTTGACGAGGCCTTCTTGCTTCAGCTGCAAGAACTGTTGCACTCACAAGCTCTTGTCCTGATGGGGGATTTCAACCATCCGGGTATCTGCTGGGGTAGTGGCACTGTGGGTTCCAGGCAATCCAAGAGATTCCTGGAGTCTGTTGAGGATAACTTCCTGGTCCAGGTAATAGACGGACCAACCCGAGGTGAAGCCTTACTAGACCTGGTGCTCACCAATGTGGAAGAGAGCATTAGAGAGGTTAAGATTGGAGGCTGCCTGGGCTGTAGCGACCGTGCCCTGGTGGAGTTTGTGATCTTGAGGAATATGGGTCTGGCAAAAAAGCAGAGTCAGGACCCTGAACTTGAGGAGAGCAAACTTCTGGCTGCTCAAGGAATTACTGGCTGGGATCCCCTGGGAAACTGTCCTTGAGGGCATAGGAATGGAACAGAGTTTCAGGACACCCTTCTGAGAGCGCAAGAGCTCTCCATCCCCCAGCAGAAGAAATCGAGCAGAGGAGACGGGCTACCGGTGTGGCTTAGCAAGGACCTGCAGCTTTAACTGAGGGAAAAGAGGGAAATGTACAGGAAGTGGAAGCAGGGTTGTGTAGCCTGGGAGGAACACAGGGGTGTCATCCGGATGTGTAGAGATAGGATCAGGAAAGCCAAGGCACAGATGGAGCTGAACTTGGCAAGGGATGTGAAGAATGACAAGAAGGGGTTCTACAGATACATAGGCAGGAGGAGACAGGCCAAGGAGAGTGTTCCCTCTCTGATAAACGAGACGGGAGAACTGGCTTCCTCAGACATGGAAAAAGCTGAGGTACTCAATAAGTGCTTTGTCTCAGTCTTCACTGGTCTGTCAGGACCCTGAACCTCAAGGAGAGGGTGAGAGGAGCAGATTCCATCCTACTGTGACAGTGGAACAAGTCCGGGACCACATAAGGAAATTGGATGCGTATAAGTCCGTGGGTCCAGATGGTATACATCCCAGGGTGCTGAGAGAGATGGCTGATGTGGTTGCCGAGCCGCTCTCCATCATATTTGAAAAATCATGGCTGTCGGGTGAAGTCCCTGGTGACTGGAAAAAGGGAAACATTACTCTCGTTTTTAAGAAAGGGAGAAAGGAAGACACGGGGAACTACAGGCCGGTGAGCCTCACCTCTGTGCCTGGGAAGATCATGGAGCAGATCCTCCTGGAAGACATGTTAAGGCATGCACGAGCTAAAGAGGTGATCCGAGACAGCCAGCACAGCTTCACCAAAGGCAGATCTTGCCTAACCAATCTGGTGGCCTTCTATGATGGAGTGACAGCATCGGTGGACAAAGGAAGGGCGATGGATATCATCTACCTGGACTTGAGCAAAGACTTTGATATTGTCCCTCACCACAATCTTCTCTCTAAATTGGAGAGGTATGGATTTGAAGGATGGACTGTTAGGTGGATAAAGAATTGGTTGGCTGGTTGCAGCCAAAGGGTTGTGGTCAACGGTTCTATGTCTGGGTGGAGGCCGGTCACAAGTGGTGTCTGTCCCTCAGGGGTCAGTCTTGGGACCAGTGCTCTTCAACATTTTTATCAATGACATAGATGGAATCAAGTGCACCCTCAGCAACTTTGCAGATGACACCAAGCTGAGCAGTGCAGTCGATACAGTAGAGGGAAGGGTTGCCATCCAGAGGGACCTGGACAGGCTGGAGAGGTGGGCCCATGAGAACCTAATGAGGTTCAACAAGGCCAAGTGCAAGGTGTTGCACTTGGGCTGGGGCAATCCCAGGTATTTATATAGACTGGGCGAAGAAGAACTTGAGAGCAGCCCTGTGGAGAAGGACTTGGGGGTCCCGATGGACGAGAAGCTGGACATGAGCCGGCAGTGCGTGCTTGCAGCCCAGAAGGCCAACTATGTCCTGGGCTGCATCAAAAAAGGGGTGGCCAGCAGGGAGAGGGAGGTGATTGTCCCCCTCTACTCTGCTCTTGTGAGACCCCACCTGGAATACTGCGTGCAGGCCTGGGGCCCCCAGCACAAGAAGGATGTGGAGCTCTTGGAACAGTCCAGAGGAGGGCCACTAAAATGATCAGAGGGCTGGAGCACCTCTCCCATGCAGAAAGGTTGAGGGAACTGGGCTTGTTTAGCTTGGAGAAGAGAAGGCTCCAGGGAGACCTCATTGCGGCCTTCCAGTACTTGAAGGGAGCGTATAAACAGGAGGGGGAACGCCTGTTTACATGTGTTGGTAGTGATAGGACAAGGGGAATGGTTTTAAATTAAGACAGGGGAGATCTAGGTTAGATATTAGGAAGTTTTTCACTCAGAGGGTGGTGAGGCACTGGAACAGGTTGCCCAGAGAGGTTGTGGATGCCCCATCCCTGGAGGCATTCAAGGCCAGGATGGATGCAGCTCTGGGCAGCCTACTCTAGTGGTTGGCAACCCTGCCCAGAGCAGGGGGGTTGAAGCTAGATGATCTTTAAGGTCCTTTTCAACCCAGGCCATTCTATGATTCTATGATTGGCTCCCTGAAGAAAAAGCGTGAAAGGTGTAATTAGTAATAGTTTCTGAGGTAGGGTTCCCAAAGTATGGAGTTGACGGCAATGCTGAGTATAAATACCGGATTAGTCTCATGGCCAGTAATTTTATCATATCGTAAACCAGTGTTACACAGCACATCAAAATAATAACCCTATACCAACCCCCAGAAGTGATAAGCAACACAACAGGGAACACATACACTAAGTAATGTGCTATATAACTCAGTTTGGAAAGCAGGCACGGCAGACTTGAGATCACAAAAATCGGCATTGTGATTAGCAACTATTAAACTGATGTAATGCTTATAAGAATCTTGTTTTAACACGCTCTAGTCAGATCTGTTGTTATCTCAATCCCTCATGCCCCACGTTAGGTGCCAAAAGGACTGTTGTGGTTTAACCCGGCCGGTAGCTAAGCACCACACAGCCATTAGTACACCCTCCCCCCTCCCTCTCTGGGATGGGGGAGAGAATCAGGAAAATGGAGCCTATGGGTTGAGATAGAGACTACTAATAATGTGTGCAAAACAAGTGATGCACAATGCAATTGCTCACCACCCGGTGAGAGACGGGCTACCGGTGTGGCTTAGCAAGGACCTGCAGCTTTAACTGAGGGAAAAGAGGGAAATGTACAGGAAGTGGAAGCAGGGTTGTGTAGCCTGGGAGGAACACAGGGGTGTCATCCGGATGTGTAGAGATAGGATCAGGAAAGCCAAGGCACAGATGGAGCTGAACTTGTCAATATGGAGCTGAACTTGGCAAGGGATGTGAAGAATGACAAGAAGGGGTTCTACAGATACATAGGCAGGAGGAGACAGGCCAAGGAGAGTGTTCCCCCTCTGATAAACGAGACGGGAGAACTGGCTTCCTCAGACATGGAAAAAGCTGAGGTACTCAATAAGTGCTTTGTCTCAGTCTTCACTGGTCTGTCAGGACCCTGAACCTGAAAAATTAACTCTATCCTAACTCTATCCTAACTCTATCCCAGCTGAAACCATGACCAATTTTTACTGTCAGAGATAGGTGTTGTTAGCCCAGTGCTGGGCATGGGACAGTATTGGATGCTGGTGAGAAACCACGTGTGTTTAGCCATTGTGCCATTTTGCTCATATACAGCATGCAAAGTGCATTGCTTTGAGAGCAGAACAAACAATCCTTATGATTATCTTATAACTACACACAACTGCATAACCTCTACTGCATAACCACTACTGCATAGCCTCTGTGGATTACTGATCAGGCCACAGGTCTCTCCAGTACGGTAGACACAGTCCGCAGTCTCTTCCCTGAAACCTTTTTCTCCAGCTGTAGCAAACTCTGCTTGTGTGTAATGTTCATCACCTTGTTCATGTGTTGTCCAACAGGTACACCCAGACAACAAGGAAACAGAAATGCCTATGGTAAGTTCCCACCTTCCTGTGTGCTTGCATTGCGTGGTATTTGTAAAATGCTGCTGGGGCGTTTCCAGAGGTAACATTCCTCTGAGTACAGAAAATCATAGGTGATGAGTGAACTGCAGGGTGAGGGAAGCAATCCCTTGCTTCTTCCAGGGTAAAGGGCTTTCCCATATCATAAGGACCTTTACTGTTGGAAAGGTTGGGTGTGAGAAAGTTTCAGTCCTGGCAGTATGTATGTAACAAGAAATCTAGGTAATCAAATGTCTTTTTGAGGGTAAAAAGGGTGTGGTAGGAGTCAGACTACATAAAATGCTTGGTTTCATCCTACCAATGAGCAACTTCCCCAGCACAGCCTTGGTTACCTAATTTTGTGGGGTGTCCTAGTCCTGAAGTAGCCAGGAATGGGGACATGGATGCAAAAGATGACCATCACCTAAGCCTCTGGGTTTTCCCTTGTAGGTAATGCACCAAAACTTCCCAGTGTCTCAAGTGCCCAATAACACCAGCTGCGCAAAGCGGTCAGGTGGCCCTGCTCCTGACATACAGCAGGCCCTCTCCGCTAGCGAGAGGCAGTGCATAGAGACCATCGTCAACATGGGGTACTCGCCTGAGAACGTCCTGAAAGCCATGAAGAAGAAGGGACAGAACATAGACCAGGTAAGAGTTTTTGCAGGAAGAGAGAAACCTTTGAGTGGGTGCTGATTCTGCTGAGAAACAGCCTTAGCTTTGCAAAATGGAGAGGGAGGGCACTTTATTCTAACAGTGGATTGCAGAACTGCCCCAGAAGTTTTCACCTGGCAGAAAAGGCTTCCCAAACCAAAGAACATCTGCATAAGTTTCTGTTAATCTGCTTCAGTCAGCACAGTCTTCCTCGAGTCACAGAACAATCCTTGGGAAGCTCGGTATGGATCCATGCCTTTAGTGCTGCGTGACCAAAAAGCAAAGCACCTTCCCTTTTTGGAGCACAAGGGGTTACTCTGATGATGCCTCTCCCTGTAGAGAGACGGGCCCCTGCAGGCTTACTACAGCCATGAAAGCCTCGTGAGGCACCAGTGACTGACTTTTTGTGTGCTCTGACTGTGGTGTTTCTTGCCATGTGTTGCCTCAAACGCTTGCTAAAACCATGTCACGGAGCTTTTCTGCTCTGAGTGATTCAGAATGGAAGGCTAGAGAAGGAAGGCTGTTTGACTGGAGTGAAAGATGAAGTTGATGGGAGAGCACAAAGACAGAAGGACTTGTTTGCTGTTTTTTTGAACAAGCTCTTGCACAAAGAGCGTCTCAAGATAGAGTAAGAAGAGCTTTGTCTCGGTTCCTGGTGATAGAGTTGTGCTGGTCCCCCTGGTCTGGGATAGAGTTGTGCTCAGTTCCTCTGCACGTACCAAGGTGTACGACTCTGTGCTGTGAATGCAGCTCTGCAAACTTCTTTGTTTTGTTCCCTGCAGGTTTTGGATTACCTGTTTGTACACGGACAGCTTTGTGAGAAGGGCTTTGATCCACTTCTTGTTGAAGCAGCTTTGGAAATGCATCAGTGTTCAGAGGAGAAGGTGAGAGTGCCGTGTGCTCTGCAATAGTGAGAATGCACCACAAAGGGAAATTCCAGCACTATGAAGTGGTTGGTGTAATTCTATCTCCATGGTAATGTTGCCTTGTTGTCAAAACTGGCTGCCAAAGAACATTCTTGTGGTGATGAAGGGAATATGTTAAAACATTAGATTTCTTCTGCATTGGTTTATTGGTTTATTGCCCTTACTCACATGCATTTTTATGAGGACAAGCTCTTTTTAAAGACCCCGCTTATTTTGATGGCAATGTTCCAAACACAGTGTTGTCTTTTGAGCAAGGAGCTCGGTACAGAGAGAGTTAACTTCAGAAGCAGCAAATTATCATCAAAACCCTTCCAGCTTACCCTGGCTGTAAATGTTCTCCACTGTACAAATTGGGTTAGGACTCTGTCTGAAAGAAGCTGGAAAAAAACAGTTTTTGTGGTTTATGGTGTGGCTGCTTTGCCAGCACCAAAGGTACAGAGGACAGCAGAACTGCTTTTTAGTGCCTGTTGTGTGCTGAGTTATAATGGGAATTCTTTGGAGGTGCAATTCACCCACCTTCCCCCCGACATATACATACAGCTAGTGATGAGCTTGCAAACAGAGAAGCAACAGTGTGAAGATAAGGGAAGTGACAGTGTTTCGGAAACACATTTGCTAGTGGCTTAACCCCCAAATTGGAAATGACTGCTCTCCTGGTTGTCTGTTTTAACCTGGTTTTCCCCTCTGGAGTGGAGGCACTGTAAGTAGCAGAGGGTTCATAAACATTTGAGTTGATTTACTAGTTGTCACTGTTTTAAGAGCTTGGGAAGGATTTGTTTGGTGTTGGTAGTATAGCACATGGTGTTGTGGTGGCTTTACCCCGCTGGGCAGCTGAACTCCATCACAACAGCACTCTTACTCGCCCTCCTCAAAAGAAGAGGGGGAGAAGAAAGTATCCTTCCCCTTTCCCAGCTCTTATTGCTGTGTGACATCACATGCTATAGAACATCCCTTTGTTTGGTTTAGATCAGCTATGTGATGTCCCCTCCCCACCTCTTGCCCACCCCCAGCTTGCTGGCTCTGGGGGCCTTGGAGGAAGTCCTGATGCAGTGCCAGTATTGTGCAGCAATAGACACAACACTGGTGTGATACCAGTGCTGTTCTAGCTACAAGTGCAGAGCACAGCACTGTATGGGCTGCTGCAGGGAAAGTTAACTCCATCCCAGCCAGACCAAGTACAAGTGTCCAGTAGGATTTTTCATAATAGCCCCATTTTGCCCTAGATCTGAAGAGTCATTTTATAGTGAGGGCTGTTGTACTGTTCTTCTCAAAGTCAAAGTAACTTGAAAAAACTTCGTATGCAGCTGGAGCTGCTGGATGGGGGAGCAAAGTGATATTAATCAACCTTTCTGGGAGTCTGAATTGGGACAGGCTGATTAATTTCTACTGAGAGAGACTACCCCAGACTAGGCTTTGGTGTGTTTACTGAAGAGGGTTTGGGAGATGCAGGACTGCAAATGCTGGGAACTGAAAGTGAGGCCCAGAGGGCTGCTGCATGCAGAGCCCTGCCAACTCTTGTTGGAGTGGATTTGCTTCAAACTGAGCGTGTATGGTCTGTGCATGGGAGTGGGATTGTCCCCATGGGGTGCCCAGTCGCTGAAGACCATCTCTGTGCTAAACCCCAGCTCTGAGTAAGACTGAGCCCTGATCTTTTCTCTTGCAAATAATCGTCTGTCTCTTTCAGATCACAGAACTTCTCCAACTAATGAGTCAATTTAAAGAAATGGGCTTTGAACTAAAAGACATTAAGGAGGTCTTATTATTACATAACAGTGACCAACACAATGCTTTGGAAGATCTAATGGCCCGTGCAGGAGCCAGCTGAAAACACATTCCTGGGATCTCGCATGCCAACTTCACATCCAATGTGACTTGGTCTCGGCAGGAAGGAGTCCAGCTTTTCACACACATGAGAGCGTTACTGGGCAAGCCTACCTGCGTGCATCACTCCAGCATTTCTCTTTCCACTGGGAGACAACTTTCTTTCTTACTTTAAATTTTTAAAGTGTCCTTTCCTAAGTTTCCTTTTTTTCCAGCTTGGCCATGGAGAGTTTAAACTGCCCAGCCTCTACTGGAATTGTACATAGGCAGAGACTGGAGTGGTTCCTCCCACTGTTGCAGTGGAGTTGGACAGAAGAATATGAAGTTGGTTCTGAAACCTAGGATGCTTTGGTTCTTTGAAGCTGCTTTCATGGTGTCTGCTTGTACTGAATTACTTGACTGTGTCACAGTCCAAATTAACTGGTTAAATTTGACCTTCAGTGCAATGGAATTTAATTTTTTGGTTGAAAGTTAGCCTATAACTTAGTAAAAACACTGGTTCAGAAACTGTCACTATGCATAAAGAGAAGCTGTTCCTCTTGTGATTGTTTTTAACCCATGCATCCAACACTTCTGCCAGACATGAGTGTCCAATGCTGAGCGGTGTATACGTTCACTTGGAACAGGTAAACCATGAACTCGGCCTGGCCCTGCAACTGCTGTTGGTTCTTGAACCCGAAGGCAGAGAGCTGGGGCTCAGTATTCTTAATCCCCCAGGCTTGTAGAATATTTAAGAAAATGTTCTGCTAGGAAATCAATCATCTTTTGTTTTAAATAATACTCAGTGTGATGCAGGAGGTTTCTTTCAAGCACTTTCTTTAAAACAAATATACTCACTGCATTAGTTCCATTTTCCACATTGCTGTAGAATTACATAATAACATCTAGTACTAGAAATCAGGTTTTGAGTTGTTTTTGATAGTACCGAGTATTATGTTATACATTGTTCAAGTTCTAAATACATAAAATATCATCAGTCTTGAGGAATCTTTAAAGTAATTTGCTAAATATTTTGATTCTGCAGAAGAACAACTAATAAAACACTCAAATGTAGCTCCCAATGGCATGGTTCCCATCTCTCATGCTCTTTGGCTTCAGCAGATGAAGAACTTGCTAGATCCTGCAAGCCCAGGTGCTGCTATCTCCTGGTTTCAGAAAATAAAAATGTATAAGATTCCTGCTATCACCTTTCTACACAGGTTAGCTTTTTAAGGGTTAGGTATAGAGACTGGTGATCTGATGTACAGTTTTACAATGTACTGAGCTGTGTTCCAGACACTTCTTGTGTTGCATTTAACAGTCATGAAGATAAATAGTGAGCTGGGCACCTCATTGATCAGACATAATAGCCCATTTTACAGAGAAACGAGAGGGAAGGGATTATTTCACATCAGGTCATAGGGCTTGTCCAACTTCTGCCTGGCTACAAGTCTGCCAGGTTGTACATGAGAAACAGCAGCAGTGTGTAGCCCAGGCCAAGTGGAACCTCACCTTCTTGTATTAATAATTGTTCTCCACCTGAGAGCAGAGCTTGCTGCATTTATTCCCAGGTCAGTATCTAAGAAGTTGGGAAGTGTCGGTATCCTTGGGGCTAGGGGCTACAACTACTACCACAGAAAAACGAATCATTCACAAGCTAATTTGGCAGAACTCCAGCTATCTTGTGCATTGTATCTTTGTCCTGCACGGACATCAGCACTAATGAAGATTAGCTCAGCTGCCCTAGCTTATGTTTCTTAAGCGCTTTAAACACTGTGTGGTTCAGTGTGTGGCTTGGCAGGAATCTCTCCTGCAGCCACAGTTTCATGTCTGGAGAAGTTGCAACCGTCTGAAAGTAGGAGAGAAACTGATATGGGAAGTCCAAGCTAATTGCATTGCTCTAAGCAAGGTCATGCTGTGAAATATACTCCGCAGTGTTAAGTTATTCACCCACCGCTGGGAGGCCTGCCATGATTGTCAGAATTCTGCTAGCCAGAAAATGATTGCCTGCTACAAGGGGCAAATAATGGCAGGGTGTGACCAACAATTAGCAAGAAAAAATCTCAAATACAATAAAATAATAATAATAATAATAATAATAATAATAATAATAATAAAGGTTGCTTTGTATCATTGCATTCTCTGCCACAAAACTACTACAGCTTATGGCTCTTATGCTGCTTTATGAACTTGTGTGTTATCTGGTAATACAGCGCATGCAGCTGTGTAAGAAAAATCTCAATAATTTTCTTCAGACAGGATCTTCTGTGAAGCTATTTTATTCGCGATTGCAATGGTGGGCGTCCTGGCAATTAGGAGCGCATTTTAGTAAACAAATCATAACCTTTTATTCCATACTACCCGACACCTGATCACGTCCCCTGTTTCCTCATTGGCTGAGTACTACAGGTTCACAAGCTACTCGACGCTCCTCTATACCATATATGCACAATATTTTTGCTCAACCCTTTAATTTCTCCTTTTTCCCTTTAATTTCTCCTTTCTTATGCTTTGAGAACTTGTGATCTTTGTTTTACTGTTCTCAAACTGCTCATCCTGTTTTTCTCAAGCTTCTGCCTTATTTTGGAACAGTGAGGCCTCCTGCTGTCCACTTATCTACTTTTCTACATTTCTCCTTGTTATGACTACACAACTACCTTTGAATACAGAAGGTTATTTTTCTACTGCAAAAACACACTCTACTTCAAAAACATGTTCTACTGCAAAAAAAAAACAACTTAGTTTCTCACAATTCCCCCCTCTTCTTTTCTTACTCCTCTTGTTGTTTTTGTACCTCTTCACATACCGCACTCTTGAGCTTTTCCAACATTGAGGTGCAATATTCTTCTTCGGATGTCACGGGAGATGATAGATATACAATGCCATTATTATTACAATACCAACAAATAGTTGTCTGAGCCAATTCTGTTCAGATAACCACGATGTTAGTTTCTCCCAAATGTTTCTAAATCCCCAGAAAGTGTCATCTTGAGCCACTCTACGTAGGATCTTGTTTTGCTTTTTTTCCCCCCGAATATTTTTGAGATCAGTCAAATCTGTCCCATTTGATCTACATATATACAGCAACTAGTATTAATTACAGTGCACACTCCTCCTTATGAGGTTATTAATAAATCTAATGCTATTTGATTCTAGAGTACTATTTTTGCAAACTTATCAAACTTATTTTCTAGTTCTTCAATATATTTACAATACTTTTGTATTTGGAGATATTTACAATGTCTTTTTCTAATTCACTCACCCCTAAACAAGATAAAAAACACTTTGCAAAACTGTGAAATGCTAGAGAATTTTACTAAAGGATTATCTGGAATCCGCTTAATTCCACGTGTGGTCTCAAGGGGGCTTCAGCTTTGTGGGTGTTCAATAATAGATACATTTGGAATGATTGCCTCCAGGGTGCAATCTCCCTTCCATCCTAGGGGCAACACCTTCCTGGATTTATTGCCACATAGCCAGTACCACCCCTTGCCATTTGGGACAGACCATCTGGTTACAGGATTCTCATGTTGTATCTGGTGTGCATTATGTATATTAGCGTTCCCGTAGCTGCCATATTCGGTATACAGTATAGATTATTCCCTACTTCATGGATATTTCCACACCCAGGGTCAGTAATATTGCCTCCTGAGTTTTCTATCATTGTTTAAAAGGCACCTTTGATAACACAGTATGTTGTAGCCAGGACTATGCGTAGGGAGCTCAACTTCAAAATCTATTCCTTCCCGGGACTGAGTAAGATCTGTCATTTTTAGAAATCTAGAGAATCCAGACAGAGTTGCTGCTGGAAATAGCAATCAGGGACAAGGCGTTTTCAGTCTTTCTAGGCATCTGGGTACAAATCCAACAATTATTTCACTTGAGAGATGTTCTGGATTAATTGGAAATGCCGAACTTTCCCTCCATCCTATCACTAATCCACTGAGAACAGGTATTACTAAGATGAACTTAAAATACATCATTTCTATATGTATATATACACCCCTATAATAATTAAGAAATAATAATTAAGAAACAATAAAAATCACAAACTGATAAGGATTCTTCTGGTGGGGATCGAATATCCCCCTTTCTTTTTCTCCCACTTCCAGGGAGTGTTCCCTGGAAACACTCCAATTCTGTGTAATTCAATCCCTTTTACTCATTAATTCATTAAGAATTCTTCTAAGGAGAAGTTAAAGGTTTACAATAGATACTTTCAACAGTTTTAACCTTAAAAGTCTTTGTTAATGCAGTCTCTCAGGTATCGGGGTTAACTGATGCTTTTACCCAGGAATGAGTTCACCCTCTCTCAGCCGTTCTTACTGTCGTCTCAGTAGTCAGGAGCACTTGGAACAGTCTGTCCCACTCAGGTTGCAGTTTCAATTCTCTCCATCAGATCCCAATCTCCTGTTCGGAATGGATGGATCAGGACTTCCAAGTGTGGGAATATAAATATTGTTTTTGCAGTGTTACATTGTTTAGAAGGAAGGAATGTGGTACTGAGATATGCTTACAGTGATAAGAAAGCTTAGCAGGCGACCATGTAAAATGCAGACAATCAGACTCCTTAGGACAATTAGGTGAAAATCACGGTGTCAAGTCAAGTCAGATAAGTGAAGAAGCATTACCACTGCAAGAAGTAAAAATGACAAAAGAAATTTGAAATTTAACAGGCTGGCGACTGAAGGCCATGCATTGTTTGTGAAGCATCAGATAGATTGTGAACCTGGATTACCCACTCAGTGGGGAAACAGGGGAGGGTCCTGCCATCAAAAGGTATATAAACTGTGTTTTGGAACTAGTAGATGCGCTCTCTCCTGCTTGTGGGATGCCCGCCATTGCAATCGCGAATAAATTACTACTTCACTGAGATCCTCGCCTGAGCCTAAGTTATTGGCTACGGAGTGTTTCTCACAATTTGGGGGCTCGTCCGGGATCCAGTCACCTACTGGGGAGCCCCGCCGCCGCAGCAGCAGGAAGGCATGCCCCTCTGATTTCAGCGGTCCTGTGCATCGACGGTGGCGGTTCTGTGGAAAGCTGACAAAGGGCCCAAGACTGGTTAAAGAGGCAGGATCCGTGAAGTAGTGGGGAAGGGAAGAAGGTAGGCACTCCAGGTTTTTAAGAATCGATCCGGTAACTCTGTGCACAGACCAAGGTAAGAAATATTAAGTATTGCCTTGGGTGTTGGGTGAGACTCTGTGTGATGTGTGAGTGAGACGTACTTCTGTACGAAGCGAGTGTGGAGTCCTGATCCGCGGTTCCGTAGCTCCGCGAGGGGTGTGGCTGGAGACAGACAAAGCGTGAGATAAAGGAAAGAAAGGAAGAGTCTCAGGAATTTTGGTGTATGGTAAGCCCTCGCACGGGGAAGTGCTGGCACTACACCAGGGGAATCTGGTGTACGGTAATCCTTGCACGGGGAAGTGCTTGGAAGTACACCCCCATTTTCCAGAATCGGAACATTAGTGTGTGGTACACTGCAGAAGGGAAATTTCTGTAGCAACATACTGACGAGGGCTAGAAAAAATGGGAAATATGAGTTCCAGGGGACAGGGAGATATCCCTTGGGGGAGTGCCTACCAAGAGTTCTTCCTGAAGAATGATAAGAAATTGGAAACATAATCCCAAAATTAGAGGGATTGTTAAAGAAAAATAATTAAAAAAAGGTTAAATATTGTGTATCAGTCTGGACAAAAGAACCAATTAAGGAAACAGCAGTATTTTGGCCAAAATACGGGTCTGATGAAAATTCAGGCTTTAAATTTATGTGTAAACAATAAGATTCCTTTTTCAGAGAAGGAGCCAAATTATGCTCCCTATAATCCTAATATTGTACCCGTGGCAGCAGCAGTCACTCCAGGAAGGGAGACAGGGACTGTAATTAACACTGTCCCTAAAGAAGGATCGTACTCTAGGCTCTGGCAAGAATTAGAACAAGGTAGAAGATATATTGAGAATTTTGCCTTCCCTGATACTAACAGTACTAACACTAACTGTGTATCCTCTTAGGTGAACTACCCCCTCCTCCTTGCCAGCAGAGAGGTTAGGACTTTTAAGAAGGAGAGGAAGTCTTTATTCGAGGACCCCAACAGCCTAGTTGAACAATTAGACCAGTTCCTACGACCTGATTTATACTCTTGGGGGAGGGAATTATGTCTATAAGTATGTTGTTTACAGGGAAAGAAATGGGAATGATCAGGAGGAGAGCTGCTATACAAGAATGGGAAAGAGCTCATCTTCCAGGACCAGGGGTAATACCGGCAGGGCAGAAATACCCACTTGCCAATCCTGGCTGGAATAATAATAGTGTGCAACACAGAAATCATATGAGAGACTTGGGGTCAGAATGAGAAAGTACTCGGGGATGAGGCCTGTTATAAATGGCTCAGTCTTCAAAATAGTATTAAATAAAAAAAAATAGGATTTATTAAAAGAATAGAGGTAAACAAACAGCGCTGGGTGCACTGGGAGTCTCCGCTCCACCAGGATGCACACCAGCCACATCAAGTAGCTGATTTTTATACTCCTAGACTAATACATATTCATTACTACTTATAAAAAAAAAAATGGTTATTATAATTAGCTTTCGGGGTCCAGTCCCTCCTACTGGAGCATGCACATCAGTCTCCGGTGGTCCCTCTGGAGGTCTCTAGGGGTCTTTCATGCTGAAGGCTCGTAGTCTTCCTCTCCAAGTTTTTTTCTTGTCCTTCCCCTTTGTACTCCTTGTCAGCGTGTCAAGTTTACACAGCATCCCCTGCAGGTCTTGTCTCCTAGCCTTCCTGCAGCTTCTTTTTTTTTTTCTTCTTAATCTCTTGGCCACCTGGCCAGATATCAGAGGCCTGCATAGTATCCCATAACAGTCACTAGTTGTTATCAGTTGTTCTGAAACTCCCAGACATCAAACACAAATAGCTTTCTTATTGACACTTCACGAGTAATTAAAACATTCCTCACCAGCCATTCACAGGGACAGTCACACCTATAGCAGTGTTAAGTTAATCTCAAAGAAGACAAAAAAAAAGCCTGTAACTGTTAGAAATAGAAGTCCGGAATAACAAAAGCAAACAGGTTCATAAATTTGAGGAGTATTTTCTGAAGACTTGATAAATTGACTAGAATGAGGGGGAGACTGGGACACACTGCATCTGTGGTTCAAGAATTGAATTGCCAGTGCAGGACCCAGAGGCAGACAGGACTGTTCTTTATGGACACGAATTGTTAAAACATTCCTCACAGACCTGAGGACCCAGTATCCCAAGGGCTCTTGAAAGTTCATTGTGTGATTAAAGCCTGGCAAGATATCAGGGATTAAATTAACTAATGAAACCCTAAAAAGTGATGAGGGGTAGAAGGGGCTGGGATAACAGTGGCGCTTTTGGGGGATACCAAGCTGAGACTAGGGGATAAAATGATCACTGGGCAATTACTGTATGCACCCGAGGCAGGGACTAACTTGTTGGGAAGGGATTTGATGATGAAATTGGGCATTCAACTAGAAATTGTTAGACTGGAATAACAGTTAATGGAGTAATTATTAATGGAGTGCTCTCAGGCCCTGAGAGCAAACATATACTCACCTCTAACTGGAAAGACCCTGAAATGGGGGCGGAAGCAACAATACAGATGGACGGTTTTACCTCAGGGGTTTACAGGGCCACCTATTTATTTGGGCAAGTTCTAAAACAGATTTTGGAGCAATTCCACGCTCCTGAGGAGGTATTACTGTTACAAATATGTGGATGATCTTTTATTGTCAGGACAGGAGAAAACAGTTGTGAAGGAAGCTACTAACAAGCTATCCAACTTTCTGGGAAAGCAGGGCTTGGGAGTATTGAAAAACAAATTACAATATGGAGAAAGAGAAGTCAGGTATTTAAGGCATCTAATGTCTGAAGGAAAACAAAGAATAAATGCAGAGAGGATTCAGGGAATTGTTGAAAATTAAGAAAGAACTAAAAAGTTTTAAAAGAAATATTTTTTTAAGGAATCAGGAGCCACAAAGTCTGAAGGAAAATGGATACTCCCTGATGGGAGAGAAATGCTGAATAAAGTGATAATGAGGCAAATATTAATTGTTTTACATCAAAAGAGTCATTAGAAGGTGTAAGCAATGTGTGATGTTGTGCTAAGAAAGTATGTCTGTGTAGGAATATACACTTTAGCGAAGCACATATGCAGAGGATGTACCAGGATATACCTGTCAAAACGTAAATAAAAAGGTCTTCTGTAGCCCATCTAGAGGGGGGCAGGAGCCAGGGATTTGACCTTTCCAAAGTATACAGGTAGACTTTACTGAGTTACTTGTTTGTCCTAATTGACCACGTGACTGGATGGGTGTAAAGCTTTACTGCAAGGATTAAAGCAGGCCTTAGAGACTGAGTGGGATTTTCACAGCCCCTGACACCCCTCCCCTTCTGGGAAGGTGGAGCGAATGAATCAGACATTAAAGAAGCAATTAACTAAATTAGTGTTAGAAACCCAACTTCCTTGGGTAAAATGCTTACTCCTACAGGTTTAAACAGCACCAAGAAAGGATATAGGAATTTCAGCATATGAGACGCTGTTCAGATTGCCCTATCTGGGCAGAAGGGATGAGATACCACAATTCAAATCGAGAGAGTTTTCTTACGAACTGTATTCTGGGGTTGTCCTCTTCTTTGTCATCTCTCAGGACCTGTGGGTTGTTGGCTCAAACCCCACCTTTGGAATTCCCCATTTACCACCAACACCCAGGAAATTGGGTCTCATTCACACCTGGAAAGAGTTAACTCTGTCCTGAATGGGAAGGACCATTACTAACCACTGAAACAGCTGTAAGAACTGCGGAAAAAGGTTGGACTCACTATACTTGAGTGAAGGCATCCATCCACCCTAGTACCTGGGAAGCTGTTCCTACAGAAGACTTGTTGGAAGTTGAAATCAAAGAGAAAAATCTCATAGTGGATTCTGAGTGGGATAAAAGCTTACAACTGTAAACTAACCTTTTATTTTCACAGGTAACTAACGAGTGTGACTTGTGATTGAGAGAAAGGACAGACCTATAGCGAATTGCAGTGCTCCCAAGGCGGGGGGTTGTTATAGTAGTAGTGTATATCTTATTCTTTGTATTGATAATTATTTGGAAAACTAAGGGTTAAAAATAATGATAGTGAAAAACTGATTACTAATTTTGTTTTTAGTGATTCAATTGACCGAGGCCTCAGAGAAGGCCTCGGTCAATTGGCAACCTGGAAAAGGCATGACCAGATAATAGCAAAAATGGGATACCCCATCAAAATATGGGTGACTGTGACAGAGGGTTATGTACCACAAGCCGTCACGTTTGATGCTTGTGAGGTGTTAGCTTGGGGAGATTTAAATGCCCAACAACAATCGAGCAGAGAGAACAAATAACTGGGAGAGACCTAAGAGCCAGTTTGAGAATAGCTGTATGGAAACAATCCTCTCTTGCCATCAGAGAAAGGGAGAAACTCAAGGAGAAAACAGGAGAGAAAACAGGAGGTCCCCTTTGAAATGTGGCAGTTCAAACATTTGAGATTCAAACAGGGTATGGGGATGTGAATGCCTGGATAGAATGGGTCAAATATACCGTCCAGAATCTCAACCGTAGCTACTGCCATGCTTGTGACTCGGGATGACCGATTGCCCAGATAGTGCCCTTCCCATGGGGGTGGACCAAAGACTCCCAAGGGATGCGATGTATGATTGCATTGTACCAAGAGAAGACTGCCTGGGGAAATGAGGCCTGTAAGTCTCTCTTTGCTGTTTCTTGCATGATAACATTATCACGGTTCCCCCTGCATTCTCTACAGCTATAGGTAACCATACAGCTTGCCTCTCACGGCAGGGTGTGAGTGCTACCCGTCACCTGGGAGAATTTGCCTTGTGCATGATAACCTTGAATGCCACCAAGGACTTGATGGGAAATTACTCAAGGCTTGAGATCCCCAGCGCAGATCTCTGCTGGTACTGTGGAGGGAAGACCTTACAGTCCACCCTACCATCTAATTGGGGAGGCACTTGTGCACTTGTTCAATTAGCTTTATCCTTCACCCTGGCATTTGAAAGAGAAACATCACAAATACCCAGAAGAAGTAGAAGAAGGCTTAGGAATATGATTTGATGATAGCGTATACATAGGTTCTATTGGGGTACCTAGAGGAGTTCCTGATGAACATAAAGCCAGAAATCAAATTGCTGCAGGGTTTGAGCCACTGTTCTGGTGGGTAATGTTATAAATGAGGTCTCAACTCAATCTGAATTTTGTAATATTTATAAAACAAATATTTCTAAAAGGTATAAAAGCTATAAAAGGTATAAAAGGCAAGTAAACAGCGCTGGGTGTGCGGGGAGTCTATACTCCACCAACAAGCACACACGAACATCAAACATTCTAAATATACAGAACATTGCTTTACATACGAAACGCAAGCATGCCTATATATACGTACAATCAGGAAAGGTAACAAATAATCCTTTAAGTTCCATAACTTACTAAAATTGAGTACGCCTATACATATTCACAATCAGAAATGGTAACAAACAATCCTTTAAGTTCCATGACTTAACAGTCTCCATTTTCCATTTCCTGTGAACAATATGTCTTGCTTAAAGTTGTCAAGCAACTCGGCCTTCAGGCCTTATGTATCCCGTTCTTCCCAGATCGAAGAAAAGCATATCCATCTGTCGTGGTTTAACCCGGCCGGCAGCTACACACCACGCAGCCGTTCGCTCACCCTCCCCCTCCCTCTCTGGGACGGGGGAGAGAAATGGAAAGTGAAGCCCGTGAGCTGAGATAAAGACAGTTTAATAAGACAGGAAAATAATAATAACAATAATAACAATAATAACAATAATAATAATAATAATACAATGATTATAATAGTACTACTACTAATAATATGTACAAACAAGTGATGCACAATGCAATTGCTCACCACCCGCTGACCGATGCCCAGCCTAACCCCGAGCAGTCCGGCCCCCTCCTCTGGCTAGCCACCCATATATATTGTTTAGCATGACGTCAGATGGTATGGAATACTCCTTTGGCTAGTTTGGGTCACCTGTCCTGGGTCTGTCCCCTCCCAGCTCTTACTGCACCCCCAGCCTGCCCGTTGGCAGGACAGAGCGAGAAGTTATGTCCTTGGCTTGGTATAAGCACTGCTCTGCAACAATTAAAACATCGGGGTGTTATCAGCACTCTTCTCATCCTAAGCCAAAACATAGCATTCTACCAGCTACTAGGAAGAAAATTAACTCTGTTCTAACTGAAACCAGGATACCATCTCCTTTTCAAGGCCAATAGGCCTGGGTCAAAAGGCACATCCAGGTCACCAGGGGGCGTAACAGCAAAAGCCTTCAATGGCTGTAGCAGCAGAGGGGCCGATGGCGTAGCAGTCGGATCAGTAAAGGAGCCCACAGCTCCCTCACTATCTGGCAAACCACACATTTGTGATTGTGGCTCCACATGGCTCTTTAAGGCCTCAGAGACTGCTCGCCAGGTGCCGACCAATCCCGCTGCAACCTTGTCATTTTTAGTTGCAGAGTCCCACACCTTGACCTCAATTTGGTCCCATATTTCAGGATCATAAACTGATTGTTAATAAGGAGAATAAGCTGTAAGGCTACCAGGACAGTCTTTGTTCCTAAGGACGTATGATTCCCCATAATGCGCAACTGCTTACCAGCGAGAGGCAGTTGTGTGCACGGGTCCGCTTCTCTCAGCTCAAGCTTCTCTCCAGCTCCAGTGCGCCTATTTCCAGCGACTTTCTGTACGAGCTTCTCTGAGCAGTTTGCTGAGTCTGGCTGAACCTATCTTCATGAGGCAATCAAAATGCCTGTTCCTGTCCTGGTCTACGTTTTACCAGCCTGTTCCTCTTCACTTTTTTTTTTTTTCCTGCTTCTTTACTGATGACATAACTTCATTATATCGTGTTGCCTTTTTTTATCTTGAGGGCAGGCTCCCCTCTTATACCCTTCTCTCCACAGCAGTTCTTTTCAAAACAACTTTTCATTGGTCAAACAACGTTGAATGTAACAACAACAGCAAACACCCAGAAACATCCATGCCTTAATAGCTGGAGAACAAGAAACCAGCTGGAGAACAAGAAACCCTGAGACTACACGGAGTATCCATCACCCTTCTTTGAATCACCCTTCTTTGTTCCCTCTAAACTCTTTTATATTCCTGATGGCCTCATCGTTAAGAGTCTAATGTTATCTCAACCACTGGGTTTTCTGACCCCCATGGCCACATTCCCAAATCTCCCCCTTCTTTTTTAATATCAACCATTTTCTCGACACGAATTACCACTCCATATATAACAGTAACAATCAATAAAAATGTGGATTGGATTAATTATATCTATTCTAATCAGCAGAGATTCATAAACTATACAAGGGATGTGATAAGAGGAATCGATGAACAACTAGATGCCACCAGCAAAATGGCTTGGGAAAACAGGATAGCATTAGATATGATGCTTGAGGAGAAGGATGGTGTATGCGTGATCCTCGGCAACCGTTGTTGTACTTTTATCCGTAACAATACTGCCCCGGATGGCACAGTAACAAGAGCATTGCAAGGGCTTACCACCCTTGCCAATGAATTGGCAGAAAATTCAGGAGCAGGCACTTCCATCACAGGATGGTTGGAATCTTGGTTTGGTAAATGGAAAGGGATTGTAATGTCCATATTTACATCCTTGATTGTAGTAGCAGGAGTTTTGACAGCCATTGGCTGTTGCATTATCCCCTGTGTAAGGGGACTTGTCCAGCGGTTAATTGAAACCTCACTATTGAAACAAATGACCATGGAGCCACCACCTTACTCAGATAAGGTGATAATGAGGAGATGGAAAGCAAAGAAAGCGAAGAAGAAGAAATCTACCAAATTACACCTTAGAGAAAGGTTTTGCAAAAATCAACAGTTTATAAAAAAAAGAAAAGGGGGGAATTGTAGGAATAAAAATGTTGTTTTTGCAGAGTTACATTGTTTAGAAGGAGGGAATGTGGTACTGAGATATGCTTACAGTGATAAGAAAGCTTAGCTGGAGACCTTGTAAAATGCAGACAACCAGACTCCTTAGGACAATTAGGTGAAAATCATGGTGTCAAGTCAAGTCAGATAAGTGAAGAAACATTACCACTTCAAGAAGTAAAAATGACAAAAGAAATTTGAAATTTAACAGGCTGGCGACTGAAGGCCATGCATTGTTTGTGAAGCATCAGATAGACTGTGAACCTGGATTACCCAGTCAATGGGGAAACAGGGGAGGGTCCTGTCATCAAAAAGTATATGAACTGTGTTTGGAAGTACTAGAGGCGCGCTCTCCTGCTTGTGGGGCGCCCGCCATTGCAATTGCGAATAAATTACTACTTCACTGAGATCCTCGCCTGTGCCTAAGTTGTTGGCTACGGAGTGTTTCTCAAGGGTGTGGTTTGAGCTAATGATCAAAGTATAAGTATATAAGTAATAAGTATATAGTTCTTAAGAAAAGCATCTTTTGTCTCAAATTGAGGTAATTCATTCCCTTTGTCCAGGTACAGCAATCCAAATAATATTTCATATGGTGAATCTCCCACATCTTTTCTTGGTGCAATTTGAATTCGGAGAAGTGCCAAAGGTAAGTACTTTGTTTGGGGAAGCTGAGTTTCCAGAACTTAGTCAATATTTTCAACAATTCCATACCTGGGAATTATTTGTAGTTACTTTAGTTTCTATGTTTACATTAGCAGATACTGAAGGGAAAGCATCCACCCACCCTGACAAATGATCGACCAAGACTAATAAGTATTTACATCTACCTACTCTAAGGAGCTCTGTAAAATCTACCTGCACATTTTGGAAGCGTTGAATTCCTGGTTCTCACCCCCCTTTAGGCTGACTGGATAATTTTCCTATTTACCTTTTGACATACTACACAACTGCTGCATACTTGTTCAGCCACAGTATATATATATTCCTACGCATACATATTTCCATAGCACAGCGTCACACACTGCTAGTGTTTGATTTGAAGATCGAAGCTGAAATTTCTTTAAGTGGTATATTCTTTATTGCAGCGCTGGATGCACTGGGGATCTCTCCACCTATCGTGCATGTTCGAAGTAACTAACTATCTCATATTTATACAGCAACACAATGAATATTCTATTAATGCCTATACATATTCATTACATAAACCCACCTACTCTTGCTTCGTATGCTAATTAGCTTATCAGTCCTTGCGATTGCGCAAAGCTTCCAAGAATTGTGGGCTGGGGTCTTCGGGATGTGGGCAGTGGTCTTTGGGAGGAAGACCGTAGGTCTTCCTCGTGATGCACTTTTCACCTTTTGCTTAAAAAATGCCAGGTAGGATGAATCAGTTGTTTTCCAAGCTGAGTTGGCTTTCGGCCTAACTGATGGTTGGCAGATAACGGGGATGTCTCAGTTAACAAGACATAATAGAAGGTTGACTCAAGTTATCTCAAGTCTCAGCCTGACTGAGGGTCGACAGATAACGGGATGTTTCAATTAACAAGATGCTTCAACATAACAGAAGGTCGACAGATAACAAGATGTCATCTATTTTGTTCTCAATTTTTAACCACAAGATTTATTCTATCCTAAAGTGAGCCTATACAATATCATTCCCCCCTTTTCTGGGAAAATCTAGTAAATTCTTTTACTTAATACGAAAATTTTTCTTCCCAGTCTTTATAATATGTACCCCTCAATACCTTGCCATGCACATTTGTCAAGGAGGCTAACATGGACATTCGTTGTAACAATTTCCAATTCCAAACAAGTAATACAAAAGACAATATTAAACTTATACCAACTAATATCAATAAAACAATAATTGGGTGACTCAGTATGTTCAAAATCCCAGTTGCAGTTGGCGACCATCCAAAGAGTGTATCCCACCAGTTGTGACTTGTGTCTCGTTTTACTCTTTGCAAAACTCTGCTTATTTCCTTTGTATCATGATGGACAGTGATTAGAGTCTTCTCTCCATTTTCCTGAATGCCTTTTAAAATTTTAATCAGGTCTTGGTGTTTAACTAATTGCTTCACTAACGTGAGGTTCATCCCAATAGGTGTAGGTAATAACTTACGATACATTGTGTTGTTAGACTTGATCAGCTGGTGGCATACCACTTGTGCCAAATATAGAAAATCACACCTGACGACTCTAACAAAGTTACAAATACAAAAATTAGAATGATTTTTGCTAGGGAGAGTTATGTTCTCCTTATCTACTTCTACAAAATCACAAGCAGTTCTTAAACACACACAGCCTTGACCAATATATACAAGCACAGTCTATTGACTAGTATTTGGATGAATTTCAAAATGGCAGACACCTTGCTCCGTGTCAAAACATACATCCTGAGCATCAATTGTGTTGCTTTCACAAATAAATCCTTGTTGTTCCCAGGTAACACATGATTCTAGATTTACAGACTGCCATTTCCCATTCTCCATCCGTGCCCATGTTCTATGCTCCGAAGGATAGAGCACTGTCTCCTCATGGTTTAATCCTAGTGCAATGATCAGGTGGATAACATAAACTGTGGTATTACGTATAGTAAGCATGAAGGCAGTAGCCATGTTAACAATGGGATCATAAGTAAAATTTAGCAGGGTCCACCAGGACTGGAACTTCTCAAAATCATTGGCATTGTCCCAAACAGTCTTTCAGACTTCAGCTGGAAAAATGTCTTCACTTCCTTCCCTAATGATCAAGGTGGCCGTTGCCTGCAACCATAACTGTGCTCGCATACAACTTAGAGCTAAGGATACATTATCTTGAACCATACTAATTGAATCTATCATTAGTTTGTGGTCTTGGTCTTCTGCATTTTCCCATCTCGGTAACACCTTTGAAACTTGCCATTGGCTAGTTCCCAATGCCAATAAGGATGATTGTAGGGGTTGTTTTAGTTTTGTCAAATCACTTGTTGCTGTGGCTAGCTTATTCATTAATATTTCTGAATCAATTCAATTTAAAACTCCTAACCCTGTTCCTAGCATTCCAGTTAAGTCTCTTTGTGTGCTGCCCCTGAAGTGTGCTTGCTTTTGTGACCATATTGTCCAGTCTTCAAATGATGTCTTTAGGAAAGGAGAACAGGCTGGTTGAACTGCCAAGATGTTAATTTGTATTAGCAATTCAACATGCTTGAGTGACCATTCTGGATTAAATAACAATTACTGTTGGCCTGTGTTCCTTACTACATATGGGCCTGTTTCATAAATTTTGGGTTCCAGTTTGATTAGAGGTGGGGCATGGGTTGTAGAGGGTCTCAATGTTGTAGGAAGTGCCGCATATATTGTAAAATTTAATACGAGGCCCTCACCCTTCTTGACTTTGAACTTTTGGCCATTATTAGTCCAAAAACAGCTGATTACTACACTCTGTGTTAATATAAAATTATACCAGCAATCCAATTTACCTGGGCGAATACAACCTTCTCATTGGCCATTTTTGGAAATCAGTTTTACTAAAATCCCCGTTACTTTCTCATAGGTTGTTCCATTAATCATTTGGCACCTTATTTTAATTTGGAATTAAAATTCACCTTTGGAATTCCCCATTCACCACCATTACCCAGGAAACCTGGTCCTGATTCGGACCTGGAAAGAGTCAACTCCGGCCTGAATGGGAAGGACCAATACTAACCACTGAAACAGCCGTAAGAACCGTGAGAACTGCGGAAAAAGGTTGGACTCACTATACTTGAGTGAAGGCATCCATCCACCCTAGTACCTGGGAAGCTGTTCCTACAGAAGACTTGTTGGAAGTTGAAATCAAAGAGAAAAATCTCATAATGGACTCTGAGTAAGATAAAAGCTTACACCTGTAAACTAACCTTTTATTTTCACAGGTAACTAACGAGTGTGACTTGTGATTGAGAGAAAGGACAGACCTATAGCGAATTGCAGTGCTCCCAAGGGGGGGTTGTTATAGTAGTAGTGTACATCTTATTCTTTGTATTGATAACTATTTGGAAAACTAAGGGTTAAAAATAATGATAGTGAAAAACTGATTACTAATTTTGTTTTTAGTGATTCAATTGACCGAGGCCTCAGAGAAGGCCTCGGTCAATTGGTAACCTGGAAAAGGCATGACCAGATAATAGCAAAAACGGGATACCCCATCAAAATATGGGTGACTGTGACAGAGGGTTATGTACCACAAGCCGTCACGTTTGATGCTTGTGAGGTGTTAGCTTGGGGAGATTTAAATGCCCAACGACAATCGAGCAGGGAGAACAAATAACGGGGAGAGACCCAACAGTCAGATTGAGAATGGCTGTATGGAAACAATCCTTTATTGCCATCAGAGAAAGGGAGAAACTCAAGGAGAAAACAGGAGAGAAAACAGGAGGCCCTCTGAAATGTGGCAGTTCAAACATTTGAGATTTAAACAGGGTATGGGGATGTGAATGCCTGGATAGAATGGGTCAAATATACCGTCCAGAATCTCAACCGTAGCTACTGCCATGCTTGTGACTCGGGATGACCGATTGCCCAGATAGTGCACTTCCCATGGGGGTGGACCAAAGACTCCCAAGGGATGCGATGTATGATTGCATTGTACCAAGAGAAGACTGCCTGGGGAAATGAGGCCTGTAAGTCTCTCTTTGCTGTTTCTTGCATGATAACAATATCACAGTTCCCCCTGCATTCTCTACAGCTATAGGTAACCATACAGCTTGCCTCTCACGGCAGGGTGTGAGAGCTACCTGGCATCTGGGAGAATTTGCCTTGTGCTACCAAGGACTTGACAGGAAACTGCTCAAGACTAGAGATCCCCAGGGCAGATCTCTGGTGGTACTGTGGAGGGAAGATCTTACGGTCCACCCTACCATCTAATTGGGAAGGCACTTGTGCACTTGTTCAATTAGCTATACCCTTCACCCTGGCATTTGAAAGAGAAACATCACAAATACCCAGAAGAAGTAAAAGAGGCTATTTCCAAGAGGAATATCATTTGATGATAGAGATGCATAGATTCTATTGGGGTACCTAGAGGAGTTCCGGATGAACATAAAGCCAGAAATTAAATTGCTGCAGGGTTTGAGTCACTGTTCCGGTGGGAAACAATCAATAAAAATGTGGATTGGATTAATTATTTCTATTATAATCAGCAGAGATTCATAATTTATACAAAGGATGAGATAAGAGGAATCGATGAACAACTAAATGCCACCAGCAAAATGGCTTGGGAACACAGGATAGCATTAGATATGATGCTCACCGAGAAGAGCTGTGTATGCATGATGCTGGGCAACCGTTGTTGTACTTTTATCCGTAACAATACTGCCCCGGATGGCACAGTAACAAGAGCATTGCAAGGGCTTACCACCCTTGCCAATGAATTGGCAGAAAATTCGGGAGCAGACACTTCCATCACAGGATGGTTGGAATCTTGGTTTGGTAAATGGAAAGGGATTGTAATGTCCATATTTACATCCTTGATTGTAGTAGCAAGAGTTTTGACAGCCATTGGTTGCTGCTTTATCCCCTGTGTAAGAGGACTAGTACAATGGTTAACTGAAACCACACTATTGAAACAAATGACCATGGAGCCACCACCTTACTCAGATAAGGTGATAATGAGGAGATGGAAAGCAAAGAAAGCGAAGAAGAAGAAATCTACCAAATTACACCTTAGAGAAAGGTTTTGCAAAAATCAACAGTTTATAAAAAAAAGAAAAGGGGGGAATTGTAGGAATAAAAATGTTGTTTTTGCAGAGTTACATTGTTTAGAAGGAGGGAATGTGGTACTGAGATATGCTTACAGTGATAAGAAAGTTTAGCAGGAGACCATGTAAAATGCAGACAACCAGACCCCTTAGGACAATTAGGTGAAAATCATGGTGTCAAGTCAAGTCAGATAAGTGAAGAAACATTACCACTTCAAGAAGTAAAAATGACAAAAGAAATTTGAAATTTAACAGGCCGGCAACTGAAGGCCATGCATTGTTTGTGAAGCATCAGATAGACTGTGAACCTGGATTACCCACTGTGAGAAACACTCCGTAGCCAATAACTTAGGCTCAGGCAAGGATCTCAGTGAAGTAGTAATTTGTTCGCGATTGCAATGGCGGGCGCCCCACAAGCAGGAGAGAGCGCATCTACTAGTTCCAAAACACAGTTTATATACCTTTTGATGGCAGGACCCTCCCCTGTTTCCCCACTGAGTGGGTAATCCAGATTCACAATCTATCTGATGCTTCACAAACAATGCATGGCCTTCAGTCGCCGGCCTGTTAAATTTCAAATTTCTTTTGACATTTTTACTGCTTGAAGTGGTAATGTTTCTTCACTTATCTGACTTGACTTGACACCATGATTTTCACCTAATTGTCCTAAGGAGTCTGATTGTCTGCATTTTACAAGGTCGCCTGCTAAACTTTCTTATCACTATAAGCATATCTCAGTACCACATTCCCTCCTTCTAAACAATGTAACTCTGCAAAAACAACATTTCTATTCCCACAATTCCCCCCTTTTCTTTTTTTATAAACTGTTGATTTTTGCAAAAACTCTTTTTATTTTTATTTATTTATTTATTTTAAGTGTAATTTGGTAAATATCTTCCTCTTCTTCACTTTCTTTGCTCTCCATTTCCTCTAATATCATTTTATCTGAGTAGGGTGGTGGATCTATGGTCATTTGTTTCAATAATGTGGTTTCAATTAACCGCTGGACAAGTCCCCTTACACAGGGGATAATGCAACAGCCAATAGCTGTCAAAACTCCTGCTACTATAATTGAGGATGTAAATATGGACATTACAATCCCTTTCCATTTACCAAACCAAGATTTCAACCATCCTGTGATGGAAGTGTCTGCTCCCGAATTTTCTGCCAATTCATTGGCAAGGGTAGTAAGCCCTTGCAATGCTCTTGTTACTGTGCCATCCGGGGCAGTATTGTTACGGATAAAAGTACAACGGTTGCCCAGCATCACGCATACACCACCCTTCTCCACGAGCATCATATCTAATGCTATCCTGTGTTCCCAAGCCATTTTGCTGATGGCATCTAGTTGTTCAGCGATTCCTCTCATCGCATCCTTGGTATAATTAATGAATCTCTGCTGATTATAATAGAAATAATTAATCCAATCCACATTTTTATTGATTGTTACCCACCAGAACAGTAACTCAAACCCTGCAGCAATTTAATTTCTGGCTTTATGTTCATCCGGAACTCCTCTAGGTACCCCAATAGAATCTATGTATACTCTATCATCAAATGAGATTCCTAAGCCTCCTTTACTTCTTCTGGGTATTTGTGATGTTTCTCTTTCAAATGCCAGGGTGAAGGGTATAGCTAATTGAACCAGTGCACAAGTGCCTTCCCAATTAGATGGTAGGGTGGACTGTAAGGTCTTCCCTCCACCGTACCACCAGAGATCTGCCCTGGGGATCTCTAGTCTTGAGCAGTTTTCCATCAAGTCCTTGGTAG
The DNA here is from genome assembly GCF_009819795.1 of Aythya fuligula. Taxonomy (NCBI): domain Eukaryota; kingdom Metazoa; phylum Chordata; class Aves; order Anseriformes; family Anatidae; genus Aythya; species Aythya fuligula. Next base: position 1,280,075 of record NC_045594.1, on the reverse strand, counting down.
CACAAGGCAAATTCTCCCAGATGCCAGGTAGCACTCACACCCTGCCGTGAGAGGCAAGCTGTATGGTTACCTATAGCTGTAGAGAATGCGGGGGAACTGTGATATTGTTATCATGCAAGAAACAGCAAAGAGAGACTTACAGGCCTCATTTCCCCAGGCAGTCTTCTCTTGGTACAATGCAATCATACATCGCATCCCTTGGGAGTCTTTGGTCCACCCCCATGGGAAGGGCACTATCTGGGCAATCGGTCATCCCGAGTCACAAGCATGGCAGTAGCTACGGTTGAGACTCTGGACAGTATATTTGACCCATTCTATCCAGGCATTCACATCCCCATACCCTGTTTAAATCTCAAATGTTTGAACTGCCACATTTCAGAGGGCCTCCTGTTTTCTCTCCTGTTTTCTCCTTGAGTTTCTCCCTTTCTCTGATGGCAAGAGAGGATTGTTTCCATACAGCTATTCTCAATCTGGCTGTTGTGTCTCTCCCAGTTATTTGTTCTTTCTGCTCAATTGTCATTGGGCATTTAAATCTCCACAAGCTAACACCTCACAAGCATCAAACGTGACGGCTTGTGGTACATAACCCTCTGTCACAGTCACCCATATTTTGATGGGGTATCCCGTTTTTGCTATTATCTGGTCATGCCTTTTCCAGGTTACCAATTGACCGAGGCCTTCTCTGAGGCCTAGAATCACTAAAAACAAAATTAGTAATCAATTTTTCCCTGTCATTATTTTTAAACCTTAGGTTTCCAAATTATTATCGATACAAAAATAAGGTGTACACTACTACTATAACAACCCCCCCCTTGGGAGCACTGCAGTTCGCTATAGGTCTGTCCTTTCTCTCAATCACAAGTCACACTCGTTAGTTACCTGTGAAAATAAAAGGTTAGTTTACAATTGTAAGCTCTTATCCTGCTCAGAGTCCACTACGAGATTTTTCTCTTCAATTTCAACTTCCAACAAGTCTTTTGTAGGAACAGCTTCCCAGGTACTAGCGTCGACAGATGCCTTCACTCAAGTATAGTGAGTCCAACCTTTTTCCGCAGTTCTTACGGCTGTTTCAGTGGTCAGTAATTGTCCTTCCCATTCAGGCCGGAGTTGACTCTTTCCAGGTCCGAATCAGGACCCAGTTTCCTGGGTGATGGTGGTGAATGGGGAATTCCAAAGGTGGGGTTTGAGCCAACAACCCACAGGTCCTGAGAGATGACAAAGAAGAGGACAACCCCAGAATACAGTTCGTAAGAAAACTCTCTCGTTTTGAATTGTGGTATCTCATCCCTTCTGCCCAGATAGGGCAATCTGAACAGCGTCTCATATGGTGAAATTCCTATATCCTTTCTTGGTGCTGTTTGAACCTGTAGGAGTAAGCATTTTACCCAAGGAAGTTGGGTTTCTAACAGTAATTTAGTTAATTGCTTCTTTAATGTCTGGTTCATTCGCTCCACCTTCCCAGCAGAGGAGGGGTGCCAGGGGCTGTGAAAATCCCACTCAATCTCTAAGGCCTGCTTTAACCCTTGCAGTAAAGCATACACCCATCCAGTCACGTGGTCAATTAGGACAAACAAGTAACTCAGTAAAGTTTACCTGTATACTTTGGAAAGGTCAAACCCCCGGCTCCTGCCCCCCTCTAGATGGGTTACAGAAGACCTTTTTATTTACCTTTTGACATATGGTACATCCTCTACATACGTGCTTCCCTAAAGTGTATATTCCTGCACAGACATACTTTCTTAGCACAATATCACACATTGCTTGCACCTCCCAATGACTCTTTTGATGTAAAACAGTTAATATTTCACAGAATCACAGAATTTTCTAGGTTGGAAGAGACCTCAAGGTCATCGAGTCCAACCTCCAACCTAACGCTAACAGCCCTCCACTAAACCATATCCCTAAGCTCTACATCTAAGCGTCTTTTGAAGACTTCCAGGGATGGTGACTCCACCACTTCCCTGGGCAGCCTGTTCCAGTGCCTCACAACCCTTTCAGTGAAGAAGTTCTTCCTAACATCTAACCTAAAACTCCCCTGGCTCAACTTAAACCCATTCCCCCTCGTCCTGTCACCAGGCACGTGGGAGAACAGGCCAACCCCCACCTCGCTACAGCCTCCCTTGAGGTACCTAAAAAGAGCGATAAGGTCACCCCTGAGCCTCCTCTTCTCCAGGCTGAACAAGCCCAGCTCCCTCAGCCGCTCCTCGTAGGACTTGTTCTCCAGGCCCCTCACCAGCTTCGTCGCCCTTCTCTGCACCCGCTCAAGCACCTCGATGTCCTTCTTGTAGCGAGGGGCCCAAAACTGAACACAGTACTCGAGGTGCGGCCTCACCAGAGCTGAATACAGGGGGACGATCACCTCCCTAGCCCTGCTGGTCACGCTGTTCCTGATACAAGCCAGGATGCCGTTGGCCTTCTTGGCCACCTGAGCACACTGCTGGCTCATATTCAGCCGACTATCCACCATCACTCCCAGGTCCTTCTCTGCCTGGCAGCTTTCCAACTATTCCTCTCCCAGCCTGTAGCTCTGCTTGGGGTTATTGCGCCCCAGGTGCAGGACCCGGCACTTGGCCTTGTTAAACTTCATGCAGTTGACCTCAGCCCATCGGTGCAGCCTATCCAGATCCTCCTGCAGAGCTTTCCTACCCTCAAGCAGATCGACACACGCACCTAACTTGGTGTCATCTGCGAACTTACTGAGGGTGCACTCGATGCCCTCGTCCAGATCATCGATGAAGATATTAAAGAGGACTGGCCCCAGCACCGAGCCCTGGGGGACCCCACGAGTGACTGGCCTCCAACTGGACTTGGCTCCATTCACCACGACTCTTTGGGCCCGGCTATCCAGCCAGTTTCTAACCCAACGAAGCGTGCGCCAGTCCAAGCCAAGAGCAGCCAGTTTCTTGAGGAGAATGCTGTGGGAGACGGTGTCAAAAGCCTTGCTGAAGTCAAGGTAGACCACATCCACAGCCTTTCCCTCATCCACCCAGCGCGTCACTCTGTCATAGAAGGAGATCAGGTTCGTCAGGCATGACCTGCCTTTCATAAAGCCATGCTGACTGGGCCTGATCGCCTGCTTCCACTGCAAGTGCTGCATGATGACTCTCAGGAGGATCTGCTCCATGAGCTTCCCTGGCACTGAGGTCAAACTGACAGGCCTGTAGTTTCCCGGGTCTGCCCTCCGGCCCTTCTTGTAGATGGGCGTCACGTTTGCTAGCCGCCAGTCGATTGGGACCTCCCCCGATCGCCAGGACTGTTGATAAATGATGGACAGTGGCTTGGCCAGCTCCTCTGCCAGTTCCCTCAGTACCCTTGGGTGGATCCCATCCGGCCCCATCGACTTGTGCACATCTAAGTGCCGTATTTGCCTCATTATCACTTTATTCAGCATTTCTCTCCCATCAGGGAGTATCCATTTTCCTTCAGACTTCATGGCTCCTGATTCCTTAAAAAATCATTCTTTTAAAACTTTTTAGTTCTTTCTTAATTTTCAGCAATTCCCTGAATCCTCTCTGGATTTATTCTTCATTTTCCCTCAGACATTAGATGCCTTAAATACCTGACTTCTCTTTCTCCATATTGTAACTTTTTTTTTTTTTTTTTTATTAATACTCCCAAGCCCTGCTTTCCCAGAAAGTTGAATAGCTTGTTAGTAGCTTTCTTCACAACTCTTTTCTCCTGTCCTGACAATAGAAAACGATCCACATATTTGTTAACATTAATACCTCCTTGGGAGGTTGTAATTGCTCCAAAATCTTTTGTTATTTAAACTGACCCAAATAGATAGGTGGCCCTGTAAACCCCTGAGGTAAAATTGTCCACCTATATTGTTGCTTCCGCCCCCATTTCAGGGTCTTTCCAGTCAGAGGTGAATATATCTTTGCTCTCAGGGCCTGAGAGCACTCCATTAATAATTACTCCATTAACTGTTATTCCAGTCTAACAATTTCTAGTTGAATGCCCAATTTAATCATCAAATCCCTTCCCAACAAGTTAGCCTCTGCCTTGGATACATACAATAATTGCCCAGCGACCATTTTATTCCCTAGTCTCAGCTTGGTATCCCCCAAAACTGGCACTGTTATCCCAGCCCCTTCTACCCCCATCACTTTTTAGGGTTTCATTAGTTAATTTAATCCCTGATATTTAACAAGTCAATAATGACCTAGCTACCCCAGTGTATTGGGTTTGATGGCAAGGTTTGGGGGCTGTGAGTGGGGGGGTGGGAAACTGCAGTGGCAGCCCTCGTGAGAAAAACCCAGAAGCCTCCCCGTGGCAGATAAGGGACAATTTCATCTGGCCCCAAAGGGGCCCACTGCTGCCCAGAGCCAAGCCATGAGCAATACAGTCCCTGCCTCTGTGAGAGCACATCCAGGAAAACAAATAAACAAAGAAACAAACAAAAACCTGCTGCTCAACAGCAGTTGGGAGAGCGAGAAACCCCCCCGCAGACACCAAAGTCAGTGCAGAAGGAGGGGGAGGAGGCGCTCCAGGCGCTGGAGCCGAAGCCCCCCTGCGGCCGCTGGAGAGGCCCCTGGTGGAGCAGGCTGTTCTCCCCTCCCCGATGCTTGGGAAACTGACCAAACACCACAGCAAATATGCAAATATACCATAACTTCTAGACTGTTACTTAGATAATGCCTACATCCTCTTTCCCTGCTCATTCAACTTCAAACAGCTCTGTTAAATACTACATGCCACACCTTTAACACCTTCAGCAACCCTTTTAACACTTCCTTCATCTTTCTCCAGACTGTACTTTTCTAATACCAGCACCAAAGGCTCAGTCAGGGTCCAACTTAATTCCATACCTTTTCCCTCCAAGATACTGAAACAACATATCAATATAGCATATTTCATCCCATTTTCCTTCTTTCCTCCTTCTTCCACTCCAGATATTCCTATTCGAAGTGGCCAGCCTGGCCACACTTAAAACATCTTATCAAAGCCTGTCTCTGCTAGGACTCGGGCCACAACACAGGCAGCCTTCTTTGCCTGCCATTCCTTCATCTCTCTTCCTCTCCTTTCCATCCTGGCCCTGACTCCCCCTGAAGATTTTCTTCATCTTTCTCCAACCCTCTGCCTCACTCCCCGCTGCACTGTCAATACCATTAGTTTCGATCTCTTTTTTTTTTTTTTTTCCTTCTTATCTCCCCTCCAGACACACCCCTCCAGGGCCTCCCGCAGGAGGGTCCCCCAGTGACTGTTCACTACATTCCCCCACCTTCTGAAGCATTTTCTGCATATTTTGCAAGGCTTTAATCACACAATGAACTTTCAAGAGCCCTTGGGATACTGGGTCATCAGGTCTCATCCCCAAGTACTTTCTCATTCTGACCCCAAGTCTCTCATATGATTTCTGTGTTGCGCACTATTATTATTCCAGCCAGGATTGGCAAGTGGGTATTTCTGCCCTGCCGGTATTACCCCTGGTCCTGGAGGATGAGCTCTTTCCCATTCTTGTATAGCAGCTCTCCTCCTGATCATTCCCATTTCTTTCCCTGTAAACAACATACTTATAGACATAATTCCCTCCCCCAAGAGTATAAATCAGGTCGTAGGAACTGGTCTAATTGTTCAACTAGGCTGTTGGGGTCCTCGAATAAAGACTTCCTCTCCTTCTTAAAAGTCCTAACCTCTCTGCTGGTAAGGAGGAGGGGGTAGTTCACCTAAGAGGATACACAGTTAGTGTTAGTACTGTTAGTATCAGGGAAGGCAAAATTCTCAATATATCTTCTACCTTGTTCTAATTCTTGCCAGAGCCTAGAGTATGATACTTCTTTAGGGACAGTGTTAATTACAGTCCCTGTCTCCCTTCCTGGAGTGACTGCTGCTGCCACGGGTACAATATTAGGATTATAGGGAGCATAATTTGGCTCCTTCTCTGAAAAAGGAATCTTATTGTTTACACATAAATTTAAAGCCTGAATTTTCATCAGACCCGTATTTTGGCCAAAATACTGCTGTTTCCTTAATTGGTTCTTTTGTCCAGACTGATACACAATATTTAACCTTTTTTTAATTATTTTTCTTTTACAATCCCTCTAATTTTGGGATTATGTTTCCAATTTCTTATCATTCTTCAGGAAGAACTCTTGGTAGGCACTCCCCCAGGGATATCTCCCTGTCCCCTGTAACTCATATTTTCCCATTTTTCCTAACCCTCGCCAGTATGTGCTACAGAATTTTCCCTTCTGCAGTGTACCACACACCAACGTACTGAAAAATGGGGGTGTACCGCCAAGCACTTCCCCGTGCCAGCGTTACCGCACACCTATGAGTTTACCAGATTCCCTGGAACTCGTACTTCCCATCTTTCCTAACCCTCGCCAGTATGTGCTACAGAATTTTCCCTTCTGCAGTGTACCACACACCAATGTACTGAAAGATGGGGGTGTACCGCCAAGCACTTCCCCGTGCCAGCGTTACCGCACACCTGAGTTTACCAGATTCCCTGGTGTACTTCCAAGCACTTCCCCGTGCAAGGATTACCGTACACCAGATTCCCCTGGTGTAGTGCCAGCACTTCCCCGTGCAAGGGCTTACCATACACCAGATCACCCGACCCCCAAGGCAATACTTAATATTTCTTACCTTGGTCTGTGCACAGAGTTACCGGATCGATTCTTAAAAACCCGGAGTGCCTACCTTCTTCCTTTCCCCACTACTTCACGGATCCTGCCTCTTTAACCAGTCTCGGGCCCTCTGTCAGCTTTCCGCAGAACCGCCACCGTCATGCACAGGACCGCTGAAATCAGCGGGGCATGCCTTCCTGCTGCTGCGGCGGTGGGGCTCCCCAGTAGGTGACTGGATCCCGGACGAGCCCCCAAATTGTGAGAAACACTCCGTAGCCAATAACTTAGGCTCAGGCGAGGATCTCAGTGAAGTAGTAATTTATTCGCGATTGCAATGGCGGGCGCCCCACAAGCAGGAGAGAGCGCATCTACTAGTTCCAAAACACAGTTTATATACCTTTTGATGGCAGGACCCTCCCCTGTTTCCCCACTGAGTGGGTAATCCAGATTCACAATCTATCTGATGCTTCACAAACAATGCATGGCCTTCAGTCGCCGGCCTGTTAAATTTCAAATTTCTTTTGACATTTTTACTGCTTGAAGTGGTAATGTTTCTTCACTTATCTGACTTGACACCGTGATTTTCACCTAATTGTCCTAAGGAGTCTGATTGTCTGCATTTTACAAGGTCGCCTGCTAAACTTTCTTATCACTGTAAGCATATCTCAGTACCACATTCCCTCCTTCTAAACAATGTAACTCTGCAAAAACAACATTTCTATTCCCACACTTTGTTTCAATTTCCACGCAATCCTTTTTACTGCAGGTTTTTACTATCTTTTCCTAATCTCCTTCCCAAATGTCCCAATTCTCTGGGATTAAACTCTTTTTCCCACATACAAACTTCACTATTTCAAATTATTAACGAGCCCCGTTTCAATCATAAATCCACGGAACTTCAGGAAAACAGCTGAAGCACGCAGCCTTCAGTCTTCTAGACAAACATTACCACCTTCTCCACAAAAATTTACATTTCAACAGGACCGAATTTCAAGCCAAATGCCAATTTTTCTCATGCACTTTTTTAGTAAGCCCATACAAAACAAGGAATCACTCCTGTGTATCCGTCAATATGGGGGTTTAAAAGGTATTGAGGCCTAAATAAATTCGCTCCCCCCCCTTCTTACCAAATTCCCAGGGCTCAAACCCGAACCACCAAAGAAATGAATCTCTCAGTTCTGCTTTGATAATCAGTCAACCCCCTTCCCCCCCCCGCCAGTACTTGGGAAACTGACCAAACACCACAGCAAATATACCAACACTTCTCAACTGTTAGTTACTTAGATAATGCTCCCGCCTTTTTCTTGTCACACTCAAAGCATTTAAGAGCAAAAATAGGATCACAAGATACACCGCCAGGCCCATATATTAGGCACCACCACTCAAAACTTTAATAAAACAGCACTTCTTTTCAGTCTGTCACGTACTTTGTTCGTCTCCGCCCACTCCCCTCGCGGAGAACACGGAACTGTGGATCGGGACTCCGCACTCGTTTTGCAGCGACGCTGCGTCTCACTCACACAGCACAATCACACAATCACACAGAGAGGCCTCTAGCACATCTCATTCATACCACAAGAATATAATTTAGAATGATAACCAACCAAACAAGTATTGTCTCTGACTGTGTTCTTCATGGAGTGACTTATTCCACTTTGTTTCAAACCCTTCCACTTACACAAATACTTTCAACACAAAATACCTGGACATTTAAGAATAAGACATACAATTATTAACACTCCAGTTAGTATCCCTCCAGCAGCTGAAAACATACCGTTTGTCCGCAGCCTCAGGAGATCTTTGTCTGCTCCTGCAGTGAGCGGCTGAGAGTGGAGTCCCCTCCAAGCAAAACGCTCAGGGTGCACCTAGGGGCATCTGCTCTGCAGCCGATCCTGCAGCTGAGCAGAGTGTCTCCTGCCTGGCTCACCAAAATGACTCACAGAAAACTGACTCCACAATCAGTAAGATTGTAAAGTAGGTATGTTTACTCAGTTCTGGGCGGCACGTGGGGGTAGTCCTGCCAAAGTCGTGCACGCCTAATGTGACAACTTGCTTTGGTTATATCTAGTAAAGAGTTACATATACATGAAGTTTCCCAACACTCCTATACATATGCATAACCTGTCCCTTTGTGAACAGTCCTCCTTATCTCAGACCCCTTGGTTAAAGTCCAAACCATGAGGTTGTTTTGATCTGGTTCTCGGGGTCCAAGAGGCTCCTGTTATTTGGAGGTCTAAGCGCAGCACAGGCACAGTACATCACAAATGTAGCACATACTCATTCTTAATCAATTGCTCTCTAATTTCTAATTCCAATGTTTCAGCTGCAGCATACTTGCTCTCTTCCGGATCCACGGGTATTCTACTATTAACATTAATGTTCAAAGCCTGACAGACCCTGTCCACCATGGACCCAAATATCAACCAAAATACATGGGGTCTTAAAGGTTCTTTTGGTGTTTCTATCATATAATACTGGACCATTTTTAATTTACTCTTTCATTTTCTGGGGCCCCTATTGTTCCAATTTCTAATCATTATTCCTAATGGACTTTCTGGTAATTTGCTCCCTTTCTCTGGTCCTTGGTCTTCAATTCTGTCTGACCCATCTAGGAATTTTACTATGGCAATTCCCACAGCCCTTGGTTACCTTAGTAAGAGTGTCTTGCAGGGGGTTTAGGACCTATCACCCATCCACGAATCCTATAGGAATCACTTCCTTCACTGGCCAAGTCCCTCACGGGAGATTGGAACCGCGGTTAGAAGACCTCCACACTGACTTCGGAAGTCTAAGTTACACTCTTACACACAGGCAACCGAATCCCACCCAACCAAACGGTATACTCCTTAAACACTTATGACTCCGTCGTCTTCGTTCGGATCTTTGCGCGCAGAATTACGGGCAAAATACAGTGCTGCAGCCAGCAAGGGAGCTCATAAAAAAATCAAATTATTTGCTTACCTTTATTCAGGTTCAAGATGGCATTAGTCCCGACCTGACTCAAACAGGAGCCACTAAATGGTGGGGTGCCTCTCCTAGATCAAATCAGAATACAGGAACCAAAGCCATCCCGGACGATCCCCCATTTGTAATAAATGGCTCAGTCTTCAAAATAGGACTATAATCAAAGTTTACAATTTATTAAAGGAATAGAGGTAAGCAAACAGTGCTGGGTGCGCCGGGAGTCTCTGCTCCACCAAGATGCACACCAGTTACATCAAGCAGCTGTTTTTTATGCTCCTAGGCTGATACATATTCATTACTACTTCTAAAAAAAAACCAGGGTTATTATAATTAGTTTCTGGAATCCAAACCCTCCTACTGGAGCATGCGTATCAGTCTCCGGTGGTCCCTCTGGGGGTCTCTCGTGCTGACTCCCCAGATATCAGAGACTTCAAGGAAAAGCCTACAAATACATTTCCCTTCAAGCTCTCTATTGACACGAATTGCTAAAACATTCCTTTGCAAGATACAAGAACTATATACATTAACCACTCTGTTTTTCTTAGACTTGTGGTTATACAAGGGTATGTAAGACAGAAGGTCACATTCATCATACCATGTTGCCCTAGCACTGTTCCATACTGACACAAATCAGATGAACATATCTCACAGTAGTATGGGTGCCATGTAGGTTGTTCAGCCTGAGGGTGTCAGGGCTAGGGGAAATGCCCTCTGTGTCCCAACAGGGCTCTGGGACCAGCCAATGCAGTTTATAGCATGAGAGGTCAACTGATGACAGCACATAAACATTTGATTCCAAATTAACAGGATATTCCTGTTCTCAAAAGCTGCTTGTCCTCTTGGAGCTTGTGGCTGTGTTATTGTAAATTAGTCAACAGTGAAGGAGCACAAATAGTACTTAAACTGTCATCCAAGTATGAAAATGGGTCAGATAAAAATGGCAAGTCACAGCTCACTTAGCAAGAGGTTAGTCACTAAACATCTCACGTTGTCACTAATGTCTTGTCGGATCTGTAGCATTCAGAGCGAAGTTCCAAATGATAACAACAATTTGAAGTTTTTGTCTAGTAATATACAGTCAAAAACCTTGCCTATAATTCCAAAAGGTTAGACCAGTTAATCTAGAAACTGGCTACAATTTACGTTATGGGTTTTCTCACACTTCTTCACAGCAGCTCATGGAAAAAACAACAACTTTAGTCTGGCTTCTTGGAGGAGCTTGAGTTGTTGGTGATTCTGCCTAGTGAGCTTGCAGGGTGCTTGAAAAGTTTTTGTCCTAAAACACTATAAATGCTACACGTAAGTGACAGATGTAAAGTACAGATGGAGGACCATGGAATAAGTTTGTGGCCCCTCACTGGAGTGATCACAAATCAGACTGGATCCAGTTAGATTGCCTTGTTTGAAAAGTCAGAATTGCTACACTCAATATTCTTGAGCTATTTCACTGTGTTTTGTTTAAAGCGGATCACCTGGACCGCTTTGTCCTTGTGACCACTTCTGTCCAAATGTTACTTTTCACTTGTATGTCAAAACTTTTTTTGTTTCTTAGCTGCTCTAGAGCTGGGTCATTTTAAAACTTGCTTTGAATATAACAAAAACTGATGGCTCCTTCTATAGAGGCATAACAGAACGCAACATTCAGGAGAGCTTCAATTTCTGGTTGTGTAGGCAGTGTTGTCATGAGGGAAGCTAAGATGCTGGAATATTAACTTCAAGATCTGCTTAGCAATTGGAATGTTTTAAAATATAGTTATGGACTAGAATATTCTTTTAAAAATAATAAAACTGAAGCAATGAAGTCTAGGCATATTCAGTGTGTTTCTTATCACGCAACTTCCTTTGTATTGAGTCAAATTGTGTGGTTGGGGTAGCAGAGAAAGAGTAGCTGCCACATACAGAAACATGAGATTTAACTGAATGCATCAAATTTGTAAGGTTCTTGATACAATTTCTTCTTGTGATCTTAGGGCCTTTCAGTTATCTCGACGACGTCCCATTTAAGATAGGAGACAAATTTAAAACCTCTTCGAAGGTTGGATTACCCATTGGTTTCTGCCTGCCTGATTCTTCTCAGCTTGTCAGAGAAGCCCAGGTAAGGATGGTTTGTGCACTTCTGCTCTTTCCTCTGTGACCCTAGGTCTTCAACATGTGATGCTGTGAACTATATTTTGTTCAGGTGTTAGTCTTCACCGTGCTATACTGTTATTTCATAGTCTGCTAGAATGTAGAGGAAGATAATATTGTAAGCCATGCAAAAAGTTTGTACTACTTATCACTATAAAAAGTCTGATGGCATTTATTTTAATGTATCTACTCCAAAAAAAAACACAGTGTTCTTGTGTAACAGATAAAGGTTTAAATGCTACCCTGACATTGCTAAACTAAGTTGTATTTTTAAGAGGAAAGATGGTAAGAATTGAAACACCAATGCTATGGCATACCCTCAAACAGGGTTCTACAAGTATGAACATATTCTGTGCTATCTCTGTTTTCCAGCCAAGCTGGGGTTCAAATACAGTACGCCTGGTTGGATTGCAATGCCTCAAATAAAATGATGTGATCATGTAGGCTATGCCTTGCACAGAACTACTTGGCTTTTTTTACAGTTCTGGTGGGAGCTATTCAAAATAGTAAAAGTGCATGGAGGCTAAATTGACCAAAGCCATGTACCTAGTATTTCATGCGTCTAAACATGTGTGTTTGTAAGTATACAGCTATGATAGCTCTGCTCAGATGGCAAAGTGTGGAATGAATAGTGCCCAGCACTTCTGCCAGTGAGTTGTGTTTCAAAATCACCTTGTTGATAAATTGCATGTCCCATCTCTTAGAGCTAAGGGAAGGGAAAACTACTTAGTATAGAGTTGAGATAGGTCTCCAGGTTCTCTCTGGAGCCTGCTATGGGATGGATAGCACAGTGTGAGTCCCAGAAAAGCCCAGCAGAGGCGTAGCAAACCTTCCGACTTGTTGCTCTTCAGAGCTAGGATAGGATGTCTTATTACCCCTTCGGTTATGTGACATCATCCTGGCAAGCAGGCTGTAATTCTTGTGAGTCACAGGTAGGTTACACCCTGGACTTAGCTTTGTAGGCTGTGTTCTCTGAATGTTTTGTCATGATATGGAGGGCACTAAGGGTGTTTGGTCTCTGTAAGATATTAAAGCTTCACATATATTTAGTGTGTTCAGAATTTTGTCCTCTCAGTCAGGCTACCAGAATGGCCTGTGCGCTGGTAGTGAGTAGCTTATCTAAATGTCTTATGTGCTAACCCAACTCTGAAGGAGCTGATGTCAAATGAGAAAAGCTTGTGGGATCCAGTCATGCCAAGAACAGTGGCAAAATCTGCTACTATTGAAAGTTGTTCTCAGAGTAGCCAGCACATCCCCTTTGGCTGGTGAGTCCTTAGCACAGGTATGAGAATGCTGATACCTCTCCAACCAGTGGGTCTAAAGTTAGTGTCAGGTCCCTTAGGAATCTTTTAGGGGGAACTGATAAATACATTAATGCTCTTTGGAGGCAAAAGTTACTCTGCTGTAGTATTGAATGCCTTGTTCAGTGGCGCCAGATCTGGGTGTGACTGTCTATCACGCATGACATCGCTGTCACTAACACTTCAGGCTTCCACTTATGAGAAACATCTCAAATAATTTTCTTCAGACAGGATCTTCTGTGAAGCTATTTCATTTGTGATTGCAATGGTTGGCGTCCTGTCAATCAGGAGTGCATTTTAGTAAACAAATCATAACCTTTTATTCCCCATTATCCAACACCTGATCACCTCCGATGTTTCCTCATTGGCTGAGTACTACAGGTTCACAAGCTACTCGACGCTCCTCTATACCATATATGTACAATTTTTCTTTTTTTCAACCCTTTAATTTCTCCTTTCTTATGCTTTGAGAACTTGTGATCTTTGTTTTACTGTTCTCAAACTGCTCATCCTGTTTTTCTCAAGCTTCTGCCTTATTTTGGAACAGTGAGGCCTCCTGCTGTCCACTTATCTACTTTTCTACATTTCTCCTTATTATGACTACACAACTACCTTTGAATACAGAAGGTTAGTTTTCTACTGCAAAAACACAACTTTGTTCCTCACAATTCCCCCCTCTTCTTTTCTTACTCCTCTTGTTGTTTTTGTACCTCTTCACATACCGCACTCTTGAGCTTTTCCAACATTGAGGTGCAATATTCTTCTTCGGATGTCACGGGAGATGATAGATATACAATGCCATTATTATTACAATACAAACAAACAGTTGTTTGATCCAATTCTATTCAGGTAACTGCGAAATTAGCTTCTCCCAAATGTTTCTAAATCCCCAGAAAGTGTCATCTTGAGCCACTCTACGTAGGATCTTGTTTTGCTTTTTTTCCCCCCGAATATTTTTGAGATCAGTCAAATCCGTCCCATTTGATCTACATATATACAGCAACTAGTATTAATTATAGTGCACACTCCTCCTTTTGAGGTTATTAATAAATCTAATGCTATTTGATTCTAGAGTACTATTTTTGCAAACTTATCAAACTTATTTTCTAGTTCTTCAATATATTTACAATATTTTTGTATTTGGAGATATTTACAATGTTTTTTTCTAATTCAATCACCCCTAAACAAGATAAAAAACACTTTGCAAAACTGTGAAATGCTAGAGAATTTTACTAAAGGATTATCTGGAATCCGCTTAATTCCACGTGTGGTCTCAAGGGGGCTTCGGCTTTGTGGGTGTTCAATAATAGTTACATTTGGAATTATTGCCTCCAGGGTGCAATCTCCCTTCCATCCTAGGGGCAACACCTTCCTGGATTTATTGCCACATAGCCAGTACCACCCCTTGATATTTGGAACAGGCCTTCTGGTTACAGGATTCTCATGTTGTATCTGGTGTGCACTATGTATATTAGCGTTCCCGTAGCTGCCATATTCGGTATACAGTATAGATTATTCCCTACTTCATGGATATTTCCACACCCAGGGTCAGTAATATTGCCTCCTGAGTTTTCTATCATTGTTTAAAAGGCACCTTTGATAACACAGTATGTTGTAGCCAGGACTATGCGTAGGGAGCTCAACTTCAAAATCTATTCCTTCCCGGGACTGAGTAAGATCTGTCATTTTTAGAAATCTAGAGAATCCAGACAGAGTTGCTGCTGGAAATAGCAATCAGGGACAAGGCGTTTTCAGTCTTTCTAGGCATCTGGGTACAAATCCAACAATTATTTCACTTGAGAGATGTTCTGGATTAATTGGAAATGCCGAACTTTCCCTCCATCCTATCACTAATCCACTGAGAACAGGTATTACTAAGATGAACTTAAAATACATCATTTCTATATGTATATATACACCCCTATAATAATTAAGAAATAATAATTAAGAAACAATAAAAATCACAAACTGATAAGGATTCTTCTGGTGGGGATCGAATATCCCCCTTTCTTTTTCTCCCACTTCCAGGGAGTGTTCCCTGGAAACACTCCAATTCTGTGTAATTCAATCCCTTTTGCTCAATAATTCATTAAGAATTCTTCTAAGGAGAAGTTAAAGGTTTACAATAGATACTTTCAACAGTTTTAACCTTAAAAGTCTTTGTTAATGCAGTCTCTCAGGTATCAGGGTTAACTGATGCTTTTATCTAGGAATGAGTCCACCCTTTCTCAGCTGTTCTTACTGTTGTCTCAGTAGTCAGGAGCACTTGGAACAGTCCGTTCCACTCAGGTTGCAGCTTCGATTCTGCAGTTTGCATCAGATCCCAGTCTCCACGGGTCCTGAGAGATGACAAAAAGGATGACAGCCCGAGTATATAGTTCTTAAGAAAAGCATCTTTTGTCTCAATTTGAGGTAATCCATTCCCTTTGTCCAGGTACAGCAATCCAAATAGTATTTCATATGGTGAAACTCCCACATCTTTTCTTGGTGCAGTTTGAATTCGGAGAAGTGCCAAAGGTAAGCACTTTGTTTGGGGAAGCTGAGTTTCCAGAACTTAGTCAATTGCTTCTTTTCTGTCTGCTCCACCCTTCCAGAAGAGGAAGGATGCCAAGGAGTATGAAATTTCCACTTCATTCCTAGAGCCCTTGCAATATTTCTGACATAAAGTGATTTCCTTGATCAGAGTCAATATTTTCAACAATTCCATACCTGGGAGTTCTTAGAATTACTTTAGTTACTATGTTCACAGTAGCAGATACTGAAGGGAAAGCTTCCACTCACCCTGACAAATGATCGACCAAGACTAATAAGTATTTACATCTACCTACTCTAAGGAGCTCTGTAAAATCTACCTGTACATTTTGGAAGCATTGAATTCATGATTCTCCCCCCCCCCCTTGGGCTGACTGTGGATAATTTTCCTATTTACCTTTTGACATATTATGTAACTGCTGCATACTTGTTCAGCCACAGTATATATATATTCCTACGCATACATATTTCCATAGCACAGCGTCACATATTGCTTGAGTTCCCCAATGACCCTCTTGATGTAAAACTGTTAATATTTGCCTCATTAGCACTTTATTCATCATTTTTCTCCCCTCAGGGAGTATCTATTTTAGTTCAGATTTTGTGACTCCTAATTCCTTAAAAACCTCTTTCTCTTAAAACTTTTTACTTCTTTTTAGTTTTGGGTAGGGGTAGCTCAACAATTCCCTCAATCTTCTCTGGATTTTCTCTTCATTCCCCCCCAGACAGTAGATGCCCTAAGTACTTGACTTCTCCTTCTATATATTGTAATTTTTTTTCCAATACTCCCAAGCCTTGTTTTCCCAGAAAGTTGAATAGTTTGTTAGTGTCGTCTTTCATGATTGTTTTCTCTTGTCCTGACAATAAAAGATCATCCACATATTGTAACATTAACACTTCCTTTGGAGGTTGGAATTGCTCCAAAATTTCTTCTAGAACGTGCCCAAATAAATTGGTGGCCCTGTAAAGCCCTGAGGTGAAATTGTCCATCTGCATTGCTGCTTCCGCCCCATTTCAGGGTCTTTCCACTCAAAGGCAAATATATCTTTGCTCCCAGGGTCTGAGAGCACCCCATTAATAACACCGTTATTCCAGCCTGACAATTTGCTATTTGAATGCCCATTTTCATTATTAAATCCTTTCCCAACAAGTTAGTCCCTGCCTCGGGTGCATACAATAATTGCCCAATGATCTTTTTATCCCCTAGTCTCAGCTTGGTGTCCCCAAAAAGTGGCACTGTTATTCCAGCCCCTTCTACCCCTATCACATTTAGGGTTTCATTAGTTAATTTAACCCTTGATACTTTACAGGCCAGTAATGACCTAGCTGCCCCAGTGTATTGGGTTTGCATGGCAAGGTTCTGGTAGTGGGGGGGCTGCAGTGGGAAGAATCCAGCAGCTGCCCCAGGTTAGATAAGGGCCAGTTTCAGCTGGCTCCAAAGGGGCCCACCACTGCCCAGAGCCAAGCCATGAGCAATGCAGTTTGTGCCTCTGTGAGAGCGCATCCAAGAAAAGGAGAACTGCTGCACAACAGCAGCTGGGAGAGTGAGGAGTGAGAAACCTCCCAGCAGACACCAAGGTCAGTGCAGAGGAGGGGGGAGTGCAGTGCAGAGGTGCTCCAGGTGCCAGAGCCGAAGCCCCCACCACGGCCTCCTTCTTCCACTCCAGATACACCTATTTGAAGTGGCTAGCCTGGCCGCAGTTAAAACATCTTCTCAAAGCCTGTCCTTGCTAGGATTCAGGCTGCAACACAGGTAGCTTTCCTTGTCTGCCATTCCTTCGTCTCTCTTCCTCTCCTTTCCATCCTGGCCCTCTATCTCTAGCCCTCTGCCTCACTACCCAGTACGCTGTGAATACCATTAGTTTCGTTCTCGGCTTTTCCTTCTCTTCTCCCCTCTTGGTGTACACCTTCATACTACCTGCACTGTTCACTCCATCCTCCCACCTTCTGGAGCTTTTTCTGTGTATCTGGCCAGGCTTTAATGACAAAATGAACTTTCAAGAGTCCTTAGGCTACTGGGTCCTCAGGTTTCATCCCCGAGTACTTTCTAATTCTGTCCCAGAGTCTCTCATATGATTTCTATGTCATGCATTGTTATTATTTCAGATGGGTAAGCGGATATTTCTGCTCTATTGGAATTACTCTTGGTCAGAGGGGGTGGGGGAGTGGGGGTGGTGTTAGTTCTTTCCCATTCTTCCATAGCTGCCTGGCAAATCATTCCCCTCCTAAACATTCTTCTCCAGTGAATAACATACTCAAGATTGACATTTTTCCCCCCAGGAATACAAACTAGGCCTTATAGACGCATTTGACTGTTCTGCTAGGCCCTCAATTAAAGACTTAATTTCCTTCATAAAACTCCTAACCTCTCTGCTGGTAAGGGAGGAGTGGCACTGGCCCTGCATGGCCAGAGGCCCCACCGGGACACCCCCCCCCCTCTGCTCCCGCTGCTCCGCACTCCCTGGCACGACTTCTCCAGCTTGGTGTCCCCAAAAAGTGGCACTGTTATCCCAGTCCCATCTACCCCTATCACATTTAGGGTTTCATTAGTTAATTTAACCCTTGATACTTTACAGGCCAATAATGACCTAGCTGCCCCAGTGTATTGGGTTTGCATGACAAGGTTCTGGTACTGGGGGGGCTGCAGTGGTAGCCCCTGTGAGAAGAATCCAGCAGCTGCCCCAGGTTAGATAAGGGCCAGTTTCAGCTGGCTCCAAAGAGGCCCACCGCTGCCCAGAGCCAAGCCATGAGCAATGCAGTTTAAATCTCTATGAGAGCACATCAAAGTAAAGGAAAAGAAAACTGCTGCACAACAGCAGCTGGGAGAGTGAGGAACCTCCCAGCAGACACCAAGGTCAGTGCAGAGGAGGGGGGGGTGCAGTGCAAAGGTGCTCCAGGTGCCAGAGCCGAAGCCCCCACCGCGGCCCACAGAGAGGCCCCTAGTGGGGAAGGATGACCCCCTCCCACAGCCCATGGTGTACCACGGCAGAGCAGATGTCCATGCAGCAGCCTGTGGAAAGGAGCCCATCCAGGAGCAGGTGATGGGGGTGGGGTGGGGGGGTGGACCCCAGGGGGTCCCAAGGTGGACCTACTCACTCCTGACAAATAGACCCCACGGCACAGACCCACACCTGGAGCAGCTCCCAAAGAGCCCATTTCTCGCTGCCCATGGAGAAACTCACGCAGGACCAGCCCAGGAAGGTCAGCACACCACGAGAGGAACCCCACACCAGAGCAAGGGGGACGGAGTGGTGGAAACGAAGCACCATGGGCCGACTGCAGCCCCCACTCCTGGCCCCCTGTGCCACTCAGGGCAAGGAAGAGGTGGAAGAGAGTGGATGGGGGGAAGGTGCCCCCAGCTTGTTTCTGTTTCTTACCGCTCCAGCCCATCAGCAATAGGTAATAAATTTTATTTATCTTCCTATGCTAAGTCTGTTTTGCCCACAATGATAATTGTAGAGTAATCCCCATTGAGGTACACTTTGAGGAACCCTTGAGGTATACTTTTTCCTTTATCAGGGAACTAGCTTTCCGAGAAGCCCCGACTCCCCTATTCTGAATTTAGAACAGCAGTCTTTCCTCCTTCTTCCACTCCAGATACTCCTACTTGAAGTTGCCGGCTGTACTGGGTCTGGCTGGGATGTTAACTTTCCCTGCAGCAGCCCATACAGTGCTGTGCTCTGCACTTGTAGCTAGAACAGCAGTGGTATCACACCAGGGTTGTGTCTGCTGCTGAGCAGTGCTGGCACATCAGGACTCTCTCTAACCCTTCTAGGGGGTGGACAAAAAAGTGAGAAGAGAAACATCTCCAGGGCAGCTGACCTAAACCAACCAAAGGGATATTCCATACCATGTGATGTCACACTCAGCAATAAAAGGTGGAAACAGGAAGAAGAGGGGAGGGGTGGGCTCTCGTTGTGAAATCGTCGGTCCTCCTCCTGAACACCAGCTACGTGCGTTGAGGCCCTGATTCAAGGACGTGGTCAAGCATCGCTCATTTGTGGGAAGTAGAGAGTAATTTCTTTCCTCTGCTCTTCCATATAGCCTTTATTTATTTTTTTTTCCCTTTTGCCCTCCATTTTCCACTTTTCCTTTTTTTTCCCCTTTAGTTAAATTGTTTAGTTAATAATAATATTTCCTTAATAATTTTTTCCCTTTAATTAAATTATCCTTATCTCAACCCGTGAGTTGTTCTTTAATTTACTTCTTCCCCTCCTCATCTAAGGAGGGGGGAATGAGAGAGTGGTTGTGGTGTTTAGCTGCCTAGCATGGTAAAACCACCACACCGGCCTGGCCACACTTAAAACATCTTCTCAAAAAGCCTGTCCTTGCTAGGATTAAGGCTGCAACACAGGTAGCTTTCCTCATCTGCCATTCCTTCTTCTCTCTTCCTCTCCTTTCCATCCTGAGCCTGATTTCTCCCAAAAGTCCCTCTATCTCCAACTCTGCCTCACTACCCGGTATGCTGTGTTCGCTCTCTGCTTTTCCTTCTCATCTCCCCTCCTGGCATACACCTTCATGCTACCTACGCTGTTTACTCCATCCTCCCATCTTCTAGAGCTTTTTCTGTATATCTGGCCAGGCTTTAATCACAAAACAAACTTTCAAGAGCCTTTGGGCTACTGGGTCCTCAAGATTCATCTCCAAGTACTTTCTCATTCTGACCCCGAGTCTCTCATATGATTTCTGTGTTGTGGGTTGTTATTATCTGTTGTGGTTTAACCTGGCCAGCAGCTAAACACCACACAGCTGTTCGCTCACCCTCCCCCCTCCCTCTCTGGGATGGGGGAGAGAAACAGGAAAGTGAAGTCTGTGAGTTGAGATAAAGACAGTTTATTAAGATAGAAAAAATAATAATAACAACAATAATAATAATAGTACTACTACTAATAATGTGTACGAAACAAGTGATGCACAGTGCAGTTGCTCACCACCCGCTGACCGATGCCCAGCCTATCCCCGAGCAGCCCGGCCCCCCCAGCCCTGGCCAGCTACCCCTATATATTGTTCAGCATGACGTCAGATGGTATGGAATATCCCTTTGGCCAGTTTGGGTCATCTGTCCTAGGTCTGTCCCCTCCCAGCTCCTGCTGCACCCATAGCCTGCCTGCTGGCAGGACAGAGCAAGAAGCTGAGACGTCCTTGGCTTGGTGTAAGCCTAGGCCTTATAAACGGATTTGACTGTTCTGCTAGGCCCTCAGTTAAAGACTTCATTTCCTTCTTAAAACTCCTAACCTCTCTCCTGGTAAGGGAGGAGTGGCACTGGCCCCGCATCGGCACTCCCTGGTGCGACTTCTCCAGGCACAGCATCAATTGCAGTCCCTGCTGCTTAGCTGCAGACTGGGTTAAACCACAGCAGGGGGAGTTCACATAATGTATTTGTCCTTGTCCCACTGGAACCTCCCTAAGAGGATACACAGTTAGTGTTAGTACTGTTAGTATCAGGGAAGGCAAAACTCTCAGTATATCTTCTACCTTGTTCTAATTCTTGCCAGAGACTAAAGTGCGCTCCTTTTCCAGGGACAGCGTCAATTGCAGTCCTTGTGTCCCCTCCTGGAGCAGCAGACACTGCCTCTGGTGCAATATTAGGATTATAGAGAGCATAACTTGATTCCTCCTCTGAAAACAGAACCTTATTGTTTATATATAATTTTCAAGCCTGAATTTTCATCAGACCTGTATTTTGGCCAAAATACTGAAGTTCCTTTTATTGGCTTTTTAGGCCAGACAATTACGCAATATCAAACCATTTTTAAATTATATATATATATTTAAATCTTTTTCCTTAGTTTTTGGGTTGTTTTTCCAAATCTTTATCATTCTCTCCAAAGGACTGTCTTTAGGCACAATCCCAGGGTCTCCAACCCCACCCTGCTGACTCTTGGAACCCTTAATCCCCAGCTCTTCCTGACGTGCTGCTGTGGACTTTACCACCCACAGGGTACCACACGCCTTCACCTAGGATTAGGACAGAGGTGGGGTGTACTACCAAGCACCTCACTTCACCGTGCTCGAGGTACCGTACACCTAAGGGCCCAAACCCCCGAGACTCTCTTTCACTCCTCTCCTCTCTCTTTCGCTTTGTCCCTCTCCAGCCGAGGGGACTTCGTTCGTCCCCTTGCAGGACCACCGAGCCTCACGGATCGGGACTTCACGTTCGCTCCACACTAAAAGTATGTCTCATTCACACTCACACTCATTCATACCAGAGTCTCTCCAAACCCAACTCGAGGCAAGATACGGTAAAGTTTCCCTTATCTCGGTCCATGCACGGCTTCCTGGTCCAGGTTATCAGCAGTAGTAATCCCTGTGCCTGTTCCCGATCTGGGCTGGACTATCTCTGGGCTGTGTCTGTGTATGTTTGTGCTTGCCTCCCTTCTCCCCAGAGCTTCGCAGAGCCTGTCTTCAGACTAACAGTCTCGGTCCTTTGCTGGCCATACCGAGACAACCCACCACCCCCAACGGGACCGCTGAAATCAGCGGGGTGCACCTTCCTGTCTGTGGTAGCAAGAACTCTTCGGTAGGCGACAAGATCCCGGACAAGCCCCCTAATTGTGAGAAAAATCTCAATAATTTTCTTCAGACAGGATCTTCTGTGAAGCTATTTTATTCGCGATTGCAATGGCGGGCGTCCTGCCAATTAGGAGTGCATTTTAGTAAACAAATCATAACCTTTTATTCCATACTACCCGACACCTGATCACGTCCCCTGTTTCCTCATTGGCTGAGTACTACAGGTTGAAAACCTACTCGATGCTCCTCTATACCATATATGTACATTTTTTCTGTTTTTCAACCCTTTAATTTCTCCTTTCTTATGCTTTGAGAACTTGTGATCTTTTTTTTTTTTTTTTTTTTTTTTTTTTTTTTTTTTTTTTTACTGTTCTCACACTGCTCATCCTGTTTTTCTCAAGCTTCTGTCTTATTTTGGAACAGTGAGGCCTCCTACTGTCCACTTATCTACTTAGCATTTCTCCTTATTATGACTACACAACTACCTTGGAATACAGAAAATTAGTTTTCTACTGCAAAAACACAACTTTGTTTCTCACACTCTGACTGCATCTATTTTCTTGTTGGAAGAGGGGGAGAGAGTTGTGAAACTGATCTTGTGATTATCAGTAGCTCTAAACAAAACTAAGTGTAGGATGGACACAAAATATGAGATTCTGATCCAGACTATAGCCAGGTTTTGCTGCAAGAGGTAAAACGAACTACTGCTGGTGTCTCCTGGTTTTGCCATTCTATAGGTTGTAAGAGATGCTGGGGAAAAATTGTCTGTCTGTGATGATTCATGTAGTTCTTGCTCTGTGTTACTTGTGTTACTTCTGCTGTAAAGTAGTAGCTGTGATTCTTATAACTTGTCTTTATTTTTTCCCTCTTTCCCTCTCTACCACCGGTCAGTATGACTTCTCCCTGGAAAAGAAAACAATCGAGTGGGCTGAAGATATCAAAAAAATTCAAGCTGCCCAGAAAGGAGCTGAACGAAAGGCAGAAGAAGCAATAGGAAACTCAAAAGCAGCCCCAGAGGACAGCAACAGACTGGGGTTCTCAGAGGGACCTTGCCCTGAGGCCATGCCTCCTCCTATTAACCCCATCCTCGCTGGTCTGCAGCACAATAACATTCTTACTCCCATGCCAGCCGACAGCAGTGCTGTGAAGCAAAAAGTTCTTAGTCCACCTCGCCCCAAAGCAGACTTCAACCCAGCTGATTTTGAAAGTGAAGAAGACCCATTTGACAAACTGGAATTAAAAACTATCGATGATAAGGAGGAGTTAAAAAACATTCTGGAAATCCATGTCGGTACTACTGGGCCGATTGTTGCCCAGCTGTTAGATAGCAGTTTGCCCAAAGGAGGGTCTGAGTCTGTGTTGCAAGATCAGGAGGTTCTGGCATCCATAGAAAGGGCCACGTTGGACTTCAAGCCCCTTCACAAACCCAATGGCTTTATCACTTTACCGCAGTTGGGAAACTGTGAAAAGATGTCCTTGTCTTCCAAAGTGTCCCTGTCCCCTATCACTTCAGTGAGCAATATCAAATCCCTATCCTTTCCTAAACTTGACTCCGATGAGAGTGATCAAAAATCACCAAAGCTCATGAGCACTTTTCACAGCACTACCTGTCTCCACAACAGCACTTTTCTCAGCTCTTTGCAGGCCTGTGCTCAGGCTAAAGCTAGCGAACTGAACGGACACCATGTGGTTGGTCTGTCTGCTTTAAATGAGGACAGTGGCATGGAGACATCAACGTTATCCTCTCCAACCAGGCTGCCTTCCCTGGCTGTGTCAACAGTTTGTACGGAAGAAGAATTGTCTCAAAGCACAGTGACCACGGTAAACACACGGTGGATTAAAATTGAGTTCGTGGGGGAGATGTGGAGGTGTGGAGGCAAATGTTGATTCTAAAATGTCCCGTGGCTTTGTATTTAGTTTCATTTAATGTGTGGTGTGTAGATAGGACAGATCATGTACAGTAATTCTTTTATGTGGCAAAATCATCAGCTCAACAGGTCTTCATGCTGACAGTTGTGAACCTCAGACTACTGCTCACAGGCTTCTTCTCCCTGCTCCCCTCCCATCTCTGAATTTGAAACCAATTCTGGTGACTTTTTTCAGCTTCTCAGCTCTTGTTGTTCATAGTTATACATAGCTGCATGCCTTTTGAGGTAACTGTAAGATTTCTTCCGTGGTTTCTTACCTGTGAGGGTGGGAGGATTGCTTTTTGGATACCAAAAGCAGTTTTGAAGACCATCTCAGATTTACAGATTTTGGTTGCTGTACAGCTCTGAGACAGGAGTTTGAAGCTTTGTTGCTTCTAACTTATAGCAAGTTCTGAGAGTACTTCAGGGTGTGGTGGTTTTACCATGCTGGGCAGCTAAACCCCACAACCGCTCTCTCACTCCCCCTCCTTTAGATAAGGAGGGGGAGAAGTAAAGCAAAGAACAACTCACGGGTTGAGATAAGGATAATTTAATTAAAGGGAAATAATTATAATAATTAAATAAAGACTACCATGAACTAAACAATTTAACTAAGGGGAAATAAAAAGGGAAAGGGGAAAAGGGAGGGGAAAAGGAAAAAAATAAAAAGAAGGGAGGAAAACAAACAAACAAAATAAATGAAGGCTATGTGGAAGTGCAGAGGAAAGAAATTACTCTCTACTTCCCACAAATGAGCGATGATTGACCACGTCCTTGAAGCAAGGCCTCAACGCACACAGCCGGTGTTCGAGAGGAGGACTGATGTTTTCCCAACGAGAGCCCACCCCTCCCCTCTTCTTCCTGTTTCCACCTTTTATTGCTGAGTGTGACATCACATGGTATGGAATATCCCTTTGATTGGTTTAGGTCAGCTGCCCTAGTGATGTTTCTCTCCTCACTTTTTGCCCACCCCCTAGGAGGGTTAGAGAAAGGCCCAATGCTGTGCCACTGCTGCTCAGCAGTAGACACAACACTGGTGTGATTACACTGCTGTTCTAGCTACAAGTACAGAGTACGGCACTGTATGGGCTGCTGCAGGGAAAGTTAACATTCCAGCCAGACCCAGTACAAGGGACACCTAACTTGATGCCATCTGTTGTGGCTTTATGAGTGGGAGTTCAGATTTGAGTGAACTTGGGCACTTTTTTCCAAAGAACCTAAGATCTGGACACCAATACTTATGAATTCTAATGGAAACTGTATAGCCAAATCTTCTAATTAGCTCTAAAATGTGAGATTTGGAAGGCGGCTTCTGTCCTGTGCACGGTGGTTCTGCGTTCTTGCTGGTGTACTGTAGGTTTTTGTGACACCATGTGCTCTAAAACTGGTGACAGTCCTTCTCTTCCCACTGTTCTTTCATCTCTCTTAAGGCTTAAGTAAATGCAGTATTATTTGAGAAATGCAGTATTCTGGCAACTAGTGTATCCCTCAGAATAGGTGCTTATGGATCACTAGAGCAAATTCAATGCTGTAAGCTTTGTCAGGAGCAGCGGTGTGCTGAGCAAGTGCTTGCTGCTACAAATCACAGGTTTGAGGGGAGATTGCCTCATTGTATGAGGCTCAGAGGTGAAGCCTTGAAGCATGATGTCTCTAGGGATTAACGTGAAAGATCACTTACCACTAGGTAGATAGGCCTTAAGATAACCAAATTCTCACTGCAAGTACTTAAATCTCTGTGCTAGATTAAATCCTAGTGAAGACTGATAGAGGAGGTGTGTTCTCGACAATGCTGTAAGGGAAGGTACAAAAGGTTTTAAAAACTAAAAAAGGAATTTCATGGGCTAGGTTGCTAGAAGGCAAGGGTGCATGTGAGAGCTGGGCTACATTTAAACAGCACTTCTTCCAAGCTCAGGATTAGAGAGTACCCAGCTCCACCTGGGGGAGGGTGAAGAACAAGTGGAGAGCTTGTGGGTGAGAATTAAGGGGTGGGATGGTATGGGGGACACTGTTGTGGGGGTATACTACAGGTCACCAGATCAGGAGGAGGATGTCGACGAGGCCTTCTACAAGCAGCTGGTAGTAGCCTCACGATCCTGGGCACTGGTTCTCATGGGGGACTTCAATTATCCAGACATCTGTTGGGTAAGCAACTTGGCCAGGCACGCGCAGTCCAAACGGTTCCTACAATGCGTTGAAGACAATTTTCTGACACAGGTGGTGGAGGAGCCGATGAGGAGGGGGGTGCTTCTGGACCTTGTCCTTACCAACAGGGATGGGCTTGTTAGGGATGTGAAGGTTGGGGGAAGCTTGGGATGCAGCGACCATGAGATGGTGGAGTTCAAGATGGAACTTGGTGGAAGAAGGCTAAAAGCAGGTTTGCTACCCTGGAGCTTCGGAGAGCCAACTTCGACCTCTTCTGGGACCTGCTTGGGAGTATCTCATGGGCTAGGTTGCTAGAAGGCAAGGGTGCATGTGAGAGCTGGGCAACATTTAAACAGCACTTCTTCCAAGCTCAGGATCAGTGCATCCCTAAGAGTAGGAAATCGGGGAAGGAGGGCAGGAAAACTGCATGGATGAGCAAGGAGCTCAAAAGGATCCAAAGGAATCAGGATCAAAAGGAAGAGGAAGGTCTATGAAATGTGGAAAAAGCACCTGTCCTCTTGGGAGGAGTACAGAAGTGTTGTCAGGGCCTGCAGGGACGCAACGAGGAAGGCTAAAGCCCACCTAGAGATGAGGCTTACAAAAGAGATAAAGGATAATAAGAAGGTTTTTTTTTTTTAAGTACGTAAACAGTAAAAGGAAGACTAGGGATAATGTGGGTCCCTTGCTGAACAAGGGGGGTGTCCTGGTAATGGGAGACACTGAGAAGGCAGAGAGATACTGAGTGCTTTCTTTGCTTCAGTCTTTGCTTCAAGGACTCTCCCCCGGGACTCCTCGACCCTGGAGGGAGGAGAAAGAGTCTGGGAAGTGGAGATCTCCCCCCTTGTTGACAAGGGAGTGGTTCGGGAGCGTCTGAGTGGGCTCAACGCACACAAATCCATGGGTCCCGATGGGATGCATCCACGTGTGCTGAGGGAGTTGGGAGAGGTGATTGCCGAATCGCTCTCTATCATCTTTGAAAGGTCCTGGAGAACAGGAGAGGTGCCTGAAGACTGGCGGATAGCCAATGTCACTCCGGTCTTCCAGAAGGGCAAGAAGGAGGATCCGGGAAACTACAGGCCAGTCAGTCTCACCTCTGTTCCTGGAAAGGTGTTGGAACAGCTTGTTCTGGATGCCATCTCCAAGCAATTGGAAGAGAAGAAGGTTATGAGGCATAGTCAGCATGGATTCACCAAGGGGAAGTTGTGCTCAACCAACCTCGTTGCCTTCTATGGTGGCATCACCAGCTGGGTAGATGGGGGGAGAGCAGTGGATGTACCTTGACTTTAGCAAGGCTTTTGATACTGTCTCCCATGACATCCTGCTAGCAAAGCTGAGAAAGTGTGGGATAGAGGAGTGGACAGTGAGGTGGGTTGAGAACTGGCTGACTGGCCGAGCTCAGAGGGTGGTGATCGATAGCGTGGAGTCCGGCTGGAGGCCTGTGACTAGCAGTTTTCCCCAGGGGTCGGTGCTGGGTCCAGTCTTGTTCAACATCTTCATCGACGACCTTGATGAGGGAATAGCGTCCGCCCTCAGCAAGTACGCCGATGACACAAAGCTGGGAGGAGTGGCTGACACGCCAGAAGGCTGTGCTGCCATTCAGCAAGACCTGGACAGGCTGGAGAGCTGGTCAGGAAGAAACCAAATGAGGTTTAACAAGAGCAAGTGTAGAGTCCTGCACCTGGGAAGGAACAACCGCATCTATCAGTACAGGCTGGGGGACAACCTGCTGGAGAGGAACTCTGAGGAGAAGGACCTGGGGGTCCTGGTGGACGACAGGTTGACCATGAGCCAGCAGTGTGCCCTCATGGCCAAGAGGGCCAATGGGATCCTGGCATGCATTAAAAGGAGTGTGGCCAGCAGGTCAAGGGAGGTGATCCTCCCCCTCTACTCTGCCCTGGGCAGGCCTCACCTGGGGTACTGTGTCCAGTTCTGGGCTCCCCGGTACAAGAAAGACAGGGATCTCCTGGAAAGAGTCCAGCGGAGGGCCACAAAGATGATACGGGGCCTGGAGCATCTTCCTTATGAGGAAAGGCTGAGAGACCTGGGTCTGTTCAGCCTGGAGAAAAGAAGACTGAGAGGGGATCTCATCAATGTGTATAAATACCTGAGGTGTGAGAGACAGAGGGATTTGGCCAACCTCTTCTCAGTGGTTTGTGGGGCCAGGACAAGGAGTAATGGTCACGAGATAGAGCACAGGAAGTTCCGCATCAACATGCGAGAGACCTTCTTCACAGTGAGGGTGACGGAGCATTGGAACAGGCTGCCCAAGGAGGCTGTGGAGTCTCCTTCTCTGGAGATATTTAAGGCCTGTCTGTATGCCTTCCTGGGCAGCCTGCTCTAAGGAACCTGCTTTGGCAGGGGGGTTGGACCCGATGATCTTTCGAGGTCCCTTCCAATCCCTTCAATTCTGTGATTCTGTAAATTAATAAATAGACTTACTAGGAGACGTAATAAAAATCATCACTTGAAACTGTGTGTTTTGGAAGTAGCAAGCCAAGAAATGGGTATGTTGACAGAACTAGTTCTTTCTATTGAATTTCCAAGGCTTTTGAATATGCTTGTTTCCTATTTCCACAATAAAGGTCCCAGTGGCTGGAAAAGGACAGCAGAGTTGCAAGAAGTTGAAGTATAGGCAAGGACCGTAACAAAAATCCTCAGAGTATGAAAAGGATAGAGAAGGAAATCAGAGTAACCCATGTGGCCGACAGAAGGAGGACACAATCCTCCTACTGCAAGATTGCATGAGAAGAAGCCTGGTGATTTTATAAAGCTTCAATACACTTCTGTCCCAGTGTGTTGCACAGTGCTGTTTACATACACATTTTCCCTCACAAGTTCAGAAATCATAACTTTGGATTTGGAGTTACCACTGGAGCATGTTTTACCAGTAAATTGGATCTAAGGTTTTTTTGGATGCAAATAAACTTGTGATTTCTCTGCTGCACTGATTCTGGCCTGGGTGGTTCCCTTTTTCCTCACAGTATTTCTTGAAGCTCACAGGTTTACTTTTTGCAACTTTGGCAGAGGAAGAAATGACTAGAGAAGACAACCAGTTGAAATTAAACAATTGTTTAGAGACCTGAATTTGTATGGAATGTCTTATTTGTGGAAATATTTGGTTATGGACACTCCCGATTCAGAATGGACATGCTCCCAGATGGTGTACTGTAGTGGGTTTACGTGGCAAGGTTTTGGTAGCAGGGGGCTATAGGGGTGGTTTCTGTGAGAAAGATCTAGAAGCTGCCCCATGTTTGGGAAGGGCCCCATTGTTTTCCAGATACCTTGCCACGTAAACCCACTACATGTACAAAGTCCCTAAAAGTAGGAACAGTGTGCAAGCATGGGCTGAAAGCACTGCATGCCTTCTTGAAAGGCACTGAAATGCAGGCTTGAGTCTTAAGGGAGCACAGCTTCTGAGTGGCCAGCTCTGGCTTTGTCTCCTGCAGTTCCTTTAGGTGATTCTGTCCTCCACTGGAAGTCCTTTGATCATGAGCACAGGTTATCAAGCTCAAGTAGATCAAGGAGCTGCTTTTCTGCGACTTGAATCCCTGGTGTCAGAAACAGTTTGGGTTCTTCTCGCTGTTGCATTAATAACAGAACATCGTTCATTTGGAGTATTTGATAACCAGCTGATTTTAGGGCTATTCCAGACTCCTTTTTCACTGTATCCCATATTCTAGTGCTTTATGCTCTGCCAAAAGAGTCTGGAGAAGGGTGTAATTTGAAGAGCTTTCAAACCCCTCTTATGACCATCAGGACCAGGTTCTTAGGTAAACCAGTCTATCAGACTGCATGTGATTTCTTGTGCTTTGTCTCCTGGAAGAGAAATTGAGTGACAATGTAGAACAAACCCCCTTGCCTCCCCCAGTCCTTCTTGGGGCCCAAAGAAGGACTTTGAAAGAAGTGGGCAAGTTTTCAAGCAATTGATGTTGGCTGAAAAATATTAAGAAAGGCCATATACTGAGGGTTTTGGCAAAGTGATTTATTGCAGCTTCTTCTAATTCTATTTATTTGATTCTATTTAAGTCTTCCTGCATTTTAAATGTGCAGACCTTGGGCAAAGTAAAATAGAGCTGTTGGTTGGTTGTCCCCCTTGGCAGACCAGTTCTGCAGAAATGGAGCAGGTGTACAGCCCTGACACAGGTGGGTTTCCTTGCCAGGCTGATTTGGAAACTGAACAGGCAGGACAGAGGAGGCTTCTCTGAACTAGATGTGCTACTGAAAATGGGTAATTTCTGTGCTGGCTGGCTGGAACTTCTCAAAGAAGGGCCTGCTCCCCATTGCTTACTTTTCTTCTGCCAGCTGTTTAATTAGCAATTAACAGCCCAAGTTGGATATGAGAAGTTTGATATGAGTGATGTGAAACAGCACTTCAAGGTGGCTACTTTAAGGTTCCTCTTGAAGTAAGAGCATTTAGCTCCTTTTCAACCCAGCAAAAAGTTTACTAAGGGAAATGTTGTGGTTTAACCCGGCCAGCAGCTAAGCACCACACAGCTGTTCACTCACCCTCCCCCCTCCCTCTCTGGGATGGGAGAGAGAATCAGGAAAATGAAGCCTGTGAGTTGAGATAGAGACAGTTTATTAGGACAGAAAAGAAAGGAAAATAATAATGATATGTATATACAATGTCCAACTCAGTTTGTGTAGCCCATGACTGACTTCGGGCTCCATCTGTCACAGCAGTCTTTTTAGAGCAGAAGAGATGGTGTGTGATGTTGGATTGTTGCACACTGAAGCCCGTTCTCGATCCATCACACCACTGTGCTTGTCCAATTCTATCAAAATTCATTCATCATTGCCTGCGTGCCTGTTACTGTGATACCATTAATGGGACATTGACATATAGCAATCACAACGGTGATGGCATGCAGTATTATATAATAATTAACATAATACAATTCAACTCATGGGCTATTCTCACCCAGTATTAAATCCCCTTGAGGTACACACCGGACCTCCCCATTCTTTTGCATTACCCACCAAGTGCATCCAGGTCCCTGGGCAAAAGCAATCCCACAAATGGGTTTGCCTTTTCCTGAGGCAGGAGTAGCCCAGACTGTTTTCCCCAGCATGTTTCTGATGTGCAGTACAGGAACTTTATCCCCTTCTAGAGTACGTAGCAGGTTTGATTAGGCAGGTCTAGCTCGGTTGGCAGATCCCCTAGTGTTGACTAACCAGGTGGCCTTTGCCAAATGCGTATCCCAATTTTTGAATGTCCCAGCATCCATTGCCTTCAGTGTAGTCTTTAACAGTCCATTGTATTGCTCCACTTTCCCAGAGGCTGGTGCATGATAGGGGATGTGATACACCCACTCAATACCATGTTCTTTGGCCCAAGTGTCTATAAGGTTGTTTTGGAAATGAGTCCCATTGTCTGACTCTATTCTTTCTGGGGTGCCATGTAGCCATAGGACTTGCTTTTCAAGGCCCAGGATAGTGTTCCGGGCGGTGGCATGGGGCACAGGCTATGTTTCCAGCCATCCGGTGGTTGCTTCCACCACTGTAAGTATGTGGCGCTTGCCGTTGCGGGTTTGAGGGAGCGTGATGCAATCAATCTGCCAGGCCTCTCCATATTTATATTTCAGCCATCGTCCTCCATACCAAAGAGGCTTTGACTGTTTGGCTTGCTTGGTTGCAGCACATGTTTCACAATCATGAATAACCTGTGCTATAGCGTCCATGGTCAGGTCCACCCCTCGATCACGAGCCCATCTGTATGTTGCATCTCTACCTTGATGGCCCGAGGAGTCATGGGCCCATCGGGCTATTAATAATTCACCTTTATGTTGCCAGTCCAGGTCCACCTAAGCCACTTCAATCTTAGCAGCCTGATCCACCTGCTGGTTGTTTTCATGTTCTTCAGTAGCCTGATTCTTGGGCACATGAGCATCTATGTGGTGTACCTTTACAACCAGGTTCTCTACCCGGGCAGCAATATCTTGCCACAGTGCAGCAGCCCAGATGGCTTTGCCCCTGTGCTGCCAGTTGTTCTGCTTCCATTGCTGTAACCACCCCCACAGGGCATTTGTTACCATCCATGAATCCATGTAGAGGTAGAGAACTGGCCATTTTTCTCGTTCAGCAATATCTTAAGCCAGCTGCATGGCTTTCACTTCTGCAAACTGACTCGATTCACCTTCTCCCTCAGCAGCTTCTGCAACTCGTCGTGTAGGACTCCATACAGCAGCCTTCCATCTCCGATGCTTCCCCACAATAGGACAGGACCCATCAGTGAACAGGGATTATTCTCATTTTCTGGTAGCTTGTTGTACAGTGGGGCTTCTTCAGCACGACCCACCTCCTCCTCTGGTGATATCCCAAAATATTTGCCTTCTGGCCAGTCTACAATCACTTCCAGTATTCCTGGGTGACTGGGTTTTCGTATTAGAGCCCACTGAGTAATCAGTGCAACACACTTGCTCCATGTCGCATCAGTTGCATGGTGTGTAGAGGAGACACTTCCTTTGAACATCCAGCCTAGTACTGGCAGTCGGGGTGTCGTTGGGGTGGCAGTCAGTGTTTAATGTCCTCTGTCTCTAAGGCAGCTATGCCAAAAGCCCACCGGAACCCTTTTGGGTCCTTGAAATATCCTCTTCTAAGATAGTCTATGCCAAAGATGCACAGAGCATCCGGGCCAGTCACAATACAGTGCTTTTGCCACTCAGTCCCGGTTAGACTCACTTCAGCCTCCAATACAGTCAACTGCTGGGATCCCCCCGTCACTCCATAAATACAGATGGGCTCTGGCCCTTTATAGCTTGATGGCATTAGAGTGAGTACATTGTGCACCAGTGTCTACTAAAGCCTTATACTTCTGTGCGTCTGACATGCCAGGCCATCGAATCCACACAGTCCAATAAACTCGATTGTGCCTTTCCTCCCCCTGGCTGGAGGCAGGGCCCCTCTAGTCCTGGCCAGAACCTTCTTCGCTTCTGTGTTTAAAGGACTGCCTGCTGGAAGTTGGAGCAGCAAACTTTTCAGAGAACCCCTCTTTTCCAAATGTTTTCTTTTGCAACTCACACACCTGTGCCTCTAGGGTCAAGGTAGATTTTCCATCCCATTTTCTCATGTCCTCTCCGTCGTCACGTAGGTAAAACCACAGAGTGGCATGGGGTGTTTACCTACCATATCGTCTTCCTCGCACGGAACGACACTTAACCCCTGATAGCTGAGACACCAGTTTGTACAGGTGGGGAGGAAGATAAATTCTCTTAAAGATGGTAGACCGCTTCAGAATGTTTCTCCACAGCTGACATGCAGGCATGTAGGGAAGAGGAGAGACTTCCTTCACACTGCCGGAGTTGTTTAGCCACTTCATCCACTGTGGGTTCCTCATCCTCTTTCCAGGCCATGATTGCCAATGAGCTGGCATATGATGATGGTGCACTCCGTACAAACTTCCGCCACGTGGGTCGTGTACACCTGACTTCATCTGGATCTTTGGATGTTTGTCTGAGGTCTGGGTCCTCATAAATCACCTCCCGTATGGCTAATTCCCTCAGGTACTGGATTCCCTTCTCCATAGTGGCCCACTTGCCTGGTAGTCATTCAAGTTCTTCCTTGAAGGGATACCTTTCCTTCACAGCTGACAGGAGACACCTCCAGAGGCTGTAGCCTGGTGCTCCATCTCCAATTGCTTTGTCAATGCCTGCACCTCTAGCAAGGGATCCCTTCTGCCTGGCTTCCCTGCCCTCTAATTCCAGACTATTGGCTCTGGTGTCCTAGTACCGGAGCAGCCAGGTGACAAGCTGCTCACCTATACAGCAACCAAAATCTTTTCGCACATCTTGTAGCTCACGTTGGTATAGGTTTCAGGTAGTTACTGTTGTTTTTGTGACATCTTCATCTTCATGCCCTGACACTGGTACAGTTTGTTTCCCTGGCTCAGCCTTGGGGCCCATTGTAGGGCTTGGAGTGGCTGCTGGGCTTGTCTCAGGGGTTGAAGTGGCCGCAGGGTCTGTCACTGGGGTTATATTGGTATTGAATGCAGCTCGGTAAGCATAGGCCAAGCCCCAGCACATTACAGTGATTTGTGTGTGTCTGGTACTGCCAGGGCGATGACACACCTTTTTCAAGCACTCTACCAGTTTTTTAGGATTTTGCAGTTGTTCGGGGACACATTTCCAAAGCACTTGAAGGTGCCCACTGCTCTAGATGCCTGACCATATCCTCCCACTCTCCCTGCCACTCATAACTATCCTGCCTCAGGGCAGATCTCTGGATGACGCTCTTAAGTATTTATTTAACCTTAGACAAAACCTGAAGCGCATTCAGGAGACATAACAATATCACCATGCTGGTCTGAGTATCCCAAGGATATTCAAAATCTTGGAGAACTATTGTAACAAGCTCGGAGGATAAGAGGGTGGTGAAGGAGAAAGGGAGAGTGATCAAGGAGGATAATGGGGTGGTGAAGGAGAAAGGGAGAGTGAACGTGTAAGAAAAAATATCTTCCCCTTTCCCCTCCAGAGATTGACTCCCTAATGAAAAAAGGCAACAGATATAATTGCTAATAGTTTCTGAGATACGGTTTCCAAAGTATAGAGTCGACAGCGTTGCTGAGTACAAATACCAAGTTAGAGTCATGACCAGATATTTCATCGTCTCATAAGCCACTGTTACAACACGCAGTACCATAATGATCTGAAACCAGGGCCCGGAGAGGATAAACAACATGACAGAGAGAACATACAGAAAATAACGTGCTATAATACTCAATTTGGAAAACAGGCGCAGCAGACTTGAGATTAAAGCAATCAGCATTATGACAAGTGACTATTAAGCAGGTCTACTACTTATACCAATTTTAGTTTAACATACTCTGGTCAGATCTGCCGTTATCTCAACCCTTCAGGCCCCACTTTGGGTGCCAAAAGGACTGTCATGGTTTAACCTGGCTGGCAGCTAAATACCACGCAGCCGTTCGCTCACCCTCCCCCCTCCCTCTCTGGGATGGGAGAGAGAAATGGGAAAGTGAAGCCCGGGAGTTGAGATAAAGACAGTTTATTAAGACAGGAAAATAATAATAACAATAATAATAATGACAATAATGATGATAATAGTACTACTACTAATAATGTGTACAAAACAAGTGTTGCACAATGCAATTGCTTACCACCTGCTGACCGATGCCCAGCTGAACCCCGAGCAGTCCAGCCCCCCTCCCCTGGCTAGCCACCCCTATATATTGTTTAGCATGACGTCAGATGGTATGGAATACCCCTTTGGCTAGTTTGGGTCACCTGTCCTGGGTCTGTCCCCTCCCAGCTCTTGCTGCACCCCCAGCCTGCCCGCTGGAAGGACAGAGCAAGAAGCTGAGACATCCTTGGCTTGGTGTAAGCACTGCTCTGCAACAATTAAACCATTGGGGTGTTATCAGCACTCTTCTCATCCTAATCCAAAACATAGCATTCTACCAGCTACTAGGAAGAAAATTAACTCTGTCCTAAGTGAAACCAGGACGTTATCACAGTTAGATAAGCAGACATTTCTTCTCTATTGGAATTACTCCTGGTCCGTGGCGGTGGGGGGGGGAGTGAGTTCTTTCATTTTCTTGCATAGCTGCCTGGCAAATCATTCCCCTCCTAAACGTTCTTCTCCAGTGAATAACATACTCAAGATTGACATTCTCCCCCCCCCCCCCCCCCCCCCCCCCCCGCCGGAATACAAATTGGGCAATATAAATGAATTTGACTGTTCTGCTAGGCCCTCAATTAAAGACTTCCATTTCATGGCTTCCCGGTCCAGGTTATCAGCAGTTATTCCTGTGCCTGTACCATGTCTGTGCTGTGTCTGGGCTGTACCTGTGGTATGTCAGTGCTGGCCTCCCTTCTCCCCAGAGCTTCGCAGGGACTGTCTTCAGATTAACAGTATCGTTCCTTTGCTGACCTCAGCGAGATAACCCACCACCCCCAACGGGACCGCTGAAATCCTGCTCCCATTCTTCCATTCCTGGCTTCAATAATAACGATTGTTTTATTTAGAAATCATTAATGTGATTAAGCAAGCCTACATTCTTCTATCCCTGGCTTCAGTCCCCCATTTTCTAAATATTAGTAAATTCTTTTACTCACGGCAAAGATTCCCAACTTCTTCGGTACTGATCACTCAATGCCATACCATGGACACGCAACAAAGAAGTCAGCGTGGCTATCCAGTATAACCTTCTCTAGTTCCAGATTAGTATACAATACGAGACTTATACCAACTAAGATCAATATGATACTATGACTATGATCGGGTGACACAATCCATTGAGAATGCTATTTGCCGTTGGTGATCACCCGAAAAGTGTATCCCGCCAGTGATGACTAGCGTCTTATTTCACCCTTCATAGAACCTTACTTATTTCCTGTAATGGAAATGTATGGACAGTAATTAATGTCTTTTCTTCATTTTCCTGAATGCCTTTTAAAATTTTGATCAGGTCTTGGTGTTTAACTAATTGCCTCACTAACGTGAGGTTCATCCCAATAGGTAATAGGTAATAACTTGTGATACATTGTGTTTTTAGACTTGATCAGCTGGTGGGATACCACTGGTACCAAATATAGAAAATCACACGCAACGATTCTAACAAAGTTACAAATACAAAAGTTAGAATGATTTTTGCTAGGGAGAGTTATATTCTCCTTATCTACTTCTACAAAAGCACAAGCAGTTCTTAAACACACACAGCCTTGACCAATATATACAAGCACAGTCTATTGACTAGTATTTGGATGAATTTCAAAGTGGCAAACACCTTTCTCAGTGTCAAGACATTCGTCCTGAGGGTCAATTGTGTTGCTTTCACAAATAAATCCTTGTTGTTCCCAGGTAACACATGATTCTAGATTTACAGACTGACATTTCCCACTCCCCATCCGTGCCTATGTTCTATGCTCTGAAGGATAGAGCACTGTCTCCTCATGGTTTAATCCTAGTGCAATGATGGGGTGGATAACATAAACTGTGGCATTATTTATAGTAAGCACGAAGGCAGTAGCCATGTTAACAATGGGACTGTAGGTAAAATTTACCAGGGTCCACCAAGATTGGAACTTCCTCTCAAAATCATTGGCATTGTCCCAAACAGCCTTTCGGACTTCAACCGGGAAAACACCTTCACTTCCTTCCCTAATGATCTTCATTTCAGTGAAGGTAGTAAGGAGCACCTGGTATGGTCCTTCCCACTGTAGTTTCAAAGTTTTTTCTGCAAGAGACTTGACATATACATAATCTCCAGGCTGTATGTCATGCACTGGTCCATCCAGCTCTCTACTCTGAGTTCCAGCCACATGTTTTTCTATTTCTCTAAGTTGCTTACTCAAAGCCACCATATAGGTAGTCAGTGTCTCTTACCCAACCTGGGTAGACATTCCCTTCTGGACCTTGTATGGTTTCCCATAAAGCGTTTCAAAAGGACTTAATTTTTCTTTAGTTTGGGGCTTAGTCTGAATCCGCAGCAATGCTAGTAGGAGAGCTTGGGGCCAGGGCAAGTTAGCTTCTTGCCCTAACCTTACAATTTGTTGTTTGATCAAATGGTTCATTTTCTCCACTTGACCACTCAATTGAGGGTGGTATGGAGTGTGGAGTTCCCGATCTATGCCCAAATGCTGACTAATTTGCTGTACTGTTTTTGAGATAAAGTGTGGCCCCCTGTCTGAGGACAATGGTGGCTGGAACTCCAAAGCGTGGTATTATTTCCTGTAGCAATACCTTGGTTACCTCTTGGGCTTTGGCAATTCTAGTGGGTACTGCCTCTGGCCAACCTAAAAAAGTATCCGTTAATACCAGCAAATATCAATACCCCCTTTTCTTGGAAGTTCAGAAAAGTCAATCTGCCATTGTTGTCCAGGCCCATGGCCTTTTCCAATTTGTCCCAATTTTGGTTTGGGGGTATTTCTGGGGTTGGTCTGGAGGCAGAGGTCACATTGTTGGGTTACTTGTGTGACAGTAGCATACAAATTCCTAGCCGTGATTTTCCCAATCAGATAGTTATATAGGGAATTTATTCCCCAATGAGTTTTCCGGTGTTCTTCCCTTACTCGTGACCATAGCAAATTAGAAGGGACGACTAATTTCCCTTTCCCTTCTTTGGTAATAGCCCATCCCTCTTGGTTATACTCTCCCTTTTGACTTTCAATTAATTTTCTGTCCTTTTTGTTATATACTGGCTTACCTTCAAGGGGGGTCTGCCCATCTGGGATTAGGGCTCCCTCAGTTGCTATCTCACCTTTTGCTGCTTCTTTTGCCTCTCTGTCCACCAGATCGTTTCCTTCCTCCAATTCTGAGCTCACCTTCCGGTGTGCCTTAATATTCATGACTGCTACCTTTTCAGGTAGCTGGACCGCTTCCAATAAGCATATTATCTCTTTCGCATGTTTGATATTTTTTCCTTTGCGAGTTCAACAGTCCTCTTTCTTTCCAGATGGCTCCATGTGTGTGCACAACTCCAAATGCATACCTTGAGTCCGTATAGATGTTTATTTTCTTTCCTCTTGCTATTTCTAAGGCACGGGTCAGAGCAATTATCTCGGCCTTTTGTGCAGAGGTATCTGTTGGCAAAGGTCCGGATTCTATTACCTTTTTGCAAGTGGTAACTGCATACCCAACATGTCGTTTTCTGCTGATGATGTAGCTGCTCCCATATTTCCACATCATCAAAAGGAGTGTCCTTCAGATCTGGATGGCTGGAGTAGGTAGCTTCGATGGTCTCCAGGCAGTCATGGTGTACTGGCTCCCCTCGGTTTAACCTTTGTGGGGAAAGCCAGTGACCATCTTTCACTTCCAGCACTGCAGACACTGTGTGAGACACTAGCACAGTTATTTTCTGGCCCAAGGTGAACTTGCGTGCTTCCTGGATATTTAGCACCACTGCTACAACAGCTCTGAGGCATCCCGGCCATCCCTTGGCAGCAGCATCCAGCTGTTTATTAAAATAAGCAACTGCCCTTCAATATGGGCCCAGGTCCTGTGCTAGTATTCCCAGGACAATCCCCTGTTTCTCATGGGAGAAGAGAAAGAATGGTTTATTCACATCTGGAAGTCCCAGAGCTGGAGCTGACATGAGAGACTTCTTTAGTTGGTCCTAAGATCGCGTGGCCTCCTTTGTCCATTGGAGGTCCTTGTTCCCATTTGCAATGAGCACATACAGCAGTTTTACAAGCAATCTG
This sequence comes from Aythya fuligula, assembly GCF_009819795.1. Taxonomy (NCBI): domain Eukaryota; kingdom Metazoa; phylum Chordata; class Aves; order Anseriformes; family Anatidae; genus Aythya; species Aythya fuligula. The sequence goes on along the minus strand of NC_045594.1, from coordinate 1,240,857 downwards.
TAATTATAGATCCACAATCTGCACCACCCCGTCATTCTCAAAAAGGTTCGCAGTTCCTTTATTGTCTCGGGTTTTGGGGTTTGACATATCGCTTCTTTGCAGTCCTGCCCCAAGGTCCACTGCCCATCACTAACCTCATAACCCAGGTAACTCACCTTCTGCTTTACCACCTGAGCCTTCTTCTTCAATACCCTGTACCCCTGGAGTCCCAGAAAGTTTAGGAGGCTTACCGTCCAGGCCACACATGCTTCTTCTGTCTGGGTGGCTATTAGGAGGTCATTTACATACTGCAACAGCCTTCCTTCTCCTGATGGGGCTTCCCAGGTCTCCAAGTCCTTTGTAAGTTGTTCTCTGAACAAGGTGGGTGAGTTCTTAAAGCCCTGAGGCAGCCTTGTCCATGTGATCTGTGTTTTGCACCCACTCTTTGGGCTTTTCCAATCAAATGCAAAGATTTTCTGGCTGGCTTCATGGAGAGGGAGGCAAAAGTAGGCATCCTTCAGGTCTAAAACAGTAAACCAAGTTAGCTCTGGTGTTAAGCATGTTAATAAAGTATATGGGTTTGCCACCACAGGGTAAAGATTAATGATCCTGTGATCTAAAGATTAACGATCCTGTACTACCCAATATGATACATCAGGTTTTCGAACAGGTAAAATGGGAGTGTTGAAGTCAGACTGGCACTCTTTTAGCATCCCTAATTGTAAGAAATTTTCAATTATCAGGCTAATTCCTTCTTCACTAATTTCCTTTCTTGTTTCAGTAGCCGTCATCATCAAACTCAACACTTCCACATATCTTTGATCATTTACCTCCAGAATAGTCTCCCCATTTTTAAATGAAATGGTTGCTTGTAATCTTTCCAATAAATCTCTCCCTAGGAGTGACTCCAGGGAGTTGGGCATGTCTAGGAACTTGTGAATGCCCCACTGTTTCCCATATTTATATCTCAATGGTTTGCAGAAATATGCTATTTCAGATTGGCCAATTGCCCCCTTCACTACAATGTAATAATTCCCCACTGGTACTAATGTTTTATTTAAAACTGAATACGTTGCCCCCGTATCCACCATAAGCTCCACCTCTTTTCCCTCCTTCCCCAGCTTCATTTTTATAACCAGTGGATCTGCTGGGGTAGATTTCCCCAGTCTTCCCCAGTTGTTTTTTGCATGTGCAACCACCACCTCCCTTCCCTGGTTCCCTTTTCGATTACTTTTCTGTTCCAGGTATTCGTTTTTCCAATGCCCAAATTTCTTACATAGGGAACACTGATCCTTGCCTAGCTAGGACTGTTCCTGTCTAGGCCTCCTTTTTCCTTCTTCCCTAATAACTGCTATCAGCCTCTTCTGCATGTTTAAATGGATAAAAGTCCTCTATCCTTCCAAATTGCCCTGTGTGCATACACCACACCAAAGGCATATTTCAAATCTGTCCAAATGTTTGCCAGCTCAAAAGCTCTTATGCCTGTGTGAGTTTCTCCACAGACAGAGAAAAATGGGCTCTTTGGGAGCTGTTTGAGGTGTGGGTCTGAGCTATGGGGTCTATTCATCAGGAGCAGGTTCATCTGGCTTGGGACCCCTGAGAGAGGGAGTTCGGAGAATACAATAAAACACTAACCTTTTAGAAAAGAATTTATTAACTTTTAGAAAAGGGGAAACTGAGAGAAGAAGTTAGGGGAATCTTATCAAGTAGAGATAGAGTGATAGACAGCATGAAGCTAGGATGCTCAAATTAATTAAAACAAGAAGCCTTGGGCCCCTTTACCAAGGTCAGTCTCCTAATAAGAGTGTGAGCCTATCTTAAGAAACTGGTCCTGCAGATAGACAAGAGCCAAGGAGCAACTGAGTCTGCGCAGAGACAAGAGGTCAACTAGCGGTGACGAGGCAGAGTCATCAATCTTCAACCCCACGACCCCCGAAAACCACCACCAGAATACACTGCGCAAGCGCAGATGGGAGGATGTTGTCGACGGAAGGAAGACACAGACACTCAATATGAGTGAACAATGAACTTCAACTTTAAGGGATAGCTCAGTCGCCTTTTATCTAGTTCGAACATAATCAACTCATACGGTGCGACGCGGGACATCCGGGATCGAGTTGCTACGGGAGACCAGAGGCGTCAGTGGACAACGGCAGACGACCGCCACCATGTGGCGAGTTGGCACATAGCAGAGGGGCGGACATCAGGACCCTGCAGCCTGTCTGACGTAACCATGGAGGCAGCGGCGGCTGTGCTGCTTCTCTCTAGCATTCTCACTATGAGAGGCATATCTTGCAATGCAAAAAAGACTATTCGTCCCCAGATGGGTGTTATAACTATGGTGTTACATAATTTGATAAATGTACAAATGTTCCTGCATAATATTCAGTGGGGTTGCCACATTGTACGGATTACTAATGATGACTTAGCTATATTACTACCTTTATTGCAGTGCAGGAGTGCAGAGCCGCAGATTACACTGCCAAATGACCACCGGCAGGCTCTTTCACAAACAGCTTCTAAGGTTGCAACCGGCACTGCTTGCAGACCTATAGCAGACATTGCACTCTCCTTCCTAATTAGCAATCGTGTGTCTCATCCATTTGCAGTGATTGGTCAGTGGCAAAAAGAAAGGGGGAGAGTAAGGGGTGACAAAGACAGAAACAGGAGGATGCCACTGACACTAACAGCATGGGTAATAGGAATAGTATAAGTGACACAGGTGATGGCAAGGGTGGAATGATAGGGCAGCATTTTCGAGCTCTGGAATGGATTTTCCTACAGATTCAGCCTAAAACGAGTGTTCCATTTTCTCCCACGGGCCAAGTGATGGTTGAACGATCACATCAGGTTTTAAAGGAACAATTAGTGAGATTAAAAGAGATCAAGAACATCGATGAGTGATTGTCCGAGGCATTGGGTGTCTTGAATCACTTATCTTTGACTAGGGACCGAGAAGACCCTCCTGCGAGTATTCATTTTCAAACAATAAATATAGCAGCACCAAATGTGTTACCACAAATAAGAATGAATTACCGAGATCCTGCTACAGGAACTTGGAAAGGGCCATGCGGGTACAGAAATACAAGTAACACCTGTGGTTACAATGACACTGCTAGGCAGGGTTTAGGGGCTTATGGTACGGAGACAAGGGGTAACAACTATAGCATTTGGAACAATCGTACAGCTATAGCCTTACCTCCTGATGTTTTTCTGATTTGTGGGGATAGGGCCTGGCAAGGTATCCCTGCGAATGCTATCGGAGGTCCATGTTACTTAGGTAAACTTACTATGTTTGCTCCTAGCTTTTCACAGTTGTGGGAGATCACCAGACATAAATGGGCATTGCTCGCACTGCATTGCAATGATAATGTTGAATTGCTTGGTGTTGCAGCTAGAGCAGCATTGGCAATTTTCGTTCCAGGAGCAGCAGCTGTGGCCTCACTTAACAACTTAGAAAAATTGGTATGCTGGGCCGAGAAGCAAGCCCATGCCACGACAGAGATACTTGAGGAGATGTTACCAGATCAAAATAGTCTGCGCCATGCGCTCTTACAGGATCTAGCTGCTATTGACTTCTTGGTTTTGGTTCAAGGGCATGGGTGTGAGGATTTTGAGGGAATGTGCTGTTTAAACCTTTCTGATCATAATGAGTCAATTCACAAATCCATTACTTTCCTGAAAGAGCACATGAGAAAGATTCAATATATCAATCCTCTCAATCATTTGTACATATGTATAGGCATACTCGGGTTAGTATGTAAAGCAATGTTCTGTATACATGTATTTAGAATGTTTGATGTTTGTGTGGGCATGTTGGTGGAGCATAGACTCCCTGCACACCCAGCGCTGTTTACTTGCCTTTTATACCTTTTATAGCTTTTATACCTTTTAGAAATATTTGTTTTATAAATATTACAAAATTCAGATTGAATTCAGACCTCATTTATAACATGGGTATTAGTGATGTTTTCCTTCCAAATGCAAGTGTATAGCTAATTGAACAAGTGCACAAGTGCCTCCCCAATTAGATGGTAGGGTGGACCGTAAGATCTTCCCTCCACAGTACCAGCAGAGATCTGCCCTGGGGATCTCAAGTCTTGAGCAGTTTCCCATCAAGTCCTTGGTAGCACAAGGCAAATTTTCCCAGATTCTGGGTAGCACTCACACCCTGCCGTGAGAGGCAAGATGTATGGTTACCTATAACTGTAGAGAATGCAGGGGGAACCGCAATATTGCTATCATGCAAGGAACAGCAAAGAGAGAGACTTACAGGCCTCATTTCCCCAGGCAGTCTTCTCTTGGTACAATGCAATCATACATCACATCCCCTGGGAATCCTTGGTCCACCCCTATGGGAAGGGCACTATCTGAGCAATCGGTCTTCCCGAGGCACAAGCACAGCAATTGCTATGGTTGAGACTCTGGAAAGAGTATTTGACCCATTCTATCCAGGCATTCATATCCCCATACCCTGTTTCAATCTCAGATGTTTGAACTGCCACATTTCAGAGGGCCTCCTGTTTTCTCTCCTGTTTTCTCCTTGAGTTTCTCCCTTTCTCTGATGGCAATGAAGGATTGTTTCCATACAGCCATTCTCAATCTAGCTGTTCGGTCTCTCCTAGTTATTTGTTCTCTCTGCTCAGCTGCCATGGGGAATTTAAATCTCCCCAAGCTAACACCTCACAATCATCAAACATGACAGCTTGTGGTACATAACCCCCTATCACAGTCACCCATATTTTGATGGGGTATCCCATTTTTGCTATTATCTGGTCATGCCTTTTCCAAGTTGCTAATTGACTGAGGCCTTCTCTGAGGCCTACAATCACTAAATCAAAATTAGTAATAAATTTTTCCCTGTCATTATCTTTAAATCTTAGGTTTCCAAATTATTATCAATACAAAGAATAAGATGTGCACTACTACTATAACAACCCCCCCCCCCTTGGGAGCACTGCAATTCGCTATAGGTCTGTCCTTTCTCTCAATCACAAGCCACACACATTAGTTACCTGTGAAAATATAAGGTTAGTTTACAGTTGTAAGCTTTTATCCCACTCAGAGTCCACTATGAGATTTTTCTCTTTGATTTCAACTTCCAACAAGTCTTCTGTAGGAACAGCTTCCCAGGTACTAGGGTCGGCGGATGCCTTCACTCGAGTATAGTGAGTCCAACCTTTTTCCGCAGTTCTTACGGCTGTTTCAGTGGTCAGTAATTGTCCTTCCCATTCAGGCCGGAGTTAACTCTTTCCAGGTCCGAATCAGGACCCGGTTTCCAGGGTGATGGTGGTGAATGGGGAATTCCAAAGGTGGGGTTTGAGCCAACAACCCACAGGTCCTGAGAGATGACAAAGAAGAGGACAACCCCAGCATACAGTTCGTAAGAAAACTCTCTTGTTTTGAATTGTGGTATCTCATCCCTTCTGCCCAGATAGGGCAATCTGAACAGCATCTCATATGGTAATATTCCTATATCCTTTCTTGGTGCTGTTTGAACCTGTAGGAGTAAGCATTTTACCCAAGGAAGTTGGGTTTCTAACACTAATTTAGTTAATTGCTTCTTTAATGTCTGATTCATTCGCTCCACCTTCCCAGAAGAGGACGGGTGCCAGGGCAGCCCTCAGTCCTCTCAATCAATGGCTCACTGATTTGTTTGGGACAATGCATAGATGGTTACTGGGATTAGTCAAAGAGGTATTAAGGATTCTGTTGTGATGTTAATCATCATTGTGTATTTTATTGTAATAAATGTGGTTAAAGGGTTACTTGCAAAACTGTTACATCAGGCTTGGTTTGCTCAAAAAAAAAAGGGGGGGGGTTGGGAATTGTTGAGGGATTTTTTGAAACAGCAAAAATCCCATGGCTTGCTGCAGCTGAGCAAACCAAGCTACCAGGATGACTATGAGAAGTTCCCATGACAGTGTTCCCACATCGCCCAATTGAGGAATTCAGGAAAATATTGTTACCAGCAGCTGGCTTCAAGGACAAGGTCTATGTGACTGCTAATCACAAGGGGGTTGTTTTCTTGCAGGTGGGGTTGTTTTCTTGCAGTTGTTTGTCTGAGTGCTTTTGACCAATAATCTTGTGTGAGACACTATCCGCCCCTGTTAAGTTCACTATAAAAGCTAGGCTATTCGGGCAATAAAATGGAGCATGATCTGACCATACTGGTGTCTGTTGTGCTTTCGGCCGTTCTTCTTGCAACACAAACCCATTGGGGAACAAAAGCATTGAGTGATCAATTTCTAAAATTTTATGTGTGTAGGAATATATGAGATAGCCAAACAAACCGTCCAAGGATGCTTAACATGTCAAAAGGTAAATAAGAAGGTGATTAGGCAAGCACCTACTGGAGGAAGAAGGATTGCATATCAACTATTTGAGAGAATGCAGGTGGACTTTACTGAACTACCAAAGAAACAGCTATAAGAACTGCGGAAAAGGGGTGGATGCATGCATCGCGAGTAAAGTGACCTGTAACAGGAACCTGGAAGGTTGAGTCTACTCCTGAAGATCTGAAAGTTAAGCTTAAAAGAATTTGAAGTGTATCGGGGCATAGCTACCCTTTGGATGCTAATTGTATGTGTATTAAAACTTGTATTAATTAGAATATTAGCGATTGCTGGAAACTCATATAAAGGCTCTAATAGAAGGATTTGGGGACCCCAAAACCCCTTGGGGGGTGTGTCACCTCCGATAGACTGTTGTCGACGGAAGGAAGACACAGATGCTCAATATGAGTGAACAGTGAACTTCATCTTTAATGGATAGCTCAGTCGCCTTTTATCTAGTTCGAACATAATCAACTCATACATATTGCAAAAACTAAGCTCAGGATTGGCTAACACTTCCCGCTCTTTTCAGGTAGTTCCTCCTTCTTTTAGCCACCGTCCCGCCTTAGGGACTTTCCCAATCGCTCAAGGGCATCGTGTCCTTGAGCCTGATTGGCTCTCAGCCAGCTGCGTACGTGCCAGACTCATGTGAGTTGAGTATGGTACTTCACTAGCCCATTGCCTCCTAACTGCCCAACATCCACGTGTCTTATTTCACTTAACCATTCCTCCACAATTCCCCCGTTTTTATTTTGCGCTACAAATACCTTCTCTGTGAGTTGCTCTAGTTTCTTAGGCAGTTAAAGATTATACGTGCAGCAACTATAATCAATATAATTATAAGTAGAAAGCGAAGTCCCTCTTTAACTAACAAAACCCATCCACCCATGTTCCCAAAAACAGATTTAAGCCAACCTTCAAACCAACTATCTTGTACTACAATTTTTTGCGTATGATCCCTTAACCATTTCAACTGGTCGTGAATTGACTAACCATGGTCGGAAAGAGAAAAGCAACACATTCCTTCTACATCTTCACACCCATGTCCCTGAGCCAGCAACAAGAAATCAATAGCGGCCCTATTTTGCAATACAGCATGTCTTAGACTCTCCATATCTTGTGACATTTCAGAAAGAACTTGTGTTGTTACATTTGATTGTTTAACAGCCCAACAAGCAAGCTTATTAATGTTAGTCAAAGCGTGTGCAGTTCCCACACCAGGCACCAAAGAAGCAAAGAATCTTTCTGCTGGACCCCACAATTCTACATCATCATTACAGTCAGAACCCAAAGTTTTTAGTTCTCGTTTAATTCTTCTGCTCCTTGTCGAGTTCTGCCACGAGTGTAAATCTAGAGCGAAAAGTGTGAGTCGCCCTAGGTAACACGGTCCTCCAAAAACATTGGCTGGTACTCCTTGCCATGCACGGTCTCCACAGATCAAAAACATGCCAGAGAGAAGCAGCACAGCCGCCGCTGCTTCCATGGTTACGTCAGACAGGCTGCAGGGTCCTGATGTCCGTCCCTCTGCTCTGTGCCGACTCGCCACACGGTGAGCTCCAAGCGCAGCGCTGCTCGTGGCGGTGACTGAGGGGGGGGAGGCTCCCATTGCCCCGTAGCCCCCTGAGGCAGCGTTACCGTCCTCACTGAAGGCGGCAGTGGGCAATGCCCAGCTCCAGCACTTCCCGGCAATCCCAGTCGCTCTGTAGCGGCACCAGCGACTCTCTGCTCAGCCTGATGTGTAGCTAAAGCGCTAGTGACTGTTCTCCAAGGCTTCAATACTTTTTTAGCAGACTTAATATCATTAATAACATCAAACAATTTATCTCCAAATTTACGCCACTCTGTTTGTTCAAAAACTGTATCAGGATTTGTAAAACAACCCTGCGCTACTGCACATGCTAACAACCCTGGTAATTCTTTTTTACAATCTATATCTAAAATGCTCCGCTTTTCTAAAAAGCATCTAAGCAAATTATACGCCGCTTGTCTTTCATACCTTTATATATACAGTTGCAGCCTTTGCAAAGACCTCGGCGGCGCTTTTCCGGAGGGACCCTTTATAGGCTCATCCCGAGTGTGGGGACTCCCTTCCACCTTCTGAGCTGCGGGTGCGGGGACTCCTGTCCCTTTCACCTTTCAGACCTCGGCGACGCGTGACCGGCGGGATCCTCTCCCGGGTGCGGGGACTCCACGTCCCTTTCACCTTCCCGACGCGGGTGCGGGGATTCTTGTCCCTTCCACCTCCTGGGCTGCGTTGCAGGACCGGTTCCTCCCTTATTCCGTCCAACTGTGGCCCAGGATCACTGCCAGCAGTGTCCAAATCCCCTTCAGACTGGTCCCTGTTCGGGCGCCAATTTGTTGTCGACGGAAGGAAGACACAGACACTCAATATGAGTGAACAATGAACTTCAACTTTAATGGATAGCTCAGTCGCCTTTTATCTAGTTCGAACATAATCAACTCATACATATTGCAAAAACTAAGCTCAGGATTGGCTAACACTTCCCGCTCTTTTCAGGTAGTTCCTCCTTCTTTTAGCCACCGTCCCGCCTTAGGGACTTTCCCAATCGCTCAAGGGCATCGTGTCCTTGAGCCTGATTGGCTCTCAGCCAGCTGCGTACGTGCCAGACTCATGTGAGTTGAGTATGGTACTTCACTAGCCCATTCTCCTAACTGCCCAACATCCACGTGTCTTATTTCACTTAACCATTCCTCCACAGGAGGAGTTTATGGAAATGACTCATTGGGACTAATTTTAATACGAAGCGGGGACAGGTTATGAATATGTATAGGCATAGTGTGAAACTTCATGCATATGTAACTCTTTGCTGCATATAACCAAGGCAAGTTGCCACGTCAGGTGCACACGATTTCAGTGGGGCTACCCCCCCCCCCCCCCCCCCATACTGCCCAGCGCTGAATAAACATACATACTTTACAATCTTACTGATTGTGGAGTCCGTTTTCCACACGTCACCCTCTGCCCCCCCCGAATCACCTGCTCCTGCAGGAGCTCCTCTCCATGCACTGCAGCATGGACATCTGCTCTGCCGTGGTACACCATAGTCTTGGGGGGGGGGACACACGACAGCCTGCTCCACCAGGGGCCTGTCTGTGGGCTGCAGGGAGGCTTCGGCTCCAGCACCTGGAGCACCTCTGCACTGCACTCCCCCTCCTCTGCACTGACCTTGGTGTCTGCTGGGAGGTTTCTCACTCCTCACTCTCCCAGCTGCTGTTGTACAGCAGTTTTTTTCCTTTTCTTGGATGTGCTCTCACAGAGGCACAAACTGCATTGCTCATGGCTTGGCTCTGGGCAGTGGTGGGCCCCTTTGGAGCCAGCTGAAACTGGCCCTTATCTAACCTGGGGCAGCTGCTGGATTCTTCTCACAGGGGCTACCACTGCAGCCCCCCCACTACCAGAACCTTGCCATGCAAACCCAATACACTGGGGCAGCTAGGTCATTACTGGCCTGTAAAGTATCAAGGGTTAAATTAACTAATGAAACCCTAAATGTGATAGGGGTAGAAGGGGCTGGAATAACAGTGCCACTTTTTGGGGACACCAAGCTGAGACTAGGGGATAAAAAGATCATTGGGCAATTATTGTATGCACCCGAGGCAGGGACTAACTTGTTGGGAAAGGATTTAATAATGAAAATGGGCATTCAAATAGCAAATTGTCAGGCTGGAATAACGGTGTTATTAATGGGGTGCTCTCAGACCCTGGGAGCAAAGATATATTTGCCTTTGAGTGGAAAGACCCTGAAATGGGGCGGAAGCAGCAATGCAGATGGACAATTTCACCTCAGGGCTTTACAGGGCCACCAATTTATTTGGGCACGTTCTAGAAGAAATTTTGAACAATTACAACCTCCAAAGGAGGTGTTAATGTTACAATATGTGGATGATCTTTTATTGTCAGGACAGGAGAAAACAGTCGTGAAGGAAGCTACTAACAAGCTATTCAAATTTCTGGGAAAACAGGGCTTGGGAGTATTGGGAAAAAAAAAACAAAAACAAACAATATATAGAAAGAGACATCAAGTATTTAGGGCATGTATTGTCTGAAGGCGAATGTAGAATAAATCCAGAGGGGATTCAGGGAATTGTTGAGCTACCCCTACACTAAACAAAAAGAAGTACTTTTGGACTGTGAACTTAGGCACATGGTCTGAACTTTTGGGTAGACCTGTGCGGTGTCAAGAGTTGGACTTGATGATCCTTAAGGGTCCCTTCCAACTCAGGATATTCTATGATTCTATGATAAGTAAAAATTTTTAAGAGAAAGAGGTTTTTAAGGAATTAGGAGTCACGAAGCCCAAAGGAAAACAGATACTCCCTGAGGGGAGAGAAATTATGAATAAAGTGCTAATGAGGCAAATATTAACTGTTTTACATCAAGAGGGTCATTGGGGAACTCAAGCAATGTGTGACGCTGTGCTATGGAAATATGTATGCGTAGGAATATATATATATACTCTGGTTGAACAAGTATGCAGGAGTTGTGTAGTATGTCAAAAGGTAAATAGGAAAATTATCCAGTCAGCCCAAGGGAGGGGGGGCGAGAATCATGAATTCAATGCTTCCAAAATGTACAGGTAGATTTTACAGAGCTCCTTAGAGTAGGTAGATGTAAATACTTATTAGTCTTGGTTGATCATTTGTCAGGGTGGGTGGAAGCTTTCCCTTCAGTATCTGCTAATGTGAATATAGTAACTAAAGTAACTACAAATAATTCCCAGGTATGGAATTGTTGAAAATATTGACTAAGTTCTGGAAACTCAGCTTCCCCAAACAAAGTGCTTACCTTTGGCACTTCTCCGAATTCAAACTGCACCAAGAAAAGATGTGGGAGTTTCACCATATGAAATATTATTTGGATTGCTGTACCTGGACAAAGGGAATGAATTACCTCAATTTGAAACAAAAGATTCTTTTCTTAAGAACTATATACTTATTACTTATATACTTTGATCATTAGCTCAAACTGCACCCTTGGAAGTCCTGATCCATCCATTCCGAACAGGAGATTGGGATCTTGTTGCAGGAAGAACAGCCAAAAACATGACAGACACTAGTATGGTCAGATCATGCTCCTCTTTATTACCCGAATAGCCTAACTTTTATAGCAAACTTAACAGGGGCGGATAGTGTCTCACACAAGATTATTGGTCAAAAGCACTGAGACAAACAACTGCAAGAAAACAACCCCACCTGCAAGAAAACAACCTCCTTGTGATTAGCAGTCACGTAGACCTTGTCCTTGAAGCCAGCTGCTGGTAACAATATTTTTCTAAATTCCTCAATTGGGCGATGTGGGAACACTGTCATGGGAACTTCTCATAGTCATCCTGGTAGCTTGGTTTGCTCAGCTGCAGCAAGCCATGGGATCTTTGCTGTTTCAAAAATCCCTCAATAGGATCTGATGTGAACATGGAGAGAATTGAAACTGCAACCTGACTGGGACAGACTGTTCCAAGTGCTCCTGACTACTGAGACGACAGTAAGAACGGCTGAGAGAGGGTGGACTCATTCCTGGGTAAAAGCATCAGTTAACCCTGATGCCTGAGAGACTGCCTTAACAAAGACTTTTAAGGTTAAAACTGTTAAAAACTATCTATTGTAAACCTTTAACTTCTCCTTAGAAGAATTCTTAATGAAATAATGAGTAAAAGGGATTGAATTACACAGAATTGGAGTGTTTCCAGGGAACAGTCCCCGGAAGTGGGAGAAGGAGAGGCATTTAATCCCCACCAGAAGAATCCTTATCAGTTTGTAATTTTTATTGTTTTTCTTAATTATTATTTCTGAATTATTATTTCTTAATTATTATATGTGTGTATATATACATATAGAAATGATGTATTTCAAGTTTATCTTAGTAATACCTATTCTCAGTGGATTAGTGATAGGATGGAGGGAAAGTTCGGCATTTCCAATTAATCCAGAACATCTCTCGCGTTCTATCTCGAAATAATTGTTGGATTTGTACCCAGATGCCTAGAAAGACTGAAAACGCCTTGTCCCTGATTGCTATTTCCAGCAGCAACTGTCTGGATTCTCTAGATTTCTAAAAACGACAGATCTTACTCGGTCCCGGGAAGGAATAGATTTTGAAGTTGAGCTCCCTACGCATAGTCCTGGCTACAACATACTGTGTTATCAAAGGTGCCTTTTAAACAACAATGATAGAAAACTCAGGGGGCAATATTACTGACCCTGGATGTGTTAATATTATCCATGAAGTAGGGAATAATCCATAGTGTAATATGGTAGCCACAGGAATGCTAATATACATAATGCACACCAGGTACAACATGAGAATCCTGTAAGCGGATGGCCTGTCCCAAATGGTAAAGGGGTGGTGCTAGCTATGTAGCAATAAATCCAGGAAGGTGTTGCCCCTAGGATGGAAGGGAGCTTGCACCCTGGAGGCAATAATTCCAAATGTAACCATTATTGAAGACCCACAAAGCCAAAGCCCCCTTGTGACCACACGCAGAATTACACAGACTCTAGATAATCCTTTAGTAAAATTCTCTAGCATTTCACAGTTTTGAAAGGTGGTTTTTACCTTGGTTAGGGGTGAGTGAATTAGAAAAAGTTATTGTAAATATCTCAGCTATAATTGAAGAACTAGGAAATAACAGCCTAGATGCAAGAAAAAGGTTTGCAAAAATACTCTAGAATTGAATGGTACTAGATCTGTTTATTAATTAATAAATCTAATAAATTTGTAATTAATACTAGTTGCTGTATATATGTAGATCAAATGGGATGAATTTGACTGATCTCAAAAATATTTGGGGAAAAACACACACCAAGATCCTACATAGAGTAGCTCAAGATGACAATTCCTGGGGATTTAGAAACATTTGGGAGAAACTAACTTTGTGGTTACTGTTGCCTTCAGGGGGCAGTGGCGACCTGGTTCAGGAACGGCACGGCGACCAACCCCAGGCCGCTCGGTCCATCGGCTCACAGACACCAATGTGGTGGATGGCAAATGGCATTTATTGTCGAGTCACATGGTGTTATATAGCCGAGGCCCATAACATCACTTCCGCTTGCTTACATCACAGACCACGTGCTACTGTCCATCAAGGGACAGGCTCCACCTTTCCGTACAGCGCGACATCTTCCGGCCGCCAGACCCTAACTACCCACATTTCCCCCCTCCCTATGCACAACCAAATTAGCTAAAATGTAACAATCTTAAGAGGTAGACATGATAACTTAGATAAAAAACATAAGGCACAATAACCAGGAGAAAACTAGGAGGTAACTGGTAACCCTGAGTAAGTACACTCTTAAAGTAGTTGTTGGTGTTCTACCAACATAATGCTAACTTTCTCTAACCAACTTTTAACAAACACAAACTTATTTAGTATACAAGGTCCAAAGATAAGATCATACAAAGGCATCGCAGACCCCCGCCCACGGAGGCCACTTCGCTGTTTTCTGGTCTGGATTCTGCCAGTGTGGAACTCTCAGGCTTAGACAGGCTTGCTGACTTATTGCCTTCTCTTGTCACCGGGGTATACAGATTACGGGGGTGTCCGATGATCCGTTCCTGTGAACAGAAACTCAGTTTTCATTAGTTTTATTCTGAGTCACGGTCGGGTCACTGCACCAAACTGGCGCCAGCGCCTGATCCACCGTGATCTGGCAGATAATAGGCGAGTTGATCATTCCTTGGGGCAGCATTTTCCACTGGAAGTTGGGGCGTTGGCTGTTTGGAACTTCTCTGGCTGCACGAGTAGTTGCCATAACTTCATGGGCCCGCAGGCCCTGGGCTTGTGCCTGGGGGGTGATCACTGTTGGGTCCATACCCATTAGCCGCTGCACGCTAGAGCCATATAGTGGGTGATCCACCCCAGTTACTTGGGCCAGTAGTCTCATACAGTTGTCCTCCCATTCTTGTTTAAAAACGATCATCCCCCCCGTCAAAGATCAGTCTACAAGTTTGTTTTATATCAAACAGGAGCATATCGTCTCCCCCGAAAACAGCATCTATGAGGGTGGAGACCATTGCAGAATGAAGCCCTTTATCCGCATTGGCTTTAACAATCGCTTGTACATCCTTAGGGTTTATTGGCAAGTGAACCCTCTGCCCCCCATCTGTCACCCAGACCAGGAACGCTAGCGTGGCCGATAGAGCCCAGTCGGCGCACGCAATCTTAATTTTCCTCCAATCCGTGAGAGGAATTTCTCCCCCTCGCAGTGCAGCTTTATTTCGGATGGGGATATTTTTGCTATCTGTCCCCATTTCCTCCTTCGAATTTGAATCAGTATCTGATCCGGAGTCAGAACTCGACTGACTGGTCACCTCTGAGTTCCGCTACCCTCCCATCGAGTTCCGGCCCTGCCCACCACCCCTGCGGGCAGGCCGCTCTCTCCCTCGTGGCTCGCCCCGCCGCCTTCTCGGCAAGGTGTTTGCCCCACAAGAGCATTTTTTCGGATGGACGTTCCGATTGGCTCTCTGCCCCTCTCTCGCGCTTCTACCTCCTCCCCGGTCGCCCCCACAGCCGTCCTTTCTCCCATTTGCACGTGTTAGTAAAACCTAGCACTTCATCCCCATTCCCGCCGGAGGCTTCTTCACCCCACCCTTTGTCTTCTAGTTCGGCACCATATTGGGGCGCATATGGCGGTGATCTCTCCCAGATTTCCTCAGGCTCTGGTTCCCCACCGGCACCCCTGGCTTCCTCAGCTGAGCCACCCCATAGCTTCCGTAATTTTGATACGACCTTCACAAGGGTTTCCATCTTCCTTGTTGGTCCGGGAGCGTCCTCCCCGCCGGGCTGGTCCTGCCGCTCCAGTCGCCGTTCACCCGAATCCAGTTTTCCCGGGTTTCAGCACCACTTGTTGCCTTCAGGGGGCAGTGGCGACCTGGTTCAGGAATGGCACGGCGACCAACCCCAGGCCGCTCGGTCCATCGGCTCACAGACACCAATGTGGTGGATGGCAAATGGCGTTTATTGTCAAGTCACATGGTGTTATATACCCGAGGCCCATAGCGTCACTTCCGCTTGCTTACATCACAGACCACATGCTACTGTCCATCAAGGGAGGGGCTCCACCTTTCCGTACAGCGCGACATCTTCCGGCCACCAGACCCTAACTACCCACAGGTTACCTGAATAGAATTGGCTCAAACAACCATTTGTTGGTATTGTAATAATAATGGCATTGTATATCTATCATCCCCCATGACAGCCAAAGAAGAATATTGCACCTTAATGTTGGAAAAACTCAAGAGTGCGGTATGTGAAGAGGTACAAAAACAACAATAGGAGTAAGAAAAGGTGAGGGGGGAATTGTGAGAAACTAAGTTGTGTTTTTGCAGTAAAGAACTAATTTTCTGTATGTTATGGTTTCAGTTAGGATAGAGTTAATTTTCCTCCTAGTAGCTGGTAGGGTGCTATGTTTTGGATTAGGATGAGAAAAGTGCTGATAACATAATGATGTTTTAATTGTTCCAGAGCAGTGCTTACACCAAGCCAAGGACTTTTCAGCTTCTCACTCTGTCCTGCCAATGGGCAGGCTAGGGGTGCAGCAAGAGCTAGGAGGGGACAGACCCAGGATAGCTGACCCAAACTGGCCAAAGGGGTATTCCATACCATATGATGTCATGCTAAACAATATATAGGGGTAGCTAGCCAGGGTGGGGGGCTGGCTGCTTGGGGATAGGCTGGGCAACGGTCAGCGGGTGGTGAGCAATTGCTCTCTGCTATGTGGGCAACAGTTGTGGTGGATGAAACTAGTCGCCGTGTCCAGGCTCACTTCAGTGTTGCTTTCGCAGTTCTAGGCATCCCAAATGAAATAAAAACCAACAATGGGCCTGCCTATGGTAGTCACATAGAACAGGTTGGGAAAGGCACTTTATGTAGTGAATCACCTATCATTACCCTTTCTTCATAAAGAGGTACCACTCATAGTAAAACATTACAAAAGTATGAATTCTGCCCTGTCACGGGTGCCACAATCAGAGCAGGCCTTAGTAATGGTAAAAAATTTTAAATACAGGTCTTTGGGAGGGACCCCAGCCTCTAATAACTTGGGGTCGAGGATATACTTGCATCTCCACAGGTCACGGACCAAGATGGGTACCAGCAAGGGGGGTAAGGCCATGGTTGGCCTCCTCCTCACAATTGCCACTGTCATCGGTTATTGCCAGCCCTGGGTCTCCATCCAACCACGCCGCAACATCTGGGTCACCCTCACCAACATGACAGGACAAGAAGCGATGTGCCTGTCCCTGGCTAGTGCTAACGACCCGTTTATGACATGTCTGGTGGGGGATCCCAGCAGATAACAATTGGACTGTCTACTTACCATAAGGACCCCTAGAGCCACAGGAATTAGATATCCTGGGAAGTGTAACAGCAACAGCATGTGTAAGGTTCAATTGCTTGGGCAAAAAAAAGCAAATCATGAAACAAATGGTCAATGCCACACTCCCTCCTTATCGCAATGCATCTCTTTGGTGCAATTATATAAAACTATAATAGCATCATTCCTTGTGCCAGGAGCCACTCTGCTCGGCTGCGGGATCGACTGTGGAGCGGATGTCCCTAGGTGCACCCCAAGCATTTTCCTTGGAGGGGTCTCCACTCTCAGCTGCTCATGGGAGTAGACAAGGACCTCCTGAAGCCATGGATAAATTATTTTAAGTGATATTTTCTTGTGGTATGAATGAGAAGTGCAAGAGGCCTCTTTGCATGATTATGTGATTGTGCTGTGTGAGTGAGAAGCAGCATCGCTCCGAAGCAACATCTGTAGTGCTTAGTGGCTTGTTGACTGATGTACATTCTAGTAGGCACGCTACTTTACAATTGTAACTCTGCTTGTGATTTTCACCCTGTTGCTTACTGTACCTTGCTTATTGCAATGTCTGCGGTGCTTGATAGAAAAATCTATAGAAAGCATTTGGTTGATTGAAAATAAAAATGGGGGAATTGTGGAAAAGGAATTTGGAGGTGGCTTCGCGGTTTCACACAGCCCTGAATTAGAGATAATGAGGAAACAAGTGGTAGAAACAAAAACTTGAGCAAAGTCAAGATAAAGTAACTTGGCTACAGTGTTAAAGATGAGCTTTGGGCAGTGGCCAATTGCTGGCTGGCTCAAGGCGCGTCTGAGGGTCTCTAACCAATTGTATGACAGATTCGGGTGTGTGGACAGTGAATGGGGCTATGGGGAAAGTATATGTAGTAGTGAAAAAGGGCAATGTCTCCTGTTCAAAAGCCATCAGGAGTCCGTGTCTTACAGCCCTTCAAGCAATTGCATTGTGCATCACTTATTTCGTACACATTATTATTAGTAGTACTATTATAATTTTAATTATTATTATTATTGTTATTATTTTCCTGTCTTAATACACTGTCTTTATCTCAACTCATGGGCTTCACTTTCCTGTTTCTCTCCTCCATCTCAGAGAGGGAGGGGGGATGGTGAGAGAATGGCTGTGTGCTGTTTAGCTGCCAGCCAAGTTAAACCACAAAACTGTATTCCATGGTAGTTGTGTAGTCATAACAAGAAATGCTAAGTAGATAAGTGGACAGCAGGAGGCCTCACTGTTCCAAAATAAGGTAGAAGCTTGAGAAAAACAGGATGAGCAGTGTGAGAACAGTAAAACAAAGATCACAAGTTCTCAAAACATAACGGAGAAATTAAAGGGTTGAAAAAAGAAGAAAAATTGTACATATATGGTACAGAGGAACATTGAGTAGCTTGTGAACCTGTAGTACTCAGCCAATGAGGAAACAGGGGAGGTGATGAGGTGTCAGGTAATAGGGAATAAAAGGTTATGATAAAAGGCGGTATGCTGGCTGGGCAGCTGCATCGCTTCTGGGCTGCCAGCTGAGACGACGAGTATTTTACTGACTCGATTCACCTTCTCCCTCAGCAGCTTCTGCAACTCGTCGTGTAGGACTCCATACTGCAGTTTTCCATCTCCGATGCTTCCCCACAATACGACAGGACCCATCAGTGAACAGGGCATATTGCTTCTCATTCTCTGGTAGCTTGTTGTACAGTGGGGCTTCTTCAGCATGACCCACCTCCTCCTCCAGTGATATCATAGAATCATAGAATCACAGACTATCCCGGGTTGGAAGGGACACATAAGGATCATCAAGTCCAACTCCTGGCACCGCACAGGTCTGCCCAAAAGTTTAGACCATGTGGCTAAGTGCACAGTCCAATCACTTCTTAAATTCAGACAGGCTTGGTGCAGTGACTACGTCCCTGGGGAGCCTGTTCCAGTGTGCGACCACCCTTTCAGTGAAGAACCTCTTCCTGATGTCCAGCCTAAACACCTATCACTGGTGTTTACAGAGAATAGGTCACCTGCCTCTCCACTCCCCCTCGCGAGGAAGTTGTAACCGTGATGAGATCCCCCCTCAGCTTCCTCTTCTCCAGGCTGAACAGGCCCAGTGCCTTCAGCCACTCCTCATACATCTTCCCCTCTAGGCCATTCACCATCTTCGTCGCCCTCCTCTGGCCACTCTCCAAAAGTTTAATGTCCTTTTTGTACTGTGGTGCTCAGAACTGCACACAGTACTTGAGGTGAGGCCGCACCAGCACAGAGTAGAGCAGGACAATCACCTCCCTCGACTGACTAGCGATGCTGTGCTTGATGCATCCCAGGATACGGTTGGCCCTCCTGGCTGCCAGGGCACACTTTCTTTTTTCCGTCTAAGCTCAAGTAGAAGATCCCTGGTCAGCCAGGCCGGCCTTCTGCCCCGCCTGCCTTCCGATATTTTGGAATCGCCTGATCTTGTGCTTTTAGGAGGCAGTGCTTAAAGACTGACCTTCCCATGATCGAAAAACCTGAAATTCGGTCAGTTTCTGATATCTGGCCAGGAGATTAAGGAGACGGGGAGAGCTGAAGAACAACTAAAAGACAAAGCTTGCAGGGGACATTGCACTAGTCTCTGACATACAGCCAAGTTAGACAAAGGAGAAGGACAAGAGGGAGGAAGACTATGAGCCTTCAGCACGAGAGACCCCCAGAGACCCCCAGAGGGACCACCGGAGACTAATACGCATGCTCCAGTAGGAGGGTTTGGATTCCGGAAACTAATTATAATAACCCTGGTGTTTTTTTAGAAGTAGTAATGAATATGTATTAGCCTAGGAGCATAAAAATCAGCTGCTTCATGTGACTGGTGTTATAAATGGCTCAGGATTCAAATTAGGATTAAATAAAAAATAGGATTTATTGAAAGAATATAAAGGAATAGAGGTAAGCAAACAGCGCTGGGTGCACCGGGAGTCTCCGCTCCACCAGGACGCACACCAGTTACATCAAGCAGCTGATGTACAAGCTTGTAACCTGCTTGCGTAGAACCTGACCATGGTATCAACCAGGCAGAAAACCGTGGCCTCCGCATCTCGTGCGGCGTCTCCAGCCACGGTCACCAGTGTGGCTACTCAGACGGAGGGATCGGGGAAACACGTAGCTGTCCAAGTCCTGGGCTGCAGAGTGTGCCCCAGCCTTCTGTCGGTCTCCGACAGCAGTAGTGGGTATGCCTGTGGGAGGTGTGCCCAGGTTGAAGAACTGCTCAGCCAGGTAGCGGAGCTCCGGGAGGAGGTGAACAGGCTCAGGAGCATCAGGGAATCAGAGATGGAAATTGACTGGTGGAGGTGCACTCTACCCTCTCTGAGGCAGGCTCATGAGTCCGGCCCTCCTCCCAGCCTGCCTGCTGACAGGACAGTGAGAAGCTGAATTTGGCTTGGTCCTTGGCTTGGTGTAAGCACTGCTCTGTAACAATTAAAAACAATTAAAACATCAGCATATTATTAACATTCTTCTCATCCTAAACCAGAACATAACATTCTATCAGCTACTAGGAAGAAACACCCTTTTTATCAATCTTTAAACAGCAATTACTAAAGCTAAATTTTCCACAGACTTCTCCTTCTTGTGCTAGTAAATAATCCAAAGCTAGGCAATTTTGATACAAAGCAGTTCTCATCTTTAAAACTCATTTAGATCAGTTCTCATCATTTATAACTATTTCTATTACAGCTAATAACCTAATTATTCTATTAAGTATATATACTGAGGTCCTATAGCCCCAGGATCTGTCTTCTGCCCACATAGCTGGATCATAATAGGCAAACGCCTTCAGGGTCTATTCAGGTTTGTGTTACCGTTCGGCCTGTCAGGGTGATCCAGCTCCTGTAAAACGAATCACAATTTTATATGGGTTTAGAAAAGGTTCTTATGTTATTTTCTCGGGACAACCTGATCTTAGTGTGGGAGAAGTCCGGTCGAGGCCCTCTCACTTGGCAGTCAATACCCATAGGGGTTGCCTCCCTCGGTAGACCATACACACCGCAGTGGAGGGTCCTGCCCCGGTCTTGCCTTCTCCCTTTCCTCCCTTTAGGCTTGTCCCCTTTATTTAGCATCCTTAATTCATGCAGAGTCTTGTTGCCAGAATATTAGTTCTTCCTTAGCTTGAGTTTCAGTTTCCCAGGAGCAGGACTCAACCCTCCAAGTTTCAGTAGTTACTGGTCCTTTTATTCTGGATGCGTGGGTCCCTTTCTGCGGTTCTCACAGCTTTTTCAGTAGTCAGTGAAACAAGGTACAGTCCCTCACATCGGGGGTTCAGTCATTCTTCCCTCTCGTGGCTGCTTGTTGAAACACTTTCTTTTTTATCTTCTGACAAGTTAAGCAACGGTTATGTAGTTTGCTTTGCTGTAGCAGGATTCATCTGATAGCCATGGCTACATTCACATTTGTAGCCACCTTTCAGGTTGATACAGATTTGACTACAGATACCAGGATTTTGGCATTCATCACTATCTCCACAGTTTCCCAGCTGGACAGTCACATTCATTTATGATGCATTCCTCCAAGGGCTCATCACCCCAGTCCTTGCAGTCTCTCTGCTGGTTACACACTTTATTGATATCTATGCATTCTCCACTTCTGCACTTGAATTTGCCAGGTCCAGAGCACTGAATAACATTGTTACAGTTTGCTTCATCAGTGCCATCCAGACAGTCTCTCACACCACTGCACTGCCTACTCCCATGGACACAGTAACAGTCTTCACATCTGAACTGGTCTGGCCTGCAGGTCCAGGAAGGGCAGTTAATTTCATCACTTCCATCCTTACAATAAGGATCTCTGGCACATCGCCACAATTCTCTTCATCTTCTCCACTGTCACAGTCTTTTTCACCATCACATTTCCATGACACTGTTCTCATATGACACAGCTCAGCACTTTCGTCAGACCCATCTTCACAATCCGGGTCCCCATCACACTGCCATCTGTTTGGCACACACTGACCACTGTTGCACACAAAGTCAGATTCAGCACACATCTTCTTCACAGAAGCACTCTCATCACTGCCATCTGAGCAGTCTTCACATTTTGCTCTAGCACCATCGGCAGCAGTGCACAGGCCGGCGAGGGCGAGCAGCAGGCAGAGTGCCCTGCACCGTCACCTGTGTCACTTATACTACTCCTATTACCCATGCTGTTAGTGTCAGTGGCATCCACCTGGTACCGTTTCTGTCTTTGTCTCCCCCCTTTTCTTTTTGCCACTGGCCATTCACCACAAATGGATGAGACACATCATTACTAGTTAGGAAAGAGAGTGTAACGTCTACTATATGGCTGCAGGCAGTGCCAGCTGCAACCTTAGGTTTGTGAAAGAGCCTGCCGGTGGTCATTTGGCAGTGTAATCTGCGTCTCTGCACTCCTGCCCTGCAATAGAGCTAAGTCGTCATTAGTAATAGTTATAACACCGATCTGGGGACTAATAGTCTTTTTTGCATTGCAAGATAAACCTTTTATGAAAAGAATGCTAGAGTGAAGCAGCACAGCCGCTGCTGCCTCCATGGTTATGTCAGACAGACTGCAGGGTCCTGATGTCCGCCCCTCTGCTCTGTGCCAACTCGCCACACGGTGAGAGTCGACTGCCTGTGTCCACTGACGCCTCTGATCTCCCATAGCAACTCGATCTCGGATGTCCCGCAATTACTTCAATTTCCCCGCGTTTTGCAGCTTCTGTCAGGTCTATTCTGTGTCTCTCAGAGCCGTCCAAGGCTCTGCAGCGTCTCTCAGGGCTCTCTCTGTCCAGCGGTAGTCCCTCCGTAGTTTCTCTGGTCTCCCAGCGCTGCTCCAGTCTCTCGGCGCCGCTCCGGTCTCTCGGCCTCTTCAGGTCTCAGCGAGTCCAGGTCTCGGCCTGTGCGGGCCTCATATGTTGCAGGAAGCACAGCCGAAAGCACCAGTAGAGTCAGATCATGCTCCTGCCTTTTTCTTGTCACAGTCAAAACATTTAAGAGCAAAAATAGGATACACAAGATACACAAGATACACCGGGCCCATATATTAGGCAGCACCACTCAAAACTTGGATAAAACAGCACTTCTTTTCAGTCTGTCAAGCACTTCATTCGTCTCTGCCCACTCCCCTTGCGGAGAGTACGGAACAACGGATCGGAACTCTGCACTCGCTTTGCAGCAATGCTGCGTCTCACTCACACAGCACAATCGCACATGGAGGCCTCCAGCACATCTCATTCATACCACAGGAATATAATTTAGAATGATAACCAACCAAATAAATATTGTCTCTGACTGTGTTCTTCGTGAAGTGACTTGTAACACTTTGTTTCAAACCCTTACACTTACACAAATACTTTCAACACAAAATACATACAATATGCAAATATTACAATATACAAAATGTCAACACAAAATACATACATAAAAACACATACAATTATTAACACTCCAGTTAGTATCCCTCCAGCAGCCAAAAACATACCGTTTGTCTGCAGTTTCAGGAGATCTTTGCTCCTGCGGTGAGCAGCTGAGAGTGGAGTCCCCTCCGAGCAAAACACTCAGGGTGCACCTAGGGGCGTCCACGCTGCAGCCGATCCCGCAGCTGAGCAGAGTGTCTCCTGCCTGGCTCACCAAAATGACTCACAGAAAGCTGACTCCACAATCAGTAAGATTGTAAAGTAGGTATGTTTACTCAGTTCCATGCAGCACGGGGCGGGTAGTCCCACCAGAGTCATGCACGCCTAAAGTGGCAAATTGCTCTAGTAAAGAGTTACATATACATGAACATTCCTATACATATACATATTCCTAACCTGTCCCTTTGTGAACAGTCCTCCTTATCTCAGACCCCTTGATTAAAGTCTGAACCATGAGGGTTTTTTTGATCTGGTTCTCGGGGTCCGAGAGGCTCCTGTTATCTGGTGGTATAAGTGCAGCACAGGCACAAATGTAGCACATATTCATTCTTAATCAATTGCTCTCTAATTCCTAATTCCAATGTTTCAGCTTGCTCTTTTCCGGATCCACGGGTATTCTACTATTAATGTTCAAAGCCTGACAGACCCTGTCCTCCGTGGATCAAAATACATGGGGTCTTAAGGGTTCTTTTGGTCATTCTATCATATAATACTGGATCATTTTCAATTTACTCTTTAATTTTCTGGGGCCCCTATTGTTCCAATTTCTAATCATTATTCATAATGGACTTTTTGGTCATATATCTGGTAATTTGCTCCCTTTCTGGTCCTTGGTCTTCGATTTTATCTGACCCATCCGGGAATTTTACTAGTGGCAATTCCCACAGCCCTTGGTTGCCCCCAGTGAGAGTGTCTTGCAGGGGGTTTAGGACCTATCACCCACCCACGTATCACTCCATTCACCGGCCCAGCCCCCCCCAACAGGAGATTAGAACCAGTGAGAAAACAAAAAGACCTCCACACTGACTTTAGAAGTCTCAGTTACACTCTCACACAAAAACACTGGCAACCGCACCTTTACCCAACCGGACGGTATCTTACGAATCAGTCCTCTTCATCCAGAATCCAACTGGACGGTATCCACAAGCATCTCTGCTGTCTTCGTCTGGGATTGAACCAGACGGTATCCACAAACGACTGTCGTCTTCATCCGGTTCGATTCTGGACACCGGAATCCAACCGAACGGTATCCAAACGACCCTGTCGTCTTCGTCCGGATCTTCGCGCGCAGAATTACGGGCAAAAAACAGCGGGCAAGGGAGCTCAAAAAAAAATCAAATTCTTTGCTTACCTTTATTCAGGTTCAGGATGGCATTAGTCCCCATCCGACTCAAACAGGAGCCACCAAATGGTGGGGCGCCTCTCCTAGATTAAATCAGAATTCAGGAACTATAGCCATCCCGGACGAGCCCCCAAATTGTTATAAATGGCTCAGGATTCAAATTAGGATTAAATAAAAAATAGGATTTATTGAAAGAATATAAAGGAATAGAGGTAAGCAAACAGCGCTGGGTGCACCGGGAGTCTCTGCTCCACCAGGACGCACACCAGTTACATCAAGCAGCTGATTTTTATGCTCCTAGACTAATACATATTCATTACTACTTCTAAAAAAAATAGATTATTATAATTAGCTTCCGGGGTGCAGTCCCTCCTACTGGAGCATGCGCAGTCTCCTCTGGGGGTCTCTTCTGGGGGTCTCTAGGGGTTTTTCATGCTGAAGGCTCATAGTCTTCCTCTCCCCCTTTGTACTTACTTGGCACCATGCCAAGTTTATAGAACATTCTCTGCAGGTCTTGTCTCCCAGCCGTCCTTCAGCTTCTTTTTCCTTCCTCTTAATCTCTCGGCCCCCCTAACCAGATACCAAAGATCCGCATAGTATCCCATAACAGTCACTAGTTGTTATCAGTTGTTCTGAAACTCCCAGACATCAAACACAAACAGCTTTCTTATTTGACGCTTCACGAGTAATTAAAACATTCTTCCCCAGCCATTCACAGACACATCTATAGCAGTGTTAAGTTAATCTCGAAGAAGACAGGAAAAAAGGCTGTAACTGTTAGAAATAGAAGTCCGGAATAACAAAAGCAAACAGGTTCATAAATTTAAGGAGTATTTTCTGAAGACTTGATAAATTGACTAGAATGAGGGGGAGACTGGGACACACTGCATCTGTGGTTCAAGAATTAAATTGCCAGTGCAGGGCCCAGAGGCAGACAGGATTCAAACAGAATTGTTC
This sequence comes from Aythya fuligula, assembly GCF_009819795.1. Lineage (NCBI taxonomy): Eukaryota > Metazoa > Chordata > Aves > Anseriformes > Anatidae > Aythya > Aythya fuligula. The sequence continues at coordinate 1,215,520 of NC_045594.1, read as the reverse complement.
TTTATGGACACGAATTGTTAAAACATTCCTCACACTGGTGTGCATCTTGGTGGAGCAGAGACATCACAAATACCCAGAAGAAGTAAAAGAAATTTAGGCGTATCATTTTTTTGCTGAGGCGATTGGCTCTGGGGCAGACGTGTTCTGCAGCGGAGCAGGGGACTGAGGCGGGCAGGGCTTTTTGTCCGGCATCGAGGCCACTCGGGGGAGCCGCCGGGACCCGGCAGTCCTCGCGAGGGAGGCTGATGAGGCGCGGGCGGAGCCAGCAGCGCCCCCTCCCAGGCTGTTTAAAAGTTGCCCCTAGGGAGCGCGAGCGACCAGGAGCGCAGCGAACAGGACGGGCAAACAGGGCGTGGCGCGTTGAAGGGCGTGGCGCGGCAGTTTGCGCGGGCAGGGTGAGCGGGGGGCCCATCGTCGCTCTGTTGCAGCTGCCTCTCCCTTCGGTGCTTGTAACCTGCTTGCTTAGAACCTGACCATGGTATCAACCAGGCAGAAAACCGTGGCCTCCGCATCTCGTGCGGCATCTCCAGCCACGGTCACCAGTGTGGCTACTCAGACGGAGGGATCGGGGAAACACGTAGCTGTCCAGGTCCTGGGCTGCAGAGTGTGCCCCAGCCTTCTGTCGGTCTCCGACAGCAGTGGTGGGTATGCCTGTGGGAGGTGTGCCCAGGTTGAAGAACTGCTTAGCCAGGTAGCGGAGCTCCGGGAGGAGGTGAACAGGCTCAGGAGCATCAGGGAATCAGAGATGGAAATTGACTGGTGGAGGTGCACTCTACCCTCTCTGAGGCAGGCTCACGAGCCTGCCACAGCACAGGCGTCTCCTGTTATGCAGAAGACGGAGGTTCCCTCCTCCTGCCAGGCAGCGGGAGGAGACCTAGATCAAGGGGGGGAATGGAGGCAGGTGCCTATTCGGGGTGGTAGGCGAGCCCTCTCTCTGCCCACCTCACCTTCTCATCTACCCTTAAATAATTGATATGAAGGACTAGAACAAGACAATCTGAATGACAAAGTAGATAAAAACCCGTCCCAGTTGGAGGGGGCGCCTAAGACAAGGCGACCTACACATCGCATTGCCACATCATCCTTCAAAAAAGAAAGAAGGGCCATTGTTATGGGGGGCTCCCTTCTGAAAGGGACAGAGGGACCGATATGCCGACCGGACCCAACCCGCAGAGAAGTCTGTTGCCTCCCTGGGGCTCGAGTGAGAGACTTTGCCAAGAAAGTCAAGCGCCTGGTACGGCCCACTGACTACTACCCGCTACTGGTCTTTCAGGCTGGTAGCGATGAAGTAGCAACGAGAAGTCCGAAGGCGATCAAAAGAGACTTTAGGGATTTGGGGCGACTACTTAGAGGATCAGGGGCGCAGGTTGTGTTTGCCTCTGTCCTTCCGATAGGGGGGATCGAAGCTGAAAGGCGTGCTGTTCACATAAACTCATGGCTTCGAGACTGGTGTGACCGGCAGAACTTTGGGTTCTTTGATCACGGGAAGGTCTATGCTACACCGGGCCTGATGGCACCGGATGGGATGCGCCTCTCTCGGAGAGGGGTAAGGATCTTTGGTCAGGAGTTGGCAGGGCTGATAGATAGGGCTTTAAACTAGAGTCGAAGGGGGAAGGGGCTAAAACCAGGCACGCCGGTGAAGACCTAAGGGATGGTACGCTAGAATCAGAGGGGCTGTGTGCCAGTGAGGTCCTTTGGTCAGATCCACAAGGTGCTGAGTGTAAGGAGACGCACCTGAAGTGCTTCTACACGAACGCACGCAGTATGAGGAATAAAATGGATGAGCTAGAAGTCCTGGCCCAGTCCCGCAACTACGACATCATCGGCATAAGCGAAACCTGGTGGGATGAGTCCTGTGACTGGGGTGTTGCGATAGATGGTTACAGGCTCTTCAGGAGGGACAGGCAGGGTAGGCGAGGTGGAGGGGTGGCGATGTATGTGAAGCAGGGGCTGGACTGTGTGGAACTTCAGGTCGGCGATGGCAAAGTTGAGAGCCTCTGGGTAAGGATCAAGGGACGAACGAATAAAGGGGATGTCGTTGTGGGAGTCTATTACAGACCGCCTGGCCAGGACGATAGCGCCGATAAATTATTCTTTACAGAACTAAGAGAGGCCTCGAGATTAACTCCCCTTGTCCTTATGGGGGACTTCAACTTGCCAGACGTTAACTGGGAGTGCCACACGGCTGACACGAGCAAGTCCAGGAGGTTCATGAAGCACCTATACGATAACTTCTTGGTGCAGGTGCTAACGGAGCCAACTAGGAAAGGAGCCCTCCTAGACCTGTTGCTGGAAAACAGAGAGGGTCTGGTGGGAGATGTGGTGATTGGTGGCCGCCTTGGTCATAGCGACCATGAAGTGGTTGAGTTCAAAATTTACGGTGACAGAAGGAAAAGTGCCACCAAAACCTCATCCCTAGATATGGGGAAAGCGGACTTCAGGCTGCTCAGGGAACTAGTCAGCAAGGTCCCCTGGGAAACTGCTCTTGAAGGCCTCGATGTCCACCAGTGCTGGTCATTCTTTAAGCGATGCCTCCTAGAAGCACAAGATCAGGCAATTCCTAAATATCGCAAGTCAGGCAGGCGGGGCAGGAGGCCGGCGTGGCTGACCAGGAACATTCTAATGGAGATTAGGCGGAGAGTGTTTCGCTACTGGAAGGAGGGCCAGGTGTCATGGAAAGAATACAGGGATGCTGTTCGTGTTTGTAGGGAGAAAATTCGTGTGGCCAAAGCACACCTAGAGTTGAAGCTGGCTGTGTCTGTGAGAGAAAATAAAAAGGTTTTTTTTAGATATGTGAATGGAAAAAGGAGAACTAAAGAATACATAGGGCCGCTCCTTGATAGGGAAGGTCTCCTCACAGACAATGACATAGGCAAAGCAGAGATGCTTAACGCCTTCTTTGCCTCTGTCTTCAATGCCGATGATGGGCTTCGGGACCCAGGGTGCCCTGAGCTGGAGGACCGGGACGGTGGGGATGACAAACTCCCAACCGACCCTGAACGTGTGCGGGATTTGCTACTCCACCTGGATCCCTACAAGTCCATGGGTCCGGATGGGATTCATCCCTGGGTGCTGAAAGAGCTGGCGGACGTCATCGCGGAACCTCTCTCAATTATTTTTCAACGATCCTGGGAATTTGGAGAGGTCCCGGTAGACTGGAAGCTGGCAAATGTTGTGCCGATTTTCAAGAAGGGTCAGAAAGAAGACCCTAGCAATTACAGGCCTGTCAGTCTCACGTCAGTGCCTGGTAAAATCATGGAGAAGATGGTTCTTGAACTTATTGAGGCGCACCTGGGGGACAAAGCAGTCATTGGTCCCAGCCAGCATGGGTTTGTGAAGGGTAGGTCCTGCCTAACTAACCTGATTTCCTTTTATGATAAGATCACCCGTATGGTGGACCAAGGGAAACCAGCTGATGTGATTTTTTTGGACTTCAGCAAGGCTTTTGACACGGTTTCCCATAGGATCCTACTGGACAAAATGTCCACCATACAGCTAATTAAAAACATCATACGATGGGTGAGCAATTGGCTAACGGGCAGGGCCCAAAGGGTTATGGTAAATGGGGCTGCGTCAGGCTGGCGGGCGGTCACCAGTGGGGTCCCTCAAGGCTCCATTTTAGGGCCGGTACTTTTCAATATTTTTATAAACGATCTGGATGTAGGAATAGAGGGTATTTTGAGCAAGTTTGCTGATGACACCAAACTTGGAGGAGTTGTGGACTCGAATGAGGGCGGAAAGGCCTTGCAGAGGGATCTGGATAGGTTGGAGAGCTGGGCGATCACCAACCGCATGAAGTTCAATAAGAGCAAGTGCCGGATCCTGCACCTGGGATGGGGAAACCCTGGCTGCACGTACAGACTGGGCGATGAGACGCTGGAGAGCAGCCTAGAAGAGAGGGATCTGGGGGTCGTGGTAGACAGCAAGTTGAATATGAGCCAGCAGTGTGCCCTGGCAGCCAGGAGGGCCAACCGTGTCCTGGGGTGCATCAAGCACGGCATCGCTAGTAGGTCAAGGGAGGTGATTGTCCCGCTCTACTCTGCGCTGGTGCGGCCTCACCTCGAGTACTGTGTGCAGTTCTGGGCACCACAGTATAAAAAGGACATGAAACTGTTGGAGAGTGTCCAGAGGAGGGCTACGAAGATGGTGAAAGGCCTGGAGGGGAAGACGTACGAGGAACGGCTGAGGTCACTGGGCCTGTTCAGCCTGGAGAAGAGGAGGCTGAGGGGAGACCTCATCACAGTCTACAACTTCCTCGTAAGGGGGTGTCGAGAGGCAGGAGACCTTTTCTCCATTAACACCAGTGACAGGACCCGCGGGAACGGGGTTAAGCTGAGGCAGGGGAAATTTAGGCTTGACATCAGGAGGGGGTTCTTCACAGAGAGGGTGGTTGCACACTGGAACAGGCTCCCCAGGGAAGTGGTCACTGCACCGAGCCTGTCTGAATTTAAGAAGAGATTGGACTGTGAACTTAGTCACATGGTCTGAACTTTTGGGTAGACCTGTGCGGTGTCAAGAGTTGGACTTGATGATCCTTAAGGGTCCCTTCCAACTCAGGATATTCTATGATTCTATGATTCAATGACAGAGTATACATAGATTCTATTGGGGTGCCTAGAGTAGTTTCCGATGAACAGAAAGCCAGGAATCAAATTGCTGCAGGGTTTGAGTCACTGTTCTGGTGGGTAACAAACAATAAGAATGTGGATTGGATTAATTATATCTATTCTAATCAGCAGAGATTCATAATTTATACAAGGGATGCGATGAGAGGAATCACTGAACAACTAGATGCCACCAGCAAAATGGCTTGGGAAAAGAGAATAGCATTAGATATGATGCTGGAGGCGGAAGGAGGGGTATGTGTGATACTGAGCAACCATTGTTGCACTCTTATACCCAACAATACTGTCCCAGATGGCTCAGTAACTAGAGCATTGCAAGGGCTTACCGCCCTTGCCAGTGAATTGGCAGAAAAAGTAGGCATATCGTAGTTGTAGGAGTTTTGATAGCCATTGGTTGCTGCATTATCCCCTGTGTAAGAGGACTAGTACAGTGGTTAACTGAAACCGCACTATTGAAACAAATGACCATGGAGCCACCAACTTACTCTGATAAGGTGATAATGAGGGGATTGAAAAGCAAAGAAAGCAAAGACGAAGAAGAAATCTACCAAATTACACCTTAGAGAAGGGTTTTGCAAAAATCAACAGTTTATAAAGAAGAAAAGGGGGGAATTGTGGGAATAGAAATGTTGTTTTTGTAGAGTTACATTGTTTAGAGGAAAGGAATGTGGTACTGAGATATGCTTACAGTGATAAGAAAGCTTAGCAGGCGACCTTGTAAAATGCAGACAAACAGACTCCTTAGGACAATTAGGTGAAAATCACGGTGTTAAGTCAAGTCAGATAAGTGAAGAAACATTACCCCTTCAAGCAGTTAAAACGTCAAAAGAAATTTGAAATTTAACAGGCCAGCAACTGAAGGCCACGCATTGTTTGTGAAGCATCAGACAGATTGTGAACCTGGATTACCCACTCAGTGGGTGTCCTGGTTTCAGTTAGAACAGAATTAATTTTCTTCACCAAGACAAGGATGTCTCAGCTTCTTGCTTTGTCCTGCCAACGGGCAGGCTTTGGGTGCAGCAGGAGCTGGGAGGGGACAGACCCAGGACAGGTGACCCAAACTAGCCAAAGGGGTATTCCATACCATCTGACGTCATGCTAAACAATATATAGGGGTGGCTAGCCAGGGGGAGGGGGCCGGACTGCTCGGGGTTAAGCTGGGCATCGGTCAGCGGGTGGTGAGCAATTGCATTGTGCATCACTTGTTTGTACATATTATTATTACTTTCCTATTATCACCATTGTATCATTATTATTATTATTGTTATTATTATTTTGTTATTATTATTTTCCTGTCTTATTAAACTGTCTTTATCTCAACTCACGGGCTTCACTTTCCATTTCTCTCCCCCGTCCCAGAGAGGGAGGGGGGAGGGTGAGCGAACAGCTGCGTGGTGTTTAGCTGCCGGCCGGGTTAAACCACGACAGTCCTTTTGGCGCCCAACGTGGGGCTCGAAAGGTTGAGATAACGGCAGATCTGACCAGAGTGTGTTAAACTAAAATTGGTGTAAATATTAGACCTGCTTAATAGTCACTTGTCATAATGCTGATTGCTTTAATCTCAACTCTGCTGCGCCTGTTTTCCAAATTGAGTATTATAGTACATTATTTTCCGTACTTGCTCTCTGTCATGTTGTTTATCCTCTCCGGGCCCTGGTTTCAGATCATTATGGTACTGAGTGTTGTAGCAGTGCAAGTTGATCCTGCAGAGGGTATTCCAACCCCTGTGGCAGACCCTGTAATGGGGTCAGAGAAACGAGCTGTAGCAGTGCAAGTTGACCCTGCAGAGGGTATTCCAACCTCTGTGGCAGACCCTGTAACAAGGTCAGAGAAACGAGCAGTAGCAGTGCAAGCTGCCCCTGTAGAGAAGGTGAAAAAATGGTATAGAGATTCAGGTCATTTAGAACGCAGAGAGTCTTCTGCCAAATCTAGGTATAGAGACAACGGAGACGACGATGACGCTGGGCCATCAAGGGTTCAGGAGGAGGAAGATGAGGATGCCGAAAAATCAACAGTAACTACCTGAAGCTTAAACGAGCGTGAGTTACGAGATGTGCGAAAAGATTTTGGTCGCTGTATAGGTGAGCAGCTTGTCACCTGGCTGCTCCAATGCTGGGACACTGGAGCCAATTGTGTGGAATTAGACGGCAGGGAAGCCAAGCGACTGGGATCCCTTGCTAGAGACGCAGGCATTGACAAAGCAATTGCAGATGGAGCACAATCTCACAGCCTCTGGAGGCGTCTCCTCTCAGCTGTGAGGGAAAGGTATCCCTTCAAGGAAGAACTTTTATGTCTACCAGGCAAGTGGACCACTATGGAGAAGGGAATCTAGTACCTGAGGGAATTAGCCGTACGGGAGGTGATTTATGAGGATCCAGACCTCAGACAAACATCCAAAGATCCAGATGAAGTCAGATGTACACAATGCATGTGGCGGAAGTTTGTACGGAGTGCACCATCATCATATGCCAGCTCATTGGCAATAATGGCCTGGAAAGAGGATGAGGAACCCACAGTGGATGAAGCGGATAAACAACTCCGGCAGTACGAAGAAAGTCTCTCCTCTTCCTTACAGGCCTGCGTCTCAGCTGTGGAGAAACTTTCTGAAAAGGTTCACCAACTTGAAGAGAATCTATCGTCCTCCCCACCTGAACAAACCAGTGTCCACCAACCAAAAGAGAACACTTGGGAGAAACTTTCTGAAAAGGTTCACCAACTTGAAGAGAGATTATTCTCCTCCGCACCTGTACAGAGCAGTGTCTCAGCTATCAGGAGTAGGCGTTCATCCACACAAGGAAGACGATATGGTGGGTACTCACCCCGTGCCACCCTGTGGTTTTACTTACGAGACCATGGAGAGGACATGAGAAAATGGGATGGAAAATCTACCGCGACCCTAGAGGCACGGGTACATGAGTTGCAAAAGAAAACAATCAAGAAAAAGGGATTCTCTGAAAAGTTTGCTGCTCCAACTTCCAGCAGACAGTCCTTCAAACACAGAAACGAAGAAGATTCTGACCAGGATTAGGGGGGCCCTGCCTCCAGCCAGGGGGAGGAAAGGGACAATCGAGTTTATTGGACTGTGTGGATTCGATGGCCTGGCACGTCAGACGCACAGAAGTATAAGGCTTTAGTAGACACCGGTGCACAATGTACTATAATGCCATCGAGCTATAAAGGACCAGAGCCCATCTGTATTTGTGGAGTGACAGGGGGATCTCAGCAGTTGACTGTATTGGAGGCTGAAGTGAGTCTGACTGGGAATGAGTGGCAAAAGCACCGCATTGTGACTGGCCCGGGATGCTCCATGTATCCTTGGCATAGACTATCTTAGAAGAGGATATTGCAAGGACCCAAAAGGGTTCCGGTGGGCTTTTGGTATAGCTGCCTTAGAGACAGAGGGCATTAAACAATTATCTACCTTGCCTGGTCTCTCAGAGGACCCCTCTGTTGTGGGGTTGCTGAGGGTCGAAGAACAGCAAGTGCCAATTGCTACCACAACTGTGCACCGGCGGCAATATCGCACTAACCGAGACTCCCTGATTCCCATCCATAAGCTAATTCGTCAATTGGAGAGCCAAGGAGTGATCAGCAAGACTCATTCACCTTTCAATAGTCCCATATGGCCAGTGCGAAAGTCTAATGGCGAGTGGAGACTAACAGTGGACTATCGTGGCCTGAACGAAGTGACGCCACCACTGAGTGCTGCAGTGAATCGAAGGCAGCCAAGTGGTACGCCACAATTGATATCGCTAATGCATTTTTCTCCATCCCTCTAGCAGCAGAGTGCAGGCCACAATTTGCCTTCACTTGGAGGGGAGTCCAATATACTTGGAATCGGCTGCCCCAGGGGTGGAAACATAGCCCTACCATTTGCCATGGGCTGATCCAGTCTGCGCTAGAGCAGGGGGAAGCTCCTGAACACCTGCAGTACATCGATGACATTATTGTGTGGGGTAACACAGCAGAGGAAGTTTTTGAGAAAGGGAAGAAAATAGTCCAAATCCTTCTGAAAGCCGGTTTTGCCATAAAACAAAATAAAGTCAAAGGACCTGCACGAGAGATCCAGTTTTTAGGAATAAAATGGCAAGATGGGCGTCGTCAAATCCCAATGGATGTGATCAACAAAATAACAGCTATGTCTCCACCAACTAGCAAAAAAGAAACACAGACTTTCCTAGGTGTTGTGGGGTTTTGGAGAATGCACATCCCAAATTACAGTCTGATTGTAAACCCGCTCTACCAAGTAACCCGTAAGAAGAATGAGTTTGAATGGGGCCCTGAACAACGACAAGCCTTTGAACAAATCAAGCAGGCAATAGTCCATGCAGTAGCCCTTGGGCCAGTTCGAACAGGACCAGATGTAAAGAATGTGCTCTACACTGCAGCCGGGGAGAACGGCCCCACCTGGAGCCTCTGGCAGAAAGAACCTGGGGAAACTCGAGGTCGGCCCCTGGGGTTTTGGAGTCGGGGATACAGAGGATCTGAGGCCCACTATACTCCAACTGAAAAGGAGATATTGGCAGCATATGAAGGATTTTGATCTGCTTCGGAGGTGGTCGGTACTGAAGCGCAGCTCCTCCTAGCACCCCGATTGCCGGTACTAGGCTGGATGTTCAAGGGAAGGGTCTCTTCTACGCATCATGCAACTGATGCTACATGGAGCAAGTGGGTTGCACTGATTACTCAGCTGGCTCGAATAGGAAACCCCATTCGCCCAGGAATATTGGAAGTGATTATGGACTGGCCAGAAGGCAAATACTTTGGGATATCATCAGAGGAGGAGGTGGGTCGTGCTGAAGAAGCCCCACTGTACAACCAGTTACCAGAAAATGAAAAGAAATATGCCCTGTTCACTGATGGGTCCTGTCGTATTGTGGGGAAGCATCGGAGATGGAAGGCTGCTGTATGGAGTCCTACACGACGAGTTGCAGAAGCTGCTGAGGGAGAAGGTGAATCGAGTCAGTTTGCAGAAGTGAAAGCCATTCAGCTGGCTTTAGACATTGCTGAACGAGAAAAATGGCCAGTTCTCTATCTCTACACCGATTCATGGATGGTAGCAAATGCCCTGTGGGGATGGTTACAGCAATGGAAGCAAAACAACTGGCAGCGCAGGGGCAAACCCATCTGGGCTGCTGCATTGTGGCAAGACATTGCTGCTCGGGTAGAGAACCTGGCTGTGAAAGTACGTCACGTAGATGCTCATGTTCCCAAGAATCGGGCTACTGAAGAACATCAAAATAACCAGCAGGTGGATCAGGCTGCTAAGATTGAAGTAGCTCAGGTGGACCTGGATTGGCAGCATAAAGGTGAATTATTTATAGCCCGATGGGCCCATGACACCTCAGGCCATCAAGGTAGAGATGCAACATACAGATGGGCTCGTGATCGAGGGGTGGACCTGACCATGGACGCTATAGCACAGGTTATTCATGACTGTGAAATATGCACTGCAATCAAGCAAGCCAAACGGTCAAAGCCTCTTTGGTATGGAGGACGATGGCTGAAATATAAAAATGGAGAGGCCTGGCAGATTGATTACATCACACTCTCTCAAACTCGCAATGGCAAGCGCCACGTACTTACAATGGTGGAAGCAACCACCGGATGGCTGGAAACATATCCTGTGCCCCGTGCCACCACCCGGAACACTATCCTGGGCCTTGAAAAGCAATTCCTATGGCGACATGGTACCCTAGAAAGAATAGAGTCAGACAATGGGACTCATTTCCGAAACAACCTTTTAGACACTTGGGCCAAAGAACATGGTATTGAGTGGGTGTATCACATCCCCTATCATGCACCAGCCTCCGGGAAAGTTGAACAATACAATGGACTGTTAAAGACTACATTGAAAGCAATGGGCGCTGGGACATTCAAAAATCGGGATACGCATTTGGCAAAGACCACCTGGTTAGTCAATACTAGGGGATCTGCCAACCGAGCTGGACCTGCCCAATCAAACCTGTTACGTACTGTAGATGGGGATAAAGTTCCTGTAGTGCATGTAAGAAATATGCTGGGGAAAACAGTCTGGGCTACTCCTGCCTCAGGAAAAGGCAAACCCATTTGTGGAATTGTTTTCGCTCAGGGACCTGGATACACTTGGTGGGTGATGCAAAAGAACGGAGAGGTCCGGTGTGTACCTCAAGGAGATTTAATACTGGGTGAGAATAGCCCATGAACTGAATTGTACCATGTTAATTACTATATAATACCGTATGTTATCACTACTATGACTACTATAGGTGACTAATTAGAATGTATGGAAAAGAGTGTAACCTGAGCATGACATAAATGGTATGGAATAATGTTGAGGGATTTCTTGAAACAGCAAAAATCCCATGGCTTGCTGTAGCTGAGCAAACCAAGCTACCAGGGCAACTATGAGAAGTTCCCATGACAGTGTTCCCACATCGCCCAATTGAGGAATTCAGGAAAATATTGTTACCAGTAGCTGGCCTCAAGGACAAGGTCTATGTGACTGCTAATCACAAGGGGGTTGTTTTCTTGCAGGTGGGGTTGTTTTCTTGTAGTTGTTTGTCTGAGTGCTTTTGACCAATAATCTTGTGTGAAACACTGTCCACCCCTGTTAAGTTCTCTATAAAAGTTAGGCTATTCGGGCAATAAAATGGAGCATGATCTGACTCTACTGGTGTCTGTCGTGCTTTCGGCCATGCTTCCTGCAACATATGGTGCCCGAACAGGCTGAGACCCGAACAGGCTGAGGCCGGGACATCGGAGCGGTGCCGGGACATCGGAGTGGCGCCGGGACAGAGATCCGAGGCACACGGCAAGCCGACCACCGCACAGAGAGAAGCATTGAAACACCCTACTAACCGACCTGGGCAACGGCCTCGGGGTGAGAAAAGGAATCGCGGAGAGACGCGGAAAAGGGAATCGCGGAGAGACGCGGAATCGCGGAGAGACACGGAATCGCGGTGAGACGCGGAAAAGGGAATCGCAGAGAGACGCGGAATCGCGGAGAGACGCGGAAAAAGGAATCGCGGTGAGACGCGGAATCGCGGAGAGACGCGGAATCGCGGGGGGACGCGGGAAATTTGAAGTAATCGCATGAAATTGAAGTAATCGCGGTGCGATACGGGCCATCCGAGATCGAGTTGCTACGGGAGACCAGAGGTGTCAGTGGACAATGGCGGCCGACCCTCACCGTGTGGCGAGTCGGCACAGAGCAGAGGGGCGGAGATCAGGACCCTGCAGCCTGTCTGACGTAACCATGGAGACAGCGGCAGCAGCGGCTGTGCTGCTTCTCTCTGGCATTCTTTTTATAAGAAGTTATCTCACAATGCAAAAAAAGACTATTCGTCCCCAGATCGGTGTTATAACTATGTTTCTGGATAACATTCCGTGGGGTTGCCACATTCTACAGACTATTAATGACGATTTAGCTCTATTGCAGGGCAGGAGAGCAGAGACGCCAAATGACAACCGTCAGTCAGGCTCGTTCACAAACAGCTTCTAGGGTTGCAGCTGGCACGGCCTGCAGCCGTATAGCAGACGTTACACTCTCTTTCCTAACTAGTAATCATGTGTCTCACCCATTTGTGGTGAATGGTCAGTGGTAAAAAAGAAAAGGGGGAGAGTAAGGGGCGACAAAGACAGAAACGGTACCAGGTGGATGCCACTGACACTAACGGCATGGGTAATAGGAGCAGTATAAGTGACACAGGTGCAGGGCGGCGGTGGGTGCTGCCGCGCTGCGGGGCACTCTGCCTGCTGCTCGCCCTCACCGGCCTGTGCACTGCTGCCGACGGTGCTAGAGCAAAATGTGAAGACTGCTTAGATGGCAGTGATGAGAGTGCTTGTGTGAAGAAGACGTGTGCTGAATCTGACTTTGTGTGCAACAGTGGTCAGTGTGTGCCAAATAGATGGCAGTGTGATGGGGATCCGGACTGTGAAAATGGGTCTGATGAGAGTGCTGAGCTGTGTCATACGAGAACATGCTGGGTAAATGAAATCAGCTGTGGTCCTCAGTCAACCCAGTGTATCCCAGTGTCCTGGAAATGTGATGGTGAAAAGGACTGTGACAGTGGAGAAGATGAAGAGAATTGTGGCATTGTGACTTGTAGTGCAGCAGAATTCACATGCAGTAGTGGGCAATGTATTTCCAAAAGCTTTGTCTGCAATGTTCAAGATGACTGCAGTGATGGTAGCGATGAGCTGGAGTGTGCACCTTCTACCTGTGGTGTTCATGAGTTTCAGTGCAAGAGTTCTACCTGCATCCCTATCAGCTGGGTGTGTGTTGATGATGCTAACTGCTCCGACCACTCGGATGAATCTTTGGAGCAGTGTGGCCGCCAGCCTGCACCTCCAGTGAAGTATTCTACGAGTGAGGTGCAGTGCGGCTCAGGTGAATGTATCCACAAGAAGTGGTGATGTGATGGAGATCCTGATTGCAAGGATGGAAGTGATGAAATTAACTGCCCTTCTCGGACCTGCAGGCCAGACCAGTTCAGATGTGAAGATGGGAACTGTGTCCATGGGAGTAGGCAGTGCAGTGGTGTGAGAGACTGTCTGGATGGCACTGATGAAGCAAACTGTAACAATGTTATTCAGTGCTCTGGACCTGGCAAATTCAAGTGCAGAAGTGGAGAATGCATAGATATCAATAAAGTGTGTAACCAGCAGAGAGACTGCAAGGACTGGGGTGATGAGCCCTTGGAGGAATGCATCATAAATGAATGTGACTGTCCAGCTGGGTTTGAGTTTATAGACAAGAGAAACTGTGGAGACATTGATGAATGTCAAAACCTTGGTATCTGTAGTCAAATGTGTATCAACCTGAAAGGTGGCTACAAAAGTGAACGTAGCCGTGGCTATCAGATGATTCCTGCTACAGGAACCTGGAAAAGGCCATACTGGTACAAAGACACAAATAACACCTGTGATTGCAATGACGCTGCTAAGCAGGGTTTAGGGGTTTATAGCATGGAGACAAGGGGTAACAACTACAGTGTTTGGAACAATTGTACAGCTTTGGCCTTACCTCCTGATGTGCTTCTGATTTGTGGGGATGGGGCCTGGCAAGGTATCCCTGCAAATGCTATCAGATGTCCATGTTACATAGATAAACTCATTGTATTTGCTCCTAGCTTGTTACAGTTGCGTGAGATCACCAGACATAAATGGACATTGCTTGCATTGGATTGCAATGATAATGTTGAATTGTGTGGGGTTGCAGCTAGAGCGGCATTAGCAATTTCAGTGCCTGGAGTGGCATCTGCGGCCACACGTAACAACTTAGAAAAATTGGTATGCTGGGCCGAGAGGCAAGCCTATGCCACGACAGAGATACTTGAGGAGATGTTACCAGATCAAAATAGTCTGCGACATCTGCTTTTACAGGATCAAGCTGCTATTGACATCTTGCTTTTGGCTCAAAGGAATGGGTGTGAGGACTTTAAGGGAATGTACTGTTTAAACCTTTCTGATCATAATGAGTCAATTCACAAATCCATTACTTTCCTGAAAGAGCACATGAGAAAGATTCAATATGGTATCAATCCTTTCAATCAATGGTTCACTGACTTGTTTGAAACAAAGTGTAGATGGTTGCTGGGTTTAGTCACAAGGGGATTAAGGATTTGGTTTATGGTGGTGGTAATCATCCTTGTGTGTTGTAAGTATAGCTAAAGAGTTACTTGTAAAACTGCTGTGTCAGGCTTGGTTTGCTCAAAAGAAGAAGGGGGAATTGTTGAGGGATTTCTTGAAACAGCAAAAATCCCATGGCTTGCTGTAGCTGAGCAAACCAAGCTACCAGGGCAACTATGAGAAGTTCCCATGACAGTGTTCCCACATCGCCCAATTGAGGAATTCAGAAAAGTATTGTTACCAGTAGCTGGCCTCAAGGACAAGGTCTATGTGGCTGCTAATCACAAGGGGGTTGTTTTCTTGCAGGTGGGGTTGTTTTCTTGTAGCTGTTTGTCTGAGTGCTTTTGACCAATAATCTTGTGTGAAACACTGTCCACCCCTGTTAAGTTCTCTATAAAAGGTAGGCTATTCGGGCAATAAAATGGAGCATGATCTGACTCTACTGGTGTCTGTCGTGCTTTCGGCCGTGCTTCCTGCAACAGAATAAGGGGTGGATAGATGTCCTGGTTTCAGTTAGAACAGAATTAATTTTCTTCCTGGTAGCTGGTGGAATGCTGTGTTTTGGCTTAGGATGAGAAGAGTGCTGATAACACCCTGATGTTTTAATTGTTGCAGAGCAGTGCTTATACCAAGCCAAGGACACCTCAGCCTTTTGCTCTGTCCTGCCAACAGGCAGGCTGGGGGTGCAGTAAGAGCTGGGAGGGGACAGACCCAGGACAGGTGACCCAAACTAGCCAAAGGGGTATTCCATACCATCTGACGTCATGCTAAACAATATATAGGGGTGGCTAGCCAGGGGGAGGGGGCCGGACTGCTCGGGGTTAGGCTGGGCATTGGTCAGCGGGTGGTGAGCAATTGCATTGTGCATCACTTGTTTGTACATATTATTATTACTTTCCTATTATCACCATTGTATCATTATTATTATTATTGTTATTATTATTTTGTTATTATTATTTTCCTGTCTTATTAAACTGTCTTTATCTCAACTCACGGGCTTCACTTTCCATTTCTCTCCCCCGTCCCAGAGAGGGAGGGGGGAGGGTGAGCGAACGGCTGCGTGGTGTTTAGCTGCCGGCTGGGTTAAACCACGACAGTGGGGAAACAGGGGAGGGTCCTGTCATCAAAAAGTATATAAACTGTATTTTGGAACTAGTAGGCGCTCTCTCCTGCTTGTGGGGCGCCCGCCATTGGAATCGCGAATAAATTACTACTTCACTGAGATCCTCGCCTGAGCCTAAGTTATTGGCTACAGAGTGTTTCTCACATCCACAGACAAAACAATTTGTTACATTTAATGTCTTCACAATATTCTCTGCAAGATTTATAAACAAGTTTTTAGCAATGGTTGGAATCCCATATTTAGCTCCTGTTTCAATTTCATGGTAATATTGCACCCAACTCATTATTCCACAGGGTGTATAATAATCGTGTCTAGCAGCATAACATACATCAAATTCTATTGATAAAGGCTTACTAAGATTTATGGTGATGCGACTTTTCCCAGTTAACCTTCCTCCTTCGTTATTAGTTCTTACCTCTATCTATCATTGATAGGGGACCTCTTTGAGCTCATAACAGGCTATCTTATTGCTTCCATTACATCGAGCATACTCTGTTTGGTTTCCATAGCATGGGTTTAACAGGCATAGTTACTAGTGTTTGTTCCTGAATTCTTCCTTTCCGAGTGTTAACAATATATTCACTACAATTCTGAGAATGTCCCTGGACCAATAGAATTATGCATGTAATTAGAAGAGGTCCGGTAAAGGCCATGTTACCCGGCGGTTATTACCCTAAGGGGTTGAAGCCCTTGGTAAACTTTCTTCAGCCACAGTACTGGTCCCTTCTCTAGTCTTGCCCTCTCCCTGATGCTTCTTAGGAAATGGTCCAGGCTTACACACCCGAAGGCTTTCCTACTTGCATTCAGCTTTTCCACGAGTTAGCAGGGGCTCGATTCAAAGGAGATAACCAATCCTCTAAGTAAATTTTCCCAACTATTATTTTAAATTTTAAGGACCAGGGTAATTCAAGATGTTGTGGGTATGTCTATTGTGGAGGAATGGTTAAGTGAAATAAGACACGTGGATGTTGGGCAGTTAAGAGGCAATGGGCTAGTGAAGTACCATACTCAACTCACATGAGTCTGGCACGTACGCAGCTGGCTGAGAGCCAATCAGGCTCAAGGACACGATGCCCTTGAGCGATTGGGAAAGTCCCTAAGGCGGGACGGTGGCTAAAAGAAGGAGGAACTACCTGAAAAGAGCGGGAAGTGTTAGCCAATCCTGAGCTTAGTTTTTGCAATATGTATGAGTTGATTATGTTCGAACTAGATAAAAGGTGACTGAGCTATCCATTAAAGATGAAGTTCATTGTTCACTCATATTGAGTGTCTGTGTCTTCCTTCCGTCGACAACAAATTGGCGCCCGAACAGGGACCAGTCTGAAGGGGATTTGGACACTGCTGGCAGTGATCCTGGGCCACAGTTGGACGGAATAAGGGAGGAACCGGTCCTGCAACGCAGCCCAGGAGGTGGAAGGGACAAGAATCCCCGCACCCGCGTCGGGAAGGTGAAAGGGACGTGGAGTCCCCGCACCCGGGAGAGGATCCCGCCGGTCACGCGTCGCCGAGGTCTGAAAGGTGAAAGGGACAGGAGTCCCCGCACCCGCAGCTCGGAAGGTGGAAGGGAGTCCCCGCACTCGGGATGAGCCTATAAAGGGTCCCTCCGGAAAAGCGCCGCCGAGGTCTTTGCAAAGGCTGCAACTGTATATATAAAGGTATGAAAGACAAGCGGCGTATAATTTGCTCAGATGCTTTTTAGAAAAGCGGAGCATTTTAGATATAGATTGTAAAAAAGAATTACCAGGGTTGTTAGCATGTGCAGTAGCGCAGGGTTGTTTTACAAATCCTGATACAGTTTTTGAACAAACAGAGTGGCGTAAATTTGGAGATAAATTGTTTGATGTTATTAATGATATTAAGTCTGCTAAAAAAGTATTGAAGCCTTGGAGAACAGTCACTAGCGCTTTAGCTACACATCAGGCTGAGCAGAGAGTCGCTGGTGCCGCTACAGAGCGACTGGGATTGCCGGGAAGTGCTGGAGCTGGGCATTGCCCACTGCCGCCTTCAGTGAGGACGGTAACGCTGCCTCAGGGGGCTACGGGGCAATGGGAGCCTCCCCCCCCCTCAGTCACCGCCACGAGCAGCGCTGCGCTTGGAGCTCACCGTGTGGCGAGTCGGCACAGAGCAGAGGGACGGACATCAGGACCCTGCAGCCTGTCTGACGTAACCATGGAAGCAGCGGCGGCTGTGCTGCTTCTCTCTGGCATGTTTTTGATCTGTGGAGACCGTGCATGGCAAGGAGTACCAGCCAATGTTTTTGGAGGACCGTGTTACCTAGGGCGACTCACACTTTTCGCTCTAGATTTACACTCGTGGCAGAACTCGACAAGGAGCAGAAGAATTAAACGAGAACTAAAAACTTTGGGTTCTGACTGTAATGATGATGTAGAATTGTGGGGTCCAGCAGAAAGATTCTTTGCTTCTTTGGTGCCTGGTGTGGGAACTGCACACGCTTTGACTAACATTAATAAGCTTGCTTGTTGGGCTGTTAAACAATCAAATGTAACAACACAAGTTCTTTCTGAAATGTCACAAGATATGGAGAGTCTAAGACATGCTGTATTGCAAAATAGGGCCGCTATTGATTTCTTGTTGCTGGCTCAGGGACATGGGTGTGAAGATGTAGAAGGAATGTGTTGCTTTTCTCTTTCCGACCATGGTTAGTCAATTCACGACCAGTTGAAATGGTTAAGGGATCATACGCAAAAAATTGTAGTACAAGATAGTTGGTTTGAAGGTTGGCTTAAATCTGTTTTTGGGAACATGGGTGGATGGGTTTTGTTAGTTAAAGAGGGACTTCGCTTTCTACTTATAATTATATTGATTATAGTTGCTGCACGTATAATCTTTAACTGCCTAAGAAACTAGAGCAACTCACAGAGAAGGTATTTGTAGCGCAAAATAAAAACGGGGGAATTGTGGAGGAATGGTTAAGTGAAATAAGACACGTGGATGTTGGGCAGTTAGGAGGCAATGGGCTAGTGAAGTACCATACTCAACTCACATGAGTCTGGCACGTACGCAGCTGGCTGAGAGCCAATCAGGCTCAAGGACACGATGCCCTTGAGCGATTGGGAAAGTCCCTAAGGCGGGACGGTGGCTAAAAGAAGGAGGAACTACCTGAAAAGAGCGGGAAGTGTTAGCCAATCCTGAGCTTAGTTTTTGCAATATGTATGAGTTGATTATGTTCGAACTAGATAAAAGGCGACTGAGCTATCCATTAAAGATGAAGTTCACTGTTCACTCATATTGAGCATCTGTGTCTTCCTTCCGTCGACAACAGTCTATCGGAGGTGACACACCCCCCAAGGGGTTTTGGGGTCCCCAAATCCTTCTATTAGAGCCTTTATATGAGTTTCCAGCAATCGCTAATATTCTAATTAATACAAGTTTTAATACACATACAATTAGCATCCAAAGGGTAGCTATGCCCCGATACACTTCAAATTCTTTTAAGCTTAACTTTCAGATCTCCAGGAGTAGACTCAACCTTCCAGGTTCCTGTTACAGGTCACTTTACTCGCGATGCATGCATCCACCCCTTTTCCGCAGTTCTTATAGCTGTTTCTTTGGTAGTTCAGTAAAGTCCACCTGCATTCTCTCAAATAGTTGATATGCAATCCTTCTTCCTCCAGTAGGTGCTTGCCTAATCACCTTCTTATTTACCTTTTGACATGTTAAGCATCCTTGGACGGTTTGTTTGGCTATCTCATATATTCCTACACACATAAAATTTTAGAAATTGATCACTCAATGCTTTTGTTCCCCAATGGGTTTGTGTTGCAAGAAGAACGGCCGAAAGCACAACAGACACCAGTATGGTCAGATCATGCTCCATTTTATTGCCCGAATAGCCTAGCTTTTATAGTGAACTTAACAGGGGCGGATAGTGTCTCACACAAGATTATTGGTCAAAAGCACTCAGACAAACAACTGCAAGAAAACAACCCCACCTGCAAGAAAACAACCCCCTTGTGATTAGCAGTCACATAGACCTTGTCCTTGAAGCCAGCTGCTGGTAACAATATTTTCCTGAATTCCTCAATTGGGCGATGTGGGAACACTGTCATGGGAACTTCTCATAGTCATCCTGGTAGCTTGGTTTGCTCAGCTGCAGCAAGCCATGGGATTTTTGCTGTTTCAAAAAATCCCTCAACAATTCCCAACCCCCCCCCTTTTTTTTTTGAGCAAACCAAGCCTGATGTAACAGTTTTGCAAGTAACCCTTTAACCACATTTATTACAATAAAATACACAATGATGATTAACATCACAACAGAATCCTTAATACCTCTTTGACTAATCCCAGTAACCATCTATGCATTGTCCCAAACAAATCAGTGAGCCATTGATTGAGAGGACTGAGGGCTGCCCTGGCACCCGTCCTCTTCTGGGAAGGTGGAGCGAATGAATCAGACATTAAAGAAGCAATTAACTAAATTAGTGTTAGAAACCCAACTTCCTTGGGTAAAATGCTTACTCCTACAGGTTCAAACAGCACCAAGAAAGGATATAGGAATATTACCATATGAGATGCTGTTCAGATTGCCCTATCTGGGCAGAAGGGATGAGATACCACAATTCAAAACAAGAGAGTTTTCTTACGAACTGTATGCTGGGGTTGTCCTCTTCTTTGTCATCTCTCAGGACCTGTGGGTTGTTGGCTCAAACCCCACCTTTGGAATTCCCCATTCACCACCATCACCCTGGAAACCGGGTCCTGATTCGGACCTGGAAAGAGTTAACTCCGGCCTGAATGGGAAGGACAATTACTGACCACTGAAACAGCCGTAAGAACTGCGGAAAAAGGTTGGACTCACTATACTCGAGTGAAGGCATCCGCCGACCCTAGTACCTGGGAAGCTGTTCCTACAGAAGACTTGTTGGAAGTTGAAATCAAAGAGAAAAATCTCATAGTGGACTCTGAGTGGGATAAAAGCTTACAACTGTAAACTAACCTTATATTTTCACAGGTAACTAATGTGTGTGGCTTGTGATTGAGAGAAAGGACAGACCTATAGCGAATTGCAGTGCTCCCAAGGGGGGGGGGTTGTTATAGTAGTAGTGCACATCTTATTCTTTGTATTGATAATAATTTGGAAACCTAAGATTTAAAGATAATGACAGGGAAAAATTTATTACTAATTTTGATTTAGTGATTGTAGGCCTCAGAGAAGGCCTCAGTCAATTAGCAACTTGGAAAAGGCATGACCAGATAATAGCAAAAATGGGATACCCCATCAAAATATGGGTGACTGTGATAGGGGGTTATGTACCACAAGCTGTCATGTTTGATGATTGTGAGGTGTTAGCTTGGGGAGATTTAAATTCCCCATGGCAGCTGAGCAGAGAGAACAAATAACTAGGAGAGACCGAACAGCTAGATTGAGAATGGCTGTATGGAAACAATCCTTCATTGCCATCAGAGAAAGGGAGAAACTCAAGGAGAAAACAGGAGAGAAAACAGGAGGCCCTCTGAAATGTGGCAGTTCAAACATCTGAGATTGAAACAGGGTATGGGGATATGAATGCCTGGATAGAATGGGTCAAATACTCTTTCCAGAGTCTCAACCATAGCAATTGCTGTGCTTGTGCCTCGGGAAGACCGATTGCTCAGATAGTGCCCTTCCCATAGGGGTGGACCAAGGATTCCCAGGGGATGTGATGTATGATTGCATTGTACCAAGAGAAGACTGCCTGGGGAAATGAGGCCTGTAAGTCTCTCTCTTTGCTGTTCCTTGCATGATAGCAATATTGCGGTTCCCCCTGCATTCTCTACAGTTATAGGTAACCATACATCTTGCCTCTCACGGCAGGGTGTGAGTGCTACCCAGAATCTGGGAAAATTTGCCTTGTGCTACCAAGGACTTGATGGGAAACTGCTCAAGACTTGAGATCCCCAGGGCAGATCTCTGCTGGTACTGTGGAGGGAAGATCTTACGGTCCACCCTACCATCTAATTGGGGAGGCACTTGTGCACTTGTTCAATTAGCTATACACTTGCATTTGGAAGGAAAACATCACTAATACCCATGTTATAAATGAGGTCTGAATTCAATCTGAATTTTGTAATATTTATAAAACAAATATTTCTAAAAGGTATAAAAGCTATAAAAGGTATAAAAGGCAAGTAAACAGCGCTGGGTGTGCAGGGAGTCTATGCTCCACCAACATGCCCACACAAACATCAAACATTCTAAATACATGTATACAGAACATTGCTTTACATACTAACCCGAGTATGCCTATACATATGTACAAATGATTGAGAGGATTGATATATTGCATCTTTCTCATGTGCTCTTTCAGGAAAGTAATGGATTTGTGAATTGACTCATTATGATCAGAAAGGTTTAAACAGCACATTCCCTCAAAATCCTCACACCCATGCCCTTGAACCAAAACCAAGAAGTCAATAGCAGCTAGATCCTGTAAGAGCGCATGGCGCAGACTATTTTGATCTGGTAACATCTCCTCAAGTATCTCTGTCGTGGCATGGGCTTGCTTCTCGGCCCAGCATACCAATTTTTCTAAGTTGTTAAGTGAGGCCACAGCTGCTGCTCCTGGAACGAAAATTGCCAATGCTGCTCTAGCTGCAACACCAAGCAATTCAACATTATCATTGCAATGCAGTGCGAGCAATGCCCATTTATGTCTGGTGATCTCCCACAACTGTGAAAAGCTAGGAGCAAACATAGTAAGTTTACCTAAGTAACATGGACCTCCGATAGCATTCGCAGGGATACCTTGCCAGGCCCTATCCCCACAAATCAGAAAAACATCAGGAGGTAAGGCTATAGCTGTACGATTGTTCCAAATGCTATAGTTGTTACCCCTTGTCTCCGTACCATAAGCCCCTAAACCCTGCCTAGCAGTGTCATTGTAACCACAGGTGTTACTTGTATTTCTGTACCCGCATGGCCCTTTCCAAGTTCCTGTAGCAGGATCTCGGTAATTCATTCTTATTTGTGGTAACACATTTGGTGCTGCTATATTTATTGTTTGAAAATGAATACTCGCAGGAGGGTCTTCTCGGTCCCTAGTCAAAGATAAGTGATTCAAGACACCCAATGCCTCGGACAATCACTCATCGATGTTCTTGATCTCTTTTAATCTCACTAATTGTTCCTTTAAAACCTGATGTGATCGTTCAACCATCACTTGGCCCGTGGGAGAAAATGGAACACTCGTTTTAGGCTGAATCTGTAGGAAAATCCATTCCAGAGCTCGAAAATGCTGCCCTATCATTCCACCCTTGCCATCACCTGTGTCACTTATACTATTCCTATTACCCATGCTGTTAGTGTCAGTGGCATCCTCCTGTTTCTGTCTTTGTCACCCCTTACTCTCCCCCTTTCTTTTTGCCACTGACCAATCACTGCAAATGGATGAGACACACGATTGCTAATTAGGAAGGAGAGTGCAATGTCTGCTATAGGTCTGCAAGCAGTGCCGGTTGCAACCTTAGAAGCTGTTTGTGAAAGAGCCTGCCGGTGGTCATTTGGCAGTGTAATCTGCGGCTCTGCACTCCTGCACTGCAATAAAGGTAGTAATATAGCTAAGTCATCATTAGTAATCCGTACAATGTGGCAACCCCACTGAATATTATGCAGGAACATTTGTACATTTATCAAATTATGTAACACCATAGTTATAACACCCATCTGGGGACGAATAGTCTTTTTTGCATTGCAAGATATGCCTCTCATAGTGAGAATGCTAGAGAGAAGCAGCACAGCCGCCGCTGCCTCCATGGTTACGTCAGACAGGCTGCAGGGTCCTGATGTCCGCCCCTCTGCTATGTGCCAACTCGCCACATGGTGGCGGTCGTCTGCCGTTGTCCACTGACGCCTCTGGTCTCCCGTAGCAACTCGATCCCGGATGTCCCGCGTCGCACCGTGATGACGTCAATTTCCTGCGTCCTACCGTGAGTCCTTTGTCCGGGTCGGTGCTTGGAGTTTCTCAATGTCTCTCAGGTGTTCCGGCTTCTGTCAGGGCTCTCCGTGTCTCTCAGAGCCATCCGTGGCTCTGAAGCGTCTCTCAGGGCTCTCTCCGTGCGGCTGTAGTGTCTCCGTGTGCCTCGGATCTCTCGGCGCCTCTCGGGTCGTTTCTCTCAGCGTCTCCCCGTCTGGCAGCCTGTTCGGGTCTCAGCCTGTTCAGGCGCCATATGTTGCAGGAAGCACAGCCAAACGCACAACAGACACTAGTATGGTCAGATCATGCTCCATTTTATTGCCCGAAAAGCCTAGCTTTTATAGTGAACTTAACAGGGGCGGATAGTGTCTCACACAAGATTATTGGTCAAAAGCACTCAGACAAACAGCTACAAGAAAACAACCCCACCTGCAAGAAAACAACCCCCTTGTGATTAGCAGTCACGTAGACCTTGTCCTTGAAGCCAGCTGCTGGTAACAATATTTTTCTAAATTCCTCAATTGGGCGATGTGGGAACACTGTCATGGGAACTTCTCATAGTTGCCCTGGTAGCTTGGTTTGCTCAGCTGCAGCAAGCCATGGGATTTTTGCTGTTTCAAAAAATCCCTCAACAGGTTTGTAGGTGTAATCGGCTCTCACATATTAACCTTGTCAATCAGTAGGTTTCAGAGTTCCCACTGATGAAGGGGAAACTGAGGCAGTGGCAGGGCGTCACCCAGGGCCATGAGATGACACGGTGGTGATGGGGGACAGATTGGGAAGCTCTGGGAGCTGCCCCAGCACACAGCCCCAGGGCTCCAGCTGGGAGCCCTCCGTGCCAGCAGGACCCCATGGAGGCCAGGAGGAGCCCTGAGCATGGCAAAACCTCTCCCAGCCCTGCTCCTGGAGGGGGACTGTCCTGGTTTCAGTTAGGCTTATTCACAGGTAGCCTTGCGTTGTTTGACACATCCCTGAACTAGGGATAATGAGGAAGTAAGCGGTAGAAACAGGAACTTGAGCCAAGTCCAGATAAACAACTTAGCTGCAATGTTGAAGATAAGTTTTGCGCAATGGCCAGTTGCTGGCTAGCTTGAGGCACATTCCTAAGGCTCTCTGACCAATTGTATGACAGATACGAGTGCATGAACAGTGTATGGGGCTACCGGAAAAGTATATAGTGTGGAAGAAAATTGCAATAAAGGTCTCCTGTTCAGTAGCCATCAGGAGTCTGTGTTGCTAATCCCTTCAAATGGTGACCCCGACGTGATCGGAAGAGAGCATTGCTGAGAGAAGCGTCCAGAGGGACCCCAGCCGAACGACTCAAGCTCGTGGCGAGACCGCGGCTTTAATCTTGGGACATCACCTCAAGAAGCAGGTGAGCGACTGGGGCACTAACTATGGGAGCTAATCTATCGGCTGAGGAGGAGGTGATAGTTAAGTTATTGATTCAACTCCTGATAAAAAGAGGAGTGAATTATGACCCGTATAAAGTGAAATTACTGCTAAAGTTCTTACAGAAGAATGGGGCCCCGTCGACAGTTTTGGTGGTGTTTGATGTAAAAACTTGGGAAAACGCAGGGACAACTACATGGGACGCTGCCTTGAGGGGAGATACAACAGCTGCTGAGGTGATTGTAGTGGGTTTACGTGGCAAGGTTTTGGTAGCAGGGAGCCATAGGGGTGGTTTCTGTGAGAAAGATCTAGAAGCTGCCCCATGTTTGGGAAGGGCCCCATTGTTTTCCAGATCTGAGCCAATAAGCGATGTTGTTTGCGCCTCTGTGAGAGCATATTTAAGACAGGGAAAAAAATGCTGCGCCAGACAGCAGCCGGGAGTGAGAGAACAGCCTTGCAGGTGCCAAGGTCAGTGTAGAGGGAGGGGGAGAGGTGCTCCAGGTGCCGGAGCAGAAGTCCCCTGTGGCCTGTGGTGAGGACCATGGTGAAGCAGGATGTCCCCCTGCAGCCCATGGAGTACCACGGTGGAGCAGGGTTCCACGCTGCAGCCCGTGGAGGAGACCACAGTGGAGCAGGTGGCCCTGCACCGACGGAGGCTGCCGCCTGTGGAAGACCCCTGCCCGAGCAGATTCCGGGCCGGACCTGTAGCCCGTGGAGAGGAGCCCACGCAGGAGCAGGTGACCCGGCAGGAGCTGCTGCCCGTAGGGGAGCCAGGTTGGAGCAGTTTTCTCCTGAGGGATGGACCCTGTGGTACAGACCCATATCTGGAGCAGTTCTGAAAGAGCTGCTGCCTGTGGGAAGCCCACACCGGATCAGTTCATCAAGGACTGCATCCCATGGGTGGGACCCCACAGCACAGGGGACAAGAGTGACTGAGAAGGAGCGGCAGAGAAGAAGTGCTGTAGACTGACCATAACCCCCATTCCCCCGTTCCCCTGCGCCGCTCGGGGGGAGGAGGTGGAAGAGGGTGGATGGGGGAGAAAGTGCTTTTGTTTTTTTTTTTCCTTTGTTTTCTCACTTCTCTCACTTGTTAGTAAAAGGCAATAAATCTTACTATCTCCTTATGCCGAGTCTGTTTTGCCCGTTACAATAATTATTGCGTGATTTTCTCGTCCTTATCTCAACCCTTGAGCCCTTTTCACATATTTTCTCCCCATTCCTCTTTGAGGAGGGGGAGTGAGAGAGCGGCTGTGGTGGAGCTCGGCTGCCCAATCGAGTGGAACCACGACAGTGATGACGACCTGGCACTTAGTAACTGAAACATTGAGGTCATGGCAAGTGGAAAAACTGGTACAGACAGCGGCCACTCAGGCTACACAGGCAGGTGAAATAAAAAGCGGTGACTGCGTACCACCAGAGAAAGCAAACCTGGATAGACTTGGGAACAGAGGCAGACATGATACCCCCAACCCATGGCGGCCACTCCGCGCTCGATGCCATTGCGATCATCAGCGTCGCCATCACTGCCGCCCACAAGGCCAGCGGCGCTGCCTGTGGGAGATCCCTTTGACCCCTGAGACCGTTGGGAACATCTTCAGAGAGAAGCAATAAAGAATGGGGAGCCACAGGGCTTGTTTTTCCAGTGCAAATGGATCACGGGCCAAATGACTGGAACCCCTTCCAGTGGGACCTTATTAAAGAACTGCGGTGTTGAGGGATTTTTTGAAACAGCAAAAATCCCATGGCTTGCTGCAGCTGAGCAAGCCAAGCTACCAGGGCAACTATGAGAAGTTCCCATGACAGTGTTTCCACATCGCCCAATTGAGGAATTTAGAAAAATATTGTTACCAGCAGCTGTAATAAAGAAATATAATAAAGAAAACCTAATAAAGAAAGGACATGAGAGAATAGTTGAATTAACGGGAGAAGAGCCCAATCTCATTGTATTTCCCGTAGTAAAAGACTATTTCAACTGGTGTTTGCAGAATAGTTTAGAGCTCCAAATAGCGTTGGCGAAATTCAACGGACATGTTGATACCCACCATTCGCCTCATAAAATGTTCTCCTTTTATAATGATAGAAAGATTGAAGAGCGACCATTGTGCCAACGGCAACCAGTGAATGGGTGGACGGTCTTTACAGATGGGTCTGGAAAAACAGGCAAAGCTGTAGTAACCTGGGAAGAAGGTGGAAAGTGGCAACACCAAATTGAGCAGATCCAAGATTCCCCACAGATAGCTAAATTACACGCTATTATAATGGCTTTTAAGTGCTGGCCAACAGTACCTTTGAATATTGTATTGGACTCGCAATATGCTGTAGGTGTCGCTCAGCACATTGAGAGGGCACATTTGAGACATATCCCAAAGGAAAACTTGTTTCTAAAATTTAAGGAGCTGTTATTTTTGGTAGAGCAGCGAGTGCACCCATATTGTATTATTCACATGCGGAGCCACACCATGTTACCCGGTATTTTTGCAGAGGGTAATGCACGCACTGACCAGCTAGCTAATGTGACCATAACTGCCCCGGTGCCTAAGGTGCTGGAGCAAGCACGGTTATCCCATGCCTTTTTCCATCAATCCGCCAAAGTCAATTCGCTATAACGATTACTGACAACAAATTGATTGTCCAAAGATGACCTGACTGTCAACAATTTGTTTCAACCATATCTTTAACAGTAAACTCTAGAGGTCTACGGTCCCTACAGTTATGGCAGGCTGAAGTAACTCATATTCCATAATTTGGTCGCTTGAAATATGTTCACGTATCAGTAGATACTTTCTCTCATTCTATTTGGGCAACAGCTGCAGCGGGAGAAACTAGTCGCCATGTCCAGGCTCACTTCTGTGTTGCTTTCGCAGAGCTAGGCATCCCAAAGGAAATAAAACCCAACAATGGCCCTGCCTATACTAGTCAAACCTTTTTTCAAAGTTGGGGTATCCAACATATCACAGGAATTCCTCATTCCCCCACGGGCCAAGCCATTGTAGAGTGCACACATCGCACCTTGAAAGCACTGCTAAATAAACAAAAAGGGGGAGACACCCAGGAAACACCACAGAACAGGTTGGGAAAGGCACTTTACGTAATGAATCACCTATCATTACCCTTTCCTCACAAAGAGGTGCCACCCATAGTAAAACATTACAGAAGTATGAATTCTGCCCTGTCACAGGTGCCACAATCAGAGCAGGCCTTAGTAATGGTAAAAAAATATATATAAATACAGGTCTTTGGGAGGGACTCCATCCACTAATAACTTGGGGTTGAGGGTATGCTTGTGTCTCCACAGGTCATGGACCAAGATAGGTACCAGCAAGGGGAGTAAGGCTGTGGTTGGCCTCCTCCTCACAATTGCCGCTGTCATCAGTTATTTCCAGCCCTGGGTCTCCATCCAATCACGCCGCAACATCTGGGTCACACTCGCCAACATGACAGGACAAGAAGCGATGTGCCTGTCCCTGGTTAGTGCTAAGAACCTGTTTACGACATGTCTGGTGGGGGATCCCAGCAGATAACAAAGATTGGACTGAAATAAGCAGCCAGATGAGCAGCGGACAATTGGCAATAAAGAATGGAAGCTCCGTGGTAGACAGCTGGGATGGATGGACTGTCCAATTACCACAAGCACCCCTAGAGCCTCAGGAATTAGATATCCTGGGAAGTGTAACAGCAACAGCATGTATAAGGTTCAATTACATGGGCAAAAACCAAACCATGAAACAAATCGTCAACGCCACACTCGCTCCTTATCATAATGTATCTCCTTGGGTTGAGATGGGATGGGTAGGGTGGGACGAGTTGGGTTGGGGTGGGATGGGGTGGGATGGACACGACCGCCCTCGTCCACAAGGCCACCAAATATCCTGCCTCCATTGCCTCTTGCAGGAGCATCCCATGCTGCAATTACAGCCCCACAGCGATGCTTTGTGCACCTTCACATCACCCCCAGCCATCGTACCCATACATGAGCCCTAGGTATGGATGGGTTTGGTGAGGGACTGCTCCAAGCAAGGGCAGAGTGCCCTGGGGTAAAGCTGTTATTTTTTCCTAACACCAGCCAGCCACTAGGTCTCTTTTCATTAGGGTGTGATGCAAAATTGCTTAGAGGATTGTTCTGGGGGTGATGGTGCTGCCTGCACGTGGCTTAGCATCTCCCAGATTTTGGGGCCACATTAGTGTTGTCTGTGCTGCTCTTGTGTTTTCTGTCATTGTCACTTGCACTTCTTGGGACACAGTCACTGGTCCTGCTGCCCTTTACACAGTAATCAGCCCGGTCCTTCACCTGCTGCAGGTCTGGCAGCACCTTTTAATCCCCGTGTGTTCCCTTTTGGGATCTCTCCATTGCAGAGGCGGCTCTTACCCTGGAACAGCCCTCGGGAAGAAGCAAAGGGAGAGGGGAGGCTGTTTATCTAGCTTAGTCATCCCTGTGCTATTACATCAACTCTCCATGGTCCAAAATTAGGAGTTAGGCTCGTAGAAAACGTGTGATGGGCTTTACATTTCTGAGAGCAGAAACTGAAAACAAACAGGACAAACGAACAGCGGGTGCTGAGTTCCCCACAGTTGTCCCCATGCCCGAGCCCTGGTGAGATGTTTCTTGGGTCTTCTCTGCTGAGAAAGAGGCAGATTTTCTTGTACTTGCATGGCTCTGGAAATGAAAGTTTGAAGGAAATAACAGAGCTTCAGTCCCTCTGCCCAGCCTTGGCTTTGACCTCACCACCCAAAGACACCTCCAGAGGAGATGGTGGTGGCTTCACGCATGCCATTTGCCCCTTATCAGTGCCAGCAGCCAGCAGTGGGGCTTCTGCTCCTTCCTCACTGGAGTTTCATCCTCCCTGTGGCTGACAGCACCATGTATGTTCCCCCAGGTGGGACATGAGCCACTTCAAGAGGATGGGAGGAGTCCAGCGAGGCAGCTACACCATCCACCCCGAGTTTTTCTTGGAGGCTTACTTTGCCCAGGAGTGCTGGTGAAGAGCAAAGGCGGGCTTTCATTAAAACCGCTTTGGGCAAACCGCTCCCGTCAGCTCCTTTCCTATTGCCTTGGGACAGTCACTGGAGAGGGAAGACGGGATGAAATCCAAGTCTGTGCACTCTGTGCTGCTGCCTTGGAGTGCACGGGAACAAATCTCGGGGACCGGTGCCCAAACCAAAGCATGCGGGGATGTCCTGGTTTCAGTTAGAACAGAATTAATTTTCTTCCTGGTAGCTGGTGGAATGCTGTGTTTTGGCTTAGGATGAGAAGAGTGCTGATAACACCCCGATGTTTTAATTGTTGCAGAGCAGTGCTTATACCAAGCCAAGGACACCTCAGCCTTTTGCTCTGTCCTGCCAACAGGCAGGCTGGGGGTGCAGTAAGAGCTGGGAGGGGACAGACCCAGGACAGGTCTGTCCACCAACTTAAAGAGAATCTATCTTCATCCCCACCTGAACCAACCAGTGTCCACCGACCAAAACAGAACACTGTGGAGAAACTTTCTGAAAAGGTTCACCAACTTGAAGAGAGATTATTCTCCTCCGCACCTGTACAGAGCAGTGTCTCAGCTATCAGGAGTAGGCGTTCATCCACACAAGGAAGACGATATGGTGGGTACTCACCCCGTGCCACCCTGTGGTTTTACTTACGAGACCATGGAGAGGACATGAGAAAATGGGATGGAAAATCTACCGTGACCCTAGAGGCACGGGTACGTGAGTTGCAAAAGAAAACAATCAGGAAAAAGGGATTCTCTGAAAAGTTTGCTGCTCCAACTTCCAGCAGACAGTCCTCCAAACACAGAAACGAAGAAGATTCTGACCAGGATTAGGGAGGCCCTGCCTCCAGCCAGGGGGAGGAAAGGGACAATCGAGTTTATTGGACTGTGTGGATTCGATGGCCTGGCACATCAGACGCACAGAAGTATAAGGCTTTAGTAGACACTGGTGCACAATGCACTATAATGCCATCGAGCTATAAAGGACCAGAGCCCATCTATATTTGTGGAGTGACAGGGGGATCTCAGCAGTTGACTGTATTGGAGGCTGAAGTGAGTCTGACTGGGAATGAGTGGGAAAAGCACCGCATTGTGACTGGCCCGGATGCTCCATGTATCCTTGGCATAGACTATCTTAGAAGAGGATATTGCAAGGACCCAAAAGGGTTCCGGGGGGCTTTTGGTATAGCTGCCTTAGAGACAGAGGGCATTAAACAATTATCTACCTTGCCTGGTCTCTCAGAGGACCCCTCTGTTGTGGGGCTGCTGAGGGTTGAAGAACAGCAAGTGCCAATCGCTACCACAACTGTGCACCGGCGGCAATATCACACTAACCGAGACTCCCTGATTCCCATCCATAAGCTAATTCGTCAATTGGAGAGCCAAGGAGTGATCAGCAAGACTCATTCACCTTTCAATAGTCCCATATGGCTAGTGCGAAAGTCTAATGGCGAGTGGAGACTAACAGTGGACTATCGTGGCCTGAACGAAGTGACACCACCACTGAGTGCTGCAGTGCCGGACATGCTGGAACTTCAGTACGAACTTGAATCGAAGGCAGCCAAGTGGTACGCCACAATTGATATCGCTAATGCATTTTTCTCTATCCCTCTAGCAGCAGAGTGCAGGCCACAGTTTGCTTTCACTTGGAGGGGAGTCCAATATACTTGGAATCGACTGCCCCAGGGGTGGAAACACAGCCCTACTATTTGCCATGGACTGATCCAGTCTACACTAGAGCAGGGGGAAGCTCCTGAACACCTGCAGTACATCGATGACATTATTGTGTGGGGTGACACAGCAGAGGAAGTTTTTGAGAAAGGGAAGAAAATAGTCCAAATCCTTCTGAAAGCCGGTTTTGCCATAAAACAAAATAAAGTCAGAGGACCTGCATGAGAGATCCAGTTTTTAGGAATAAAATGGCAAGATGGACGTCGTCAAATCCCAATGGATGTGATCAACAAAATAACAGCTATGTCTCCACCAACTAACAAAAAAGAAACACAGACTTTCCTAGGTGTTGTGGGGTTTTGGAGAATGCACATCCCAAATTACAGTCTGATTGTAAACCCGCTCTACCAAGTAACCCGTAAGAAGAATGAGTTTGAATGGGGCCCTGAACAACGACAAGCCTTTGAACAAATCAAGCAGGAAATAGTCCATGCAGTAGCCCTTGGGCCAGTTCGAACAGGACCAGATGTAAAGAATGTGCTCTACACTGCAGCCGGGGAGAACGGCCCCACCTGGAGCCTCTGGCAGAAAGAACCTGGGGAAACTCGAGGTCGGCCCCTGGGGTTTTGGAGTCGGGGATACAGAGGATCTGAGGCCCGCTATACTCCAACTGAAAAGGAGATATTGGCAGCATATGAAGGATTTTGATCTGCTTCGGAGGTGGTCGGTACTGAAGCGCAGCTCCTCCTAGCACCCCGATTGCCGGTACTAGGCTGGATGTTCAAGGGAAGGGTCTCTTCTACGCATCATGCAACTGATGCTACATGGAGCAAGTGGGTTGCACTGATTACTCAGCGGGCTCGAATAGGAAACCCCAGCCGCCCAGGAATCTTGGAAGTGATTATGGACTGGCCAGAAGGCAAATACTTTGGGATATCATCATCAGAGGAGGTGGGTCGTGCTGAAGAAGCCCCACTGTACAACCAGTTACCAGAAAATGAGAAGAAATATGCCCTGTTCACTGATGGGTCCTGTCGTATTGTGGGGAAGCATCGGAGATGGAAGGCTGCTGTATGGAGTCCTACACGACGAGTTGCAGAAGCTGCTGAGGGAGAAGGTGAATCGAGTCAGTTTGCAGAAGTGAAGGCCATTCAGCTGGCTTTAGACATTGCTGAACGAGAAAAATGGCCAGTTCTCTATCTCTACACCGATTCATGGATGGTAGCAAATGCCCTGTGGGGATGGTTACAGCAATGGAAGCAAAACAACTGGCAGCGTAGGGGCAAACCCATCTGGGCTGCTGCATTGTGGCAAGATATTGCTGCTCGGGTAGAGAACCTGGCTGTGAAAGTACGCCACATAGATGCTCATGTGCCCAAGAATGGGGCTACTGAAGAACATCAGAACAACCAGCAGGTGGATCAGGCTGCTAAGATTGAAGTAGCTCAGGTGGACCTGGATTGGCAGCATAAAGGTGAATTATTTATAGCCCGATGGGCCCATGACACCTCAGGCCATCAAGGTAGAGATGCAACATACAGATGGGCTCGTGATCGAGGGGTGGACCTGACCATGGACGCTATAGCACAGGTTATTCATGACTGTGAAATATGCACTGCAATCAAGCAAGCCAAACGGTCAAAGCCTCTTTGGTATGGAGGACGATGGCTGAAATATAAATATGGAGAGGCCTGGCAGATTGATTACATCACACTCCCTCAAACTCGCAATGGCAAGCGCCATGTACTTACAATGGTGGAAGCAACCACCGGATGGCTGGAAAGATATCCTGTGCCTCATGCCACTGCCCGGAACACTATCCTGGGCCTTGAAAAGCAAGTCCTATGTGTTGCCTTCAGGGGGCAGTGGCGACCTGGTTCAGGAACGGCATGGCGACCAACCCCAGGCCGCTCGGTCCATCGGCTCACAGACACCAATGTGGTGGATGGCAAATGGCGTTTATTGTCGAGTCACATGGCGTTACATATCCGAGGCCCATAGCGTGATTTCCGCTTGCTTACATCACAGACCACATGCTACTGTCCATCAAGGGACGGGCTCCACCTTTCCGTACAGCGCGACATCTTCCGGCCGCCAGACCCTAAATACCCACACCTATGGCGACATGGTACCCCAGAAAGAATAGAGTCAGACAATGGAACTCATTTCTGAAACAACCTTATAGACACTTGGGCCAAAGAACCAAGTTTTGAGTGGGTGTATCACATCCCCTATCATGCACCAGCCTCCGGGCAAGTTGAACGATACAATGGACTGTTAAAGACTACATTGAAAGCAATGGGCGCTGGGACATTCAAAAACTGGGATACGCATTTCGCAAAGGCCACCTGGTTAGTCAATACTAGGGGATCTGCCAACCGAGCTGGACCTGCCCAATCAAACCTGTTACGTACTGTAGATGGGGATAAAGTTCCTGTAGTGCATGTAAGAAATATGCTGGGGAAAACAGTCTGGGCTACTCCTGCCTCAGGAAAAGGCAAACCCATTTGTGGAATTGTTTTCGCTCAGGGACCTGGATACACTTGGTGGGTGATGCAAAAGAACGGAGAGGTCCGGTGTGTACCTCAAGGAGATTTAATACTGGGTGAGAATAGCCCATGAACTGAATTGTACCATGTTAATTACTATATAATACTGTATGTTATCACTACCATGACTACTATAGGTGACTAATTAGAATGTATGGAAAAGAGTGTAACCTGAGCATGACATAAATGGTATGGAATAAGGGGTGGATAGATGTCCTGGTTTCAGTTAGAACAGAATTAATTTTCTTCCTGGTAGCTGGTGGAATGCTGTGTTTTGGCTTAGGATGAGAAGAGTGCTGATAACACCCCGATGTTTTAATTGTTGCAGAGCAGTGCTTATACCAAGCCAAGGACACCTCAGCCTTTTGCTCTGTCCTGCCAACAGGCAGGCTGGGGGTGCAGTAAGAGCTGGGAGGGGACAGACCCAGGACAGCTGACCCAAACTAGCCAAAGGGGTATTCCATACCATCTGACGTCATGCTAAACAATATATAGGGGTGGCTAGCCGGGGGAGGGGGCCGGACTGCTCGGGGTTAGGCTGGGCATCGGTCAGTGGGTGGTGAGCAATTGCATTGTGCATCACTTGTTTGTACATATTATTAGTAGTAGTACTATTATCATCATTGTATTATTATTATTATTATTATTATTATTATTATTATTATTATTATTTTCCTGTCTTATTAAACTGTCTTTATCTCAACTCACGGGCTTCATTTTCCATTTCTCTCCCCCGTCCCAGAGAGGGAGGGGGGAGGGTGAGCGAACGGCTGCGTGGTTTTTAGCTGCCGGCCGGGTTAAACCACGACAGGGGAGAAGCTCTGGGAGCACAGTGACTGCCAGAAGGAGAAGCAGCAGCCGTACAAGGGTCTTGGACATGTTTGCTTTCACCAAACTATTCCCACACAGCCACTGGACCACCAGGACCCCTGGCACAGGATTAAGCGAGGAGGGGGATATGCAAGTGGTGTGTCAGTGATGATTGCGCATTGTTAATGAAGTCATGCAGTCAATTAGCGAAGACCTGGGAGCCCTGCTCTGGCACCCCCTGGCCCACAGGCACCCGCTGGGCCCCAGCCAGGCCGGGGGCAACCGGGAGCGACCGGGGGCGACTGGAGGGGACCGGTGGTGACCGGGGAGGGTCAGGGGGGACCGAGGAGGGCCAGGGTGGAGCAAGCTACCTGGTTCCACCCAGCCCCTGAACTGCTGCGGGAGGCGGGTGTGCTCAGTGGCTGGAGCCCGGCCATGGCCCGGCACTGTGGATAAGTGCCCCGGCCCCTTGGGGGGGGCACTTACTTACTTGGGGGGGGGTTCCGGGGCTGGGGGGTTTGGGGGTGCCCCCTGGGTGGGTTTGGTGCACGCACCCCCAGGCAGCGGGGTGGCCCTTGTCGGTTAGTTGTTAGTGACCATTTCTAAACCAGTGACCTCATTATGAAGGTAATGAAGGTGACTGTCTGCTTCCATGGAATGGGAAGAAAAAGCTTTGGTTTTGGGTCAGCTGGGAAGCTTCGTTGCATCAAGCTGCAAGCACGCTGCTTGGTTTTGCCACCCTCTCTGCCCGTTTTCTTTTTTTTAGAGGAGCTAGAGGTCACCACAGTGTCACCTTGGAGCAAAATAAGAAGTTTGCATTCCAAAATATGTTGAAACAGCTGTGGCATGTGCAGGCAATTCTCCGTGTGCAAGGTGGCAGGCATTATCTCGGGGGATCGTAGAAGACTTAACTTTGGTCTGGGACAGGGACAGGTCATGGGATGGTGAGCTACAAATTTTGTTAACAAAGCAAAACCAAGGAGGTGTTGGGCCAGCTGCAGAGTGAGGTCCTGCTTGGTACAGTCCTGCTGACCCCCGGCTGCAAACTTTTCTCAGCCTGCTTTGCAGAGCTGTGCCTGAGGAGGTGACGTCTAGACCTCAAGGTCCATTCTGGAGGAGGTGACATCTGGCATGACCCATAAGCTCCATGCACCAAAAGGGAATGGATCCTGGCTCGGCCATGCTCTAGGCTGTCCCACCCCATGGACAGTTGCCGCATTTGCAGGGTTTGTGCTGCTGAAGCTCTCCCTGTGACTCAGCAAGTTTGCTTCCACCATGAGCATTTAGTGCCTGAAACGATACTGATGGATGCTCTGTTGCAGCCTGCACCAGCGCTTGAGGTCTTGTACTGGGTCTGGCTGGAATGTTAACTTTCTCGGCAGCAGCCCATACAGTGCCGTACTCTGCACTTGTAGCTGGAACAGCAGTGTTATCACACCAGTGTTGTGTCTACTGCTGAGCAGCAGTGGCACAGCATTGGGCCTTTCTCTAACCCTCCTAGGGGGTGGGCAAAAAGTGAGGAGAGAAACATCACTAGGGCAGCTGACCTAAACCAATCAAAGGGATATTCCATACCATGTGGTGTCACACTCAGCAATAAAAGGTGGAAACAGGAAGAAGAGGGGAGGGGTGGGCTCTCGTTGAGAAGACGTCGGTCCTCCTCTCGAACACCGGCTGCGTGCGTTGAGGCCTTGCTTCAAGGACGTGGTCAATCATCGCTCATTTGTGGGAAGTAGAGAGTAATTTCTTTCCTCTGCACTTCCATATAGCTTTCATTTATTTTGTTTGTTTGTTTTCCTCCCTTTTTCCCCCTTTTCCCTTTTACTTCCCCTTAGTTAAATTGTTTAGTTCATGGTAGTCTTTATTTAATTATTATAATTATTTCCCTTTAATTAAATTATCCTTATCTCAACCCGTGAGTTGTTCTTTGCTTTACTTCTCCCCCTCCTCATCTAAAGGAGGGGGAGTGAGAGAGCGGTTGTGGGGTTTAGCTGCCCAGCATGGTAAAACCACCACAGGTCTGTGCACCTTTACATGGTGCTGTGCTGCATTTTTGGGTGCTGCTGATTGTACGTGTTGGTGAATACCATCCTCTGTGGTGGGATGGTGCAGGATGGTGCTCTGCCTCCATGCAGGGCTGCCTGCGCCCTTCCTCTGCTAAGCCGCAGAGGTTGGCTGAGCCCCAGCATCCATCGCATTCCCGTTTGGGTGCACCTGACCCACAGACAGCCTGGATGCATGGACTGGGTTAAATCTGCTGGCTCGGACACCTGGGCTGCGAACTGCTCCAAGGCAGACTGGGGGAGAAAACCTTTCCTACAAACTGCATTGGTTCACTCCTGAGTGGTATCAGGTAGAAAACCATGCATTAGGCAGGGCTCAAAAATACATCCAGGGTTGTGCACGGCATGGGGAGGAGTGTTCATGACCAAGTCCAGACCCAGAGAGGCTACGGCCAAAGCCCAATGCATTTCAAACCAGGTTGCAGAGGTGTCCACGGGTGCCAGCGGGGCAGTGACTGCTGAGCCATGGGATCCTGGCTGGGAGTGGGTTCAGCCCTGCCTGAGATCACAGTTTTTATTAAAAGTAAGGTGAAAAAAAAGGCAAAAAACAGCACATGTCTGGGAAGAGCCATGGTGAAAGGACAAGCTGACAGCTACAAATCCCCTTCAGGTAGGCAGCCAGTCTAGCAACCTTAGGGAAAAACAACCTCTTCCATCACAGACAGTCCTGGAGTCCAGGAAAGCCATAATGCTGGGCTGGGCCATGCAAAATCCCAAAATCCCACAGCTGAATAGAGAAAGGCAGGGACTGTTTTTTGTTTGTTTGCTTTTAATACTTTTTTTTTTTTTTTTTTTTTTTTTTCCGCCAGTGGAGATGGGTGTTTTGTAGCTCAGTGATCATCAAAGATTAAGGGTAATAACCACCCCCCTCCAAAAAACATAAAGGCAGCCTGGAGTGAGTGATGTTCACACGTCACCAGCCCCTCCAGCAAGTACAGTGCTTGCTCAGAGCTGGGAGTGCTAAAAAACAACCATGACTAAAGCTCACCAAGGCAAACCAGATGTTCCTCCAGCAGCATGCAGCCCCACCAGGGAGAGGCAGAGGGGGAGAGAGCAGGCAGGGACAGAGATTTGGGAAGGAATTTTTGCAGCCACATGGACTTGACCTCTCCTTTCCCCAGGGGGAGCTGCTAGGATTGGGCAGCCCGTATCATCCCCAGTGGGTGCAGAAGGTCTTGGAGATGCATTTTCCCCCCCAGCCTGTGATGCAAGAGGGCAGCAGAGCCATGGCCATGCACACAGATTATGGGGCAGAGATGCTGCATGATGGGGCTGGAGACTGGCTCCCCACCACAACCAGCCTGGGCACCAGCAGGCTTTGGGCGAGCACCACAGGCAGCCTCATCTTTTCAGAAAGCTTTTTTCCTGCTGAAACAACAGCCAAGGAGCTTTGCTGGGGCCCACTGGGACCTTTCAGTCCCCAGAGCCCATGGGAGGAAATCAAAGATGCTGAACATCACCATGACACTGAACAGTGGTTCCCTTTCACATCCCTGGATTGAGGGAGATTTGGTGGGCTGTCCCTCCCCATCGCCACACCGCCAACTTTACTGGGGCCGAGGCTGCTTTCTCACCTTGCTTTCAGGGGCATCTAGAAACCATCCTGGCTCATCCCCTCTTGTGCAGCTGTGACCACGTAAGATCTTTGTGGCATAATGGACCCTCTGGTGGGACTGCGTAGACTGAGCACCAAACCAGCTCTGGAGTGACCATGATGCTCTCAAGTCTCCAAATGCTTCCTTCACTAAACAAATGAAAGTTATAAATATCTCAGTAGATCGGCTGCAGTACAACTGGGTAACAATGGAGTCCATGTAATTATATTTAAAAAAAAAAACAACACAGAAGTGTGCATGGCATTTCTTGATGGGAAAAGATTAGGAGTGGAGAATCTGTTTCTATATTTTGTATTAGTTATACTACAAGAACCAAGACATTCATTCAATACATTTTAGTAAGTTATTTTACAGCAATCACCACACTAGAGGTCACAGTATTTTCTTTGAGTTAATGCTAATGTATTTATACTTCAAAAGCTATAAAAATTCCCAGGTCAATAAAGTAATGGGTTTATTTACCTCTGGCACCATGGCAAAGCTGATGGTGGAGATTGTTATGAAACCCAGAGGAAATAGGTGACTTCATCCAAGTCAGTGGGATAGTCCGTGAGCAGCACTGGTATCTTCCAACTTAACAACTTCCCCTTGTAGCTGCACCACTTGCCCGCTGACAGGTAGACGTTGCACTCCTGCTTGCCCATCTCTAGGACGGGTGCCACCATGAGGGTGTCCCCGATGAGGAACTGCAAGTCAATCCCGTGGGTGGCCTCATTGCAAGGTGAGATCCACCAGAAGGGCCGGATGATGGGGTAGCCCGTGTGTTGTCCGTAGGTTCGTGCCTGGTGCACCGCACCAATAAGCACGCAGAGTCGGAATCCACCCAAACTCAACTTCAAAATTCCCAACTTCTCGGGACTGAGTATAATTTGCTGTGTTTGGAAAATTGGAGAATCCAGATATAGTTGTTGTTGGTAATGGAATAGCAATTAGGGACAAGGCCTTCTCAGTGTTTTTAGGCATTTGGGAACAAATCCAACAATTATTCCAATAGAGAACTCAAGAGAGATTCTGAATTAATTGGAAATGTTGATTTTCCCCCCATCCTATCGCTACTCTATTAAGAGTAGAGAATACTAAAATAAATTTAAAATACATCATTTCTATATATATAAAAATAATTAATATAGATAATAAAAGATCACACACTAAAGTGGTTTTTTTTTTAAAAGGAAAGAAAAAAAAAATACCTCCTCCCCCCGTTAACTATTAATTCTATTAACAGCATCACACATTGCTTGAACTCCCCAATGACTTCCTTGGTGTAAAACAGTTAATATCTGCCTCATTATTGCCTTGTTCAGCATTTCTCTTCCATCAGGGAGCATCCATTTTCCTTCAGACTCCGTGGCTCCTAATTCCTTGAAACAATCTTTTTCTTTATCACTAAATATTTGTTTTTCGGGTGGAGAGGGTACCTCAGGTATAAGACAATTTATAGTGGATTCCAATTGTAAGGCTGCCTCCCAAGCCTTTTCATCTGCCACCTGGTTTCCTCGTGCAGTGACGGAGTTCTTTTTCTGATGTCCTTTTATGTGCACTCTTGCAATTTCAATAGGTAGTAACAAATTATCTAGGACTTGTTTTACAAGTTCAATATGGACCAGTTCCTTTCCCTTACTATTGATCAATCCACATTCCTCCCAGGTTTTACCAAACGTGTGAACCACTCCATATGCATATTTGGAATCAGTATAAATAGTTCCCTTTTTCTCTTTAAGCAGTATAAGTGCCTGATTTAAGGCATATAATTCACATGTTTGGGCTGACCAGTTATTAGGTAATCGGCCCATCTCTTTTACTTCCTCAGTAAATCCATCAATCACAGCATATACATTATACCTTTTTCCATGTACTACCCTTGAGGATCCATCAATAAACAGAATATCTCCTTCCTCTAGAGGAACATCTTGTAAATCAGATCACATTCTAGTTTGATATTCAATTAAATCCAGACAGCTATGTTCTATATTCTATGTTCTATATTCTCTCCAGAACTTTCCCCTTTCCATAGGAAAGTAGCTGGATTCAGGCATGCTTTTGTAGTTAACAAGAAGTCATCCTTTTCAATATTATATTATCCTTTTCAATAAAATCCTCATATTTTAAAATTCTGGAATCAGTCAGCCAGTGTCCAGATTTCTGAGTTAGGATCATTTTAACCTGGTGTGGAGTAGTAACTACCAGACGACCCCCAAAAGTTAATTTCCTACTTTCCTCTACCAAGATAGGAGTCGCAGCCACAGCTTGAACACATTCAGGCCATCCTCTAGAAACTGGGTCCAGCAACCACTGGTTGACGCTTATCCCCCCACTCCTGAGCCACTCCTGAGCCAATACTCCCAGTGCTGCTCCCTGATCCACGGTAACAAAAAGATAAAAAGGTTTATGTAATGCGAGTAGAGCTAAAACTGGTGCCGTAATTAAGCTCTGTTTCAGATTTTCTATTAACTCATTTTCTTTTTCTGTCCATTTAAGTATATTAAACAGCCCCCTCCCCCACGAGAGCCCCCCCTTTTATTGCTGAGTGTGACATCAGGTGTTATGGAATATCCCTTTGGTTGGTTTAGGTCAGCTGCCCCGGCAATGTCCCCTCCCCATCACTTGCCCACCCCCAGCCTGCTGGCTCTTGGGGGCTTGGAAGGAGTCCTGATGCTGTGCCAGCACTACGCAGCAATAGACACAACACTGGAGTGATATCAGTGCTGTTCCAGCTACGAGTGCAGAGCACAGCACTGTGTGGGCTGCTGCAGGGAAAAGGTGACTCCAGCTCAGACAGACCCAACACAACTTCCACCCCTTATTCCATAACATTTGTGTCACAATCAGGTACAGTTTAGTATATAGATGTTCTCATCACCATTGTTTTCTGTCCATTGAAGCATTTATATGTCTGTACTTCTCTTTATTCTATAGGTCTTTTCCCAAAATGCTCATAAAAACTGTTGATGGTTTCAGCTTCATCTGTCAAAGTGGTCACTCAGGGCAGGCGAAGTTGGTTTTCTTGACACCAGCACCAGCTTAGCTCATATCACTGTTGCACTTGCCCAGTTCCTTGCAAAGTTGACCTGTCATTGGTTCTGCAGTGTCCTCCTACAACACATAACTTGGATGACAGATTAATTTTCTCCCAGTGTTAAATCTCCTTGAGGCACACACTTGATATCCCCATCTTTCTGCATTACCCACCAGGTATACCCTGGTCCTTGGGCAAAGACAATCCCACGAGTGGGTTTGCCTTTTCCCATGGCAGGGGCAACCCACACTGCCTTCCCCATCCACTTTCCCACATGCACTACAGGGACTTTAGCTTCTCCCACAGTGTGTAGGGGTTTTGTTTCAGCAGGACCAGGACGGCTTTCAGACCCCCTGTTGTTAACTAGCCAAGTGGCTTCTGGTAGACTTATGTCCCATTGTTTCCATGTCCCAGCACCCAATGCTCGCAGCATAGTTTTTAACAGTCCATTGTACCTCTCAACCTTCCCAGAGGCTTGTGGGTGATAAGGGATGTGATACACCCATTCAATGCCATGTCTCTTGGCCCAGGAAGTGACCAAATTGTTTCAGAAGTGACTCCCACTGTCGGACTCAATTCTTTCTGGTGTACCATGTCGCCACAGCACTTGTCTTTCCAGGCCTAAGGTAGCGTTTCGGGCCGTGGCATGGTTTACTGGATATGTTTCCAGCCACCCAGTAGTTGCTTCTACCATGGTGAGTATGTAACGTTTACCTTGGCGGGTTTGTGGAAGTGGTACGATGTAGTCAATCTGCCAGGCCTCACTATATCGAAATCCAAGCCATCTCCCCCTATTCCAGGGAGACTTTACCCTCATGGCTCGTTTGATTGCAGCACAGGTCTCACACTCATGGGTAACCTGTGTGATGGCCTCAATGGTCAGGTCCACCCCTCGATCACGAGCCCATCTGTATGTGGCATCCCTCCCCAGATGTCCTGATGTTTCATGGGCCCATCGAGCTACAAACAGCTCACCCTTACGTCCCCAGTCCAGGTCCACCTGAGCTACTTCAATTTTCGAAGCTCGTTCTACTTCATTGTTCTGATGTTCTTCGTAGCACGATTCTTAGGCATATGGGCATCTACATGACGTACTTTTACATCCAGGTTTTCTACCCAGGCAGCAATATCTTGCCACAGGGTAGCAGCCCAGATAGGTTTACCTCTGTGCTGCCAGTTGTTCTGTTTCCATTGTCGCAGCCACCCCCACAGCGCATTTGCCACCATCCATGAGTCAGTGTAGAGATACAGTACCGGCCACTTTTCTCTTTCAGCAATTTCTAGGGCCAGTTGTATAGCTTTCACTTCTGCATACTGACTCTACTCACCTTCCCCTTCCATGGCCTCCACAACTTGTCGTGTGGGACTCCACACAGCAGCTTTCCACTTCCGATGGCTCCCTACCACACAGCAGGATCCGTCAGTGAACAACACATACTGCTTTCTGTCTTCTGGCAACTCATTGTATGGTGGTGCCTCTTCAGCACAAGTTACTTCTTCTGTCGGTGCTCCGAAATCCCTGCCCTCTGGCCAGTCCATAATCTCTTCCAGGATTCCCGGGCGGTTGGGTTTCCCCATTCGAGCCCGCTGTGTAATTAACGCTACCCATTTACTCCACGTAGCGTCGGTTGCATGATGTGTAGTGGGGATTTTCTCTTTGAACATCCAATGTAACACAGGTAGCCGTGGGGCCAAGAGAAGTTGTGCTTCTGTACCAACAACTTCTGAAGCGGCTCGAATCCCCTCATATGCTGTTAATATTTCCTTTTCAGTTGGGGTGTAATTGGCTTCTGATCCTCGATAGCCCCGGCTCCAGAACCCCAGAGGTCGGCCTCGAGTTTCTCCTGGGGTCTTCTGTCAGAGGCTCCAGGTGAGCCCATGCTCCCCAGCTGCAGTGTACAGTATGTTTTGCACAGCTGGTCCAGTACGGACAGGCCCAAGGGCTACTGCACGAGCTATTTCTTGTTTGAGTTGTTCAAAGGCCTGTTGTTGCTCGGGGCCCCACTCGAAAGAGTCCTCTTTCGAGTCACTCGATATAGAGGACTCACAAGCTGACTATAGCCTGGCACATGCATTCTCCAAAATCCCACAAGGCCTAGGAAAGCTTGTGTTTCGTTTTTGCTAGTTGGCGGAGACATAACTGTTATTTTGTTGATCACATCCGTCGGAATGTGGTGACGTCCATCCTGCCATTTTACCCCCAAGAACTGGATTTCCTGTGCAGGTCCCTTGACCTTATTCTGTTTAATGGCAAAGCCAGCTTTCAGGAGAATTTGAATTATTTTCTTCCCTTTCTCAAAAACTTATTCTGCTGTGTTACCCCATACGATGATATCATCGATGTACTGCAGGTGTTCAGGAGCGTTCCCCTGTTCCAGTGTTGTCTGGATCAGTCCATGGCAAATGGTAGGGCTGTGTTTCCACCCCTGGGGCAGTCGATTCCAAGTATACTGAATGCCCCTCCAAGTGAAAGCAAACGGTGGCCTGCATGCTGCTGCTAGAGGGATAGAGAAAAATGCATTAGCAATATCGATTGTAGCATACCAGTTGGCTGCCTTTGACTCTAGTTCATACTGGAGTTCTAGCATGTCTGGCACTGCTGCACTTAGTGGTGGTGTGACTTCATTCAGGCCCCG
Organism: Aythya fuligula; assembly: GCF_009819795.1. Taxonomy (NCBI): domain Eukaryota; kingdom Metazoa; phylum Chordata; class Aves; order Anseriformes; family Anatidae; genus Aythya; species Aythya fuligula. The sequence goes on along the minus strand of NC_045594.1, from coordinate 1,171,515 downwards.
ATAGTCCACTGTTAGCCTCCACTCGCCATTAGACTTTCGCACTGGCCATATAGGTCTGTTAAAAGGTGAATGAGTCTTGCTGATCACTCCTTGGCTCTCCAGATGGTGAACTAACTCATGGATAGGAATCAGGGAGTCTCGGTTGGTGCGATATTGCCGCCGGTGCACAGTTGTAGTCGCAATTGGCACTTGCTGTTCTTCAATCCTCAGCAATCCTACAGCAGAAGGGTCTTGTGAGAGACCAGGCAGTGTAGACAGCTGCTTAATCTTCTCTGTGCTCAAGGCAGCTATGCCAAAAGCCCACCGGTACCCTTTTGGATCCTTGAAGTACCCTTTCTTGAGGTAGTCTATGCCGAGGATGCACGGAGCCTCTGGGCCAGTCACGATGGGGTGCTTTTGCCACTCATTCCCAGTTAGACTCACTTCAGCTTCCAATACGGTTAGCTCTTGGGATCCCCCCGTCACTCCGGAGATAGAGATGGGTTCTGCCCCTTGGTGGCCTGACGGCATTAGGGTACACTGTGCGCCTGTGTCCACTAAAGCTTTATATTTTTGCGGTTCCGGTGTGCCAGGCCATCGAATCCACACAGTCCAGTAAATCCGGTTGTCCCTCTCCTCTACCTGGCCAGAGGCAGGGCCCCACTAGTCCTGGTCGGAGTATCTATCAATTAATTCTTCCAAATGTGAAGCAGAAGTCTCTTCGTCAGGGTCAGGAGTAATACTATCCCTTCTACTGCCTCTGGGGGACTGCCCAACAGAAACTGGGGCAGCAATCCTCCTAGGGGCCCTCTTTGTTGCTGCTGTATCTTTCCGTAGGTCACGTACCCGAGCAGCTAGGGCCGAGGTCGGTTCACCGTCCCACTTCCTCATATCTTCCCCGTGGTCACATAAATAAAACCACAAGGACCACAAGGCTTCATTGCCTTCTAGCTGTTGGGTATTGGCCCCACTATCCCAGCATCGAAGCAGCCAAGTGAGGATGTGCTCACCTGGATGACGACTGAAGTCTTTTCGTATTTCTCGCAGCTCACTCAAGGATAGAGACCGAATAGTTTCTGATTCATCTGTGATTTCAGTCTCTTCTCCGTGATGTTGCCGGGATTACGCTGCTTTAGAGCTGCCTGCCTTTTCCTCTTCTCCCTCATCCGTAGGAGGAGCTTCTTCCCTTACTAAACGACCTGATCTCCGTTTCCACTGTTTTGTCTTTACTATAGGGGCGACTGATACCATAGATGGTTGGTCCTCTGGGGTGGTCACAGTGCGTGCTGTCTCATCATCAAATTCAGGAACCTCCCTATCCCCTTGAGGGTGCTGGGCAATGTTAATTGACATCTGATAGGCGTAAGCCAGACCCCAGCAGAGCGCAGCAAGCTGGTGGAGTTCTCTAGCATTGTCAGGGTCAGGGCATACGTCTTTCAAACATTCTACCAGTTTTCTTGGATTTTGTACTTGTTCAGGGGTGAAATTTAGAACCATTGGAGGAGAAAACCGTGATAGGTACCTGCCCAAATCCCCCCACACACCTTGCCACCCACAACTACTTTGTCTGGGGACAGGTCCTTGGATAATATTCTTAATAAATTGCTTTACCTTGGGGAGGAAGACAAACACTAGACCTAGTAATAGGAGGATAATATCTGACCAAGGGTATCCAAGATACTGAAAGGCTGCTGTAATTAGCCCACAGGGAGAAAAGTAGAAGGCACCACCCCCGATATTATTCACTGATTGACTGCTAGGGGCAAAAAAGAAGGCTCTGTAATTCTTAATATTTTCAATAAGATAATCTCCATGAGACCAGGAGGATAACAATGCCGGGCCTGAATACCAAACAAAACTGAAGGCCAGTATGTTACAGCACAACATGATAAAAAAACAAGCACAGACTTCAACACTTTCTCTGATCGGATGTAAAGGAAAAAAGAAAACAGAGAGTGGACTACATACAACATAGCCACACAGAAAAGTATTACCAGAAAACAGAACATTATGACTACCAATATGTTAGTTGTAAATCCTTCAATCAATGCTATTGTTATCTCAACCCTCGAGCCCCACGTTGGGCGCCTAAAAGGACTGTGGTGGTTTTACTCAGGTGGGCAGCCAAGCTCCACCACAACCGCTCTCTCACTCCCCCTCTCCTCAAAGAGGAAGGGGGAGAAAATACAACACAGAGAACTCGAGGTTTGAGATGAGAAAGGTTTAATTAAAGGGAAAGGGAATGGGGAGGGAAAAAAGAAACAAGAGAAACAATCAGTCCGCGTGGAAGCACAGAGAGAGGGGAAAAAAATTATTCTCTACTTCCCATCAATGAGCGGTGTTCGGCCACGTCCTGGGAAGCAGGGCCTCAAAACGTGTAGTGGTTGTTCAGGAGGAACAGCCCCCTCCCCCATGAGGGCCCCCCTTTTATTGCTGAGTGTGACATCAGGTGTTATGGAATATCCCTTTGGTTGGTTTAGGTCAGCTGCCCCGGCAATGTCCCCTCCCCATCACTTGCCCACCCCCAGCCTGCTGGCTCTTGGGGGCTTGGAAGGAGTCCTGATGCTGTGCCAGCACTACGCAGCAATAGACACAACACTGGAGTGATATCAGTGCTGTTCCAGCTACGAGTGCAGAGCACAGCACTGTGTGGGCTGCTGCAGGGAAAAGGTGACTCCAGCTCAGACAGACCCAACACAGGCTCTTCATCTAATAACTTGAGATACAATCCTTTTGTCTTCTGAGCATATGCCTCTATCCATAATTGACAGTACCTGATCACCCCTAAAAATTTCCTTATCTCTCTTTTATTTTTAGGTAGGGGTAATTCAACAATTCCCTGGATCCTCTCTGGATTTATTCTTCGTCTTCCTTCAGACACTAGATGGCCTAGATACTTGACCTCCCTTTCCACATATTGTAATTTATGTTTTGATACTCTCAAGTCCTGCTTTCCTAGGAAGTTTAACAACTCATTAGTGGCTTCTCACTAATCATTGAGAATGATCATTTATCAGCAGTCCTGGCTATCGGGGGAGGTCCCAGTTGACTGGCGGCTAGCAAACGTGACGCCCATCTACAAGAAGGGCCGGAGGGCAGACCCGGGAAACTACAGGCCTGTCAGTTTGACCTCAGTACCAGGGAAGCTCATGGAGCAGATCCTCCTGAGAGTCATCACGCAGCACTTGCAGGGCAAGCAGGCGATCAGGCCCAGTCAGCATGGCTTTATGAAAGGCAGGTCCTGCTTGACGAACCTGATCTCCTTCTATGACAAAGTGACGCGCTGGGTGGATGAGGGAAAGGCTGTGGATGTGGTCTACCTTGACTTCAGCAAGGCTTTTGACACCGTCTCCCACAGCATTCTCTTCAAGAAACTGGCTGCTCTTGGCTTGGACTGGCGCACGCTTCGTTGGGTTAGAAACTGGCTGGATAGCCGGGCCCAAAGAGTCGTGGTGAATGGAGTCAAGTCCAGTTGGAGGCCAGTCACTAGTGGCGTTCCCCAGGGCTCGGTGCTGGGGCCGGTCCTCTTTAATATCTTCATCGATGATCTGGACGAGGGCATTGAGTGCACCCTCAGTAAGTTTGCAGATGACACCAAGCTATGCGCGTGTGTCGATTTGCTTGAGGGTAGGAAAGCTCTGCAGGAGGATCTGGATAGGCTGCACCGATGGGCTGAGGTCAACTGCATGAAGTTCAACAAGGCCAAGTGCCGGGTCCTCCACCTGGGGCGCAATAACCCCAAGCAGAGCTACAGGCTGGGAGATGAGTGGTTGGAGAGCTGCCAGGCAGAGAAGGACCTGGGAGTGATGGTTGATAGTCGGCTGAATATGAGCCAGCAGTGTGCTCAGGTGACCAAGAAGGCCAACAGCATCCTGGCTTGTATCAGGAACAGTGTGACCAGCAGGGCTAGGGAGGTGATCGTCCCCCTGTACTCGGCTCTGGTGAGGCTGCACCTCGAGTACTGTGTTCAGTTTTGGGCCCCTCGCTACAAGAAGGACATTGAGGTGCTTGGAGAAAAGGAGGCTCAGGGGCGACCTTATTGCTCTTTACAGATACCTTAAAGGAGGCTGTAGCGAGGTGGGGGTTGGTCTATTCTCCCACGTGCCTGGTGACAGGACGAGGGGGAATGGGCTAAAGTTGCGCCAGGGGAGTTTTAGGTTGGATGTTAGGAAGAACTTCTTTACCGAAAGGGTTGTTAGGCATTGGAACAGGCTGCTCAGGGAAGTGGTGGAGTCACCATCCCTGGAAGTCTTTAAAAGACGTTTAGATGTAGAGCTTAGGGATATGGTTTAGTGGGGACTGTTAGCGTTAGGTCAGAGGTTGGACTCAATGATCTTGAGGTCTCTTCCAACCTAGAAATTCTGTGATTCTGTGATTCTGTGATTCTCGCACCACTGTTCTCTCTGATCCAGATAATAAAAGATCATCCACATATTGCAGTAGCAACACCCCTTCTGGAGGTTGGAATTTTTCCAAGATCTGTTCTAAAGCTTGGCCAAATAGATTTGGTGATTCTGTAAACCCCTGAGGCAAGACTTTCCATGTATATTGTTGTTTTCGCCCTGTTACAGGGTCTTTCCACTCAAAGGCAAAAATATTCCTGCTCACAGGGTCCAGTGGACAGGCCCAAAAAGCATCTTTCAAATCTATTACACTGAACCGCTTATGTTCATGTGGGATCTTGCTCATCAAAGTGTATGGGTTGGGAACCACAGAGTGGCGCTTTCGCACTATCTCATTAATTTTTCTTAGATCCTGCACCAATTGGTAAGAACCATCAGCCTTTCTCACCGGCAAAATGGGGGTATTAAAAGGAGACATGTATGGTTCTAATAATCCATCCTTAATCGATTCTTTTATTACTGATTTAAGACCGTTTCGTCCTTCAGTCGAAATAGGGTATTGCTTCTGCTTTATTGTCTCATATCCTTCCTGCATATCTATCTTCAGGGGGGTAATATTAATTCTTCCTCTATTTCCCTCCTTGACCCACACTATAGGGTCTATTTCTTTCTCATCATCTTCTGTCAATAACCTCATTGATACTGTTATCCCTGTCTGATCAGTTATTATTTGTATACCCAATTTCATCATTAGGTCCCTCCCCAGCAAATTAGTCCCTGCCTCAGGTACATATAATAATTGCCCAGTAATTATTTTATCCCCCAATCTCAGTTTGTTTTCCCCAAAAAGTGGTACTGTTATTCACATCCCTTCCATCCCGTTACCCTTAGGGTCTCATCAGTTAATTTAAGCCCTGATACCTTATGGGCTAGTGATGATCTAGCTGCTCCAGTATCTACTAAAAATACAACTTCTTTTTCATTAGGTCCCATCACTATATTTATCAAGGGCTCTCGGTGGGACCAAATTTCTGAGAACCCCTGACTCCCCTATTCTTAATTTATAACACCAATCAATCTCTCCTCCTTTTTCCATTCAGGGCAATCCCGTCTGAGGTGACCGTCTCGACCACGCTTGAAACACTGTTTCCTGTCGCAATTTAGACTGTGACATAGATAGATTTCTCTGCCTGTTGTTCTTTCGTTTCTCTTCCTCCATCTGCTCTAGCCCCTCCTGAAAATGTCTTCCTCTATCACTAATTTTCTGTTTCATTATCTGATTCACTGTAGATACCATTAGTTTTGCTTTTTTTTCCTCTTTTTCCTCCCCTCTCCTGACATATACTTTTTGAGTCTCCCGCAGGAGGGTTTCTATTGGCTGTTCACTCCATCCTTCTATCTTTTGGAGCTTTTTATGTATATCTGGCCAGGCTTTGGTCACAAAATATACTTTCAAAAGCCCTTGGGCCAGAGGGTCATCAGGATTCATCCCCAAATACCTACTCATTCTATCCCTCAGTTTTTGCAAAAAGTCATTAGGGGATTCATCCTTTTGTTGTTGAATGTCAAATGCTTTAGTAAAATTCTGGGACTTTGGTACTGCCTCCCTAATCCCCATTACTATTATGTCCCTTAGATCTTTCATATGGGTCCTGTATTGATGGTTATTATTATCCCAATTGGGGTCAGCTAGTGGATATTTTTGCTCTACTGGAATTACTCCCGGCCCGGGAGGGTTAGCTCTTTCCCATTCTCGCATAGCCGCCCTCCTGATCAATCCCCACTCTTCCCCAGTAAATAACATACTCAGGATCGACATCATCTCCCCCCAGGAATACAAATTAGGTCCCAAAAACTGATTGAATTGTTCTGCTAGTCCTATAGGATCCTCAATTAAAGATTTAATCTCCTTCTTAAAATTCCTAACCTCCCCACTAGTGAGTGGAGCGTTCACGTAACCGATGTGCCCTGGCCCCATCGGGACCTCCCTAAGAGGGTACATAGACGTACCAGCACTATTGTCGTTAGGGAAGGGAAGATTTTCAATGTCCTTTTTACATTGCTCTAACTCCCGTAGGAGCCTAGAGTGCACTTTCCTTTTAGGGACCGCCCCCCCTTCCAGGGCAGTTGCAATGTCAGCTCCTGCTGCTGCCGGTTTGATATTAGGATTAAAGGGAGGGGGGTAAATTTTCAAAGGGTTCCCATTGACTGACCCCACCCCCTTCCTCTAATTCCTTTTCCTCCTCTTTCTTTTGATCCTGACCCTTTCTCAGTAAAAGCTAATTTGCTTCCTGCATCCAGCAGGCAGCATAATTTGACTCCTCCTCCGACTCCTCCTCTGACTCAATATCCACAATATCTAACCACTGTTTGTTTTTGTTTTTGTTTTTGTTTTTGTTTTTGTTTTTGTTTTTGTTTTTGTTTTTGTTTTCCACTAGTTTTGGGATTCTCCTCCCAATTCCTTATCATTCTTCCCAAAGGACTATCTTTAGGCACAATCCCGGGGTCTCCACCCCAACCCTGCTGACTCTTGGAACCCTTAATCCCTATCTCTTCCTGACATGCTGCTGTGGACTTCACCACCCACAGGGTACCACACGCCTTCACCTAGGATTAGGAGAGAGGTGGGGTGTACTGCCGAGCACCTCACCTCACTGTGCTCGGGGTACTGTACACCTAAGGGCCCAATCCCCCGAGACTCACTTTCACTCCTCTCCTCTCTCTTTTGTTTCGTCCCTCTCCAGCCAAGGGTCCCCTCACAGGACCACCGAGCCTCACGGATCGGGACTTCACATTCACTCCGCACTAAAAGTGCGTCTCATTCACACTCACACTCATTCACACCAGAGTCTCTCCAAACCCAACTCGAGGCAAGATACAGTAAAGTTTCCTTTACCTCGGTCCGTGCACGGCTTCCCAGTCCAGGTTATCAGCAGTAATCCCTGTGCCTGTTCCCGATCTGGGCTGGACTATCTCTGGGCTGTGTCTGTGGTATGTCAGTGCTGGCCTCCCTTCTCCGCAGAGCTTCGCAGAGCCTGTCTTCAGATTAACAGTCTCGGTCCTTTGCTGGCCATACCGAGACAACACACCACCCCCAACGGGACCGCTGAAATCAGCAGGGTGCACCTTCCTGTCTGTGGTGGCAAGAAATCTTCGGTAGGTGACAAGATCCCGGACGAGCCCCCAAATTGTGAGAAAAATCTCAAATAATTTTCTTCAGACAGGATCTTCTGTGAAGCTATTTTATTCGCGATTGCAATGGCGGGCGTCCTGTCAATTATGAGTGCATTTTAGTAAACAAATCATAACCTTTTATTCCCTATTACCCGACACCTGATCACCTCCCCTGTTTCCTCATTGGCTGAGTACTACAGGTTCACAAGCTACTTGACGCTCCTCTATACCATATATGTACAATTTTTCTTTTTTTCAACCCTTTAATTTCTCCGTTATGTTTTGAGAACTTGTGATCTTTGTTTTACTGTTCTCACACAGCTCATCCTGTTTTTCTCAAGCTTCTACCTTGTTTTGGAACTGTGAGGCCTCCTACTGTCCACTTATCTATCTACTTAACATTTCTCCTTATTATGACTTCACAACTACCTTGGACTACAGAAAAATAATTCTCTACTGCAAAAACACAACTTAGTTTCTCACAGGTGTGCACAAGAACAATCGAGTCCCCACCTGGTCACAGAGCCTAGCCGTGGTGTCTCCACTCCACTCTACGCTCCGTACTGCTCCTTATAACCAGCACATCAGGTTCCCCCAGCGCGATAGCATCTAAGGTTGGAAGCCTAGGGAACGCTCAGGTAATGCAGCTATGCCCTACCCTGAAAGCCTCTTCAATGCTGTACATTTTCTTTAAAATGTGGATGTTAGTTTTATTTTCCTAGTTACTTTAGGCAATTGCACCACATGGGAATCTTGGAGGGCTTGTTGAAGTACCTGCACACCATGTACTTGGGGATAGAGGTGACATCGGAGCCCACACACACACGGTAGCTCAGCTCGGGGAAGGGCTGCTGGCCTGGCAGGGGTTTGTAGGGCGAGTCCCTGCAGCAGGCCTGGAAGAAGAGGGTGCACTCGGTGGCATTGAAGCCCAGGTGGAAGGGCACCATTGGAAGGGCAGTCGTTGATCTTGATGGCTGCTGCTTTGGAGGCTTTAGTGGCTTTACCAGCGTGCAGTTTTTGGGCAAATGGCTTTCTTTGACATCCCCCTTTTGAGCATTTCCATGTTTTTCTGCCCGGTGGGTAATCTGACTTTCCATGACTCCTTGGTAATGTCACCATCTAGTTAGAAATTTTGCTGCTTATTTTTTTTTCCAACTTGTTCAAAGAAAAGCCCAGATACTGTGTGAAAGTGGCCAACTCTTCTTTCCAAAGCCTGGTCACTCATACCTGCAGAGTTGTTTTATGAAACAGAGGGTTATAATCAGTGAAAAAAAGCAATTAAATCTTCCTAACAGCCCTAGATCCTTCTGGATCTCTGTGAGAAACAAAGTTGTGTTTTATCAATAGAAGGTGTTTTTGCTTTGGAAAATTCCAATAATCTTGAATATTCAAAAGTGATTGTGCAGCATAGCAGTGGGGAGTATGTTAAGCAGATAAGGGGAAGGTCCCACTGTCCCAAAATTAGGAGGACTGGTAAGGGAAACAAGATGAGCAGTACGAAATCAGTAAAAACAAAAATCGCAGGCCTTCTAGTCATGAGAGGAGAAGGAAAAAAAAAGGAAAAGGAGAAATTAATGGTTGGTCAAATCAAATTGTACATATATGGTATAGAAGTGTGTCGAGTTGCTTGTGAACCTGTAGTACTCAGTCAATGAGGAAACGGGAGAAATCAGGTGTTGGATAATAGGGAATATAAGTTTAATAGTCCCATATGGGACTATTAAAAGGTGAATGAGTCTTGCTGATCACTCCTTGGCTCTCCAATTGACGAATTAGCTTATGGATGGGAATCAGGGAATCTCAGTTGGTGCGATATTGCCGCCCGTGCACAGTTGTGGTAGCGATTGGCACTTGCTGTTCTTCGACCCGCAGCAACCCCACAACAGACGGGTCCTCCAAGAGACCAAGTGTGAAATGTGTTCATCTAATTTGTGTCTATATGGAACAATGCTAGGGCCGCATGATATGATGAATGTGACCTCCAGTAGGAGGGTTTGGATTCCGGAAACTAATTATAATAACTGCCTAGGATGCACAGAGCATCCGGGCCAGTCACAATACGGTGCTTTTGCCACTCAATCCCAGTTAGACTCACTTCAGCCTCCAATACAGTCAACTGCTGGGATCCCCCCGTCACTCCATAAATACAGATGGGCTCTGGCCCTTTATAGCTTGATGGCATTAGAGTGAGTACATTGTGCACCGGTGTCTACTAAAGCCTTATACTTCTGTGCGTCTGACATGCCAGGCCATCGAATCCACACAGTCCAATAAACTCGATTGTCCCTTTCCTCCCCCTGGCTGGAGGCAGGGCCCCTCTAGTCCTGGCCAGAATCTTCTTCGTTTCTGTGTTTAAAGGACTGCCTGCTGGAAGTTGGAGCAGCAAACTTTTCAGAGAACCCCTTTTTTCCAAATGTTTTCTTTTGCAACTCACGCACCTGTGCCTCTAGCGTCAAGGTAGATTTTCCATCCCATTTTCTCATGTCCTCTCCGTGGTCACGTAGGTAAAACCACAGGGTGGCATGGGGTGTTTACCCACCATATTGTCTTCCTCGCACGGAACGACACTTAACCCCTGATAGCTGAGACACCAGTTTGTACAGGTGGGGAGGAAAATAATCTCTTTTCAAGTTGGTGGAACTTTTCAGAAAGTTTCTCCCAAGTGTTCTCTTTTAGTTGGTGGACACTGGTTTGTTCAGGTGGGGAGGAAGATAAATTCTCTTTAAGTTGGTGGAACTCTTCAGAAAGTTTCTCCACAGCCGAGATGCAGGCCTGTAAGGAAGAGGAGAGACTTTCTTCACACTGCCGGAGTTGTTTAGCCACTTCATCCACTGTGGGTTCCTCATCCTCTTTCCAGGCCATTATTGCCAATGAGCTGGCATATGATGATGGTGCATTCCGTACAAACTTCCGCCACATGCATTGTGTACACCTGACTTCATCTGGATCTGTGGATGTTTGTCTGAGGTCTGGGTCCTCATAAATCACCTCCCGTATGGCTAATTCCCTCAGGTACTGGATTTCCTTCTCCATGGTGGTCCACTTGCCTGGTAGTCATACAAGTTCTTCCTTGAAGGGATACCTTTCCTTCACAGCTGACAGGAGCCGCCTCCAGAGGCTGTGAGGTCTTGCTCCATCTCCAATTGCTTTGTCAATGCCTGCATCTCTAGCAAGGGATCCCAGCTGCCTGGCTTCCTTGCCCTCTAATTCCACACAATTGGCTCCGGTGTCTTAGCACTGGAGCAGCTGCAGGGGCTGGAACGCCTGCAGGGACTGGAACGCCTGCAGGGGCTGGAATGCCTGCAGGGGCTGGGGCTGCAGGGGCTGGAGCGGCTGCAGGGGCTGGAATGCCTGCAGGGGCTGGAACAGCTGCAGGAGATGGAACAACTGTGGGAGCCCGGAGCGGCTGCGGGAGCTGGAGAGCCTGCAGGGTCCATCGTAGGGGTTGGAGTGGCCATTGGGCCTGGCACAGGACTTGGAGTGCCTGCAGGGTCTGTCACTAGGTTGATAGTAGCATCAATTGCAGCTCAATAGGCATAAGCCAGACCCCCAGCACGCTACAGTGATTTGTGTCTCTTTGGAACTGCCAGAGTCATGACACCCTTTTTTCAAGCATTCTACCAGTTTTTTAGGATTTTGCAGTTGTTCAGGGGTGAATTTCCAAACACTGGAGGTGCCCACTGCTCTAGATGCCTGCCCATATCCTCCCACACTCCTTGCCACTCACAACTATCCCGCCTCCGGGCAGATCTCTGGATGAGATTCCTAAGTAGTTGTTTAACCTTAAACAAAACCTGAAGCGCATTCAGGAGACATAACAATATCACCATGCTAGTCTGAACATCCCAAGGATATTCAAAATCTTGGAGAACTATTGTAACAAGCTCGGAGGATAAGAGGGTGGTGAAGGAGAAAGGGAGAGTGAACAAGTAGGAAAAAATATCTCCCCCCTTTCCCCTCCACAGATCGGCTCCCTTATGCAAAAAGGCAATAGGTGTAATTGCTAATAGGTTCCAAGATATAGTTTCCAAAGTATAGAGTCGACGACAGTGCTGAGTACAAATACCAGGTTAGAGTCATGACCAGAAATTTCATCATATCATAAGCCACTGTTACAACACACAGTACCATAATGATCTTAAACCAGGGCCCAGAAAGGATAAACAGCCTGACAGAGAGCACATACAGAAAGTAACATGCAATAAAACTCAATTTGGAAAACAGGCACAGCAGACTTGAGATTAAAGCAATCAGCACTGTGACTAGCAACTATTAAGCAGGTCTAATATTTATACCAGTTTTTGGTTTAACACACTCTGGTCAGATCTGTCATTATCTCAACCCTTCGTGCCCCATGTTGGGCGCCAAAAAGGACTGTTGTGGTTTAACCCGGTCGGCAGCTAAACACCACGCAGCCGTTCGCTCACCCTCCCCCCTCCTTCTCTGGGATGGGGGAGAGAAACGGGAAAGTGAAGCCTGTGAGTTGAGATAAAGACAGTTTATTAAGACAGGAAAATAATAATAATTATAATGATAATAGTGCTACTACTAATAATGTGTACAAAAGAAGTGATGCACAATGCAATTGCTCACCACCCGCTGACCGATGCCCAGCCTATCTCCAAGCAGCCGGCCCCCCCACCCCAGCTAACCACCCCTATATATTGTTTAGCATGACGTCAGATGGTATGGAATACCCCTTTGGCCAGTTTGGGTCAGCTGTCCTGGGTCTGTCCCCTCCCAGCTCCCGCTGCACCCCTAGCAGCAGATCCTGTCTGAAGAAAATTATTGCGATTTTTCTCACAGTTATATACATGGAAGTTCTTCAGCAGAACTTGGGTACTTATCATTATTGAAAAAACTCGAGTTAATCCCTAGATGCTGCCTACACTTTCACTCCTGCTGTTCTCATGTATACATCCAGAAAAGAGAAGTGCTCATCCTCATTTGCTGTGAGGTATGCTTGTTTGGTCTTCACTGGAGACACTGTGCTGTTAAAGTTGTTAACCAGAAGTGGGTCAGTCAAGCCCACGGAAGATCCCTTGTCCACAGCATCCGTCTTTGATGAATCGATGGTTTTAGCTTGGAAGGAAATAAAGCAAAGGTATAGGTGGTTATCATTTACTTTTTGTACAGGAACTTGAATACACTCAATGCCCAGCAAGGGAAGGGGAACCCAATCCTACCCTATGAGTCCTCATCCTGCAAGGCAAATGGGATGCAGTGCAATAGCGATCACCTCCTTCAGTTCTCATGGATTTCAAAGCATAAATGAATTTCTCAAGACTGAATCCAAAGCCAGAACAGAGTTTATTTTCTGTTGGGGAATAAGGTCATTAATCTAGGAAGTATGTATGCAACACCAAAAGTTAAAGGATGAGGTAAGAAGAAGCAAGCAGAAGTATAGAGCATCATGGGTAGTACCAACACTGCAGATGAAGAAATGGGATTAAACCTGAGGCAAATAGTCCATATCTCTTGCAAGTGAGTGAGGTAGGTAGGATTTCAGCTATAAAATGTTGATTAAGTGTTTGAGAAATCTAGATACCAAACAGTTGTTTAGGCTGGCTGAGAAGGTCATAGCTGGCAGACCATCCTATGTCTTCTGGAGAGGTTAGAGAACTCTGCTTTGCTCTAGACATTGTTGGGGAGAATACCTGTCTCAGGTGGGTTTGCACTGACACTGCTGCTTGCAGACACTGCTGCTGCAATGCCCATAGCTAGACCCTGAAGAATTGCAGAGGATCTGACCATACAGAATAAGCTCTGGCCAAGGCAGGCACCTCTATAAGGCAGCAACCTGCTGGAGGCAGCAAACTGGCCAAAGGCTCAACAGTATCTTTTGCCTTGCTAGGCTTACTGCAGAAGTAGGGTGTGGTATAGCAACTACTGCTAGAGGGGAGGTTGTGGGAAATCTTATGACAGCAATAATCACCCCTCTTCTGCACTGATGCATATGGCAAGATGAAGAAAGGCATGTCTGCAGGGCTCCCCTCCTGCTTACCCTAACCTCTTCCCTTCCTGCAGCACGAGCATCTAGCCCTCACCCCACCACACATGGGGCAGCAAAATGCAGCTCTGCCTGGTTCTGCTGGGGAGCCTCGAGCTGCCGTAGATTAGAATTGATGCCCTGGTTAGGACACAGCTTCCTTCTCTGAATGTAGGGTGAGCTCTACCTGCAAAAAATCTGGACAAAAAAGGGAGATTGTACATGGGTGTAATATCCTGAGCAAATAACATGGCAAAGTAAAAGTTGTCTGTTGATGGTCAGCTGAAATTGTGGATAAGAAAGGCCTAAAAAAAACACTTAGGACTTTGAAATTGTTATTGACTAGTCAGAGGTTCACTCTGGTAGACTCTGAACCACAGGGTTGGTAGGAAAACTGTCAGTTTGCACAAGACAAGCTAACTGGCACAACCTGATTCAAAGCCTGCTCTCTGTTTACCCTTGCAGCATTATTCGGGGAGCCTGGCTCCAAGGCAGCTGTGGACTGCCAGGAACATTGCCTTAGGGAATGCAAATGTTCTTTTCTCTTGCCTTTTCCCCATATCTTAAATGTTCTATGCATTTCCTAGCCTATTATGGTATTTAATTTTTATTTGCTGTATTTACCTTCATGCTAAACAAACATTAACGCTTGTGACTACTGGTCTGTGATAATTACATGTTAACCTACTAGTTGGCTAATTAAAAACCTCAGTAAAAAGGCCATTTTTTCTACATGACAGCCAAAAAGCTACTATAGCTCTTTCTGTTTCCAATTAGATATAATCTCCTAGAGTCATAAGTTTATACTCATAATCCATTTGCTTATGCCAACCAAATTCAGCACATTTTTTATTTACTCATTTCTGCAAGGCTGAAAAACTCACTTAGGCTATCAAACCTTCATATAAGACATGGTATTACAAGAGTATTTTACAGCTGTAGCTTCTGGCAACTACATTGCCCTGTGTTTTTTCCCAACCACTGCTGTTTTTCTCTTAGGAAAATCTCACTTTTGGTTGACCAATAAGGCTTCATAGCTCTCCCTATTGATACAAGGTCTACTTTTCACCAAGTATTTCAGCAAAGGCTTCAAAGAGAGCAGAGCAGTCATAGGGAAAAAAAAAAAAAAAAAAAGGAAAGTTTTACCAGGGAAAAACCCATGGATAACGGATGGGAAGCAGAGGAGGTCAGTGAGGTTGCCATGAATCTGATGCATTTGGGGAAAACCAATCCCTGAAGGGGATATGGTGGAGATTTACACAATCCAGAGAGGCCTGGAGAGAATGGGTAGGGGTTGACTGGTCAGGGACTGGTCCCAAATGGGATGGGGTGCCGGAGAAGGCTCACAGTGTGCAGGAGGAAGTGGCTCAGCATGCAGCAGCCATGCATCCTTGCCACCAGGGAGACCCCATGCAAGCAGAGGGAAGAGATCTGGTAGCCACCGAATACAGTTAAACACACCAGGGTCAAAAAATCCCCCAAGAAGAAAATAGTTGGAGGCTGGAAAAATATATGAAGTAGGAGAAGTTTCAGATACATTTGTTCTTTTTGCCTCTTTCATGTGCGTTGTTTAGGGTTGCTGCAGGGGAGCGGGGTGCTAGGGGTCAGGGAGCAGCCAGCAGCGCATGTGGCCGGGTGGAGAGCAGCCCCCCAGGATATGCATGAGAATTGAGAGGTCTTCTTCTGTGTGGCTGTTGCATTCAGCCTCCTTGGAGGGTCATTTCATCCATCAGTGTTAAATGTGGCATTATTTCAGCAGTTTCTGTCTGCTTGTAAGTACATGGGTCCTGCTTGTGCCCGAGGCTCGGTTCCCACAGCACATCGTACAGTGCTGGGCCAGCATTAAGCTTCAACACTTCAGCTCCCTCCCTGTTTGCAGGGAGTTTCCAAAGCAACCACTCTCAGAAACAGCTTAGGTAATTCCAGGATTTCCATTTTCCAGCAGGAAAATGAACCAACCCTCTGATGTCCGTCAAGGGCAAGCACCTCTGTCCTGCCCACTGCCTTAAGACTGCAGCCCCAGGCAGAATGGAATTGGGAGAGGCTGCAGGAGGAGATTGGCCCTAAACAAACAACATGTTTGCTCTATGCTCTGTAAGTGTCTGGGCACTTCCAGACACTGCTGAGATAAACTACTTTCTTGCAAAGCATCTGTGGATTTATTAGCAGTCTAGCCAAAATGTAGCAGCTGATTGTGTGATTGCATCAAATGCATTTCACTGGAAAGGAGGTTTGCTGGGAAACATCCTGCAACCCTCCTTAATTTACTAATAAAACATAGCTGTGGGGCTCCTATTGTGCGGCAACAGTACAGCACCACTGTCTTATAACACTGGACAAGATCATTTTTAGAGCAAAGAGAAAGAGCGAGATACCTAAGGCTGTACTGCTGCCCCAACAGCCCACCAGTTCCTAACCTGATCCACTGTATCTTCTAGAAGATGAATGTACATCCTCACTCTTCGCTAGCACAATGAAATACATGCACTCAGTCTGGGACTTTAAGAAAGAGATTGAATTCTGTGGATTTACTTTAGCTGGTAAGATTTATGGTTTGAAAAAAAAGTTGCCAGTCTGAGGTTTGTCTTTAAGGAATAAACATCCCAGCTGCACAGTCAAAATTGTTGTCCCCTGGTCTAGAGAGCCTGAAAATCTCTGAGCATCTAACCTGTGAAACTGCAGGTCTGTCGTCCTTGCAGCTTCAGGGATTGAATGAGCCCTGAAGCACTTCAGGGATTTGTTTCGGTGAGTCCCTTTCAATAACCTGCATCCTTAGGCAGAAGAGCAAAATAAAAGGGAAAATATTTATTATCTCAGGGGCTTTGCAACCCATTGCCCATGATGGGGCGAGCAAGATGGTGGGGCTGTTCCTGGGGAACACTGCTCTGTCTCTGCAAGATGCTGCTTGCCAGGATTTCTTCTTTCCTCCTCTACCCATGCACATCAGACACCAGGCTGCTTGGCTTCCAAATCCTCATGTGCCCTGCAGATTCAAGTGATCTTGGACAAAGATGACCCACTATGATGCCTAGTGCCGCAGGCTCCCCAGCATGTCCTGCTCCCTGCTAATCAACACGGGAGCAGGACCAGCGCCGTGAGGTCCTGTCCCCCTTCCCACCACGCTCTCCCAATGCTGGGGCAGTAAATGTAGCACCCAGGGGTAGCTCAGTGTCACCTCTGCCCCAGCAAACAGGTTAATTCACTCCTGCTCTTCTTTGCATTTTGTCCAACCTGCTTTAAAAAGCGGCCAGGATGATGTCCCTGGACAAGCTGTCCCAGTGCTTGGCCAGCCTGTCTCCTGGGCACCCATGTTTAATCCTATTTTAAATTCTGCCTGAAATACACCTGCAAAGCACTTGTTTTACGGCTGGTGGGTTCAGAGCTTTGAAGCCAAAGCAACATTTCGGCAGAAAAATGGGTTAAACTCTGGGAGGCAGTTGGCTTCCCACTTTCTGGCTACCCCAAAGGAGGAGAAACTTACCCTCAAGCCAAGACAGGAGGCAAATGCAACTCAGGCTCAGCCTGAAAAGCTCCACTGTGTCCCAGCTCAGGGAGGGAAGGAGCCTCCAGAGCCTTCTCTGTCATTCAAAGCAGAAAAATCTGCTGGGAAGCTGTGGTGTAAATGCCTGAAGTAACTAGGAAAATAAAAGTAACATTCACATTTTTAAGGAAAAGGTACAGCATTGAAGAGGCTTTCAGGGTAGGGCATAACTGCATTACCTGAGCGTTTCCTAGGCTCCCAACCTTAGATGCTATCGCGCTGGGGAAACTTGGTATGCTAGCTCTAAGGAACAGTACGGAGCGTAGAGTGGAGTGGAGACACCACGGCTAGGCTCTGTAATCAGGTGGGGCCTCGATTGTTCTTGTGCACAAAGCTGCACTTTTTGCCACCCTGAGCCAAGGACCTGTCATGTTTTGACAAATGCTGTACCCTAGTGTACTTTTTTCTCATTATAATATCATTATAATACCAAAACACACCTCCATCCCAAAAGCTACCTGCCTCCAAGGTGCGACCACCCCTCACTGAGCATGCACTCTGAATTTCTCGGAGCCTATTACTTTAAACGGAGACGGGAAAACTTTACACCAATCATAACTAAGATATGCTTGACTAGAGCCACTCAAGCTCCACCTAAAAGATAGAAAATAATATAAATTGGCCCAAGAGAGAGGGGATGTGAGGGAAGATACCACCGTCAGGGGAGATACCATCCCGAGGAAATACAACATCCTTAGGACCTCCTGACTCCTGGGATCAGTCGACGGGCTGAGCCTCTTTCCCCCCCCCCCCATTGGGATGCCTTTGGGTGAGATCTGAATACTTGCTTATAAATCTCTATAGAGTCTTTGATCCTTTTAACGCGTTTATTTCTAGGCTGCACACCTGTGACACCTGTGACACCTGTGACACCTGTAAACACCTGTAACATCTGTAACATCTATAACACCTGTGTATTTCACGCATACTAGCTTGCTTTTGCAGACAGTCACTATCGCTGGCAATCCAAAAGAACCTGATTATCTGTTGCTGTAATAAAACCATGATTGATTGCATTGTGATAGCTCTCATTAAGTGCAACTAGGGTGAGGGTGGTTATCCGTGATAGTTCAGTGTTCTGAATCTAACCAGACCCCCAGATGGTTAATGCATTTTTGGTGGATGTCTGAACAGACCCCCAGACCGTTAATGTGTTGATGGTGAATATCTGACGGGAGCCCCAGACGGTTAACGTGTTTTTGGTGAATGTCTGACTGGTTCAGTACTCTGAATCTGACCAGGCCCGTAACGGTTAATCAGCTACACCCCTTAACACGACAGAAGCAAAAACTCCTCTTTTGTCCTCGTGCTGGAGACTTGGCAGTGGGTTTATCAGCAAAGGATCGGTGTGCAGATGCAGCCCCCTTGGAGGTTATACCTTAGGAACGATCCCATAGTGAGCTGGGCTGGCGCAAATGCTGGGCCAACGTGCTCACAGCCGCTGACCTTGGTTCCTTAGCGCTCCCTGGCAACAAGCACCACATGCTAAGGAGGCTATTGGGCTGCCTCTGCGGGGCTGGGACTGAGGGAGAATGCAGGGCTTGCCCAGTGAGGAAAGGCAAAGTTCGGAGGAGCGTGGGATTCATCTGCCCAAACCCTGTGCTGGGGCGGTGGCTGTCACTGGGTCGTCATGTCTTCAGGGATAATTTTTTGCACGCATCAGTATGGGCTCTGCACAGTGCGAAAACCCCACATTCCTCCCCGAGGGGCAGTAGCGAAGGCTGTTGGGTGAAAGAGCAGCAAGGGAGGCCTGAGAAATAATTTTGCTAGTGAGATGCTCTCACTCAGCCACATCCTCTCGCGCTTGACTGTCCCACCTGCCTGCTGAGGTCTTTCCCAGCTGGATCTGTCATTAACCCCGGAGCTGCCTCTTGCATAAAAACACATAGAAATGATGTCTTCACATTTCCTGTTTTAGGGTACAGTCCAGGATGGCACCAGCATCAGATCTCCCAGCTCTGCCCATGAGACCAGGAGTCACTTGGAGAGCTGCTCCTGCCTGGCCATAGCACTGCACTCAAGGAAGGTGCTGCAGAAACGGGATTACTGGACTTCAAAATGACAATGTACCAAGTTGCACTAAATACCAGACATTTTTAGTTTAAAAAAGTGCATATTTTTGCCGAGGCGATCGGCTCCGGGGCAGACGCGTTCTGCAGCGGAGCGGGGGATCGGGCCAGGCAGGGCTAATTTTTTCCGGCATCGAGCCTACTTGAGGGAGCCGCCAGGACCCGGCAGCCCTCGTGAGGGAGGCTGACGAGGCGAAGGCGGAGCCAGCAGCGCCCCCTCCCCAGCCATTCAAAAGCTGCCCCTAGGGAGCGCGAGCGACCAGGAGCACGGCGACCAGGGCGGGCAAACAGGGCGTGGCGCGTCAGAAGGGAGTGGCGCGGCAGTTAGCGCGGCAGTTCGCACAGGCAGGGCGCGCAGGAAGGGCAGAGAGCTCCCCCTACACACAAACAACACCTCGTTAACAACAGCCTTAACTAGGCGATAATGGTCGCCACCAGGCACGGCGCGCTCTCCAGAAAGTCGGTACACACGCAGACCGACTACCCGTTAAAAAATGCAGCAGTTCAGGTCACCGGATGCAAGGAGTGTCTGAGCCTGTTGCTGCCATCGGCGGGAGGCAGAGAAACTGTGTGCGTGAGGTGCGAGCAGGTGGATGATCTGGTCCGCATGGTGGCGGAGCTCAAGGAGGAGGTGGAGAGGTTGAGGGCCATCAGGGAGTGGGAGCGGGAGATAGACTTCTGGAGTAACTCCCTGCAGGGCCTCAAGGGGAGGTGCCGAGGTGAGACTCCTCAAATGGGGGCAGACACCCTGCCCTGTCCCCGTCGGGCAGAGGGAGGGGATCTGGGAGCTGAGGAGGAATGGAAACAGGTCCCTGCTCGACATCGCAGGCGATGCTCTCCCCTTCCGGCCCCACCTTCCCAGGTGCCCTTACGCAACAGGTTTGAGGCCCTAGAGATTGAGAGGCCGGTGTGTGAGGAAGAGGTAGCAAATGTTCCCAGGAGGATGCCTGGGGCGAGGAGGTCAACTCCGCGCCTCAGGACTGCCTCCACCAAGAAAGACAGGAGGGTTATTGTTGTTGGTGACTCGATTCTTAGGGGAACAGAGGGCCCTATTTGTCGGCCTGACCCTACCCGTAGGGAAGTCTGCTGTCTCCCTGGGGCCAGGGTCAGGGACGTTGCCAGGAAGCTTCCTAACCTGGTACGCCCCTCTGACTATTACCCCCTTTTGATAGTCCAGGCGGGCAGTGATAACATCGAAGAGAGAAGCCTCAAGGCTATCAAAAGGGACTTTAGGGGACTGGGTCGGTTAGTGGATGGAGCGGGAGTGCAGGTGGTGTTTTCGTCCATCCCTATGGTGGCAGGGAGGGGTTCAGAGAGGACACGGAAAGCCCACCTGTTAAACACGTGGCTCCGGGACTGGTGCCAACGCAGAAATCTTGGATTTTTTGATCATGGGGCACTTTACTCAGCACCTGGCCTGATGGCCGCAGACGGGTCCCTATCTTTTAGGGGAAAAAGGATCCTGGGCCAGGAGCTGGCAGGGCTCATTGAGAGGGCTTTAAACTAGGTAGGAAGGGGGATGGGGCTGAGGCTAGGATTGTTGGGGCTGTGCCAGGGGGAACAATGGCAAGGCTGGGAGAGAAGGCAATGGCCCAGCTGAAGTGCATCTACACCAATGCACGCAGCATGGGTAACAAACAGGAGGAGCTGGAAGCCATCGTGCGGCAGGCAGGCTACGACTTGGTTGCCATCACGGAGACGTGGTGGGACCAGTCTCATGACTGGAGTGCTGCAATGCCTGGCTATAAGCTCTATAGAAGGGACAGGCAGCATAGAAGGGGTTGTGGTGTGGCTCTCTATATTAGAGAGTCTTTCGAGGTTGTAGAACTCGAGGTTGGGAATGACAAGGTCGAGTCCCTTTGGGTTAGGATCGGCAGGGACAACAAGGCTAGTGTCCTGGTCGGGGTCTGCTATAGACCGCCGAACCAGGATGAGGAGACGGATGAGGAATTCTACAGGCAGCTGACAGAGGTTGCAAAATCATCAGCTCTTGTACTCGTGGGGGACTTCAACTTCCCTGACATATCCTGGAAGCACAACACAGCCCTGAGAAAGCAGTCTAGGAGGTTTCTGGAGAGCGTGGAAGATAGCTTCCTGACACAGCTGGTTAGTGAACCTACCAGGGGTGGTGCCCCGCTAGACCTTCTCTTCACAAACAGAGAAGGACTGGTGGAGGACGTGATCGTCGGGAGCTGTCTTGGGCAGAGTGACCACGCAATGGTGGAGTTCACTATTCTTGGCGAGGCCAGGAAGGGGACCAGTAAAACCGCTGTATTGGACTTTCGGAGGGCTGACTTTGAGCTGCTCAGGACACTAGTTGGTGGAGTCCCTTGGGAGGTGGTTCTGAAGGGCAGAGGGGTCCAGGAAGGCTGGGCGCTCTTCAAGAGGGAAGTCTTAATGGCGCAGGAACGGTCTGTCCCCACGTGCCCAAAGACGAGCTGGCGGGGAAGAAGACCGGCCTGGCTCAACAGAGAATTGTGGCTTGATCTTAGGAGGAAAAAGAGGGTTTATAAGCTTTGGAAAAGTGGGCAGGCCACTAAGGAGGACTTTAAAGAAGTAGCGAGGCTGTGCAGGGACAAAATTAGGAAGGCCAAAGCTCATCTGGAGCTCAATCTGGCTACTGCCGTTAAAGATAACAAAAAACGTTTCTATAAATACATCAACACAAAAAGGAGGACTAAGGAGAATCTCCATCCTTTACTGGATGCGGGGGGAAACTTAGTTACAAGAGATGAGGAAAAGGCGGAGGTGCTCAATGCCTTCTTTGCCTCAGTCTTTAGCGGCAATACCGGTTGTTCTCTGGATACTCAGTACCCTGAGCTGGTGGAAGGGGATGGGGAGCAGGATGTGGCCCTCATTATCCATGAAGAACTGGTTGGTGACCTGCTACGGCACTTAGATGTGCACAAGTCGATGGGGCCGGATGGGATCCACCCAAGGGTACTGAGGGAACTGGCAGAGGAGCTGGCCAAGCCACTATCCATCATTTATCAACAGTCCTGGCTATCAGGGGAGGTCCCAATCGACTGGCGGCTAGCAAATGTGACGCCCATCTACAAGAAGGGCCGGAGGGCAGACCCGGGAAACTACAGGCCTGTCAGTTTGACCTCAGTGCCAGGAAAGTTCATGGAGCAGATCCTCCTGAGAGCCATCATGCAGCACTTGCAGGGGAAGCAGGCGATCAGGCCCAGTCAGCATGGCTTTATGAAAGGCAGATCCTGCCTGACGAACCTGATCTCCTTCTATGACAGAGTGACGCGCTGGGTGGATGAGGGAAAGGCTGTGGATGTGGTCTACCTTGACTTCAGCAAGGCTTTTGACACCGTCTCCCACAGCATTCTCCTCAAGAAACTGGCTGCTCTTGGCTTGGACTGGCGCACGCTTCGTTGGGTTAGAAACTGGCTGGATAGCCGGGCCCAAAGAGTCGTGGTGAATGGAGCCAAGTCCAGTTGGAGGCCAGTCACTAGTGGCGTTCCCCAGGGCTCGGTGCTGGGGCCGGTCCTCTTTAATATCTTCATCGATGATCTGGACGAGGGCATCGAGTGCACCCTCAGTAAGTTTGCAGATGACACCAAGTTAGGTGCGTGTGTCGATCTGCTTGAGGGTAGGAAAGCTCTGCAGGAGGATCTGGATAGGCTGCACCGATGGGCTGAGGTCAACTGCATGAAGTTTAACAAGGCCAAGTGCCGGGTCCTGCACCTGGGGCGCAATAACCCCAAGCAGAGCTACAGGCTGGGAGATGAGTGGTTGGAGAGCTGCCAGGCAGAGAAGGACCTGGGAGTGATGGTTGATAGTCGGCTGAATATGAGCCAGCAGTGTGCTCAGGTGACCAAGAAGGCCAACGGCATCCTGGCTTGTATCAGGAACAGCGTGACCAGCAGGGCTAGGGAGGTGATCGTCCCCCTGTACTCAGCTCTGGTGAGGCCGCACCTCGAGTACTGTGTTCAGTTTTGGGCCCCTCACTACAAGAAGGACATCGAGGTGCTTGAGCGGGTGCAGAGAAGGGCGACGAAGCTGGTGAGGGGCCTGGAGAACAAGTCCTACGAGGAGCGGCTGAGGGAGCTGGGCTTGTTCAGCCTGGAGAAGAGGAGGCTCAGGGGTGACCTTATCGCTCTTTTTAGGTACCTCAAGGGAGGCTGTAGCGAGGTGGGGGTTGGCCTGTTCTCCCACGTGCCTGGTGACAGGACGAGGGGGAATGGGCTTAAGTTGCACCAGGGGAGTTTTAGGTTAGATGTTAGGAAGAACTTCTTCACTGAAAGGGTTGTGAGGCACTGGAACAGGCTGCCCAGGGAAGTGGTGGAGTCACCATCCCTGGAAGTCTTCAAAAGACGTTTAGATGTAGAGCTTAGGGATATGGTTTAGTGGAGGGCTGTTAGCGTTAGGTTGGAGGTTGGACTCGATGACCTTGAGGTCTCTTCCAACCTAGAAAATTCTGTGATTCTGTGATATGTTAAACTCTCATCCACATTACTGCTTTGCTTCTGGGGTTGAAAATATGAACGCTCTCCACTGCATTTGCTAAATGTGTCTGTCGTGGTTCCGCTCGAGTGGGCAGCCGAGCTCCACCACAGCCGCTCTCTCACTCCCCCTCCTCAAAGAAGAATGGGGAGAAAATATGTGAAAAGGGCTCAAGGGTTGAGATAAGGACAAGAAAATCACGCAATAATTATTGTAACGGGCAAAACAGACTCGGCATAAGGAGATAGTAAGATTTATTGCCTATTACTAACAAGCGAGAGAAGTGAGAAAACAAAGGAAAAAAAAAAACAAAAGCACTTTCCCCCCCATCCACCCTCTTCCACCTCCTCCCCCCGAGCGGCGCAGGGGAACGGGGGAATGGGGGTTATGGTCAGTCTACAGCACTTCTTCTCTGCCGCTCCTTCTCGGTCACTCTTGTCCCCTGTGCTGTGGGGTCCCACCCACGGGATGCAGTCCTTGATGAACTGATCCGGCGTGGGCTTCCCACAGGCAGCAGCTCTTTCAGAACTGCTCCAGATATGGGTCTGTACCACAGGGTCCATCCCTCAGGAGAAAACTGCTCCAACCTGGCTCCCCTACGGGCAGCAGCTCCTGCCGGGTCACCTGCTCCTGCGTGGTCTCCTCTCCACGGGCTACAGGTCTGGCCCGGAATCTGCTCGGGCAGGGGTCTTCCACAGGCGGCAGCCTCCGTCGGTGCAGGGCCACCTGCTCCACTGTGGTCTCCTCCACGGGCTGCAGCGTGGAACCCTGCTCCACCGTGGTACTCCATGGGCTGCAGGGGGACATCCTGCTTCACCATGGTCCTCACCACAGGCCGCAGGGGACTTCTGCTCCGGCACCTGGAGCACCTCTCCCCCTCCCTCTACACTGACCTTGGCACCTGCAAGGCTGTTCTCTCACTCCCGGCTGCTGTGTGGCGCAGCATTTTTTTCCCTGTCTTAAATATGCTCTCACAGAGGCGCAAACAACATTGCTTATTGGCTCGGATCTGGAAAACAATGGGGCCCTTCCCAAACATGGGGCAGCTTCTAGATCTTTCTCACAGAAACCACCCCTATGGCTCCCTGCTACCAAAACCTTGCCACGTAAACCCACTACAGTGTCTCTCCCGCAGGAGGAGCAGATGGAAGGTTCCCCCAGACAGATGGAGAGCATTACATCAAATGTCCTGGAGGAGATGCTGCTGCCTTTTCTACCACAGATCATGTTACCACTCCTTCCCCTGGAACAGGTATTTCACCTGGTTTTCTCCTCCTGGCTCTTTAGTCTATTTTACACAAGGAAACTGAGGCACGGAGTGGCTGTGGTCTTCACAAAGCCAAGAAGTCTGTCTCTGAGCTCCTGAATCCCAGATTTTTCCCAGCCCACTGGATCACTGTTGCTTTCTAACACCCAGAAAGCCTTTCCTGATCCATACCAGGAAGGTGTCCTTCTGCCATGCATGTAGCTTTAACGTAGTTAGGACCATGCTGGGGCAGTCCCCAAGTCTGAGTCCAGTGAGGACTCAGAGTGGCTGTTGATGGAAAATTAAGCAAACAGCATGCATGTGTCCTACTCTTTTTCTGCCATTTTCAGCTCAGGATTTCCCAGTCCCAGTGTGTTCAGCTTTGCAGTGCCTCAACTAGCCCCTGCAAACTTCACAAATAATAGAATCACAGAGTCATCTAAGTTGGAAAAGACCTTCAAGATCACCAAGTCCAACCATCAGCCTGACTTATTGAGTCCCGTCAATAAACCACATCCCTTAGTGCCATGTCCACACAGCTCTTAAATACCTCCAGGGATGGGGACTCCAGCACCTCCCTGGGCAGCCTGTGCCAATGCTTGTCCAAAATGTTGCTGTGCATCTACTGTACCCCCACCATGGCCCCTTGGTAGCCCCCCCCCAGAAAGCAGCTGAATTCACTTAGTTTGTCTAGCGCTGGATTGAGGAGAGTCTAACCCAGAAACCCACGGTATTTGTGAGCTCTGCAGAAAGTTGCCAGTCTAAATGCACATATGCCAGTACAGACCAAAATAAGCCAGCTTAACATCAGCCACTGAGATCTTCTGGGTCTCAGTAAAGCAGATCATTCTTCTCCCTGTCAAACAAACTCACGTGGAAAACAGCATCATTCTGCTCCAGTGTATTTTAAAAGCTCACGTCCTTTCACAAAACCCAGACACCACTTTGGCCTTATTTCTTATACATGCAGGAAAGTATTTGCATATAAAATCACACTATAGCTCCAGAGCCTATTCTTCCGCAGTGCATTGGATGGCTGATGGCATGGCTTTGCCTCTTGCATAGGGATGCTTCTCCGAATCATTTTCACAGCTTTTCTTAGGCTGCCCTAGAAGGGAGCAAGTGACTTTTCAGCGGTGGTCTCTCCCACACGGAGCAGGATAGTCCTAAAACTGCTGGCTCCCAGTCACATAATTTCAATGTCCTGTTAGTCTTCACTGACCTGTGTCCCCTGGAACAGCCTTGTTCTTGGCTCCATCACCAGTTTGTTGGGTGCTTTGCATTTTCCTCTTCATTTTGCAGCTCATGGTAGCGTTAATCAGGGTGAAGTGATAATCACGTCTGTCTGGGTGACTGGTCCAAAGTTCTTGTGAAAAATTAACTTCAACCCTGCTGGGAAATATCTTAAAATCTCAGGGAAGTTGCTTGTGCAGGGCCAGGCTGAGTTTTGGTGATCCCCGCAGACCTGCTCCTATGTAAGCAGCATGCTGAGGCTGCAGGGAGCCCAGAGCAGATGTCTTCAGCCTGCCTGAGAGCCTCATCTCCCCCTGTGGGTGCAGTGGTGCCCACAAGAAGTCCCACGGGGGCAAGTGTGAGACAACCTGCTCAGGACTTCTGACCCTGGCAGGGCAGTTGGATTAAAGAAGACTTTTGTTTTTACTGATTTCGTACTGCTCGTCCAGTTTTTCTTAGCTACCCTCCTTATTTTGGGACAGTGGGACTTTCCCCTTATCTGCTTAACATACTCCCCACTGCTATTACACACAATCACTTCTGAATATGCAAGGTTAGTGGAATTTTCCACTGCAAAAAACACCTTCTATTGCAAAAACACAACTTTGTTTCTCACAATTCCCCCCTCTTCTTTTCTTACTCCTATTGTTGTTTTTGTACCTCTTCACATACTGCACTCTTGAGTTTTTCCAACATTAAGGCGCAATATTCTTCTTTGGATGTCACGGGGGATAACAGATACACAATGCCATTATTATAACAATGCCAACAAATAGTTGTTTGAGCCAATTCTATTCAGGTAATCACAAAGATAATTTCTCCCAAATGTTTCTAAATCCCCAGGAAGTGTCATCTTGGGCCTAATTTTTTTTTCAAATATTTTTGAGGTCAGTCAAATTCATCCCATATATACACCAACTAGCATTAAGGACAGTGCACGCTCCTCCTTGTGAGGTTATTAATAAATCTAATACCATTCTATTCTGGAGTACTATTTTTACAAACTTGTTAACTCCTTTTATAGTTCCTGGACTGCATCCAGAGTGTAATTTTCTAGTTCTTCAATTATAGCTGAGATATTTACAATAACTTTTTCTAATTCACTCACCCCTAAACAAGATAAAAACCACCTTGCAAAACTGTGAAATGCTAGAGGATTTTACTATAGGATTATCTGGAGTCCGCTTAATTCTGTATGTGGTCTCAAGGGGGCTTTGGCTTTGTGGGTCTTCAATAATAGTTATTTTGGAATTATTACCCCCAGGGTGCAAGCTCCCTTCCA
Source organism: Aythya fuligula (assembly GCF_009819795.1). NCBI lineage: Eukaryota > Metazoa > Chordata > Aves > Anseriformes > Anatidae > Aythya > Aythya fuligula. The sequence continues at coordinate 1,144,201 of NC_045594.1, read as the reverse complement.
TACTAGGGGCAACACCTTCCTGAATTTATTGCTACATAGTCAGCACCACCCCTTGCCATTTGGGAAAGGTCATCCGCTTACAGGATTCTCATGTTGTACCTGGTGTGCATTACGTATATTAGCATTCCCGTGGCTACCATATTCGGTACATTACTACTTCATGGATAATATTAACACACCCAGGGTCAGTAATATTGCCCCCTGAGTTTCTATCAATGTTGTTTAAAAGGCACCTTTGATAACACAGTATGTTGTAGCCAGGACTATGAGTAGGGAGCTCAACTCCAAAATCTATTCCTTCCCAGGACTGAGTACGATCTGTCATTTTTAGAAATCTAGAGAATCCAGACACAGCTGCTGCTGGAAATAGCAATCAGGGACAAGGCCTTTTCAGTCTTTCTAGGCATCTGGGTGCAAATCCAACAATTATTTCGAGATCGCCTCTTGCCGAGGCGATCGGCTCCGGGGCAGACACGTTCTGCAGCGGAGCAGGGGATCGAACAGGCAGGGCTAATTTTTCCGGCACCGAGCCCACTCGAGGGAGCCGCCAGGACCCGGCAGCCTGCGAGAGGAAGGTGAACAAGGCGAGAACGAGGCGTAGGCGGAGCCAGCAGCGCCCCCTCCCCGGCCGTTCAAAAGCTGCCCCTAGGGACCAGGAGCGCGGCGAACAGGACGGGCAAACAGGGCGTGGCGCATCAGAAGGGAGTGGTGCGGCACTTAGCTCAGGCAGGGCGAGCAGGCAGGGCAGAGCGTTCCCCTCTGTTTTAGGTTGGATATTAGGAAGAACTTCTTTACCGAGAGGGTTGTTAGGCATTGGAATGGGCTGCCCAGGGAAGTGGTGGAGTCACCATGCCTGGAGGTCTTTAAAAGACGTTTCGATGTAGAGCTTAGGGATATGGTTTAGTGGAGGACTTGTTAGTGTTAGGTCAGAGGTTGGATTCAATGATCTTGAGGTCTCTTCCAACCTAGACAATTTTGTGATTCTGTGACAGAACTCGAGAGATGTTCTGGATTAATTGGAAATGCCGATTTTTCCCTCCATCCTATCACTAATCCATCGAGAATAGGTATTACTAAAATAAACTTGAAATACATCATTTCTATATGTATATATACACCCCTATAATAATTAAGAAATAATAATTAAGAAAAACAATAAAAATCACAAACTGATAAGGATTCTTCTGGTGGGGATTAAATGCCCCACCTTCTCCCACTTCCGGGGAGTGTTCCCTGGAAACACTCCAATTCTGTGTAATTCAATCCCTTTTACTCATTATTTCATTAAGAATTCTTCTAAGGAGAAGTTAAAGGTTTACAATAGATAGTTTTTAACAGTTTTAACCTTAAAAGTCTTTGTTAAGGCAGTCTCTCAGGCATCAGGGTTAACTGATGCTTTTACCCAGGAATGAGTCCACCCTCTCTCAGCCGTTCTTACTGTCGTCTCAGTAGTCAGGAGCACTTGGAACAGTCCGTTCCACTCAGGTTGCAGCTTCGATTCTCTCCATGTTCGCATCAGATCCCAATCTCCTGTTTGGAATGCATCCCTCAGGATCAATCAGGACTTCCAAGGGTGGGGTTTGAGCTAATGATCCATGGGTCCTGAGAGATGACAAAAAGGATGACAGCCCGAGTATATAGTTCTTAAGAAAAGCATCTTTTGTCTCAAATTGAGGTAATTCATTCCTGTTGCAGGAAGAACGGCCGAAAACACGACAGACACCAGTATGGTCAGATCATGCTCTCTCTTTATTACCCGAATAGCCTGACTTTTATAGTGAACTTAACAGGGGTGGATAGTGTCTCACACAAGATTATTGGTCAAAAGCACTCAGATAAACAACTGCAAGAAAACAACCCCACCTGCAAGAAAACAACCCCCTTGTCATTAGCAGTCACGTAGATCTTGTCCTTGAAGCCAGCTGCTGGCAACAATATTTTTTAATTCCTCACTCAGGCAATATGGGAACATTGTCATGGGAACTTCTCGTAGTCGTCCTGGTAGCTTGGTTTGCTCAGCTGCAGCAAGTCACGGACTCCTTGCTGTTTCAAAAATCCCTCAACACATTCCCTTTGCCCAGGTACAGCAATCCAAATAGTATTTCATATGGTGAAACTCCCACATCTTTTCTTGGTGCAGTTTGAATTCGGAGAAGTGCCAAAGGTAAGCATTTTGTTTGGGGAAGCCGAGTTTCCAGAACATAGTCAATTGCTTCTTTACTGTCTGATCCTCTCCACCCTTCTAGAAGAGGAAGGATGCCAAGGAGTGTGAAATTTCCACTTGATTCCTAGAGTCCACATTAGCCCTTGCAATATTTCTGGCATAAAGTGATTTCCTTGATCAGAGTCAATATTTTCAACAATTCCATACCTGGGAGTTATTTGTTCTAGAATTACTTTAGTTACTATGTTCACAGTAGCAGATACTAAAGGGAAAGCTTCCACCCACCCTGACAAATGATCGACCAAGACTAATAAGTATTTTCATCTACCTACTCTAAGGAGCTCTGTAAAATCTACCTGTACATTTTGGAAGCGGTGAATTCATGATTCTCGCCCCCCCCCCTTGGGCTGATTGTGGATAATTTTCCTATTTACCTTTTGACATACTACACAACTCCTGCATACTTGTTCAACCAGAGTATATATATATATTCCTACGCATACATATTTCCATAGCACAGCATCACACATTGCTTGAATTTTGGTACTTTTGGGTAGGGGTAGCTCAACAATTGCCTGAATCCTCTCTGCATTTATTCTTCATTCTCCCTCAGACAGTAGATGCCCTAAATACTTGACTTCTCTTTCTACAAATTTTAGTTTATTTTCAATCCTTTCAAGCCCTGTTTTACCAGAAAGTTTAGTAGCTCGTTATAGGCTTCCTTCACAACTATTTTCTCTTGTCCTGACAATAAAAATCATCCACATATTGTAACAGTAACACCTCCTTTGGAGGTTGGAATTGCTCCAAAATTTCTTCTAGAACGTGCCCAAATAAATTGGTGGCCCTGTAAAGCCCTGAGGTAAAATTGTCCATCTGCACTGCTGCTTCCGCCCCATTTCAGGGTCTTTCCACTCAAAGGTAAATATATCTTTGCTCCCAGGGTCTGAGAGCAACCTATTAATAACACCGTTATTCCAGTCTAACAATTTACTATTTGAATGCCCAATTTCATCGTCAAATCCCTTCCCAAAAAGTTAGTCCCTGCCTTGGGTGCATACAATTATTGCCCAGTGATCATTCTATCCCTAGTCTCAGCTTGGTGTCCCCAGAAAGTGGCACTGTTATCCCAGCTCCTTCTACCCCTATCACATTTAGGGTTTCATTAGTTAATTTAAGCCCTGGTACTTTACAGGCCAGTAATAACCTAGCTGCCTTAGTGTATTGGGTTTACATAGCAAGGTTCTGGTAGCGGGGTGTGCTGCAGTGGTAGCCCCTGTGAGAAGGATCCAGCAGCTGCCCCATGTTAGGTAAGGGCCAGTTTCAGCCAGCTCCAAAAGGGCCCACTGCTGCCCAGAGCCAAGCCACGAGCAACATTTGTGCCTCTGTGAGAGCTGTGCTGTCTCTGTCTTCTACCAAAGAGCATCAGAATAACACAGAGGTGAATCGAGCTTTGAAAATTGAAGTGGCTCAGGTGGACCTGGACTGGGGACATAAGGGTAAGCTGTTTGTAGGTCGATGGGCCCATGAAACATCAGGATATCTAGGGAGGGATGCCACATGCAGATGGGCTCGTGATCGAGGGGTGGACCTGATCATTGAGGCCATAGCACAGGTTACCCATCAGTGTGAGACCTGTGCTGCAATCAAGAAAGCCATGAAGGTAAAGTCTCCCTGGAACAGGGGGAGGTGGCTTGGATTTCAATACGGTGAGGCCTGGCAGATTGACTACATCGTACCACTCCCACAAACCCGCCAAGGCTAACAGTGCAGGAGCTGGAAGCCATTCGTGCGAAAGGCAGGCTATGACTTGGTTGCCATCATGGAAATGTGGTGGGACCATTCTCATGACTGGAGTGTTGCAATGTCTGGCTATAGGCTCTTCAGAAGGGACAGGCAGCACGGAAGGGGTGGTGGTATGGCTCTCTATATCAGAGAGTGTTTTGATGTCGTGGAACTCAAGGCTGGGAATGATAAGGTTGAGTCCCTATGGGTTAGGATCAGCGGGAAGGCCAACAAGGGAAGCATCCTGGTGGGGGTCTGTTATAGACCGCCGAACCAGGATGAGGAGACGGATGAGGAGTTCTACAGGCAGCTGGCAGAAGTTGCGAAATCGTCAGCGCTTGTTCTCGTGGGGGACTTCAACTTCCCAGATATATCCTGGAAGCACAACACAGCCCAGAGAAAGCAGTCTAGGAGGTTTCTGGAGAGCGTGGAAGAACTATCTGCCCCCACCCCCAACCCCCCACACACACCCAGACAGGAATTCTGATAGAACAGAAATATCCGCTTATTCAACTGTGATAACAACCCACAGCACAGATATCATATGAGAGACTTGGAGTCAGAATAAGAAAGCACTCGGGGATGAATCCCGAGGACCCAGTAGCCCAAGGGCTCTTGAAAGTTCATTTTGTGATAAAAGCCTGGCCAGATACACAGAAAAAGCTCTAGAAGGTGGGAAGATGGAGTGAACAGTGCAGGTAGTATGAAAGTGTATGTCAGGAGGGGAGATGAGAAGGAAAAGCAGAGAGCGAAACTAGTGGTATTCACAGTGTACCAGGTAGTGAGGCAGTGGGTTGGAGATACAGGGACTTTCGGGAGGAGTCAGGCCCAGGCTGGAAAGGAGAGGAAGAGAGATGAAGGAATGGCAGACAAGGAAAGCTACCTGTGTTGCAGCCTAAATCCTAGCAGGGACAGGCTTCGAGGAGATGTGGCCAGGCCGGCCACTTCAAATAGGAGTACCCAGAGTGGAATAACGAAGAGAGATTGCAGTTATAAATTCAGAATACGGGAGTCGGGTCTTCTCAGAAAGCTAGTTCCCTGATAAATGAAAAAGTGTACCTCAAGGGTTCAGATAAGGATATGGGGATCGCTCTACAATTATCATTGCGGGCAAAACAGACTTAGCATAGGAAGATTAATAAAATTTATTACCACTTGCTGACAGGCTGAAGCGGTGAGAAACAAAGAAACAAGCTGGGGGCACCTTCCCCAACCACTCTTTTCCACCTCTTCCCTGCCCTGAGTGGCGTGGGGGGGGGCAGGAGTCGGGGCTGCAGTCAGCCCATGGTACTTTGTTCCCACCACTCCTTCACAGTCGCTCTCCCCCTTGCTCAGGTGTGGGGTCCCTCTCGTGGGGTGCTGACTTTCCTGGTCCTGTGTGGGTTTCTCCATGGGCAGCAGCTCTTTTGGAGCTGCTCCAGGTGTGGGTCTGCTGTGGGATCTATTCGTCAGGAGCGGGTTGGTCTGGCTCGGTCCCTGCCCCCTACCCTGAATCACCTGCTCCTGCATGGGCTCCTCTCCATGGGCTGCAGCGTGGAGATCTGCTCCATCCTGGTACACCATGGACTGCGGGGATAATCAGCCTGCTCCACCAGGGCCACAGGGGGGGCCCCACCTGTTGGCCGCAGGGAGGCTCCAGCACCTGGATTGCATCCTCCCCCTCCTTCTGCACTGACCTTGGTGTCTGCAGGGAGGTTTCTCACTCCTCACTCTCCCAGGTGCTGTTGTGCAGCAGTTATTTTTCCTTTCCTTGGATGTGCTCTTGTGGTGGTTTTACTCAGGTGGGCAGCCGAGTTCCACCACAACCGCACTCTCACTCCCCCCTCTCCTCAAAGAGGAACGGGGAGAAAATACAACACAAAGAGCTCGAGGTTTGAGATGAGAATGATTTAATTAAAGGGAAAGGGAATAGGGAAAACAAAAACAAAAACAAGGCCACGCGGAAGCACAGAGAGGAAGGGAAAAAAAGTTATTCTCTACTTCTCATCAATGAGCAATGTTCAGCCACGTCCTGGGAAGCAGGGCCTCAAAACGCGTAGTGGTTGTTCAGGAGGAACAGCCCCCTCCCCCACGAGAGCTCCCCTGTTTATTGCTGAGTGTGACATAAGGTGTTATGGAATATCCCTTTGGTTGGTTTAGGTCAGCTGCCCCGGCAATGTCCCCTCCCCATCACTTGCCCACCCCCAGCCTGCTGGCTCTTGGGGGCTTGGAGGGAGTCCTGATGCTGTGCCAGTACTATGCAGCAATAGACCCAATGCTGGAGTGATATCAGTGCTGTTCCAGCTACGAGTGCAGAGCACAGCACTGTGTGGGCTGCTGCAGGGAAAGGTGACTCCATCCCAGACAGACCCAGCACAACCTTCACCTCTTATTCCATGACATTTGTGTCACACTCAGGTCCCGCATAGTTTAGTATATAGATATTCTCATCACCATTGTTCCCTGTCCATTAAAATATTTATATGTCTGTACTTCTTTTCATTCCATAGGCCTTTCCCCAAAATGTTCATAAAAACCGTTGATGGTTTCAGATTCATCTGTCAAAGTGGTGTCCTGGTTTCAGTTAGGACAGAGTTAATTTTCTTCCTAGTAGCTGGTAGAATGCTATGTTTTGTATTAGGATGAGAAGAGTGCTGATAACACCCCGATGTTTTAATTGTTGCAGAGCAGTGCTTACACCAAGACAAGGATGTCTCAGCTTCTTGCTTTGTCCTGCCAATGGGCAGGCTTTGGGTGCAGCAGGAGCTGGGAGGGGACAGACCCAGGACAGCTGACCCAAACTGGCCAAAGGGGTATTCCATACCATCTGACGTCATGCTAAACAATATATAGGGGTGGTTAGCTGGGGTGGGGGGGCCGGCTGCTTGGAGATAGGCTGGGCATCGGTCAGCGGGTGGTGAGCAATTGCATTGTGCATCACTTCCTTTGTACACATTATTAGTAGTAGCACTATTATCATTATAATTATTATTATTTTCCTGTCTTAATAAACTGTCTTTATCTCAACTCACAGGCTTCACTTTCCCGTTTCTCTCCCCCATCCCAGAGAGGGAGGGGGGAGGGTGAGCGAACAGCTGCGTGGTGTTTAGCTGCCGACCGGGTTAAACCACAACAGTCCTTTTTGGCGCCCAACATGGGGCACGAAGGGTTGAGATAATGACAGATCTGACCAGAGTGTGTTAAACCAAAAACTGGTATAAATATTAGACCTGCTTAATAGTTGCTAGTCACAGTGCTGATTGCTTTAATCTCAAGTCTGCTGTGCCTGTTTTCCAAATTGAGTTTTATTGCATGTTACTTTCTGTATGTGCTCTCTGTCAGGCTGTTTATCCTTTCTGGGCCCTGGTTTAAGATCATTATGGTACTGTGTGTTGTAACAGTGGCTTATGATATGATGAAATTTCTGGTCATGACTCTAACCTGGTATTTGTACTCAGCACTGTCGTCGACTCTATACTTTGGAAACTATATCTTGGAACCTATTAGCAATTACACCTATTGCCTTTTTGCATAAGGGAGCCGATCTGTGGAGGGGAAAGGGGGAGATATTTTTTCCTACTTGTTCACTCTCCCTTTCTCCTTCACCACCCTCTTATCCTCCGAGCTTGTTACAATAGTTCTCCAAGATTTTGAATATCCTTGGGATGTTCAGACTAGCATGGTGATATTGTTATGTCTCCTGAATGCGCTTCAGGTTTTGTTTAAGGTTAAACAACTACTTAGGAATCTCATCCAGAGATCTGCCCGGAGGCGGGATAGTTGTGAGTGGCAAGGAGTGTGGGAGGATATGGGCAGGCATCTAGAGCAGTGGGCACCTCCAGTGTTTTGGAAATTCACCCCTGAACAACTGCAAAATCCTAAAAAACTGGTAGAATGCTTGAAAAAAGGGTGTCATGACTCTGGCAGTTCCAAAGAGACACAAATCACTGTAGCGTGCTGGGGGTCTGGCTTATGCCTATTGAGCTGCAATTGATGCTACTATCAACCTAGTGACAGACCCTGCAGGCACTCCAAGTCCTGTGCCAGGCCCAATGGCCACTCCAACCCCTACGATGGACCCTGCAGGCTCTCCAGCTCCCGCAGCCGCTCCGGGCTCCCACAGTTGTTCCATCTCCTGCAGCTGTTCCAGCCCCTGCAGGCATTCCAGCCCCTGCAGCCGCTCCAGCCCCTGCAGCCCCAGCCCCTGCAGGCATTCCAGCCCCTGCAGGCGTTCCAGTCCCTGCAGGCGTTCCAGCCCCTGCAGCTGCTCCAGTGCTAAGACACCGGAGCCAATTGTGTGGAATTAGAGGGCAAGGAAGCCAGGCAGCTGGGATCCCTTGCTAGAGATGCAGGCATTGACAAAGCAATTGGAGATGGAGCAAGACCTCACAGCCTCTGGAGGCGGCTCCTGTCAGCTGTGAAGGAAAGGTATCCCTTCAAGGAAGAACTTGTATGACTACCAGGCAAGTGGACCACCATGGAGAAGGAAATCCAGTACCTGAGGGAATTAGCCATACGGGAGGTGATTTATGAGGACCCAGACCTCAGACAAACATCCAAAGATCCAGATGAAGTCAGGTGTACACAATGCATGTGGCGGAAGTTTGTACGGAATGCACCATCATCATATGCCAGCTCATTGGCAATAATGGCCTGGAAAGAGGATGAGGAACCCACAGTGGATGAAGTGGCTAAACAACTCCGGCAGTGTGAAGAAAGTCTCTCCTCTTCCTTACAGGCCTGCATCTCGGCTGTGGAGAAACTTTCTGAAGAGTTCCACCAACTTAAAGAGAATTTATCTTCCTCCCCACCTGAACAAACCAGTGTCCACCAACTAAAAGAGAACACTTGGGAGAAACTTTCTGAAAAGTTCCACCAACTTGAAAAGAGATTATTTTCCTCCCCACCTGTACAAACTGGTGTCTCAGCTATCAGGGGTTAAGTGTCGTTCCGTGCGAGGAAGACAATATGGTGGGTAAACACCCCATGCCACCCTGTGGTTTTACCTACGTGACCACGGAGAGGACATGAGAAAATGGGATGGAAAATCTACCTTGACGCTAGAGGCACAGGTGCGTGAGTTGCAAAAGAAAACATTTGGAAAAAAGGGGTTCTCTGAAAAGTTTGCTGCTCCAACTTCCAGCAGGCAGTCCTTTAAACACAGAAACGAAGAAGATTCTGGCCAGGACTAGAGGGGCCCTGCCTCCAGCCAGGGGGAGGAAAGGGACAATCGAGTTTATTGGACTGTGTGGATTCGATGGCCTGGCATGTCAGACGCACAGAAGTATAAGGCTTTAGTAGACACCGGTGCACAATGTACTCACTCTAATGCCATCAAGCTATAAAGGGCCAGAGCCCATCTGTATTTATGGAGTGACGGGGGGATCCCAGCAGTTGACTGTATTGGAGGCTGAAGTGAGTCTAACTGGGATTGAGTGGCAAAAGCACCGTATTGTGACTGGCCCGGATGCTCTGTGCATCCTAGGCAGTTATTATAATTAGTTTCCGGAATCCAAACCCTCCTACTGGAGGTCACATTCATCATATCATGCGGCCCTAGCATTGTTCCATATAGACACAAATTAGATGAACACATTTCACACTTGGTCTCTTGGAGGACCCGTCTGTTGTGGGGTTGCTGCGGGTCGAAGAACAGCAAGTGCCAATCGCTACCACAACTGTGCACGGGCGGCAATATCGCACCAACTGAGATTCCCTGATTCCCATCCATAAGCTAATTCGTCAATTGGAGAGCCAAGGAGTGATCAGCAAGACTCATTCACCTTTTAATAGTCCCATATGGGACTATTAAACTTATATTCCCTATTATCCAACACCTGATTTCTCCCGTTTCCTCATTGACTGAGTACTACAGGTTCACAAGCAACTCGACACACTTCTATACCATATATGTACAATTTGATTTGACCAACCATTAATTTCTCCTTTTCCTTTTTTTTTCCTTCTCCTCTCATGACTAGAAGGCCTGCGATTTTTGTTTTTACTGATTTCGTACTGCTCATCTTGTTTCCCTTACCAGTCCTCCTAATTTTGGGACAGTGGGACCTTCCCCTTATCTGCTTAACATACTCCCCACTGCTATGCTGCACAATCACTTTTGAATATTCAAGATTATTGGAATTTTCCAAAGCAAAAACACCTTCTATTGATAAAACACAACTTTGTTTCTCACAGAGATCCAGAAGGATCTAGGGCTGTTAGGAAGATTTAATTGCTTTTTTTCACTGATTATAACCCTCTGTTTCATAAAACAACTCTGCAGGTATGAGTGACCAGGCTTTGGAAAGAAGAGTTGGCCACTTTCACACAGTATCTGGGCTTTTCTTTGAACAAGTTGGAAAAAAAAATAAGCAGCAAAATTTCTAACTAGATGGTGACATTACCAAGGAGTCATGGAAAGTCAGATTACCCACCGGGCAGAAAAACATGGAAATGCTCAAAAGGGGGATGTCAAAGAAAGCCATTTGCCCAAAAACTGCACGCTGGTAAAGCCACTAAAGCCTCCAAAGCAGCAGCCATCAAGATCAACGACTGCCCTTCCAATGGTGCCCTTCCACCTGGGCTTCAATGCCACCGAGTGCACCCTCTTCTTCCAGGCCTGCTGCAGGGACTCGCCCTACAAACCCCTGCCAGGCCAGCAGCCCTTCCCCGAGCTGAGCTACCGTGTGTGTGTGGGCTCCGATGTCACCTCTATCCCCAAGTACATGGTGTGCAGGTACTTCAACAAGCCCTCCAAGATTCCCATGTGGTGCAATTGCCTAAAGTAACTAGGAAAATAAAACTAACATCCACATTTTAAAGAAAATGTACAGCATTGAAGAGGCTTTCAGGGTAGGGCATAGCTGCATTACCTGAGCGTTCCCTAGGCTTCCAACCTTAGATGCTATCGCGCTGGGGGAACCTGATGTGCTGGTTATAAGGAGCAGTACGGAGCGTAGAGTGGAGTGGAGACACCACGGCTAGGCTCTGTGACCAGGTGGGGACTCGATTGTTCTTGTGCACACCTGTGAGAAACTAAGTTGTGTTTTTGCAGTAGAGAATTATTTTTCTGTAGTCCAAGGTAGTTGTGAAGTCATAATAAGGAGAAATGTTAAGTAGATAGATAAGTGGACAGTAGGAGGCCTCACAGTTCCAAAACAAGGTAGAAGCTTGAGAAAAACAGGATGAGCTGTGTGAGAACAGTAAAACAAAGATCACAAGTTCTCAAAACATAACGGAGAAATTAAAGGGTTGAAAAAAGAAGAAAAATTGTACATATATGGTATAGAGGAGCGTTGAGTAGCTTGTGAACCTGTAGTACTCAGCCAATGAGGAAACAGGGGAGGTGATCAGGTGTCGGGTAATAGGGAATAAAAGGTTATGATTTGTTTACTAAAATGCGCTCCTGATTGACAGGACGCCCGCCATTGCAATCGCGAATAAAATAGCTTCACAGAAGATCCTGTCTGAAGAAAATTATTTGAGATTTTTCTCACAATTTGGGGGCTCGTCCGGGATCTTGTCACCTACCGAAGATTTCTTGCCACCACAGACAGGAAGGTGCACCCTGCTGATTTCAGCGGTCCCGTTGGGGGTGGTGTGTTGTCTCGGTATGGCCAGCAAAGGACCGAGACTGTTAATCTGAAGACAGGCTCTGCGAAGCTCTGCGGAGAAGGGAGGCCAGCACTGACATACCACAGACACAGCCCAGAGGTAGTCCAGCCCAGATCGGGAACAGGCACAGGGATTACTGCTGATAACCTGGACTGGGAAGCCGTGCACGGACCGAGGTAAAGGAAACTTTACTGTATCTTGCCTCGAGTTGGGTTTGGAGAGACTCTGGTGTGAATGAGTGTGAGTGTGAATGAGACGCACTTTTAGTGCGGAGTGAATGTGAAGTCCCGATCCGTGAGGCTCGGTGGTCCTGTGAGGGGACCCTTGGCTGGAGAGGGACGAAACAAAAGAGAGAGGAGAGGAGTGAAAGTGAGTCTCGGGGGATTGGGCCCTTAGGTGTACAGTACCCCGAGCACAGTGAGGTGAGGTGCTCGGCAGTACACCCCACCTCTCTCCTAATCCTAGGTGAAGGCGTGTGGTACCCTGTGGGTGGTGAAGTCCACAGCAGCATGTCAGGAAGAGATGGGGATTAAGGGTTCCAAGAGTCAGCAGGGTTGGGGTGGAGACCCCGGGATTGTGCCTAAAGATAGTCCTTTGGGAAGAATGATAAGGAATTGGGAGGAGAATCCCAAAACTAGTGGAAAACAAAAACAAAAACAAAAACAAAAACAAAAACAAACAGTGGTTAGATATTGTGGATATTGAGTCAGAGGAGGAGTCGGAGGAGGAGTCAAATTATGCTGCCTGCTGGATGCAGGAAGCAAATTAGCTTTTACTGAGAAAGGGTCAGGATCAAAAGAAAGAGGAGGAAAAGGAATTAGAGGAAGGGGGTGGGGTCAGTCAATGGGAACCCTTTGAAAATTTACCCCCTCCCTTTAATCCTAATATCAAACCGGCAGCAGCAGGAGCTGACATTGCAACTGCCCTGGAAGGGGGGGCGGTCCCTAAAAGGAAAGTGCACTCTAGGCTCCTACGGGAGTTAGAGCAATGTAAAAAGGACATTAAAAATCTTCCCTTCCCTAACGACAATAGTGCTGGTACGTCTATGTACCCTCTTAGGGAGGTCCCGATGGGGCCAGGGCACATCGGTTACGTGAACGCTCCACTCACTAGTGGGGAGGTTAGGAATTTTAAGAAGGAGATTAAATCTTTAATTGAGGATCCTATAGGACTAGCAGAACAATTCAATCAGTTTTTGGGACCTAATTTGTATTCCTGGGGGGAGATGATGTCGATCCTGAGTATGTTATTTACTGGGGAAGAGTGGGGATTGATCAGGAGGGCGGCTATGCGAGAATGGGAAAGAGCTAACCCTCCCGGGCCGGGAGTAATTCCAGTAGAGCAAAAATATCCACTAGCTGACCCCAATTGGGATAATAATAACCATCAATACAGGACCCATATGAAAGATCTAAGGGACATAATAGTAATGGGGATTAGGGAGGCAGTACCAAAGTCCCAGAATTTTACTAAAGCATTTGACATTCAACAACAAAAGGATGAATCCCCTAATGACTTTTTGCAAAAACTGAGGGATAGAATGAGTAGGTATTTGGGGATGAATCCTGATGACCCTCTGGCCCAAGGGCTTTTGAAAGTATATTTTGTGACCAAAGCCTGGCCAGATATACATAAAAAGCTCCAAAAGATAGAAGGATGGAGTGAACAGCCAATAGAAACCCTCCTGCGGGAGACTCAAAAAGTATATGTCAGGAGAGGGGAGGAAAAAGAGGAAAAAAAAGCAAAACTAATGGTATCTACAGTGAATCAGATAATGAAACAGAAAATTAGTGATAGAGGAAGACATTTTCAGGAGGGGCTAGAGCAGATGGAGGAAGAGAAACGAAAGAACAACAGGCAGAGAAATCTATCTATGTCACAGTCTAAATTGCGACAGGAAACAGTGTTTCAAGCGTGGTCGAGACGGTCACCTCAGACGGGATTGCCCTGAATGGAAAAAGGAGGAGAGATTGATTGGTGTTATAAATTAAGAATAGGGGAGTCAGGGGTTCTCAGAAATTTGGTCCCACCGAGAGCCCTTGATAAATATAGTGATGGGACCTAATGAAAAAGAAGTTGTATTTTTAGTAGATACTGGAGCAGCTAGATCATCACTAGCCCATAAGGTATCAGGGCTTAAATTAACTGATGAGACCCTAAGGGTAACGGGATGGAAGGGATGTGAATAACAGTACCACTTTTTGGGGAAAACAAACTGAGATTGGGGGATAAAATAATTACTGGGCAATTATTATATGTACCTGAGGCAGGGACTAATTTGCTGGGGAGGGACCTAATGATGAAATTGGGTATACAAATAATAACTGATCAGACAGGGATAACAGTATCAATGAGGTTATTGACAGAAGATGATGAGAAAGAAATAGACCCTATAGTGTGGGTCAAGGAGGGAAATAGAGGAAGAATTAATATTACCCCCCTGAAGATAGATATGCAGGAAGGATATGAGACAATAAAGCAGAAGCAATACCCTATTTCGACTGAAGGACGAAACGGTCTTAAATCAGTAATAAAAGAATCGATTAAGGATGGATTATTAGAACCATACATGTCTCCTTTTAATACCCCCATTTTGCCGGTGAGAAAGGCTGATGGTTCTTACCAATTGGTGCAGGATCTAAGAAAAATTAATGAGATAGTGCGAAAGCGCCACTCTGTGGTTCCCAACCCATACACTTTGATGAGCAAGATCCCACATGAACATAAGCGGTTCAGTGTAATAGATTTGAAAGATGCTTTTTGGGCCTGTCCACTGGACCCTGTGAGCAGGAATATTTTTGCCTTTGAGTGGAAAGACCCTGTAACAGGGCGAAAACAACAATATACATGGAAAGTCTTGCCTCAGGGGTTTACAGAATCACCAAATCTATTTGGCCAAGCTTTAGAACAGATCTTGGAAAAATTCCAACCTCCAGAAGGGGTGTTGCTACTGCAATATGTGGATGATCTTTTATTATCTGGATCAGAGAGAACAGTGGTGCGAGAATCACAGAATCACAGAATCACAGAATTTCTAGGTTGGAAGAGACCTCAAGATCATTGAGTCCAACCTCTGACCTAACGCTAACAGTCCCCACTAAACCATATCCCTAAGCTCTACATCTAAACGTCTTTTAAAGACTTCCAGGGATGGTGACTCCACCACTTCCCTGAGCAGCCTGTTCCAATGCCTAACAACCCTTTCGGTAAAGAAGTTCTTCCTAACATCCAACCTAAAACTCCCCTGGCGCAACTTTAGCCCATTCCCCCTCGTCCTGTCACCAGGCACGTGGGAGAATAGACCAACCCCCACCTCGCTACAGCCTCCTTTAAGGTATCTGTAAAGAGCAATAAGGTCGCCCCTGAGCCTCCTTTTCTCCAAGCACCTCAATGTCCTTCTTGTAGCGAGGGGCCCAAAACTGAACACAGTACTCGAGGTGCAGCCTCACCAGAGCCGAGTACAGGGGGACGATCACCTCCCTAGCCCTGCTGGTCACACTGTTCCTGATACAAGCCAGGATGCTGTTGGCCTTCTTGGTCACCTGAGCACACTGCTGGCTCATATTCAGCCGACTATCAACCATCACTCCCAGGTCCTTCTCTGCCTGGCAGCTCTCCAACCACTCATCTCCCAGCCTGTAGCTCTGCTTGGGGTTATTGCGCCCCAGGTGGAGGACCCGGCACTTGGCCTTGTTGAACTTCATGCAGTTGACCTCAGCCCATCGGTGCAGCCTATCCAGATCCTCCTGCAGAGCTTTCCTACCCTCAAGCAAATCGACACACGCGCATAGCTTGGTGTCATCTGCAAACTTACTGAGGGTGCACTCAATGCCCTCGTCCAGATCATCGATGAAGATATTAAAGAGGACCGGCCCCAGCACCGAGCCCTGGGGAACGCCACTAGTGACTGGCCTCCAACTGGACTTGACTCCATTCACCACGACTCTTTGGGCCCGGCTATCCAGCCAGTTTCTAACCCAACGAAGCGTGCGCCAGTCCAAGCCAAGAGCAGCCAGTTTCTTGAAGAGAATGCTGTGGGAGACGGTGTCAAAAGCCTTGCTGAAGTCAAGGTAGACCACATCCACAGCCTTTCCCTCATCCACCCAGCGCGTCACTTTGTCATAGAAGGAGATCAGGTTCGTCAAGCAGGACCTGCCTTTCATAAAGCCATGCTGACTGGGCCTGATCGCCTGCTTGCCCTGCAAGTGCTGCGTGATGACTCTCAGGAGGATCTGCTCCATGAGCTTCCCTGGTACTGAGGTCAAACTGACAGGCCTGTAGTTTCCCGGGTCTGCCCTCCGGCCCTTCTTGTAGATGGGCGTCACGTTTGCTAGCCGCCAGTCAACTGGGACCTCCCCCGATAGCCAGGACTGCTGATAAATGATCATTCTCAATGATTAGTGAGAAGCCACTAATGAGTTGTTAAACTTCCTAGGAAAGCAGGACTTGAGAGTATCAAAACATAAATTACAATATGTGGAAAGGGAGGTCAAGTATCTAGGCCATCTAGTGTCTGAAGGAAGACGAAGAATAAATCCAGAGAGGATCCAGGGAATTGTTGAATTACCCCTACCTAAAAATAAAAGAGAGATAAGGAAATTTTTAGGGGTGATCAGGTACTGTCAATTATGGATAGAGGCATATGCTCAGAAGACAAAAGGATTGTATCTCAAGTTATTAGATGAAGAGCCTGTGTTGGGTCTGTCTGAGCTGGAGTCACCTTTTCCCTGCAGCAGCCCACACAGTGCTGTGCTCTGCACTCGTAGCTGGAACAGCACTGATATCACTCCAGTGTTGTGTCTATTGCTGCGTAGTGCTGGCACAGCATCAGGACTCCTTCCAAGCCCCCAAGAGCCAGCAGGCTGGGGGTGGGCAAGTGATGGGGAGGGGACATTGCCGGGGCAGCTGACCTAAACCAACCAAAGGGATATTCCATAACACCTGATGTCACACTCAGCAATAAAAGGGGGGCCCTCATGGGGGAGGGGGCTGTTCCTCCTGAACAACCACTACACGTTTTGAGGCCCTGCTTCCCAGGACGTGGCCGAACACCGCTCATTGATGGGAAGTAGAGAATAATTTTTTTTCCCCTCTCTCTGTGCTTCCACGCGGACTGATTGTTTCTCTTGTTTCTTTTTTCCCTCCCCATTCCCTTTCCCTTTAATTAAACCTTTCTCATCTCAAACCTCGAGTTCTCTGTGTTGTATTTTCTCCCCCTTCCTCTTTGAGGAGAGGGGGAGTGAGAGAGCGGTTGTGGTGGAGCTTGGCTGCCCACCTGAGTAAAACCACCACAGTCCTTTTAGGCGCCCAACGTGGGGCTCGAGGGTTGAGATAACAATAGCATTGATTGAAGGATTTACAACTAACATATTGGTAGTCATAATGTTCTGTTTTCTGGTAATACTTTTCTGTGTGGCTATGTTGTATGTAGTCCACTCTCTGTTTTCTTTTTTCCTTTACATCCGATCAGAGAAAGTGTTGAAGTCTGTGCTTGTTTTTTTATCATGTTGTGCTGTAACATACTGGCCTTCAGTTTTGTTTGGTATTCAGGCCCGGCATTGTTATCCTCCTGGTCTCATGGAGATTATCTTATTGAAAATATTAAGAATTACAGAGCCTTCTTTTTTGCCCCTAGCAGTCAATCAGTGAATAATATCGGGGGTGGTGCCTTCTACTTTTCTCCCTGTGGGCTAATTACAGCAGCCTTTCAGTATCTTGGATACCCTTGGTCAGATATTATCCTCCTATTACTAGGTCTAGTGTTTGTCTTCCTCCCCAAGGTAAAGCAATTTATTAAGAATATTATCCAAGGACCTGTCCCCAGACAAAGTAGTTGTGGGTGGCAAGGTGTGTGGGGGGATTTGGGCAGGTACCTATCACGGTTTTCTCCTCCAATGGTTCTAAATTTCACCCCTGAACAAGTACAAAATCCAAGAAAACTGGTAGAATGTTTGAAAGACGTATGCCCTGACCCTGACAATACTAGAGAACTCCACCAGCTTGCTGCGCTCTGCTGGGGTCTGGCTTACGCCTATCAGATGTCAATTAACATTGCCCAGCACCCTCAAGGGGATAGGGAGGTTCCTGAATTTGATGATGAGACAGCACGCACTGTGACCACCCCAGAGGACCAACCATCTATGGTATCAGTCGCCCCTATAGTAAAGACAAAACAGTGGAAACGGAGATCAGGTCGTTTAGTAAGGGAAGAAGCTCCTCCTACGGATGAGGGAGAAGAGGAAAAGGCAGGCAGCTCTAAAGCAGCGTAATCCCGGCAACATCACGGAGAAGAGACTGAAATCACAGATGAATCAGAAACTATTCGGTCTCTATCCTTGAGTGAGCTGCGAGAAATACGAAAAGACTTCAGTCGTCATCCAGGTGAGCACATCCTCACTTGGCTGCTTCGATGCTGGGATAGTGGGGCCAATACCCAACAGCTAGAAGGCAATGAAGCCTTGTGGTCCTTGTGGTTTTATTTATGTGACCACGGGGAAGATATGAGGAAGTGGGACGGTGAACCGACCTCGGCCCTAGCTGCTCGGGTACGTGACCTACGGAAAGATACAGCAGCAACAAAGAGGGCCCCTAGGAGGATTGCTGCCCCAGTTTCTGTTGGGCAGTCCCCCAGAGGCAGTAGAAGGGATAGTATTACTCCTGACCCTGACGAAGAGACTTCTGCTTCACATTTGGAAGAATTAATTGATAGATACTCCGACCAGGACTAGTGGGGCCCTGCCTCTGGCCAGGTAGAGGAGAGGGACAACCGGATTTACTGGACTGTGTGGATTCGATGGCCTGGCACACCGGAACCGCAAAAATATAAAGCTTTAGTGGACACAGGCGCACAGTGTACCCTAATGCCGTCAGGCCACCAAGGGGCAGAACCCATCTCTATCTCCGGAGTGACGGGGGGATCCCAAGAGCTAACCGTATTGGAAGCTGAAGTGAGTCTAACTGGGAATGAGTGGCAAAAGCACCCCATCGTGACTGGCCCAGAGGCTCCGTGCATCCTCGGCATAGACTACCTCAAGAAAGGGTACTTCAAGGATCCAAAAGGGTACCGGTGGGCTTTTGGCATAGCTGCCTTGAGCACAGAGAAGATTAAGCAGCTGTCTACACTGCCTGGTCTCTCACAAGACCCTTCTGCTGTAGGATTGCTGAGGATTGAAGAACAGCAAGTGCCAATTGCGACTACAACTGTGCACCGGCGGCAATATCGCACCAACCGAGACTCCCTGATTCCTATCCATGAGTTAGTTCACCATCTGGAGAGCCAAGGAGTGATCAGCAAGACTCATTCACCTTTTAACAGACCTATATGGCCAGTGCGAAAGTCTAATGGCGAGTGGAGGCTAACAGTGGACTATCGGGGCCTGAATGAAGTCACACCACCACTAAGTGCAGCAGTGCCAGACATGCTAGAACTCCAGTATGAACTAGAGTCAAAGGCAGCCAACTGGTATGCTACAATCGATATTGCTAATGCATTTTTCTCTATCCCTCTAGCAGCAGCATGCAGGCCACCATTTGCTTTCACTTGGAGGGGCATTCAGTATACTTGGAATCGACTGCCCCAGGGGTGGAAACACAGCCCTACCATTTGCCATGGACTGATCCAGACAACACTGGAACAGGGGAACGCTCCTGAACACCTGCAGTACATCGATGATATCATCGTATGGGGTAACACAGCAGAATAAGTTTTTGAGAAAGGGAAGAAAATAATTCAAATTCTCCTGAAAGCTGGCTTTGCCATTAAACAGAATAAGGTCAAGGGACCTGCACAGGAAATCCAGTTCTTGGGGGTAAAATGGCAGGATGGACGTCGCCACATTCCGACGGATGTGATCAACAAAATAACAGTTATGTCTCCGCCAACTAGCAAAAACGAAACACAAGCTTTCCTAGGCCTTGTGGGATTTTGGAGAATGCATGTGCCAGGCTATAGTCAGCTTGTGAGTCCTCTATATCGAGTGACTCGAAAGAGGACTCTTTCGAGTGGGGCCCCGAGCAACAACAGGCCTTTGAACAACTCAAACAAGAAATAGCTCGTGCAGTAGCCCTTGGGCCTGTCCGTACTGGACCAGCTGTGCAAAACATACTGTACACTGCAGCTGGGGAGCATGGGCTCACCTGGAGCCTCTGACAGAAGACCCCAGGAGAAACTCGAGGCCGACCTCTGGGGTTCTGGAGCCGGGGCTATCGAGGATCAGAAGCCAATTACACCCCAACTGAAAAGGAAATATTAACAGCATATGAGGGGATTCGAGCCGCTTCAGAAGTTGTTGGTACAGAAGCACAACTTCTCTTGGCCCCACGGCTACCTGTGTTACATTGGATGTTCAAAGAGAAAATCCCCACTACACATCATGCAACCGACGCTACGTGGAGTAAATGGGTAGCGTTAATTACACAGCGGGCTCGAATGGGGAAACCCAACCGCCCGGGAATCCTGGAAGAGATTATGGACTGGCCAGAGGGCAGGGATTTCGGAGCACCGACAGAAGAAGTAACTTGTGCTGAAGAGGCACCACCATACAATGAGTTGCCAGAAGACAGAAAGCAGTATGTGTTGTTCACTGACGGATCCTGCTGTGTGGTAGGGAGCCATCGGAAGTGGAAAGCTGCTGTGTGGAGTCCCACACGACAAGTTGTGGAGGCCATGGAAGGGGAAGGTGAGTAGAGTCAGTATGCAGAAGTGAAAGCTATACAACTGGCCCTAGAAATTGCTGAAAGAGAAAAGTGGCCGGTACTGTATCTCTACACTGACTCATGGATGGTGGCAAATGCGCTGTGGGGGTGGCTGCGACAATGGAAACAGAACAACTGGCAGCACAGAGGTAAACCTATCTGGGCTGCTACCCTGTGGCAAGATATTGCTGCCTGGGTAGAAAACCTGGATGTAAAAGTACGTCATGTAGATGCCCATATGCCTAAGAATCGTGCTACGAAGAACATCAGAACAATGAAGTAGAACGAGCTTCGAAAATTGAAGTAGCTCAGGTGGACCTGGACTGGGGACGTAAGGGTGAGCTGTTTGTAGCTCGATGGGCCCATGAAACATCAGGACATCTGGGGAGGGATGCCACATACAGATGGGCTCGTGATCGAGGGGTGGACCTGACCATTGAGGCCATCACACAGGTTACCCATGAGTGTGAGACCTGTGCTGCAATCAAACGAGCCATGAGGGTAAAGTCTCCCTGGAATAGGGGGAGATGGCTTGGATTTCGATATAGTGAGGCCTGGCAGATTGACTACATCGTACCACTTCCACAAACCCGCCAAGGTAAACGTTACATACTCACCATGGTAGAAGCAACTACTGGGTGGCTGGAAACATATCCAGTAAACCATGCCACGGCCCGAAACGCTACCTTAGGCCTGGAAAGACAAGTGCTGTGGCGACATGGTACACCAGAAAGAATTGAGTCCGACAGTGGGAGTCACTTCTGAAACAATTTGGTCACTTCCTGGGCCAAGAGACATGGCATTGAATGGGTGTATCACATCCCTTATCACCCACAAGCCTCTGGGAAGGTTGAGAGGTACAATGGACTGTTAAAAACTATGCTGCGAGCATTGGGTGCTGGGACATGGAAACAATGGGACATAAGTCTACCAGAAGCCACTTGGCTAGTTAACAACAGGGGGTCTGAAAGCCGTCCTGGTCCTGCTGAAACAAAACCCCTACACACTGTGGGAGAAGCTAAAGTCCCTGTAGTGCATGTGGGAAAGTGGATGGGGAAGGCAGTGTGGGTTGCCCCTGCCATGGGAAAAGGCAAACCCACTCGTGGGATTGTCTTTGCCCAAGGACCAGGGTATACCTGGTGGGTAATGCAGAAAGATGGGGATATCAAGTGTGTGCCTCAAGGAGATTTAACACTGGGAGAAAATTAATCTGTCATCCAAGTTATGTGTTGTAGGAGGACACTGCAGAACCAATGACAGGTCAACTTTGCAAGGAACTGGGCAAGTGCAACAGTGATATGAGCTAAGCTGGTGCTGGTGTCAAGCAAACCAACTTCGCCTGCCCTGAGTGACCACTTTGACAGATGAAGCTGAAACCATCAACAGTTTTTATGAGCATTTTGGGAAAAGACCTATAGAATAAAGAGAAGTACAGACATATAAATGCTTCAATGGACAGAAAACAATGGTGATGAGAACATCTATATACTAAACTGTACCTGATTGTGACACAAATGTTATGGAATAAGGGGTGGAAGTTGTGTTGGGTCTGTCTGAGCTGGAGTCACCTTTTCCCTGCAGCAGCCCACACAGTGCTGTGCTCTGCACTCGTAGCTGGAACAGCACTGATATCACTCCAGTGTTGTGTCTATTGCTGCGTAGTGCTGGCACAGCATCAGGACTCCTTCCAAGCCCCCAAGAGCCAGCAGGCTGGGGGTGGGCAAGTGATGGGGAGGGGACATTGCCGGGGCAGCTGACCTAAACCAACCAAAGGGATATTCCATAACACCTGATGTCACACTCAGCAATAAAAGGGGGGGCTCTCGTGGGGGAGGGGGCTGTTTAATATACTTAAATGGACAGAAAAAGAAAATGAGTTAATAGAAAATCTGAAACAGAGCTTAATTACGGCACCAGTTTTAGCTCTACTCGCATTACATAAACCTTTTTATCTTTTTGTTACCGTGGATCAGGGAGCAGCACTGGGAGTATTGGCTCAGGAGTGGCTCAGGAGTGGGGGGATAAGCGTCAACCAGTGGTTGCTGGACCCAGTTTCTAGAGGATGGCCTGAATGTGTTCAAGCTGTGGCTGCGACTCCTATCTTGGTAGAGGAAAGTAGGAAATTAACTTTTGGGGGTCGTCTGGTAGTTACTACTCCACACCAGGTTAAAATGATCCTAACTCAGAAATCTGGACACTGGCTGACTGATTCCAGAATTTTAAAATATGAGGATTTTATTGAAAAGGATAATATAATATTGAAAAGGATGACTTCTTGTTAACTACAAAAGCATGCCTGAATCCAGCTACTTTCCTATGGAAAGGGGAAAGTTCTGGAGAGAATATAGAACATAGAATATAGAACATAGCTGTCTGGATTTAATTGAATATCAAACTAGAATGTGATCTGATTTACAAGATGTTCCTCTAGAGGAAGGAGATATTCTGTTTATTGATGGATCCTCAAGGGTAGTACATGGAAAAAGGTATAATGTATATGCTGTGATTGATGGATTTACTGAGGAAGTAAAAGAGATGGGCCGATTACCTAATAACTGGTCAGCCCAAACATGTGAATTATATGCCTTAAATCAGGCACTTATACTGCTTAAAGAGAAAAAGGGAACTATTTATACTGATTCCAAATATGCATATGGAGTGGTTCACACGTTTGGTAAAACCTGGGAGGAATGTGGATTGATCAATAGTAAGGGAAAGGAACTGGTCCATATTGAACTTGTAAAACAAGTCCTAGATAATTTGTTACTACCTATTGAAATTGCAAGAGTGCACATAAAAGGACATCAGAAAAAGAACTCCGTCACTGCACGAGGAAACCAGGTGGCAGATGAAAAGGCTTGGGAGGCAGCCTTACAATTGGAATCCACTATAAATTGTCTTATACCTGAGGTACCCTCTCCACCCGAAAAACAAATATTTAGTGATAAAGAAAAAGATTGTTTCAAGGAATTAGGAGCCACGGAGTCTGAAGGAAAATGGATGCTCCCTGATGGAAGAGAAATGCTGAACAAGGCAATAATGAGGCAGATATTAACTGTTTTACACCAAGGAAGTCATTGGGGAGTTCAAGCAATGTGTGATGCTGTTAATAGAATTAATAGTTAACGGGGGGAGGAGGTATTTTTTTTTTCTTTCCTTTTAAAAAAAAAAACCACTTTAGTGTGTGATCTTTTATTATCTATATTAATTATTTTTATATATATAGAAATGATGTATTTTAAATTTATTTTAGTATTCTCTACTCTTAATAGAGTAGCGATAGGATGGGGGGAAAATCAACATTTCCAATTAATTCAGAATCTCTCTTGAGTTCTCTATTGGAATAATTGTTGGATTTGTTCCCAAATGCCTAAAAACACTGAGAAGGCCTTGTCCCTAATTGCTATTCCATTACCAACAACAACTATATCTGGATTCTCCAATTTTCCAAACACAGCAAATTATACTCAGTCCCGAGAAGTTGGGAATTTTGAAGTTGAGTTTGGGTGGATTCCGACTCTGCGTGCTTATTGGTGCGGTGCACCAGGCACGAACCTACGGACAACACACGGGCTACCCCATCATCCGGCCCTTCTGGTGGATCTCACCTTGCAATGAGGCCACCCACGGGATTGACTTGCAGTTCCTCATCGGGGACACCCTCATGGTGGCACCCGTCCTAGAGATGGGCAAGCAGGAGTGCAACGTCTACCTGTCAGCGGGCAAGTGGTGCAGCTACAAGGGGAAGTTGTTAAGTTGGAAGATACCAGTGCTGCTCACGGACTATCCCACTGACTTGGATGAAGTCACCTATTTCCTCTGGGTTTCATAACAATCTCCACCATCAGCTTTGCCATGGTGCCAGAGGTAAATAAACCCATTACTTTATTGACCTGGGAATTTTTATAGCTTTTGAAGTATAAATACATTAGCATTAACTCAAAGAAAATACTGTGACCTCTAGTGTGGTGATTGCTGTAAAATAACTTACTAAAATGTATTGAATGAATGTCTTGGTTCTTGTAGTATAACTAATACAAAATATAGAAACAGATTCTCCACTCCTAATCTTTTCCCATCAAGAAATGCCATGCACACTTCTGTGTTGTTTTTTTTTTTAAATATAATTACATGGACTCCATTGTTACCCAGTTGTACTGCAGCCGATCTACTGAGATATTTATAACTTTCATTTGTTTAGTGAAGGAAGCATTTGGAGACTTGAGAGCATCATGGTCACTCCAGAGCTGGTTTGGTGCTCAGTCTACGCAGTCCCACCAGAGGGTCCATTATGCCACAAAGATCTTACGTGGTCACAGCTGCACAAGAGGGGATGAGCCAGGATGGTTTCTAGATGCCCCTGAAAGCAAGGTGAGAAAGCAGCCTCGGCCCCAGTAAAGTTGGCGGTGTGGCGATGGGGAGGGACAGCCCACCAAATCTCCCTCAATCCAGGGATGTGAAAGGGAACCACTGTTCAGTGTCATGGTGATGTTCAGCATCTTTGATTTCCTCCCATGGGCTCTGGGGACTGAAAGGTCCCAGTGGGCCCCAGCAAAGCTCCTTGGCTGTTGTTTCAGCAGGAAAAAAGCTTTCTGAAAAGATGAGGCTGCCTGTGGTGCTCGCCCAAAGCCTGCTGGTGCCCAGGCTGGTTGTGGTGGGGAGCCAGTCTCCAGCCCCATCATGCAGCATCTCTGCCCCATAATCTGTGTGCATGGCCATGGCTCTGCTGCCCTCTTGCATCACAGGCTGGGGGGGAAAATGCATCTCCAAGACCTTCTGCACCCACTGGGGATGATACGGGCTGCCCAATCCTAGCAGCTCCCCCTGGGGAAAGGAGAGGTCAAGTCCATGTGGCTGCAAAAATTCCTTCCCAAATCTCTGTCCCTGCCTGCTCTCTCCCCCTCTGCCTCTCCCTGGTGGGGCTGCATGCTGCTGGAGGAACATCTGGTTTGCCTTGGTGAGCTTTAGTCATGGTTGTTTTTTAGCACTCCCAGCTCTGAGCAAGCACTGTGCTTGCTGGAGGGGCTGGTGACGTGTGAACATCACTCACTCCAGGCTGCCTTTATGTTTTTTGGAGGGGGGTGGTTATTACCCTTAATCTTTGATGATCACTGAGCTACAAAACACCCATCTCCACTGGCGGAAAAAAAAAAAAAAAAAAAAAAAAAGTATTAAAAGCAAACAAACAAAAAACAGTCCCTGCCTTTCTCTATTCAGCTGTGGGATTTTGGGATTTTGCATGGCCCAGCCCAGCATTATGGCTTTCCTGGACTCCAGGACTGTCTGTGATGGAAGAGGTTGTTTTTCCCTAAGGTTGCTAGACTGGCTGCCTACCTGAAGGGGATTTGTAGCTGTCAGCTTGTCCTTTCACCATGGCTCTTCCCAGACATGTGCTGTTTTTTGCCTTTTTTTTCACCTTACTTTTAATAAAAACTGTGATCTCAGGCAGGGCTGAACCCACTCCCAGCCAGGATCCCATGGCTCAGCAGTCACTGCCCCGCTGGCACCCGTGGACACCTCTGCAACCTGGTTTGAAATGCATTGGGCTTTGGCCGTAGCCTCTCTGGGTCTGGACTTGGTCATGAACACTCCTCCCCATGCCGTGCACAACCCTGGATGTATTTTTGAGCCCTGCCTAATGCATGGTTTTCTACCTGATACCACTCAGGAGTGAACCAATGCAGTTTGTAGGAAAGGTTTTCTCCCCCAGTCTGCCTTGGAGCAGTTCGCAGCCCAGGTGTCCGAGCCAGCAGATTTAACCCAGTCCATGCATCCAGGCTGTCTGTGGGTCAGGTGCACCCAAACGGGAATGCGATGGATGCTGGGGCTCAGCCAACCTCTGCGGCTTAGCAGAGGAAGGGCGCAGGCAGCCCTGCATGGAGGCAGAGCACCATCCTGCACCATCCCACCACAGAGGATGGTATTCACCAACACGTACAATCAGCAGCACCCAAAAATGCAGCACAGCACCATGTAAAGGTGCACAGACCTGTGGTGGTTTTACCGTGCTGGGCAGCTAAACCCCACAACCGCTCTCTCACTCCCCCTCCTTTAGATGAGGAGGGGGAGAAGTAAAGCAAAGAACAACTCACGGGTTGAGATAAGGATAATTTAATTAAAGGGAAATAATTATAATAATTAAATAAAGACTACCATGAACTAAACAATTTAACTAAGGGGAAGTAAAAGGGAAAAGGGGGAAAAAGGGAGGAAAACAAACAAACAAAATAAATGAAAGCTATATGGAAGTGCAGAGGAAAGAAATTACTCTCTACTTCCCACAAATGAGCGATGATTGACCACGTCCTTGAAGCAAGGCCTCAACGCACGCAGCCGGTGTTCGAGAGGAGGACCGACGTCTTCTCAACGAGAGCCCACCCCTCCCCTCTTCTTCCTGTTTCCACCTTTTATTGCTGAGTGTGACACCACATGGTATGGAATATCCCTTTGATTGGTTTAGGTCAGCTGCCCTAGTGATGTTTCTCTCCTCACTTTTTGCCCACCCCCTAGGAGGGTTAGAGAAAGGCCCAATGCTGTGCCACTGCTGCTCAGCAGTAGACACAACACTGGTGTGATAACACTGCTGTTCCAGCTACAAGTGCAGAGTACGGCACTGTATGGGCTGCTGCCGGAAAAGTTAACATTCCAGCCAGACCCAGTACAAGACCTCAAGCGCTGGTGCAGGCTGCAACAGAGCATCCATCAGTATCGTTTCAGGCACTAAATGCTCATGGTGGAAGCAAACTTGCTGAGTCACAGGGAGAGCTTCAGCAGCACAAACCCTGCAAATGCGGCAACTGTCCATGGGGTGGGACAGCCTAGAGCATGGCCGAGCCAGGATCCATTCCCTTTTGGTGCATGGAGCTTATGGGTCATGCCAGATGTCACCTCCTCCAGAATGGACCTTGAGGTCTAGACGTCACCTCCTCAGGCACAGCTCTGCAAAGCAGGCTGAGAAAAGTTTGCAGCCGGGGGTCAGCAGGACTGTACCAAGCAGGACCTCACTCTGCAGCTGGCCCAACACCTCCTTGGTTTTGCTTTGTTAACAAAATTTGTAGCTCACCATCCCATGACCTGTCCCTGTCCCAGACCAAAGTTAAGTCTTCTACGATCCCCCGAGATAATGCCTGCCACCTTGCACACGGAGAATTGCCTGCACATGCCACAGCTGTTTCAACATATTTTGGAATGCAAACTTCTTATTTTGCTCCAAGGTGACACTGTGGTGACCTCTAGCTCCTCTAAAAAAAAGAAAACGGGCAGAGAGGGTGGCAAAACCAAGCAGCGTGCTTGCAGCTTGATGCAATGAAGCTTCCCAGCTGACCCAAAACCAAAGCTTTTTCTTCCCATTCCATGGAAGCAGACAGTCACCTTCATTACCTTCATAATGAGGTCTCTGGTTTAGAAATAGTCACTAACAACTAACCGACAAGGGCCACTCCGCTGCCTGGGGGTGCGTGCACCAAACCCACCCAGGGGGCACCCCCAAACCCCCCAGCCCCGGAACCCCCCCCCAAGTAAGTAAGTGCCCCCCCCAAGGGGCCGGGGCACTTATCCACAGTGCCGGGCCATGGCCGGGCTCCAGCCACTGAGCACACCCGCCTCCCGCAGCAGTTCAGGGGCTGGGTGGAACCAGGGAGCTTGCTCCACCCTGGCCCTCCTCGGTCCCCCCTGGCCCTCCCCGGTCACCACCGGTCCCCTCCAGTCGCCCCCGGTCGCTCCCGGTTGCCCCCGGCCTGGCTGGGGCCCAGCGGGTGCCTGTGGGCCAGGGGGTGCCAGAGCAGGGCTCCCAGGTCTTCGCTAATTGACTGCATGACTTCATTAACAATGCGCAATCATCACTGACACACCACTTGCATATCCCCCTCCTCGCTTAATCCTGTGCCAGGGGTCCTGGTGGTCCAGTGGCTGTGTGGGAATAGTTTGGTGAAAGCAAACATGTCCAAGACCCTTGTACGGCTGCTGCTTCTCCTTCTGGCAGTCACTGTGCTCCCAGAGCTTCTCCCCTGTCGTGGTTTAACCCGGCCGGCAGCTAAACACCACGCAGCCGTTCGCTCACCCTCCCCCCTCCCTCTCTGGGACGGGGGAGAGAAATGGAAAATGAAGCCCGTGAGTTGAGATAAAGACAGTTTAATAAGACAGGAAAATAATAATAATAATAATAATAATAATAATAATAATAATAATAATAATAATAATACAATGATGATAATAGTACTACTACTAATAATATGTACAAACAAGTGATGCACAATGCAATTGCTCACCACCCGCTGACCGATGCCCAGCCTAACCCCGAGCAGTCCGGCCTCCTCCCCCGGCTAGCCACCCCTATATATTGTTTAGCATGACGTCAGATGGTATGGAATACCCCTTTGGCTAGTTTGGGTCACCTGTCCTGGGTCTGTCCCCTCCCAGCTCTTACTGCACCCCCAGCCTGCCTGTTGGCAGGACAGAGCAAAAGGCTGAGGTGTCCTTGGCTTGGTATAAGCACTGCTCTGCAACAATTAAAACATCGGGGTGTTATCAGCACTCTTCTCATCCTAAGCCAAAACACAGCATTCCACCAGCTACCAGGAAGAAAATTAATTCTGTTCTAACTGAAACCAGGACATCTATCCACCCCTTATTCCATACCATTTATGTCATGCTCAGGTTACACTCTTTTCCATACATTCTAATTAGTCACCTATAGTAGTCATGGTAGTGATAACATATAGTATTATATAGTAATTAACATGGTACAATTCAGTTCATGGGCTATTCTCACCCAGTATTAAATCTCCTTGAGGTACACACCGGACCTCTCCGTTCTTTTGCATCACCCACCAAGTGTATCCAGGTCCCTGAGTGAAAACAATTCCACAAATGGGTTTGCCTTTTCCTGAGGCAGGAGTAGCCCAGACTGTTTTCCCCAGCATATTTCTTACATGCACTACAGGAACTTTATCCCCATCTACAGTACGTAACAGGTTTGATTAGGCAGGTCCAGCTCGGTTGGCAGATCCCCTAGTATTGACTAACCAGGTGGCCTTTGCCAAATGCGTATCCCAATTTTTGAATGTCCCAGCGCCCATTGCTTTCAATGTAGTCTTTAACAGTCCATTGTATCGTTCAACTTGCCCGGAGGCTGGTGCATGATAGGGGATGTGATACACCCACTCAATACCATGTTCTTTGGCCCAAGTGTCTATAAGGTTGTTTCGGAAATGAGTTCCATTGTCTGACTCTATTCTTTCTGGGGTACCATGTCGCCATAGGTGTGGGTAGTTAGGGTCTGGCGGCCGGAAGATGTCGCGCTGTACGGAAAGGTGGAGCCCGTCCCTTGATGGACAGTAGCATGTGGTCTGTGATGTAAGCAAGCGGAAATGACGCTATGGGCCTCGGGTATATAACGCCATGTGACTCGACAATAAACGCCATTTGCCATCCACCACATTGCTGTCTGTGAGCCGATGGACCGAGCGGCCTGGGGTTGGTCGCCATGCCGTTCCTGAACCAGGTCGCCACTGCCCCCTGAAGGCAACACATAGGACTTGCTTTTCAAGGCCCAGGATAGTGTTCCGGGCAGTGGCATGAGGCACAGGATATCTTTCCAGCCATCCGGTGGTTGCTTCCACCATTGTAAGTACATGGCGCTTGCCATTGCGAGTTTGAGGGAGTGTGATGTAATCAATCTGCCAGGCCTCTCCATATTTATATTTCAGCCATCGTCCTCCATACCAAAGAGGCTTTGACCGTTTGGCTTGCTTGATTGCAGTGCATATTTCACAGTCATGAATAACCTGTGCTATAGCGTCCATGGTCAGGTCCACCCCTCGATCACGAGCCCATCTGTATGTTGCATCTCTACCTTGATGGCCTGAGGTGTCATGGGCCCATCGGGCTATAAATAATTCACCTTTATGCTGCCAATCCAGGTCCACCTGAGCTACTTCAATCTTAGCAGCCTGATCCACCTGTTGGTTGTTCTGATGTTCTTCAGTAGCCCGATTCTTGGGAACATGAGCATCTACGTGACGTACTTTCACAGCCAGGTTCTCTACCCGAGCAGCAATGTCTTGCCACAGTGCAGCAGCCCAGATGGCTTTGCCCCTATGCTGCCAGTTGTTTTGCTTCCATTGCTGTAACCATCCCCACAGGGCATTTGCTACCATCCATGAATCGGTGTAGAGATAGAGAACTGGCCATTTTTCTCGTTCAGCAATGTCTAAAGCCAGCTGAATGGCCTTCACTTCTGCAAACTGACTCGATTCACCTTCTCCCTCAGCAGCTTCTGCAACTCGTCGTGTAGGACTCCATACAGCAGCCTTCCATCTCCGATGCTTCCCCACAATACGACAGGACCCATCAGTGAACAGGGCATATCTCTTTTCATTTTCTGGTAACTGGTTGTACAGTGGGGCTTCTTCAGCACGACCCACCTCCTCCTCTGATGATATCCCAAAGTATTTGCCTTCTGGCCAGTCCATAATCACTTCCAAGATTCCTGGGCGGCTGGGGTTTCCTATTCAAGCCCGCTGAGTAATCAGTGCAACCCACTTGCTCCATGTCGTGGTTCCGCTCGAGTGGGCAGCCGAGCTCCACCACAGCCGCTCTCTCACTCCCCCTCCTCAAAGAGGAATGGGGAGAAAATATGTGAAAAGGGCTCAAGGATTGAGATAAGGACGAGAAAATCACGCAATAATTATTGTAACGGGCAAAACAGACTCGGCATAAGGAGATAGTAAGATTTATTGCCTACAACTAACAAGCGAGAGAAGTGAGAAAACAAAGGAAAAAAAAAACCAAAAGCACCTTCCCCCCCCATCCACCCTTTTCCACCTCCTCCCCCCGAGCGGCGCAGGGGAACGGGGAATGGGGGTTATGGTCTGTCTACAGCACTTCTTCTCTGCCGCTCCTTCTCGGTCACTCTCGTCCCCTGTGCTGTGGGGTCCCACCCACGGGATGCAGTCCTTGATGAACTGATCCGGCGTGGGCTTCCCACAGGCAGCAGCTCTTCCAGAACTGCTCCAGATATGGGTCCGTACCACGGGGTCCATCCCTCAGGAGAAAACTGCTCCAACCTGGCTCCCCTACGGGCAGCAGCTCCTGCCGGGTCACCTGCTCCTGCGTGGGCTCCTCTCCACGGGCTACAGGTCCGGCCCGGAATCTGCTCCGGCAGGGGTCTTCCACAGGCGGCAGCCTCCGTCGGTGCAGGGCCACCTGCTCCACCGTGGTCTCCTCCACGGGCTGCAGCGTGGAACCCTGCTCCACCGTGGTACTCCATGGGCTGCAGGGGGACATCCTGCTTCACCATGGTCCTCACCACAGGCCGCAGGGGACTTCTGCTCCGGCGCCTGGAGCACCTCTCCCCCTCCTTCTACACTGACCTTGGTGCAAGGCTGTTCTCCCACTCCCTTGACTCTCCCGGCTGCTGTGTGGCGCAGCGTTTTTTCCCTGTCTTAAATATGCTCTCACAGAGGCGCAAAACAACATCGCTTATTGGCTCGGATCTGGAAAACAATGGGGCCCTTCCCAAACATGGGGCAGCTTCTAGATCTTTCTCACAGAAACCACCCCTATGGCTCCCTGCTACCAAAACCTTGCCACGTAAACCCACTACAATGTAGCATGAGTTGCATGATGCATAGAAGAGACCCTTCCCTTGAACATCCAGCCTAGTACCGGCAATCGGGGTGCTAGGAGGAGCTGCGCTTCAGTACCGACCACCTCCGAAGCAGATCAAAATCCTTCATATGCTGCCAATATCTCCTTTTCAGTTGGAGTATAGCGGGCCTCAGATCCTCTGTATCCCCGACTCCAAAACCCCAGGGGCCGACCTCGAGTTTCCCCAGGTTCTTTCTGCCAGAGGCTCCAGGTGGGGCCGTTCTCCCCGGCTGCAGTGTAGAGCACATTCTTTACATCTGGTCCTGTTCGAACTGGCCCAAGGGCTACTGCATGGACTATTTCCTGCTTGATTTGTTCAAAGGCTTGTCGTTGTTCAGGGCCCCATTCAAACTCATTCTTCTTACGGGTTACTTGGTAGAGCGGGTTTACAATCAGACTGTAATTTGGGATGTGCATTCTCCAAAACCCCACAACACCTAGGAAAGTCTGTGTTTCTTTTTTGCTAGTTGGTGGAGACATAGCTGTTATTTTGTTGATCACATCCATTGGGATTTGACGACGTCCATCTTGCCATTTTATTCCTAAAAACTGGATCTCTCGTGCAGGTCCTTTGACTTTATTTTGTTTTATGGCAAAACCGGCTTTCAGAAGGATTTGGACTATTTTCTTCCCTTTCTCAAAAACTTCCTCTGCTGTGTCACCCCACACAATAATGTCATCGATGTACTGCAGGTGTTCAGGAGCTTCCCCCTGCTCTAGCGCAGACTGGATCAGCCCATGGCAAATGGTAGGGCTATGTTTCCACCCCTGGGGCAGCCGATTCCAAGTATATTGGACTCCCCTCCAAGTGAAAGCAAACTGTGGCCTGCACTCTGCTGCTAGAGGGATAGAGAAAAATGCATTAGCGATATCAATTGTGGCGTACCACTTGGCTGCCTTCGATTCAAGTTCGTACTGAAGTTCCAGCATGTCCGGCACTGCAGCACTCAGTGGTGGCGTCACTTCGTTCAGGCCACGATAGTCCACTGTTAGTCTCCACTTGCCATTAGACTTTCGCACTGGCCATATGGGACTATTGAAAGGTGAATGAGTCTTGCTGATCACTCCTTGGCTCTCCAATTGACGAATTAGCTTATGGATGGGAATCAGGGAGTCTCGGTTAGTGCGATATTGCCGCCGGTGCACAGTTGTGGTAGCGATTGGCACTTGCTGTTCTTCGACCCTCAGCAGCCCCACAACAGAGGGGTCCTCTGAGAGACCAGGCAAGGTAGATAATTGTTTAATGCCCTCTGTCCCTAAGGCAGCTATACCAAAAGCCCACCGGAACCCTTTTGGGTCCTTGCAATATCCTCTTCTAAGATAGTCTATGCCAAGGATACATGGAACATCCGGGCCAGTCACAATACGGTGCTTTTCCCACTCATTCCCAGTCAGACTCACTTCAACCTCCAATACAGTCAACTGCTGAGATCCCCCTGTCACTCCACAAATATAGATGGGCTCTGGTCCTTTATAGCTCGATGGCATTATAGTGCATTGTGCACCAGTGTCTACTAAAGCCTTATACTTCTGTGCGTCTGATGTGCCAGGCCATCGAATCCACACAGTCCAATAAACTCGATTATCCCTTTCCTCCCCCTGGCTGGAGGCAGGGCCTCCCTAATCCTGGTCAGAATCTTCTTCGTTTCTGTGTTTGGAGGACTGTCTGCTGGAAGTTGGAGCAGCAAACTTTTCAGAGAATCCCTTTTTCCTGATTGTTTTCTTTTGCAACTTACGTACCCGTGCCTCTAGGGTCGCGGTAGATTTTCCATCCCATTTTCTCATGTCCTCTCCATGGTCTCGTAAGTAAAACCACAGGGTGGCACGGGGTGAGTACCCACCATATCGTCTTCCTTGTGTGGATGAACGCCTACTCCTGATAGCTGAGACACTGCTCTGTACAGGTGCGGAGGAGAATAATCTCTCTTCAAGTTGGTGAACCTTTTCAGAAAGTTTCTCCACAGTGTTCTGTTTTGGTCGGTGGACACTGGTTGGTTCAGGTGGGGATGAAGATAGATTCTCTTTAAGTTGGTGGACAGACCTGTCCTGGGTCTGTCCCCTCCTAGCTCT
Source organism: Aythya fuligula (assembly GCF_009819795.1). Taxonomy (NCBI): domain Eukaryota; kingdom Metazoa; phylum Chordata; class Aves; order Anseriformes; family Anatidae; genus Aythya; species Aythya fuligula. The sequence continues at coordinate 1,110,246 of NC_045594.1, read as the reverse complement.
TACTGCACCCCCAGCCTGCCTGTTGGCAGGACAGAGCAAAAGGCTGAGGTGTCCTTGGCTTGGTATAAGCACTGCTCTGCAACAATTAAAACATCAGGGTGTTATCAGCACTCTTCTCATCCTAAGCCAAAACACAGCATTCCACCAGCTACCAGGAAGAAAATTAATTCTGTTCTAACTGAAACCAGGACATCCCCGCATGCTTTGGTTTGGGCACCGGTCCCCGAGATTTGTTCCCGTGCACTCCAAGGCAGCAGCACAGAGTGCACAGACTTGGATTTCATCCCGTCTTCCCTCTCCAGTGACTGTCCCAAGGCAATAGGAAAGGAGCTGACGGGAGCGGTTTGCCCAAAGCGGTTTTAATGAAAGCCCGCCTTTGCTCTTCACCAGCACTCCTGGGCAAAGTAAGCCTCCAAGAAAAACTCGGGGTGGATGGTGTAGCTGCCTCGCTGGACTCCTCCCATCCTCTTGAAGTGGCTCATGTCCCACCTGGGGGAACATACATGGTGCTGTCAGCCACAGGGAGGATGAAACTCCAGTGAGGAAGGAGCAGAAGCCCCACTGCTGGCTGCTGGCACTGATAAGGGGCAAATGGCATGCGTGAAGCCACCACCATCTCCTCTGGAGGTGTCTTTGGGTGGTGAGGTCAAAGCCAAGGCTGGGCAGAGGGACTGAAGCTCTGTTATTTCCTTCAAACTTTCATTTCCAGAGCCATGCAAGTACAAGAAAATCTGCCTCTTTCTCAGCAGAGAAGACCCAAGAAACATCTCACCAGGGCTCGGGCATGGGGACAACTGTGGGGAACTCAGCACCCGCTGTTCGTTTGTCCTGTTTGTTTTCAGTTTCTGCTCTCAGAAATGTAAAGCCCATCACACGTTTTCTACGAGCCTAACTCCTAATTTTGGACCATGGAGAGTTGATGTAATAGCACAGGGATGACTAAGCTAGATAAACAGCCTCCCCTCTCCCTTTGCTTCTTCCCGAGGGCTGTTCCAGGGTAAGAGCCGCCTCTGCAATGGAGAGATCCCAAAAGGGAACACACGGGGATTAAAAGGTGCTGCCAGACCTGCAGCAGGTGAAGGACCGGGCTGATTACTGTGTAAAGGGCAGCAGGACCAGTGACTGTGTCCCAAGAAGTGCAAGTGACAATGACAGAAAACACAAGAGCAGCACAGACAACACTAATGTGGCCCCAAAATCTGGGAGATGCTAAGCCACGTGCAGGCAGCACCATCACCCCCAGAACAATCCTCTAAGCAATTTTGCATCACACCCTAATGAAAAGAGACCTAGTGGCTGGCTGGTGTTAGGAAAAAATAACAGCTTTACCCCAGGGCACTCTGCCCTTGCTTGGAGCAGTCCCTCACCAAACCCATCCATACCTAGGGCTCATGTATGGGTACGATGGCTGGGGGTGATGTGAAGGTGCACAAAGCATCGCTGTGGGGCTGTAATTGCAGCATGGGATGCTCCTGCAAGAGGCAATGGAGGCAGGATATTTGGTGGCCTTGTGGACGAGGGCGGTCGTGTCCATCCCACCCCATCCCACCCCAACCCAACTCGTCCCACCCTACCCATCCCATCTCAACCCAAGGAGATACATTATGATAAGGAGCGAGTGTGGCGTTGACGATTTGTTTCATGGTTTGGTTTTTGCCCATGTAATTGAACCTTATACATGCTGTTGCTGTTACACTTCCCAGGATATCTAATTCCTGAGGCTCTAGGGGTGCTTGTGGTAATTGGACAGTCCATCCATCCCAGCTGTCTACCACGGAGCTTCCATTCTTTATTGCCAATTGTCCGCTGCTCATCTGGCTGCTTATTTCAGTCCAATCTTTGTTATCTGCTGGGATCCCCCACCAGACATGTCGTAAACAGGTTCTTAGCACTAACCAGGGACAGGCACATCGCTTCTTGTCCTGTCATGTTGGCGAGTGTGACCCAGATGTTGCGGCGTGATTGGATGGAGACCCAGGGCTGGAAATAACTGATGACAGCGGCAATTGTGAGGAGGAGGCCAACCACAGCCTTACTCCCCTTGCTGGTACCTATCTTGGTCCATGACCTGTGGAGACACAAGCATACCCTCAACCCCAAGTTATTAGTGGATGGAGTCCCTCCCAAAGACCTGTATTTATATATATTTTTTTACCATTACTAAGGCCTGCTCTGATTGTGGCACCTGTGACAGGGCAGAATTCATACTTCTGTAATGTTTTACTATGGGTGGCACCTCTTTGTGAGGAAAGGGTAATGATAGGTGATTCATTACGTAAAGTGCCTTTCCCAACCTGTTCTGTGGTGTTTCCTGGGTGTCTCCCCCTTTTTGTTTATTTAGCAGTGCTTTCAAGGTGCGATGTGTGCACTCTACAATGGCTTGGCCCGTGGGGGAATGAGGAATTCCTGTGATATGTTGGATACCCCAACTTTGAAAAAAGGTTTGACTAGTATAGGCAGGGCCATTGTTGGGTTTTATTTCCTTTGGGATGCCTAGCTCTGCGAAAGCAACACAGAAGTGAGCCTGGACATGGCGACTAGTTTCTCCCGCTGCAGCTGTTGCCCAAATAGAATGAGAGAAAGTATCTACTGATACGTGAACATATTTCAAGCGACCAAATTATGGAATATGAGTTACTTCAGCCTGCCATAACTGTAGGGACCGTAGACCTCTAGAGTTTACTGTTAAAGATATGGTTGAAACAAATTGTTGACAGTCAGGTCATCTTTGGACAATCAATTTGTTGTCAGTAATCGTTATAGCGAATTGACTTTGGCGGATTGATGGAAAAAGGCATGGGATAACCGTGCTTGCTCCAGCACCTTAGGCACCGGGGCAGTTATGGTCACATTAGCTAGCTGGTCAGTGCGTGCATTACCCTCTGCAAAAATACCGGGTAACATGGTGTGGCTCCGCATGTGAATAATACAATATGGGTGCACTCGCTGCTCTACCAAAAATAACAGCTCCTTAAATTTTAGAAACAAGTTTTCCTTTGGGATATGTCTCAAATGTGCCCTCTCAATGTGCTGAGCGACACCTACAGCATATTGCGAGTCCAATACAATATTCAAAGGTACTGTTGGCCAGCACTTAAAAGCCATTATAATAGCGTGTAATTTAGCTATCTGTGGGGAATCTTGGATCTGCTCAATTTGGTGTTGCCACTTTCCACCTTCTTCCCAGGTTACTACAGCTTTGCCTGTTTTTCCAGACCCATCTGTAAAGACCGTCCACCCATTCACTGGTTGCCGTTGGCACAATGGTCGCTCTTCAATCTTTCTATCATTATAAAAGGAGAACATTTTATGAGGCGAATGGTGGGTATCAACATGTCCGTTGAATTTCGCCAACGCTATTTGGAGCTCTAAACTATTCTGCAAACACCAGTTGAAATAGTCTTTTACTACGGGAAATACAATGAGATTGGGCTCTTCTCCCGTTAATTCAACTATTCTCTCATGTCCTTTCTTTATTAGGTTTTCTTTATTATATTTCTTTATTACAGCTGCTGGTAACAATATTTTTCTAAATTCCTCAATTGGGCGATGTGGAAACACTGTCATGGGAACTTCTCATAGTTGCCCTGGTAGCTTGGCTTGCTCAGCTGCAGCAAGCCATGGGATTTTTGCTGTTTCAAAAAATCCCTCAACACCGCAGTTCTTTAATAAGGTCCCACTGGAAGGGGTTCCAGTCATTTGGCCCGTGATCCATTTGCACTGGAAAAACAAGCCCTGTGGCTCCCCATTCTTTATTGCTTCTCTCTGAAGATGTTCCCAACGGTCTCAGGGGTCAAAAGGATCTCCCACAGGCAGCGCCGCTGGCCTTGTGGGCGGCAGTGATGGCGACGCTGATGATCGCAATGGCATCGAGCGCGGAGTGGCCGCCATGGGTTGGGGGTATCATGTCTGCCTCTGTTCCCAAGTCTATCCAGGTTTGCTTTCTCTGGTGGTACGCAGTCACCGCTTTTTATTTCACCTGCCTGTGTAGCCTGAGTGGCCGCTGTCTGTACCAGTTTTTCCACTTGCCATGACCTCAATGTTTCAGTTACTAAGTGCCAGGTCGTCATCACTGTCGTGGTTCCACTCGATTGGGCAGCCGAGCTCCACCACAGCCGCTCTCTCACTCCCCCTCCTCAAAGAGGAATGGGGAGAAAATATGTGAAAAGGGCTCAAGGGTTGAGATAAGGACGAGAAAATCACGCAATAATTATTGTAACGGGCAAAACAGACTCGGCATAAGGAGATAGTAAGATTTATTGCCTTTTACTAACAAGTGAGAGAAGTGAGAAAACAAAGGAAAAAAAAAACAAAAGCACTTTCTCCCCCATCCACCCTCTTCCACCTCCTCCCCCCCGAGCGGCGCAGGGGAACGGGGGAATGGGGGTTATGGTCAGTCTACAGCACTTCTTCTCTGCCGCTCCTTCTCAGTCACTCTTGTCCCCTGTGCTGTGGGGTCCCACCCATGGGATGCAGTCCTTGATGAACTGATCCGGTGTGGGCTTCCCACAGGCAGCAGCTCTTTCAGAACTGCTCCAGATATGGGTCTGTACCACAGGGTCCATCCCTCAGGAGAAAACTGCTCCAACCTGGCTCCCCTACGGGCAGCAGCTCCTGCCGGGTCACCTGCTCCTGCGTGGGCTCCTCTCCACGGGCTACAGGTCCGGCCCGGAATCTGCTCGGGCAGGGGTCTTCCACAGGCGGCAGCCTCCGTCGGTGCAGGGCCACCTGCTCCACTGTGGTCTCCTCCACGGGCTGCAGCGTGGAACCCTGCTCCACCGTGGTACTCCATGGGCTGCAGGGGGACATCCTGCTTCACCATGGTCCTCACCACAGGCCGCAGGGGACTTCTGCTCCGGCACCTGGAGCACCTCTCCCCCTCCCTCTACACTGACCTTGGCACCTGCAAGGCTGTTCTCTCACTCCCGGCTGCTGTCTGGCGCAGCATTTTTTTCCCTGTCTTAAATATGCTCTCACAGAGGCGCAAACAACATCGCTTATTGGCTCAGATCTGGAAAACAATGGGGCCCTTCCCAAACATGGGGCAGCTTCTAGATCTTTCTCACAGAAACCACCCCTATGGCTCCCTGCTACCAAAACCTTGCCACGTAAACCCACTACAATCACCTCAGCAGCTGTTGTATCTCCCCTCAAGGCAGCGTCCCATGTAGTTGTCCCTGCGTTTTCCCAAGTTTTTACATCAAACACCACCAAAACTGTCGACGGGGCCCCATTCTTCTGTAAGAACTTTAGCAGTAATTTCACTTTATACGGGTCATAATTCACTCCTCTTTTTATCAGGAGTTGAATCAATAACTTAACTATCACCTCCTCCTCAGCCGATAGATTAGCTCCCATAGTTAGTGCCCCAGTCGCTCACCTGCTTCTTGAGGTGATGTCCCAAGATTAAAGCCGCGGTCTCGCCACGAGCTTGAGTCGTTCGGCTGGGGTCCCTCTGGACGCTTCTCTCAGCAATGCTCTCTTCCGATCACGTCGGGGTCACCATTTGAAGGGATTAGCAACACAGACTCCTGATGGCTACTGAACAGGAGACCTTTATTGCAATTTTCTTCCACACTATATACTTTTCCGGTAGCCCCATACACTGTTCATGCACTCGTATCTGTCATACAATTGGTCAGAGAGCCTTAGGAATGTGCCTCAAGCTAGCCAGCAACTGGCCATTGCGCAAAACTTATCTTCAACATTGCAGCTAAGTTGTTTATCTGGACTTGGCTCAAGTTCCTGTTTCTACCGCTTACTTCCTTATTATCCCTAGTTCAGGGATGTGTCAAACAACGCAAGGCTACCTGTGAATTCCTTCCCCTCATTTTACCCCTTTTTAGGTTTGGGTAGAGGTAGCTCAACAATTCCCTGAATCCTCTCTGGATTTATTCTTTATTCTCCCTCAAACACTAGATGCCCTAAATACCTGATTTCTCTTAATACGAATTTTAGTTTATTTTCCAATCCTTTCAATCCCTGTTTTGCCAGAAAGTTGAATAGCTTGTTAGTGGCTTCCTTCACAACTGTTTTCTCCTGTCCTGACATTAAAAGATCATCCACATACTGTAACAGTAACACCTCCTTTGGAGGTTGGAATTGCTCCAAAATTTCTTCTAGAACGTGTCCAAATAAATTGGTGGCCCTGTAAAGCCCTGAGGTAAAATTGTCCATCTGCGCTGCTGCTTCCGCCCCATTTCAGGGTCTTTCCACTCAAAGGTAAATATATCTTTGCTCCCAGGGTCTGAGAGCAACCTATTAATAACACCGTTATTCCAGTCTAACAATTTAAACACGTGGCTCCGGGGCTGGTGCCAACGCAGAAATCTTGGGTTTTTCGATCATGGGGCACTTTACTCAGCACCTGGCCTGATGGCTGCAGACGGGTCCCTATCTTTTAGGGGAAAAAGGATCCTGGGCCAGGAACTGGCAGGGCTCATTGAGAGGGCTTTAAACTAGGTAGGAAGGGGGATGGGGCTGAGGCTAGGATTGTTGGGGCTGTGCCAGGGGGAACAATGGCAAGGCCGGAGGATAAGGCAATGGCCCAGCTGAAGTGCATCTACACCAATGCACGCAGCATGGGTAACAAACAGGAGGAGCTGGAAGCCATCGTGCAGCAGGCAGGCTACGACTTGGTTGCCATCACGGAGACGTGGTGGGACCAGTCTCATGACTGGAGTACTGCAATGCCTGGCTATAAGCTCTTTAGAAGGGACAGGCAGCACAGAAGGGGTTGTGGTGTGGCTCTCTATATTAGAGAGTCTTTTGAGGTTGTAGAACTCGAGGCTAGGAATGACAAGGTCGAGTCCCTTTGGGTTAGGATCGGCAGGGACAACAAGGCTAGTGTCCTGGTCGGGGTCTGCTATAGACCGCCGAACCAGGATGAGGAGACGGATGAGGAGTTCTACAGGCAGCTGACAGAAGTTGCGAAATCGTCAGCTCTTGTACTCGTGGGGGACTTCAACTTCCCTGACATATCCTGGAAGCACAACACAGCCCTGAGAAAGCAGTCTAGGAGGTTTCTGGAGAGCGTGGAAGATAGCTTCCTGATGCAGCTGGTTAGTGAACTTACCAGGGGTGGTGCCCCGCTAGACCTTCTCTTCACAAACAGAGAAGGACTGGTGGAGGATGTGATTGTCGGGAGCTGTCTTGGGCAGAGTGACCACGAAATGGTGGAGTTCACTATTCTTGGCGAGGCCAGGAAGGGAACCAGTAAAACCGCTGTATTAGACTTTCGGAGGGCTGACTTTGAGCTGCTCAGGACACTAGTTGGTGGAGTCCCTTGGGAGGCGGTTCTGAAGGGCAGAGGAGTCCAGGAAGGCTGGGCGCTCTTCAAGAGGGAAATCTTAATGGTGCAGGAACGGTCTGTCCCCATGTGCCCAAAGACGAGCTGGCGGGGAAGAAGACCAGCCTGGCTCAACAGAGAATTGTGGCTTGATCTTAGGAGAAAAAAGAGGGTTTATAATCTTTGGAAAAGTGGGCAGGCCACTAGGGAGGACTTTAAGGATGTAGCGAGGCTGTGCAGGGACAAAATTAGGAAGGCCAAAGCTCATCTGGAGCTCAATCTGGCTACTGCCGTTAAAGATAACAAAAAACGTTTCTATAAATACATCAACACAAAAAGGAGGACTAAGGAGAATCTCCATCCTTTACTGGATGCAGGGGGAAACTTAGTTACAAGAGATGAGGAAAAGGTGGAGGTGCTCAATGCCTTCTTTAACCTCAGTCTTTAGCGGCAATACCGGTTGTTCTCTGGATACTCAGTACCCTGAGCTGGTGGAAGGGGATGGGGAGCAGGATGTGGCCCTCACTATCCACGAAGAACTGGTTGGTGACCTGCTGCGGCACTTGGATGTGCACAAGTCGATGGGGCCGGATGGGATCCACCCAAGGGTACTGAGAGAACTGGCAGAGGAGGTAACCAAGCCACTGTCCATCATTTATCAGCAGTCCTGGCTATCGGGGGAGGTCCCAGTTGACTGGCAGCTAGCAAATGTGATGCCCATCTACAAGAAGGGCCGGAGGGCAGACCCGGGAAACTACAGGCCTGTCAGTTTGACCTCAGTGCCAGGGAAGCTCATGGAATAGATCCTCCTGAGAGTCATCACGCAGCACTTGCAGGGCAAGCAGGCGATCAGGCCTAGTCAGCATGGGTTTATGAAAGGCAGATCCTGCTTGACGAACCTGATCTCCTTCTATGACAAAGTGACGCGCTGGGTGGATGAGGGAAAGGCTGTGGATGTGGTCTACCTTGACTTCAGCAAGGCTTTTGACACCGTCTCCCACAGCATTCTCCTCAAGAAACTGGCTGCTCTTGGCTTGGACTGGCGCACGCTCCGTTGGGTTAGAAACTGGCTGGATAGCCGGGCCCAAAGAGTCGTGGTGAATGGAGTCAAGTCCAGTTGGAGGCCAGTCACTAGTGGCGTTCCCCAGGGCTTGGTGCTGGGGCCGGTCCTCTTTAATATCTTCATCGATGATCTGGACGAGGGCATTGAGTGCACCCTCAGTAAGTTTGCAGATGACACCAAGCTATGCGTATGTGTCGATCTGCTTGAGGGTAGGAAAGCTCTGCAGGAGGATCTGGATAGGCTGCACCGATGGGCTGAGGTCAACTGCATGAAGTTCAACAAGGCCAAGTGCCGGGTCCTCCACCTGGGGCGCAATAACCCCAAGCAGAGCTACAGGCTGGGAGAGGAATGGTTGGAGAGCTGCCAGGCAGAGAAGGACCTGGGAGTGATGGTGGATAGTCGGCTGAATATGAGCCAGCAGTGTGCTCAGGTGACCAAGAAGGCCAACAGCATCCTGGCTTGTATCAGGAACAGTGTGACCAGCAGGGCTAGGGAGGTGATCGTCCCCCTGTACTCAGCTCTGGTGAGGCCGCACCTCGAGTACTGTGTTCAGTTTTGGGCCCCTCGCTACAAGAAGGACATCGAGGTGCTTGAGCGGGTCCAGAGAAGGGCGACGAAGCTGGTGAGGGGCCTGGAGAACAAGTCCTACGAGGAGCGGCTGAGGGAGCTGGGCTTGTTCAGCCTGGAGAAGAGGAGGCTCAGGGGCGACCTTATCGCTCTCTATGGGTACCTCAAGGGAGGCTGTAGCGAGGTGGGGGTTGGTCTATTCTCCCACGTGCCTGGTGACAGGACGAGGGGGAATGGGCTTAAGTTGCACCAGGGGAGTTTTAGGTTAGATGTTAGGAAGAACTTCTTTACTGAAAGGGTTGTGAGGCATTGGAACAGGCTGCTCAGGGAAGTGGTGGAGTCACCATCCCTGGAAGTCTTCAAAAGACGTTTAGATGTAGAGCTTAGGGATATGGTTTAGTGGGGACTGCTAGTGTTAGGTCAGAGGTTGGACTCGATGATCTTGAGGTCTCTTCCAACCTAGAAATTCTGTGAAATTTACTATTTGAATGCCCAATTTCATCGTCAAATCCCTTCCCAACAAGTTAGTCCCTGCCTCGGGTGCATACAATAATTGCCCAGTGATCATTCTATCCCTAGTCTCAGCTTGGTGTCCCCCAAAAATGGCACTGTCATCCCAGCTCCTTCTACCCCTACCACATTTAGGTGTTCATTAGTTAATTTAAGTTAATTAGTTAATTTAAGCCCTGATACTTTACAGGCCAGTAATGACCTGCAAGAACTCTTCGGTAGGTGACAAGATCCCGGATGAGCCCCCAAATTGTGAGAAAAAATCTCAAATAATTTTCTTCAGGCAGGATCTTCTGTGAAGCTATTTTATTCACAATTGCAATGGCGGGCGTCCTGCCAATCAGGAGCGCATTATAGTAAACGTATCATAACCTTTTATTCCCTATTACTCGACACCTGATCACCTCCCCTGTTTTCTCATTGGCTGAGTACTATAGGTTCACAAGCTACTCGATGCTCCTCTATACCATATATGTATAATTTTTTTCTTTAACCCTATAATTTGCCCCTTTTCCCCCCCTTTTTTTCCTCATTTCTTATGTTTTGAGAACTTGTGATCTTTGTTTTTTTTCCTGTTCTCACACTGTTCTCATCCTGTTTTTCTCAAGCTTCCACCTTATTTTGGAACAGTGAGGCCTTCTACTGTCCACTTATCTACTTAGCATTTCTCCTTGTTATGACTACACAACTACCTCTGAATACAGAAAATTAGTTCTCTACTGCAAAAACATAACTTAGTTTCTCACATTGGGGCTTGCAGTAAAGCAAAGATTGGGGTGGGTGCACCAGGACCACCGTGTATGGGGCCAGCAGTAGTAGGGAAGGGAGTTATGAGAGAAAGCCAGTCCCCTACAGCTGGCAAAGACCAAGAGGGCTGTGGTCTCCCAGCATGTATGAGTCTGTTCTGTCCCTGCACCGCAGTGACATTCTTCTCCATGTCCTCTGCTGGCTCTCTAATTACAATGCACATGCTAACAAGGCTGCAAGAGATGAGTCAGTTTGTGGTGTGGTTTGCATCAGAGTCTGCCTGCTTGTTGGGCTGTGTGGTGAGAGCTGCATGGCAATGCCACACATGGACCCTGCTGCAGCAAGGCCACGGCTCAGGGATCCATCCCTGTTGTGGTTTAACCCGGCCGGTAGCTAAACACCACACAGCCGTTTGCTCACCCTCCCCCCTCCCTCTCTGGGATGGGGGAGAGAAACAGGAAAGTAAAGCCCATGAGTTGAGATAAAGACAGTTTATTAAGACAGGAAAATAATAATAACAATAATAATAATAACAATAATGATGATAATAGTACTACTACTACTAATGTGTACGAAACAAGTGATGCACAATGCAATTGCTCACCACCTGCTGACCGATGCCCAGCCTAACCCCAAGCAGCCAGGCCCTCCTGCACCCAGTTAGCCACCCCTATATATTGTTTAGCATGACGTCAGATGGTATGGAATACCCCCTTTGGCTAGTTTGGGTCAGCTGTCCTGGGTCTGTCCCCTCCTAGCTCTTGCTGCACCCCCAGCCTGCCCGCTGGCAGGACAGAGCGAGAAGCTGAAAAGTCCTTGTCTTGGTGTAAGCACTGCTCTGCAACAATTAAAATATCGGGGTGTTATCAGCACTCTTCTCATCCTAAACCAAAACATAGCATTCTACCAGCTACTAGGAAGAAAATTAACTCTGTCCTAACTGAAACCAGGACAGTCCCCCTCCAGGAGCAGGGCTGGGAGAGGTTTTGCCATGCTCAGGGCTCCTCCTGGCCTCCATGTGGTCCCGCTGGCACGGAGGGCTCCCAGCTGGAGCCCTGGGGCTGTGTGCTGGGGCAGCTCCCAGAGCTTCCCTATCTGTCCCCCATCACCACCGTGTCATCTCATGGCCCTGGGTGACGCCCTGCCACTGCCTCAGTTTCCCCTTCATCAGTGGGAACTCTGAAACCTACTGATTGACAAGGTTAATATGTGAGAGCCGATTACACCTACAAACCTGTTGAGGGATTTTTTGAAACAGCAAAAATCCCATGGCTTGCTGCAGCTGAGCAAACCAAGCTACCAGGGCAACTATGAGAAGTTCCCATGACAGTGTTCCCACATCGCCCAATTGAGGAATTTAGAAAAATATTGTTACCAGCAGCTGGCTTCAAGGACAAGGTCTACGTGACTGCTAATCACAAGGGGGTTGTTTTCTTGCAGGTGGGGTTGTTTTCTTGCAGTTGTTTGTCTGAGTGCTTTTGACCAATAATCTTGTGTGAGACACTATCCGCCCCTGTTAAGTTCACTATAAAAGCTAGGCTTTTCGGGCAATAAAATGGAGCATGATCTGACCATACTAGTGTCTGTTGTGCGTTTGGCTGTGCTTCCTGCAACATATGGCGCCTGAACAGGCTGAGACCCGAACAGGCTGCCAGACGGGGAGACGCTGAGAGAAACGACCCGAGAGGCGCCGAGAGATCCGAGGCACACGGAGACACTACAGCCGCACGGAGAGAGCCCTGAGAGACGCTTCAGAGCCACGGATGGCTCTGAGAGACACGGAGAGCCCTGACAGAAGCCGGAACACCTGAGAGACATTGAGAAACTCCAAGCACCGACCCGGACAAAGGACTCACGGTAGGACGCAGGAAATTGACGTCATCACGGTGCGACGCGGGACATCCGGGATCGAGTTGCTACGGGAGACCAGAGGCGTCAGTGGACAACGGCAGACGACCGCCACCATGTGGCGAGTTGGCACATAGCAGAGGGGCGGACATCAGGACCCTGCAGCCTGTCTGACGTAACCATGGAGGCAGCGGCGGCTGTGCTGCTTCTCTCTAGCATTCTCACTATGAGAGGCATATCTTGCAATGCAAAAAAGACTATTCGTCCCCAGATGGGTGTTATAACTATGGTGTTACATAATTTGATAAATGTACAAATGTTCCTGCATAATATTCAGTGGGGTTGCCACATTGTACGGATTACTAATGATGACTTAGCTATATTACTACCTTTATTGCAGTGCAGGAGTGCAGAGCCGCAGATTACACTGCCAAATGACCACCGGCAGGCTCTTTCACAAACAGCTTCTAAGGTTGCAACCGGCACTGCTTGCAGACCTATAGCAGACATTGCACTCTCCTTCCTAATTAGCAATCGTGTGTCTCATCCATTTGCAGTGATTGGTCAGTGGCAAAAAGAAAGGGGGAGAGTAAGGGGTGACAAAGACAGAAACAGGAGGATGCCACTGACACTAACAGCATGGGTAATAGGAATAGTATAAGTGACACAGGTGATGGCAAGGGTGGAATGATAGGGCAGCATTTTCGAGCTCTGGAATGGATTTTCCTACAGATTCAGCCTAAAACGAGTGTTCCATTTTCTCCCACGGGCCAAGTGATGGTTGAACGATCACATCAGGTTTTAAAGGAACAATTAGTGAGATTAAAAGAGATCAAGAACATCGATGAGTGATTGTCCGAGGCATTGGGTGTCTTGAATCACTTATCTTTGACTAGGGACCGAGAAGACCCTCCTGCGAGTATTCATTTTCAAACAATAAATATAGCAGCACCAAATGTGTTACCACAAATAAGAATGAATTACTGAGATCCTCCTACAGGAACTTGGAAAGGGCCATGCGGGTACAGAAATACAAGTAACACCTGTGGTTACAATGACACTGCTAGGCAGGGTTTAGGGGCTTATGGTACGGAGACAAGGGGTAACAACTATAGCATTTGGAACAATCGTACAGCTATAGCCTTACCTCCTGATGTTTTTCTGATTTGTGGGGATAGGGCCTGGCAAGGTATCCCTGCGAATGCTATCGGAGGTCCATGTTACTTAGGTAAACTTACTATGTTTGCTCCTAGCTTTTCACAGTTGTGGGAGATCACCAGACATAAATGGGCATTGCTCGCACTGCATTGCAATGATAATGTTGAATTGCTTGGTGTTGCAGCTAGAGCAGCATTGGCAATTTTCGTTCCAGGAGCAGCAGCTGTGGCCTCACTTAACAACTTAGAAAAATTGGTATGCTGGGCCGAGAAGCAAGCCCATGCCACGACAGAGATACTTGAGGAGATGTTACCAGATCAAAATAGTCTGCGCCATGCGCTCTTACAGGATCTAGCTGCTATTGACTTCTTGGTTTTGGTTCAAGGGCATGGGTGTGAGGATTTTGAGGGAATGTGCTGTTTAAACCTTTCTGATCATAATGAGTCAATTCACAAATCCATTACTTTCCTGAAAGAGCACATGAGAAAGATGCAATATATCAATCCTCTCAATCATTTGTACATATGTATAGGCATACTCGGGTTAGTATGTAAAGCAATGTTCTGTATACATGTATTTAGAATGTTTGATGTTTGTGTGGGCATGTTGGTGGAGCATAGACTCCCTGCACACCCAGCGCTGTTTACTTGCCTTTTATACCTTTTATAGCTTTTATACCTTTTAGAAATATTTGTTTTATAAATATTACAAAATTCAGATTGAATTCAGACCTCATTTATAACATGGGTATTAGTGATGTTTTCCTTCCAAATGCAAGTGTATAGCTAATTGAACAAGTGCACAAGTGCCTCCCCAATTAGATGGTAGGGTGGACCGTAAGATCTTCCCTCCACAGTACCAGCAGAGATCTGCCCTGGGGATCTCAAGTCTTGAGCAGTTTCCCATCAAGTCCTTGGTAGCACAAGGCAAATTTTCCCAGATTCTGGGTAGCACTCACACCCTGCCGTGAGAGGCAAGATGTATGGTTACCTATAACTGTAGAGAATGCAGGGGGAACCGCAATATTGCTATCATGCAAGGAACAGCAAAGAGAGAGACTTACAGGCCTCATTTCCCCAGGCAGTCTTTTCTTGGTACAATGCAATCATACATCACATCCCCTGGGAATCCTTGGTCCACCCCTATGGGAAGGGCACTATCTGAGCAATCGGTCTTCCCGAGGCACAAGCACAGCAATTGCTATGGTTGAGACTCTGGAAAGAGTATTTGACCCAGTCTATCCAGGCATTCACATCCCCATACCCTGTTTCAATCTCAGATGTTTGAACTGCCACATTTCAGAGGGCCTCCTGTTTTCTCTCCTGTTTTCTCCTTGAGTTTCTCCCTTTCTCTGATGGCAATGAAGGATTGTTTCCATAGAGCCATTCTCAATCTAGCTGTTCGGTCTCTCCTAGCTATTTGTTCTCTCTGCTCAGTTGCCATGGGGAATTTAAATCTCCCCAAGCTAACACCTCACAATCATCAAACATGACAGCTTGTGGTACATAACCCCCTATCACAGTCACCCATATTTTGATGGGGTATCCCGTTTTTGCTATTATCTGGTCATGCCTTTTCCAAGTTGCCAATTGACCGAGGCCTTCTCTGAGGCCTAGAATCACTAAAAACAAAATTAGTAATCAATTTTTCCCTGTCATTATCTTTAAATCTTAGGTTTCCAAATTATTATCAATACAAAGAATAAGATGTGCACTACTACTATAACAACCCCCCCCTTGGGAGCACTGCAATTCGCTATAGGTCTGTCCTTTCTCTCAATCACAAGCCACACACATTAGTTACCTGTGAAAATATAAGGTTAGTTTACAGTTGTAAGCTTTTATCCCACTCAGAGTCCACTATGAGATTTTTCTCTTTGATTTCAACTTCCAACAAGTCTTCTGTAGGAACAGCTTCCCAGGTACTAGGGTCGACGGATGCCTTCACTCGAGTATAGTGAGTCCAACCTTTTTCCGCAGTTCTTACGGCTGTTTCAGTGGTCAGTAATTGTCCTTCCCATTCAGGCCGGAGTTAACTCTTTCCAGGTCCGAATCAGGACCCGGTTTCCTGGGTGATGGTGGTGAATGGGGAATTCCAAAGGTGGGGTTTGAGCCAACAACCCACAGGTCCTGAGAGATGACAAAGAAGAGGACAACCCCAGCATACAGTTCGTAAGAAAACTCTCTTGTTTTGAATTGTGGTATCTCATCCCTTCTGCCCAGATAGGGCAATCCGAACAGCATCTCATATGGTAATATTCCTATATCCTTTCTTGGTGCTGTTTGAACCTATAGGAGTAAGCATTTTACCCAAGGAAGTTGGGTTTCTAACACTAATTTAGTTAATTGCTTCTTTAATGTCTGGTTCATTCGCTCCACCTTCCCAGAAGAGGACGGGTGCCAGGGGCTGTGAAAATCCCACTCACTCTCTAAGGCCTGCTTTAACCCTTGCAGTAAAGCCAGTCACGTGGTCAGTTAGGACAAACAAATAACTCAGTGAAATCTACCTGTATACTTTGGAAAAAGTCGAATCCCTGGCTCCCATCCCCCTCTGGGTGGGTTACGGATGACCTTTTAATTTACCTTTTGACATATGGTACATCCTCTGCATATGTGCTTCACTGAAGTGTATATTCCTACACAGACATACTTTCTTAGCGCAACATCACACATTGCTTGCACCTCCCGATGACTCTTGATGTAAAACAATTAATATTTGCCTCATTGGTGCTTTATTCAGCATTTCTCTCCCATCAGGGAGTATCCATTTTCCTTCAGACTTTGTGGCTCCTGATTCCTTAAAAAAAATCTTTCTTTTAAAACTGTTTAATTCTTTCTTAGTTTTCAACAATTCCCTGAATCCTCTCTGCATTTATTCTTTGTTTTCCTTCAGACATTAGAAGCCTTAAATACCTGACTTCTCTTTCTCCATATTGTACTTTATTTTCCAATACTCCCAAGCCCTGCTTTCCCAGAAAGTTGGATAGCTTGTTAGTAGCTTCCTTCACAACTGTTTTCTCCTGTCCTGACAATAAAAGATCATCCACGTATTTGTAACAGTAACACCTCCTCGGGAGCTTGGAATTGCTCCAAAATCTGTTCTAGAACTTGCCCAAATAAATTGGTGGCCCTGTAAACCCCTGAGGTAAAACCGTCCATCTGTATTGTTGCTTCCACCCCCATTTCAGGGTCTTTCCAGTCAGAGGTGAGTATATGTTTGCTCTCGGGGCCTGAGAGCACTCCATTAATAATTACTCCATTAACTGTTATTCCAGTCTAACAATTTACTAGTTGAATGCCCAATTTCATCATCAAATCCCTTCCCAACAAGTTAGTCCCTGCCTTGGGTACATACAATAATTGCCCAGTGATCATTTTATCCCCTAATCTCAGTTTAGAATCCGCCAAAATTGGCACTGTTATCCCAGCCCCTTCTACCTCCATCACTTTTTAGGGTTTCATTAGTTAATTTAATCCCTGATACTTTACAGGCCAGTAATGACCTAGCTGCCTCAGTGTATTGGGTTCGGGGGCAAAGTTGGGGGGATGGGGGGCTGCAGTGGCAACCCCTGCGAAAAAAATCCAGAAGCCACCCCGTGGCAGATAAGGGATAATTTCAGCCGGCCCCAAAGGGGCCCACCAGTGCCCAGAGCCAAGCCATGAGCAACACAGACCCTGCCTCTGTGAGAGCACATCCATGAAAACAAAGAAAGAAAGAAACAAACAAAAACCTGCTGCTCAACAGCAGCTGGGAGAGTGAGGAGTGAGAAACCTCCCTGCAGACACCAAAGTTGGAGCAGAAGGAGGGGGAGGAGGCTCTCCAGGTGCTGGAGCTGAAGCCCCCCTGTGGCCTCTGGAGAGGCCCCTGGTGGAGCAGGCTGTCTCCCTCTCCCCCCCTTCCCGATACTTGGGAAACTGACCAAACACCACAGCAAATACAACCCACTCTGCCTCTGCAGATACAACCCATCAGCCAAGGTGTTACTGGGAGAGGAGCAGTCTTCTGAGATGCTTCCTCATGGAGAAGGCCAGGGCTGGCTTCCTAAATCCCCTCATCCTTGGAGAGGGCTCCCAGCGGCTACCCCACTACAGAGCACCCATCTGTTCCCAGGAGAGCTCCTGTTTTCCTTGAGCAGGAGGCCAAGCAAGGGTATATCAGTACAAAACCTCCTGTTCCCCATCCACTTGTCCACCCGTGGTTTCAGCCTCAGCAAGGGCTGGGGCTGCAGAGGAGATGGTGTCGTTCGTGTCCTCCCACCCTGCTGTCCGTCTCGCTCCAGTGAAAAGGCTGGCAGGCTGGTTTTCATATGTATGCTTTTTAATATCATTAATTGTTACACTACACACAAACAGTAACAATGATAAATACTGCAATGGAAATGTTAAAAAAAAATATTATACACTTCATGGTTTTTTTTTTCAAAAAATCATACTTTTAAAATAAATTAATGCATAAAACTGATGGTAGAAAAAAGAAAACCCAAAACAAACCACAACACAACTGATCTGTTTAAGGCAATACTCTATGCGGTCGGGAACAGAAGTACAACAGTGTGCTACATGTTCTGAACAGGAAGAAAGAAAAATAATCCATACAAGATACAGATTGATGCTTCAGGAGTAAAAAACTCCCCAAACCAGATAATAAAACGAATGGCCAAGTGCAGCATTACTACACTCTGCATGCCAAATGATTAGCAGGTTCCTAACATGGACTAAGGTCAAGCTACAACAAGTTTATCTTCCTAATTAAAAGGTTATTCAGGTCAAACCCTACATTTAACTCTACTTTGCATTTGGCTGTTTCAGCTATGTTTTACTATATGCAAGGACAGCCAGAAATTAATCTCGTGCTCTGAGATTAACGCAAAGGTCGGGAGGTCTCTCATGAAAGGCATTTCCATTAACTATATCCCAGAAGGATCCCATCTGCAGTGACCCACAAATACCTCCTGCCACCCCCTCTCTTGGGCGCCAGGCACCACACAGTGGAAGGAGACCTTGGTAGCATTTGCTTGGGTTTAGTTTCTTTCAAGCTGAGGACATGAAATGGAAATTCGGACTTGATCAGAAGAGGGCTGTCCCCCCACCTGCCAGGTTATCTGGAGCCTGCTGGAAGCGCAGCCTGCTCGTTGCCAGCACAGGAGAAACCCAGCCTGTAGCCAGGCTCTGGATGCAGCTGTGATGTTTGCTATCAAAGCTGGTGTGAAGCTCCATATCTGCCCAGACAGCCAATCAACCCCAATTATTAATGCAGCCCAGAACTTGGCCACTGGAAGGTGGACAAAAATTTTAATGCCAAAAAAATCCCCCTCTTCCTCAAAATCAAAATCAAAATCAAAAAGGGACAGTAGCCACTTCCTGCCAGATTCCCATCAGCTGTCACGTACGCAAGATTGGCAGTGCTGGATCTCACCAGCATTGACCCAGTACGTTCCTGGTAAGATGCATGTCTGCAAGGTGCTGCCAGGGGCAAAGAAGCTTCCTGGGACATGGTCAGAGCCTCCTGTGCTGCCCTGCTGGGGTGCTTGTGGAGGAAGCCATGGTACATGAGGAAAGAAATCCAAGTGGAGTTACTAAAAATTAAGAATTGTGATGGCCAACAGCTGTCCGGACTGCCTTGGGTTTGGGTGGGAGAACTGGGCTGAAAGTCGTTTTGGTGCAACTGCCTCTGTTGCTCATCACTAGTTCAAGGGGGGAAAAAAAGATGATGGCTGCTTTGAGAAAAGAGGAGTGAAAGGAGGACATGTGCAATATAACAAGGCCTGAGATTCTAGAACTAACCACTGGATACAGATACTGAAGTTTACCTGTGACAACTAGATATACTGTCATTGCTGCTGCTTTCCCCCCTTCCCTTATCTGACCCTTCTCTAGTTTGGGAAGCTGTAGCTGTTGACATGATGGTCAGTGTTGGTTCTCCCAACCTAGATCCCGCATGGGGCTCCAGGTGACTCAGCTACAGGATGTGCCATGAGGTCTGGAAGTTACATGGTAGACACAGACCAGCTCTGCATGCAAGCAGCACCTGCTTTCAGAACCCTTTAGAAAGTATTTAATGCTGTTTTGTTTCCTTCTTTACTAAGGGTCCAATAACCCATGTGGAAGGAGTTAAAATGTGCAAAAAGGGAGGGAGGGGAGGAATATCTTCTTGAATTTTCTCCCCTGCAAGGACTTCATCCTCTGCAAGAGTTCTTCTCCCTGCAGAACTACAGCCCTACCCATGTGTTTCACAGCTGAGAAGGGGACCACTGACAGACTTCCACCTGTGCCTCCCTATGGGTCTCGGGCTCAGGCAGGTCTTGGACCGGGATCTCTGGTCCCAGTGTGCCCACAGCTGTAAGGGTGATGGCACCCACCTGGGCTTGGTGGCTCACACCAAGGTTTTAAACTCGCTTGGGTGACCCTCAGCTCCACAGCCTTCCCCTGGCCACTCGGGTGGGTGAAGAGAAATCCCATCCAGCTCGCTGGCTCACCCACCATTATGCCTCTTAGGTATCCTTCTGGTCTGATGTTTGCCTTGGGTTTGTCACCGGACAGAGGCAGCAACAAGCTGAATATATCTGCTATCCCAGCCAGCTTCCCCACACAAAGAAACAGAGCAGAGAAATCTCAGCTGGGGAAGGAGGCAGAAGTGACAAAAAACAGAAAGGCTGCCGTAAAGAGAGCTTGTCCAAATTTTCCAGCTCCCCATTGATCTATATCACATTTCCTGATAAACTTTTCCTTTCCCAGATCATGCGGCCTTGAGGAAGATGAGTAACAAATGAAGATGCAGCTTTTTTGGGACCAGTGCAGAAATGAGAAGGCAGCCCGGGCAGAGCAGTGCTTTCTGAAGACCTGACCTGGGGCAGCTGAATAGACAGCTCGGGGAGAAATGATGCTCTGGGAGGGCAAACATCTCAGCATGTAATGGGACTTATATCAGCATGGCCTTTTAGTAGCCTTTTCTTTTCCTGGTGCCTACTGTGCTGGTTTCCAGTGCCATGCCCAAGACAGTCACATTTAAACAAGGCTTCTTTTGTACCTTCACTCCCTGATGTAATCCCCCCACCTCTATCGCCACTTGTTACTATGGAAATGGCTGCCTCACAGACCAGGCACAATCAGCCAGGAGAGCTCCTTCCAGGAGCAAATCCATGTTTTGCTGAAGCAGCTTTTTACAGAAAAAGAAAGCCTCAGCCCCAGTTTCTGCTGGCAACTGGGTCTGGAAAGCAATGGGAAGACCTGTTCGCTGCAGGCGCCAGGGAAAGTCAGTGATGTCCTGCT
This sequence comes from Aythya fuligula, assembly GCF_009819795.1. NCBI lineage: Eukaryota > Metazoa > Chordata > Aves > Anseriformes > Anatidae > Aythya > Aythya fuligula. The sequence goes on along the minus strand of NC_045594.1, from coordinate 1,089,797 downwards.
CCGTGCCGTGGCTTCCTGAACGCTTGCGTGGGTCACAGTGCTCTGCTCCATGTAATCTCCATTAGCCCCTGGCCCTAACCTTCCAAGCAATCTGTCGAAGGAGCACTCAGCCAGGCTGCTGTGATCCTGGGATTGCCACCAATGTCAAGGGGGCTGAAGGACGGTATGTAGTTGTAATTTTTGGGAAGCAATGCAACAACTCAGTTGCACAACACAGGGAGTGAAAATTGGGATGTGAGTCCCTGTGAGAAACCTGCATCTGGTTAGTCTGTCATTAATCCTCTGTATGTAATCCCAGGTCCCAATCTCTTCCTCTGTCTCTGGCCCTTCTGCAGGATTTGTGTGGCTCTGTAACAGGCACGTTCATCTGGTGAGGTGCAGTTCAAGTCTGGAGCAACCTCTTGCACAAGAAGGTCTTGACAAGAAATGACAAGGATGCCTTGTCCTCCTTGAGGTGAAAAGCACCTTAAAATGAAGACCTTCCCGTGCCTGTCCCTCAGGCTCAGCCTAGTCCAGCTTCCCCTGTAGCACTCTGCCCATCTCTGCAGATGTTTTTGAGACATGAGAACTAGAAAGAGAAGTGGGTTGTGAAGAGACAGCTCTGAAGGGTGCCAGAGGCCAAAGCCAGGGTATGTTCAGGGTAGTACATGCAGCCTGTGCTTGCTGAGCAGCCAGGTGACAAAGTCTGTTCTGTTCTAGGTAAGAGTGGCCATACTGTGTGAGTATGTCAAGGAAGAATGGAAAAATAAAGGAAGAGCCCAGAAACAAGTGCCTCAGATCATTACATAAATGCTAAATATAAAAGCATGACACTTCCCTGGGAATATCTCAAATAAACCCTTCGGTGATCTCTTCCACCCAATTAAAATTCACTGTCTGAGTTGGAAATCCACCTGCACTCCTAAATTCCTTAAGTCTGCTAGCAGGGGATGGTGCTGTTGAACCACCAATTCTTACATGTTCCCTGTGTCACCGTGCATATTAAGTAGCCAGCTGTGCATGAGCCAACAGCCAAATAACTGGGAAACATCCCCTTGCCAAACATCTGCCCCCAAAGCTGTTTAATCTCTCTACTAAGATCACCCTGCAGCCTTCTGGCACATGCAAGCAACATCAGAAGCTGGTAAACAGAAGGAAAGTAGAGTTGTGTTGCTGTTCTCTGCAGAACTTTGAAAATATGTGTAAAACTTTTATAGCATACTTTTTCCACCCTGCTTACAGATCTGTCCTATCAATGGTGCCTGCCACACACTTGGCAACATCCATGCGGGGTGGTGGTAGCATCCGGGGAAGGCAGGTTTATCCTCTGCGCTGCAGAAGGAGGTGTCAAGAGGAGATGTGACCTGCCTGAGGTTGGAGCAAACACACATGCCAAAAGCAGCGAGGGATCCCAGATCTCATTTCTGTGCTCTGATGGTCCAGCAGACTCTCTGCAGTAGTATTTGGCTGCAGTGCTAGCTCAGGGACATGGTGTTTCTGGTGTATGCATCTGAAAACATGCTTAGCTTGGTATCAGCACTGTATTGCGATAGATTAGTTTGGACAACTGGGATTTTCCCTAGGCCAAGGCAGCACTTGGCAACCTTTCTAGTTATTGCTTGTTTTTCTTCTCTTGTTCCATCTGGTGCCCATCTGGGTCTTTCCTTCCTTCAAAAGCATCTTCATGTTTCTGTTGAGTCACATACAAGGAGCTGCACTTTTCAAGCTTCCTGCATGCCGTTGTACAGCTTGCAGGCCAGCCTGAGGACAGACTCTTCATGGAGAGGGAAGGTTTCTGCTCAGGATCTCAGATCAATGTGTCAGCCAGCACACAGCTGAGCAGAGCAGCTGTCTCCTTTTGGGAAAGGAGACGGAGAGACAAACCAGAAGCAGTTGAGTCTGTCCTGTCTGTGGGTGAGCACAGCATCCTCAAGCCCCTCTGTGAAGCAGGCTTGGCTGCTTGCTTTTGCAATTGCAAGGCATCTACAAGCAGGACAGCCAGAAGAGCAGAGTAGACTTGACAGCCAAATATACGCACTGGGGGTAGACATGCAGCAACATCAGATATGATCCAGTGGCTCTTCCAAAGGTTGGCTTTAAGATATGCCTGATAGGACATCAAATGAGCCTCTGGGATGGTCACCTGGACATCAGCCTTCCTTCAACCAAAGATTATTTACACAACCACAGGAAAAGCAGACTAGACCATGCTATCTAGGACCCTTCCTTGACACTGGGAGGATACTTCCCCTCACACGGACATCTGGAAATGGGGTGTTTGCAGACTGACTGGAGAGACAAGAATTGAGTGCTGAGACCTTGTAGTCCAAAGCTCACATGAAAGGGATGAACTAACATCTGATAAGAAGAAATTATTTGCCTAAACTCAGGTAATTTGGTGACTAAAATTACTTAAAATCCTAGCCAAAAAAAAACCAATCTGGCTTTAGGAGGCATCAAATGCAAATTCCTTTGTTAGAGGTGCCAGCATCACTATAAGGAAGCTATCCTATTTGCATGGTAATTTAGATGGACAGTAATGCAGCTTTTCATACTCCACGGCACTCCTCCCCCTGGTATTCTGTACACTTCAGACTGAAAATAGGGCCTGAGAAAACCATATGGTTTGGTGCAAAGACTAGAACAAGGAATGATTCGCTTTCTTGCAAGTAACCTGCAGTTTGGAGATTACCCAGTAGTTCTGCAGATTTTAGGGCTTTCTAATGCTGCAACAAAGAGCCAGGGACTGTGCTGTTTGCTTTTGTCTTCTCTGGTCCATGACAGCAGATATACTGCTGGTGTAAGGAGAGCAGTGACAGAACAACCATGTATCTATACTCCTTCCTGGGAAGCCCCCACAACCTCCAGTGAGGGCACAAGGAAAACCTTCTGGCCAAAACACAAAGGTCTGAACACAAGACCAGACAGGGAGAGCCAAGCCAATTTGCTGTTAACACACACTGCTGGGCTGTCCATCAGATTTTGTAATGAGCCAACAGACATGCCCTATGGTCATAACCTGACTAAAGGGCTGCAGTTCAGAAGGGTTAGTGGTCGGTTTTCTATGATAGCCACACGTGCATTGCCTTAATCCATTCAGCCTTCCTGATAATGACCCTACACAGGTAACTACTTTTCCCCACCCTTTCTACTTTATTCCCCTAATAAAATATATGAACACAAAGCACAGAGAGGAGAAGCCAAAAAATTGCCATTTTATGGTCCTGTACTGTCATGCCAAATCAACTATTTGTGCAACCAGCTCCTTCTGTGAGCAGGGAAAAACACTTGGCTTGTGCTTCTGTCTATATTTGGAGGAATAACTGGCCTAGTTCACGTTTAAATTCATCTTCCCCCCTCACATGTGAAAATGAGTAGTGTCCTCCCAGGGACTGATGATACAAAGCTGGGAGGAGTGTCTGACATGCCAGAAGGCTGTGTTGCCATTCAGCAAGACCTGGACAGGCTGGAGAGATGGGCAGGAAGAAACCAAATGAGGTTTAACAAGAGCAAGTGTAGAGTCCTGCACCTGGGAAGGAACAATCGCATCTATCAGTACAGGCTGGGGGACGACCTGCTGGAGAGGAGCTCTGAGGAGAAGGACCTGGGGGTCCTGGTGGACGACAGGTTGACCATGAGCCAGCAGTGTGCCCTGGTGGCCAAGAAGGCCAATGGGATCCTGTCGTGCATTAAAAGGAGTGTGGCCAGCAGGTCAAGGGAGGTGATCCTCCCCCTCTACTCTGCCCTGGTCAGGCCTCACCTGGGGTACTGTGTCCAGTTCTGGGCTCCCCAGTACAAAAAAGACAGGGATCTCCTGGAAAGAGTCCAGCGGAGGGCCACAAAGATGATACGGGGCCTGGAGCATCTTCCCTATGAGGAAAGGCTGAGAGACCTGGGTCTGCTCAGCCTGGAGAAAAGAAGACTGAGAGGGGATCTCATCAATGTGTATAAATACCTGAGGTGTGGGAGACAGAGGGATTTGGCCAACCTCTTCTCAGTGGTTTGTGGGGACAGGACAAGGAGTAATGGTCACAAGATAGAGCACAGGAAGTTCCGCATCAACATGCAAAAGAATTTTTTCATGGTGAGGGTGACGGAGCACTGGAACAGGCTGCCAAGGGAGGTTGTGGAGTCTCCTTCTCTGGAGATATTTAAGGCCCGTCTGGACACCTACCTGGGCAGCCTGCTCTAAGGAACCTGCTTTGGCAGGGGTTTGGACCTGATGATCTTTCGAGGTCCCTTCCAAACCCTACAATTCTGTGATTCTGTGACTTTAAGGGGTTATGGTGGAAGCAGGTGTACATAACACAATGCAAAGGGTGGAGGGCGGTTGCAGGGTTGTGGGGTTGGGGAATGCCTCAGAGCACATGGCAGGCAAAAAACAGAAATTGGGGCAATAAAAGGACTTAGCAGTGGTGCCATGGGGCAGTGGTTACAGGGAAGGTCTGTCCTTCAGAGGGGAAGTTAAAGTTCTGGGAGACACAATCTCAGACATCTACTTCCATCTTTGTCCTAAGACAAAGGTGGTTTGATGGAGAACTGTGCGATGTGCAGTCTGCCATGGTTAACCAACGGAAATAGACACCTCATTGCTTGAGCAGGCTCACCAAAATACCCCAAGCTCCTGAGCAAAGGCTGTGGGAAAGGCTGCGTGTGTGCAGCCTGCCTGAAAGGCACAGACACTGACCCAGGAGGATAAGTGCAATGGAGATGTTGCATGGTACCAATGCTGAACTGCAAACTCCTGCTTTAAAAGTGTGAATGTTTAAAGAGACTTGGCCATGTCCTACAGGATTTAGTTTGACCATGTGGTTTCTGTTTTCTGTTTTGACTACATTCCCCATCTGAAAAAAATACTCCTGAGCTTTTCCTCCCTTTTAACTTCTCTTCCCACATAGTGCTGTTAGAGCTCTTCTCCCCACTGCAGACAACTTGCTAATCTCACACCTGAGCTAGCACTAGAGAGGAAGGCTGGCACACGAAAGAAGAAGCAAGGAATTGAAGCTTTGTGCTTCTTTAGAAACATTTTTGAAATATTCCCCCTTGGCACTGCCACATTATGAGAAAGTGAGAGGAATTCAATAGAGGAACGCTCTCTCCCTAGAGGAGTTGGCAAGTTAACCAGCACTTCTGCACAAGGAGGCAGAGATGCTCAGTAAACAAGTCTTCTCCATCCTCTTTCTGTTCCCTGGCAGATAGGGCAACAGTCCCTGTTTCAGGGAAGGGGGCAAACACAGTTTTCATGGTTGCCTGCAGGTAGCTGCTGAATAATAAAGCCCAGGAGCCTTGTATGCCTGCTCTTTTGCTCATGCTGCGGATGACATCATGCCTTGCGCTGCACAGAATGAAAACGTGTGATGTTAAATAAGTGTCCTCCTCATCACTAAGAGAACTTAAAGAGTCAGCTCATGATGTGCAAATTTCATACAGGGTATCTGTAATTCAGTGTGGAGATCAGGCTCTTTCTCGTGGCTCAGGGGAATTCTGATGGGAAACTTAGAATTGCCTTCGCTTTTTCCCTCCACCAGGCTCTAAAGAGAGCGCTGACATAAGGCAGGCAGTCTTTCTTCCTGTCTGAGCAGGGAAAGACACAGTTGTGGCTGTGTCAAAAGATTTCACCTCAGAGAAAGATGCCAGCCCATCCATCACCTGAATCCCATGTCTTCTGAAGCCAGCAGTGTAAGACTGAACAAGGAGAGGACATATTTCCTAAATCCAGAAATGATTTTACATTTAAAACAATCTGTTGGTGAACTGGCAATTCAGCCCAGAAATCTAATGTAATGCCAGGTTTCCTGACTATTCCAGCATCAAATAAACATAATTGTTCCTGATGTGGGACTGCTCTAACAGACAAAGCTTGGTTCACAAGGGGGCGGAGATGCAATAAACAGTAGTTCCCTCTCATGGCTTTTTTTCAGCTGAATCTGCTCATAATCCCTCTGTTGCTGAAAACTCCCCTAAAGTCTGACACCACCACGTTAACTAATGTCTCCCATAGGCACCAAGAGATGCACTGTCAAGAGTACCAACAGCTGAGCTCCAAAAAATATACTTTCTTCAACTAGCTTTTTCAGCACTGACCTTCAGACTGTATAGCTCAAGTCCTGTCTTATGCAGGACTCATTTTTTCTTAGTTGAACAGAGTTCAAGATTTTTGGAAGCAGATGGCTCTCACAGGACTTAAGTAGAAGCTGAAGTCAGTGTATCCAACTGAACTGAACTCATGATTATGGTATTCTCAGGCAAGGACTGAATCTACTGAAAGTATGGATGGACTGCAGATCAAATCTGATGTGTTTGGTGATAATTTAATGTGGTGCTAAGGGTAGATTGCATTGGGTATGTGACACAGCAGCTCCAGCTACTACTGACTCACAGAGAAATGCCACCATCTTGCTCTCTTTGCAAGTGAATGAATTGTGTCATGTTGATCCTGCCTAGACTTGCCATAAGAAAGGATGCCCTGCTCTGTTGCCATTCCTGTGCCCTGATCATGGTGTAATTTTGGTTACACAGGCAAATGAGGCTTAGTGAACTAATTATGAACTGACCTCAGGTAAACCCCCCCGACACCTCAGACACCCCTGATCTTGCAAATGGATTGTTTTTAGAGGGTAGGATTAACTGCAGCCCCATCTGATCCTTCCCATTCTGGACCTGACACCTTACAAAACATCTCTGGTGTCTACACAAACCCAGAAGTATCTCTGAGCCATTCTGCATCTGCTCTCCGGACCAGTCAGTTCTGCCAGGCACTGCCTAGCACTTTGAGTTTAACTCTTTTGTTTAATCATAGTTTAAAATAACTTATCAACCAATCATAAAATGAATTTTTTGGTTTCTCCTGGCTCCATGAACACAAAGAGGTGCACATCCTACCATAGGAGGAAGCAATGGCGGTTAAGTTTTACAGTTATAGTGGAAAGCACTGATCACAGCCTGCCGGCCTCACTACTGGATGTGACAGGCGGTGGAGGAGGTGGCTTGGCAACACATGCAGGTAGGGTTGACCGATTTAGGGGGGATTAGGTCGAGGTCCTCGTCATCTGGGATCTCATCTAACCGGTACCCATCCTTTAGCAGCTGGATGTTCAAGTCTTGGTTGATCTGCTACAGACAAAGAGACAAACAGTCAAACACTTGAGACTTCTTGCTTCTGACAGGTCGGAAGAGGAAGGAGGTCCCTTATTCTGGAATATATATCCCACATACGATATGGGAAATATATATGATATTTAAAATGGGAAATAATGATAATAAACCAACTGGGAGCTGTGTAGTCCCTCCACTCAATCTGGGGCACTACAGCAGTTGAAAGGTGGTGGTAAAGCCACTTGGTTCTTTGTAATCTCAGATTGCTGCCTAGCTAGCTCTGGGTGAAAAACCCTTCAAGTCAGGGCCCACAGATGGCCCAGATCATTTGACCTGGTCCCTGCTCTTGGCTGTTTCTCCACACTTCAGAGGGATTTTGCCCTAGGAAGAGATACAAGGGGGAACAGTTTCCAGCAGCTTGCGTGCAGAATGGCTGCTCAGCACCCTGACTGTAAATCAGATCCTACAGAAGCAGCACCCAGAGGCCGAGCAACTAATTAACTGGAGATCTTGGGAATACATTCAGAAACAATGCAAGGGATTAGCAAACATGAACTTCCTGCCATTTCTCTTTGAAAGGGCAAGAGTTCATATCTGTAAGTCCTCTTTGGAATTTCTGCTTGCTCCAAGTAAACACCTTCCAGGTGACCCTGACCCCTGCTAAAACTGGAAATGACAGCACACCCTCAGCTCCTTTATTTGTGTCTTGGCAAGCGGACAGTTGCTGAGCTGCCACGACAGACAAGTTGATGCTTTTGCACCACATGGGCACTGCAGGACTGAGCAGAACTGGGAAAAGCTTCAGTGAAGCTGACGGGCAAATCTCTGTGCTGTGGCAGTGTGGGGACGGAGCCAACTAGATCACTAGGGAAGAAAGAAACATGACACAATTTCTGCCACGGCCCCTTACAGATTCACAGAGTTTACACCACTGGTAAATTCCTTGTGTAGCTGTTTCTGGCTGCAAAAGGCCACTCTAAGGCATCTCTGGATGCTCTGCTACCAGCATTCATGGCTGGGAAGAGAGAGTGTAACTCACCTCAGCTGATGAGTATCCCGAGGAGGAATATCTGGACATATCGAAGTCATCATCACTGCAGGGAAGGACAAGACAGCAAAGAAGGAAACAGTTAAAGAGACCTGAATTCCCTGCTTAATCCTATCCTTCTTGTGCTGTGAAGCTGTCCTTTAGGCACAGAGAATTTACATCAAGGCAGCCTAGAGAACAACTTTCATCTGTGAACCTCAGACATTTCCATGAAAGTGCTCTTTACTCTTGTCTCTTCCTGCTTGTTTACATGCACAGACCAATTACGGCATATGCCAAAGGGCACAGCAAGGAAGGCTGCAAGTGGTCTGCAAGAATGGTTTCAGCAGGAGTTAGTTCCAGTGCTGTGCTTTGTCATGAAAAACTTGCTTGCGCCTTAACATATATCATCTTATTATCACTTTGCATACCTGTCCGTATCCAGGGCTACCAGTGGCTTTTCATCTGGATTCTGATCTAATGACGAATAGCCCTTATTGGGAACGACGAGCCTGAAATAATTAAATGTTCTCCATTAACCACACAGTAAAGCTCAGTACCACACATAGTCGTATCAAAGTCACATGATAGTTAGGCTTTCCCCATTTCACTTCTTTGCAAGTCCTCCCTTACTAGTGAAGACATTTAAATAGGTGCAATTCAGAGGAGGCAGGCTGTGTCTCTGGGTAGCTCAGAGCAGATTTACAGGGACAGATGCTGGACATGCCTTGGGAACACACTCCTCCCTGAAAGACAAAATGATTGGGACGCTCTGGGCTTCATTCTGATGAAACTGTTCAGTTTGCAGTGCTTGCCTTATCAGACTTCTGTGTTGTTTTTTTTTCCTAGCAATGAGTATGTGGCACTTGCAATAAGCAAGCAGGAGAAGGTATTCTAGCTAAGGGAAGGTACTATAGGATTGGAAATCAGGGATTTGGTCTTTCTGCCTGTGTCCCTACCCAGCCCCCATAACACAGAACTTGTGAAGTCTCACCCCTAACTTCAGTAATATGAGAAGTAAGAGCTGGTGGGTGTAGCATAAGAGCCCTGTCTGACTTGCACTTTTAAAATCCCATTATTCTATAAAGACTTTCAGTTCATCCGAAGTGTTACAATGGCTGATGATGACTTTGCACCTTTAATTGCCTGAGGGAGTCTGTGGAATGGGATATAGACTTCAGAGCCTCTAGGATAAGGAAAATATTCAATGGTATCCAGCTCACAACAGTTATTTCATCCACAAAATTGCACAAAGACTTGGGTTCATATTTAAAATAAGATCAACCAGACAGAGCAAATGGAGCAAGGTACTATGTTCAGCAGGTGGGAACTGCAAGATTATCATGGAAATCTTATTCAGTGGGTTAAATCAGATTCTCTCCCAAAAAAATGATTGGTCTTTAACAATACAATGATGCAGCAGGGCTTCACTAAGAGTTTGGGAAGATCTACAAATGATAATCCATCTCATCCATGCTCTAATTGCTCTTTAACCAGCTGCAATGCTCTTCTGCTCAAAAAAAATCAGAAAGTCATTACAATTTTAGTAATGTAAAGGCACTGAAGATGGGCAAGGCTCAGGGAAAGCAAAATATATCAAATGTTCTAATGAAGCAGATGTATAGGCTCATAACTAGTTGCATTTTCTTACTGCATTCATTGAAATGCAAGGCTAAAGAAATTAATTGATGCAGAATTTCCAGGCTGCTGCATCAGGGTACTGCAGAAAATGGGATCCACTTGCAAAATGCAAAACCCCTTCCCATATCCTCCAGAGGTTCCTTCTGCTCCCTACAAACCATGTAGGAAGGAAGTCAAGAAGCAAAGATGTCTGGAACTAAAACAGAAGCTGTGATCTGGCAGCAGCAGCTTGCCTATCCAGATACCAGAAGCACTCACTTCCATGCCTGCTCTCCATTTTTCAAGTCACTGCTCCACATACACTCACTGACAATTGTTTCTACATTGTGAGTGAACAAAGCACTATCAGGGGATCAAGGAGAACAGTCCTTTGTGGTGCTATTTACTTGATTAAAACAAATCACTACATCTTTTTGTTGAGAAATGTTTTGTGTTTTTTTTTCTTAGCAATGGAACTTCAACTTTTCTGCCACAGACTAAAACTGATAATGTTTTTGTCCCTGATTTAAGCTTTTTCTCACATCCTGATTGCCTTTTATTTTCTTGCTTCCCAGTGTCCTTGGAACAAAGCTGGGTTTAAGTTGTACCTGCTTTCATCTGCAGGTATGAGCTTTTTGTCTTGGTGGTTTTGGTTGCTTAACATGGAATACTTTACAACATCTGTGTTTAGTTTATCTTTAGAGTGGACTACAATATCTGGATGCGTAGAAGTAGTGCAGATGGTGTTGTGGGCTCTGCCTGTGTTTCCAGTGGGGATTGGCAACATCACATCAACTTTGTTCACATTGTATTTGCTCTTAGGGAGGCTGAGCATGTTATGGATCCAGATTCTTTCACCTCTAAGGCTGGCTGCGCCCCTGCCTCAGAAGAAGACTCAATGGTGAACGGAACCTGATATTAGAGGCTGGATTTCAGAAATACTGAAGAACAACGGCCTTGGGGAAGGAGGAGGAAGTGGGGCAGGGACAAAGAGAAGAAATACACTTTGAATGAAAGAAGGAAAACATATTTGATGAGGAGAAGAGCAAAAAAGGGGAAATGGCTTTAGCTTCTTCTATAGAGCCTGGAAGAAGCCAACAGTTCAGACATAGAGCAACTAGAACCTGGATGTTTTGCAGTGTATCCCACTGGAGTCTCTCATTGTACTGCAGCCTTGTGAACAAGATTGTGACATTTCTGCCTTCCTGGGGTTGCCCTGTCTATGGCAGGACAGAGCAAACCATTCTGAGGTACCGTGAGGGCTGTGCCCAGACTGCTGCTTGGTTCCCAGAAAGCCAAGGGAGCTGGGGGATGAGGAATCACAGGCCAGCAAGAGCCTGTGCCAGGCATCTCCCAGCTCTCCATATGGGAGCAATGGAGCTTGGCTACATCTGCTACTAAAGCAGTTGCTGCAAACCTGTGTTTTTCAGATCCCAAAGGAAGCTTCTAAAAGCTGTGTGAAAAGTAACTAAGAGATGTGAGTCTATTGCCAGCAGGCTTATCTTGTCTGTGCAGGGTTCTCCACATTCCTGAACACTGCTCAGATGTCCATGGATGGAATAAAACTGAGCTGGCTGTTCTAAAGCTTTTGTCAATGGTTGTCAGTGCTCTACCCTTCCCAAACCAAATCACTCTTCCTTCCACTGGCACCTCTGAAACAGCAGCCCCTCCAGGCAGACGTAACTAATTTTACAGGTGGGCATCAGCACTTATCCTCTCTCCCTTACTATCTTCCCCCACTAATTTCAGTGTTTCTAAATCTCTAAAGCAGCAAATCTGCTACTATTCCTCTTGGGAAGCTATTGTGCAGCCTAATGCCAAAAGAATCCAAGTCTTCCCAGCTTGCATTTAGGATACAAAGAGGAGCAGTGGGAACAGAAAACCCAGCTGGGCATTTGCAGAATTTCTTACTGCCAATAAGGGCCTGGCACATTTACATGGTCTCAACAACCAAATTTGGAGCAGTGAGCAGTGTAGCATATTTCGCCAACATCGCAGGTGCTTACAAATAAAACTTGACAAAGTCCTGGCATGATTTATGACTGCTGTTGTGGGTTTTGGGAACTAATTTGAAACAAAGAACCTCATCTGTTGGATGTGTTGCACAGAGAGAGGCTCTCACCTACAGCTCCTGTTCTACTTAATATATGGTAATCCATGCAAGTTTCTAATTCATCAACAAAAACACGGCTTTAATGCAGACTCTGCTGTCATTTTAAATAAGATCCTCCAATAAAAAATGCCACCTTTCTCATAGCATGCAAAGAGTGCAATCCTGTTGACTCAGTGGGTTCCTGCCCCTGAATTTAGGCACACAATACACAATTGTACTGATGCCTGCATGGAAAAAAAAAGAAAAAAGAAAAACAAACAAAAAACAACAACAACAACAACAAAAACACAGAAATACTCTGAAAGAAAGTATTCAGGTAAGAACGTCTTTGTTTACAGAGGTTTGTAGCACTGTCCGATACTGTCATACAGAGATGAGCCAAAGCAGCCCCAGCAAAGTATGACCATGCTGTTTGCAGTGTGGAGGAGGTGTATAGCAAAGCACGCAGAGATGAATTAGACACCAGCCTTCATTAAGTTAATCAGTATGGGGAAGAGGGCATTTTCAAAAAGAAGCAGGGGAACTATTGGGATAAAAGCAGCCAAGTCAGAACTAAGCTCTAAAACAGTTTGCTGTTACACGAAGCAGCACTGTACGCTCTCCCGCTGGTAGGATTACAACGTTACATGAGGATGCCCAGAGCATTCGAGACAAACATATAAAACCTCTAATTTTCACAGAATGATCGAATCACAGAAAGGTTTGGGTTGGAAGGGACCTTAAAGATCACCCATTCCAACCCCTCTGTCATGGGCAGGACACCTCCCCCCAGCCCAGGTTGCCCAAAGCCCCATCCAGCCTGGCCTTGAGCACTGCCAGGGATGGGGCATCCACAGCTTCTCTAGGCAGCCTGTGTCAGTGCCTCACCATCCTTATAGTAAAGAATTTTCTCCTAACATCTCATCTAAATTCTCTTCATTTAGTTTAAAACTGTTCCCCCTTGTCCTATCACTACCTGCCCAGGTAAAAGCCGTTCTCCAGGCCGGGCTCCCTCTGCCTCCTGAAGGCTGTATTGTCACTTGTCCTGGGCCCAGCTGTCCCCATGTTCCCCCATGGGACAGGATGCAACACAGCACAGAGTGTTTGGGAAAGGCCATCACTGCTCTTACTGTGTATTTGTAGGGGAATGGCAATGAATGTTGTTCTTGTCATCTTAAGGCCATTAGGGATTTCAGCTTAGAGCACAGCTGAGTTTTCCAGTCCTTTACCTTGTCCGTGCCATCACGTTGTTCTTCTTGGGCTGCTGATTAACTGGGCTGCCCATGTTGCCGTTCTTCAGGGAGCCCTTCCGAGCCAGCTCCCTCTGCTTCTCTGCATATGGGATACAAAGGGGGAAAAGCAAAATTAGGGCACCAGCCTGGCAGGTCACCATACAGCTACAGAAACCCAGATTTGATTGCAGCAAAAGGGATTGCAGAATTAATAGCACAGGACATGAGCACTCCATCTCCCAAGCAGACACAGCAGAGGCCAGAAGAGCTGTGTCCCATTGCCTCCAAGGTCCCTAGGGGCTAAAGTTCATATGCCCTGCCTTGCAGCATCCTGCTGACCAGGCCACACAACGACGGCCATGGAGCTTCTGGATGCAGGCCGAGACTGTCCTGCTGGGGCTGAAGAAGGGCAGAACCCCTGCCTCTGTGCAGCTATGGGCTCTGAGACTGCACTGTATGCTGGGCAAGGGAATTTCTCCTTTTACATTTTCTCCTATTCAGGCTGCCACTGAGGGGCCCAGCTGGGACAGAAAAGAGCTTCCATCAATGTAGCACCATCATTTAGTGTTAGTTGATATTGTATAAACTCACTTTAGGATAGAATAAATCTTGTGGTTAAAAATTAATGAGAACAAAATATACGACATCTTGTTATCTGTCGACCTTCTGTTATGTTGAAGCATCTTGTTAACTGAAACACCCCGTTATCTGTTGACCCTCAGTTAGGCTGAAACTTGAGATAACTTGAGCCAACTCGGCATTCCTGCAGCTTGGAAAACAACTGATTCAGCCAACTTGGCATTCTTTAGCAAAAGGTGAAAAGTACATCATGAGGAAGACCTATGGTCTTCCTCCCAAAGACCACTGCCCACGTCCTGAAGACCCCGGCCCACAATTCTTGGGAGGCTTTGCGCAAGCGTGAGGACTGATAAGCTAATTAACATACGAAGCGAGAGTAGGCGGGTTTAGGTATCGAATATGTATAGGTGTTAATAGAATATTCATTGTTTTGCTGTATAAATATGAGATAGTTTGTCACTTTGAATATGCACGTTAGGTGGAAGGATCCCCCGTGCATCCAGCGCTGACAATAAAGGATACTTCGTCACTTAGAAATTTCGGCTTCGATCTTTGAATTAATCTGGCGACCCAGATGGGACACCCTCTCTGCCGGGCTGCAGGACCCGCTGGGAATAGGACTCCCTAGGGTACTCCCGGGATTTCCTGGAGGGACTCCTTGACTCAACGGATCACTGCAGAGGCAGACAAGGACCCCATCGCTGTAAGTGACAGTATTCTTTATTTTGGTTTTAGTTAGTTTGTTTGTTTGGTAGACTGGTCATTTGAAACGGCCCATAAGTCAGAAAATAAAAGTTCTGCAGGGTGGTGTATACTTTTGTGGCTAGCACCTTAAGTATATGTTTGATTTTGTTGGCATTTAATTGCCGTTTGGAACCTGGCAAGTTTGCTAATAAGGTTCATTTGGTACAGTGTTACTTATTTCGGTTTTCTGACTTATTGCATGTGGAATTTGACTCTGATTATTGCTATTGTGATTTTGGCTATATTCTTGGTAATAATAGTAGGTTCTTGGCGTTGCTATAGAAAGATACCTGCGTGCTGCATTTTGTAAGTGATAAGTGTATTCTGAAAGTGTGAACTGGGAAAATGGGAGGAAGGCAAACTGGTGGGATTTTAAAGAAAAGCCCTTTAGGATGTGTTTTGAGTCATTGGAAGGATATTGGAGGATATGCCGGTGGAAGTGTGAACAGGAAAACATTGATAAAATATCGTAATCAGTGGTGGCCGCTTTATAAGCTGGAATGTGGAGAAAAGTGGCCCCTAAATGGAACTTTAAACTATAATATTTTGCTACAGTTAATGTTGTTTTTTGAGAAGCAGAACAGGATGAAATGTTGTATACTGCTGTTGTTTCAGCATCTTGGTGGGAAAAGGTACGGAATTAAGTTGGCCCCTGACTGAGCCTTTGATGATGGCATTAGAGAAGTACAGGCTGGAGAAAGATAAAGGAAGTGTTAAAAGGGTTGTTGAAAGTGTTAAAGGTGTTTGAAGTTGAATGAGCAGGGAAAGAGGATGTAGGAATGTTAATAGTTCTGCCTCTGCCCGAGGCAGAGATCTTAAAATCCCGGGTGTTAGCCCTTTAGGGCAAAGGGACCACAATGGGTCTGAGAGAGTTGTCACAGAAACAGAAAAGCAGTTAACTCTTAAAACAACCTGAGTTCATGTGCGAGCTCAGATTGCCGATGGGACCGCTCAGGGAACTGTGGACAATTGCATTCCCCTGACCGACCCCCACTAAGACCCGAATCATCCTGAAAATTATGAACGGTTAAGTAAATACTAAAACCTGGATGAATTGGGAATTGAGAATATGCTTCCAACAAGGTCCAAAAGAAATCCCTATGGAATTTTTGGACCAACTCTGAAATGTTATGGAAAAAAAAAAAAAAAAAAAAAGATTTGGACCTGGCTTCGGAGGACAAATTGACAAGCCTTTTCCTAGGGTAATCATCGGCCCCTGATTTCAACAGGAATAACAGGGACTTGGGTAATCTACCCTAGTGGATCCTCCACTGGTTATAATGAAGTTAGGGGAGGAACGGACGTGAAATTTCTTATTAATATGGGGACAACATATTCGGTTCTAAATCAAGCATTAATGCCTTTACGGAATGATTATGTTAGGGTAAAAGGTGCAACCAAAAAGGCTTATTTTTGCGAACCTTTGAAGTACAAGTTAGGGAAACAATGGGGCATACACAGATTTTTATATATGCCTAACTCCCCATGGGCACTCTTAGGTAGAGATTTATTAGAGCAATTAGGAGCAGAAATTGTCTTTGAAAAAGGGAAAATGGAATTAAGGATAGGAGAAGAACAACTAATAAATGTGTTGAGCTTGGCACTAATACAAACTGACCCTAAAAGTGAAACACCTTTAGAGATCACAGATCAAGTATATCCAGGAGTTTGGGCCACCGAAGTCCCTGGAAGAGTTAAAAATGTGACCCTAATAATTATTAAATTAAAGCCAGGAGAGAAACCCGTTAAGGTTAAGTAATATCCTTTGAGGATAGAAGATAGGAAAGGAATTAAAGACATAATTGATAAATTTCTACAGTATGGATTATTGATTGAATGCGAATCAGAATACAATACACCCATATTGCCGATTAAAAAGGCAGATGGAAAAAGCTATAGGCTAGTTCAGGATTTGAGGGCCATAAATAAAATCACTGAGGATATACATCCAGTAGTGGCAAACCCTTATACTTTGCTGACTAAATTAAAGAATAGTCAAGTCTGGTTTACCGTACTGGATTTAAAAGACGCCTTCTTCTGCCTAGGCTTAGCCACAGAAAGCCAAAACCTATCTCCCTTTGAATGAGAAAACCCTGACTCAGGCAGAAAGACACAGCTTACGTGGACAGTGCTACCTCAAGGATTCAAGAATAGTCCCACTATTTTTGGAAACCAATTAGTAAGGGAACTCGAGACTTGGATACCTCCGGACACTGAAGGGGCTTTGTTACAGTATATAGATGATCTCTTAATAGCTACTGAGACCAAAGAGAGTTGTATTCAATGGACTATAAGTCTCCTTAATTTTCTGGGTTTAAAGGGATATCGAGTCTCTCAACAGAAAGCCCAGCTGGTTCAACAATGCATAACCTATTTGGGATTTGAAATTTCGGGAGGCCAACGAGAACTAGGAACTGAACATAAGGAAGTCATTTGCCGGACTCCAGAACCCCAAACGTTAAGGGAGCTACGAACCTTTTTAGGAACGACAGGTTGGTGTCGCCTTTGGATTTATAATTATGGACTAATGGTAAAGCCTCTATATGAATTGATAAAGATTAATCAGTCAAAGTTAGTCTGGACTGGAGAAGCATGAAAAGCCTTTAAACAACTTAAACAAGAATTGATGCAAGCTCCGGCTTTGGGATTACCGGATCTCTCGAAACCCTTTTGGTTGTTCTCTCATGAGAGACAAGGGATAGCTTTGGGAGTACTAGCACAACGATTGGGTCCCTATAAACGAGCAGTAGCTTACTTCTCTAAACAATTAGATGAAGTAAGTAAAGGATGGCCTGGATGCCTTCGAGCTGTTGCAGCTGTTGTTATCAATATACAAGAGGCTTTGAATCAAGTCCAGCCTAGTTTGACACCATGCCTGAGTTATTACTACTTCCCTGGCTGGCAACTCAATGGACTAACACACCCTACAGCAGAAAATGTTGCTGCCTCTCCTTCTCCTCCTGACAGCCAGTGATATCCCCAGTGTATCTTCCTCTTTTATCTCACATTGAATCTTGAGAGCTTTATTTCTTTATTTAAGTAAAATAAAGAAGTTGCACCTTGTTCTGGGAATAGAAATGTTGTTTTTGCATTTACATTGTTTAGAGGGAAGGAATGTGGTACTGAGATATGCTTACAGTGATAAGAAAGCTTATCAGGTGACCTTGTAAAATGCAGACAGACTCCTTAGGACAATTAGGTGAAAATCGCGGTGTTAAGTCAAGTCAGATAAGTGAAGAAACATTACCACTTCAGCCAAAATACAGGTCTGATGAAAATTCAGGCTTTAAATTTATATGCAAACTATAAGATTCCTTTTTCAGAGGAGGAATCAAGTTATGCTCCCTATAATCCTAATATTGCACTGGCGGCAGCAGCAGTCACTCCAGGAAGGGAGACAGGGACTGCAATTAACACTGTCCCTAGAGAGTGTACTCTAGGCTCTGGCAAGAATTAGGACAAGGTAGAGGAGATATTGAGAGTTTTGCCTTCCCTGATACTAACAGTACTAACACTAACTGTGTATCCTCTTAGGTGAACTCCCCCCCTCCATACCAGCAAAGAGGTTAGGAGTTTTAAGGAGATTAAGTCATTAACTGAGGACCCCATCAGGCTAGTTGAACTATTAGACCAGTTCCTAGGACCTAACTTATACTTTTTTGGGGGGGGGGAATTATATCTATAAGTATGTTGTTTACAGGGGAAGAAAGGGGAATGATCAGGAGGAGAGCTGCTATACAAAAATGGGAAATAGCTCATCCTCCAGGACGAGGGGTAATATCGGCAGGGCAGAAATACCCACTTGCCAATCCTGGCTGGAATAATAATAGTGTGCAACACAGAAATCATATGAGAGACTTGGGGTCAGAATGAGAAAGTACTCGGGGATGAATCCCGAGGATCCGGTATCCCAAGGGCTCTTGAAAGTTCACTGTGTGATTAAAGCCTGGCAAGATACACAGAAAAAGCTCCAGAAGGTGGGGGGATGTAGTGAACAGTCACTGGGGGACCCTCCTGCGGGAGGCCCAGAATGTGTATGTCAGGAGGGGAGATGAGAAGGAAAAGCAGAGAGTGAAACTAATGGTATTGACAGTGCAGCAGGTAGTGAGGCAGAGGGTTGGAGAAAGGAAGAAAATCTTCAGGGGGAGTCAGGGCCAGGATGGAAAGGAGAGGAAGAGAGATGAAGGAATGGCAGGCAAAGAAGGCTGCCTGTGTTGTGGCCTGAATCATAGCAAAGACAGGCTTTGATAAGATGTTTTGTGTGGCCAGGCTGGCCACTTCTTGTAGGAATATCCGGAGTGGAAGGAGGAGGAAAAAAAGGAAAATGGGATGAAATATGTTATACTGATATGTTGTTTCAGCATCCTGGAGGGAGAAAGATACAGAATTAAGCTGGCCAATGACTGAGCCTTTGGTGAAAGTACAGGCTGGAGAAAGATAAAAAGAAGTGTTAAAAAGGGTTCCTGAAGGTGTTAAAGTTGTGGTATGTAGTGTTTGACAGAGCTGTTTGAAGTTGAATGAGCAGGGAAAGAGGATGCAGGCAATATCTAAGTAACAGTCTAGAAGTTTTAGTATATTTGCTGTGGTGTTTGGTCAGTTTCCCAAGTATCGGGAAGGGGGGGACAGGGGGACAGCCTGCTCCACCAGGGGCCTCTCCAGAGGCCACAGGGGGGCTTCAGCTCCAGCACCTGGAGAGCCTCCTCCCCCTCCTTCTGCTCCAACTTTGGTGTCTGCAGGGAGGTTTCTCACTCCTCACTCTCCCAGCTGCTGTTGAGCAGCAGGTTTTTGTTTGTTTCTTTCTTTCTTTGTTTTCATGGATGTGCTCTCACAGAGGCAGGGTCTGTGTTGCTCATGGCTTGGCTCTGGGCACTGGTGGGCCCCTTTGGGGCCGGCTGAAATTATCCCTTATCTGCCACGGGGTGGCTTCTGGATTTTTTTCGCAGGGGTTGCCACTGCAGCCCCCCCTCCCCCCAACTTTGCCCCCGAACCCAATACACTGAGGCAGCTAGGTCATTACTGGCCTGTAAAGTATCAGGGATTAAATTAACTAATGAAACCCTAAAAAGTGATGGAGGTAGAAGGGGCTGGGATAACAGTGCCAATTTTGGCGGATTCTAAACTGAGATTAGGGGATAAAATGATCACTGGGCAATTATTGTATGTACCCAAGGCAGGGACTAACTTGTTGGGAAGGGATTTGATGATGAAATTGGGCATTCAACTAGTAAATTGTTAGACTGGAATAACAGTTAATGGAGTAATTATTAATGGAGTGCTCTCAGGCCCCGAGAGCAAACATATACTCACCTCTGACTGGAAAGACCCTGAAATGGGGGCGGAAGCAACAATACAGATGGACGGTTTTACCTCAGGGGTTTACAGGGCCACCAATTTATTTGGGCAAGTTCTAGAACAGATTTTGGAGCAATTCCAAGCTCCCGAGGAGGTGTTACTGTTACAAATACGTGGATGATCTTTTATTGTCAGGACAGGAGAAAACAGTTGTGAAGGAAGCTACTAACAAGCTATCCAACTTTCTGGGAAAGCAGGGCTTGGGAGTATTGGAAAATAAAGTACAATATGGAGAAAGAGAAGTCAGGTATTTAAGGCTTCTAATGTCTGAAGGAAAACAAAGAATAAATGCAGAGAGGATTCAGGGAATTGTTGAAAACTAAGAAAGAATTAAACAGTTTTAAAAGAAAGATTTTTTTTAAGGAATCAGGAGCCACAAAGTCTGAAGGAAAATGGATACTCCCTGATGGGAGAGAAATGCTGAATAAAGCACCAATGAGGCAAATATTAATTGTTTTACATCAAGAGTCATCGGGAGGTGCAAGCAATGTGTGATGTTGCGCTAAGAAAGTATGTCTGTGTAGGAATATACACTTCAGTGAAGCACATATGCAGAGGATGTACCATATGTCAAAAGGTAAATTAAAAGGTCATCCGTAACCCACCCAGAGGGGGATGGGAGCCAGGGATTCGACTTTTTCCAAAGTATACAGGTAGATTTCACTGAGTTATTTGTTTGTCCTAACTGACCACGTGACTGGCTTTACTGCAAGGGTTAAAGCAGGCCTTAGAGAGTGAGTGGGATTTTCACAGCCCCTGGCACCCGTCCTCTTCTGGGAAGGTGGAGCGAATGAACCAGACATTAAAGAAGCAATTAACTAAATTAGTGTTAGAAACCCAACTTCCTTGGGTAAAATGCTTACTCCTATAGGTTCAAACAGCACCAAGAAAGGATATAGGAATATTACCATATGAGATGCTGTTCGGATTGCCCTATCTGGGCAGAAGGGATGAGATACCACAATTCAAAACAAGAGAGTTTTCTTACGAACTGTATGCTGGGGTTGTCCTCTTCTTTGTCATCTCTCAGGACCTGTGGGTTGTTGGCTCAAACCCCACCTTTGGAATTCCCCATTCACCACCATCACCCAGGAAACCGGGTCCTGATTCGGACCTGGAAAGAGTTAACTCCGGCCTGAATGGGAAGGACAATTACTGACCACTGAAACAGCCGTAAGAACTGCGGAAAAAGGTTGGACTCACTATACTCGAGTGAAGGCATCCGTCGACCCTAGTACCTGGGAAGCTGTTCCTACAGAAGACTTGTTGGAAGTTGAAATCAAAGAGAAAAATCTCATAGTGGACTCTGAGTGGGATAAAAGCTTACAACTGTAAACTAACCTTATATTTTCACAGGTAACTAATGTGTGTGGCTTGTGATTGAGAGAAAGGACAGACCTATAGCGAATTGCAGTGCTCCCAAGGGGGGGGTTGTTATAGTAGTAGTGCACATCTTATTCTTTGTATTGATAATAATTTGGAAACCTAAGATTTAAAGATAATGACAGGGAAAAATTGATTACTAATTTTGTTTTTAGTGATTCTAGGCCTCAGAGAAGGCCTCGGTCAATTGGCAACTTGGAAAAGGCATGACCAGATAATAGCAAAAACGGGATACCCCATCAAAATATGGGTGACTGTGATAGGGGGTTATGTACCACAAGCTGTCATGTTTGATGATTGTGAGGTGTTAGCTTGGGGAGATTTAAATTCCCCATGGCAACTGAGCAGAGAGAACAAATAGCTAGGAGAGACCGAACAGCTAGATTGAGAATGGCTCTATGGAAACAATCCTTCATTGCCATCAGAGAAAGGGAGAAAACTCAAGGAGAAAACAGGAGAGAAAACAGGAGGCCCTCTGAAATGTGGCAGTTCAAACATCTGAGATTGAAACAGGGTATGGGGATGTGAATGCCTGGATAGACTGGGTCAAATACTCTTTCCAGAGTCTCAACCATAGCAATTGCTGTGCTTGTGCCTCGGGAAGACCGATTGCTCAGATAGTGCCCTTCCCATAGGGGTGGACCAAGGATTCCCAGGGGATGTGATGTATGATTGCATTGTACCAAGAAAAGACTGCCTGGGGAAATGAGGCCTGTAAGTCTCTCTCTTTGCTGTTCCTTGCATGATAGCAATATTGCGGTTCCCCCTGCATTCTCTACAGTTATAGGTAACCATACATCTTGCCTCTCACGGCAGGGTGTGAGTGCTACCCAGAATCTGGGAAAATTTGCCTTGTGCTACCAAGGACTTGATGGGAAACTGCTCAAGACTTGAGATCCCCAGGGCAGATCTCTGCTGGTACTGTGGAGGGAAGATCTTACGGTCCACCCTACCATCTAATTGGGGAGGCACTTGTGCACTTGTTCAATTAGCTATACACTTCAACCTGGCATTTAAAAAAGAAACATCACTAATACCTAGAAGAAGGAAAAGAAGCTTAGGAGTATCATTCAGTGACAGAGTATACATAGATTCTATTGGGGTACCTAGAGGATTTCCCGATGAACAGAAAGCCAGGAATCAAATTACTGCAGGGTTTGAGTCACTGTTCTGGTGGGTAACAATCAATAAGAATGTGGATTGGATTAATTGTATGTATTATAATCAGCAGATATGATTAGATATGATGCTTGTGGCGGAAGGAGGTGTGTGTGTGATACTGGGGACCATTGTTGCACTTTTATACCCAACAATACTGCCCCAGATGGCTCAGTAACTAGAGCATTGCAAGGGCTTACCACCCTTGCCAGTGAATTGGCAGAAAAAGTAGGCATATTTACATCCTTGATTGTAGTTGTAGGAGTTTTGACAGCCATTGGTTGCTGCATTATCCACTGTGTAAAAGGACTAGTACAGTGGTTAACTGAAATCGAACTATTGAAACAAATGACCATGGAGCCACCACCTTACTCAGATAAGGTGATAATGAGGGGATGGAAAGCAAAGAAAGTGAAGAAGAAGAAGATATCTACCAAATTATACCTTAGAGAAAACTTTTGCAAAAATCAACAGTTTATAAAGAAGAAAAGGGGGGAATTGTGGGAATAGAAATGTTGTTTTTGTA
The DNA here is from genome assembly GCF_009819795.1 of Aythya fuligula. NCBI lineage: Eukaryota > Metazoa > Chordata > Aves > Anseriformes > Anatidae > Aythya > Aythya fuligula. The sequence continues at coordinate 1,067,010 of NC_045594.1, read as the reverse complement.
GAGTTACACTGTTTGGGGGAAAGTAATGTGGTACTGAGATATGCTTACAGTGATAAGAAAGCTTAGCAGGCGACCTTGTAAAATGCAGACAAACAGGCTCCTTAGGACAATTAGGTGAAAATCACAGTGTTAAATCAAGTCAGATAAGTGAAGAAACATTACCACTTCAAGCAGTAAAAAGGTCAAAAGAAATCTGAAATTTAACAGGCCAGCAACTGAAGGCCATGCATTGATTGTGAAGCATTGGATAGATTGTGAACCTGGATTACGCACTCAGTGGGGAAACAGGGGAGGGTCCTGTCATCAAAAAGTATATAAACTGTGTTTTGGAACTAGTAGATGCGCACTCTCCTGCTTGTGGGGCGCCCACCACTGCAATCGCAAATAAATTGCTACTTCACTGAGATCCTCACCTGAGCCTAAGTTATTGGCTACGGAGTGTTTCTCACATTGTGCAATTGTATTTTTAAACAGGCTATTGTTTGCTTTAGTTTCAAAGCATGTTCTATTTGCTGCTGAAATGTACCTTAATGCTCTGACAGTACATGGGGCTTTCTTTGTATATTCATTGCAAGAGGGGATTAAAATTAGCTTCTCGTTTAGGAGAGGCTATTTCTCTTCTTAATAACTTCTCACCACAGGATCATAACCAGAGTTCAGGTCCAAAAGCTAAGCCTTCTGCAGGAATGCAGCATTTGTGCTGTATTAAATCATCCCTTCCTCCAGGATAGGAAGGATAGGAGCCCATCTATGATGGGCTGTCATATAAACTGATATTTAATTTTCTGATTCAAAGCAATCAGTTAGCAATTGGCCAAAAAAGCTGAGCTAACTTCCCCAAACTCATCCTATAATGCCAGGCAAGTCTGGTAAGGAAAAGCAAAGTGAGAGACCAGCAAGGTAGGAAAAGGCCTAGTTAAAAACATTCTCAGGAATGTGAGAAAATGCTGGAAACTACTTTTGTGACATGACTGAATAATAGGGGTTTACCAGACTGCTGGCTGGGGAACCTGAATAATGAATTCGTTTTGCTTCTGCTTCCCCTGGGGTGTGTGAAATGTGCCGATATATTTTTCTCTTGCAGATTTTATTCCCCTTGGAGACAAAAGCACCTGTTGCTTGTTGTGGGAAAGCTATGTGCCTACCCAGGTGTGCAAGTGTGATATGGGCCAACTCTGTCCTTACTGCAGGGGTAAGAGCAAGGAGATGTGTCCAAGGCCGCCTTTTCTGACAGCAGCAGAGATGCCTAGATACTGTGGTAATGCGTGTGGCTGAGGAACCTGCAGAGAAGAGTTTATACTCATACAAACCATGCCCAGCGCTGCTCCTGATGACAGCAGAGGTAAATAAAAGCTCATTGAAGTTGGCAGGGGAAGGACCAGACCTATAACTCTCTTTGGCATTGTGGGAATAAAAATGTTATTTTTGCAGTTACATTGTTTAAAGATAAGGAACCTGGTATTGAGATATGCTTGCAGTGATAAGAAAGCTTAACAGACAACCTTGTAAAATGCAGACAACCAGACTCCTTAGAACAATTAGGAGAAAATCACAGTGTCAAGTCAAGTCAGATAAGTGAAGAAACATTACCACTTCAAGCAGTAAAAATGTCAAAAGAAATCTGAAATTTAACAGGCCGGCAACTGAAGGCCATGCATTGTCTGTGAAGCATCAGATAGGTTGTGAACCTGGATTACCCATTCAGTGGGGAAACAGGGGAGGGTCCCGGTCATCGAGAAATGAAGTATATAAACCGTACTGTGTGACTAGTTGGCGCGCTCCTACTTGTGGGAGGCCCACCATTGCAATCGCTACTTCACTGTAGCCTAAGTTATTGGCTATGGAGTGTTTCTCACAACATGAGCAACGAAGAGACTGATACAGTGTCAAAGTCAAAATCTTAAATCACAGTAATTTCTCATGACTGGAACTTGCAAATGTTGTGGCTATCCTTGTCTCCAGAAAATAAATAAATAAATAAATAAATAAAAGGCTGGTATTTTGCAGGCCATGTGAATGGTGCTATTCAAACATAGAGGAATAAAGTGGGGTTTTATGGAGGCAAAGATTTACAACCCTAAATACAAAACAGCTTCCACCCATCTACACCAGGAGCTCTAGTGGCTGACCACAAATATGCAGTGCTGTTACAATATGCAAGTTATACAAGTTGCCAGTACTTCAAGATGCTGTATAATTCACAAAAAGCACCTGACTCAGAAACAAGGTTACAGATTTCATTTTCTGTCAAGACACTTCAGGCTTGCCTGAGCCTTTTAAATGTACTGCTGCTCTCTGATTCCTATTGATTACTCACTACAAGCACTAAATGCTGTTTTCCAATTCAGATTACTCGTTCAGTTGATGAATATGGGCTTTAGCAAAGTCTTCTTCCTTCAGTAGGTCTCCCCATGACTATTTTTCTGCTCTTACTGAGTGATAATTCAATGTGTGAGGTTGGATGATAAGACTTCTCCTATTTAACCCCTTCTTTCACTTACTTAGTGGCTTGGAGCAAATATTCCTAAAGCAATAGCACTGCAGGAATACAGTGTCATTGTCACATCCATGCCTGTGTCCCCAGACAAATTTCTTAATCATGAATCAACAGTTCAGCTCCCTCTTGGATGCTATGAATCCTGAGTCCCTGGTGGCCAAAAAGCAAAAAATGGGAGGGAGAACAGGAGCTCTATCCAGCTCTGGGGTGACAGGACAAGCTCCTGGAAGATGGTAGAGATGTGTATAAGTCATTTCAGGCTTGGAGGCAAGGAAAAACAGTAACCAAGTCTTAAAAGTATTATGAACTGCTGCTATGTCCACCATCAACCAAAGGAGCTGTTTGGGTACCAGTCTCCTGAAGTAATTCTGAGCAGCCTTGCACACCAACCATGAGGTCCATGAGAATGGTGGGCTTTCAGTGCCCATTTTCTGCTTGGTGTTTCCTTCTGGCCTAGCAGGTAAAGTTGGTGAACTCCATTTATAGGTAGCGAGCTCTTTTCCAGCTCATTTAATTTTAGCTTCCAGATATTTGTTTTAAGGCCAGAGCTCCAAATGGTAAGTGTTATAAATGAAGACTCAACTTAATCTGAATTTTGTAATATTTATAAAACAAATATATCTAAAAGGCAAGTAAACAGCGCTGGGTGCGCGGGGAGTCTACGCTCCACCAACATGCACACACAAACATTAAACTTTCTAAATATATAAAACATTGCTTTTACATACTAAACCCAAGTACACCTATACATAAGTACAATCAGAAAAGGTAATAAACAATCCTTTAAGTTCCATGACTTAACAGTCTCCATTTTCCATTCCTTTTCTTGACTACACACAAGTCTCCATTTTCCATTCCTTTTGAACAATATGTCTCGCTTTAAGTTGTCAAGCAACTCGGTCTTCAGGCCTTATGTATCCCGTTCTTCCCGGATCGAAGAAAAGCATATCCATCTCCTTTTCAAGGCCAATAGGGTCTGGGTCAAAAGGCACGTCCAGGTCACCAGGGGGTTGTAACAGCAAAAGCCTTCGATGGCTGTAGCAGCAGAGGGGCCCATGGCGTAGCAGTCGGATCAGTAAAGGAGCCCACAGCTCCCTCACTGTCTGGCAAGCCACACGTTTGTGATTGTGGCTCCACATGGCTCTTTAAGGCCTCAGAGATTGCTCGCCAGGTGCCGAGCAAACCCACTGCAACCTTGTCATTTTTAGTTGCAGAGTCCCACACCTTGACCTCAATTTGGTCCCATATTTCAGGATCATAAACTATCTGATTGTTAATAAAGGGAATAAGCTGTAAGGTTACCAGGACAGTCTTTGTTTCTAAGGACATATGATTCCCCATAATGCGCAACTGCTTACCAGCGAGGGGCGGTTTTGTGCACAGGTCCGCTTCTCTCAGCTTGAGCTTCTTTCCAGCCCTGGTGTGCCTATTTCCAGCGACTTTCTGTACAAGCTTCTTTGAGCGGTTTGCTGAGTTTGGCCGAACTTATCTTCATACCAGCAAGGCTAGTAGAAATGGAGGTGAGACAGCTTCAACCAAATCTGAGTTCCTGCTGGCTTTTCACTAATTTTCCAGACAGATGCTTCCTGTGCACGACAGAACATAGGAGGCTGGGAGGGTATGAAGCAGCCGGTATGTGCCTTTAACATTAAAAAGCATGCTCAATTAGGAGTCTGAAGGTCCTGTCTGATCATTAGTACGGCTGTTGTGTTGGGTAATCTACCTAGCTTCACGCTCGAGTGGAGCAAACTTTTGTTTCAGTGGAGAGCTTGGAGAGCACAGGCATCTATGCGTTCAGCCTGATGCACTGGGGATTGTGGCTGCACCACTTCCTTGTAAGCCAATCCTGGACATTGTGTTGGAAGAGGAAAGTGTGGAGTGACACACACGTCTGTGCGTGTGTGTGTATGTGGGGAGGGGTCCAGGATCCTTTCAATACCCATATACACCTCTGAATAGCAGGAGGTGCAATGTAGAATTGTTACCTGTTCAACTGGCTGGATGTGTCTGGTTCCTTTGTGACAAGGGAAAATAGTGTTATAAATGAAGTCTCAACTCAATCTGAATTTAGTAATATTTATAAAAGAAATATTCATAAAAAGTATAAAAGACAAGTAAACAGTGCTGGGTGCGCGGGGAGTCTACGCTCCACCAACACGCACACATGGACATCAAACATTCTAAACATATAGAACATCGCTTTTACATATTAAACCCGAGTACGTCTATACATATGTGCAATCAGAAAAGGTAACAAACAATCCTTTAAGTTTCTCCATTTTCCATTCCTTTTCTTGACTACACACAAGTCTCCATTTTCCATTCCTTTTGAACAATATGTCATGCTTTAAGTTGTCAAGCAACTCGGTCTTCAGGCCTTATGTATCCCGTTCTTCCCGGATCGAAGAAAAGCATATCCATCTCCTTTTCAAGGCCAATAGGGTCTGGGTCAAAAGGCACATCCAGGTCAACAGGGGGCGTAACAGCAAAAGCTTTCGATGGCTGTAGCAGCAGAGGGGCCCATGGCCACAGCTCTCTCACTGTCTGGCAAGCCACACGTTTGTGATTGTGGCCCCACATGGCTCTTTAAGGCCTCAGAGATTGCTCACCAGGTGCCGAGCAATCCCACTGCAACCTTGTCTGATTGTTAAAAAGGACAACAAGCTGTAAGCTTGTAAGCATGTGAAGCAGAATGAACTTACATGAATGTGTCTATGTAAAACATCAGAGCTGAATAAAGCATTACAATCATACCTCTGGATCCAGTATTTAAGAAAATCATAACCAGTTTTAATTACAATTTCCCATTTTTTGTTTTTAAATGGAATTCTGAGCAGCTTTTTGGTACACATTGCTATGTGTGGCATTATTTTTGTCTACACTCTATCCTAACCAGAAACATTAAAAAATAGCATATATTTTGGTCTCCTGCAGAGGGGCAGTTGTGTGCACGGGTCTGCTTCTCTCAGCTCGAGCTTCTTTCCAGCTCCGGTGCGCCTATTTCCAGTGACTTTCTGTACGAGCTTTTTGAGCAGTTTGCTGAGTCTGGCCTAACCTATCTTCATGAGGTGATCAATATGCCTGTTCCTGTCCTGGTCTCCGTTCTGCCATCCTGTTCCTCTTCACTCCTTCTTTCTACTTCTTTATTGATGACATAACTTCATCGTGTTGCCCTTTTTTTTTTTTTTTCGAAGACAGGATCCCCTCTTATACCCTTCTCTCCACAGCAGTCCTTTTCAAAACAACTTTTCATTGGTCAAACAACTTTGTATATAACAGCAACGGCAAACCCCCAGAAACTTCCATGCCTTAAGGGCTGGAGAACAAGCAACCCTGAGACTGCATGGAGTCTTCCTGAATCACCCTTCTTTGTTCCCTCTAAACTCTTTTACATTCCTGATGGCCTCATCATTAAGAGTCTAATGTTATATCAACCACGGGGCTTGCCGACTCCCATGGCCACATTCCCACATCTCCCCCTTCTTTATTAATATCAACCATTTTCTCGACACGAATTACCACTCCATATATAACAAGACCAAGTCCTGAACACAGCTCAGAGCATCATTCAGCTCTGGGACATCGGCATACATCTATTTAACACTGAAACTGTCCCGAACTTACACCTCTGACAGAGAGCATTTGGCAGCTGGGAGCGTGCCTCCCCTTGGAGAGATTTCAGGGCGCTCTTTGGTAGGGTCTTTGCCTGCATGCTGAGGAGTGCTGTATAGAAAGGGAGGTAGATTGTGTGCTGTGGCTATGCCGATGCCGACAAGGGCTGTGCTCCCTGGGGAGATTTGGAGCACATGTGTGTGAGTGGTAGTTTTACTCATGTGGGCAGCCAAGTTCCACCACGGCCAGTCTCTCACTCCCCCTCCTCCAAGGGAAAAGGGGAGAAAATACGATACAAAGAAAAGACTCTTCACATAAATAGGGGTCAGATAGCTAAGTCATCCAGCTCCCAACTTGGGAGAGTTGTGCATGACAATATATTTACCCAAAGCACCTAATTTTTGCTGACCCAGCCAAATTTGTGGAGATTAGCAAGGTACGTCTAATTGTGAGAACTCTCAATAAGAGTGGGCATACAAATCTGTCCTCCAAGGTCCCTCCAGGACCAGGTTTTAAGCACCCATGTAGCTGCATTTTCTTCTGTTTTGCTGCTCTGGGTGCTGCTCTGTCTCTTTGGCATGATTGAGACCTGGCACAAACCCTGCGAGGCAGTGGTTTTAAGCTCCCCTGAAGGCCTGACCAGAGACAGAAGTGGTATGCAGTACAGTACAGACACGATGTTTGTGTCTCTTTTCCGAGGATGCAGCATTTAACTTTTAACATAGAAGCTCCTACAACAAGCAGTCAGTGCACTGCCTGCACAGCAATGCAGGGTTAATGTGAGAAACAAAGTTGTGTTTTTGCAATAGAAGGTGTTTTTGCTTTGGAAAATTCCACTAACCTTGCATATTCAAAAGTGATTGTGTGGCATAGCAGTGTGGAGTATGTTAAGCAGAAAAGGGGAAAGTCCCACTGTCCCAAAATAAGGAGGTTAGCTAAGAAAAAAAGGATGAGCAGTGCAAAATCAGTAAAAACAAAAATCACAGGCCCTCTAGTCACGAGAGGAGAAGGAAAAAAAAGGAAAAGGAGAAATTAATGGTTGGTCAAATCAAATTGTACATATATGGTATAGAAGTGTGTCGAGTAGCTTGTGAACCTGTAGTACTCAGCCAATGAGGAAACAGGGGAGGTGATCAGGCGTCAGGTAATGGGGAATAAAAGGTTATGATAAACTTTTACTGTGTGTTCCTGCTTTCAGGACACCTGCCATTGCAATCGCAAATAAAATAGCTTCACAGAAGGTCCTTTCTGAAGAAAATTATTGAGATTTTTCTCACACTGACTCCTGGGGAATGCTCTCCTGAAGTGCTGGCTCCACAAGTTAGAGAGGTGTGGTGCAATTGCCTAAAGTAACTAGGAAAATAAAACTAACATTCACATTTTAAATAAAATGTACAACATTGAAGAGGCTTTCAGGGTAGGGCATAGCTGCATTACCTGAGCGTTCCCTAGGCTTCCAACCTTAGATGCTATCGTGCTGGGGAAACTTGGTGTGCTAGCTCTAAGGAACAGTACGGAGCATAGAGTGGAGAGGAGACACCATGGCTAGGATCTGTAACCAGGTGGGGACTCTATTGTTCTTGTGCACACCGAGACCGATAAGCTGCACTTTTTGCCACCCTGAGCCAAGGACCTGTCATGTTTTGACAAATGCTGTACCCTAGTGTATTTTGCTCATTATAATATCATTATAATACCAAAACACACCTCCATCCCAAAAGCTACCTGCCTCCAAGGTGCGACCACCCCTCACTGAGCATGCGCTCTGAATTTTGCAGAGCCTATACCTTTAAATGGAGACCAGAAAACTTTTCACCAATCATAACTAAGATATGCTTGACTAGAGTCACTCAAGCTCCACCTAAAAGATAGAAAATAATATAAATTGGCCCAAGAGAGAGGGGATGTGAGGGAAGATACCACCGTCAGGGGAGATACCGTCCCAAGGGAATACAACATCCTTAGGACCTCCTGACTCCTGGGATCAGTCGACGGGCTGAGCTTCTCTTCCCCCCCCCATTGGGACACCTTTGGGTGAGATTTGAACACTTGGGTATACTGTATGTCACCATGGAAACTTAGAAATCTCTATAGAGTCTTTGTGCCTTTTAACACATTAATTTCCAGGCTGCGCACCTGTGTATTTCATGCATACTAGCTTGCTTTTGCAGACAGTCACTATCGCTGGCAATCCAAAGAACCTGTGCACTTGTTGCTGTAATAAATTGTGCATTGTTCCTAGCCGTGATAGTTCTCATTGAACGTGACTAGAGTAAGGGTGGTTATACGTTATTGGTGAATCCATGACCGTGGTAGTTCAGTACCCTGAATACGACCGGACCCATAACGGTTAATCGGCTATACCCCTTAATGCGACAAGAGGTTTCTGTTTGGCCAGGCTGATGTTCCTATTTGCATTTCCCTTCAGAAAACACACACTAAACTAAGTGCCATGCTTTTCCTTATGTTACAAATGAGGTCTCAACTCAATCTGAATTTTGTAATATTTATAAAACAAATATTTATTAAAGGTATAAAAGGCAAGTAAACAGCGCTGGGTGTGCGGGGAGTCTACACTCCACCAACATGCACATACAAACATCAAACATTCTAAATATACAGAACATTGCTTTGCATACTAAACCCGAGTATGCCTATACATATGTACAAGCAGGAAAGGTAACAAACAATCCTTTAAGTTCCATGACTTAACAGTCTCCATTTTCCATTCCTTTTGAACAATATGTCTCGCTTAGTTGTCAAGCAACTTGGTCTTCAGGCCTTATGTATCCCGTTCTTCCCGGATCGAAGAAAAGCATATCCATCTCCTTTTCAAGGCCAATAGGATCTGGGTCAAAAGGCACATCCAGGTCAGCAGGGGGCATAACAGCAAAAGCCTTCGATGGCTGTAGCAGCAGAGGGGCCCATGGCGTAGCAGTCGGATCAGTAAAGGAGCCCACAGCTCCCTCACTGTCTGGCAAGCCACACATTTGTGATTGTGCCCCCTGATTAAGGAGGTATTGAGGAGGCATTGGGGAGGCAAGGACAATCCCCAGACAAGGACTGTATATCTCGAAATAAGACACTGGAACTCATGATAAGGAAGCGGCAGACGGACAGAGAAACAAATGTAAGGACTATAAATCTCAAAACTGGACATTGGAATTCATTATAAAGATACAGCAAATGGAAGAATTAGCAACAACCAGCTCTTGCAATTAAGAAACATGCCAATTCAGCAGATTCCTGACCAAAGGTGAAAAGTACACTGTGAGGAAGACTCGGGGTCTTCCTCCCAAAGACCCCTGCCCACAATTCTTGGGAGGCTCTACGCAGGCGCAAGGTGCCAAAAGGCTAATTAGCATGAGAAGCGAGGGAAGGCGGGGATAGGTAATGAATATGTATAGGTGCTTGTAGAATATTGATAGATTGATTGTATAAATTCAAGACTGCTTTCTGCTTTGGATATGCCCGATAGGTGGAGAGATCCCCCGTGCATCCAGCGCTGCAATAAAGAATATACCACTTAAAGGAATTTCGGCTTCGATCTTTGAATCACCCCACATGGCTCTTTAAGGCCTCAGAGACTGCTTGCCAGGTGCCGAGCAAACCCACTGCAACCTCGTCGTTTTTAGTTGCAGAGTCCCACACCTTGACCGCAGTTTGGTCCCATATTTCAGGATCATAAACTGTCTGATTGTTAAAAAGGAGAATAAGCTGTAAGGTTACCAGGACAGTCTTTGTTCCTAAGGACGTATGATTCCCCATAATGCACAACTGCTTACCAGCGAGGGGCAGTTGTGTGCACAGGTCCGCTTCTCTCCAGCTCCAGCGTGCCTATTTCCAGCGACTTTCAGTATGAGCTTCTTTGAGCAGTTTGCTGAGTCTGGCCGAACCTATCTTCATGAGGTAATGAAAGTGCCTGTTCCCATCCTGGTCTCCATTCTGCCAGCCTGTTCTTCTTCACTTCTTTTTTCCTGCTTCTTTATTGATGATGTAACTTCATCGTGTTGCCTTCCTTTTTTCTTTTTTTTTTTTTATCTTGAGGGCAGGCTCCCCTCTTATACCCTTCTCTCCACAGCAGTCCTTTTCAAAACAACTTTTCATTGGTCAAACAACTTTGAATGTAACAACAACAGCAAACACCCAGAAACTTCCATGCCTTAATCCTGCTGGAGAACAAGAGACCAGCTGGAGAACAAGAAACCCTGAGACTGCATGGAGTCTCCTGAATCACCCTTCTTTGCTCCCTCTAAACTCTTTTATATTCCTGATGGCCTCATCATTAAGAGTCTAATGTTATCTCAACCACAGGGCTTTCCAACCCCCATGGCCACATTCCCACATCTCCCCCTTCTTTATTAATATCAACCATTTTCTCGACATGAATTACCACTCCATATATAACACTGAGCACACAGGAGGACAGGTAAATGGCTGCTCCAGTCCCGACCAAAGCTAGAATCCACTCACACCACAAGCGTTTCCAAAATTGGCTTTATGTTCCAATAGCATGCCCCTGTACACTAGACGCATTGTCCCAGCCCCAAAGCTCATTTATCTGACCTTCACGTGATTATAGGAAAGAATGACTTCTCTGTTTATATCCATTATTGGGCTCTGACATGAAGGAGAGCTGGGTATCCAGTGCAACTAGCTATCTAGCAAATGAAACCTTATAGCTGTAAATATTAGGGAAATAATTTACTGTTTTGAATTGATTAAGGAGGTATTGGGGAGGCATTGGGGAGGCATTGGGGAGGCAAGGACAATCCCCAGACATGGACTGTATATCTCGAAACAAGACACTGAAACTCATGATAAGGAAGCGGCAGACGGACAGAGAAACAAACGTAAGGACTATAAATCTCAAAACTGGACATTGGAATTCATTATAAAGATACAACAAACGGAAGAATTGGCAACAACCAGCTCTCGCAATTAAGAAACATGCCAATTCAGCAGATTCCTGACCAAAGGTGAAAAGTACACTGTGAGGAAGACTCGGGGTCTTCCTCCCAGAGACCCCTGCCCACGTCCCAAAGACCCCTGCCCACAATTCTTGGAAGGCTCTACGCAGGCGCAAGGTGCCAAAAGGCTAATTAGCATGAGAAGCGAGGGAAGGCGGGGATAGGTAATGCATATGTATAGGTGCTTGTAGAATATTGATAGATTGATTGTATAAATTCAAGACTGCTTTCTGCTTTGGGTATGCACGATAGGTGGAGAGATCCCCTGTGCATCCAGTGCTGCAATAAAGAATATACCACTTAAAGGAATTTCGGCTTCGATCTTTGAATCAATCTGGCACCCCAGATGGGACGACCTCTCTGCCGGACCGCAGGACCCGCTGGGGACAGGACTCCCTAGGGTACCCCCGGGATTTCCCGGAGGGACTCCTCGACTCACCGGATCACTGCGGAGGCAGACAAGGACCCCATCATTGTAAGTGAGTATATTCTTTATTCTGGTTTGGTTTTCTGGTAGACCGGTCATCTGGGACTGTCCAGTAAGTCGGAAGGTGACTTCTGCAGGACAGTATTTGGTATATACTTTGTGGTTAGTACCACAAGTATATCTGGGGACCTTGGGGTCCATCTGTATCTGGAACTGTCTGTAAGTCAGAAGGTGATCTTCTGCGAGGCAGTGTTTGGTATATACTTTGTGGTAAGCACCATAAGTATATTTGGGGACCTTAAGGAAAGAGCTCGCTTTAAGGTCCATCTGGAATTGTGTTGTCTATTTCGGTTTTCTGACTCATGGAGCATGGTATTTAACTCTGGTTATTGTTACTGCGATTTTGGCTATTTTCCTGGTGGTAATAGTAGGTTCATGGCATTGTTGTAAGAAAGATATCGTTACGGTGTTACACAGTTCGGTTTTCTGACTTATCGCATGTGGAATTTGACTCTGACTATTGTTATTGTGATTTTGGCAATATTGCTGGTAATAGTAGTTTTGTGACATCTCTACTGAAAGATATTGCGTGCCCGTATTTTTGTGAGTGATACATTTTGTGATACGCTTTTGTAAGTAACATGTGTATTCTGAAAGTGTAAACTGGAAAATGGGGGGGCAAACAAGCAGTGAAATTTTAAAGAAAAGTGTGTTAGGATGTGTTTTAAGTCACTGGAAGGATATTGGAGGATCTGCCGGTGGAAGTGTGAACAGGAAAACATTGATAAAATATCGTAATCAGTGGTGGCCGCTTTATAAGCTGGAATGTGGAGAAAAGTGGCCCCTAAATGGAACTTTAAACTATAATATTTTGCTACAGTTAATGTTGTTTTTTTGAGAAGCAGAACAGGATGAAATGTTGTATACTGATGTTTCAGCATCTTGGTGGGAAAAGGTACGGAATTAAGTTGGCCCCTGACTGAGCCTTTGATGATGGCATTAGAGAAGTACAGGCTGGAGAAAGATAAAGGAAGTGTTAAAAGGGTTGTTGAAAGTGTTAAAGGTGTTTGAAGTTGAATGAGCAGGGAAAGAGGATGTAGGAATGTTAATAGTTCTGCCTCTGCCCGAGGCAGAGATCTTAAAATCCCGGGTGTTAGCCCTTTAGGGCAAAGGGACCACAATGGGTCTGAGAGAGTTGTCACAGAAACAGAAAAGCAGTTAACTCTTAAAACAACCTGAGTTCATGTGCGAGCTCAGATTGCCGATGGGACCGCTCAGGGAACTGTGGACAATTGCATTCCCCTGACCGACCCCCACTAAGACCCGAATCATCCTGAAAATTATGAACGGTTAAGTAAATACTAAAACCTGGATGAATTGGGAATTGAGAATATGCTTCCAACAAGGTCTAAAAGAAACCCCTATGGAATTTTTGGACCAACTCTGAAATGTAATGAAAATAAATAAATAAATAAATAAATAAATAAAACAAAACGGTTTGGACCTGGCTTCGGAGGACAAATTGACTAGCCTTTTCCTAGGGTAATCGACCCCTGATTTCAACAGGAATAATGAGGACTTGGGGAATCTACCCTAGCGGATCCTCCACTGGTTATAATGAAGCTAGGGGAGGAATGGAACTGAAATTTCATATTGATATGGGGCAACATATTCAGTTCTAAATCAAGCATTAATGCCTTCACAGAATTATTATGTTAGGGTAAAAGATGTGTCGTGGTTTAACCCGGCCGGCAGCTAAACACCACACAGCCGTTCGCTCACCCTCCCCCTCCCTCTCTGGGACGGGGGAGAGAAATGGAAAGTGAAGCCCGTGAGTTGAGATAAAGACAGTTTAATAAGACAAAATAATAATAATAATAATAATAATAATAATAATAATAATAATAATAATAATAATAATAATACAATGATGATAATAGTACCACTACTAATAATGTGTACAAACAAGTGATGCACAATGCAATTGCTCACCACCCGCTGACCGATGCCCAGCCTAACCCCGAGCAGTCCGGCCCCCTCCCCCCGGCTAGCCACCCCTATGTATTGTTTAGCCTGACGTCAGATGGTATGGAATACCCCTCTGGCTGGTTTGGGTCACCTGTCCTGGGTCTGTCCCCTCCCAGCTCTTACTGCACCCCCAGCCTGCCTGTTGGCAGGACAGGGCAAAAGGATGAGATGTCCTTGGCTTGGTATAAGCACTGCTCTTTAACAATTAAAACATCGGGGTGTTATCAGCACTCTTCTCATCCTAAGCCAAAACACAGCATTGTACCAGCTACTAGGAAGAAAATTAACTCTGTTCTAACTGAAACCAGGACAAGGTGTAACTGAAAAGGCTTATTTTTGTGATCCTTTGAAGTACAAGTTAGGGAAACAATGGGGCATACACAGATTTTTATATATGCCTAACTCCTCATGGGCACTCTTAGGTAGAGATTTATTAGAGCAAGTAGGAGCAGAAATTGTCTTTGAAAAAGGGAAAATGGAATTAAGAATAGGAGAAGAACAACTAACAAATGTGTTAAGCTTGGCACTAATACAAACTGACCCTAAAAGTGAAATACCTTTAGAGATCACAGATCAAGTATGTCCAGGAGTTTGGGCTACTGAAACCCCTGAAAGAGCTAAAAATGTGACCTTAATAATTATTAAATTAAAGCCAGGACAGAAACCCGTTAAGGTTAAGTAATATCCTTTGAGGATAGAAGATAGGAAAGGAATTAAAGAGATAATTAATAAATTTTTACAGTATGGATTATTGATTGAATGCGAATCAGAATACAATACACCCATATTGCCAATTAAAAAGGCAGATGAAAAAGCTATAGGCTAGTTCAGGATTTGAGGGCCATAAATAAAATCACTGAGGATATACATCCAGTAGTGGCAAACCCTTATACTTTGCTGACTAAATTAAAGAATAGTCAAGTCTGGTTTACCGTACTGGATTTAAAAGACGCCTTCTTCTGCCTAGGCTTAGCCACAGAAAGCCAAAACCTATTCGCCTTTGAATGGGAAAATCCCGATTCAGGCAGAAAGACGCAGCTTACGTGGACATTACTACCTCAAGGATTCAAGAATAGCCCCACTATTTTTGGAAACCAATTAGCAAGGAAACTCGAAACATGGATGCCTCCGGACACTGAAGGTGCTTTGTTACAATATGTAGATGATCTCTTAATAGCTACCGAGACTAAAGGGAGTTGTATTCAATGGACTATAAGTCGTCTTAATTTTCTGGGTTTAAATGGATATCAAGTCTCTTGACAGAAAGTCCAGCTGGCTCAACAAAGTGTGACCTATCTGGGATTTGAAATTTCGGAAGGACAACGAGAACTAGGAACTGAACATAAGGAAGTCATTTGCCAGACTCCAGAACCTCAAATGGTAAAGGAGCTACAAACCTTTTTAGGAATGACAGGTTGGTGTCGCCTTTGGATTTATAATTATGGACTATTGGTAAAGCCTCTATGTGAATTGATAAAGATTAACCAGTCAAAGTTAGTCTGGACTGGAGAAGCACAAAAAGTCTTTAAACAACTTAAACAAGAATTGATGATTATGAAATATCAAGCAATATTGGTAGAACAGGACAACGTGGAAATTGTGATAACTAATATTGTGAATCTAGCCTCTTTTCTTAGTGATGCTCCGGCACAACCTGTGATTCACGATTGTTTAGAAATTATAGAGACTGTGTATTCCAGCCGACCAGACCTTAAGGAGGAGCCCATGGAAGATGCAGAAGAAACTTGGTTCACGGATGGGAGCAGTTTTGTTATGCAAAGACAACGTAAAGCTGGATATGCTATAACAACTACTCAGCAGGTAATCGAGTCTAAGCCTTTACCCCCTGGAACATCAGCTCAAAAGGCGGAGATAGTTGCTCTCACGAGAGCATTGGAACTGGCAGCGGGAAAAAGGGTAAATATTTGGACAGATTCTAAATATACATTCGGCGTGGTACATGCTCATGGAGCAATTTGGAAAGAACATGGATTGCTGACCGCTCAGTGAAAACACAAAGTATGCTGAAGAAATTTTAAAATTGTTAGAGGCTGTAAAACAACCAGAAAAGGTAGCTATCATGCATTGTCAGGGACACCAAAAGGGGAACACCGATTTTGAAATTGGAAATCGATTGGCAGAGGCTAAGCAGGCAGCTGAAATAACTGAGGTGAAGGCATTGTCTTTGATACCAGACGGTAAAATCCAAACTATATCCAAATTATACAAAAGAAGACTTAAAATTAATTGAAGATTTGAAAGGTAAAATGAAGCCAGATGGATGAGTATATTTAAAAGATAACCACATAGTAATACCCTCTAGTTTGACATGGCCCATAGTTCTTACAGAACACAATAAAACGCATTGGGGAGCTGGCACACTGCATAAGAGCCTGAGTCAGACATTAGTGGGACGATATGATAAAACAAGTAACTCAACAATGTAGCATTTGCTTACACAATAACCCCAATACCAAGAATAGAATAAAATTTGGAATAATCGGTAAAGGAAATTATTCGGGGCAACAGTGGCAAATTGATTTTTCAGAACTCCCTAGAAAAGGGGGGTATCATTATTACTGGTTCTGACTGACACATTTTCAGGAAGGCCTGAAGCCTTTCCCTGTCGAACAAACAAAGCAAGAGAAGTGGTTAAAGTCTTGTTAAATGAAATAATACCATGCTTTGGGATTCTAGTAGCAATGTCTTCTGATAGAGGTTCACATTTTTGTGCACAAGTGGTACAACAGATAAGTAAGATTCTAAAGATAGATTGGCAACTGCATACCCCTTATAGACCACAGGCAAGTGGACAGGTAGAAAAAATGAACCATTTAATTAAACAATAAATAGCTAAAATTGGATAAGAAGCTAATTTGTCATGGCCTCAATCCCTCCCTTTAGCATTACTTGGAATTAGAGTTAAACCTAGAATAAAAGGGAATTTGAGTCCCTTCAAAATCTTATATGGAAGGCCATAGCAATTTCTATTTAGTGGAGAGGACCTAACGCAGTTAGGATCAGAATATTTATATGCTTATATAACTGAACTTCAGAAACAATTAAATAAAGTACATACATTTGTTTTAGGGACCAGGGCTAGAGGGTTGGATCAACCAATCCACCCCTTTAAGCTCGGGAATTATATATATATATAAAGACTTTTTCAGGACAACCCCTACAGGAAAAATGGAAGGAAAGTGGATGGGACCATACCAAGTATTACTGACAACACACACCGCCATTAAGATTAAGAAGCAAGCAGCTTGGATCCACAATTCAAAGGTGAAGAAGGTCCCGGCGAGGATATAGACCACCACTCCAATTGGACCAACAAAATTACGGTTTTCCAGATCCTAATGATTGCAGGGGTGCGGTTCTCGGATTCGGGGTGGGCAACTTGGGATGAGAACTTACACCTGACCTTAATACAAACAATTTCTCAAGTAACTAATAAGACGAACTGTTGGGTATGCACCCATCTGCCACAGCATGGGAATAAGGGTGTATCGTTAATCGGGATTCCGTTGCCTGCAAACTTATCTTGGACTAATTTGTGGGAAAACACATCTTGGGGTCGAAAATATTAAGAAGTTTTGGAACTAGAAGTGAGTAGCTTCATGCCGTTAGAATCCTATTATGTATGTGTACAAAGGTGTAACCCGCCTAAGGGTATAGGAAAACAGCATTGTATAAATACGGATACTACTTATGTGGGAAATCAGACATCTTGTAATTGAACAATTGATATTAGTACGACTAGCGGCTGGGCAAATTCAACCAGCTGGACGGTTCCAGAAGGAAAAGGGTGGTATTGGCTATGCAACGATACAGCCCCTAAGGTCTTGCCTGAGAATTGGAAGGGAACTTGCACTCTTGGAGCGGTAGTCCCCAATATGACAGTACATGATGTAGTGCCTCGAGGTTACTTGAGAAATCATATGCGGAGAATCAGACGAAAAAAATTAACAATCCATTGATAGAGAGACACACCGCTTTTCATAGTTTTGTTCGATGGTTTATCCCATGGTTAGGAGTGAGTGAATTGGAAAAGGCAATAGTTAATATTTCTGCAATTATAGAGAAGTTAGAAAACAAAACTCTGGATGCTATAAAGGCTCAACAAGAAGAGATATCTAGTTTATCACAGGTAGTATTACAAAATCGGATGGCCCTAGACTTGTTACTGGCCGCTCAAGGGGGAGTCTGTACAGTAATAAACACAAGTTGTTGTGTGTATGTAGATCAGAGTGGAAGGATCTCTACCGACCTGGAAGAAATATGGAAGCAGACAAGGGTCCTACATGATATCAGTAAAGATGATCTTTCGTGGAGTTTTAGTGAAATATGGAATAAGTTAACCTCCTGGTTGCCCAATTTTCAATGGTTGAAACAAGTGTTCATTGCTCTAATCGCATTAGTAGTATTAGGAATATTTGTGTGCATGTTGTTTAGATGCCTGCTTTGTTGTGTTACTGTAAATAATGAAAGTATCTGATGCAAAAGAATTTGCATGGGAAAAGAAAAGGGGGGATTGATTAAGGAGGTATTGGGGAGGTATTGGGGAGGCAAGGACAATCCCCAGACATGGACTGTATATCTCGAAACAAGACACTGGAACTCATGATAAGGAAGCGGCAGACGGACAGAGAAACAAACGTAAGGACTATAAATCTCAAAACTGGACATTGGAATTCATTATAAAGATACAACAAACGGAAGAATTGGCAACAACCAGCTCTCGCAATTAAGAAACATGCCAATTCAGCAGATTCCTGACCAAAGGTGAAAAGTACACTGTGAGGAAGACTCGGGGTCTTCCTCCCAGAGACCCCTGCCCACGTCCCAAAGACCCCTGCCCACAATTCTTGGAAGGCTCTACGCAGGCGCAAGGTGCCAAAAGGCTAATTAGCATGAGAAGCGAGGGAAGGCGGGGATAGGTAATGCATATGTATAGGTGCTTGTAGAATATTGATAGATTGATTGTATAAATTCAAGACTGCTTTTTGCTTTGGGTATGCACGATAGGTGGAGAGATCCCCCGTGCATCCAGCGCTGCAATAAAGAATATACCACTTAAAGGAATTTCGGCTTCGATCTTTGAATCAGAATACAGCCCATTTTACCTCTTCATGGCACAGTATAATCATGAATGACCTTTGTGAAGCAGTAAGCTATATTTTACTAATGGGAGAAACTATTTAACTGCTTTACCTTTAAGCCATGTAAAGCATCTGTGGCAGCAGGGAAGCAGAAAATGGGGACTCCTGGCTCCCAGTCCTCCCCCTGCTCAGTCTCTACAGCCATCTTATGACTATGTAGCAGCAGACAGCAACTGATCTCTCTTCAGCTTTGAACATCTATCTGGGCTTATTTCAAATGCATCTGTTGTCGCAGCTCCCAGCTCACAAGGGCATTTTGTTGTGATTCAGCTAGTGCTTTTTCATTTATTAAAGATTGAGACTTTTATTCCTAATGGCTGCAAAATACTGAATATAAAGATTTCATCCATCACTGTCAAAACTGGAATGTATGAACAGCATCAGTTTTATTTAAATGTATTTTTTTCTTCTTGCACATTTACCTTCAGAAATATATTTTTTTGGTATTTTCAACTATTTTTCCAAGAATAGTTTTCCTACCAGCCAAAAGAACAAAGTTATATATCTGGGGAAGTGCTCGCAACCTGACAAGCCCAGCTAAAAAGTTTCAGTTTATAAAATGAACTCTAAAAAATATAAACCATAAATTTGAGTTACTCTCTCCCTTTACATATTTTAAAGGGACAAAGAAAATTATTTCATCCAGAAAGACTTCTGCAAATGTTCCCTCCAACATCATTTCTACTCAGATGAATACAGGTTTAAGACAAAGTCATTTGCTTGTCCTGAGTCTGTTGCACAGCACATTAGATTTTAAAAAAAAATAATAAAAAAGTAGTCTATTAAATGCAGTTTAATTCTTATTGGTTATAGCCATGTTCATTTAAAGCATCACTTATGCTAAAGGCACAGCAATAATCTACCAGAGAAACAATCAATCTTAGTGCCCACATCACATTTGTTATGGTCCTGAAGTTCTGTGAAGAAGCATTGAGGTCACTGATGCATGCAGTAAGTGTAGTGTGTATTTGGGAGAGTAACAGACAGTACAAATTTGCTTAGCTGAATACTCATGGTCTTCAGTTACAGAGATCATTGTACAGTACATATTTGTATAAAAAACACTTGAACAGAGCCTGACAGAAGTAGGCTTGAACTGCATACAAACTTAATCAAGTTTCCGTGCTTGTGTGAGTCTAAAATACACACTAAATGATAGGTCTATGTTAGGGAGCGTGTGTTTTATAGCCTATATAAACTACAGATTGAATTTATTTTTAATATGTTGTAATTGGGAAAGCTTTCACTGGCTGGCGGATACCATGGGTTGGAATGACTTGTTGGGTTCCCATCCAGAAACCAAAACAAATAAGGACAGAAGTGCTAATGCCATAGGCAGCACGTGGGATTGGAAGGGACTCTCAGCTCACTGACTCCAGCATCGTGCTTAGAAAAGGCCTTTGTATTTTTCCTGTTCCCAGGACTGGACTGCAGCTGACAGTCCCAGTCGTGTTTCTGGCCTTGATTTAGCAGCAAAATGTCAAATATTTGATCCACTTTGTTTTATCATTTGCTGCACTGGGTTTCTGCAACCCTAGGTATTTCAAACAAAACTATATATTTTCTACCTAACAAAATTAAAAAGAATAAGGCAAGGGGGCTGGTTAACACACTGAGTGGATGGGTACTCCTCACTCCATCATGCTTTGAGAAATGCCTGCTCTTTTCTGAAAACAGTACCTATTGTTTTCTTCCCTGGGAAAGGGAGAGTGTTACTAACTTAGCACACCGCCCTACATATATTCTTCTTGCTAGATGAGGACTTTCAGGTATTTTTTCACTAGATGAATTTCCTGGTTACTGTGAATCTTTGTAGGAGAACAGGATACGTACAACCTCTTCCTGATATTCAGTTTGTCAGCCCGAGTCCTGTCTGTTTGGAACAGCATCAGCTCTGCTGGAGAGCCCCCCTGCACAGCAAACCCGCTCCCTTAGCCGGATTACTGACCTGATCTCTCCCTCAGTGAGATTTCCGTTGTCTGGAAATTGATAAAGAGCCTTAGAGCTCAATTAGTTATTTAATAAGTTTATGATTAACCAATCTGCTGATTAAGCTTTTGTTAATTAGGTTGGCAGGAGTTCTATTTCAGAGGGATGCTGGCCTCTAATTTAATATGCTCCCTCTTGGAGCAGGGTGGGGATGTCTGTGCGATCTCCGTGTGCGGCACACTGCCATTCTTCTTTTGCAGCAGGAGTACCTGCAAAAGCTGGATGGCATCTAGGGCTGCTCCTTGGAGCATGGTGGCCCATGGGGACAGCTCAGCACAGCAGCCTGGTCTTTGCACTGGGTGCAGCTAAAAGGCTCCCACTCCTCTCTTTTGATGTCTCACCGGGTGGCGTGGAGAGAGGCAGCTGCAGTTTATCCAGGGCAGCCACAGACCTCAGAAGTGCAGTTTCAAAAAGCCTAGCCTAGCATTTTGATATCCACATTGCTTTCCTCCAGATTTGGGTGTCTGGTCCAGCCCAACGGATGAGCTGCTTTCCTCTTCTTCCTTGCAGAGGGCTCAGAGAAAGCTCATGGCTTCTTCCCTGGATTTTATGTCCTCTTCTGAGTGCTCTGAAGGATGGGGCCAGCCAGTGCTGTGATCCCTCACATCCTTGTAGGGTGCCCCAACAGAGGGGTCAGCAGGCTGCCACCCTCCTATTCCAGCCCTGATCCTGCTTTGGCAGAGAAATCAAAGCTGGGCTTGGCAATTAGTCCCAAACTATTACAAATGATTAACCCTTTTCCTATCCTCAAGGCATCTCTTGTCTCTTTTATCAGGAATGGCTATAATGTGGCAGCATTAGTTAATAGAGTATGATGGAGGGGATGGCAGGCTGCTGTTATCAACTGTTTTACGCTGCTTAGTGTCCTCCTTTCAGGATGGGGAGGAGGGCTGAGGGTTTGGAAGCTGCCTCAAAAGACAGAGGGAAACAGGACTGGCCAGAGAAAACACAACCTCACTGAAACCCCTGAGAAAAGGGTTTGAAAGACAAGCCAAAAGGGGCCTTCTGGGCCAAAGACTGCTGGCTGCAGCTGCTTTGAGTGCTGCAGGAGGGGAAGCAGGGCTGGAGGATTAGAGATGTCTTCCCAAAACACAGAGCCTGGCAATCAGGTACGTGCACCGTTGAGCTGAGGCCTTTGTCTAAGGAGCAGCAGTTCTGGCTGCAGGCAGAGTTCAAAGGAGCTCATGCTGGAGATAACAGCAACGTACAGGTAGAGATGAGGACAGTTCTTAATATAAAACCCTGATGTCAAGCCCATCCAAAGCTGCGGTATAGCAGTGCCATCCCAATATCACTCTTTTGGCCACCCCAGTGCAGCTGTCATTCACAGCCACAGAGGTCAGGTGTTAAAGCACTGCTGGCCTGAGTGAGGTTTCACACTGCTTTCTGGGGGCTGTAAAAAGGAGTCTAGGTGAAGGGGAGGCAGGTACAAACTAGACTCTGAGTGTCAGACCCTGTGTTTCAGAGCTCCGCATGTTCCCAGTCCTCTTGCAAAGAGTCAGACTTTTCTGTCTTGCCACACCGAAAGGCCTGATGTGATCCCATCAACTGGCAAGCACATCTGCCTCCCCCTAACAGCCGGCAAGGGAGGTTTTTGCCTCTGCCTCTCAGCTGCCTGCTCTCTCCACCACAGCACTAAATGAGATTTTTCCCCAGGCTGCAGCTGCAGAGACCTTGACACCAACCCGCTCTCCTCAGTGATCCAGTGAGGCAGAAATGGTGTCAGGCTGACACTTCTACCTCCCTCCCTGATGGGCAGCTGTACTCACCGAGGGGAGGAAAAATACCAGCTTGGATTTGCTTATCAAAAGACCATTAGCTAAGGATTTTCTACAGCATTTCTAAACAAAGGATAGGAGGCAAGCAAAAGCAATATGGGAATTATTATAATTTCTGTTCTCATTGCATGCGTGGGTCAGGTTTGTGCTGGGCCATGGTGTGTGTATATTCAGCTTCACTTGGCAAATACATTCTGGTGAGCTAAAATCTCCTACTGCATATAAGCATGAGATTTATTGCTGTATAGTTACAGGTTTGGCTGCCTGACTGGAGTTGGAGCTGGGATAAAAGGAACAGAAGAATTGTAAGAGTAGAAGAAAGGAAGGAAACAGCCTGAGGGTCTCAGCAAGTGAGATTTTAGTGCAGTAGCACTATGGGACTAGAGAATGTGTATATAAGACATAGTTCCATGCCTGAGGAAATTAAGACAGAAAACAGAATGTGTGTAAGCAGTACAGGCAGCTAAAATGGTAGGTGTTTCAGTGATGTACAGCTCCTCTAGGTTCCAACTTCTGTTTGAATTATCTTTAAATAATTAAGATTTACAACAGGCTTTAACTTCTACCCACAGATTCTTAAACACAGCAAAAGTGGGTTGAAGCTAATGATGAAAAAGTAGAGTGAGGAGGGTCAGCTTTTTTTTTTCCTGACAAAAACACTGAACTCCACCAGTTGGTGTTAATTCCAGTCCTTTCAAATGACTTTATAAAAATGACCTTCAGCCAGGCGGTGCTGCCGGGTGGACAGGAAGGGGTGAAGGGGAAGGAAGGGGATTTGGCAGCGGGATGTGCAAGGAACAAAGCTACAGACTACAATCTAGAGCAGAAGATGTAAGGAGTTGTCATAAGGCATGGTGGTATTTCAGAAAGCCTTTGCAAAAACACAAGACTGTTTTGTTTTTTCTTTTTGGTATGCATTTTTTAAAGAAACTAATCTGCCTGTTCATAATCTGTTTTGAATCAAGAACACAGATTTCCGTTGCAAACCAACTGTGTGCAGGGTAAGCAGCAATTGTCTTTTATGTCTCATTATTTCCCTCTATGGAAGATTCAGCAGCTCAAAGTCACACTGCATGTCAAATTACCCCAGGGACAGAAAGTAGGAGTGATGGGAGATGGGACTGGCTGTCCTGGAGACAACTTCAGTGTGAAACTCTCTGAATGCACAAACTGGAACAGGGAAAGGAACCAGTTCCCCCAAGGCAAAAAGTTCAAGTGAGTGCAGGGAGGATAAAGCAGCCATGGTGTACATACACACCCACACCCACAACCTGTTCAATAACTCTCAAACCTAGAATCTTTCTCACACATAAGATGCTGGAAAGAGCCTGGCTTTTGCCAAGACCCAAACAGAAATAGCTGTAATGCTCAGATTTCCTGATAGTCTCTCCGCCACACTGATTCTGGCATGCGCAGTGCTCAAGGAAGATGGGGAAAAGCTGTGAGTAGAGGGAAAGGGTGACAGAAAACACTGCTTTCAACGAGCCCTTGTGGCTGCTAAGCTAACAGCTGCACTTGCGAGGTGATCAGAAGGGCAACACCACGGTTCGGGGAATAAAAAGTCTTCGACTTCTCTCTGGTCAGCACCAGCAGAGATGTGGAGGAAGCCCTTGGATTGACAGCCTTGTCCTTTACAGGGATAGCACTTAAGCAAAAATTTGGGGGCACTGGGATGTGCCAATCTCTCTTCAAGAGGTTCTCTCCCTGAGCAGTGTGTGCATTTTCCGATCACCAACACATAACCCAGCAAAGCCAACTACGCAGGGAGACTCGCCCTTACTTGGTGCACGTAAGGACAAAAACTGATGAGAGCCAGAAAAACAACTCAAACTGGAATTTTTTCATCCTCTGTGTCTGTTCCCACTGCCTCCACTCCTGCCCTAAATTCCTCTAAGAAGATCAAAACAGTGTTTTTTAAGTCATCAAAATATCAGACCTCATTCTTCAGGATGAATTTTAACTTCTGCTTAAAAAACGCTCCCCCCATTCTTCAGAAAAAAAATACATGAGATATAAACAGGAAAGAACACAGAATGGGAGTATTCATCCACTTTTTATTTTTTTTTCTTTTCTTTCTCTTAATCATTTGTGGCAAGCAACATGTAGGGATCTACATGTGATGGGTCATGATCTTTTCTTGCAAAGTCCTCTTAAAAACCCAAATTACAGTGGGAAAAAATCCTTCTGCCAAGTTGAGACTGAACTGCCTTTCCCAATGGCTGCTGGAGACATCAGCAATGCTAAGAATAGCCCAAACTGGTCTAAGAAGTGGAGCTGTTGTACAGCTGCATTAGCAGGTGCTTGTTTGTCATCTGTGCTGCACCTCACATGAAAACTTGCACAACCATCTTGAATTTGTTTCTGCTTCGTAATATTCCATTGCTACCCTTTGTGAATGCCCTTGTTCTGCTAGGACACAGTGAGTGCAAGAAATCAGGCTGCTTGCTGGTATTAAAAGATTACTCGACATTGAGAAACATGGATAAAATGCCAGTCAGGAGACACATCTGTAAAAGAACAAATTACCCTGTCTGTGCACTGGAGTCAGTCAGAGGTAAAAGCAAAGGAGAAAAATAATTTTAATATATTCTGAAATGTA
Organism: Aythya fuligula; assembly: GCF_009819795.1. Lineage (NCBI taxonomy): Eukaryota > Metazoa > Chordata > Aves > Anseriformes > Anatidae > Aythya > Aythya fuligula. Next base: position 1,041,948 of record NC_045594.1, on the reverse strand, counting down.
ATCACTGTACAATTGGGGAGGTTTGCTGGATTAAAGAGAAAGAATAGAGCAATAAAAAATAGAAATAAAAACATTTGTAACAGAGTGAAAATGAAGCAGCAATTGGGTTTCTCTTGTTTACCAGTGGACCTCATGTTTATGAATGAGGACTGCTCTGTGCCAGTGCACTCAAGTTACTTAAGTCAACCTCTGCAAATCCTGCTGGGTTTGTGTTGGGATCCCAAGAGAATAACGAGATAGGACTTAGAAAGGATATGACATCTGAAAAAAATAACTGGAGGTCAAACCAGGAATGGGATCATAGGAAGGTTGGAAGGCACCTCAGGAGGTTTCTAGCCCAGTGCCTTGCTCAAAACAGGATCACCAACTGGATCAGACTGGGCTGCTCAGAGCTTTATTCAGTCAGGTTTTGAAAACCTCCAAGGATGGAGGTGACACATTCTCCCTGGGAAAAGGTTTTCTGTGCTTGACTCTTCTTGTGGTGAAAAAGGTTTTCCTTAATTGCGATTAAGGTGTGAAAAGAAACAGGCTGGGAACGAAGTACCCATCAGATGCTGCAGTCAATTGATTGCCAACTTGGCCATGTTGGTATCACTCCTCACTGCCACAAAGGAAGTTTCTTACAATGTCTTTCCACTCCTTTTACAACTCTCCAGATTATCCTGTCATCCTCCATCTGATGGTCATAACCAAGTAAATGCAGACAGTTTTTCCCCCTTTATTCCTGCCCTTTCCTCTTTCTCTGCCCTACCCTGAGGCAGAGGGTACAGCCATAATGTGTTCATAACACCACTTTCTAGGAAGGTGGAAACTCCTGCATTGCTATGACAGTTTTGTTGCAGACTTGAGATTAAAGCAATCAGCATTATGACAAGTAACTATTAAGCAAGTCTAATACTTATACCAATTTTAGTTTAACACACTCTGGTCAGATCTGCCGTTATCTCAACCTTTCGGGCCCCACGTTAGGCTCCAAAAAGACTGTTGTGGTTTAACCTGGCCAGCAGCTAAACACCACAGTCGTTCGCTCACCCTCCCCCCTCCCTCACTGGGATGGGGGAGAGAAATGGAAAGTGAAGCCCGTGAGTTGAGATAAAGACAGTTTAATAAGACAGGAAAATAATAATAACAATAATAATAATAACAATAATAATAATAACAACAATGATGATAATAGTACTACTACTAATAATGTATACAAACAAGTGATGCACAATGCAAGTGCTCACCACCTGCTGACCGATGCCCAGCCTAACCCCGAGCAGTCCGGCCCCCTCCCCCAGCTAGCCACCCCTATATATTGTTTAGCATGACGTCAGATGGTATGGAATACCCCTTTGGCTAGTTTGGGTCACCTGTCCTGGGTCTGTCCCCTCCCAGCTCTTGCTGCACTCCCAGCCTGCCTGTTGGCAGGACAGAGCAAGAAGCTGAAAAGTCCTTGTCTTGGTGTAAGCACTGCTCTGCAACAATTAAACCATCGGGGTGTTATCAGCACTCTTCTCATCCTAAGCCAAAACATAGCATTCTACCAGCTACTAGGAAGAAAATTAACTCTGTTCTAACTGAAACCAGGACACAGGCACAAAGAAGAACATCATTGTCAGCAAAGGACAGGAGATCACCTCCTTGTGTGGCTGATCATCCCCTTTCAATGAAGGGTAGCAAAACACTTTATAAAGCCAAATCCAAGGACTATCCTGTACCTTAGCTCTTCTGCACACAGGTAGAAGTGAGTCAGTTATATGAGGCATTAAGAACATAGCATCTGCCTGCACTGAAATATCTATGTCAAGGTTTTGTTTCTACATTTTGCAATTGCTTTACGTCGTCCTGCCCCAAAGATCAGAAGCTGAGTAAAGCCACATTTCAGCGTGGTAGTTAAAGCATTCAGGCAGAAAAAGAACTTGAATCTTCCATGTTCTGACTGAAAGTCTCTATTAGCTAAACAGGGCAAAGATGTTTTGTGTCTGGAGCCTCCCATTTTTTTCTAGCCAGAAACACCTTGCAAATTAGACCCAGATTTGTGAATACTTTCGGAATGAGCAAGTACATATTCTTTCAGTGAATGTACAAAAATAATAGTGCTAGGGTTTATTGAAGACTTTAAGCCCAAAATACCTGTTTTTTCTTCTTTAAAAATTTTAAACAAAACCTGAAAATCCTAATTTTAAAGAGCGGCCTCTGTTCTGGACTCAAACTACCCATGCCTGACAGCATCACTTTAAATATTAAATATGCTAGCCTTGCTCAGGATCTATTTTTAACACTGTGTCATTTAATATGTCAAATACTGCTTGTCAGATCAACTTATACAAAGTACAATTGGCTCCATTGTAATCTTCACCTCCTCTCCCAAATTGCTAGTCTTACAACTAGTATTTTAAATAAATCAAAGCAAATCTGTCTTTTTTTTGAAAACCTGCTTTTATTTTGGACTCGGTAGTGGAGGCAGACCGAGAGGGGCTGTTTTCTGGCACGATGTTTCCTGGGAGCTCCATTGCAGTGAAGGAACTGCTAGCAGCTCTGAAACAAATGCTGTGATCAAACTCTCTTCTCATAGCCAGCTCACGGTTTACTCATGGCAGAAAGCACTTTTAAGCTCCTGAACTTCAGCCTGCTGAGCTAGATGGGAGAGTGCACTGTTCCTCCAAAAGACATCAACACCTTCTGACTTGATTTTATGTCCTGGTTTCAGTTAGAACAGAGTTAATTTTCTTCCTAATAGCTAGTAGAATGCTATGTTTTGGCTTAGGATGAGAAGAGTGCTGATAACACCCTGATGTTTTAACTGTTCCAGAGCAGTGCTTACACCAAGACAAGGACGTCTCAGCTTCTTGCTCTGTCCTGCCAACAGGCAGGCTGGGGGTGCAGCAAGAGCTGGGAGGGGACAGACCCAGGACAGGTGACCCAAACTAGCCAAAGGGGTATTCCATACCATCTGACGTCAAGTTAAACAATATATAGGGGTGGCTAGCTGGGGGAGGGGGGCTGGACTGCTCAGGGTTAGGCTGGGCATCGGTCAGCAGGTGGTGAGCACTTGCATTGTGCATCACTTGTTTGTACACATTATTAGTAGTAGTACTATTATCATCGTTGTTATTATTATTATTGTTATTATTATTTTCCTGTCTTAATAAACTGTCTTTATCTCAACTCACGGGCTTTACTTTCCTGTTTCTCTCCCCCATTACAGAGAGGGAGGGGGGTGTGGTGTAATTGCCTGAAGCAACTAGGAAAATAAAACTTAAAGAAAATGTACAGCATTGAAGAGGCTTTCAGGGTAGGGCATAGCTACATTACCTGAGCGTTCCCTAGGCTTCCAACCTTAGATGCTATCGCGCTGGGGAAACTTGGTGTGCTAGCTCTAAGGAACAGCATGGAGCGTAGAGTGGAGTGGAGACACCACGGCTAGGATCTGTACCAGGTGGGGACTCTATTGTTCTTGTGCACACCGAGACCGATAAGCTGCACTTTTTGCCACCCTGAGCCAAGGACCTGTCATGTTTTGACAAATGCTGTACCCTAGTGTATTTTGCTCATTATAATATCATTATAATACCAAAACACACCTCCATCCCAAAAGCTACCTGCCTCCAAGGTGCGACCACTCCTCACCGAGCATGCGCTCTGAATTTCTCAGGGCCTATTACTTTAAACGGAGACGGGAGAACTTTTCACCAATCATAAGTAAGATATGCTTGACTAGAGTCACTCAAGCTCCACCTAAAAGATAGAAAATAATATAAATTGGCCCAAGAGAGAGGGGATGTTAGGGAAGATACCACCATCAGGGGAGATACCATCCCGAGGAAATACAACATCCTTAGGACCTCCTGACTCCTGGGATCAGTCGACGGGCTGAGCCTCTCTTCCCCCTCCATTGGGACGCCTTTGGGTGAGATCTGAATACTTGCTTATAAATCTCTCTAGAGTCTTTGATCTTTTTAACGCATTTATTTCTAGGCTGCGCACCTGTAACACCTGTGTATTTCATGCATGCTAGCTTGCTTTTGCAGACAGTCACTATCACCGGCAATCCAAAGAACCTGGTTATCTGTTGCTGTAATAAATCACACTTGATTGCATTGTTATAGCTCTCATTAAGTGCAACTAGGGTAAGGGTGGTTATACGTTATTGGTGAATCTGTGACCATGATAGTTCAGTGTTCTGAATCCAACCAGACCCCAGATGGTTAACACGTTATTGGTGATTATCTGACCGGACCCCAGACGATTAATGTGTTATTGGTGAAATCTGTGATTGTGACCAGACCCCAGACGGTTAATGCGTTATTGGTGAATATCCGACCGGACCCCAAATGGTTAACGTGCTATTGGTGTATCCGACTGGTTCAGTACCCTGAATCCGACCGGATCCATAACAGTTAATCAGATACACCCCTTAATGCGACAGGGGGAGGGTGAGCAAACGGCTGCGTGGTGTTTAGCTGCCGGCCGGGTTAAACCACGACAGTCCTTTTTGGCATCCAACGTGGGGCTCGAAGGGTTGAGATAACGACAGATCTGACCAGAGTGTGTTAAACTAAAATTGGTATAAGTAGTAGACCTGCTTAATAGTTACTTGTCATAATGCTGATTGCTTTAATCTCAACTCTGCTGTGCCTGTTTTCCAAATTGAGTATTATAGCACGTTATTTTCCGTATGTGCTCTCAGTCATGTTGTTTATCCTCTCTGGGCCCTGGTTTAAGATCATTATGGTACTGTGTGTTGTAACAGTGGCTTATGAGACGATGACATTTCTGGTCAAGACACTAACCTGGTATTTGTACTCAGCAATGTTGTCGACTCTATACTTTGGAAACCGTATCTCGGAAACTATTAACAATTACACCTATTGCCTTTTTTCATCAGGGAGTCAATCTCTGGAGGGGAAAGGGGAAGATATTTTTTCCTACTTGTTCACTCTCCCTTTCTCCTTCACCACCCCCTTATCCTCTGAACTTGTTACAATAGTTCTCCGAGATACTGAATATCCTTGGGATACTCAGACTCTACTTAGGAATCTCATTCATAGATCTGCCCGGAGGCAGGATAGTTGTGAGTGGCAGGGAGTATGGGAGGATATGGGCAGGCATCTAGAGCAGTGGGCACCTCCAGTGTTTTGGAAATTCACCCCTGAACAACTGCAAAATCCCAAAAAACTGGTAGAATGCTTGAAAAAAGGGTGTCATGACTCTGGCAGTTCCAAAGTGACACAAATCATTGTAACATGCTGGGGCCTGGCTCATGCCTATCGAGCTGCAATTGATACTACTATCAACCTAGTGACAGACCCTGCGGCCACTCCAAGTCCTGTGACAGATCCAACGGACACTCCGACCCCTATGATGGACTCTGCAGCCGCTCCAGCTCCAGTTCCTACAGCCGCTCCAATTCCTGCAGCCGCTCCAGTTCCTGCAGCTGCTCCAGTTCCTCCAGCCGCTCCAGCTCCAGTTCCTGCAGCCGCTCCAGTTCCAGATCCTGCAGCCACTCCAGCTCCAGTGGCTGGGTCAGAGAAACGAGCTGTAGCAGTGCAAGTTGACCCTGCAGAGGGTATTCCAACCTCTGTGGCAGACCCTGTAACGGGGTCAGAGAAACGAGCTGTAGCAGTGCAAGTTGCCCCTGTAGAGAAGGTGAAAAAATGGTATAGAGATTCAGGTCGTCTAGAACGCAGAGAGTCTTCTGCCAAATCTAGGTATAGAGACGATGCTGGGCCATTAGGGATTCAGGAGGAGGAAGATGAGGATGCTGAAAAATCAACAGTAACTACCCGAAACCTATACAAGCGTGAGCTACGAGATGTGCGAAAAGATTTTGGTCATTGCATAGGTGAGCAGCTTGTCACCTGGCTGCTCCGGTGCTGGGACACCAGAGCCAATTGTGTGGAATTAGAGGGCAGGGAAGCCAAGCGACTGGGATCCCTTGCTAGAGACACAGGCATTGACAAAGCAATTGCAGATGGAGCACAATCTCACAGCCTCTGGAGGCGTCTCCTCTCAGCTGTGAGGGAAAGGCATCCCTTCAAGGAAGAACCTGTATGTCTACCAGGCAAGTGGACCACCATGGAGAAGGACATTGTACCATTTCATAGCAGGGAGCAAAAATGTGGGTATGTGTGTAGGTTGTTTGGAAAAAGAAGGGATTGTCTTGCGTGTAGAGCAAAAGGTAGAAAAAATCAGTTACAGTAAACTTAACATGATGACTTTGGGTTTACAATAGAATTGCCTTAACACCCTGTAGATTTATTTTATTGTGGTATAAAAAAGTGTTACTTTAAAGATGGAATTGAAATAGTTCCCCATCCCCAGAGGCTTAGGCTGGGTCAATTCAAGCTCTTCTCAGGGTAAGAACTGAGGGAAGAAAAGGGCACAGAGTTAAGTACCAGAGCAGAGGACAGAGATGAAAGAAAAAGATTTGGGCAGAGTCCACAGGCAAGAGGGACATGGAGTGGAAGGCAGGAGCTGGGGAGAGGCAGTGGCTGAGGTGTGCAGTCATGAAACATGAGGATAAACTGTTTCACTGAGAGAGAAAGCAGGACAAAGCCTGGGGGAGGAGCAGTTTGCAAAGCAGAAGGGAGAGAACAGGAGTCCAGCACTATTACTGGCCAAGGCTGGAGGCAGGGAGGAGCAGATCACAGGGATTATAAAGGAGAAATTGGAGATGACTCTAAGCAAATGAATCCAGCAAGCTGGATCTACCTGGCAAGAATGTGTTTGCTATCCTTCCTCTCCCCTCTTATTCAGGTCTGGAGAAAGGAACACATTGTCTGTGGGACATGCTTTTTCTACAGGTTAATTTAGAAAAACGGTTTGAGGAATACTCATGTTTTAAAATCTGATGAACAAATTCTGTTTCTCCTTCTGGAAGAGGTTTCACAAAGGGGACTATGACTGTTTTGCACAGTACCCGACTGTGATGCCTCGTTTCCGTGAATGGTGCAATAAATGCCTACCCTCAGCACAAGCTTTTCTGCAATGATTCTGTCAGTAATTAAAGCTCTTTAAATTATAGCTATGTTTAACAACTGGCGAAATGGGATCAGACTGTCCAATTACTGCTGTGACTTTACAACTTTTTAAATAAAAACTTATCTTGGTAAGTATGTGGCATCTATAAAAACAGCTTTATTTTTCTTCAGTGAGACCTGCTTTATAGAGAATAGCTGCCAAGTAGAACAAAAAAAGAGCTGTGCCAAAAGCTTGAGGTTTGAGAGAAAAGGAGGAGAGGTGCCAGAGGGGTTTCTGCATGCAGCAGAGCAGAAAGACTGCAACTGGTACAGGCTGTGGTCCTTCCTGAAGAGGCCACCTGCCTCATTACTTCCAGGGGTGAAGCGGCTGTCAGGGTACAGGCGAAGCTCCCTCTCAGTCCCAGCCAGGGCTTGCAAGATCCAGAAGCCTCGTTGCACAACTGGCCCCACTGTCTGCACTGCAGCCTCATTTCTGTTTCTAAAAGTTCTCCATAAAGGTGTTGCTGTAAGAGGTGGGAGGGATCTCTGACCCCAAGCTTGGATCCTGAGAACAGATGGAGATGCTGTAGAATCACTTCCATTGGTCTGCTAACCTAGGCAACAGCCTCCTTTGTGTGTGCCTACTATAGGCCCACAGAGCAACGTGCTCCGTGACCTGCTTCAACCAGCCCTATTCCTTTCCATGAAGCACTGTGAAAGAAACATGTTGATTCCCCCACTTTGGGGAAGCTCTTCTCCCCAGCACTCTGAGCTGAAACTGATGGACACGATGAAGTCCAACAGTTGCTAACTGAGCAAAAAAAAACATGTTTAGTTTGCTGCTGTTGCTCCAATCCTACCTCTTGTCCATCATTTGGTACGTCTTCCTCACTGACACTATAATAGCCTGGGCACACGGGTGGTGCTTAGCTGCACTGCTGTACTGTGCCTGGCATGCTGGGGCTCTGCTGTGCACAGCTTGGTGCATGTACTGGGTCTGGCTGGAATGTTAACTTTCCCGGCAGCAGCCCATTCAGTGCCGTACTGATTCAAAGATCGAAGCCGAAATTCCTTTAAGTGGTATATTCTTTATTGCAGCGCTGGATGCACGGGGGATCTCTCCACCTATCGTGCATACTCAAAGCAGAAAGCAGTCTTGAATTTATACAATCAATCTATCAATATTCTACAAGCACCTATACATATGCATTACCTATCCCCGCCTTCCCTCGCTTCTCATGCTAATTAGTCTTTTGGCACCTTGCGCCTGCGCAGAGCCTTCCAAGAATTGTGGGCAGGGGTCTTTGGGACGTGGGCAGGGGTCTTTGGGAGGAAGACCCCGAGTCTTCCTCACAGTGTACTTTTCACCTTTGGTCAGGAATCTGCTGAATTGGCAGGTTTCTTAATTGCGAGAGCTGGTTGTTGCCAATTCTTCCGTTTGTTGTATCTTTATAATGAATTCCAATGTCCAGTTTTGAGATTTATAGTCCTTACGTTTGTTTCTCTGTCCGTCTGCCGCTTCCTTATCATGAGTTTCAGTGTCTTGTTTCGAGATATACAGTCCATGTCTGGGGATTGTCCTTGCCTCCCCAATGCCTCCCCAATGCCTCCCCAATACCTCCTTAATCAATCCCCCCTTTTCTTTTCCCATGCAAATTCTTTTGCATCAGATACTTTCATTATTTACAGCAACACAACAAAGCAGGCATCTAAACAACATGCACACAAATATTCCTAATACTACTAATGCGATTAGAGCAATGAACACTTGTTTCAACCATTGAAAATTGGGCAACCAGGAGGTTAACTTATTCCATATTTCACTAAAACTCCACGAAAGATCATCTTTACTGATATGTAGGACCCTTGTCTGCTTCCATATTTCTTCCAGGTCGGTAGAGATCCTTCCACTCTGATCTACATACACACAACAACTTGTGTTTATTACTGTACAGACTCCCCCTTGAGCGGCCAGTAACAAGTCTAGGGCCATCCGATTTTGTAATACTACCTGTGATAAACTAGATATCTCTTCTTGTTGAGCCTTTATAGCATCCAGAGTTTTGTTTTCTAACTTCTCTATAATTGCAGAAATATTAACTATTGCCTTTTCCAATTCACTCACTCCTAACCATGGGATAAACCATCAAACAAAACTATGAAAAGCGGTGTGTCTCTCTGTCAATGGATTGTTAATTTTTTGTCTGATTCTCCGCATATGATTTCTCAAGTAACCTCGAGGCACTACATCATGTACTGTCATATTGGGGACTACCGCTCCAAGAGTGCAAGTTCCCTTCCAATTCTCAGGCAAGACCTTACGGGCTGTATCATTGCATAGCCAATACCACCCTTTTCCTTCTGGAACCGTCCAGCTGGTTGAATTTGCCCAGCCGCTAGTCGTACTAATATCAATTGTTCAATTACAAGATGTCTGATTTCCCACATAAGTAGTATCCGTATTTATACAATGCTGTTTTCCCATACCCTTAGGCAGGTTACACCTTTGTACACATACATAGTAAGATTCCAACGGCACGAAGCTACTAACTTCTAGTTCCAAAACTTCTTAATATTTTCGACCCCAAGATGTGTCTTCCCACAAATTAGTCCAAGATAAGTTTGCAGGCGAGGGAATCCCGATTAACGATACACCCTTATTCCCATGCTGTGGCAGATGGGTGCATACCCAACAGTTCGTCTTATTAGTTACTTGAGAAATTGTTTGTATTAAGGTCAGGTGTAAGTTCTCATCCCAAGTTGCCCACCCCGAATCCGAGAACCGCACCCCTGCAATCATTAGGATCTGGAAAACCGTAATTTTGTTGGTCCAATTGGAGTGGTGGTCTATATCCTCGCCGGGACCTTCTTCACCCTTGAATTGTGGATCCAAGCTGCTTGCTTCTTAATCTTAATGGCGGTGTGTGTTGTCAGTAATACTTGGTATGGTCCCATCCACTTTCCTTCCATTTTTCCTGTAGGGGTTGTCCTGAAAAAGTCTTTATATATATATATAATTCCCGAGCTTAAAGGGGTGGATTGGTTGATCCAACCCTCTAGCCCTGGTCCCTAAAACAAATTTATGTACTTTATTTAATTGTTTCTGAAGTTCAGTTATATAAGCATATAAATATTCTGATCCTAACTGCGTTAGGTCCTCTCCACTAAATAGAAATTGCTATGGCCTTCCATATAAGATTTTGAAGGGACTCAAATTCCCTTTTATTCTAGGTTTAACTCTAATTCCAAGTAATGCTAAAGGGAGGGATTGAGGCCATGACAAATTAGCTTCTTATCCAATTTTAGCTATTTATTGTTTAATTAAATGGTTCATTTTTTCTACCTGTCCACTTGCCTGTGGTCTATAAGGAGTATGCAGTTGCCAATCTATCTTTAGAATCTTACTTATCTGTTCTACCACTTGAGCACAAAAATGTGAACCTCTATCAGAAGACATTGCTACTAGAATCCCAAAGCATGGTATTATTTCATTTAACAAGACTTTAACCACTTCTCTTGCTTTGTTTGTTCGACAGGGAAAGGCTTCAGGCCTTCCTGAAAACGTGTCAGTCAGAACCAGTAAATAATGATACCCCCCTTTTCTAGGGAGTTCTGAAAAATCAATTTGCCACTGTTGCCCCGAATAATTTCCTTTACCGATTATTCCAAATTTTATTCTATTCTTGGTATTGGGGTTATTGTGTAAGCAAATGCTACATTGTTGAGTTACTTGTTTTATCATATCGTCCCACTAATGTCTGACGCAGGCTCTTATGCAGTGTGCCAGCTCCCCAATACGTTTTATTGTGTTCTGTAAGAACTATGGGCCATGTCAAACTAGAGGGTATTACTATGTGGTTATCTTTTAAATATACTCATCCATCTGGTTTCATTTTACCTTTCAAATCTTCAATTAATTTGAAGTCTTCTTTTGTATAATTTGGATATAGTTTGGATTTTACCGTCTGGTATCAAAGACAATGCCTTCACCTCAGTTATTTCAGCTGCCTGCTTAGCCTCTGCCAATCGATTTCCAATTTCAAAATCGGTGTTCCCCTTTTGGTGTCCCTGACAATGCATGATAGCTACCTTTTCTGGTTGTTTTACAGCCTCTAACAATTTTAAAATTTCTTCAGCATACTTTGTGTTTTCACTGAGCGGTCAGCAATCCATGTTCTTTCCAAATTGCTCCATGAGCAGGTACCACGCCGAATGTATATTTAGAATCTGTCCAAATATTTACCCTTTTTCCCGCTGCCAGTTCCAATGCTCTCATGAGAGCAACTATCTCCGCCTTTTGAGCTGATGTTCCAGGGGGTAAAGGCTTAGACTCGATTACCTGCTGAGTAGTTGTTATAGCATATCCAGCTTTATGTTGTCTTTGCATAACAAAACTGCTCCCATCCGTGAACCAAGTTTCTTCCGCATCTTCCATGGGCTCCTCCTTAAGGTCTGGTCGGCTGGAATACACAGTCTCTATAGTTTCTAAACAATCGTGAATCACAGGTTGTGCTGGAGCATCACTAAGAAAAGAGGCTAGATTCACAATATTAGTTATCACAATTTCCACGTTGTCCTGTTCTACCAATATTGCTTGATATTTCAAAATCATCAATTCTTGTTTAAGTTGTTTAAAGACTTTTTGTGCTTCTCCAGTCCAGACTAACTTTGACTGGTTAATCTTTATCAATTCACATAGAGGCTTTACCAATAGTCCATGATTATAAATCCAAAGGCGACACCAACCTGTCATTCTTAAAAAGGTTTGTAGCTCCTTTACCATTTGAGGTTCTGGAGTCTGGCAAATGACTTCCTTATGTTCAGTTCCTAGTTCTCGTTGTCCTTCCGAAATTTCAAATCCCAGATAGGTCACACTTTGTTGAGCCAGCTGGACTTTCTGTCAAGAGACTTGATATCCATTTAAACCCAGAAAATTAAGACGACTTATAGTCCATTGAATACAACTCCCTTTAGTCTCAGTAGCTATTAAGAGATCATGTACATATTGTAACAAAGCACCTTCAGTGTCCGGAGGCATCCATGTTTCGAGTTTCCTTGCTAATTGGTTTCCAAAAATAGTGGGGCTATTCTTGAATCCTTGAGGTAGTAATGTCTACGTAAGCTGCGTCTTTCTGCCTGAATCGGGATTTTCCCATTCAAAGGCGAATAGGTTTTGGCTTTCTGTGGCTAAGCCTAGGCAGAAGAAGGCGTCTTTTAAATCCAGTACGGTAAACCAGACTTGACTATTCTTTAATTTAGTCAGCAAAGTATAAGGGTTTGCCACTACTGGATGTATATCCTCAGTGATTTTATTTATGGCCCTCAAATCCTGAACTAGCCTATAGCTTTTTCATCTGCCTTTTTAATTGGCAATATGGGTGTATTTTATTCTGATTCGCATTCAATCAATAATCCATACTGTAAAAAATTATTAATTATCTCTTTAATTCCTTTCCTATCTTCTATCCTCAAAGGATATTACTTAACCTTAACGGGTTTCTCTCCTGGCTTTAATTTAATAATTATTAAGGTCACATTTTTACCTCTTTCAGGGGTTTCAGTAGCCCAAACTCCTGGACATACTTGATCTGTGATCTCTAAAGGTATTTCACTTTTAGGGTCAGTTTGTATTAGTGCCAAACTTAACACATTTGTTAGTTGTTCTTCTCCTATACTTAATTCCATTTTCCCTTTTTTCAAAAACAATTTCTGCTCCTACTTGCTCTAATAAATCTCTACCTAAGAGTGCCCATGAGGAGCTAGGCATATATAAAAATCTGTGTATGCCCCATTTTTTCCGTAACTTGTACTTCAAAGGTTCACAAAAATAAGCCTTTTCAGTTACACCTTGTCCTGGTTTCAGTTAGAACAGAGTTAATTTTCTTCCTAGTAGCTGGTACAATGCTGTGTTTTGGCTTAGGATGAGAAGAGTGCTGATAACACCCCGATGTTTTAATTGTTAAAGAGCAGTGCTTATACCAAGCCAAGGACATCTCAGCTTCTTGCTCTGTCCTGCCAACAGGCAGGCTGGGGGTGCAGTAAGAGCTGGGAGGGGACAGACCCAGGACAGGTGACCCAAACTAGCCAAAGGGGTATTCCATACCATCTGACATCAGGCCAAACAATACATAGGGGTGGCCAGCCGGGGGGAGGGGGCCGGACCACTCGGGGCCAGGCCGGGCATCAGTCAGCGGGTGGTGAGCAACCGCACTGTGCACCACTTGTTTGTACACATTATTAGTAGTGGTACTATTATCATAATTGTATTATTATTATTATTATTATTTTGTCTTATTAAACTGTCTTTATCTCAACTCACGGGCCTCACTTTCCACCTCTCTCCCCCGTACCAGAGAGGGAGGGGGAGGGTGAGCAAACGGCTGCGTGGTGTTTAGCTGCCGGCCGGGTTAAACCACGACACATCTTTTACCCTAACATAATAATTCTGTGAAGGCATTAATGCTTGATTTAGAACTGAATACGTTGCCCCATATCAATAAGAAATTTCACTTCCATTCCTCCCCTAGCTTCATTATAACCAGCGGAGGTACTAGGGTAGATTCCCCAGGTCCCCGTTATTCCTGTTGAAATCAGGGGTCTATTATCCTAGGAAAAGGCTAGTCAATTTGTCCTCCAAAGCCAGGTCCAAACCGTTTTGTTTTATTTATTTATTTATTTATTTATTTATTTATTTTCATTACATTTCAGAGTTGGTCCAAAAATTCCATAGGGGTTTCTTTTAGACCTTGTTGGAAGCATATTCTCAATTCCCAATTCATCCAGATTTTAGTATTTACTTAACCGTTCATAATTTTCAGGATGATTCGGGTCTTAGTGGGGGTCGGTCAGGGGAATGCAATTGTCCACAGTTCCCTGAGCGGTCTCATCGGCAATCTGAGCTCGCACATGAACTCAGGTTGTTTTAAGAGTTAACTGGTTTTCTGTTTCTGTGACAACTCTCTCGGACCCATCATGGTCCCTTTGCCCTAAAGGGCTAACACCCGGGATTTTAAGATCTCTGCCTCGGGCAGAGGCAGAACTATTAACATTCCTACATCCTCTTTCCCTGCTCATTCAACTTCAAACACCTTTAACACTTTCAACAACCCTTTTAACACTTCCTTTATCTTTCTCCAGCCTGTACTTCTCTAATGCCATCATCAAAGGCTCAGTCAGGGGCCAACTTAATTCCGTACCTTTTCCCACCAAGATGCTGAAACATCAGTATACAACATTTCATCCTGTTCTGCTTCTCAAAAAACAACATTAACTGTAGCAAAATATTATAGTTTAAAGTTCCATTTAGGGGCCACTTTTCTCCACATTCCAGCTTATAAAGCGGCCACCACTGATTACGATATTTTATCAATGTTTTCCTGTTCACACTTCCACCGGCAGATCCTCCAATATCCTTCCAGTGACTTAAAACACATCCTAACACACTTTTCTTTAAAATTTCACTGCTTGTTTGCCCCCCCAGTTTCCAGTTTACACTTTCAGAATACACATGTTACTTACAAAAGCGTATCACAAAACGTATCACTCACAAAAATACGGGCACGCAATATCTTTCAGTAGAGATGTCACAAAACTACTATTACCAGCAATATTGCCAAAATCACAATAACAATAGTGAGAGTCAAATTCCACATGCGATAAGTCAGAAAACCAAACTGTGTAACACCGTAACGATATCTTTCTTACAACAATGCCACGAACCTACTATTACCACCAGGAAAATAGCCAAAATCGCAGTAACAATAACCAGAGTTAAATACCATACTCCATGAGTCAGAAAACCGAAATAGACAACACAATTCCAGATGGACCTTAAAGCGAGCTCCTTCCTTAAGGTCCCCAAATATACTTATGGTGCTTACCACAAAGTATATACCAAACACTGCCTCGCAGAAGATCACCTTCTGACTTACAGACAGTTCCAGATACAGATGGACCCCAAGGTCCCCAGATATACTTGTGGTACTAACCACAAAGTATATACCAAATACTGTCCTGCAGAAGTCACCTTCCGACTTACTGGACAGTCCCAGATGACCGGTCTACCAGAAAACCAAACCAGAATAAAGAATATACTCACTTACAATGATGGGGTCCTTGTCTGCCTCCGCAGTGATCCGGTGAGTCGAGGAGTCCCTCCGGGAAATCCCGGGGGTACCCTAGGGAGTCCTGTCCCCAGCGGGTCCTGCGGTCCGGCAGAGAGGTCGTCCCATCTGGGGTGCCAGATTGATTCAAAGATCGAAGCCGAAATTCCTTTAAGTGGTATATTCTTTATTGCAGCGCTGGATGCACGGGGGATCTCTCCACCTATCGTGCATACTCAAAGCAGAAAGCAGTCTTGAATTTATACAATCAATCTATCAATATTCTACAAGCACCTATACATATGCATTACCTATCCCCGCCTTCCCTCGCTTCTCATGCTAATTAGTCTTTTGGCACCTTGCGCCTGCGCAGAGCCTTCCAAGAATTGTGGGCAGGGGTCTTTGGGACGTGGGCAGGGGTCTTTGGGAGGAAGACCCCGAGTCTTCCTCACAGTGTACTTTTCACCTTTGGTCAGGAATCTGCTGAATTGGCAGGTTTCTTAATTGCGAGAGCTGGTTGTTGCCAATTCTTCCGTTTGTTGTATCTTTATAATGAATTCCAATGTCCAGTTTTGAGATTTATAGTCCTTACGTTTGTTTCTCTGTCCGTCTGCCGCTTCCTTATCATGAGTTTCAGTGTCTTGTTTCGAGATATACAGTCCATGTCTGGGGATTGTCCTTGCCTCCCCAATGCCTCCCCAATGCCTCCCCAATACCTCCTTAATCAGTACTCTGTACTTGTAGCTGGAACAGCAGTGTTATCACACCAGTGTTGTGTCTACTGCTGAGCAGCAGTGGCACAGCATTGGGCCTTTCTCTAACCCTCCTAGGGGGTGGGCAAAAAGTGAGGAGAGAAACATCACTAGGGCAGCTGACCTAAACCAATCAAAGGGATATTCCATACCATGTGGTGTCACACTCAGCAATAAAAGGTGGAAACAGGAAGAAGAGGGGAGGGGTGGGCTCTCGTTGAGAAGACGTCGGTCCTCCTCTCGAACACCGGCTGCGTGCGTTGAGGCCTTGCTTCAAGGACGTGGTCAATCATCGCTCATTTGTGGGAAGTAGAGAGTAATTTCTTTCCTCTGCACTTCCATATAGCTTTCATTTATTTTGTTTGTTTGTTTTCCTCCCTTTTTCCCCCTTTTCCCTTTTACTTCCCCTTAGTTAAATTGTTTAGTTCATGGTAGTCTTTATTTAATTATTATAATTATTTCCCTTTAATTAAATTATCCTTATCTCAACCCGTGAGTTGTTCTTTGCTTTACTTCTCCCCCTCCTCATCTAAAGGAGGGGGAGTGAGAGAGCGGTTGTGGGGTTTAGCTGCCCAGCACGGTAAAACCACCACAGTGCAACACTGGCTGATGTAAGTGGAGACAAGACAGACTGTCCCCAGGTTCAGGGCAGAAGGGCTCCTTGAATGTTCCTCCATTAATGTTCAGCTCAGGTCCATTTCCAAGACCACCAGGGTACCCTCACCTAACAAGGACCCTGCTATTGCCAGGACACAAATATCACAGAATAACAGAATTGTCTAGGTTGGAAGAGACCTCAAGATCATCGAGTCCAACCTCTGACCTAACACTAACAAGTCCTCCACTAAACCATATCACTAAGTTCAACATCTAAACGTCTTTTAAAGACCTCCAGGGATGGTGACTCCACCACTTCCCTGGGCAGCCCATTCCAATGCCTCACAACCCTCTCGGTAAAGAAGTTCTTCCTAATATCCAACCTAAAACACCCCTGGCGCAACTTTAGTCCGTTCCCCCCTGTCCTGTCACCAGGCACATGGGAGAATAGACCAACCCCCACCTTGCTACAGCCTCCTTTAATGTACTTATAAAGAGCGATCTCTGCCGTGTGGTAGGGAGCCATCGGAAGTGGAAAGCTGCTGTGTGGAGTCCCACACGACAAGTTGTGGAGGCCATGGAAGGGGAAGGTGAGTAGAATCAGTATGCAGAAGTGAAAGCTATACAACTGGCCCTAGAAATTGCTGAAAGAGAAAAGTGGACGGTACTGTATCTCTACATTGACTCATGGATGGTGGCAAATGCTCTGTGGGGGTGGCTGCGACAATGGAAACAGAACAACTGGCAGCACAGAGGTAAATCTATCTGGGCTGCTACCCTGTGGCAAGATATTGCTGCCTGGGTAGAAAACCTGGCTGTAAAAGTACGTCATGTAGATGCCCATATGCCTAAGAATCGTGTTACCGAAGAACATCAGAACAATGAAGAAGTAGATTGAGCTTCAAAAATTGAAATAGCTCAGGTGGACCTGGACTGGGGACGTAAGGGTGAGCTGTTTGTAGCTCGATGGGCCCATGAAACATCAGGACATCTGGGGAGGGATGCCACATACAGATGGGCTCGTGATCGAGGGGTGGACCTGACCATTGAGGCCATCACACAGGTTACCCATCAGTGTGAGACCTGTGCTGCAATCAAACGAGCCATGAGGGTAAAGTCTCCCTGGAATAGGGGGAGATGGCTTGGATTTCAATATAGTGAGGCCTGGCAGATTGACTACATCGTACCACTTCCACAAACCCGCCAAGGTAAACGTTACATACTCACCATGGTAGAAGCAACTACTGGGTGGCTGGAAACATATCCAGTAAACCATGCCACGGCCCGAAACACTATCTTGGGCCTGGAAAGACAAGTGCTGTGGCGACATGGTACACCAGAAAGAATTGAGTCCGACAGTGGGAGTCACTTCTGAAATAATTTGGTCACTTCCTGGGCCAAGAGACATGGCATTGAATGGGTGTATCACATCCCTTATCACCCACAAGCCTCTGGGAAGGTTGAGAGGTACAATGGACTGTTAAAAACTATGCTGCGAGCATTGGGTGCTGGGACGTGGAAACATTGGGATATAAATCTACCAGAGGCCACTTGGCTAGTTAACAACAGGGGGTCTGAAGGCCATCCTGGTCCTGCTGTGGAGGAACACTGGGAGAAAATTAATCTGTCATCCAAGTTATGTGTTGTAGGAGGACACTGCAGAACCAATGACAGGTCAACTTTGCAAGGAACCGGGCAAGCGCAACAGTGATGTGAGCTAAGCTGGTGCTGGTGTCAAGAAAACCAACTTCGCCTGCCCTGAGTGACCACTTTGACAGATGAAGCTGAAACCATCAACAGTTTTTATGAGCATTTTGGGAAAAGACCTATAGAATAAAGAGAAGTACAGACATAAAAATGCTTCAATGGACAGAAAACAATGGTGATGAGAACATCTATATACTAAACTGTATCTGATTGTGACACAAATGTTATGGAATAAGGGGTGGAAGTTGTGTTGGGTCTGTCTGAGCTGGAGTCACCTTTTCCCTGCAGCAGCCCACACAGTGCTGTGCTCTGCACTCGTAGCTGGAACAGCACTGATATCACTCCAGTGTTGTGTCTATTGCTGCGTAGTGCTGGCACAGCATCAGGACTCCTTCCAAGCCCCCAAGAGCCAGCAGGCTGGGGGTGGGCAAGTGATGGGGAGGGGACATTGCCGGGGCAGCTGACCTAAACCGACCAAAGGGATATTCCATAACACCTGATGTCACACTCAGCAATAAAAGGGGGGGCTCTCGTGGGGGAGGGGGCTGTTCCTCCTGAACAACCACTACGCGTTTGAGGCCCTGCTTCCCAGGACGTGGCCGAACACCGCTCGCTGATGGGAAGTAGAGAATAATTTTTTTTCTCTCTCTGTGCTTCCGCGCGGACTGATTGTTTCTTCTGTTTCTGTTTTTCCTCCCCATTCCCTTTCCCTTTAATTAAACCTTTCTCATCTCAAACCTCGAGTTCTCTGTGTTGTATTTTCTCCCCCTTCTTCTTTGAGGAGAGGGGGAGTGAGAGAGCGGTTGTGGTGGAGCTCGGCTGCCCACCTGAGTAAAACCACCACAGGGGGTGAACACACTTTTAAATGGGGTCTCTATTTGCCTCAAAGAAAGCAGTGATGAGAGCAATATGCAGCATGTAGTGAGACCTCTGAACAGACCATGGGCTTATCACTGCTGGGGTATTGACTGCTGTGGTTAGGTTCTGCCAGGGTAGTTTTTATTCTAATCACTACTTCAATTACTGTGTTTTTCCCTCCTTCTATCAGAGACTGTCAGTAATTTGCTTAATTTGTTTACCTCACAACCTACTGCTAGTGAAATAAGCAGGACATGATCTGAGCTACTTCTTACATTTGTGACAGATTATGGCAAGTCAGGGCAGTGCAAAAAAAGAGAACTTGTAATTTGCAGCTCTGGTCTTCTGCTTCAAGCACAAAACCTCCATTCAGATGCTTTGGCACATTCTGATTACAAAGTGAAATAACTTGTGTAGAAGTAGATCTCCAGGATTAGCTCACTTTCCTGGACTACCACATATATTTATACTGTAAAAACTCCGAGGCCAGAGGATGGCCAGATACTGCCCATCAGAATAATACAGCTAGCTCATAGCCTCCTCCTACACAACCTTTTATCTAAAGCCATGTTAGTTAAGACTGTTGTGTGTGATACAAGATGTGAATGCACATGTGTCTATCGTCTGGTGAGGCAGGTGGGTACGCAGTGACTTGTCACAGGAGAGGTGCACGTATGATGGAGGAGGGCTGGGAGGAGCAGTAAGACCCTGATGGGCTGGCATAACAAATTGAACAGCAGTGACAGAAAGACTAGGATCATTTTGTGTAAATGTAAATCATGCCACATCGTGCTTGTATTTATTTGTCCACACTGTGCTTTGCTCCTGGCTTTGCTGACTGGTACTTCCCTTCCCTCTGTCTCATCCACCTACACACATCCTCCTGCCCAGAGATCTCTGCTGAACCCCACTGGGTTGCTCTATTCCAGTTTCTCTTAATGGCTTTACTCTTTACTGGTGCCTGTGTCAGCTACAGCATCTCACACACCTCTTCCTTTCTGCCCCTCTATTTCTCCTCTATCTAATCTGCAATAACATGCCTGTCACAACTGTTTTTCTGCCCTCGTTTTTGCCACTCTGTCTGCAGACAGCCCTACTGCCCTTAATGTGATGCAGTTGTTCACTCTCTTATTCCCTTCCAAACAGCCTGGAGATATCCTAAAGGTAGGATGCTGCAATAAATCTGTGTACACAATTTCTCTTACAAATGGTAAGAGTAATAACATGAAATAATGTTTAAATAAATTCCTCCCAGCCCCAGGAGACCTCCGAGTGGTAGGCTGCACTTCTGTCTTCATGAAGAAAATCAATAGCAGTGCTATATTGCCACTGCACTCTGGCTTCCACATTACTCCCCCCCCCAGCAACGTACAGACTGTGTTCAAGGAAATGTATGCTCCCAAGGAAGGAAAATGGCTTTGTGCACTTAAGGTAATGATGTCATTTGAGGTCACCAAGCAAACAGTTATGGATACAGAAATCTGCAGTTTTGTCAATAGAGCTGGAACCTGGGGACCTAGCTAAAGAGATACAGCTTTTTTATAAAATGTTTCCCTAATTTACCTACAGAGTTTCTTCCCAGGAACAACAGCTGCTAATCGCCTTGTTACAGAAGAGCAACTGGGAATAGTACAGTACTTGAGGTACTGACATAAGGATACACTAATGACATTGATTTGTCCAGTCTACTACAACCTTCCCTTATTATTCTACTTTCTGTATTTAAACACTTAGAAGTCACAAGCTGTGAAGTAGACTGGGAAGAAATGATGCAGAAAAGAAGCCAAGGATGCAGACAGGTACCAACCCATTCAGATTGCACAAGAAGCTTGATACCTGCTCCCTTTGGGATGGCATCTCCCAGAGCCACTTTTTCATCTTAACCTCTGGCAAAAGCAGCACTGGCAGGGGGTTTCTGAGTGAGGCATCCTTTTGAACAGTACTGGGACAGGTTACTCCACTGTTCATTTTGTGTCTCTTCAGTGGATCTGCTTTAAAACAAGTTCTGAACCCATACACAACCTTATGAGAGTGGTTCAATAGCTACACATGAGTTAAATAACTACACATTGAAAGATCAGTTTCAGAAGCAACATGGAGAGTTAAAGGCAGTCTGTTATTTACTGGGATAGAGACCATCTGTAAAGTTTCAACCAGAAATACATGAATTTTGTTATGTTGAACCCTGAGGGCTTTGTAGTTCTTAGCTCATTGACTGATATTCCCAGTACTACTCCTCCCTGACAGTATGGCAATTTAATATCTGTCACGAATGCACAGCAGCAGGCTGGAAGGCAGGAGCCAACACCAAAGCTTGTGCTGTTAGCCTCTGTCCCCAAGTGGATTACTCCTTTGTTCACTCCAGTTTCCACTAAGATGGGGCCCAGCCATAAATTAGATCCTTATTTTTTTCCAACGCAAGCACACCAGGGAACAACATGCTGAATTTCCTTGGAACAGGATTTCTGTTGCCGTTTCACCCTTACCAGAGTTGCTTGCTGTAAGTGAACATCATTCAAGTTAAGTGACTGAGGTTTCAGAGAATGTTGTTAACAAGCAGGAATTAATACAATAGCACAGGAGAAGTAATTTGGTGCTTGGAAGTGGACACACGTGATTGGTGTCTCTATGCAGAATCCCTGTCCCCAGCTAGAGACTGCGAAAGCCAGAGATATGAAATCCTCTCCTGCCATCAGGTAAAATCTTAGGATGTTTGTACATGGAGAAGTTCAGTGATGGAGCGATGGGTCCATTCCCTCACAGCCTGGTTACGTCTCCGTATGTCACACTCCAGTGCTGGATACCACTGGGTTCCCTTTTAGCAATCCTCTCAGCAAGCACCTTAGCTTAAGCAAGATCTGCAACAGCCTCTTGCAAAATTCAAGGATAATCCTGGTCAACTCCTAGTGTGGCATTTGCCTCAAAAGGTATTTGGATAATGCCCTCATTAAAAGGCTTTAACTTTTGGTTAGCCCTGAAGTAGTCAGGCAGTTGGACAAGATCTTTGAAGCTCCCTTCCAACAGAACTATTCTATTCTATTCCAGCATAGATGAAAACATATTTTATTTCCTGCTGTCTCTTCCTCATTATCCAAATATGCTTTGTATACTTATCACTGGATTTGACAGGTGTTATAAGATTATACCATACAACAGGGTGATATAAAACTTAATTGGATATCTGCAGAGTGCTTTGAGCTTAAAAGGAGATATGGTATACAGCATATTCTGTATGCTATGTATAATAGAGCAAAAAAGTGAAAATTTTACTCATAAATTCTTGTATCTTTCAGGACATTTGATGTATCCTTTAAATATGCTTTTTTTAACTTCAGCACTTTTTTTTTTTTTAAATAAACGACACCATAGAGAGGTGGGACTGATAAAGAGAGAAACAGAAGCAGACAGAAAGCCTCAGTGGTCTAATCTGAGATCTCATCTCTCCTTGGAGGGAGAGCAATATGGTTATGTGTCAGAGCACAGCTTTTTCTCCTTCCTTCACCTCACCCTGCTTGACTCAGGCCTCCCCTATGGCTGCTCGGTTGCTCTTATCTCCTTCTTGTCATACAGAAAGCCAAAAGGCCAGGCTGGGATGATTCAAGATGCTTTTATGCTCACCCTAGCAATAGGTCCAGGTTCCAGGAGAGCATAATTTCCTCCCCCACAATAACGGGACTGTGGCTGACCTGCTCTAAGACTGATCTTTGCAGTGTCTCCTGGAGAAAAAAAGCAACATCCTACAATGCAGCTGGCCCCAGCAAAGTGTTAGTACCCTATTAATTCATGAAATAGCTCTGCTCTGTTAGCTGTAGGACAGCTTCCTGCCTCTTGAAGCACAGGAAGTTTCTGGTTAGGCTGGCAGATTATATAATTGAGCAACAGCAACTTACATTAAAGGCAACTTTGTGACATGCGCTTCTCCTTATGGGGCTGACTAGTACCAGCCACTGTGTTTTTTTTGGTACTTAGATAAATACCAGCATGAGATCTAAGCTGGGAGAGGAACAAAACTGTAGCTAGGAAAGTGGGAAAATTATCTGCTACATTTGCAATTCAGGTCACTTTTTCCAAGAAGCTTTGCAAACAAAATCTAAAATAAAAACCACAAATATTTTCAAGCCAGCATCAATATGAAATAGGCTTCCTTTTGGGACTTCATCTGCATGTAGCTCACTCGGTCCTAAAGAGGGATCCAGTGTGCTAGATTAGACATTTGCTGATCACATACAGTTAGGCACCCCACTGAGCAATCTTCCAAAAGTAGTGCCATATTTCTCTACCTAGTTCAAAGAGAGAAGGTGCTTACATCTAAGCAGACAAGATCCCACCAGAGCCCTCCAAAAATACCTACCTTTCCCCATTAGCTGACTGGCAACTTTATAAAGAAGCAGTTAAGAAACTGCTCCAGAACCTAGCTAAACTAAAGACAGCAAGGAAGCGCTGACAGATGCACTGCATCCCTGATGGATATCTAGAAGAAAGAGTCCACAGAGAATAATTAGGAGGTCAAAAGGCTGGGAAGAAAGGTATTAGCTGCAACATTTGAGCTGCTTCTGAATATAGCCTATAAAGCATGCATTTTCATAAATGGAGAAGATTTATCCTTTTTCAAGAACCCACGTCCAAGGAGAGCCTCTCTAATTTTCCACAAAAACAATCAAAACTCCCTAATGGCAGCTTGATTTTTGATACCCATCATCAGCCCTTGTTACTTTGCTTGCCTGAAGCCAGTTACAGTCAGCGAGCCCCTTCTGGGGTGGAATATCTCCCTCCAGCACATTAAGTGTACTGGCCAGGTGTCATGCCTTGGACACTGCAATTTTCCTTCCCTCTACAACAGTTGAGATTGCATGAAAGCCTGCGTTGAAGCCAGCCTGCATGCTTGTCATGGACGCTGAGTAAGAAAAGGAAGTAGGTCTCAGAGGGATGCTGCTATGAGTCGCTCTGTCTGCCTTTCTCTCGTATGCTCATCTTGCAGACAAGGATGTGGGGGATTTACTGCCAAGCTCCTGGAGTGGTGGATGTGTTGATAAAGATGCCACTGCCACAGTCCCTCATCACCACTGTAGCCTGTGCTGCAACCCATTGCCACACTGCCTATTTTGTTTTAACGCAAACTGTCACATCACTGACTGCTAGGTAAGACAGACAGACTGTCTGGATGGGGATTTCAGTGCAAAGAAGTGAAATTAAAAATGCAAAATAGAAAAACAGATGGCATAAACTTCATTAAAATAATATGTCATCTTGTGGGGACCCCATGGGGATCTGTTACCTTCCAATGGATATGGAGCCCCTGAGATTTACATTTAGGGATTATTCTGTTCCTTCCTCCTTATCACAACTCTCTTCTGTTTTCCAAAGGCTTGTGGTATGTGCTCCATCTGGATATGCCTCCTAATAAGGATGTGCTGGAGACATCTCCCAGCACTAATGGACACCCAACCCCCCCAGTGCTGTCGGGAGCCTCCTTATCAAGTGATTTGCAGGCAAGAAAGAAGCATGGCTGAGTCCTGAAATTTCAAGAGAAAGACAAAGTGGGAGTGTCAGGAAAGTAAGAAATACATAATTAATATGGTTAGAATATCTGTAAGTCTTAAGATGATGAATTACATGAAGCAGAAGAGGTTACTTTCCCTTGATGTGAAGTTTGTCTCTTTTTAGATGTGGTACCAGCAACAAACTAAATACTTTACTATTCCACTTATAAACCAGGTGTAATCTTTAGGAACTTACTAGAAATAAAAGCCACCTGTGAAGATTTTCTTGTATTTAACTGACCCCCAAACAAACATGTGGTAATGCCATGTATTTACTTATGGGACAGAGAAACAACCATAGAAAGGACATTCAAGCAGCAGGATAAATCTGAGTTTGGAGCATGCAGCACAGCACACTTTCTGTCATCTTCAATCACTGTGGGTTCTGGAAGCAAAACTTGTATGCATGCTGGGTTGGTATTTAATTGAGCTCATTTAAACTAAGCTTCCAGCAAGCACATATGACAGATTTATATATGAATCTTCACAGAGTATAAAATGACATTTATCAACCTTCCAACAGAGTATTTGATATTTGAACAATTGATTCTGATTTAACAGTGAAAAATGCCACTATCCGTACAGAAAATTTGCAATAGGATTAAAACCCTAGTCACTACCATCCCCAACAATGGCTCTGCCAGGTAAACTATTAAACATTTATGTACTACCTTAACTTTGTCTAGGCTTAAAGGGATTAAAAAGTAATCCAAATCCTGATGAGTTTAATGCAGAAGAGACTAAAGATTGAGTTGGAAGAAAAGGAGCCAGAGCTGGGAGATGTGAGACATTAAGCTGCTTGAAAATTTCAAAGGTCAGGCAGATTTTAAGAATGACAGCAGCAGGAGCTGATTGATGTGGATTAAAAGCATGTTACACTGGCTGCAGACAATACCATCAGTCTCATTTTGGCCCAGGTAACCTAGCACTCATCAGAGTATGACTAAGAGTAGAGAGTCGATCCAAATACCGCTAGATATGAGTTCACCTAATTAAAGAGACACACTGTATCCACAGGGAGAGGAGGTTTTTGAGCAGACTTTTCTCTAGAGCCCAGGCAGGAACATGCTTGTCAGCATTGTTGGACAATTCCTCTTAAGCAGGTAGATTTCACCAACTATGATCTTCATAAGCACAGTGTGGTCAGCACTGAGCATTCACTAGACAGGAGCACTAGCAGGTCCTGGAGGCTGCGTTCTTCTATAACTCTGTGGAGCTCTAACATAATACAAGTTTTGGATGTTTTCTGTTATTCCCAGAAGATGCCAGTTGAGCCTGTCCCTGCTTTCATGGTTAAGCATGCTTTAATTTCCAAATGTAATATACCCCTCACAATTTATGCTTAACTTTTCCAATGTTGACACCATTTATTACATCAAATATTTCTTTTTTTGTTCCTGAAAGATTTATACATGGCAAGCAAATCCTTTCTCCATACTGGTTTTACCAGGTTCAATCTGCCAACCTCTTTTAGTTTTCTGTTATATGACAGGCTTTCAAATCCCATGTCTTATGTAGTTCTCATCTACGCCTAGCCCACACTAAATTCTTATTGGTGGAACTGAAGAGATGAGATTGTTATACTGCATTGCAAACATCTTACCCTGGCCTTTCACAATAGCAATGATACACCTTTATCTACTGGAAAAAGTGATACCGACTCTTCTAATATCTACCTTTCCCACTTTAATGGTGGATAATATAATTCAGCAGTGGCCAAATGGAATAAAATTTTCCCTACATGATAAAGCAGAAGTTTTGGCAGAAGAACTAATCATTCTGCTGTATCTGTATGTTTGGAAAAAAGCTGGGAAACTGCAAAGGTATGACTATGGCATATTTTTATGTATTAGTCCATTTTAATAATTACTTATCTTGCAATCATATCAGGCTTCATCTTCCTTAGTCACTTCCAGTTGGTAAACTTCAATATACAGCAGATTGAGTTGCTCCTGTCATATTTTTCTCATTTCTATTATTTTAGTTTTCATGCCTTTCCTCTGTGGCATTTCTGAGCCTTTGTTGTACTGATGTCTCCCTCCTTTCTTAGCCAACTCCCTCCTGCTTTTTGTCCCTTTGTCATTAATGAACTTCAAAAATAAATGACTATTGGACAAGTCCATTAACAATCTCCTTTCTTCTGACAGTTTCTCCTTCACCACTACCTAATGTAGTTCCCAGGGTTCTCAATTCATTGCCCCTGCTTATGCACTCACTTTATAAAACTGAAATTTGTTATTGTCGTGGTTTAACCCGGCCGGCAGCTAAACACCACGCAGCCATTCGCTCACCCTCCCCCCTCCCTCTCTGGGATGGGGGAGAGAAATGGAAAGTGAAGCCCGTGAGTTGAGATAAAGACAGTTTAATAAGACAGGAAAATAATAATAATAATAATAATAATAAAAATAATAATAATAATACTACAATGATGATAATAGTACTACTACTAATAATGTGTACAAACAAGTGATGCACAATGCAATTGCTCACCACCTGCTGACCGATGCCCAGCCTAACCCCGAGCAGTCCGGCCCCCTCCCCCGGCTAGCCACCCCTATATATTGTTTAGCATGACGTCAGATGGTATGGAATACCCCTTTGGCTAGTTCGGGTCACCTGTCCTGGGTCTGTCCCCTCCCAGCTCTTACTGCACCCCCAGCCTGCCTGTTGGCAGGACAGAGCAAGAAGCTGAGGTGTCCTTGGCTTGGTATAAGCACTGCTCTGCAACAATTAAACCATCGGGGTGTTATCAGCACTCTTCTCATCCTAAGCCAAAACACAGCATTCCACCAGCTACCAGGAAGAAAATTAATTCTGTTCTAACTGAAACCAGGACATCTATCCACCCCTTATTCCATACCATTTATGTCATGCTCAGGTTACACTCTTTTCCATACATTCTAATTAGTCACCTATAGTAGTCATGGTAGTGATAACATATAGTATTATATAGTAATTAACATGGTACATTTCAGTTCATGGGCTATTCTCACCCAGTATTAAATCTCCTTGAGGTACACACCGGACCTCTCCGTTCTTTTGCATCACCCACCAAGTGTATCCAGGTCCCTGAGCGAAAACAATTCCACAAATGGGTTTGCCTTTTCCTGAGGCAGGAGTAGCCCAGACTGTTTTCCCCAGCATATTTCTTACATGCACTACAGGAACTTTATCCCCATCTACAGTACGTAACAGGTTTGATTGGGCAGGTCCAGCTCGGTTGGCAGATCCCCTAGTATTGACTAACCAGGTGGCCTTTGCGAAATGCGTATCCCGATTTTTGAATGTCCCAGCGCCCATTGCTTTCAATGTAGTCTTTAACAGTCCGTTGTATCGTTCAACTTTCCCGGAGGCTGGTGCATGATAGGGGATGTGATACACCCACTCAATACCATGTTCTTTGGCCCAAGTGTCTATAAGGTTGTTTCGGAAATGAGTTCCATTGTCTGACTCTATTCTTTCTGGGGTACCATGTCGCCATAGGACTTGCTTTTCAAGGCCCAGGATAGTGTTCCGGGCGGTGGCATGAGGCACAGGATATGTTTCCAGCCATCCGGTGGTTGCTTCCACCATTGTAAGTACGTGGCGCTTGCCATTGCGAGTTTGAGGGAATGTGATGTAATCAATCTGCCAGGCCTCTCCATATTTATATTTCAGCCATCGTCCTCCATACCAAAGAGGCTTTGACCGTTTGGCTTGCTTGATTGCAGCGCATGTTTCACAGTCATGAATAACCTGTGCTATAGCGTCCATGGTCAGGTCCACCCCTCGATCACGAGTCCATCTGTATGTTGCATCTCTACCTTGATGGCCTGAGGTGTCATGGGCCCATCGGGCTATAAATAATTCACCTTTATGCTGCCAATCCAGGTCCACCTGAGCTACTTCAATCTTAGCAGCCTGATCCACCTGCTGGTTGTTTTGATGTTCTTCAGTAGCCCCATTCTTGGGCACATGAGCATCTATGTGGCGTACTTTCACAGCCAGGTTCTCTACCCGAGCAGCAATATCTTGCCACAATGCAGCAGCCCAGATGGGTTTGCCCCTACGCTGCCAGTTGTTTTGCTTCCATTGCTGTAACCATCCCCACAGGGCATTTGCTACCATCCATGAATCGGTGTAGAGATAGAGAACTGGCCATTTTTCTCGTTCAGCAATGTCTAAAGCCAGCTGAATGGCCTTCACTTCTGCAAACTGACTCGATTCACCTTCTCCCTCAGCAGCTTCTGCAACTTGTCGTGTAGGACTCCATACAGCAGCCTTCCATCTCCGATGCTTCCCCACAATACGACAGGACCCATCAGTGAACAGGGCATATTTCTTCTCATTTTCTGGTAACTGGTTGTACAGTGGGGCTTCTTCAGCACGACCCACCTCCTCTGATGATGATATCCCAAAGTATTTGCCTTCTGGCCAGTCCATAATCACTTCCAAGATTCCTGGGCGGCTGGGGTTTCCTATTCGAGCCCGCTGAGTAATCAGTGCAACCCACTTGCTCCATGTAGCATCAGTTGCATGATGCGTAGAAGAGACCCTTCCCTTGAACATCCAGCCTAGTACCGGCAGTTGGGGTGCTAGGAAGAGCTGCGCTTCAGTACCGACCACCTCCGAAGCAGATCAAAATCCTTCATATGCTGCCAATATCTCCTTTTCAGTTGGAGTATAGTGGGCCTCAGATCCTCTGTATCCCCGACTCCAAAACCCCAGGGGCCGACCTCGAGTTTCCCCAGGTTCTTTCTGCCAGAGGCTCCAGGTGGGGCCGTTCTCCCCGGCTGCAGTGTAGAGCACATTCTTTACATCTGGTCCTGTTCGAACTGGCCCAAGGGCTACTGCATGGACTATTTCCTGCTTGATTTGTTCAAAGGCTTGTCGTTGTTCAGGGCCCCATTCAAACTCATTCTTCTTACGGGTTACTTGGTAGAGCGGGTTTACAATCAGACTGTAATTTGGGATGTGCATTCTCCAAAACCCCACAACACCTAGGAAAGTCTGTGTTTCTTTTTTGTTAGTTGGTGGAGACATAGCTGTTATTTTGTTGATCACATCCATTGGGATTTGACGACGTCCATCTTGCCATTTTATTCCTAAAAACTGGATCTCTCGTGCAGGTCCTCTGACTTTATTTTTTTTTATGGCAAAACCAGCTTTCAGAAGGATTTGGACTATTTTCTTCCCTTTCTCGAAAACTTCCTCTGCTGTGTCACCCCACACAATAATGTCATCGATGTACCGCAGGTGTTCAGGAGCTTCCCCCTGCTCTAGCGCAGACTGGATAAGCCCATGGCAAATGGTAGGGCTGTGTTTCCACCCCTGGGGCAGCCGATTCCAAATATATTGGACTCCCCTCCAAGTGAAGGCAAATTGTGGCCTGCACTCTGCTGCTAGAGGGATGGAGAAAAATGCATTAGCGATATCAGTTGTGGCGTACCACTTGGCTGCCTTCGATTCAAGTTCG
Source organism: Aythya fuligula (assembly GCF_009819795.1). Classification (NCBI taxonomy): domain Eukaryota; kingdom Metazoa; phylum Chordata; class Aves; order Anseriformes; family Anatidae; genus Aythya; species Aythya fuligula. The sequence continues at coordinate 1,011,990 of NC_045594.1, read as the reverse complement.
TACTGAAGTTCCAGCATGTCCGGCACTGCAGCGCTCAGTGGTGGCGTCACTTCGTTCAGGCCACGATAGTCCACTGTTAGTCTCCACTCGCCATTAGACTTTCGCACTAGCCATATGGGACTATTGAAAGGTGAATGAGTCTTGCTGATCACTCCTTGGCTCTCCAATTGACGAATTAGCTTATGGATGGGAATCAGGGAGTCTCGGTTAGTGCGATATTGCCGCCGGTGCACAGTTGTGGTAGCGATTGGCACTTGCTGTTCTTCGACCCTCAGCAACCCCACAACAGAGGGGTCCTCTGAGAGACCAGGCAAGGTAGATAATTGTTTAATGCCCTCTGTCTCTAAGGCAGCTGTACCAAAAGCCCACCGGAACCCTTTTGGGTCCTTGAAATATCCTCTTCTAAGATAGTCTATGCCAAGGATACATGGAGCATCCCGGGCCAGTCACAATGCGGTGCTTTTCCCACTCATTCCCAGTCAGACTCACTTCAGCCTCCAATACAGTCAACTGCTGAGATCCCCCTGTCACTCCACAAATACAGATGGGCTCTGGACCTTTATAGCTCGATGGCATTACAGTACATTGTGCACCGGTGTCTACTAAAGCCTTATACTTCTGTGCGTCTGACGTGCCAGGCCATCGAATCCACACAGTCCAATAAACTCGATTGTCCCTTTCCTCCCCCTGGCTGGAGGCAGGGCCCCCCTAACCCTGGTCAGAATCTTCTTCGTTTCTGTGTTTGAAGGACTGTCTGCTGGAAGTTGGAGCAGCAAACTTTTCAGAGAATCCCTTTTTCCTGATTGTTTTCTTTTGCAACTCACGTACCCATGACTCTAGGGTCGCGGTAGATTTTCCATCCCATTTTCTCATGTCCTCTCCGTGGTCTCGTAAGTAAAACCACAGGGTAGCACGGGGTGAGTACCCACAATATCGTCTTCCTTGTGTGGATGAACGCCTACCCCTGATAGCTGAGACACTGCTTTGTACAGGTGAGGAGGAAAATAATCTTTCTTCAAGTTGGTGAACCTTTTCAGAAAGTTTCTCCACAGCTGAGACGCAGGCCTGTAAGGAAGAAGAGAGACTTTCTTCGTACTGCCGGAGTTGTTTAGCCACTTCATCCACTGTGGGTTCCTCATCCTCTTTCCAGGCATTATTGCCAATGAGCTGGCATATGATGATGGTGCACTCCGTACATACTTCCGCCACATGGGTCGCGTACACCTGACTTCATCTGGATCTTTGGATGTTTGTCTGAGGTCTGGATTGTCATAAATCACCTCCCGTACGGCTAATTCCCTCAGGTACTGGATTCCCTTCTCCATAGTGGTCCACTTGCCTGGTAGTCATACAAGTTCTTCCTTGAAAGGATACCTTTCCCTCACAGCTGAGAGGAGACGCCTCCAGAGGCTGTGAGATTGTGCTCCATCTGCAATTGCTTTGTCAATGCCTGTGTCTCTAGCAAGGGATCCCAGTCGCTTGGCTTCCCTGCCCTCTAATTCCACACAATTGGCTCCAGTGTCCCAGCATCGCAGCAGCCAGGTGACAATCTGCTCACCTATACAGCGACCAAAATCTTTTCGCACATCTCGTAACTCACGCTCATTTAGGCTTCGGGTAGTTACTGTTGATTTTTTGGCATCCTCATCTTCCTCCCCTTAATCCATGATGGCCCAGTGTCGTCGTCGTCTCCGTCGTCTCTATACCTAGATTTGGCAGAAGACTCTCTGCGTTCTAAACGACCTGAATCTCTATACCATTTTTTCACCTTCTCTACAGGGGCAGCTTGCACTGCTACTGCTCGTTTCTCTGACCTTGTTACAGGGTCTGCCACAGAGGTTGGAATACCCTCTGCAGGGTCAACTTGCACTGCTACAGCTCTTTTCTCTGACCCAGCCACAGGAGCTGGAGCGGCTGCAGGAGCTGGAGCAGCTGCAGGAACCGGAGCTGGAGCAGCTGCAGGAGCTGGAACTGGTGCGGCTGCAGGAGCTGGAACTGGAGCGGCTGCAGGAACCGGAGCTGGAGTGGCTGCAGGAGCTGGAAGTGGAGCGGCTGCAGGAGCTGGGACTGGAGCAGCTGCAGGAACCGGAGCTGGAGCGGCTGCAGGAACTGGAGCTGGAGTGGCTGCAGGAGCTGGGATTGGAGCATCTGCAGGAGCTGGGACTGGAGCGGCTGCAGAGTCCACCGTAGGGGTCACAGTGGCCGTTGGATCTGTCACAGGGCTTGGAGTGGCCGCAGGGTCTGTTACTAAATTGATAGCAGTATCAATGGCAGCTCGATAGGCATGAGCCAGGCCCCAGCATGTTACAATAATTTGTGTTACTTTGGAACTGCCAGAATCATTACACCTTTTTTTCAAGCATTCTGCCAGTTTTTGAGGATTTTGCAATTGTTCAGGGGTGAATTTCCAAAACACTGGGGGTGCCAACTGCTCTAGATGCCTGCCCATATCCTCCCATACTCCCTGCCACCCACAACTATACTGCCTCCGGGCAGATCTCCGGATGAGCTTCCTAAGTAGTTGTTTAACTTTAAGCAGAATCTGAAGTGCTTTCAGGAGGCAGAACAACAAGACTATGCTGGTCTGAGTATCCCAAGGATATTCAATATCTTGGAGAGCTATTGTAATAAACTCGGAGGATAAGAGGGTGGTGAAGGAGGAAGGAAGAATGATCCAGGAGCATACAGGGGTGGTGAAGGAGAAAGGGAGAGTAATCAAGTAAGAAAAATTATCTTCCCCTTTCCCCTCCACAGATTGACTCCCTAATGAGAAAAGGCAACAGATATAATTGCTAATAGTTTCCAAAAAAAAGTTTCCAAAGTATAGAATCAAAGATGTTACTGAGTACAAATACCAGGTTAGAGTCATGGCCAGATATTTCATCATCTCATAAGCCACTGATACAACACACAGTACCATAATGGTCTGAAACCAGGGCCCGGAGAGGATAAACAACATGACAGAGAGCACATACAGAAAATAACGTGCAATAATACTCAATTTGGTAAACAGGCGCAGCAGAGTTGAGATTAAAGCAATCAGCATTATGACAAGTGACTATTAAGCAGGTCTAATACTTATACCAATTTTAGTTTAACACACTCTGGTCAGATCTGTCGTTATCTCAACCCTTCGAGCCCCACGTTGGGCGCCAAAAGGACTGTCGTGGTTTAACCCGGCCGGCAGCTAAACACCACGCAGCTGTTCGCTCACCCTCCCCCCTCCCTCTCTGGGACGGGGGAGAGAAATGGAAAATGAAGCCTGTGAGTTGAGATAAAGACAGTTTAATAAGACAGGAAAATAATAATAATAATAATAATAATAATAATAATAATAATAATAATAATAATAATAATAATAATAATAATAATACAATGATGATAATAGTACTACTACTAATAATATGTACAAACAAGTGATGCACAATGCAATTGCTCACCACCCGCTGACCGATGCCCAGCCTAACCCCGAGCAGTCCGGCCCCCTCCCCCTGGCTAGCCACCCCTATATATTGTTTAGCATGACGTCAGATGGTATGGAATACCCCTTTGGCTAGTTTGGGTCACCTGTCCTGGGTCTGTCCCCTCCCAGCTCTTACTGCACCCCCAGCCTGCCTGTTGGCAGGACAGAGCAAAAGGCTGAGGTGTCCTTGGCTTGGTATAAGCACTGCTCTGCAACAATTAAACCATCGGGGTGTTATCAGCACTCTTCTCATCCTAAGCCAAAACACAGCATTCCACCAGCTACCAGGAAGAAAATTAATTCTGTTCTAACTGAAACCAGGACAGTTATAGATCTATTTTAAATTACCTTTACATTTAATTTGCATGAATTGAACTTATTATCTCTGAATCCAAATCTATTTCTGATGATCAGCTCTTCTATAATGTCCTCATGTGTTACCAAAGCCAAGTATAGAATAGCACCATTTTCTGTCACATTAGTGAATCTCTGGAGGATATCTTTATTGTCTAGAAATGCAAGAATGTCTTGGATCTACCAATAATAGTATCAATTGCTCTCCAACCTAATTCCTGATGTTAAATTATCCAAAACAGCTACTGCAGTAGCAATTACCTCTCTAATAACATTACAGAACTCTTTAGGTAGTGAAAAAGGAACCTGATGGCATATGGAATGCGGGCAGTGATTATCTTTTACCAAACTGAGTTGAGTTGTCATTAACACTGCTTTCTGCCTATTCCTGAAAAGCAGCTGCCAGTTTTAGAGTACTTATGATTGCTGTTGCAGGACAGATCTACTGTCCCAATGCACTTGGTCATATCCTCTATCAATAGTTCAAGGTCTTCCACTTTGCTGCATAACCTTGCTGCATTTGCACATACAACTTTGTCTTTTCCTCCCTAGTCACTCTTTCTTCAAGATCATTATTCAACTACTTTTTCACTTTGCTGTCCATGGACCTAGTCTACAAAATTCCTTTATGCACTGCAATGACCAGATTTGTCTATTATTCAATCTCCCATATACTCCATCAGAGCCTTGAGAATGCACAAGTGCTTCCAGCCTTTTCTGAGTGTTTCTTTAAGGCTTCTCTTACCAATGAAGCCAACACCACTCTTTGCAGTAGTACTGTAGGTCCTTGAGTTAAACCTACCTATTGACAAGATCTCTTCATAACCACATAACAATGCTCACACTTTCCCAAATCTTGTTCAGACTTTAGCTGTCTGCTGAACTTCCCTGTCACTTATTTGGTAGTGTCCGGAGCTATGCCACTGAACATCTGGGCATCCACTTTTTTTCAGAGCCTTCCCTGACATGGCACAGTCAACCTCAATCATCTCTAGCAGTATCTCATCAATGTCATTTATTCTAATGTGAAGGACAACTAGGGACTGCTTTCTGCTCCTATCTGGAAATTTTCCAGACCATTTTTTACCCATGCTCTAAGCAAAAAGCACACTATTCCTTTGACATGTCCTTTGTCAGGGTCTTGAGTCTGTATGGCACAACAGCGGCTCAGGTTTTGGAAGCAGGATGGCAATGTGTGGATTGCTGTCCTCTTGTAAGCATCAGCTTTATGAGGAAGCAGTGTATTGTGCTAATACATGCTGCTGCTTCCAGAACTTCAGAAATACTGCTCAGAAATAGCATGAGCATTTCTTTGTGAACCATTACAAACCCACAGTCCCTCCACCTCACAACAACACAACTCTGTCTTTTCCTGGTAATGGTCCAAGTCTCTGTTCCTCTCCCTTTTGTTTGCAGTCATCCTGGCCTCTTCTTTTTACAGTCCTTCTATATTATCTTCATTCTTTTTCTGGCCAAGCCTTAATCTTAGCTTGATGAAAATCTGTGAGTTTAAAAAGCTAAGCCTTCCTTTTGAAGAAGACCTCTACCACAGCCCAAGACAAAGCGTCCTTCAACGTTCGTAGGTCAGTTCCCTGAGCAGTGGAATCACACTGATAAATTGCTCTGTGAGATTTCTGAGCTGAGCTGGCACATTCAGTCATATAAATGGAGATCTGCTTATGATCCCACTAGCACCTCAACATATTACAGACCCTAGATTCAGCCTTCTCATTCTTCATCAGCAAAGACTCACCTAATTTCACTTGGAGTGGGGGAGGCTTATAGTTCATGGCTACAGTCTCTCCCTCTCTCGTATCACAATCTCTGTCCGAAATAGATGCAGCTGTTGGATCCTGTGGAGATAGAAAATGAAACAGAACAGAACGGTTTAGCTAAAAGTTATGCAGTCACTTCTCTAACTGACTATTAGGCTAGTCCATCCCCACACACGTTCAGAGGGAGCAGAGAGTATGCTGGTGTTTCAAATGGCTGAAACCTAGGGGAAAATCACATAACTCTGGAAGTATGTTTAGTATGTTTAAAGTATTTCTGGAAATGCCAGATTTCAACATCAGACACATGATAGATGATATTGGGAATATAATATGGAGGGTGGGTCACCAGATCAAATTCAGCCCGGGCTGGCAATAGTCCCAAGCCATTTTCATATGATGACTCTTTGGTGTGTCATATGAAACACACTACAGTTTCAACTGAGTTCTAAGTGGATCAGTCAACCTCGTGATTAAAACTAAAAAGTTCGTGACCAGCTGTGTAAGTCTGGCTCAAAAGGAATTAAGACCAAATGAAAAGGTGAATTCAATCTCCGGTTCATCTTGGAGAAGACTGAAGAAGCCTGTATTTCCCATACTGGACCTATTTTGTGGCAAAATGGGAAGATTTAATTTTAGTATCTGTCAGCACAGAAATTTTCACTGGAATCCCCCTAAAACAAAAGCTCCCAAAACTTATATCTGCTCCATCGTATACACTTGCAGACAACCTAATCCAGGTAGTGCTGTATTCAGTGTTACAGTGCATCAGAGCATTCACACAGAGATAAGCTACCAATTCACTTGGCTCCAGCACTGATGAAAGTATTTAAAATCCTTTCATGTCAAATTTCAAACCTGTTGGACCTATATCTATTTAGCACCACTGATTTTCCAATGTGTTTGCTTCTTCCCAGCTAGAAACTAAATTGAACATGCATATGTATATATACAAATATGGGTATATGAATTCTGATTTATAATAGGTACACCTGCACAGGGAAAAACATCCAGCATTAAGTCCAATATCTGACGAAACCATCACTTTGTAGAAATAGAACAAATCGTGAGAAACTAAATATCGATAAATACCACTCCAAAGTAGCTAATAATATTGTCCATCTCTCAGTTTCTGGAGATTTCTACAGATTTTCTAGTAAAAATGCAACCTATGATTTGGCGCTGACACCTGTATGCAATGCAAGTTATTGAAGCGCACCTGCGGGACAATGCAGTCATTGGTCCCAGCCAACATGGGTTCATGAGGGGTAGGTCCTGCCTAACAGATTTGATTTCCTTTTATGATAAGAAAACACGGTTGGAGCATTTTGCTCCTGAGGGATGGACCACGTGGTACGGACCCATATCTGGAGCAGTTCTGGAAGAGCTGCTGCCTGTGGGAAGCCCACGCCGGATCAGTTCACCAAGGACTGCATCCCATGGGAGGGACCCCACAGCACAGGGGATGAGAGTGACCTAGAAGGAGCGGCAGAGAAGAAGCGCTGTAGACTGACCATAACCCCCATTCCCCCGTTCCCCTGCGCCGCTCGGGGGGAGGAGGTGGAAGAGGGTGGATGGGGAGGGAAGGTGCTTTTGGTTTCTTTCCTTTGTTTCTCACTTCTCTAGCTTGTTAGTAATTAGCAATAAATCCTACTGTCTCCCTATGCCGAGTCTGTTTTGCCTGTCACAATAATTGCTGCGTGATCTCCTTATCTCAACCTTTGAGCCCTTTTCATCGTATTTTCTCCCTGTTCCTCTTTGAGGAGGGGGATTGAGAGAGCGGTTGTGGTGGAGCTTGGCTGCCCACTCGAGAGGAACCACCACAGCACCACAGTACAAAAAGGATGTAAAACTGTTGAAGAGTGTCCAGAGGAGGGTGACGAAGATGGTGAAGGGCCTAGAGGGGAAGACATATGAGGAGCGGATGAGGTCACTGGGCCTGTTCAGCCTGGAGAAGAGGAGGCTGAGGGGGGACCTCATCGCGGTCTACAACTTCCTCATGAGAGGGAGTAGAGAGGCAGGTGACCTATCCTCTGTAAACACCAGTGATAGGACCCGCGGGAATGGTGTTAAGCTGAGGCAGGGGAAGTTTAGGCTGGACATCAGGAAGAGGTTCTTCACCGAGAGGGTGGTTGTACACTGGAACAGGCTCCCCAGTGAAGTAGTCACTGCACCAAGCCTGTCTGAATTTAAGAAGCGTTTGGACTGTTCACTTAGGCACATGGTCTAAACTTTTGGGCAGACCTGTGTGGTGCCAGGAGTTGGACTTGATGATCCTTATGGGTCCCTTCCAACTCGGGATATTCTATGATTCTGTGATTCTATGCAATGCAAGACAGTCAGTGAGTTTCAAAGCAAGGGACTGTTGCTCTTCTGTCACAGAAAGAAATCAGTCTGTGAGCTCAGTGAGTTCTCCTTCAGTCAGTAAGTTCTGAAGAAAAGGACCGAGGAGTCAAGTTGACAGGACACCAAGGACACCAAGTTGAAGGTGAATCAGCAATGAAGAGTAGAAGGGTAACAGCATTCTTCTACTTTAAACTACAAGTTTAAATGATCCTGAATGGGATGAGAAGGCGAATAGGGATCAGCCAGCCTTTATTTTCTACAACAAAGGGCTATCAAATGTTAACATGCAACAGCTGGAAACAAACTCGGTACTTCTACATACTACAGGTGACAGGCTACTGTGGATGCTAAAAGGGGCTCAGGAAAGGGTGAGATAAATGCATGGAAGGGATATCCATCAGGACTATCAAATACTAAAGAACTGCTGCCAGCTTAGGCAGCCCTAGAGGCACAGATCACTGGAGGGAGTGAACCAGGGAGGCAGGGCTCACCCAGTTCTCATTCTTACAGGGACACGATGAAGGGGTAGGTGAGGCCTTTAATCGGACTCGGAATAGTCATCCTTATTTTTTGTGTCAGAAGCTATTTTATGGTCTCAACTTCAGAATAGCTCCTCTGATTTCCTTGCAATATGTGATCTATCTCTCAAATGCCCAGCTGATGAATCAGTCCCTGGAGAGCTCGCTCCTTCCCCCACCACTGACTACCGAGCAACCACCGCTGTGGTGCACGGGCCAGGCCTGCTCCCTCTGAATTGCAAAACTGAACCAAAAGGACACTGATCTGGGCCAGAGACAGCGTCCCCAGCATGAGCGAGCCTTGTCTGTGGCACTGGCATAACCCTGGTTCTGCAGCAATGCGCAGGGCTCCGCATGAGCACGAGCACGACAGCATTCTTGTGGCTCAGCTGGAGCTGCCCCCTTGCCTCCGTGCATACTGAATGCACACATTTCTCTCTATAGTAAATCTACCCAGAGAAACATTTACTCGACTAATTAGTCCTTTGTTTGTGGATGCCTACAAGCAGACCGAGATTCACCATGTGCTTTTGCTACTGGAATTCACTTGTGGCTTTATCCTTTTTTACAAGCCTTCCTTAGACAATGCATTCAGCTTGGACCCCAGCATCAGGGCCACAGCTATGCGGTGTGACCTGTCCCAGGCCAGGTGATGTGATTTCTCTGCTCCCTGGGAGGCAAATAACACTCCCAATAAAAAGGCAAGTGGCTGCAGTGGCTCCAAAATGGCTCTGAGAAATTAATACATTTTAGGGGTTTTTTTTTGATTGTTTGGGTTTTTTTTGGCTGTTCCTGAGACCTCTTTATGCCTCCTAGGGAAAAAAAAAAAAAACAAAAACATTCAATCAGACTGCTGCATGAACATTTGGCTGGGGCCAGAGTTTAATCAAAGTTTTCTCCCCACATGCTCACAGCTTAATTGGGCATAGGTAACAGTAGCATTTGAATGGTGGGGCATTTCCTTATCATTTTTTTCTTCTTCTGGGCTCAACACAACAGACCATGAAAACTCTGCCTCCTGCTAGGTACAGCCACGTCCTGCAGTGAGTACAACGTGCCGTGTCTGAACATCAGAAATTAGTTCCAATGAACCTTCATGGTACAGCATCAGTGTGAATCCTTGGTATGCAGGAGCATGGAGAGGAGCTGAAACCACTTTAAACTTAAATCAGGGGGTGCCGAGTAGGGTTTTTGTTCTTTCTCTGTTCCACTCTTCTTCCCCTTTCCAGGTCAACAGTCTTTTTACTCTTACTGCCTGCCTCTCCCAGTAGCCCACACTGACTATGGGGAAGAATAACCCCAAACAGCCACCAAACTGCAGTGTTACACCCTGAGCAATGGAGCTGGGTGCAAATACACCCTTGAAGCACCTTTGGAAAAGCAGCTTCCTTTCACATCCTTCACAGTCAACACCTCTGACATCTTGTGAGCTTAACAAGCCTGCACCATGACTCCTCTGGGACCCTAGTGCACGTGGAAGGGAATGGGCATGCAGTTTTTGTGGCCTTCAGCTGCCCCTTAAGAACAGGGCTGGTAACTGAGATGCCTCTACTTGCCCACCCTTCCAACCCTCAAGATCAGTCATTCTTGCAGTCACTAGAAGACATTCTCCACTCTGCTCTCCGTGGGGAATTCTGTGATCATTAAAGCAGCTCTGCTTTTTAATAAAGCAGAGGGGGAAGAGTGCCTACAGACAACATTCTCACCCTCTGATCTCACGGAAAGACCCAACATACAAGGCTGTACCCATCACTTCTCTCCTCAGTTCAGAGGCATCGGTCTGATTATCAGCAGCTAAATCATTATGATCTGGCTGCTCAAGAATATCATCCAGTTAGCTTTGTCTCTCTCCAATACAGGCTGCTGATGTGTGTTCTGTCTTCTGTCCAACTTAAAGATGCTGGAAGTCCTGGTACCAATGTGTGCGTTACGGCCTACAGCAAGCACTTGCAGCCCAGCAGACTCCTGCTTTCTGAAGCTGCCCATGTGGATCACATAGAAAGGGCCATGGAAAGGACAAGCCCAAGTGTTTTGCTTTTTTTTTTTTTTTTTCCCCACATAAAACAATGAGCTTGAAAATGTGATAGATGTTCTGTGCATGAGAAACTGACTTAGCACAAAAACAAGTGAGAAACTCATGCACCCCAAATGCAGGGTATACATTTGGGTCACTGAGAAGTTTCTATCATTCCCATGTTGTCATCCCAGGCTCCTGGGCTAGAACGTTGCTCCCACTAATAGGTATTCACATCTTCAGTCTCTCTGCCCTGGGAACAGAAATCATATTGTGAAATATATTAATCTGATTCATGCCAATGTGGAACAATGCTAGGGCCTCATGATGAAATGTGACCTTCTGTCTTACATCACCTTGTATAACCACAAGTCCAAGAGAAACAGAGTGGTTAGTGTATATAGTTCTTGTATCTGGCAAAAGAATGGTCTAGCAGTTCATGTTGATAGAGGGTTTGAAAGGTAAACCTTGAGACTCGGGTCTGGAAGATAAGAGAATAGGGGTGAGTTTTTTGAGATAACTGCTGCCTATTGCACGAGACAACTTTCTGACATCCAGCCCAGAGACTACTAAATAAGGAGAGGGGGGAAGCTGAAGAACAACCAAAGGACAAAGCCTGGGAGGAAGACTACGAGCCTTCAGTATCAGCGACCCCCAGAGGGACCACCGGAGACTGATACGCATGCGTCCATGGGATGGTTCGGGTCCCGGGAAACTAATTATAATAACCCTGCCTTTTCCAAAAGTGGTGATGAATATGTATTAGCCTAGGAGCATAAAAACCAGCCGCCTGATGAAACTTGTGTGTGTCTTGGTGGAGCGGAGACTCCCGGCGCACCCAGCACTGTTTGCTTGCCTCCATTCGTTTAATAAATTGTAAACTTTAATTGCAATCCTATTTGGGACTCAGTCATTTATTACAATATGATACTTGCAGATTGGCTCTGCCTCAAGCTGTGACACACAAGGTTGTCCTGATGAATGTAGCTGTGGATGGCATGCTTGCGGAGAAGGGACTCTGATGTGCATAGGTAGGTATGTAAAAGCACAGACTCACAGTATTTTAGACAACAGACCTGAAGCCTCTAGGTACCACTACAATATAAACATGAAATATCTATAAGCATAGAGTATAAAACAAACAAACAAACAAAAAAAACACTGGGAACTGAGATGTACAAGATGTGCACAGATTTGTGTGATCTATGTGAGAAAGCATAAAAGTAGAGGGATAAAGGATGTGAGATTTATACTGAGTCAGGCCGAACAATGGTCAGTAACGGCATATTCTGGAAGAGAAAGGGAAGTGTCACAGAGGGATGTACGGCAGGAATGTAACCTGCAAACCTCATGAAAGAGTCTCTCATGCTCTCCTCTCTATCCCTTGGGCTTCAGCTTAAACATTCTGTTTTGGAGCCCATTATTTCAAGTAAGATGTTGTGGAGTAATTGCCTAAAGTGACTAGGAAACTTAAACTACTATTCACATTTTAAAGAAAATGTACAGCATTGAAGAGGCTTTCAGGGTAGGGTGTAGCTGCATTACCTGAGCATTCCCTAGGCTTCCAATCTTAGATGTTACCACACTAGGGGAACCTGGTGTGCTGACTCTATGAAACAGTACAGAGCGTAGAGCGGAGCGGAGACACCGCGGCTAGGCTCTGTGACAAGAGGGGGACTCGACTGTTCTGGTGCACACCGGGACCGAAAGCTGCACATTTGTTACCCTGAGCCGATGACCTGTCATGTTTTTGACAAAATGCTGTACTCTAGTGAACTTTTTCTCATTATAATATCATTATAATACAAAAAAACACACCTCCATCCCAAAAGCTACCCGCCTCCAAGGTGTGACCACCCCTCACTGAGCACGCGCCCTGAATTTCACAGAATCACAGAATTTCACAGAATTTTCTAGGTTGGAAGAGACCTCAAGATCATCGAGTCCAACCTCTGACCTAACACTAACAGTCCCCACTAAACCATTTCCCTAAGCTCTACATCTAAACGTCTTTTGAAGACTTCCAGGGATGGTGACTCCACCACTTCCCTGGGCAGCCTGTTCCAGTGCCTCACAACCCTTTCAGTGAAGAAGTTCTTCCTAACATCTAACCTAAAACTCCCCTGGCTCAACTTAAGCCCATTCCCCCTCGTCCTGTCACCAGGCACGTGGGAGAACAGGCCAACCCCCACCTCGCTACAGCCTCCTTTGAGGTACCCATAGAGAGCGATAAGGTCGCCCCTGAGCCTCCTCTTCTCCAGGCTGAACAAGCCCAGCTCCCTCAGCCGCTCCTCGTAGGACTTGTTCTCCAGGCCCCTCACCAGCTTCGTCGCCCTTCTCTGAACCCGCTCAAGCATCTCCATGTCCTTCTTGTAGCGAGGGGCCCAAAACTGAACACAGTACTCGAGGTGCGGCCTCACCAGAGCTGAGTACAGGGGGACGATCACCTCCCTAGCCCTGCTGGTCACACTGTTCCTGATACAAGCCAGGATGCCGTTGGCCTTCTTGGCCACCTGAGCACACTGCTGGCTCATATTCAGCCGACTATCCACCATCACTCCCAGGTCCTTCTCTGCCTGGCAGCTCTCCAACCATTCCTCTCCCAGTCTGTAGCTCTGCTTGGGGTTATTGCGCCCCAGGTGCAGGACCCGGCACTTGGCCTTGTTGAACTTCATGCAGTTGACCTCAGCCCATCGGTGCAGCCTATCCAGATCCTCCTTGGAGCCTATACCTTTAAATACCTTTCTCAGAGCCTATACCTTTAAATAAAGACCAGAAAACTTTTCACAGAATCACAGAACTGAAGGGTTTGGAAGGGACCTCAAAAGATCATTGGGTCCAACCCCCCTGCCAAAGCAGGTTCCCTGGAGCAGGCTGTCCAGGTAGGCGTCCAGACAGGCCTTGAATATCTCCAGAGAAGGAGACTCCACAACCTCCCTGGGCAGCCTGTTCCAGTGCTCCAGTCAACCTCACTGTGAAGAAGTTCTTTCGCATGTTGGTGCAGAACTTCCTGTGCTCTATCTTGTGACCATTACCCCTTGTCCTGTCCCCACAGACCACTGAAAAGAGGTTGGCCAAATCCCTCTGTCTCCCACACCTCAGGTATTTATACACATTGATGAGATCCCCTCTCAGTCTTCTTTTCTCCAGGCTGAACAGACCCAGGTCTCTCAGCCTTTCCTCATAGGGAAGATGCTCCAGGCCCCGTATCATCTTTCTGGCCCTCTGCTGGACTCTTTCCAGAAGATCCCTCTTTTTTGTACTGGGGAGCCCAGAACTGGACACAGTACCCCAGGTGAGGCCTGACCAGGGCAGAGTAGAGGGGGAGGATCACCTCCCTTGACCTGCTGGCCACACTCCTTTTAATGCATGCCAGGATCTCATTGGCCCTCTTGGCCACCAGGGCACACTGCTGGCTCATGGTCAACCTGTCGTCCACCAGGACCCCCAGGTCCTTCTCCTCAGAGCTCCTCTCCAGCAGGTCGTCCCCCAGCCTGTACTGATAGATGTGATTGTTCCTTCCCAGGTGCAGGACTCTACACTTGCTCTTGTTAAGCCTCATTTGGTTTCTTCCTGACCAGCTCTCCAGCCTGTCCAGGTCTCGCTGAATGGCAGCACAGCCTTCTGTGGTGTCAGCCACTCCTCCCAGCTTTGTGTCATCGGCGTACTTGCTGAGGGCAGACACTATTCCCTCATCAAGGTCGTCGATGAAGATGTTGAACAAGACCGGACCCAGCACCGACCCCTGGGGAACACCGCTAGTCATAGGTCTCCAGCCAGACTCTGCGCTGCCGATCACCACCCTCTGAGCTCGGCCAGTCAGCCAGTTCTCAACCCACCTCACTGTCCACTCCTCTATCCCACACTTTCTCAGCTTTGCTATCAGGATGTCATGAGAGACAGTATTGAAAGCCTTGCTAAAGTCAAGGTAGATGACATCCACTGCTCTTCCCCCATCTACCCAGCTGGTGATGCCATCATAGAAAGCAACGAGGTCGGTCGAGCACGACTTCCCCTTGGTGAATCCATGCGGACTACTCCTCATAACCTTCTTCTCTTCCACTTGCTTGGAGATGGCATCCAGAACAAGCTGTTCCAACACCTTTCCAGGAACAGAGGTGAGACTGACTGGCCTGTAGTTTCCCGGATCCTCCTTCTTGCCCTTCTGGACGACTGGAATGACATTGGCTATCCTCCAGTCTTAAGGAACCTCTCCTGTTCTCCAGGACCTTTCAAAGATGATAGAGAGCAATTCGGCAATCACCTCTCCCAACATCTTCAGCACACGTGGATGCATCCCATCGGGACCCATGGATTTGTGTGCTTTGAGCCCACTCAGACGCTCCCGAACCACTCCCTTGTCAACAAGGGGGGAGATCTCCACTTCCCAGACTCTTTCTCCTTCCTCCAGGGTCAAGGAGTCCCGGGGGGGGGGTCCTTGAAACAAAGACTGAGGCAAAGAAAGCACTCAGTATCTCAGCCTTCTCAATGTCTCCCATTACCAGGATACCCCCCTTGTTCAGCAAAGGACCTACATTATCCCTAGTCTTCCTTTTACTGTTTACATATGTCGTGGTTTAACCCAGCCGGCAGCTAAATACCACACAGCCATTCGCTCACCCTCCCCCCTCCCTCTCTGGGACGGGGGAGAGAAATGGAAAGTGAAGCCCGTGAGTTGAGATAAAGACAGTTTAATAAGACAGGAAAATAATAATAACAAAATAATAATAACAATAATAATAATAATACAATGGTGATAATAGGAAAGTAATAATAATATGTACAAACAAGTGATGCACAATGCAATTGCTTACCACCCGCTGACCGATGCCCAGCCTAACCCCGAGCAGTCCGGCCCCCTCCCCCGGCTAGCCACCCCTATGTATTGTTTAGCATGACGTCAGATGGTATGGAATACCCCTTTGGCTAGTTCGGGTCACCTGTCCTGGGTCTGTCCCCTCCCAGCTCTTACTGCACCCCCAGCCTGCCTGTTGGCAGGACAGAGCAAGAAGCTGAGGTGTCCTTGGCTTGGTATAAGCACTGCTCTGCAACAATTAAACCATCGGGGTGTTATCAGCACTCTTCTCATCCTAAGCCAAAACACAGCATTCCACCAGCTACCAGGAAGAAAATTAATTCTGTTCTAACTGAAACCAGGACATCTATCCACCCCTTATTCCATACCATTTATGTCATGCTCAGGTTACACTCTTTTCCATACATTCTAATTAGTCACCTATAGTAGTCATGGTAGTGATAACATATAGTATTATATAGTAATTAACATGGTACATTTCAGTTCATGGGCTATTCTCACCCAGTATTAAATCTCCTTGAGGTACACACCGGACCTCTCCGTTCTTTTGCATCACCCACCAAGTGTATCCAGGTCCCTGAGCGAAAACAATTCCACAAATGGGTTTGCCTTTTCCTGAGGCAGGAGTAGCCCAGACTGTTTTCCCCAGCATATTTCTTACATGCACTACAGGAACTTTATCCCCATCTACAGTACGTAACAGGTTTGATTGGGCAGGTCCAGCTCGGTTGGCAGATCCCCTAGTATTGACTAACCAGGTGGCCTTTGCGAAATGCGTATCCCGATTTTTGAATGTCCCAGCGCCCATTGCTTTCAATGTAGTCTTTAACAGTCCGTTGTATCGTTCAACTTTCCCGGAGGCTGGTGCATGATAGGGGATGTGATACACCCACTCAATACCATGTTCTTTGGCCCAAGTGTCTATAAGGTTGTTTCGGAAATGAGTTCCATTGTCTGACTCTATTCTTTCTGGGGTACCATGTCGCCATAGGACTTGCTTTTCAAGGCCCAGGATAGTGTTCCGGGCGGTGGCATGAGGCACAGGATATGTTTCCAGCCATCCGGTGGTTGCTTCCACCATTGTAAGTACGTGGCGCTTGCCATTGCGAGTTTGAGGGAATGTGATGTAATCAATCTGCCAGGCCTCTCCATATTTATATTTCAGCCATCGTCCTCCATACCAAAGAGGCTTTGACCGTTTGGCTTGCTTGATTGCAGCGCATGTTTCACAGTCATGAATAACCTGTGCTATAGCGTCCATGGTCAGGTCCACCCCTCGATCACGAG
Organism: Aythya fuligula; assembly: GCF_009819795.1. Lineage (NCBI taxonomy): Eukaryota > Metazoa > Chordata > Aves > Anseriformes > Anatidae > Aythya > Aythya fuligula. The sequence continues at coordinate 995,420 of NC_045594.1, read as the reverse complement.
TCCATCTGTATGTTGCATCTCTACCTTGATGGCCTGAGGTGTCATGGGCCCATCGGGCTATAAATAATTCACCTTTATGCTGCCAATCCAGGTCCACCTGAGCTACTTCAATCTTAGCAGCCTGATCCACCTGCTGGTTGTTTTGATGTTCTTCAGTAGCCCCATTCTTGGGCACATGAGCATCTATGTGGCGTACTTTCACAGCCAGGTTCTCTACCCGAGCAGCAATATCTTGCCACAATGCAGCAGCCCAGATGGGTTTGCCCCTACGCTGCCAGTTGTTTTGCTTCCATTGCTGTAACCATCCCCACAGGGCATTTGCTACCATCCATGAATCGGTGTAGAGATAGAGAACTGGCCATTTTTCTCGTTCAGCAATGTCTAAAGCCAGCTGAATGGCCTTCACTTCTGCAAACTGACTCGATTCACCTTCTCCCTCAGCAGCTTCTGCAACTTGTCGTGTAGGGCTCCATACAGCAGCCTTCCATCTCCGATGCTTCCCCACAATACGACAGGACCCATCAGTGAACAGGGCATATTTCTTCTCATTTTCTGGTAACTGGTTGTACAGTGGGGCTTCTTCAGCACGACCCACCTCCTCTGATGATGATATCCCAAAGTATTTGCCTTCTGGCCAGTCCATAATCACTTCCAAGATTCCTGGGCGGCTGGGGTTTCCTATTCGAGCCCGCTGAGTAATCAGTGCAACCCACTTGCTCCATGTAGCATCAGTTGCATGATGCGTAGAAGAGACCCTTCCCTTGAACATCCAGCCTAGTACCGGCAGTTGGGGTGCTAGGAGGAGCTGCGCTTCAGTACCGACCACCTCCGAAGCAGATCAAAATCCTTCATATGCTGCCAATATCTCCTTTTCAGTTGGAGTATAGTGGGCCTCAGATCCTCTGTATCCCCGACTCCAAAACCCCAGGGGCCGACCTCGAGTTTCCCCAGGTTCTTTCTGCCAGAGGCTCCAGGTGGGGCCGTTCTCCCCGGCTGCAGTGTAGAGCACATTCTTTACATCTGGTCCTGTTCGAACTGGCCCAAGGGCTACTGCATGGACTATTTCCTGCTTGATTTGTTCAAAGGCTTGTCGTTGTTCAGGGCCCCATTCAAACTCATTCTTCTTACGGGTTACTTGGTAGAGCGGGTTTACAATCAGACTGTAATTTGGGATGTGCATTCTCCAAAACCCCACAACACCTAGGAAAGTCTGTGTTTCTTTTTTGTTAGTTGGTGGAGACATAGCTGTTATTTTGTTGATCACATCCATTGGGATTTGACGACGTCCATCTTGCCATTTTATTCCTAAAAACTGGATCTCTCGTGCAGGTCCTCTGACTTTATTTTTTTTTATGGCAAAACCGGCTTTCAGAAGGATTTGGACTATTTTCTTCCCTTTCTCGAAAACTTCCTCTGCTGTGTCACCCCACACAATAATGTCATCGATGTACCGCAGGTGTTCAGGAGCTTCCCCCTGCTCTAGCGCAGACTGGATAAGCCCATGGCAAATGGTAGGGCTGTGTTTCCACCCCTGGGGCAGCCGATTCCAAATATATTGGACTCCCCTCCAAGTGAAGGCAAATTGTGGCCTGCACTCTGCTGCTAGAGGGATGGAGAAAAATGCATTAGCGATATCAGTTGTGGCGTACCACTTGGCTGCCTTCGATTCAAGTTCGTACTGAAGTTCCAGCATGTCCGGCACTGCAGCGCTCAGTGGTGGCGTCACTTCGTTCAGGCCACGATAGTCCACTGTTAGTCTCCACTCGCCATTAGACATTCGCACTAGCCATATGGGACTATTGAAAGGTGAATGAGTCTTGCTGATCACTCCTTGGCTCTCCAATTGACGAATTAGCTTATGGATGGGAATCAGGGAGTCTCGGTTAGTGCGATATTGCCGCCGGTGCACAGTTGTGGTAGCGATTGGCACTTGCTGTTCTTCGACCCTCAGCAACCCCACAACAGAGGGGTCCTCTGAGAGACCAGGCAAGGTAGATAATTGTTTAATGCCCTCTGTCTCTAAGGCAGCTGTACCAAAAGCCCACCGGAACCCTTTTGGGTCCTTGAAATATCCTCTTCTAAGATAGTCTATGCCAAGGATACATGGAGCATCCCGGGCCAGTCACAATGCGGTGCTTTTCCCACTCATTCCCAGTCAGACTCACTTCAGCCTCCAATACAGTCAACTGCTGAGATCCCCCTGTCACTCCACAAATACAGATGGGCTCTGGACCTTTATAGCTCGATGGCATTACAGTACATTGTGCACCGGTGTCTACTAAAGCCTTATACTTCTGTGCGTCTGACGTGCCAGGCCATCGAATTCACACAGTCCAATAAACTCGATTGTCCCTTTCCTCCCCCTGGCTGGAGGCAGGGCCCCCCTAACCCTGGTCAGAATCTTCTTCGTTTCTGTGTTTGAAGGACTGTCTGCTGGAAGTTGGAGCAGCAAACTTTTCAGAGAATCCCTTTTTCCTGATTGTTTTCTTTTGCAACTCACGTACCCGTGACTCTAGGGTCGCGGTAGATTTTCCATCCCATTTTCTCATGTCCTCTCCGTGGTCTCGTAAGTAAAACCACAGGGTAGCACGGGGTGAGTACCCACAATATCGTCTTCCTTGTGTGGATGAACGCCTACCCCTGATAGCTGAGACACTGCTTTGTACAGGTGAGGAGGAAAATAATCTTTCTTCAAGTTGGTGAACCTTTTCAGAAAGTTTCTCCACAGCTGAGACGCAGGCCTGTAAGGAAGAAGAGAGACTTTCTTCGTACTGCCGGAGTTGTTTAGCCACATCATCCACTGTGGGTTCCTCATCCTCTTTCCAGGCATTATTGCCAATGAGCTGGCATATGATGATGGTGCACTCCGTACAAACTTCCGCCACATGGGTCGTGTACACCTGACTTCATCTGGATCTTTGGATGTTTGTCTGAGGTCTGGATCGTCATAAATCACCTCCCGTACGGCTAATTCCCTCAGGTACTGGATTCCCTTCTCCATAGTGGTCCACTTGCCTGGTAGTCATACAAGTTCTTCCTTGAAGGGATACCTTTCCCTCACAGCTGAGAGGAGACGCCTCCAGAGGCTGTGAGATTGTGCTCCATCTGCAATTGCTTTGTCAATGCCTGTGTCTCTAGCAAGGGATCCCAGTCGCTTGGCTTCCCTGCCCTCTAATTCCACACAATTGGCTCCAGTATCCCAGCATCGGAGCAGCCAGGTGACAAGCTGCTCACCTATACAGCGACCAAAATCTTTTCGCACATCTCGTAACTCACGCTCATTTAGGCTTCGGGTAGTTACTGTTGATTTTTTGGCATCCTCATCTTCCTCCCCTTAATCCATGATGGCCCAGTGTCGTCGTCGTCTCCGTCGTCTCTATACCTAGATTTGGCAGAAGACTCTCTGCGTTCTAAACGACCTGAATCTCTATACCGTTTTTTCACCTTCTCTACAGGGGCAGCTTGCACTGCTACTGCTCGTTTCTCTGACCTTGTTACAGGGTCTGCCACAGAGGTTGGAATACCCTCTGCAGGGTCAACTTGCACTGCTACAGCTCTTTTCACTGACCCAGCCACAGGAGCTGGAGCGGCTGCAGGAGCTGGAGCAGTTGCAGGAGCTGGAACTGGAGCAGCTGCAGGAGTTGGAACTGGAGCAGCTGCAGGAGCTGGAACAGGAGTGGCTGCAGGAGCTGGGACTGGAGCGGCTGCAGAGTCCACCGTAGGGGTCACAGTGGCCGTTGGATCTGTCACAGGGCTTGGAGTGGCCGCAGGGTCTGTCACTAAGTTGATAGCAGTATCAATGGCAGCTCGATAGGCATGAGCCAGGCCCCAGCATGTTACAATGATTTGTGTTACTTTGGAACTGCCAGAATCATGACACATTTTTTCAATCATTCTGCCAGTTTTTGAGGATTTTGCAGTTGTTCAGGGGTGAATTTCCAAAACACTGGGGGTGCCAACTGCTCTAGATGCTTGCCCATATCCTCCCATACTCCCTGCCACCCACAACTATACTGCCTCCGGGCAGATCTCCGGATGAGCTTCCTAAGTAGTTGTTTAACTTTAAGCAGAATCTGAAGCGCATTCAGGAGGCAGAACAACAAGACTATGCTGGTCTGAGTATCCCAAGAATATTCAATATCTTGGAGAGCTATTCTAACAAGCTCGGAGGATAAGAGGGTGGTGAAGGAGGAAGGGAGAGTGATCCAGGATGATACAGGGGTGGTGAAGGAGAAAGGGAGAGTAATCAAGTAAGAAAAATTATCTTCCCCTTTCCCCTCCACAGATTGACTCCCTAATGGAAAAAAACAATAGGTATAATTGCTAATAGTTTCCAAGATACAGTTTCCAAACTACAGAGTCGACGATGTTACTGAGTACAAATACCAAGTTAGAGTCATGACCAGATATCTCATCGTCTCATAAGCCATTGCTACAACACTCAGTACCATAATGGTCTGAAACCAGGGCCCGGAGAGGATAAACAACATGACAGAGAGCAAATATGGAAAATAATGTACTATAATACTCAATTTGGAAAACAGGTGCAGCAGAGTTGAGATTAAAGCAATCAGCATTATGACAAGTGACTATTAAGCAGGTCTAATACTTACACCAATTTTAGTTTAACACACTCTGGTCAGATCTGCTGTTATCTCAACTTTTCGAGCCCCACGTTGGGTGCCAAAAAGACTGTCGTGGTTTAACCCAGCTGGCAGCTAAACACCACGCAGCCGTTCGCTCACCCTCCCCCCTCCCTCTCTGGGACGGGGGAGAGAAATGGAAAGTGAAGCCCGTGAGCTGAGATAAAGTCAGTTTAATAAGACAGGAAAATAATAATAACAAAATAATAATAACAACAATAATAATAATAATACAATGGTGATAATAGGAAAGTAATAATAATATGTACAAACAAGTGATGCACAATGCAATTGCTCACCACCTGCTGACCGATGCCCAGCCTAACCCCGAGCAGTCCGGCCCCCTCCCCCCGGCTAGCCACCCCTATATATTGTTTAGCATGACGTCAGATGGTATGGAATACCCCTTTGGCTAGTTCGGGTCACCTGTCCTGGGTCTGTCCCCTCCCAGCTCTTACTGCACCCCCAGCCTGCCTGTTGGCAGGACAGATCAAAAGGCTGAGATGTCCTTGGCTTGGTATAAGCACTGCTCTGCAACAATTAAACCATCAGGGTGTTATCAGCACTCTTCTCATCCTAAGCCAAAACACAGCATTCCACCAGCTACTAGGAAGAAAATTAATTCTGTTCTAACTGAAACCAGGACAACATACTTAAAAAAAGCCCTTCTTATTATCTTTTATCTCTTTTGCAAGCCTCATCTCTAGGTGGGCTTTAGCCTTCGTCGTTGCATCCCTGCAGGCCCTGACAACACTTCTGTACTCCTCCCAAGAGGACAGGCCCTTTTTCTACATTTCATAGACCTTCCTCTTCCTTTTGATCTTATCGATGAGCTCCTTGCTCATCCATGCAGGTTTCCTGCCCCCTTCCCCGATTTCCTACTCTTCAGGATGCACCGATCCTGAGCTTGGAAGAAGTGTTCTGCCACAGTTCCGCTCGAGTGGGCAGCCAAGCTCCACCACAGCCGCTCTCTCACTCCTCCTCCTCAAAGAGGACTGGGGAGAAAATATGATGAAAAGGGCTCAAAGGTTGAGATAAGGACGAGAAGATCACTCAGTAATTATTGTAATGGGCAAAACAGACTCGGCATAAGGAGATGTCTGCGTGGTCTCCTCTCCACGGGCTACAGGTCCGGCCCGGAATCTGCTCCGGCAGGGGTCTTCCACAGGCGGCAGCCTCTGTCGGTGCAGGGCCACCGTGGTCTCCTCCACGGGCTGCAGCATGGAACCCTGCTCCACCATGGTAGTCCATGGGCTGCAGGGGGACATCCTGCTTCACCATGGTCCTCACCACAGGCCGCAGGGGACTTCTGCTCCGGCGCCTGGAGCACCTCTCCCCCTCCTTCTCCACTGACCTTGGCGCCTGCAAGGCTGTTCCTCACTCCTCTCACTCTCCCAGCTGCTGTGTGGCACAGCGTTTTTTTCCATCTTAAATATGCTCTCACAGAGGCGCAAAACAACATCGCTTATTGGCTCGGCTCTGGTCAGCAGTGGGGCCCTTACCAAACATGGGGCAGCTTCTAGATCCTTCTCACAGAAACCACCCCTATGGCCCCCTGCTACCAAAACCTTGCCATGTAAACCCACTACGTTCCACCCCTCGCCTCTGTTAAAAGCATATTTAAGATTAATCACAATATACTCTTACTTTACAATTATCACAACCTTCACAAACTTCACTTACATTAAAAAGAAAAAGAATTCACCACACCAAAATAAACATCATCACAGCACCGACAAGGTGGACATTTTACACACACACCACCCCTCGTCCCTTCACCACACTAACATCTTACAGTTACTGCTTTCTTAAATTCTTCACAACTTGTAACAATCATCCTGTCCATATTTTGCCCGTTACTTCTATCAACTATCATCCTTATCTCAAATTCCTCGAGCCCCATGTTGGGCACCAAAAAAGGACTGTGGTGGTTTTACTCGGGTGGGCAGCCGAGCTCCACCACAACCGCTCTCTCACTCCCCCTCTCCTCAAAGAGGAAGGGGGAGAAAATACAACATAGAGAACTCGAGGTTTGAGATGAGAAAGGTTTAATTAAAGGGAAAGGGAATGGGGAGGAAAAAAGAAACAAAGGAAACAATCAGTCCGCGCGGAAGCAAAGAGAGAGAGAAAAAAATTATTCTCTACTTCCCATCAGCGAGCGGTGTTTGGCCACGTCCTGGGAAGCAGGGCCTCAAAACGCGTAGTGGTTGTTCAGGAGGAACAGCCCCCTCCCCCACGAGAGCCTCCCTTTTATTGCTGAGTGTGACATCAGGTGTTATGGAATATCCCTTTGGTTGGTTTAGGTCAGCTGCCCTGGTAATGTCCCCTTCCCATCACTTGCCCACCGCCAGCCTGCTGGCTCTTGGGGGCTTGGAAGGAGTCCTGATGCTGTGCCAGCACTACGTAGCAATAGACACAACACTGGAGTGATATCAGTGCTGTTCCAGCTACGAGTGCAGAGCACAGCACTGTGTGGGCTGCTGCAGGGAAAAGGTGACTCCAGCTCAGACAGACCCAACACAGCATGATGTCAGATGGTATGGAATACCCATTTGGCTAGTTTGGGTCAGCTGTCCTGGGTCTGTCCCCTCCCAGCTCTTGCTGCACCCCCAGCCTGCCCGTTGGCAGGACAGAGCAAGAAGCTGAGACGTCCTTGGTTTAGTATAAGCACTGCTCTGCAACAATTAAAACATCGGGGTGTTATCAGCACTCTTCTCATCCTAAGCCAAAACATAGCACCCTACTAGCTACTAGGAAGAAAATTAACTCTGTCCTAACTGAAACCAGGACAATTTGAAAATAAAATAATGAGGTGAAAGTGTTTCTGTGCACAGTGTTAATTGAAAGCCATGAAGACAAAGAGGTAGAACCAGGCTCAAGGGACCTTTCTTACAGAAAGTTTTTGTGAACCGTCTCTCCTGTATCTGGATGTATTTTCTATGTCATCCTCATGAAGTTAAAAAGACTTTGGTGTTAATAGGAGGTCTTCTTAATGCTTCCCCATGCATTAATTCTATAGGCAACTTACAAATCAAATTGAAACCCTTCCAAAAGATCCCATTCTTCTGTTTTGTTGACTCGTTTCTAGTCTCCACTTCTCTGTACAAAGCAAAAGAAGCAGATGCAAGTGTAGACTTAGCTTCAACATCTACAATTGAGAAGGTACCTTAGGGGAATATACTAAGGCAAGTTGTGCATTTTTTATTTTCTTTTTAAGCTCGTGTGTTGTTCTTAATTGTGATCTCCTTATATAAATGAGACTCACAGGAAGCAGAAATTGTCAGATGTGACAGATTGGTAGAGAGGTGACTCTTTACATTGATCGGGGATGTGTGACATAATTGGCACATTGGGGAGCTCTGTCTGAATTACAGTAGTTTGGATGATAATGAGAAAGGAGTAAGTTCCTGAGAAAATTAAATGAGCAAAGAGCATGAAGCTGTTTGCAAGGCAATTCTGGAAAAAAAAAATGCTGGAAAAAGAAGATTATAAGAAAAAGAAACAAGCCTGTATACTGAACTCAACCTTTAAAATGTCTGGGGAATGATGTGGCTTGCAAGACTTTCGATTTTTTTATGTAATTTTCTGCTTAATATCAAGTACTTGTAGGAAGGAACCACTTTTCAGGACTGTAATATAGTCCTGGAACTGCAGCTTCTGACCACTTTCCCCTGCAGTGTAGTTTGAAGAGTAATATTGGTACTCACTGCTTTCTGGTGCATGCTATCAAGTGGATTCAGTAGAAATGCATTTATGAAAATGCTCTTATCTCAGAGACAAAATCAGGGAGGAGGACACAGCTCTCCTGCTCTTGTGTTGAACAGATTCACCTCTCTGTATCTCAGCTTACCCAAATATAAAATGGGGATAATGATTCAGACACTTCTAAAAATGCTTTGAAAGATGAAAAGGAGGATAGCTGAGACACGTGGGAAAGAACTCAGCATCACTGTCGGGAACTCGAATTAAGCTATCTAGGTTTTGTGGCAACAAAAACAAAAAGGTGAACAAAAGTTCAGGGAGCAGAGAGTAGACAAGATACTGTGAAGCCGTTCTAGATCAGTAGCGCGGTGCCTGGGACATTGCATGTGTTTCTGATCACCCACCTTCAAAAAGATGTCGTAGACATCTGCGTACTAAAAGGAGGAAAATAATCAAGGAGGTAGAAAAAGGAGACAAGGGTTTCATGGGTACCCAGACTGCTACTCCAAAACAGAAGTTAGTGAGGCTGAACAACACAGATCCCAAAGCTGAGTTATATTGGGGTGAGGGGGTGAGGCTGGGATGTGAATCCATTCCTGTGTCTTATGGACCCACTGGCACAAGGCTCTGCTTGCCAAAAGGGGAGAGTTAATGGCTACCGAGAATGCCCAGAGCTACTTACAAACTGCCAAGTTAAGCCTCCTCCCCACTATATACCTTATGTACTGTGAGTAGTGCATGGTCTTGTGATACAAGACCATTTCTCTGTTCAGATGGATAGGGTTCGATCTGTTCATAAGCAACACTTTTTGTATTTTGCTGTAGTCTCATTGCACCTGCCAGGCTGTCTAGTTGCTCACAGCAGGTCAAAGACCTTATTAGTGACCCTTTGTGGGAAATCTGATTTAAGAGGCTTGGCACACTTCACATAAAAGCTCAAGAGTAAAGGTCCCAGTTCCCTAGGACAGCCCTGGGTTGTATAACCACAAGATCATCTTTCCTCCTGTGCACTCTGTTTCCCTGCTCCCTACATGACTTGCAGCTTCTGCAAGAAATAACGTACTTAGGTTTCTCTTCCCTGGTTGCTTAACCCTGGTTCATCTCTAGCATAGGTCTGTACTGTCCCCTGAATTACCAAGGAAAAGAGGCCACGTGAGTGTGTCATTAAAGACTGTTTTATAGCACATAGGTTGCAGGGACTCAAATTAGGCTGCAGTCGCTGTATTTCAGAGCTTGGCTAACCAGCCCTGCTGTTTTTTTTTGTTTTTTTTGTTTTTTTTTTTCTTGTAATGTCAGTTCCCTGCAGTTTTAACAGAGGAAAATGGCCTATAAAGGAATTCCAGCATGATCTGGCACAGCAGCAGCAGCAGGGATCAGGGCCATCTGAGTGCTCAGCTCTGTGTCACTAGCTGTAGCTAAGCTCAGGCCACAGGGATAAGCAAGGTTACTAAACCCTGCTGATTTCTTATCAGTGCAGGAGGGTTTTTAGAGCTTAACACAGCCGGGGAAGTAATAGCAATGGTATGCTCACTGTCCCCGTCCTGACTCTTCCTTGTCTTCTTGAACCTGTCCAAGAACATCCTTTGGCCCCTCGTAGCTAGCCATCCTATCCATTTCCCCCATCCCCATCCAGCTCAAGTCCTACCAGCAGACTCTGCCTACCATCACCCTCAGGCTGCAATTGCTGAGGAGTTATCACTTAGCAGGGAGGGCTGAAGATGACAAAATACATTCCCAGCACCCCCACCCCAGCAAAAAAAAAAAGGTGTATTTATATTTATTACATTATATATATATATATTTATTTTTTAATGAGGTTGAGAACTATCTGGAGTGCAGAATTTTGTCCCAGAGATAGACATTTGGCAAATGAAAAAAAAAACAACTGTCAAAAACAAAAAGATTTGGGCAGTCATGTTCAGTAAGCAAAACCTTGCGTGTCTTGCAGCACCCTGCCTTCCAGCAAGCCTTCAGGAGGCCCCATGCAGGGCTTTGGGGCTGTTCCACGTCTCCGCGGCAGAAGGAGCAGCAGCCCAGAGGGAGCTGAGCAGCAGGGGCCGGTGAGCATGTGTCTGAGCCCGTCCCTGGGAGTGCTGATGGTAGCGGCCACCCTTTCATCTCCCTTCCCAGCTAAACGGCTTCCCCCCAGCGCTGGGGGAAGAGGATCTGATTTGGCTTCTTGTGCGTGCGAGGAGCTTCCTTGACCTCTTGGTCCCACCTCGTGCAGTGTTTCCTCCGCAGTCTGCTGCATCACCTTGGAGGGGGCCGGGGACAGATGGCTTGATTTAGGCTGATAAAGGGGCTGCCTTCAAAGGAGAAGCGGGGCAGAAGCTGTCTGGTCTGATATCTCTTTCTGGCACTGTCAACAGGAGGCTGAGGAGACAAGCTGGGGCCAGATGGAGACAAGCTCCATTGCAGGGAACATGGAGAGAAACAAATCTCCCCTTAAAAGCACTCTAATGCTGTTAAATAGTGTCTGCTTGCCTTTATTTCAAACAGCTCCTGCCAAGCCAGGTTTACCTCAGTATTTAAGGCATGCTCTGGTCCTTACTCAGGCTGCTGCACTATGTGAAAGATAACAGCGCTCTCGTTCTCAGCTTTTTTCTCTGGGTGTTAGGGCTGTGCATGGGATGGAAGCATAGATCCTCTCTAGTGGAAAACTCATTTTTTTTTAAATAGTTTTACTCTTGATGATGTGTCCTTAAAGCCTTGAAGGAATGGGGCACACCTTTGAAAGAAGCTCTAGAAACTTACCAACAAGCATGAATTCAGTCCCTAAAAGTTCCTGCTGTTGTCCCGTAGGGGCAATGCTGTGGCTGAGCACTGCAGTTTTTTATAGGTTTTGCCTATAGAAGCCCAGGCACCTATTCCAGCCCCCAGCCTTCAAACACACCTTGGGTCTTTCATTTTGAGGATATCCTTCCTCATGATTCGAGGTTTAGAAAACAATTGTAAAGTTGCTTAGTTGGTTTTGAGGTCCTGGTTTGGCCACATGCCAGTTGCTGAACTGACTCTTAAAAACAGCTACCAAGGAATTTGTGATGCTTTATTGCCTTAAATAATCATGTCTAATTGGTCCTCAGAGCTGTGAATGTAAAATCAGAGGTACAAAAGGAACAGTATAATGCCCTCATGTATATAACTTTTATATGGAAGGAAATATGTTGAAACATTCTGAATATATACCTCAGTTAATAGATGGTTTTAAATAGTTATTGCATGCCAGCCACTTGTCAAGTGCTGCAGGCAGTGGGGAGTGCAATGTGGTATTTCTGTAATTTGCAATGTTAATGATCCAATTTAAGTCCTGTAAAGTTAGCACAAGATACCAAACCTATAAATGCATGTGATAAAAGGGATGGCTGGTGCTTGTGTGTGAAAAGAGTCTGGAGGGAAATAGTGTTAAATATACTCTGTCATGATTGAAAGGACCAGGGGCTGCTTGTGCTGCTGGCTTCTCTGAGGGAAATCTAACAGAAATCATGTAATTACTCCCCTTTTTCTTCCTTGTCCCTCAGTTGCTTTCCCAAAGCATTTGGTCTACTTACATATTTGGTGCTTCCTCTGTTACTGTGGACTCCCAGGATTAGTCCATCATCATCTAAAAAAAGGGACTTTCTTCCCCGTGCTGCAAATGTCATTTCTGATTAGGAAAACAGACATTTGAAACTTCTTGTTCGCTTTCCACAGCTTACGTCTTTCTGCTTGTTGCGTTTTGTTCAGCTTGAACATGGAAGTCAGGCAGTCCTTTTACAGGGTTTCATGGGAGCATGTCAACAAGCACGGTGGCACAGGAAGGCAGACTGGCATTTCTCTTCTGGACCTCTTTTAAACAAAGCAAAGACCTGATCTCCTTGTTACCTGCCAGAGGATTAAGCTTTACCTACTGTGGGTGTGCACAGTAGAATGTAATGCCAGTGCAGTTCTGGCTGAATTTAATTAATTAGGCTTGAGGTTTTAATCATGCAGCAATATTAACTCTGCTGGTTTCAGTTGATGAAAAAAATGGCTTCGAATACTGGTTTGTCTTATAAATGAATTGTGTTTGAAACCTGGATCCTGTAGTGGGTATTGCAGGCCTGCTTTGTTATTATTCAATAAGATTTGTTCAGCAGTTGCTCAGGAAATAAAACAAGCAGTGTTGTAACTGGTGCATTGGCAGAGCTAGTGGAATGTCAATAAACAGTTGTTGTTTATTACTTTTTTGAAACTGAGTCAGTAGCTATCATAGTGTATTTTGGTGCATCACTCACTGTGTCACCAAAATGCTACTTATTTTCCCTAGGTATAAAGTGGCTATGCTAAGACAAGCAGTTAATGAAAGGTGCACATGCTGATGAAAAGTGCTGACCACGATGTCCTGGGAGCCTTCTGCTCTGGTCACTGTGCAAGTCTAGAGTTCCTTCAACGTGTGAGACTTAGAAAAAAAACATGTTTTTCTCCAGATCTCCCAGAGAGAAGGTGACAGCCAGCTGTAGTCCTTGGAAGTGATTAGGAAATTTGGATAACCTCTCGTTCCCACGGTTAACTGGTGTTCTGCCTAAATGAGTCTGTCTCAGAAGTGGGTCCCTCTTCTCTTAAGAAGGATGAGGGAGCGAATGGTTAGAGGCAGTGCCAAGCATGCTCAGGGCATCTGGACAGAGGTCAGAGCCTGAGGACATACAGCCTCTGCCATCCCATCCAGGATGGGCCCCAGAAAAGCTGGGGGGCAGCAGCTAGGTTGCATTGCAATATGGCTTTCCCCAGCCTGGACAGATTAGTGCTAGGGGACTCCAGGCTAAGCTCTGTGTCTGTCATCAGTATCACATTTCACTGTTTGAAAGAGTTTGCATTATTTCTAGGCTGATCTTTGAGCACTACAGTCTTTTATCCTGTGAACAGGACAAATGCAGGGTATGCATTCGCGCTCCTGGTTCCTTCACCTGCACCCTGAGCAATAGTGCTGTGGTGTGAAAGGGATGTTTTGGCTTTGTTCAGCTTCATTGCACCACTGGCTCGTGAATCAGGGGAGCATCTGTTGCTTTGTCACCTGAATGTTTTGTACCGTAAGCCAGATAAACTACAAAACCTTACAGCCACTATAGCCACTTACCAGTTTCCCTAAGTCGTTCCTCCTCCTATATTTCCTTTTGCATAAATACAGGATCTGCCATTGCCTGTGATGTCTCTAGGATAAACCAGGGCTGTATAAACCTACCCCTACCATGCTGTGTTTTGTTCCTTCCTAGGAACAAACTTATTACAGCAACAGGTACACAGGTTCTTCAGATTGCTGGTGATAATTTACAGTCTGCAAAAGCAAGCTAGCATTCATGAAATACACAGGTGCGCAGCCTGGAAATTAACATGTTAAAAGGCACAAAGACTCTAGAGATTTCTAAGTTTCTGTGGAGACACCTGGTATAACCAAGTGTTCAAATCTTACCTCACAGCATCCCAATGCGGGGGGGGGGGGGAGAGAGGCTCTGCCCATCCACTGATGCTGGAAGTCAGAAAGGTATCCCCCACGATGGTGTCTTCCCTCACATCCCCTTTCTCTTAGGCCAATTTATATTATTTTCTATCTTTTAGGTGGAGCTTGAGTGACTCTAGTAGGCAGCATTTCATGAAGCAGAATGTAATTAGATGTTGATAAGAAGTGACAGGAGCTGAATATTTAAAATCACATCCTAGAATTTTGGTAAAATTGCAAACACAAATATTAGAGTGATTACTGGTATCTGCCATTGTATTATCTACGACTATAGAATCACAATGAGTTCTCATGCAAACACAACCTTTCCCAATATATACAAGTACAGTTTCAAGGGTTTCATTAGGATGTATCTCAAAGTGACAAATATTTTGCTCAGTGTCAAGACAAATGTCTTAGGATTCCAGCATGTTACTTTCACAGATGAAACCTTTTTGTTCACGCACAATACATGCATTTACATCAATTGTTTGCCACTTTCCTCCCTTTTGATGGGCCCATACTTTATGCTTTATCCTAAGGATAAAGTATAGTTCCATTATGATTGAGTCCTAATGCAATGATTGGATATACATTGTATACGGTGGCATTACTTATAGTAAGTATAAAGGCAACAATTTTATCATTTTCTGCATAATGGGTAAAGTTGACCTCCTTCTCCCTCTCTAATAATAGCTGCTGCTACAGATTGTATCTATAACTGCGCTTAGATGCAGCTCAAGGCAAGGGAGGTATTGCCTTGGGTTTTTCCAAGGGCATTTACAATTAATTGATGCCAGTTTCCTTAGGTCATCTGTAGTAGCAGTTAGTCTACTCATTAGGACCTCAGCATCAATGCTATTTAATATACCTAATCCTGTTCCAAATAACCTAATTGCATCCCGTGGCATGCACCGAGATTGTTTCAGAGAATGTCCGTGTAACCATGCCCAAAAAGGTAGTACATTTTGAATTGATTTAGGAGATTTTAATGTGCAGCGCTAGCTCTACCCTTTTTAGGGACCAACTGGGGTTAAAGAGAATTTGTTGTTGTCCCACATTTCTAATTATGTAAGGACCTGTGTTGAAGATGGAAGGAGTTAGACCAATGGGAGGCTGAGTAGGTTCACTTTCAAATATCTGCAGGGACAGAGGCTTCTTATCCTTTGCTGTAATTTTGTGCCTCTGTAACCCCAAAGACAGTACACAATTATAGGATTGGTGAAAGTAAAATTGTACCAGCAATCAAAATTTGGTTCAGTTATTTTGGAAACTGTCTTAATTTCAGTCGGCTGATTATAAGTGGATCCATTAGTTATTCAGCAACCAATTTGTATTGTCTGGCCAGACGTAGCTTAAAGTTCAGCCATTCTTAGAGAATCATTCCAACTCCATTCATCTTTTGAAAATATTGTTTCCATGTAGAACTAAAGTAGAGAGATTTAGGTCCTTTCTGTTTTGAGATGTTCCAGTGATTGTGCTATACTGTGACAATACATGGTTAGATGCCATGGTGAAACACCTCAGCTCCATGCACAACCACAGTAGCTAAGTTTCCTTTAAGGTCTGTAATTGCATCAAGGTCAGGGTAAAGTATAGCATTATTAATCTAAACTGTTGATTTGTCATCCTCCAGCTGTCCATATACAGTTTGCTCAGGGTTCCTGTGAACACAAAAGAAAATAAAATATGCTCGGTTGTATTCAACTGGCAGTGTTAGAAGGAGGGTGAAATAGATTGCTCCTTCTAACTAATTTTCACCTAATCTAAAAAAAAAAAATCCCATGCATAGAAATATTTGGGAGTAGTTAGCACCATTACTACTGTTAGATGCACAGAAGGCTTTCACTATCTCTGCCATGTTTGGAACTGCGGCAGTCAAAGGTATAGTGTTAGCATTCAACTGTCTGTAATCCACTGTAAAATGCCATTGCCTGGTTGGTTTCTTTACTGGCCACACCAGTGAATTGTAAGGTGAATGAGTCCTTTTAATAATGCCTCTTTTTTCCAATTCTGCTACCACCCCGTCAATTCCCATAAGTGCTGCTGCTGACAACAGATATTGCTGATCATTAATGATTTTAGCAGGGGATAAGGGTATGGATGTTTGTAACAGGCTCAGTCTCGCGGTGCCTGAATCCCTTTGATGTGTCGCAAAACTCCACACAGTTCCATCAGGTAGTTTCCACATATGACCATGCAGTATGTCAAATTCTAAAGTATTAGTGTATGCAGCACCAACTAATACTTCTATCCTGGTTAATTTTTGTTCCTCTGGCAACCAGAGTGAAATTTTTGCAGTGGGGCATTGTTTTTCCACACCATTGATTCCCGTGAATTTAACCCTGCGTTGACCAGGTGTTATGCTCAGGGTTTGTGCCGTCTCATGTGTAATTACTGACATTTGGGTCCTGGTGTCAATAAGAAAATGTACCAATATTTTTGGGGGTTCAACAGGAATGGCAATGATAGGGTCAGAGTGTTCATTAGAGAGCCATTGAATTGCTAATACCCGCTGAGCAGGGTGGCTCATTGCCCTCCCCGGGGATAGGAGTTTTTTTGCTGACACCACAACTCACCTCGTTCCCTATTAGGTTTGAACCTCTCTTTGAATTTGGGGTATCTGGGATTTTGAGTGTGGATTTGGCGGACTCGCTGAGAGTGGTCTTGGGATTTAATACTGGCTGAACTTATCCAGCCCATTTGGCATCTGTACTTATCTATGTCTTGTACCAATTCACCCCAGGTGGGAATGGGGGAGTTCAGATTTCGCCTACAACCACTATCATCATCCCTACAAGCAGCTAGTATGTGATCCTGGGTATTTTCTACAAACATCTTAAGACAATCAGGGAGTCCACGGATGAAAGAGGTTAATTGAACCAGGTCAATAGGAGCTAACATCGGGGATTTCCTTAATTCATCTCTTTCATATATCACCTGAATGCAGGCTGCTTTCTGTACTGCTACAGCCAGGAGATAAGGAGGACTGTTCACAAAGGGACAGGTTAGGAATATGCATATGTATAGGAATGTTCATGTATATGTAACTCTTTACTAAAGCAATTTGCCACATTAGGAGTGCATGACTTTGGTGGGACTACCTGCCCCGTGCTGCATGGAACTGAGTAAACATACCTACTTTACAATCTTACTGATTGTGGAGTCAGCTTTCTGTGAGTCATTTTGGAGAGCCAGGCAGGAGACACTCTGCTCGGCTGTGGGATCGGCTGCAGCGTGGTGTAGTGGGTTTACGTGGCAAGGTTTTGGTAGCAGGGAGCCATAGGGGTGGTTTCTGTGAGAAAGATCTAGAAGCTGCCCCATGTTTGGGAAGGGCCCCATTGTTTTCCAGATCCGAGCCAATAAGCGATGTTGTTTTGCGCCTCTGTGAGAGCATATTTAAGACAGGGAAAAAACGCTGCGCCACACAGCAGCCGGGAGAGTCAAGGGAGTGGGAGAACAGCCTTGCACCAAGGTCAGTGTAGAAGGAGGGGGAGAGGTGCTCCAGGCGCCGGAGCAGAAGTCCCCTGCGGCCTGTGGTGAGGACCATGGTGAAGCAGGATGTCCCCCTGCAGCCCATGGAGTACCACGGTGGAGCAGGGTTCCACGCTGCAGCCCGTGGAGGAGACCACGGTGGAGCAGGTGGCCCTGCACCGACGGAGGCTGCCGCCTGTGGAAGACCCCTGCCGGAGCAGATTCCGGGCCGGACCTGTAGCCCGTGGAGAGGAGCCCACGCAGGAGCAGGTGACCCGGCAGGAGCTGCTGCCCGTAGGGGAGCCAGGTTGGAGCAGTTTTCTCCTGAGGGATGGACCCCGTGGTACGGACCCATATCTGGAGCAGTTCTGAAAGAGCTGCTGCTTGTGGGAAGCCCACGCCGGATCAGTTCATCAAGGACTGCATCCCGTGGGTGGGACCCCACAGCACAGGGGACGAGAGTGATCGAGAAGGAGCGGCAGAGAAGAAGTGCTGTAGACTGACCGTAACCCTCATTCCCCCGTTCCCCTGCGCCGCTCGGGGGGAGGAGATGGAAGAGGGTGGATGGGGGGAAGGTGCTTTTGTTTTTTTTTTTTTCCCTTTGTTTTCTCACTTCTCTCGCTTGTTAGTTGTAGGCAATAAATCTTACTATCTCCTTATGCCGAGTCTGTTTTGCCCGTTACAATAATTATTGCGTGATTTTCTCGTCCTTATCTCAATCCTTGAGCCCTTTTCACATATTTTCTCCCCATTCCTCTTTGAGGAGGGGGAGTGAGAGAGCGGCTGTGGTGGAGCTCGGCTGCCCACTCGAGCGGAACCACGACACGTGGACACCCCTAGGTGCACCCTGAGTGTTTTGCTCGGAGGGGACTCCACTCTCAGCTGCTCACCGCAGGAGCAAAGATTTCCTGAAACTGCAGACAAACGGTATGTTTTCGGCTGCTGGAGGGATACTAACTGGAGTGTTAATAATTGTATGTGTTTTTATGTATGTATTTTGTGTTGTATTTTGTGTTGAAATCTTGTATATTGTAATATTTGCATATTGTATGTATTTTGTGTTGAAAGTATTTGTGTAAGTGTAAGGGTTTGAAACAAAGTGTTACAAGTCACTTCACGAAGAACACAGTCAGAGACAATACTTGTTTGGTTGGTTATCATTCTAAGTTATATTCCTGTGGTATGAATGAGATGTGCTGGAGGCCTCTGTGTGCGATTGTGCTGTGTGAGTGAGACGCAGCGTTGCTGCAAAGCGAGTGCAGAGTTCCGATCCATGGTTCCGTACTCTCTGCAAGGGGAGTGGGCAGAGACGAATGAAGTGCTTGACAGACTGAAAAGAAGTGCTGTTTTATCCAAGTTTTGAGTGGTGGTGCCCGGTGTATCTTGTGTATCTTGTGTATCCTATTTTTTGCTCTTAAATGTTTTGACTGTGACAAGAAAAAGGCAGGAGCATGATATGACATGCTTCCTGCAACATATGAGGCCCGCACAGGCCGAGACCTGGACTCGCTGAGACCTGAACAGGCCGAGAGACCGGAGCGGCGCCGAGAGACTGGAGCGGCGCTGGGAGACCAGAGAAACTACGGAGGGACTACCGCTGGACGGAGAGAGCCCTGAGAGACGCTGCAGAGCCACGGACGGCTCTGAGAGACACAGAATAGACCTGACAGAAGCTGCAAAACACGGGGAAATTGAAGTAATTGCGGAACATCTGAGATCGAGTTGCTACGGAAGACCAGAGGCGTCAGTGGACACCGGCAGTCGACTCAGTCGACTCTCACCGTGTGGAGAGTTGGCACAGAGCAGAGGGGCGGACATCAGGACCCTGCAGCCTGTCTGACGTAACCATGGAGGCAGCGGCAGCAGCGGCTGTGCTGCTTCACTCTAGCATTCTTTTTATAAAAGGTTTATCTTGCAATGCAAAAAAGACTGTTAGCCCCCAGATCGGTGTTATAACTATTACTAATGACGACTTAGCTCTATTGCAGGGCAGGAGTGCAGAGACGCAGATTACACTGCCAAATGACCACCGGCAGGCTCTTTCACAAACCTAAGGTTGCAGCTGGCACTGCCTGCAGCCGTATAGTAGACGTTACACTCTCTTTCCTAACTAGTAATCATGTGTCTCATCCAGTTGTGGTGAATGGTCAGTGGCAAAAAAGAAAAGGAGGATGCCACTGACACTAACAGCATGGGTAATAGGAGTAGTATAAGTGACACAGGTGACAGTGCGGGGTGCTCTGCCTGCTGCTCGCCTTCACCTGACTGTGCACTGCTGCCGACGGTGCTAGAGTAAAATGTGAAGACTGCTCAGATGGCAGTGATGAGAGTGCTTGTGTGAAGAAGATGTGTGCTGAATCTGACTTTGTGTGCAACAGTGGTCAGTGTGTGCCAAACAGATGGCAGTGGGGATCAGTGGGGGTCAGTGGGGATCCGGACTGTGAAAATGGGTCTGATGAGAGTGCTGATCTATGTCATATGAGAACATGCCGGGTAAATGAAATCAGCTGTGGTCCTCAGTCAACTCAGTGTATCCCAGTGTCCTGGAAATGTGATGGTGAAAAAGACTGTGACAGAGATCCTGATTGCAAGGATGGAAGTTGTCCTGGTTTCAGTTAGCACAGAATTAATTTTCTTCCTAGTAGCTGGTGGAATGCTGTGTTTTGGCTTAGAATGAGAAGAGTGCTGATAACACCCCGATGCTTTAATTGTTGCAGAGCAGTGCTTATACTAAGCCAAGGACATCTCAGCCTTTGCTCTGTCCTGCCAACGGGCAGGCTGGGGGGTGCAGTAAGAGCTGGGAGGGGACAGACCCAGGACAGGTGACCCAAACTAGCCAAAGGGGTATTCCATACCATCTGACGTCATGCTAAACAATATATAGGGGTGGCTAGCCGGGGGGAGGGGGCCGGACTGCTCGGGGTTAGGCTGGGCATCGGTCAGCGGGTGGTGAGCAATTGCATTGTGCATCACTTGTTTGTACATACTATTATTACTTTCGTATTATCACCATTGTATCATCATTATTATTATTGTTGTTATTATTTTGTTATTTTTTTTCCTGTCTTATTAAACTGTCTTTATCTCAACTCACGGGCTTCACTTTCCATTTCTCTCCCCCGTCCCAGAGAGGGAGGGGGGAGGGTGAGCGAACGGCTGCGTGGTGTTTAGCTGCCGGTCGGGTTAAACCACGACAAAGTGATGAAATTAACTGCCCTTCTCAGACCTGCAGGCCAGACCAGTTCAGATGTGAAGATGGGAACTGTGTCCATGGAGTAGGCAGTGCAGTGGTGTGAGAGACTGTCTGAATGGCACTGATGAAGCAAACTGTAACAATGTTGTTCAGTGCTCTGGACCTGGCAAATTCAAGTGCAGAAGTGGAGAATGCATAGATATCAATAAAGTGTGTAACCAGCAGAGAGACTGCAAGGACTGGGGTGATGAGCCCCTGAAGGAATACAACATAAATGAATGTGACTGTCCAGCTGGGAAACTGTGGAGGTATTGATGAATGCCAAAACCCTGGTATCTGTAGTCAAATCTGTATCAACCTGAAAGGCTATCAGATGAATCCTGCTACAGGAACCTGGAAATGGCCATACGGCAAAGCAAATTAGATAACTGTTATTTAACTTGTCAGAAGATAAAAAAGAAAGTGTTTCAACAAGCAGCCACGAGAGGAAAGAATCACTGAACCCCCGATGTGAGGGACTGTACCTTGTTTTACTGACTACTGAAACAGCTGTGAGAACCGCAGAAAGGGACCCATGCATCCAGAATAAAAGGACCAGTAATTACTGAAACTTGGAGGGTTGAGTCCGCTCCTGGGAAACTGAAACTCAAGCTAAGGAAGAACTCATATTCTGGCAACGAGGCTCTGCATGAATTAAGGATGCTAAATAAAGGGGACAAGCCTAAAGGGAGAAAAGGGAGAAGGCAAGACCGGGGCAGGACCCTCCACTGCGGTGCGTATGGTCTACCGAGGGAGGCAACCCCTATGGGTATTGACTGCCGAGTGAGAGGGCCTCGACCGGACTTCTCCCACACTAAGATCAGGTTGTCCCGAGAAAATAACATAAAAAAAAACTCTTTTTTTAAACCTATATAAAATTGTGATTCGTTTTCCAGGAGCTGGATCACCCTGACAGGCCGAACGGTAACACAAGCCTGAAGTGACCCTGAAAGCGGGCCTAACTCCTTGACTGAAGGCGTTTGCCTATTATGATCCAGCTACGTGGGCAGAAGACAGATCCTGGGGCTATAGGACCTCAGTATATATACTTAATAGAATAATTAGGTTATTAGCTGTAATAGAAATAGTTATAAATGATGAGAACTGATCTAAATGAGTTATAAAGATGAGAACTGCTTTGTATCAAAATTGCCTAGCTTTGGATTATTTACTAGCACAAGAAGGAGAAGTCTGTGGAAAATTTAGCTTTAGTAATTGCTGTTTAAAGATTGATAAAAAGGGTGTTTCTTCCTAGTAGCTGATAGAATGTTATGTTCTGGTTTAGGATGAGAAGAATGTTAATAATATGATGATGTTTTAATTGTTTTTAATTGTTACAGAGCAGTGCTTACACCAAGCCAGGGACCAAGCCAAATTCAGCTTCTCACTGTCCTGTCAGCAGGCAGGCTGGGAGGAGGGCCGGACTGCTTGGGGTTAGGTTGGGCATCGGACAGCAGGTGGTGAGCAATTGCATTGTGCATCACTTGTTTTGTACACATTATTACTAGTAGTACTATTATCATCATTATTGTTATTATTATTGTTATTATTTTCTTGTTTTTATCTCAACTCACAGGCTTCACTTTCCCATTTCTCTCTCCCATCCCAGAGAAGGAGGGGGGAGGTGAGCGAGGAAACACAAACCTGGAAGGATATGGAATGGGATTTATTTTCATGGCTGCCTGGTGGACCATGGGTTAAAAGAGTGTTATTTTTATTGTCATGTGGTGTAATTATGTTATTGTATATACCTTGTATGATACCTTGCCTTACGTTATTAATACACCGGGTGATAAATAGTACATTTGTAATAACTTCATTAAAAAAGGAAGGGGATATGTCAATTATGATGTTTAAGAATTGGACCCTCCAAGAACGGACTGATGAAATCCAGTTATTAACAACAGAAGTGACACGAAGTGTTGATATTAAAAAGAAGATAAGGGATTGTGAGGAATGTTTTAACAATTCGTGTCCATAAAGAACAATTCTGTTTGAATCCTGTCTGCCTCTGGGCCCTGCACTGGCAATTTAATTCTTGAACCACAGATGCAGTGTGTCCCAGTCTCCCCCTCATTCTAGTCAATTTATCACTTCTTAAATTTATGAACCTGTTTGCTTTTGTTATTCCGGACTTCTATTTCTAACACTGCTATAGATGTGTCTGTGAATGGCTGGGGAAGAATGTTTTAATTACTCGTGTGTCTGGGAGTTTCAGAACAACTGATAACAACTGGTGACTGTTATGGGATACTATGTGGATCTTTGGTATCTGGTTAGGGGGGGCCGAGAGATAAAGAGGAAGGAGAAAGAAGCTGAAGGACGGCTGGGAGACAAGACTTGAAGAGGATGTTCTATAAACTTGGCATGGTGCCCAGTAAGTACAAAGGGGGAGAGGAAGACTACGAGCCTTCAGCATGAAAGACCCCTAGAGACCCCCAGAAGAGACCCCAGAGGAGACTGCGCATGCTCCAGTAGGAGGGACTGCACCCCGGAAACTAATTTTAATAATCTATTTTTTTTAGAAGTAGTAATGAATATGTATTAGTCTGGGAGCATAAAAATCAGCTGCTTGATGTAACTGGTGTGCGTCCTGGTGGAGCGGAGACTCCCAGTGCACCCAGCGCTGTTTGCTTACCTCTATTCCTTTATATTCTTTCAATAAATCCTAT
The DNA here is from genome assembly GCF_009819795.1 of Aythya fuligula. NCBI lineage: Eukaryota > Metazoa > Chordata > Aves > Anseriformes > Anatidae > Aythya > Aythya fuligula. The sequence continues at coordinate 972,245 of NC_045594.1, read as the reverse complement.
TTTTTTTATTTAATCCTAATTTGAATCCTGAGCCATTTATAACATGCTTGACTGTAGCGCAAGGCTGTACTTTATTTAACAGATGACTAACCCTCTCCAGCAGTTGTTTAAGATGATTATTCTCACTCACAAGTTTGTCATTTTCAGTAACAAGTTTATCCACTCTGATTCCTAATGTTTTTCCTGTCTCCCTTTCAAAGGCCAATGATGACTTCAATACCTCATTCTCTGATTTCAAAGCTGTATGTTCCACATCAGAGATCAGTTTGGGAGCAGGAGTTTCCTTAGCTTCCTGCTGAGCACAAGACAAACAGGCTCCTAACACAGCACAAATCGCACCTTTACCCTTTCTTTGACCAATCTTTCATGAAGCCTGACACTACTCAATGCACTCTACCACTTTCTCCTCATCTTTCCAAAACTTTTGGGAAAACTCCTTACCTGCCTGGGAAGGGGCACATTTGTATTTTTGTAGCAGTTTATCCATAGCAATCCTGCCGACTACACCAATTTTACTGTCGCGTTAAGGGGTGTAGCTGATTAACCGTTATGGGCCCGGTCAGATTCAGGGTACTGAACCAGTCGGATACACCAATAACGCGTTAACCATCTGGGGTCCAGTCGGATATTCACCAATAACGCATTAATCGTCTGGGGTCCAGTCAGATTCACCAATAACGTGTTAACCGTCTGGGGTCTGGTTGGATTCAGAACACTGAACTATCACGGTCACAGATTCACCAATAACGTATAACCACCCTTACCCTAGTTGCACTTAATGAGAGCTATAACAATGCAATCAAGTGTGATTTATTACAGCAACAGATAACCAGGTTCTTTGGATTGCCGGCGATAGTGACTGTCTGCAAAAGCAAGCTAGCATGCATGAAATACACAGGTGTTACAGGTGTTACAGGTGCGCAGCCTAGAAATAAACGCGTTAAAAGGATCAAAGATTCTAGAAAGATTTATAACCAAGTGTTCAAATCTCACCCAAAGGTGTCCCAATGGGGGGGGGAAGAGAGGCTCAGCCTGTCGACTGATCCCAAAAGTCAGGAGGTCCTAAGGATGTTGTATTCCCTTGGGACGGTATCTCCCCTGATGGTGGTATCTTTCCTAACATCCCCTCTCTCTTGGGCAAATTTATATTATTTTCTATATTTTAGGTGGAGCTTGAGTGACCCTAGTCAAGCATATCTTAGTTATGATTGGTGAAAAGTAAGGCTTTTAGTAAGGCTAAAAGCAGGATTGTAACCCTGCACTTTCAGAGAGCCAATTTTGACCTCTTCCGGGACCTGCTTGGGAGTATCTCATCGGCTAGGTTGGTAGAAGGCAAGGGTGCATGTGAGAGCTGGGCTACATTAAAACAGCATGTGTTGGGTCTGTCTGAGCTGGAGTCACCTTTTCCCTGCAGCAGCCCACACAGTGCTGTGCTCTGCACTCGTAGCTGGAACAGCACTGATATCACTCCAGTGTTGTGTCTATTGCTACGTAGTGCTGGCACAGCATCAGGACTCCTTCCAAGCCCCCAAAGAGCCAGCAGGCTGGCGGTGGGCAAGTGATGGGAAGGGGACATTACCAGGGCAGCTGACCTAAACCAACCAAAGGGATATTCCATAACACCTGATGTCACACTCAGCAATAAAAGGGAGGCTCTCGTGGGGGAGGGGGCTGTTCCTCCTGAACAACCACTACGCGTTTTGAGGCCCTGCTTCCCAGGACGTGGCCAAACACCGCTCGCTGATGGGAAGTAGAGAATAATTTTTTTTCTCTCTCTCTTTGCTTCCGCGCGGACTGATTGTTTCCTTTGTTTCTTTTTTCCTCCCCATTCCCTTTCCCTTTAATTAAACCTTTCTCATCTCAAACCTCGAGTTCTCTATGTTGTATTTTCTCCCCCTTCCTCTTTGAGGAGAGGGGGAGTGAGAGAGCGGTTGTGGTGGAGCTCGGCTGCCCACCCGAGTAAAACCACCACAGTCCTTTTTTGGTGCCCAACATGGGGCTCGAGGAATTTGAGATAAGGATGATAGTTGATAGAAGTAACGGGCAAAATATGGACAGGATGATTGTTACAAGTTGTGAAGAATTTAAGAAAGCAGTAACTGTGAGATGTTAGTGTGGTGAAGGGACGAGGGGTGGTGTGTGTGTAAAATGTCCACCTTGTCGGTGCTGTGATGATGTTTATTTTGGTGTGGTGAATTCTTTTTCTTTTTAATGTAAGTGAAGTTTGTGAAGGTTGTGATAATTGTAAAGTAAGAGTATATTGTGATTAATCTTAAATATGCTTTTAACAGAGGCGAGGGGTGGAACGTAGTGGGTTTACATGGCAAGGTTTTGGTAGCAGGGGGCCATAGGGGTGGTTTCTGTGAGAAGGATCTAGAAGCTGCCCCATGTTTGGTAAGGGCCCCACTGCTGACCAGAGCCGAGCCAATAAGCGATGTTGTTTTGCGCCTCTGTGAGAGCATATTTAAGATGGAAAAAAACGCTGTGCCACACAGCAGCTGGGAGAGTGAGAGGAGTGAGGAACAGCCTTGCAGGCGCCAAGGTCAGTGGAGAAGGAGGGGGAGAGGTGCTCCAGGCGCCGGAGCAGAAGTCCCCTGCGGCCTGTGGTGAGGACCATGGTGAAGCAGGATGTCCCCCTGCAGCCCATGGACTACCATGGTGGAGCAGGGTTCCATGCTGCAGCCCGTGGAGGAGACCACGGTGGCCCTGCACCGACAGAGGCTGCCGCCTGTGGAAGACCCCTGCCGGAGCAGATTCCGGGCCGGACCTGTAGCCCGTGGAGAGGAGACCACGCAGACATCTCCTTATGCCGAGTCTGTTTTGCCCATTACAATAATTACTGAGTGATCTTCTCGTCCTTATCTCAACCTTTGAGCCCTTTTCATCATATTTTCTCCCCAGTCCTCTTTGAGGAGGAGGAGTGAGAGAGCGGCTGTGGTGGAGCTCGGCTGCCCACCTGAGTAAAACCACCACACATGCTAAACAATATATAGGGGTGGCTAGCCGGGGGGAGGGGGGCCGGACTGCTCAGGGTTAGGCTGGGCATCGGTCAGCAGGTGGTGAGCAATTGCATTGTGCATCACTTGTTTGTACACATTATTAGTAGTAGTACTATTATCATCACTGTATTATTATTATTTTCCTGTCTTATTAAACTGTCTTTACCTCAACTCACAGGCTTCACTTTCCCGTTTCTGTCCCCCAACCCAGAAATGGAGGGGGAAGGGTGAGCGAACGGCTGCGTGGTGTTTAGCTGCCAGTCGGGTTAAACCACGACAGTCCTTTTTGGCATCCAACGTGGGGCTCGAAGGGTTGAGATAACGACAGATCTGACCAGAGTGTGTTAAACTAAAATTGGTATAAGTAGTAGACCTGCTTAATAGTCACTTGTCATAATGCTGATTATTTTAATCTCAACTCTGCTGCGCCTGTTTTCCAAATTGAGTATTATAGCACATTATTTTCCGTATGTGCTCTCTGTCATGTTGTTTATCCTCTCCGGGCCCTGGTTTCAGATCATTATGGTACTGTGTGTTATAACAGTGGCTTATGAGACGATGAAATATCTGGTCATGACTCTGACTTGGTATTTGTACTCAGCAATGTTGTCGACTCTATACTTTGGAAACCGTATCTCGGAAACTATTAACAATTACACCTATTGCCTTTTTTCATCAGGGAGTTAATCTCTGGAGGGGAAAGGGGAAGATATTTTTTCCTACTTGTTCACTCTCCCTTTCTCCTTCACCACCCCCTTATCCTCTGAACTTGTTACAATAGTTCTCCGAGATACTGAATATCCTTGGGATACTCAGACCAGCATGGTCTTGTTATTACATCTCCTAAATGTGCTTCAAGTTTTGCTTTAAGTTAAACAACTACTTAGGAATCTCATCCAGAGATGTGCCCGGAGGCAGGATAGTTGTGAGTGGCAAGGAGTGTGGGAAGATATGGGCAGGCATCTAGAGCAGTGGGCACCTCCAGTGTTTTGGAAATTCACCCCTGAACAACTGCAAAATCCTAAAAAATTGGTAGAATGATTGAAAAAAGGGTGTCATGACTCCAGCAGTTCCAAAGTGACACAAATCACTGTAACGTGCTGGGGCCTGGCTCATGCCTATCGAGCTGCCATTGATACTGCTATCAACTTAGTGACAGACCCTGCGGCCACTCCAAGTCCTGTGACAGATCCAAAGGCCACTCTGACCCCTACAATGGACTCTGCAGCTGCTCCAGCTACTGTGGCTGGGTCAGAGAAACGAGCTGTAGCAGTGCAAGCTGCCCCTGTAGAGAAGGGGAAAAAATGGTATAGAGATTCAGGTCGTTTAGAACGCAGAGAGTCTTCTGCCAAATCTAGGTATAGAGACAACGATGCTGGGCCATCAGGGATTCAGGAGGAGGAAGATGAGGATGCCGAAAAATCAACAGTAACTACCCAAAACCTATACCAGCCTGAGCTACGAGATGTGCAAGAAGATTTCGGTCATTGCATAGGTGAGCAGCTTGTCACCTGGCTGCTCCGATGCTGGGACACCAGAGCCAATTGTGTGGAATTAGATGGCAGGGAAGCCAGGCGGCTGGGATCCCTTGCTAGAGACACAGGCATTGACAAAGCAATTGCAGATGGAGCACAATCTCACAGCCTCTGGAGGTGTCTCCTCTCAGCTGTGAGGGAAAGGCATCCCTTCAAGGAAGAACTTGTATGACTACCAGGCAAGTGGACCACCATGGAGAAGGGAATCCAGTACCTGAGGGAATTAGCCGTATGGGAAGTGATTTATGAGGACCTCAGACAAACATCCACAGATCCAGATGAAGTCAGGTGTACACGACCCACGTGGCCTGCTCATATGCCAGCTCATTGGCAATAATGGCCTGGAAAGAGGATGAGGAACCCACAGTGGATGATGTGGCTAAACAACTCCGGCAGTACGAAGAAAGTCTCTCCTCTTCCTTACAGGCCTGCGTCTCAGCTGTGGAGAAACTTTCTGAAAAGGTTCACCAACTTGAAGAGAGATTATTTTCCTCCCCACCTGTACAAAGCAGTGTCTCAGCTATCAGGGGTAGGCGTTCATCCACACAAGGAAGACGATATGGTGGGTACTCACCCCGTTCCACCCTGTGGTTTTACTTACGAGACCACGGAGAGGATACGAGAAAATGGGATGGAAAATCTACCGCGACCCTAGAGTCACGGGTACGTGAGTTGCAAAAGAAAACAATCAGGAAAAAGGGATTCTCTGAAAAGTTTGCTGCTCCAACTTCCAGCAGACAGTCCTTCAAACACAGAAATGAAGAAGATTCTGACCAGGGTTAGGGGGGCCCTGCCTCCAGCCAGGGGGAGGAAAGGGACAATCGAGTTTATTGGACTGTGTGGATTCGATGGCCTGGCACGTCAGACGCACAGAAGTATAAGGCTTTAGTAGACACCGGTGCACAATGTACTGTAATGCCATCGAGCTATAAAGGACCAGAGACCATCTGTATTTATGGAGTGACGGGGGGATCTCAGCAGTTGACTGTATTGGAGGCTGAAGTGAGTCTGACTGGGAATGAGTGGGAAAAGCACCGCATTGTGACTGGCCTGGATGCTCCGTGTATCCTTGGCATAGACTATCTTAGAAGAGAATATTTCAAGGACCCAAAAGGGTTCTGGTGGGCTTTTGGTACAGCTGCCTTAGAGACAGAGGGCATTAAACAATTATCTACCTTGCCTGGTCTCTCAGAGGACCCCTCTGTTGTGGGGTTGCTGAGGGTCGAAGAACAGCAAATGCCAATCGCTACCACAACTGTGCACCGGCGGCAATATCGCACCAACTGAGACTCCCTGATTCCCATCCATAAGCCAATGTATTAATTGGAGAGCCAAGGAGTGATCAGCAAGACTCATTCACCTTTCAATAGTCCCATATGGCCCGTGGGAAAGTCTAAATGTGAGGGCGAGCAAACAGCTGTGTGGTGTTTAGCTGCCAACCGGGTTAAACCACAACAGTATTCAAATAAGCTGTGTGCTTACAAGTGTACTAAATCATTAACCTACATTCGCATGTAATCAGCAAAATGCACAAGACAGAGAAACAATGATCATTAGAATATCACTGCCATGTCTGGGTTCTTAGGAAGGGAGACTGTACAGGATTTGTTAGACTGAATGCTGCAGAGCCCAAAAGATCAGCTGCTTGTATTAATTAATCAGGAAGGACACTGAAGAGATAGTGAGAGAAACAGTGTCACACAAGCATGAGATGACACATCATACCATACCCAGGGAGAAAGGATTTGTGTCTGAGGACCCTGAATGCAGAAGGAAACCAAAGTATGACAGAGAAGATCCAACAGTCTTTTCTGGAAGCAACTTTTGATAAGCGTGTAAGCAAAGCAGTTCCCAAATCATTGATGAGTAATGTTTCATCTACCTACACACACACACAGCGCATAGTCTAAAAGAAGTGGTCCAGCCGATCCACCAAACAAGACTACAATTTAAACCTCAGAAAGAAGAATAATGGTCAGGAAGACCACACGAGGTTAGAAATGGAACTGACAGATTTACTAGTTGCAAGTGGCTGCATCACTAAGATGTCAATTTTAGTGACAGATACCGAATAACCCACCAGGACCTTATATTCAAAATGGTGCAAGGCTTCACAGAAGATACACAATGCGTGCAAGCATGGGGTGAAAGCAGACATTTCTGCAGTCTGTGGAAAGTGACAGATAATTGATCTGAATAGAAGCAGAAAGACAACTGCTCCAGCCAAGGTCTTAAAATGTCTGGAAAAAACAGGCACACCATCATGACTGACTAAATCCCTGTTGTGCCTTTCGCCAGCTCCCCACTTACCTCCTACCCCACAGGCAAGGCCAGCTGTAGGGTCACCTCCTCTTTTATTATCAAATTCAATCTTCAGTTGGACAGCAAGGAAGAGGCAGCTCCAGGAATGCCACATATACCTACAGCCCTGCAGGTGAGTGCAGAGCTTACTTTAAATGAAGAATTGCAGAATTAAAATTACACATTGTTTTCGTCTCTTGCACTGGCATTTTGCTCACCTTGCCTGCTTCCTTGCGGGCCTACCATTACTACCAGCAGAAAGAGCACATGGCTATTTCTGTACCATGAGTTGGTGTCTGAGTAGATATTAAAGTCGAGCTACAGATAACAAGCTCCTGGGAGGTGTGAGAAACACTCTGTAGCCAATAACATAGGCTCAGGTGAGGATCTCAGTGAAGTAGCATTTTTATTCACGATTGCGATGGCGGGCGTCCCACAAGCAGGAGCTCACCTAGTAGTCACACAGTACTGTTTATATACATGTACTTAATTTCTCAACAACCAGGACCCTCCTCTGTTTCCCCATTGACTGGGTAATCCAGGTTCATAATCTATCCAATGCTTTAAAAATAATACATGGCTTTCAGTTGCCAGGCTGTTATTTTAGAAATTTCTTTTTTCTTTTCTTTTTTTTTTTTTTTTTAAAAAAAAAACAAACTCTGAGGTGGTAATGTTTCTTCACTTACCTGACTTGACTCAGACACCGTTACTTTCACCTAACTGCACTAAGGAGTCCAGTTGTTGTCTGCATTTTATAAGGTTGTCTGTTAAGCTTTCTAATCACTGCAAGCATATCTCAATACCACATTCCTTCGCTCTAAACAACGTAACTCTGTGCAAATACAACATTTTTGTTCCCACAATTCCCCCCTTTTCTTCTTTATAAATTGTTGATTCTTGCAAAACTTTTCTCTAAGGTGTAATTTGGTAGATATCTTCCTCTTCACTGTCTTTGCTTTCCATTTCATCTAATATCATCCTCTTATCTGAGTAGGGTGGTGGCTCCATGGTTATTTGTTTCAATAGTGCCATTTCAATTAACCCCTGGACTAGTCCTCTTACACAAGGGATAATGCAACAACCAAAGGCTGTCAAAATTCCTGCTACTACAATCAAGAATGTAAGTATGGACACTACCACCCCTTTCCATTTACCAAACCAAGATTCCAACCGTCTGGTGGTGGAAGTGCCTGTTCCTAAGTTTTCTGCCAATTCACTGGCAAGGGTGGTAAGCCAATGCTCTAGTTACTGTGTCATCTGGGGCAGTATTGTTGGGTATAAAAGTGCAACAATGGTTGCTCAGTATCATACAAACTTCATTTCTCTGCAAGCATCATATCTAATGCTATTCTCTTTTCCCAAGCCATTCTGCTGGTGGCATCTAGTTGTTCAGCAATTCCTCTTATCGCATCCCTTGTATAATTTATGAATCTCTGCTGATTATAATAGACATAATTAATCCAATCCACAGTCTTATTGATTGTTACCCACCAGAACAGTGACTCAAACCCTGCAGCAATTTGACTCCTGGCTTTCTGTTCATCAGGTAACTCCCCTAGGCACCCCAATGAAATCTATGTATACTCTGTCATCAAATGATATGCCTAAGTTTCTTTTACTTCTTCTGGGTATTTGTGATGTTTCTCTTTCAAATGCTAGGGTGAAGGGCATAGCTAATTGAACAAGTGCACAAGTGTCTCCCCAAATAGATGGTAGGGTGGACTATAAGATCTTCCCTCCACAGTACCAGCAGAGATCTGCCCTGGGGATCTCAAGTCTTGAGCAGTTTCCCATCAAATCCTTGGTAGCATTCAAGGTCCTTGTGCACAAGGCAAATTCTCCCAGGTGACGGGTAGCACTCACACCCTGCTGTGAGAGGCAGGCTGTGTGGTTGCCTATAGCTGTAGAGAATGCAGGGGGATCCCTGATATTGCTATCACACAAGGAAGGGAACAGCAAAGGGAGAGACTTACAGGCCTCATTTCCCCAGGCAGTCTTTTCTTGGTACAATGCAATCATCGCATCACCTGGGAACTCTTGGTCCACTCCAATGTGAAAGACTATCTGGGCAATCGGTCATCCCAAGGCACAAGCATAGCAATTGCTATGGTTGAGACTCTGGACAGTATATTTGACCCATTCTATCCAGGCATTCACATCCTCATACCTGTTTCAATCTCAAATGTTTGAACTGCCTCATTTCAAAGAGGGCCTCCTGTTTTCTCCTTGAGTTTCTCCCTTTCTCTGATGGCAATGAAGGATTGTTTCCATACAGCTATTCTCAATCTGGCTGTTGGGTCTCTCTCCCAGTTACATCTTCTCTGTGACCTGAAGTAAGGTTAGTAATGTAATCAGCCTGACTTATTGTTATAGTTGTTGGATTACACTATAGATGCCGAAAATTTGGCTGAACAGTTCCTTTCAATATGTTAATTTGTTGTTTGTTTTTTTTTTAAACCTTATGAAGTCAACAGTTGAGGTGGGTGTATGCAACCACCCTTTATGATTGGTCATCCACCATACATTAGTCCATGATGGGCAAGGGGGTCCTTCAAACATCCCACTAGTCTTAGGTTCAGGACAGAGATATTGGTTCTCTCTGCTCATTTGCTGTTGGGCATTTAAATCTCCACAAGCTAACACCTCACAAGCATCAAACGTGACGGATTGTGGTACATAACCCTCTGTCACAGACACACATATTTTGATGGGGGTACCCTGTCTTACTGTTGTCTGGTTATGCCTTTTCCAAGTTGCCAATTGACCGAGGCCTTCTCTGAGGCCTACAATCACTAGAAACAAAATTAATAGTTGATTTTTCCGTCATCATTTTTAACTCTTAGGTTTCCAAATAATTATCAGTACAAAGAATAAGATGTACACTACTACTATAACAACACCCCCCCGCCTTGGGAGCACTGCAATTCGCTATAGGTCTGTCCTTTCTCTCATTCACACGTCACACTCATTAGTTACCTGTGAAAATAAAGGGTTAGTTTACAATTGTAAGCTTTCATCTTGCTCACAGTCTATTATGAGATTTTTCCTTTTGATTTTAACTATCTACACATCTTCTGTAGAAGCAACTTCCCAGGTACTAGAGTCAACGGATGCTTTCACTCGAGTATAGTGATTCCAACAATTTTCCGCAGTTCTTACAGCTGTTTCAGTGGTTAGTAGTACTTGGAATGGTCCTCCTTCCCATTCAGGCCAGAGTTGATTCCTTTCAGGTCTGAATCAAGACACAGTTTCCTGGTTGATGGTGGGGGGGGGGGGGGGGAGGGGTTGAGTCAACAACCCACGGGTCCAGAGAGATTACAAAGAAGAGGATAACCCCAGAATACAGTTCATAAGAAAACTCTCTCTTGTTTTGAATTGTGGTGTCTCATCCCTTCTGCTCAGATAGGGCAATCCGAACAACATCTCATATGGTGAAATTCCTATATCCTTTCTTGGTGCTGTTTGAACCTGGAAGTGTGCTAAGGGTATACCATTTTAACATTTTGCTCCACCTCCCCAGAAGAGGAGGGGTGCTGGAGGTGGGAAAAACCCACTCAGTCTCTGAAGCCTGTATTAACTCTGTACTAACCTCTTAAAGGAACCAACCTGGCCACAATGCTTCAGAAGTAGATATAAGAGCCATTAACCCAATTTCTCTGCAAAGAGATGTGTAGGGTCTGTCTGAACTGGAGTCACCTTTGTTATATATGTTCATCTGATTCGTGTCAGTATGGAACAGTGCTTGGGCCGCATGGTATGATGAATGTGACCTTCTCTCTTACATACCCTTGTATAACCACAAGTCTAAGAAAAACAGAATGGTTAATGTATATAGTTCTTGTACCTTGCAAAGGAATATTTTAACAATTCGTGTCAATAGAGAGCAGTTCTGTCCGTCTCTGGGTCCTGCACTGGCAATTTAATTCTTCCACAGATGTGGTTTCTTCCCTTTCCTCCCAGTGTCCCAGTCTCCCCCTCATTATAGTCAATTTATCAAATCTTCAGAAATATTCCTCAAATCCATGAGCCTATTTGCTTTTGTTATTCCGAACTCTTATTCCTAACAGTTACAGCCTTTTTGCCTTCTTTGTGGTTGATTTAGCACTGCTATAGATGTGACTGGAGTGTCCCTGTGAATGGCCTGTGAGGAATGTTTTAACTACTCGTGAAGTGTCAATAGAGAACTATTTGTATTTGTATGTTCTTTCTTTGAAGTCTCTGATGCCTGGGGGTTTCAGAACAACTGCTAACAACTAGTGACTGTTATGGCTTCTGAATGGGACCCCTGATATTTGGCCAGGTGGCCAGGAGATTAAGGAGAAGAAAGAAAGAAACTGAAGGACGGCTAGAAGACAAAACTTGCAGGGGACGCTGTGTAAACTTTTGACATGCTGCCAAGGAGTACAAAGGGGAAAGACAAGAAAAAAACCTGAGAGGAAGACTACGAGCCTTCAGCATGAAAGACCCGCAGAGACCCCCAGGGGGACCACCGGAGACTGATGCACATGCTCCAGTAGGAGGGACTGGATCCCAGAAGCTAATTATAATAATCCGTGGTTTTTTTTTTTTTTTTTTTTTTTTTTTTTTTTTTTAGAAGTAGTAATGAATATGTATTAGCCTAGGAGCATAAAAATCAGCTACTTGATGTAACTTGTGTGCGTCCTGGTGGAGCGGTGTCGTGGTTCCGCTCGAGTGGGCAGCCGAGCTCCACCACAGCCGCTCTCTCACTCCCCCTCCTCAAAGAGGAATGGGGAGAAAATATGTGAAAAGGGCTCAAGGATTGAGATAAGGACGAGAAAATCACGCAATAATTATTGTAACGGGCAAAACAGACTCGGCATAAGGAGATAGTAAGATTTATTGCCTACAACTAACAAGCGAGAGAAGTGAGAAAACAAAGGAAAAAAAAACCAAAAGCACCTTCCCCCCCCATCCACCCTTTTCCACCTCCTCCCCCCGAGCGGCGCAGGGGAACGGGGAATGGGGGTTATGGTCAGTCTACAGCACTTCTTCTCTGCCGCTCCTTCTCGGTCACTCTCGTCCCCTGTGCTGTGGGGTCCCACCCACGGGATGCAGTCCTTGATGAACTGATCCGGCGTGGGCTTCCCACAGGCAGCAGCTCTTCCAGAACTGCTCCAGATATGGGTCCGTACCACGGGGTCCATCCCTCAGGAGAAAACTGCTCCAACCTGGCTCCCCTACGGGCAGCAGCTCCTGCCAGATCACCTGCTCCTGCGTGGTCTCCTCTCCACGGGCTACAGGTCCGGCCCGGAATCTGCTCCGGCAGGGGTCTTCCACAGGCGGCAGCCTCCGTCGGTGCAGGGCCACCTGCTCCACCGTGGTCTCCTCCACGGGCTGCAGCGTGGAACCCTGCTCCACCGTGGTACTCCATGGGCTGCAGGGGGACATCCTGCTTCACCATGGTCCTCACCACAGGCCGCAGGGGACTTCTGCTCCGGCGCCTGGAGCACCTCTCCCCCTCCTTCTACACTGACCTTGGTGCAAGGCTGTTCTCCCACTCCCTTGACTCTCCCGGCTGCTGTGTGGCGCAGCGTTTTTTCCCTGTCTTAAATATGCTCTCACGGAGGCGCAAAACAACATCGCTTATTGGCTCGGATCTGGAAAACAATGGGGCCCTTCCCAAACATGGGGCAGCTTCTAGATCTTTCTCACAGAAACCACCCCTATAGCCCCCTGCTACCAAAACCTTGCCACGTAAACCCACTACATTCCACCCCTCGCCTCTGTTAATAGCATATTTAAGACTACTCACAACATACTCTTACTTTACAATTATCACAACAACCTTCACAAAATTCACTTAAATCAAAACGAAAAAGAATTCACCACACCAAAATAAACATAACATCATTACAGCACCGACAAGGTGGACATTTTACACACACACCACCCCTCGTCCCTTCACCACACTAACATATCACAGTTACTGCTTTCTTAATTCTTCACAACTTGTACATTCCTAACAATCATCCTGCACATATTTTTGCCCGTTACTTCTACTAACTATCATCCTTATCTCAAATTCCTTGAGCCCCACGTTGGGCGCCAAAAAAGACTGTCGTGGTTCCGCTCGAGTGGGCAGCCGAGCTCCACCACAGCCGCTCTCTCACTCCCCCTCCTCAAAGAGGAATGGGGAGAAAATATGTGAAAAGGGCTCAAGGATTGAGATAAGGACGAGAAAATCACGCAATAATTATTGTAACGGGCAAAACAGACTCGGCATAAGGAGATAGTAAGATTTATTGCCTACAACTAACAAGCGAGAGAAGTGAGAAAACAAAGGAAAAAAAAACCAAAAGCACCTTCCCCCCCCATCCACCCTTTTCCACCTCCTCCCCCCGAGCGGTGCAGGGGAACGGGGAATGGGGGTTATGGTCAGTCTACAGCACTTCTTCTCTGCCGCTCCTTCTCGGTCACTCTCGTCCCCTGTGCTGTGGGGTCCCACCCACGGGATGCAGTCCTTGATGAACTGATCCGGCGTGGGCTTCCCACAGGCAGCAGCTCTTCCAGAACTGCTCCAGATATGGGTCCGTACCACGGGGTCCATCCCTCAGGAGAAAACTGCTCCAACCTGGCTCCCCTACGGGCAGCAGCTCCTGCCAGATCACCTGCTCCTGCGTGGGCTCCTCTCCACGGGCTACAGGTCCGGCCCGGAATCTGCTCCGGCAGGGGTCTTCCACAGGCGGCAGCCTCTGTCGGTGCAGGGCCACCTGCTCCACCGTGGTCTCCTCCACGGGCTGCAGCATGGAACCCTGCTCCACCGTGGTACTCCATGGGCTGCAGGGGGGCATCCTGCTTCACCATGGTCCTCACCACAGGCCGCAGGGGACTTCTGCTCCGGCGCCTGGAGCACCTCTCCCCCTCCTTCTACACTGACCTTGGTGCAAGGCTGTTCTCCCACTCCCTTGACTCTCCCGGCTGCTGTGTGGCGCAGCGTTTTTTCCCTGTCTTAAATATGCTCTCACGGAGGTGCAAACAACATCGCTTATTGGCTCGGATCTGGAAAACAATGGGGCCCTTCCCAAACATGGGGCAGCTTCTAGATCTTTCTCACAGAAACCACCCCTATAGCCCCCTGCTACCAAAACCTTGCCACGTAAACCCACTACAAGCGGAGACTCCCAGTGCACCCAGTGCTGTTTGCTTACCTCTATTCCTTTGTAAACTTTGATTATAATCCTATTTTGAAGACTGAGCAATTTATAACACTTTTTCCCTGCAACATCACTAGGGCAGCTGACCTAAACCAATCAAAGGGATATTCCATACCATGTGATGTCACACTCAGCAATAAAAGGTGGAAACAGGAAGAAGAGGGGAGGGGTGGGCTCTCATTGGGAAAACGTCGGTCCTCCTCTCGAACACCAGCTACGTGCGTTGAGGCCCTGCTTCAAGGACGTGGTCAATCATCGTTCATTTGTGGGAAGTAGTGATTAAGGAGGTATTGGGGAGGCAAGGACAATCCCCAGACAAGGACTGTATATCTCGAAACAAGACACTGGAACTCATGATAAGGAAGCGGCAGACGGACAGAGAAACAAATGTAAGGACTATAAATCTCAAAACTGGACATTGGAATTCATTATAAAGATACAACAAACGAGAATTAGCAACAACCAGCTCTTGCAATTAAGAAACATGCCAATTCAGCTGATTCCTGACCAAAGGTGAAAAGTACACTGTGAGGAAGACTCGGGGTCTTCCTCCCAAAGACCCCTGCCCACAATTCTTGGGAGGCTCTACGCAGGCGCAAGGTGCCAAAAGGCTAATTAGCATGAGAAGCGAGGGAACGCGGGGATAGGTAATGCATATGTATAGGTGCTTGTAGAATATTGATAGATTGATTGTATAAATTCAAGACTGCTCTCCACTTTGGGTATGCACAATAGGTGGAGAGATCCCCTGTGCATCCAGCGCTGCAATAAAGAATATACCACTTAAAAGAATTTCGGCTTCAATCTTTGAATCAGTAGAGAGTAATTTCTTTCCTCTGCACTTCCATATAGCCTTCATTTATTTTATTTGTTTGTTTTCCTCCCTTCTTTTTATTTTTCCCTTTCCCCCTCCCTTTTTATTTCCCTTTAGTTAAATTGTTTAGTTCATAATAATCATCTTTATTTAATTATTATTATTATTTCCCTTTAATTAAATTATCCTTATCTTAACCCGTGAGTTGTTCTTTGCTTTACTTCTCCCCCTCCTCATCTAAAAGAGGGGGAGTGAGAGAGCAGTTGTGGGGTTTAGCTGCCCAGCACGGTAAAACCACCACACCCACACAGTGCTGTGCTCTGCACTCGTAGCTGGAACAGCACTGATATCACTCCAGCATTGGGTCTATTGCTGCGTAGTGCTGGCACAGCATCAGGACTCCTTCCAAGCCCCCAAAGAGCCAGCAGGCTGGGGGTGGGCAAGTGATGGGAAGGGGACATTACCAGGGCAGCTGACCTAAACCAACCAAAGGGATATTCCATAACACCTGATGTCACACTCAGCAATAAAAAGGGAGGCTCTCGTGGGGGAGGGGGCTGTTCCTCCTGAACAACCACTACACATTTTGAGGCCCTGCTTCCCAGGACGTGGCCGAACACTGCTCGTTCATGGGAAGTAGAGAATAATTCTTTTTCCTTCTCTCTGTGCTTCCATGCGGACTGATTGTTTCTTTTTTTTTCTCCCCTTTCCCTTTAATTAAACCTTTCTCATCTCAAACCTCGAGTTCTCTATGTTGTATTTTCTCCCCCTTCCTCTTTGAGGAGAGGGGGAGTGAGAGAGCGGTTGTGGTGGAGCTCGGCTGCCCACCTGAGTAAAACCACCACAGGAGTTCCCTTTTTCAAGCAGGTGGAGAACTGGGAAATTAAAATATTGTGTTCCAGCTGCCACTTACAGAAATCAAGCTAAAGTCTCAGCAGTTTGTGGAAAAGCTCCTCTGAAGCTGCTGCATTTTGGCAGGTACTTTTTCCTCAGGAAAAGTGGTACCGATGCCATGTGGACAAATGCACTTCTATTCTACTTGCATTTTCATGCTAAGAACAGGAACTGCCTGCGTTAGCATATAGGAATGATGTGCAATCCAACACTGTCATCTGTCAGTTTGCCACCATACACCAGCCGGGCTCAGGAGGGTTTCCACATACCACCAAAATTCAAGATACAACCCCACCACACTGTGCTTGGTATATTCCATTCTACCAAAAATAGGAAGGATTTTGCAAGAGTTTAGCCAACGCAACAAACTTGTAAGTCATGGGAAGAGCATGAGGTTCCTGTGCTGAACTTTTGCTACGATAGGTCCACATATAGGTACAGGCTGCCCCATTCCTATTCCGGACTAATGCTCTTCCCCTGGGGCATCCTCACCAGGCAAACGTCCCTCCCTCCACTTTTCCCTCTGTTTAATACCTATCTCTGCAACAAGAATGATGTGTTATGAACCCTTCCAGACACATACACACAAAAAAGAAGTTGGAGAAAAACCCGCATCAATCATAACAATAATGCAACAAAAGGCTTGCAGTATTTCTCTAGTTGCAAGTTAACACATCAAATCCCAACCACATCAGCAAAGACAGCTACCCACAGAGCATAAGCATCCCAGAAATAGAGTGTTTCAGGCTTCATCACATCATATGCCCCAGCAACATTGGAACTTTGCTGTCTCTGAAACTAGCCTGCTGCCCAGCAGCTACTGAAGAGATCCCTTTTTGTGAGCACAGAAGGATTGTGACCAGGCAGAGATCAAAGAGAAATTAAGCAGAACAGAGTTTCCACAGTTGAGTTCGCATCACGTTGATAGGGAAGACATGATATTAAGCATTAGGAGTAAACAAGACCCCAGGTAAATTAGTATATTAATTAATTTGAAGGGGCAGGTATTTTGGGGATGGAAGTCAAGCACAACCAGTATCCAAGACAGGAAATCAGAATCAAAGCCATTCCAATATTATAGAAAGATGTCACGTGTTCCAGAAGGAATGTGTACTGAGTTGTGCCATAATATCAAGACATGCAGAATAATACATCTTGCAGAGATGTGAAACACTGGGCCTTGACTTGCCAGTGTTGATCCACGGTCTGTAGGCCATCCCGTCCATTTCTCTGCAGCAAATCCCTCTCGTTAAGTCCTGCACTGAACCTTTTCTTGGTCAGCATTAGTACGCAGCAGTTCTCATAATCCATGTTTGCAGAGGTCAAGCAGAATCAAGACAGCTTGCCTGACTCAGTGTTGCTTATCCAAACAGGCTGAAGAGAGAAGGAAATGACTGGCCACCTTCCTACCTCCACATCATTGCAACTGATGAGAAGGGTAGGGAAATCACAACAGAGCTGGCCAGCCCAACAAACGCTTATCTGCTCCGCAACACAACCCCTGACCAACCCCATTATTAGCTGGAAGCAACTTGCAGCAACCAGAGATCCCAGCAGGCTTTGTCAGAGCAAGTGATGCTCCACACAACTCCAGTTAGGGGCAGCCCCTAGCCTTGTACTAAGACACCAACATAACCCTTAGCTGGACATGAGACAAGGTTCCCCTTCCAGACACATTTGAACTTTAAGGATTTGGGCAAAAAGTCATAGCTGGGCCAAGTACTCTACCCCTGCTCAGTGATTACAATACTATTAGTGTCATGATGCACACTCTGTGAGCACCACCACAAAGGCTGAGGTTGGCAGGAACCTCTGGAGGTCACCTGCTCCAAGCCCCAGCTCAAGCTCAAGCAGTACCACCCTGAGACAGCTGCTCAGGAGGCTTTTGACATCTCCCAGGAGGTAGACTTGTGCTTCTGCTTGGCAAAAATATAATCATAGAATATCCCAAGTTGGAAGGGACCCATAAGGATCATCAAGTCCAACTCCTGGCACCACACAGGTCTGCCCAAAAGTTTAGACCATGTGCCTAAGTGAACAGTCCAAACGCTTCTTAAATTCAGACAGGCTTGGTGCAGTGACTACTTCACTGGGGAGCCTGTTACAGTGTACAACCACCCTGCCAGTGAAGAACCTTTTCCTGATGCCTAAACTTCCCCGCCTCAGCTTAACACCATTCCCGCAGGTCCTATCACTGGTGTTTACAAAGAATAGGTCACCTGCCTCTCCACTCGCCCTCGCGAGGAAGTTGTAGACTGCAATGAGGTCCCCCCTCAGCCTCCTCTTCCCCAGGCTGAACAGGCCAAGTGACCTCATCCGCTCCTCATACATCTTCCCCTCTAGGCTCTTCACCATCTTTGTCACCCTCCTCTGGACACTCTCCAACAGTTTAATGTCCTTTTTGTACTGTGGTACTCAGAACTGCATACAGTACTCGAGGTCAGGCCGGACCAGCGCAGAGTAGAGTGGGACAATCACTTCCCTTGACTGACTAGCGATGCCGTGCTTGATGCATCCCAGGATACGGTTGGCCCTCCTGGCTGCCAGGGCACACTGCTGGCTCATATTCAACTTGCTGTCAACCACGACCCCCAGATCCCTCTCTGCGGGGCTGCTCTCCAGCATCTCATAAAGCCAGAGTTGCCCCGTCCCAGGTGCAGGACCCGGCACTTACTTTTGTTAAATTTCATGTGGCTGGTGTTTGCCCAGCTCTCTAATCTGCCCAGGTCTCTCTGCAAGGCCTTTCCACCCTCATCCGAGTCCACAACTCCTCCAAGTTTGGTGTCATCAGCAAATTTGCTCAGGACACCTTCTAGTCCTACATCCAAATCATTTATAAAAACACTGAAGAAGACTGGCCCTAAAACGGAGCCTTGGGAGACCCCACTAGTGACCATCCACCAGCCAGATGTGGCCTCATTTACCACAACCCTTTGAGCCCTGCCTGTCAGCCAATTGCTCACCCATCGGATGATATTTTTGTTAAGTTGTACGCTGGACATTTTGTCCAGTAGGATCCTACGGGAAACCATGTCAAAAGCCTTGCTGAAGTCCAAAAAGATCACATCAGCTGGTTTCCCTTGGTCAACCAGACGGGTGATCTTATCATACAAGGAAATCAGATTTGTTAGGCAGGACCTACCCCTCATGAACCCATGTTGGCTGGGACCAATGACTGCATTGTCCTGCAGGTGCACTTCAATAACTTCAAGAATCATCTTCTCCATAATTTTACCAGGCACTGACGTGAGACTGACAGGCCTGTAGTTGCTAGAATCTTCTTTCTTACCCTTCTTAAGAATTGGCACAACATTTGCCACCTTCCAGTCTACTGGGACCTCTCCAGATTCCCAAGGTCGTTGAAAAATAATTGAGAGAGGTCCTGCGATGACATCAGCCAGCTCTTTAAGCACCCTGGGATGAATCCCATCCGGACCCATGGACTTGTATGGATCCAGGTGGAGCAGCAAATCCCGCACGCGTTCAGGGTCGGTTGGGAGTTTGTCATTCCCACCGTCATAGTCCTCCCACTCAGGGCACCCTGGGTCCTGAAGCTCATAATCAGTGTTGAAGACAGAGGCGAAGAAGGCATTAAATGTCTCTGCCTTGCCTATGTCTGTGAGGAGACCTTCCCCATCAAGTAGTGGACCTATGTTTTCTTTGGTCCTCCTTTTTCTGTTCACATACCTAAAAACCCTTTTTTATTGTCTCCCACAGACATGGCCAGCTTCAACTCTAGTTGAGCTTCGGCCACACGAATTTTCTCCCTACAAACACGAACAGCATCCCTGTATTCCTTCCTCATCGCCTGACCCTGCTTCCAGCAGCCGTACACTTTCTTTTTTTGCCTAAGCTCCAGTAGAAGATCCCTGGTCAGCCAGGCCAGCCTTCTGCCCCACCTGTCTGACTTCTGATATTTTGGAGTTGCCTGATCCTGTGCTTTTAGGAGGCAGTGCTTAAAGACTGATGAGCCTTGATGGACACCAATGCCTTCAAAAGCAGTTTCCCAGGGGACCTTGCTGACTAGTTTCCTGAGCAGCCTGAAGTCTGCTTTCCCCATATCCAGGGCTGAAGTTTTGGTGACAGTTTTCCTTGTCACCATAAATCCTAAACTCAACCACTTCATGGTCACTATGACTGAGATGGCCACCAATTGCCATGTCTCCCACAAGACCCTCTCTGTTCTCTAGCAACAGATCTAGGAGGGCACCTTTCCTAGTTGGCTCCCTTAGCACCTGCACCAAGAAGTTATCATCGAGGTACTTTATGAACCTCCTGGACTTGCTCATGTCGGCCGTGTGGTGATCCCAGTTGACGTCTGGCAAGTTCAAGTCCCCCATAAGGACAAAGGGACTTGATCTCGATGCATCTCTTAGTTCTACAAAGAATAATTCATCGGCGTTGTCATCTTGGCCATGTGGTCTGTAAGAGGCTCCCACAATGACATCCCCTTTATTTGTTCATCCCTTAATCCTTACCCAGAGGCTCTCAACTTTGCCATCCCCAACTTGAAGTTCCACACAGTCCAGCCCATGCTTCACATACATCATCACCCCGTCACCTTGCCTACCCTGCCTGTCCCTCCTGAAGAGCCTGTAACCATCTACTGCAGTACATCAGCCACAGGACTCATCCCACCAGGTTTCGCTTATGCCAGTGATGTCATAGCTGTGGGACTGGGCCAAGACATCTAGCTCATTCATTCTATTCCTCATACTGCGCGCGTTTGTGGAGAAGCACTTCAAATGCACCCCCCTACACGCAGCACCTTATGGAGCCGACCGAAGGACCTCACTGGCACACAGTCCCTGATTCTAGTGCACCATCCCTTAGCTCATCACCAGCATGCCTGGTTTTATCCCCTTCCCCCTTCGACTCTAGTTTAAAGCCCTATCTAGCAGCCCTGCCAGCTCCTGAGCAAAAATCCTTACCCCTCTCTGAGAGAGGGGCATCCCATCTGGTGACAGCAGGCCTGGTGTCACTTAGACCTTCCTGTGATTGACAAACCCAAAGTTCTGCCGGTTGCACCAGTCCCAAAGCCACGCATTAATGTGATGAGGCTGCCTGTCAGCGGCAATGCCCCCTATCGGAAGGACAGAGGCAAACACAACCTGTGCCCCTGATCCTTTAAGTAGTCGCCCCAAAGCCCTGAAGTCCCTTTTGAATGCTCTCAGACTTCTCCTAGCTACCTCATCACTACCAGACTGAAAGATCAGTAACGGGTAGTAGTTGGTGGGCCATACCAGGCGCTTGACTTTCTTAACGAAGTCTCTCACTCACCTGAGCCCCAGAGAGACGACAGACTTCCCTGTGGGTTGGGTCCAGTCAGCATATTGGGCCCTCTGTCCCTTTCAAAACAGAGTCCCCCATGACAATAACCCTTCTTTCTTTTTTGACAGATGATGTAGCAATGCGGGGGGTAGGTTGCCTTGCCTTAGGCACCCTCTCCAACTGGGACAGGCTTTCATCTACTTCGTTGTTCTGACTATGGTGTTCTAGAGCCTCATACCTGTACATAAGGGTAGATGGGAAGGTGAGGTGGGCAGGGACAGGGCTCGCCTACCACCCTGAACAGGAACCTGCCTCCATTCCCCCCCTTGGCCCCCACTGCTGACCAGAGCCGAGCCAATAAGCGATGTTGTTTTGCGCCTCTGTGAGAGCATATTTAAGATGGAAAAAAACACTGTGCCACACAGCAGCTGGGAGAGTGAGAGGAGTGAGGAACAGCCTTGCAGGCGCCAAGGTCAGTGGAGAAGGAGGGGGAGAGGTGCTCCAGGCGCCGGAGCAGAAGTCCCCTGCGGCCTGTGGTGAGGACCATGGTGAAGCAGGATGTCCCCCTGCAGCCCATGGACTACCACGGTGGAGCAGGGTTCCATGCTGCAGCCCGTGGAGGAGACCACGGTGGCCCTGCACCGACAGAGGCTGCCGCCTGTGGAAGACCCCTGCCAGAACAGATTCTGGGCCGGACCTGTAGACCATGGAGAGAAGACCACGCAGGAGCAGGTGACCTGGCAGGAGCTGCTGCCCATGGGGGACCCAGGTTGGAGCAGTTTGCTCCTGAGGGATGGACCCCGTGGTACGGACCCATATCTGGAGCAGTTCTGGAAGAGCTGCTGCCTGTGGGAAGCCCACGCCAGATCAGTTCATCAAGGACTGTATCCCGTGTGTGGGACCCCACAGCACAGGGGACGAGAGTGACCTAGAAGGAGCGGCAGAGAAGAAGCGCTGTAGACTGACCATAATCCCCATTCCCCCGCACCGCTCAGGGGGAGGAGGTGGAAGAGGGTGGATGGGGAGGGAAGGTGCTTTTGGTTTCTTTCCTTTGTTTCTCACTTCTCTAGCTTGTTAGTAATAGGCAATAAATCCTACTGTCTCCCTATGCCGAGTCGGTTTTGCCCGTTACAATAATTACTGCGTGATCTTCTCGTCCTTATCTCAACCTTTGAGCCCTTTTCATCATATTTTCTCCCCATTCCTCTTTGAGGCAGGGAGTGAGAGAGCGGCTGTGGTGGAGCTTGGCTGCCCACTCGAGCGGAACCACGACACCTAGGTTTCCTCCTGCTGCCTGGTGGGATGAGGGAACTTTTGTCTTCTGCGTAGCAGGAGGCACCTGTGCTGCGGCAGGCTCCTGAGTCTGTCTCAGAGAGGGTAGAGTACACCTCCACCAGTCAATTTCCTGCTCTGAATCCCTGAGGCTCCTGAGCCTGCTCACCTCCTCCCAAAGCTCCACTACCTGGCTGAGCAGCTCTTCAACTCGGGCACACCTCCCACAGGCATACCCCTCGCTGCTGCTGTCATATACCAACAGGAGACTCAGGCACACCCTGCAGCCCAAGACCTGAACGGTGGTGTGTTTCCCCGAGCCCTCCATCTGAGTAGTCACATCGGTGACTGTGGCTGGAGAGGCCGCAAGAGATGTGGAGGTCATGGCTTTCTGCCTAGTTGATACCATGGCCAGGTTCCTCGCAAGCAGGTTACAAGTACGGATGGGAAAGACTGCTGTGAAAGAGTGGCGAGGTGCCCTGTCTGCACAAACTGACGCACCACACCCTTCTGACACACCACACCCTGGTCACTCATGCTCCCTAGGGGCTGCTTTTGATCAGCCATGGAGGGGGCACTGCTGGCTCTGCCTACACCTTGTCAGCCTCCCTCACGAGGGTTGCCAGGTCCTAGCAGCTACCTTGGCTGCTTCAAGTGGCCTCGATGCTGGAAATAAAAACCCTGCCCATCTCAATCCCCCGTTCCACTGCAGAACGCATCTGCCCTGGAGCTGATTGCCTCAGCAAGTGGATCAATTTATACATACAAGTAGGGCATAGAACAAGTCTACATCAGCTTGTATAGATTTTTTTTCCCCCCAACACAAGAGTTAAAAGCTACAGAAACAAAGAACCACCTACATTTTCACTATTTATTAACTCTGTCACCTCTGACAGACAACTGAACAATAATGCCAGTATTGGTGGCAGGTGTGGATACTTATAGGATTAGAAAGGCTTCAGACTACATTCTGAGAATGGCTTTCCTTAAGCATTTACCAGCTGTACCTCTCTCTTAAATTTTAGGAGTTCTGGCTCTCAGGTTACACCTGGAAAACGAGATTCTACAGACCGCTGTCCCTGGGACCATGTGGAATTTGAATCTTTTCCACTGAGGGGGGAAAAAAAAAGTCCTGAGATGCACAGGTTATTTTGTACTTAAAAACATGAAATGGGGTAAGGAGGGAGGGGGGGGAAGAAAAATGGGACAAGCAGTAGCTACCATAGAACAACAAGGCAGCATGGGGCAGAATTGGGCCACACAAGCCAACTGCTACGAACCCTAGTCAGCTTCTGAACTGCAAGGAGCCTTGCAAGCACCAGTGCCTGCGTGCCAGGTGCTGACCAGGAGCTACAAGCAGGTGGTGCCACTGGAAATGCTGTACCAGACTAGATCTGCCCTACTCCTGAGACTGACGCCAGCATTTCCAGGCACGTGGAAGAATCCCCCACCATCCACTTGCTGCAGCAGTCCCTCGCATGCACACATTTTCACTATGAACTTCGTTTAAAAAAAAAAACACAGAAACCCTGAATCATAGGGGGGAAAAAAAAAAAAAAAAAAAGAAAAACTTTAGCTGTGTTCGGAGGTTTTTTTTTTAAACAAACAAACAAAAAAAAAAAACGTGTGAAATTCCACTGTGAAACTTTCATAATTTTGGCAGCTGAGGACGGGAAGGAAGCCTTCTTAAGCTTATTACCATTGCTGCATGATATAACATCTTACCCTGAGACAGCAGGGCTGGACTAAGTCACCTCTTCAGGTTCTGCCCACTCTGTGTCTCCACAAACATGTGCTGCATAAGTACCATTTCCATCCCTCTACTATTACGGGATTTTATTAGGCATAAGAAATCCCAACTGCTTTAGGAAGTATTCAAGAGTTCTGGGTTTTTTTTGGTCTGCCAATGACTTTTCTAAACTTGCTCGTCTGAATACTATGCCTACTGCCTTCACCAGCAGGTATAACAGGGCCAGCCTCACCATGCTCAACAAAAACGCACAGTAAGCATGCAAGTTCTCAGCATCTCGTAGGGACAGTTCTCTTCCCATCACAAAGGTTACAGACTAAAATATCAAACCATTAAAAAAAAAAAAAAAAGAAAGAAAGAATCAGCCTGAAACTATTTCCATGATTTGTCACCAAAGCGTTTTCTTGTCACTGGGAGGTAATCAGTTTGGAGACCAGCATAGTAAAGCCCTCCTGTTCGCAAGCCAATTATTGTGTTCTCAGTTTTTATTTAGCTGATAAACATTAGTTGCCACAAAAAACAAGGTACACACACCAACTCTAGACAGCCAACAGCTCAATACACCACAAGCCTCAGGAGCACCTTCAGGGCTAACATGAACCTGCCACTAACAGTCTTGCTCCCGCTGCCAGGAGATCTGTACAGGCATTTCAGTCAAGTCCATCATACCTCTCCAAGCAGTTCACCCCATACAACCAGGTGCTGGGATGGGATCTGCTTCCTCCAGGTGCCAACAGGAGCTGGTGCATTGAAGCCACCTGCCTTGACCATGATGCCAACAGGTCATGAGTTTTGAGGAGGCAGGGAAGAAAGGGAGGAAAATGGGGAAGGAGAGAGGAAGGCAAGGAAGGAGGAGAGAAAGATGCAGGACCTTTACCAGGCAGGATGTAGGGCCAGACACCCACCCTAATGCTTGCACATAGCTGGGACACATGCCAGAAGCAAGCCCTTGGCCCCAGAGTAAGGCCAGCCACACACATGTAGGAAGCCATTGGCTACCAGGCAGCCAACTGGCAACGCCCGGGGCTGGCCATACCTCCTTCCCACCCACCCATCCACCCACTGAGTGTAGGCGAGCCACAACGGGGGTGTGGGGAACCACATTTTGTGGTGGCCACCGCCCCCCCATACCCTCTGCCATGACACAGCAGGGGACAGCCACTATGTTACAGCCCCGAGGCCAGCCTCCGCCACCGTTTTCCCCTCCCTAACCCCAATCCCGCTCCCGTTCCCGCAGGAGAGATAGCAGCCAAGCTCCACTACGTCCCCGCCCGCCGCTCACCAGTAGCTGCATCTCTGCGCGCACAGCAGGCACCTGGAACCGGTCTATCTCCTCCATCATGGTGACGGCAGGGAGGGAGGAAGAGCAGGAGGACACAGCAGAAAAACAAAAACTCCCGACTCCTCGCTCACACACACACCAACGCCCACCGCAACCTCATCACCGCCGTGACACAGCCACGCAGCTTCCGGGCTCACCACCGCCGTCGCCCCCTTCATTTGCATATTCATGAGAACGGGGGTGCAGTGGGCGGAGCCAGAGCGCGTAATAGCTCGGCAAGGGGAGATAGTTCGACTGCAGCGCTTTCGGCGCGTTTCCATGGCTATTGGAGTCAACTTCCGGTGGAGAGGAGGCCGGGATGGAGGACTGCCATGCCGGCTAAGGCGGGTGACAGACAGCGGCAGGTAGGGGGCAGGGCGACGCCGCGAAGACGACACCAAACACGGACCCGTGACGTCACCACCGCATCCCTAACGCTCCGTGCCCACATTCCCGTGTCCCCAATCAGCAGCACCTCCGCTATGCCTCTGTCACTGTCACATCACAGCGTCAGAAAAAAAAAAAAAACAAACAAGAGGGAACGGGAGGACATGCTCCAGTTTCCGGAGACGAAGCCCTCCCACAGCCCATAGAGAGGCCCTTGGTGGAGGCTGTGTTATGTCCTTACCTCCTTGGGAAACTGACCAAACACCACAGCAAATATACCAAAACGTCTAGACTGTTACTTAGATAATGCCTACATCCTCTTTCCCTGCTCATTCAACTTCAAACAGCTCTGTCAAACACTACATACCACAACTTTAACACCTTCAACAACCCTTTTAACACTTCTTTCTATCTTTCTCCAGCCTGTATTTTCACCAAAGGCTCCGTCAGGGGCCAACTTAATTCCATACTTTTTTTTTTTTCCCTCCAGGATGCTGAAACAACATATCAATATAGCATATTTCATCCCATTTTCCTTCTTTCCTCCTTCTTCCACTCCAGATATTCCTATTTGAAGTGGCCAACCTGACCACACTTAAAACATCTTATCAAAGCCCATCCCTGCTAGGATTCAGGCTGCAACACAGGTAGCTTTCCTTGCCTGCCATTCCTTCATCTCTCTTCCTCTCCTTTCCATCCTGGCCCTGACTCCCCCTGAAGATTTTCTTCCTTTCTCCAACCCTCTGCCTCACTGCCTGGTGCACTGTGAATACCATTAGTTTCGCTCTCTGTCTTTCCTTCTTATCTCCCCTCCTGACATACACATTCTGGGCCTCCCTCAGGTGGGCCCCCAGTGACTGTTCACTACATCCCCCCACCTTCTGGAGCTCTTTCTGTGTATCTGGCCAGGCTTTAATCACACAATGAACTTTCAAGAGCCCTTGGGATAGTGGGTCCTCAGGTCTCATCCCCAAGTACTTTCTCATTCTGACCCCAAGTCTCTCATATGATTTCTGTGTTGCACATTATTATTATTCCAACCAGGATCGGCAAGTGGGTGCTCTGCCGATATTACCCCTCGTCCTGGAGGATGAGCTCTTTCCCATTCTTGTATAGCAGCTCTCCTCCTGATCATTCCCCTTTTTTCCCCTATAAACAACATACTTAGTATAGACATCATTACCCCCCCAAAAAAAAGTATAAATTAGGTCCTAGGAACTGGTCTAATAGTTCAGCTAGCCTGATGGGGTCCTCAATTAAAGACTTCATCTCCTTCTTAAAACCCCTAACACCTCTCTGCCAGTAAGGAGGAGGGGGTAGTTCACCTAAGAGGATACACAGTGTTAGTACTGTTAGTATCAGGGAAGGCAAAACTCTCAATCTCTCTTCTATCTTGTTCTAATTCTTAACAGAGCCTAGAGTACGCTCTTCTCTAGGGACAGTGTTAATTGCAGTCCCTGTCTCCCTTCCTGGAGTGACTGCTGCTGCCGCCGGTGCAATATTTGGATTATAGGGAGCATAACTTGGCTCCTTCTCCGAAAAAGGAATCTTATTGTTTACATATAAAGTTAAAGCCTGAGTTTTCATCAGACCCATATTTTGTCCAAAATACTGTTGTTTCCTTAATTGGCTCTTTTGTCCAGACTGATACACAATATTTTTATTCTTTTTCTTTTTTTTTCATTTTCTTCTTTTATCATTTCCTCTTCTTTTGAGATTATTTTTCCAATTTCTTATCATTCTTCAAGAAGAACTATTGGTAGGCACTCCCCCAGGGATATCTCCCTGTCCCCTTGGAACTCATATTTCCCATTTTTCCTAGCACATGTCAGTGTGCTGCTACAGAAATTGACCTCCTGCAGGGTATCACACACTAACGTTCCGATTCTGGAAAATGGGGGTGTACTGCCAAGCACTATACCGTGCAAGTGGTACCGTACACCAAATTTCTCGAGACTCTTCCTTTCTCTTTCTTATGTCACACTCTCTTATCCGTCTCTGGCCGCGCCACTCGCGGAGCTATGGAACTATGGATCTGTCCTGGTTTCAGCTAGGATAGAGTTAATATTCCTCCTAGTAGCTGGTAGGGTACTATGTTTTGGATTAGGATGAGAAGAATGCACAGGATGGCATCCAGGTGGGTTTTGAGTATCTCCAGAGAAGGAAATTCCACAACCTCTCTGGGCAACCTGTTCCAGTGCTCTGTCACCCTCACAGTGAAGTGCCCTCACAGCCCCTGAGAATCCAGCTTTCAGGCATCCTTACGCCATGCCAGCACTTAGCAAAGGGGGCTTCCTTACCAGGGCAGGAAGGAAGGAGGAAGTAAAACTATTTGATCTTTGTGCAGGGAGACGGGGGTTAGAATAGTTGGTCCAGAAGCACCCCAAAGCAACAACAACCGGAATGCATACCAGAATACCGTAACTGACCAGGGAAAGCTGAAGGTAAGAAAGAAGGACAGGCATGAGGGCTTGTTGCAGGAAGCACGGCCGAAAGCACAACAGACACCAGTAGAGTCAGATCATGCTCCATCTTATTGCCCGAATAGCCTAACTTTTATAGTGAACTTAACAGGGGCGGACAGTGTCTCACACAAGATTATTGGTCAAAAGCACTCAGACAAACAACTACAAGAAAACAACCCCACCTGCAAGAAAACAACCCCCTTGTGATTAGCAGTCACATAGACCTTGTCCTTGAAGCCAGCTACTGGTAACAATATTTTTCTGAATTCCTCAATTGGGCGATGTGGGAACACTGTCATGGGAACTTCTCATAGTTGCCCTGGTAGCTTGGTTTGCTCAGCTACAGCAAGCCATGGGATTTTTGCTGTTTCAAAAAATCCCTCAACGATTCCCCCCTTTTTTTTTTTCTTTTTTTGAGCAAACCATGCCCAATATAACATTTTTGCAAGTAACCCTTTAACCACATTTATCACAATACCACATGCAATGATGATTGACACCACAGCAAACGGAATCCTTAATCCCTCTTTGACTAATCCCAGTAACCATCTATGCATTGTTTCTAACAAATCAGTGAACCATTGATTGAAAGGATTGATACCATATTGAATCTTTCTCATGTGCTCTTTCAGGAAAGTAATGGATTTGTGAATTGACTCATTATGATCAAAAAGGTTTAAACAGTACATTCCCTTAAAGTCCTCACACCCATTCCTTTGAGCCAAAAACAAGTAGTCAATAGCAGCTTGATCCTGTAAAGTACATGTCGCAGACTATTTTGATCTGGTAACATCTCCTCAAGTATCTCTGTCGTGGCATAGGCTTGCTTTTCGGCCCAGCATACCAATTTTTCTAAATTGTTACCTGCGGCCGCAGATGCCACTCCAGGCACTAAAATTGCCAATGCCGCTCTAGCTGCAACCCCACACAATTCAACATTATCATTGCAATCCGGTGCAAGCAATGCCCACTTATGTCTGGTGATCTCACGCAATTGTAACAAGCTAGAAGCAAATACAGTGAGTTTATCTAAGTAACATGGGCATCTGATAGCATTTGCAGGGATACCTTGCCAGGCCCTATCCCCACAAATCAGAAAAACATCAGGAGGTAAGGCCAAAGCTGTACAATTGTTCCAAACACTGTAGTTGTTACCCCTTGTCTCCGTGCCATAAACCCCTAAACCCTGCTTAGCAGCGTCATTGTAATCACAGGTGTTATAAATTAGACCACACAATTTACTGGTCTATTGAAATTATTTTATTAATCAAGTAAGCAGACACAAGCAAAACAGCGCTGGGCGGCTGGGGGGTCTCTGCTCCACCACAGCACGCAACTTCCCCTTTCCAGTGTCGCTGTTTTATAGCATTGAAGTTCCGGCTTGTCGAGACTTGTCGAGACCTGTCGAGACCTGTCGACTTGTCGAGACCTGTCCTGAGATTGCGCAGTCTGTTGTTGGGGGTCGTTGTTCTTCCTCCGGTGATCATGCGTTGTGCTTGTGTTCAGGTGGGGTCAAAACAGGATGTCTTGCTTTGTCCCCATGTTACAATGCCGTGAGTTGTGAAACCTTATCTCCTCAGTAGATTCTTTAAATTCTCAAGGACAATGAACAAACCCCTACTAATTTATCACAACAGGTGTTATTTGTATTTCTGTACCCGTATGGCCCTTTCCAGGTTCCTGTAGCAGGATTCATCTGATAGCCACAGCTACATTCACATTTGTAGCCACCTTTCAGGTTGATACAGATTTTACTACAGATACCAGGGTTTTGGCATTCATCAATATCTCCACAGTTTCTCTTGTCTACAAACTCAAACCCAGCTGGACAGTCACATTCATAGCCAATGTTGCATTCCTTCAGGGGCTCATCACCCCAGTCCTTGCAGTCTCTCTGCTGGTTACACACTTTATTGATATCTATGCATTCTCCACTTCTGCACTTGAATTTGCCAGGTCCAGAGCACTGAATAACATTGTTACAGTTGGCTTCATCAGTGCCATTCAGACAGTCTCTCACACCACTGCACTGCCTACTCCATGGACACAGTTCCCATCTTCACATCTGAACTGGTCTGGCCTGCAGGTCTGAGAAGGGCAGTTAATTTCATCACTTCCATCCTTGCAATCAGGATCTCTGTCACAGTCTTTTTCACCATCACATTTCCAGGACACTGGGATACACTGAGTTGACTGAGGACCACAGCTGATTTCATTTACCCGGCATGTTCTCATATGACATAGATCAGCACTCTCATCAGACCCATTTTCACAGTCCGGATCCCCACTGACCCCCACTGATCCCCACTGCCATCTGTTTGGCACACACTGACCACTGTTGCACACAAAGTCAGATTCAGCACACGTCTTCTTCACACAAGCACTCTCATCACTGCCATCTGAGCAGTCTTCACATTTTGCTCTAGCACCGTCGGCAGCAGTGCACAGGCCGGCGAGGGCGAGCAGCAGGCAGAGTGCCCCACAGCGCAGCAACGCCTACCGCCGCCCCGCACCTGTGTCACTTATACTACTCCTATTACCCATGCTGTTAGTGTCAGTGGCATCCTCCTGGTACCGTTTCTGTCTTTGTCGCCCCTTACTCTCCCCCTTTTCTTTTTGCCACTGACCATTCACCACAAATGGATGAGACACATGATTACTAGTTAGGAAAGAGAGTGTAACATCTGTTATAAGGCTGCAGGCAGTGCCAGCTGCAACCTTAGAAGCGGATTGTGAAAGAGCCTGCCGGTGGTCATTTGGCAGTGTAATCTGTGTCTCTGCACTCCTGCCCCGCAATAGAGCTAAGTCATCATTAGTAATCCGTAGCATGTGGCAACCCCACGGAATCTTATCCAGAAACATAGTTATAACACCGATCTGGGGACGAATAGTCTTTTTTGCATTGCAAGATAAACCTCTTATAAAAAGAATGCCAGAGAGAAGCAGCACAGCCGCTGCTGCCTCCATGGTTACGTCAGACAGGCTGCAGGGTCCTGATGTCCGCCCCTCTGCTATGTGCCGACTCGCCACACGGTGAGGGTCGGCTGCCGTTGTCCACTGACGCCTCTGGTCTCCAATAGCAACTTGATCTCGGATGTCCCGCATCGCACCGCGATTACTTCAATTTCCCGCGTTTTACGCGGCTCCGTTTCCCGCGTCACCCCGCGGTTCTGTTTCCCGCGTCCCCCTGTGGGAATAGAAATGTTTTTGCAGTTACCTTGTTTAGAAGGAGGGAATGCGGTACTGAGATATGCTTACAGTGATAAGAAAGCTTAGCAGGCGACCTTGTAGAATGCAGACAAACAGACTCCTTAGGACAATTAGGTGAAAATCACGGTGTCAAGTCAAGTCAGATAAGTGAAGAAACATTACCACTTCAAGCAGTAAAAATGTCAAAAGAAATTTGAAATGTAACAGGCCGGCAACTGAAGGCCATGCATTGTTTGTGAAGCATCAGATAGATTGTGAACCTGGATTACCCACTCAGTGGGGAAACAGGGGAGGGTCCTGCCATCAAAAGGTATATAAACTGTGTTTTGGAACTAGTAGATGCGCTCTCTCCTGCTTGTGGGGCGCCCGCCATTGCAATCGTGAATAAATTACTACTTCACTGAGATCCTGACCTGAGCCTAAGTTATTGGCTATGGAGTGTTTCTCACAATTTGGGGGCTCGTCCGGGATCCAGTCACCTACTGGGGAGCCCCACCGCCGCAGCAGCAGGAAGGCATGCCCCGCTGATTTCAGCGGTCCTGTGCATCGACGGTGGCGGTTCTGCGGAAAGCTGACAGAGGGCCCGAGACTGGTTAAAGAGGCAGGATCCGTGAAGTAGTGGGGAAAGGAAGAAGGTAGGCACTCCGGGTTTTTAAGAATCGATCCGGTAACTCTGTGCACAGACCAAGGTAAGAAATATTAAGTATTGCCTTGGGGGTCGGGTGATCTGGTGTATGGTAAGCCCTTGCACGGGGAAGTGCTGGCACTACACCAGGGGAATCTGGTGTACGGTAATCCTTGCACGGGGAAGTGCTTGGAAGTACACCAGGGAATCTGGTAAACTCATAGGTGTGCGGTAACGCTGGCACAGGGAAGTGCTTTGCGGTACACCCCCATCTTTCAGTACGTTGATGTGTGGTACACTGCAGAAGGGAAAATTCTGTAGCACATACTGGCGAGGGTTAGGAAAGATGGGAAATATGAGTTCCAGGGGACAGGGAGATATCCCTGGGGGAGTGCCTACTAATAGTTCTTCCTGAAGAATGATAAGAAATTGGAAACATAATCCCCAAATTAGAGGGATTGTAAAAGAAAAATAATTTAAAAATAATTTAAAAAGGTTAAATATTGTGTATCAGTCCGGACAAAAGAACCAATTAAGGAAACAGCAGTATTTTGGCCAAAATACGGGTCTGATGAAAATTCAGGCTTTAAATTTATGTGTAAACAATAAGATTCCTTTTTCGGAGAAGGAGCCAAGTTATGCTCCCTATAATCTTAATATTGAACTGGTGGCAGCAGCAGTCACTCCAGGAAGGGAGATAGGGACTGTAATTAACACTGTCCCTAGAGAAGGATCGTACTCTAGGCTCTGGCAAGAATTAGAACAAGGTAGAAGATATATTGAGAATTTTGCCTTCCCTGATACTAATAGTACTAACACTAACTGTGTATCCTCTTAGGTGAACTACCCCCTCCTCCTTACCAGCAGAGAGGTTAGGACTTTTAAGAAGGAGAGGAAGTCTTTATTCGAGGACCCCAACAGCCTAGCTGAACAATTAGACCAGTTCCTACGACCTGATTTATACTCTTGGGGGAGGGAATTATGTCTATAAGTATGTTGTTTACAGGGAAAGAAATGGGAATGATCAGGAGGAGAGCTGCTATACAAGAATGGGAAAGAGCTCATCCTCCAGGACCAGGGGTAATACCGGCAGGGCAGAAATACCCACTTGCCAATCCTGGCTGGAATAATAATAGTGTGCAACACAGAAATCATATGAGAGACTTGGGGTCAGAATGAGAAAGTACTTGGGGATGAGACCTGATGACCCAGTATCCCAAGGGCTCTTGAAAGTTCATTGTGTGATTAAAGCCTGGCAAAATACGCAGAAAATGCTTCAGAAGGTGGGGGGATGTAGTGAACAGTCACTGGGGGACCCTCCTGCGGGAGGCCCTGGAGGTGTGTGTCCGGAGGGGAGATAGGAAGGAAAAAAAAAGAGATCAAAACTAATGGCATTGACAGTGCAGCAGGTAGTGAGGCAGAGGGTTGGAGAAAGATGAAGAAAATCTTCAGGGGGAGTCAGGGCCAGGATGGAAAGGAGAGGAAGAGAGATGAAGGAATGGCAGGCAAAGAAGGCTGCCTGTGTTGTGGCCTGAGTCCTAGCAGAGACAGGCTTTGATGGGATGTTTTAAGTGTGGCCAGGCTGGCCACTTCGAATAGGAATATCTGGAGTGGAAGAAGGAGGAAAGAAGGAAAATGGGAAGAAATATGCTATATTGATATGTTGTTTCAGTATCTTGGAGGGAAAAGGTATGGAATTAAGTTGGACCCTGACTGAGCCTTTGGTGCTGGTATTAGAAAAGTACAGGCTGGAAAAAGATAAAGGAAGTGTTAAAAGGGTTGCAGAAGGTGTTAAAGGTGTGGCATGTAATATTTAACAGAGCTGTTTGAAGTTGAATGAGCAGGGAAAGGGGATGTAGGCATTATCTAAGTAACAGTCTAAGAAGTTTTGGTATATTTGCTGTGGTGTCAGTTTCCCAAACATCCGGGAGGGGGATGGTGGGGGAACAGCCTGCACCACCAGGGGCCTCTCCAGCGGCCGCAGGGGGGCTTCGGCTCCAGCGCCTGGAGCGCCTCCTCCCCCTCCTTCTGCACTGACTTTGGTGTCTGCGGGGGGGTTTCTCGCTCTCCCAACTGCTGTTGAGCAGCAGGTTTTTGTTTGTTTCTTTGTTTGTTTGTTTTCGTGGATGTGCTCTCACAGAGGCACGGACTGTATTGTTCATGGCTTGGCTCTGGGCAGCAGTGGGCCCCTTTGGGGCCAGATGAAATTGTCCCTTATCTGCCACGGGGAGGCTTCTGGGTTTTTCTCACGGGGGCTGCCACTGCAGTTTCCCACCCCCCCACTCACAGCCCCCAAACCTTGCCATCAAACCCAGTACACTGGGGTAGCTAGGTCATTACTGACTTGTAAAGTATCAGGGATTAAATTAACTAATGAAACCCTAAAAAGTGATGGGGGTAGAAGGGGCTGGATTAACAGTGCCAGTTTTGGGGGATACCAAGCTAAGACTAGGGAATAAAATGATCGCTGGGCAATTATTGTATGTATCCAAGGCAGAGACTAACTTGTTGGGAAGGGATTTGATGATTAAATTGGGCATTCAACTAGTAAATTATTAGACTGGAATAACAGTGTTATTAATGTAGTGCTCTCAGGCCCTGAGAGCAAACATACATGTATATTCACCTCTGACTGGAAAGACCCTGAAATGGGGGCGGAAGCAACAATATAGGTGGACAATTTTACCTTGGGGGGTTTACAGGGCCACCTATCTATTTGGGTAAGTTCTAAAAAAATTTTTGGAGCAATTACAACCTCCCAAGGAGGTATTAATGTTAACAAATATGTGGATCGTTTTCTATTGTCAGGACAGGAGAAAAGAGTTGTGAAGAAAGCTACTAACAAGCTATTCAACTTTCTGGGAAAGCAGGGCTTGGGAGTATTGGAAAATAAAGTACAATATGGAGAAAGAGAAGTCAGGTATTTAAGGCATCTAATGTCTGAAGGAAAACAAAGAATAAATGCAGAGACGATTCAGGGAATTGTTGAAAATTAAGAAAGAACTAAAAAGTTTTAAAAGAAAGATTTTTTTAAGGAATCAGGAGCCATGAAGTCTGAAGGAAAATGGATACTCCCTGATGGGAGACAAATGCTGAATAAAGTGATAATGAGGCAAATATTAACTGTTTTACATCAAAAGAGTCATTGGGAGGTGCAAGCAATGTGTGATGTTGCGCTAAGAAAGTATGTCTGTGTAGGAATATACACTTTAGGGAAGCACGTATGTAGAGGATGTACCATATGTCAAAAGGTAAATAAAAAGGTCTTCTGTAACCCATCTGGAGGGGGACAGGAGCCAGGGGTTTGACCTTTCCAAAGTATACAGGTAAACTTTACTGAGTTACTTGTTTGTCCTAATTGACCACGTGACTAGATGGGTGTATGCTCTACTGCAAGTGTGAGAAACACTCCGTAGCCAATAACTTAGGCTCAGGTCAGGATCTCAGTGAAGTAGTAATTTATTCGCGATTGCAATGGCGGGTGCCCCACAAGCAGGAGAGAGCGCATCTACTAGTTCCAAAACACAGTTTATATACCTTTTGATGGCAGGACCCTCCCCTGTTTCCCCACTGAGTGGGTAATCCAGGTTCACAATCTATCTGATGCTTCACAAACAATGCATGGCCTTCAGTTGCCGGCCTGTTACATTTCAAATTTCTTTTGACATTTTTACTGATTGAAGTGGTAATGTTTCTTCACTTATCTGACTTGACACCATGATTTTCACCTAATTGTCCTAAGGAGTCTGATTGTTTGCATTTTACAAGGTCGCCTGCTAAACTTTCTTATCACTGTAAGCATATCTCAGTACCACATTCCCTCCTTCTAAACAATGTAACTCTGCAAAACCAACATTTCTATTCCCACACAAGGGTTAAAGCAGGCCTTAGAGAGTGAGTGGGATTTTCACAACCCCTGGCACCCCTCCTCTTCTGGGAAGGTGGAGGGAATGAACCAGACATTAAAGAAGCAATTAACTAAACTAGTGTTAGAAACCCAACTTCCTTGGGTAAAATGCTTACTCCTACAGGTTTAAACAGCACCAAGAAAGGATATAGGAATTTCACCATATGAGACGCTGTTCAGATTGCCCTATCTGGGCAGAAGGGATGAGATACCACAATTCAAAACAAGAGAGTTTTCTTAAGAACTGTATTCTGGGGTTGTCCTCCTCTTTGTCATCTCTCAGGACCTGTGGGTTGTTGGCTCAAACCCCGCCTTTGGAATTCCCCATTCACCACCATCACCCAGGAAACCAGGTCCTTATTCGGACCTGGAAAGAGTCAACTCCGGCCTGAATGGGAAGGACAATTACTGACCACTGAAACAGCCGTAAGAACTGCGGAAAAAGGTTGGACTCACTATACTCGAGTGAAGGCATCCGTCGACACTAGTACCTGGGAAGCTGTTCCTACAAAAGACTTGTTGGAAGTTGAAATCAAAGAGAAAAATCTCATAGTGGACTCTGAGTGGGATAAGAGCTTACAATTGTAAACTAACCTTTTATTTTCACAGGTAACTAATGAGTGTGACTTGTGATCGAGAGAAAGGACAGACCTATAGCGAATTGCAGTGCTCCCAAGGGGGGGGTTGTTATAGTAGTAGTGTACATCTTATTTTTTTGTATCGATAATTATTTGGAAACTTAAGATTTAAAGATAATGACAGGGAAAAATTGATTACTAATTTTGTTTTTAGTGATTGTAGGCCTCAGAGAAGGCCTTGGTCAATTGGTAACTTGGAAAAGGCATGACCAGATAATAGCAAAAACGGGATAGCCCATCAAAATATGGGTGACTGTGACAGAGGGTTATGTACCACAATCTGTAACGTTTGATGTTTGTGAGGTGTTAGCTTGTGGAGATTTAAATGCCCAACGACAATTGAGCAGAGAGAACAAATAACTGGGAGAGACCCAACAGCCAGATTGAGAATAGCTGTATGGAAACAATCCTCTATTGCCATCAGAGAAAGGGAGAAACTCAAGGGGAAAACAGGAGAGAAAACAGGAGGCCCTCTGAAATGTGGCAGTTCAAACATTTGAGATTCAAACAGGGTATGGGGATGTGAATGCCTGGATAGAATGGGTCAAATATACCGTCCAGAATCTCAACCGTAGCTACTGCTATGCTTGTGCCTCGGGATGACCGATTGCCCAGATAGTGCCCTTCCCATGGGGGTGTGTCGAGGTTCCGCTCGAGTGGGCAGCCGAGCTCCACCACAGCCGCTCTCTCACTCCCCCTCCTCAAAGAGGAATGGGGAGAAAATATGTGAAAAGGGCTCAAGGATTGAGATAAGGACGAGAAAATCACGCAATAATTATTGTAACGGGCAAAACAGACTCGGCATAAGGAGATAGTAAGATTTATTGCCTACAACTAACAAGCGAGAGAAGTGAGAAAACAAAGGAAAAAAAAACCAAAAGCACCTTCCCCCCCCATCCACCCTTTTCCACCTCCTCCCCCCGAGCGGCGCAGGGGAACGGGGAATGGGGGTTATGGTCAGTCTACAGCACTTCTTCTCTGCCGCTCCTTCTCGGTCACTCTCGTCCCCTGTGCTGTGGGGTCCCACCCACGGGATGCAGTCCTTGATGAACTGATCCGGCGTGGGCTTCCCACAGGCAGCAGCTCTTCCAGAACTGCTCCAGATATGGGTCCGTACCACGGGGTCCATCCCTCAGGAGAAAACTGCTCCAACCTGGCTCCCCTACGGGCAGCAGCTCCTGCCAGATCACCTGCTCCTGCGTGGGCTCCTCTCCACGGGCTACAGGTCCGGCCCGGAATCTGCTCCGGCAGGGGTCTTCCACAGGCGGCAGCCTCCGTCGGTACAGGGCCACCTGCTCCACCGTGGTCTCCTCCACGGGCTGCAGCGTGGAACCCTGCTCCACCGTGGTACTCCATGGGCTGCAGGGGGACATCCTGCTTCACCATGGTCCTCACCACAGGCCGCAGGGGACTTCTGCTCCGGCGCCTGGAGCACCTCTCCCCCTCCTTCTACACTGACCTTGGTGCAAGGCTGTTCTCCCACTCCCTTGACTCTCCCGGCTGCTGTGTGGCGCAGCGTTTTTTCCCTGTCTTAAATATGCTCTCACAGAGGCGCAAAACAACATCGCTTATTGGCTCGGATCTGGAAAACAATGGGGCCCTTCCCAAACATGGGGCAGCTTCTAGATCTTTCTCACAGAAACCACCCCTATGGCTCCCTGCTACCAAAACCTTGCCACGTAAACCCACTACATTCCACCCCTCGCCTCTGTTAAAAGCATATTTAAGACTACTCACAACATACTCTTACTTTACAATTATCACAACAACCTTCACGAAATTCACTTAAATCAAAACGAAAAAGAATTCACCACACCAAAATAAACATAACATCATCACAGCACCGACAAGGTGGGCATTTTACACACACACCACCACTCGTCCCTTCACCACACTAACATATCACAGTTACTGCTTTCTTAATTCTTCACAACTTGTACATTCCTAACAATCATCCTGCACATATTTTTGCCCGTTACTTCTACTAACTATCATCTTATCTCAAATTCCTTGAGCCCCACGTTGGGCGCCAAAAAAGACTGTCGAGGTTCCGCTCGAGTGGGCAGCCGAGCTCCACCACAGCCGCTCTCTCACTCCCCCTCCTCAAAGAGGAATGGGGAGAAAATATGTGAAAAGGGCTCAAGGATTGAGATAAGGACGAGAAAATCACGCAATAATTATTGTAACGGGCAAAACAGACTCGGCATAAGGAGATAGTAAGATTTATTGCCTACAACTAACAAGCGAGAGAAGTGAGAAAACAAAGGAAAAAAAAACCAAAAGCACCTTCCCCCCCCATCCACCCTTTTCCACCTCCTCCCCCCGAGCGGCGCAGGGGAACGGGGAATGGGGGTTATGGTCAGTCTACAGCACTTCTTCTCTGCCGCTCCTTCTCGGTCACTCTCGTCCCCTGTGCTGTGGGGTCCCACCCACGGGATGCAGTCCTTGATGAACTGATCCGGCGTGGGCTTCCCACAGGCAGCAGCTCTTCCAGAACTGCTCCAGATATGGGTCCGTACCACGGGGTCCATCCCTCAGGAGAAAACTGCTCCAACCTGGCTCCCCTACGGGCAGCAGCTCCTGCCAGATCACCTGCTCCTGCGTGGTCTCCTCTCCACGGGCTACAGGTCCGGCCCGGAATCTGCTCCGGCAGGGGTCTTCCACAGGCGGCAGCCTCCGTCGGTGCAGGGCCACCTGCTCCACCGTGGTCTCCTCCACGGGCTGCAGCGTGGAACCCTGCTCCACCGTGGTACTCCATGGGCTGCAGGGGGACATCCTGCTTCACCATGGTCCTCACCACAGGCCGCAGGGGACTTCTGCTCCGGCGCCTGGAGCACCTCTCCCCCTCCTTCTACACTGACCTTGGTGCAAGGCTGTTCTCCCACTCCCTTGACTCTCCCGGCTGCTGTGTGGCGCAGCGTTTTTTCCCTGTCTTAAATATGCTCTCACAGAGGCGCAAAACAACATCGCTTATTGGCTCGGATCTGGAAAACAATGGGGCCCTTCCCAAACATGGGGCAGCTTCTAGATCTTTCTCACAGAAACCACCCCTATGGCTCCCTGCTACCAAAACCTTGCCACGTAAACCCACTACAGGGTGGACCAAAGACTCCCAAGGGATGCGATGTATGATTGCATTGTACCAAGAGAAGACTGCCTGGGGAAATGAGGCCTGTAAGTCTCTCTTTGCTGTTCCTTGCATGATAGCAATATTGC
Organism: Aythya fuligula; assembly: GCF_009819795.1. Classification (NCBI taxonomy): domain Eukaryota; kingdom Metazoa; phylum Chordata; class Aves; order Anseriformes; family Anatidae; genus Aythya; species Aythya fuligula. Next base: position 932,465 of record NC_045594.1, on the reverse strand, counting down.
GGTTCCCCCTGCATTCTCTACAGCTATAGGCAACCATACAGCTTGCCTCTCATGGCAGGGTGTGAGTGATACCTGGCATCTGGGAGAATTTGCCTTGTGCTACCAAGGACTTGACGGGAAACTGCTCAAGACTAGAGATCCCCAGGGCAGATCTCTGGTGGTACGGTGGAGTGAAGATCTTACGGTCCACCCTACCATTTAATTGGGAAGGCACTTGTGCACTTGTTCAATTAGCTATACCCTTCACCCTGGCATTTGAAAGAGAAACATCACAAATACCCAGAAGAAGTAAAAGAGGCTTAGGAATATCATTTGATGATAGAGTATACATAGATTCTATTGGGGTACCTAGAGGAGTTCTGGATAAACATAAAGCCAGGAGTCAAATTGCTGCAGGGTTTGAGTCACTGTTCTGGTGGGTAACAATCAATAAAAATGTGGATTGGATTAATTATATCTATTCTAATTAGCAGAGATTCGTCAAATATACCAGGGATGCGATGAGAGGCGCTGTTGCGATCCCTCTGCCTGTGTGGGTCTCAGCCTGTTCGGGCGCCATATGTTGCAGGAAGCACGGCCGAAAGCACGACAGACACCAGTAGAGTCAGATCATGCTCCCTTTTATTGCCCGAGTAGCCTAACTTTTATAGTGAACTTAACAGGGGCGGACAGTGTCTCACACAAGATTATTGGTCAAAAGCACTCAGACAAACAACTACAAGAAAACAACCCCACCTGCAAGAAAACAACCCCCTTGTGATTAGCAGTCACATAGACCTTGTCCTTGAAGCCAGCTACTGGTAACAATATTTTTCTTCTCATAGTTGCCCTGGTAGCTTGGTTTGCTCAGCTACAGCAAGCCATGGGATTTTTGCTGTTTCAAAAAATCCCTCAACAAGGGCTCAGAGCTGTGAAGTTGTGATTGAGGTCCTGGGGCAAGACCCAGTGATCTGTGAGGGAGTCTGACAGTGAGAGCTCTTTCTGGATGTGTGCAACAATAAGAGAACAGAAACCCTTTGTCCTACTTTCAGTTAGGACAGAGTTAATTTTCCTCCTAGTAGCTGGTAGGGTGCTATGTTTTGGATTAGGATGAGAAGAGTGCTGATAACACCCCGATGTTTTAATTGTTGCAGAGCAGTGCTTACACCAAGCCAAGGATGTCTCAGCTTCTCGCTCTGTCCTGCCAGCGGGCAGGCTGGGGGTGCAGCAGGATCTGGGAGGGGACAGACCCAGGACAGCTGACCCAAACTGGCCAAAGGGGTATTCCATACCATCTGACGTCATGCTAAACAATATATGGGGGGGCTGGCTGGGGTGGGGGGACTGGCTGCTCAGGGATAGGCTGGGCATCGGTCAGCAGGTGGTGAGCAATTACATTGTGCATCACTTGTTTCGTACACATTTTTATTAGTAGTACTATTATCATTATGAAACAGGGAACAAGATAAAGGATGATGATTCCGTAGGTCTTAGCTACCACAACTGTATATTAATGACCCCAAAGATAAAGGAGTAATGGACTGTATGCATAGATAATGGAACCAGCAAGAACTGGCTTGACTGCTGAAGTCTGTCAAAGACAAGAAAGGTCAGAAGTTTAACAGCAAGGAAGACTTCTGGCCTTCTTAAAAAAAACATCAGAGTATGCCAGTTGACCACCCAAGGACTCCAGTACACATGCGAATAGTGGCAGGAACCTACCTTAATGATTCTTTGGAGACCTGATGAATTTTCAAGAGACTTATGGGAAATGAAATGAATATATATTTGTCCCACTAATATAAGCACACTGCCAGTAACCCTTGGTGTGCAAGCTAGGTGGAGCTATCCCCCTTGTGCCTGGCGTGTGTGTGCAGCGCTGTATAAACATACCTGCTTTATAACCATTCCGAGGTTATAGAGTCTGATTTCCACAACTCAATTGGCACCCCAGGTGGGACACTCTCTGTCTGGCTGCGGGACCTGCTGAGGATGGGACTCCTCTGGGCACCCCCAAGAGTTCTCGGGAGGACTTCCCTACTCATTCAGATCACCACAGGGACAGAAAAGGACCATCAAAGACGGACCAGGTATGTTGTAAAATAAAGGGATACCTGTAAATTGTGAGGAGACGTCATACACGAGATAAAGAGCGCTGATGTTTGCCCTAGGTTGGGAATTCCCATAAGGTAGTAGCAGGATATGTGGTGTATGGTATATTCTGTGGAATCCTATGAATAAGGCAGTAGCAGAATAAGGGCTGTACCCTGTGGCATGGTAACTTCGATTCTCTTGGCTATAATAGCAGGAGTTGTGTGCAGCATTGCCAAGTGTTGTCATCTGTTGTAAAAGTCTGGTACTGTATATTATGATTTGACTTAAAATGGTTGATAAGGATCTGAGGCAAACGGTTATTGGTTCATGATTTACGATACAAACGAGTTTGGTTATTGTTCTAAGTGATATATTATTGTGGTATGAATGAGAAGTGCTAGGGGCCTCTTTGTGTGATTGTGTGATTGTGCTGTGTGAATGAGACGCAGCATCGCTGAGAAGTGAGTGCGGAGTCTTGATCCGCAGTTGGCTATTCCGTGAGGAATATGGCCGGAGATGGACAAAGAGTAAGAGATTGAGAAAAGGCACCATAATGGGAAGAATTTAGGGTACCATTTATAAAAAGACCCCTCTGGGTTGCATCTTTGCCCATTGGAAGGGCACTGGTGGGCCACCTGGACGAATTGTTGTGAGAAACACTCTGTAGCCAATAAATTAGGCTCAGGCGAGGATCTCAGTGAAGTAGTAATTTATTCGCGATTGCAATGGTGGGCACCCCACAAGCAGGAGAGAGCGCATCTACTAGTTCCAAAACACAGTTTATATACCTTTTCATGGCAGGACCCTCCCCTGTTTCCCCACTGAGTGGGTAATCCAGGTTCACAATCTATCTGATGCTTCACAAACAATGCATGGCCTTCAGTTGCCGGCCTGTTACATTTCAAATTTCTTTTGACATTTTTACTGCTTGAAGTGGTAATGTTTCTTCACTTATCTGACTTGACTTGACACCATGATTTTCACCTAATTGTCCTAAGGAGTCTGTTTGTCTGCATTTTACAAGGTCGCCTGCTAAGCTTTCTTATCACTGTAAGCATATCTAAATACCACATTCCTTCCTTCTAAACAATGTAACTCTGCAAAAACATTTCCATTCCCACAATGTTAATCCTAAATCCTTAATTAAGTATGGTAACCAATGGTGGACTTAATGGAGAAAAAATAAAAAAAAATAAAAAAAATCAGAATCCAGACTGGGAAGACATTGATCTAATGTTGGGGGAGATGATGGAAACAGAAAAGCAGCTAATTCTTAAAACAACTTGAGTTCATATGGGAGCTCAGATTACCAGTGGGATGGTTCAGGGAACTGTAAATGATTGCATAGCCCTGACTGACCCCTACTGTGGGAATAGAAATGTTGTTTTTGCAGACTCAGAAACGAGATTACAGATTTCATTTTCTGTCAACCCACAGGCTTCATTTTTCTCGTTTCTCTCCCCCATCCCAGAGAGGGAGGGGGGAGGGTGAGTGAATGGCTGCGTGGTGTTTAGCTGCCAGCTGGGTTAAACCTCAACGGTCCTTTTTGGCGCCCAACGTGGGGCATGAAGTGTTAAGATAACGACAGATCCGTCCAGAGTGTGTTAAACTAAAATTGGTATAACTATTAGACCTGCTTAATAGTTGCTAGTCATAATGCTGATTGCTTTAATCTCGAGTCTGCTGCGCCTGTTTTCCAAATTAAATATTATAGCACATTACTTTCTGTATGTGCTCCCTGTGGTGCTGTTTATCCTTTCCGGGCCCTGGTTTAAGATTGTTATGGTACTGTGTGTTGTAACAGTGGCTTATGAGACGATGAAATTTCTGGTCATGACTCTGACTTGGTATTTGTAGTCAGCACTGTCATCGACTCTATACTTTGGAAACTATATCTTGGAACCTATTAGCAATTACACCTATTGCCTTTTTTCATCAAGGAGCCAATCTGTGTAGGGGAATGGGGAAGATATTTTTTCTTACTTGTTCACTCTCCCTTTCTCCTTCACCACCCTCTTATCCTCCGAGCTTGTTACGATAGTTCTCCAAGATTTTGAATATCCTTGGGATGTTCAGACTAGCATGGTGATATTGTTATGTCTTCTGAATGCGCTTCAGGTTTTGTTTAAGGTTAAACAACTACTTAGGAATCTCATCCGGAGATCTGCCCGGAGGCAGGCTAGTTGTGACTGGCAGGGTCTGGGAGGATATGGGCAGGTTTCTAGAGCAGTGGGCACCTCCAGTGTTTTGGGAAATTCACCCCTGAACAACTGCAAAATCCGAAAAAATTGGTAGAATGCTTGAAAAAAGGGTGTCATGACTCTGGCAGTTCCAAAGCGATGCAAATCATTGTAACGTGCTGTGGCCTGGCTCATGCCTATCGAGCTGCAATTGATACTACTATCAACCTAGTGACAGACCCTGTGGCCACTCCAAGCCCTGTGACAGGCCAAATGGCCATTCCAGCCCCTACGATGGACCCTAAAGCCACTCCAGCTCCTGCAGCCGCTCCAGTTCCAGCTCCTGCAGCTGCTCCAGTTCCAACTCCTGCAGCTGCTCCAGCTCCAGCTCCTGCAGCCGCTCCAGCTCCTGGGGCTGGGTCAGAGAAATGAGCTGTAGCAGTGCAAGTTGCCCCTGTAGAGAAGGGGAAAAAATGGTATAGAGATTCAGGTCATTTAGAACGCAGAGAGTCTTCTGCCAAATCTAGGTATAGAGACAACGATGCTGGGCCATCAGGGATTCATGAGGAGGAAGATGAGGATGCCGAAAAATCAACAGTAACTACCCAAAACCTATACCAGCCTGACCTACGAGATGTGCGAAAAGATTTTGGTCATTGCATAGGTGAGCAGCTTGTCACCTGGCTGCTCCAGTGCTGGGACACCGGAGCCAAGTGCGTGGAATTAGATGGCAGGGAAGCCAGGCGGCTGGGATCTCTTGCTAGAGACGCAGGCATTGACAAAGCAATTGCAGATGAAGCACAATCTCACAGCCTCTGGAGGTGTCTCCTCTCAGCTGTGAGGGAAAGGTATCCCTTCAAGGAAGAACTTTTATGTCTACCAGGCAAGTGGACCACCATGGAGAAGGGAATCCAGTACCTGAGGGAATTAGCCATACAGGAGGTGATTTATGAGGATCCAGACCTCAGACAAACATCTAAAGATCCAGATGAAGTCAGGTGTACACGACCCATGTGGCGGAAGCTTGTACGGAGTGCACCATCATCATATGCCAGCTCATTGGCAATATTGGTCTGTAAAGATGATGAGGAACCCACAGTGGATGAAGTGGCTAAACAACTCCGGCAGTACGAAGAAAGTCTCTCCTCTTCCTTACAGGCCTGCGTCTCAGCTGTGGAGAAACTTTCTGAAGAGGTACACCAACTTAAAGAGAATTTATCTTCCTCCCCACCTGAACAAACCAATGTCCACCAACTAAAAGAGAACACTTGGGAGAAACTTTCTGAAAGGGTTCACCAACTTGAAGAGAGATTATTTTCCTCCCCATCTGTACAAAGCAGTGTCTCAGCTATCAGGGGTAAGCGTTCATCCGCACAAGGAAGACGATATGGTGGGTACTCACCCCGTGCTACCCTGTGGTTTTACTTACGAGACCATGGAGAGGACATGAGAAAATGGGATGGAAAATCTACCGCGACCCTAGAGGCACGGGTACGTGAGTTGCAAAAGAAAATCGGGAAAAAGGGATTCTCTGAAAAGTTTGCTGCTCCAACTTTATTTGTTTTTATTATCATCAGAGAATGGGTTTTCTCTTTCCCTGGTTCTGGGTCAACAGGTACTGCAGATATTTGCATTCCTTTTATAACCGAGTGTATTAGTCTGGGGTAATATTAAACATGGAATTATTAACAGTTCTCCACATATCCCCAATACAACCATCCTTATTTTAGCAAACCAATCACCACCCATAAAGTCCCCTTCCATAATCATCTTAGATCGATTCCATTCCAAATTTGAACTGGGACATGTGCAATTTTCTTCATTTCCTTTACAAGTTCATTTACAGCTTTTCTTTCTGTTGTGGTTTAACCCAGCGGGGCAGGTAAACAACTCACGGCCGCTTGCTTACCTCCCCCCTTCCTCCTCTGGGATGGGAGAGAGAAATGGGAAAGTGAAGCCTGTGAGTTGAGATAAAAACAAGAAAATAATAATAATAATAATAACAATAATGATGATAATAGTACTACTAGTACTAATGTGTACGAAACAAGTGATGCACAATGCAATTGCTCACCACCTGCTGTCCAATGCCCAGCCTAACCCCGAACAGTCCGGCTCTCCTCCCAGCACTTGCACCCCCAGCCTGCCCGCTGGCGGGACAGAGTGAGAAGCTGAAACGTCCTTGGCTTGGTGTAAGCACTGCTCTGCAACAATTAAAACATCATCATATTATTAACATTCTTCTCATCCTAAACCAGAACATAACATTCTACCAGCTACTAGGAAGAAACACCCTTATCATCAATCTTTAAACAGCAATTACTAAAGTTAAATTTTCCACAGACTTCTCCTTCTTGTGCTAGTAAATAATCCAAAGCTAGGCAATTTTGATACAAAGCAGTTCTCATCTTGGTATTTTCCTTTGCAATTAATCCAAGTGCATCTCCAGTTTTATTTATAACTATTTATATTACAGCTAACAACCTAATTATTCTATTAAGTATATATATATACTGGGGTCCTAGGATCCGTCTTCTGCCCATGTAGCTGGATCATAATAGGCAAACAACTTCAATCAAGGGGTTGGGCCCGCTTTCAGGGTCGATTCAGGCTTGTGTTACCGTTCGGCCTGTCAGGGTGATCCAGCTCCTGGAAAACGAATCACAATTTTATATGGGTTTAAAAAAAGAGGTTCTTATGTTATTTTCTCGGGACAACCTGACCTTAGTGTAGGAGAAGTCCGGTCAAGGCCCTCTCACTCGGCAATCAATACCCATAGGGGTTGCCTCCCTCGGTAGACCATACACACCGCAGTGGAGGGTCCTGCCCCGGTCTTGCCTTCTCCCTTTCCTCCCTTCAGACTTGTCCCCTTTATTTAGCATCCTTAATTCATGCAGAGCCTCGTTGCCAGAATATTAGTTCTCCCTTAGCTTGAGTTTCAGTTTCCCAGGAGCGGACTCAACCCTCCAAGTTTCAGTAGTTACTGGTCCTTTTATTCTGGATGCATGGGTCCCTTTCTGCTGTTCTCACAGCTGTTTCAGTAGTAAGTAAAACAAGGTACAGTTCCTCACATCAGGGGTTCAGTGATTCTTCCCTCCAGGTTTATTTATTAAGACCTTGTCTCCTGGTTGTATTTTATGAATAGCAAATCCTAAACGTGGTGTTTGAGCCATCATTCCAATTATTCCAATTTCTCAGCTCTTGTAATCTCCTTCCAAGAGTAATTATATATTTCTGGATGCTACGATCCTCAACTACATTGTTCCCTAGAGTCATCCCTTGAGAATAAGGCATATCATATAACATTTCATATGGTGATAATCCAGTCTCACTGTATGGTTTAGTTCTTAAGTTTAAAAGTGCTAATGGTAAGCATTTCGTCCAGGGCATTTGTGTCTCGATCATTAATTTAGCCAATTGTTGTTTTATTGTTTGATTCAGTCTTTCTACTTTCCCTGTGCTTTGTGAGTGCCACGGAGTATGGTATTCCCACTGAATACCTAATGATTGCCATAATAATTTTATTATTTTAGAAGTAAAGTGTGTGCCCTGGTCAGAATCAATGTACTGGATTATCCCATATCTAGGTATCAGGTGTTCTAATAGAATTTTTACCACCATTTGTGCTGTAGCTCATGCTACGGGATAAGCTTCTACCCATTGTATTAAATGATCTACTATTACCAATAGATATTTTATCCTCTCTACTTTGGGCAATTCAGTGAAATCAACTTGTACTTTCTGAAAAGCCCTATAAGCTGTTTTGTTTTGTTTCTCGCTCCCGTGGCTGCTTGTTGAAACACTTTCTTTTTATCTTCTGACAAGTTAAGCAACGGTTATGTAATTTGCTTTGCTATTTCAAAAACAAACAAACAAAAAAAACAAAACAAAACAAAACAAACAAACAAACAAACAAAAAAACACAATGCAACCAAATTGTTTTAGTAAATGATCACTTAACACCTTTGTACCCCAATGTGTTTGTGCATGCAAACGTCCCAATATTTGCTTCGCATAAGCTTTTGGCAATATCTCCTGCCTGTCTGGCAGTGTCCATTTTCCTTGTTCTAATTTAGCCCCTATTTTCTCCAGTTTTGTTTGTTTGTTTTGTTTTGTTTTCCATTGCATTTCAGAGTCTGTCAAAAATTCCATAGGGGTTTCTTTTGGACCTTGTCGGAACAGATTCTCCATTCCCAATTTAACCAGATTTTGGTATTTACCGTTCATTATTTCCAGGGTGACTATAGTCTCAGCATGGAGTCGGTCAGGGGAATGCAATTGTCAACAGTTCCCTGAGTGGTCCCATTGGCAATCTGAGCTCACTCATAAACTCAGGTTGTTTTAAGGGTTAACTGCTTTTCTGTTAACATGACAACTTTCTGACCCTCATGGTCCCTCTGCCCCAAAGGGCTCACACTGGTGATTTTGGGATCACAGCCTCCTGTTGAGGCAGAACTATTAACTACAGAACTATTCCTACATCCTCTTTCCCTGCTCATTCAACTTCAAACAGCTCTGTTAAATACTACATGCCACACCTTTAACACCTTCAACAACTCTTTTAACCCTTCCTTTATTTTTCTCCAGCCTGTACTTTTCCCATGCCAACACCAAAGGCTCAGTCAGGGGCCAACTTAACTCCACTCCTTTTCCCTCTAAGATGCTGAAACAACATATCAGTATGAGACATTTCATCCTATTTTCCTTCTCTCCTCAAAAACAACATTAATTGCAAGATAGTGTTAAAGTCGATTGATCTATAAAGTGGCTATTTAGTTTATATAGTGGCCACCACTGATTGCAATACTTAGTGAAAGTCCCCTTGCTTTCTGTGCTCGTTTCAAGAAGCACGCAGCCTTCAGTCTTCTAGACAAACATTATCACCTTTTTCACAAAAATTTACATTTCAACAGGACCGAATTTCAAGCCGAATTTTTCTCATGCACTTTGTTAGTAAGCCTATACAAAACAAGGAATCACTCCTGTGTATCCGTCAATATGGGGGTTAAAAAGGTATTGATGCCTAAATAAACTCGCTCTCCCCCTTCTTACGAAATTCCCAGGGCTCAAGCCTGAACCACCAAAGAAATGACTCTCTCCATTCTGCTTTGATAATCAGTCAGCCCCCTTCCCCCTTTTCTTTTTGCCACTGACCATTCACCACAAATGGATGAGACACATGATTACTAGTTAGGAAAGAGAGTGTAACGTCTGCTATACGGCTGCAGGCAGTGCCAGCTGCAACCTTAGAAGCTATTTGTGAAAGATCCTGCCGGTGGTCATTTGGCAGTGTAATCTGCGTCTCTGCACTCCTGCCCCGCAATAGAGCTAAGTCGTCATTGGTAATCCGTAGCATGTGGCAACCCCACGGAATGTTATCCAGAAACATAGTTATAACACCGATCTGGGGACGAATAGTCTTTTTTGCATTGCAAGATAAACCTCTTATAAAAAGAATGCCAGAGAGAAGCAGCACAGCCGCTGCTGCCTCCATGGTTACGTCAGACAGGCTGCAGGGTCCTGATGTCCGCCACTCTGCTATATGCCGACTCGCCACACAGTGAGAGTCGGCTGCTGTTGTCCACTGACGCCTCTGGTCTCCAATAGCAACTCGATCTCGGATGTCCCGCGTCGCACTGCGATTACTTCAATTTCCCGCGTTTTCCGCGGCTCCCACGTCCCTCCGTGGATCCCGCGTTTTCCGCGGCTCCTGCGTTTTCTTTTCCCCGTGTCTCACCACGAGTCCTTTGTCCGGGTCGGTGCTTGGAGTTTCTCAATGTCTCAGGTGTTCCGGCTTCTGTCAGGTCTACTCTGTGTCTCTCAGAGCCGTCCGTGGCTCTGCAGCGTCTCTCAGAGCTCTCTCCATCCGGCAGTAGTCCCTCTGTGTGCCTCGGGTATCCCGGCGCTGTTCTGGTCTCTCAGCGCCACTCCGGGCTCCCGGCCTGTTGGGGTCTCAGTGAGTCCGGGTCTCAGCGAGTCCAGGTCTCGGCCTGTGCGGGCCTCAGCCTGTTCGGGTCTCAGCCTGTCGGGCGCCATATGTTGCAGGAAGCATGGCTGAAAGCACGACAGACACCAGTAGAGTCAGATCATGCTCCCACCTTTTTCTTGTCACACTGAAAGCATTTAAGAGCAAAAATAGGATCACAAGATACACTGTCAGGCCCATATATTAGGCACCACCACTCAAAACTTGGATAAAACAGCACTTCTTTTCAGTCTGTCACACACTTCGTTCATCTCCGCCCACTCCCCTTGCGGAGAATATGGATCGGAACTCTGCACTCGCTTTGTGTCTCACTCACACAGCACAATCGCGCGATCACACAGAGAGGCCTCTAGCACATCTCATTCATACCACAAGAATATAATTTAGAATGATAACCAACCAAACAAGTATTGCCTCTGACTGTGTTCTTCATGGAGTGACTTATTCCACTTTGTTTCAAACCCTTCCACTTACACAAATACTTTCAACACAAAATACCTGGACATTTAAGAATAGCACATACAGTTATTAACACTCCAGTTAGCATCCCTCCAGCAGCTGAAAACATACCGTTTGTCTGCAGCTTCAGGAGATCTTTGTCTGCTCCTGCGGTGAGCGGCTGAGAGTGGAGTCCCCTCCGAGCAAAACACTCAGGGTGCACCTAGGGGCGTCCGCTCCGCAGCCGATCCCGCAGCCGAGCAGAGTGTCTCCTGCCTGGCTCACCAAAATGACTCACAGAAAGCTGACTCCACAATCAGTAAGATTGTAAAGTAGGTATATTTACTCAGTTCTGGGCAGCACGGGGCGGGTAGTCCCACCAAAGTCGTGCACGCCTAACATGGCAACTTGCTTTAGTTATATCTAGTAAAGAGTTACATATACATGAAGTTTCCCAACACTCCTATACATATGCATAACCTGTCCCTTTGTGAACAGTCCTCCTTATCTCAGACCCCTTGATTGAAGTCCGAACCATGAGGTTGTTTTTGATCTGGTTCTCGGGGTCCGAGAGGCTCCTGTTATCTGGAGGTCTAAGCGCAGCACAGGCACAGTACATCACAAATGTAGCACATATTCATTCATTCTTAATCAATTGCTCTCTAATTTCTAATTCCAATGTTTCAGCTACAGCATACTTGCTCTCTTCCGGATCCACGGGTATTCTACTATTAACATTAATGTTTGAAGCCTAACAGACCCAACCCCGTCCTCTGTGGACCCAAATATCAATCAAAATACATGGGGTCTTAAGGGTTCTTTTGGTCATTCTATCATATAATACTGGATCATTTTTAATTTACTCTTTCATTTTCTGGGGCCCCTATTGTTCCAATTTCTAATCATTATTCCTAATGGACTTTCTGGTGGTATATCTGGTATTTCGCTCCCTTCCTTCTGGTCCTTGGTCTTTGATTTTTTCTGACCCATCTAGGAATTTTACTTATGGCAATTCCCTGCAGCCCTTGGTTACCTTTGTAAGAGTGTCTTGCAGGGGGTTTAGGACCTATCATGTTGCGAAGCACGGCCGAAAGCACGACAGACACCAGTTGAGTCAGATCATGCTGCTCCATTTTATTGCCCGAATAGCCTAACTTTTATAGTGAACTTGACAGGGGCGGACAGTGTCTCACACAAGATCATTGGTCAAAAGCACTCAGACAAACAACTATAAGAAAACAACCCCACCTGCAAGAAAACAACCCCCCTTGTGATTAGCGGTCACATAGACCTTGTCCTTGAGGCCAGCTGCTGGTAACAATATATTTCTGAGTTCCTTAATTGGGCGATGTGGGAGACATTGCCGTGGGAGCTTCTCACAGTTACTCTGGTAGCTTGTTTTGCTCAGCTACAGCAGGCCCTGAGATTTTCTAAGGCCTACCCCTGGTTGCTTAAAGCAAGCTCAAATTGAACAATTGTTCCACGGGCACATGTCCATGTCCTGTATGCCAATTCGCAACAATTCCCCCATTTTCTTTTTGTACAAACAGTACTTGGTTTTACATCAGATGTCAAATACATAACATAACACAACTATACAACTTAACCCTAATAACACTACAATTACTGTAAGCACTTAATGGTAACACAATTTAATAGTAAGTAACACAACTTAATAGTAACACACTTAAACCTAATCACTTGATGGTGATCGAAGGCTGTTCTTGACAGTCCTTGAGGTGTCACAGCCCACGTCATTGTCAGAATAATTATCAGGAACCTCTTCCTGGTCGTCTTCAGCGTGTGCAGATTCTAAAGCCACTTCAGTCCGCTTTGCAGTGATCCACTGGGTACCTGTTTCTGGCACCACTTCAAAATCTCTATAACATTTTTGCAAGTAACCCTTTAACCACATTTATCACAATACTACATGCAATGATGATTGACACCACAGCGAACAGAATCCTTAATCCCTCTTTGATTAATCCCAGTAACCATCTATGCATTGTTTCAAACAAATCAGTGAACCATTGATTGAAAGGATTGATACCATATTGACTCTTTCTCATGTGCTCTTTCAGGAAAGTAATGGATTTGTGAATTGACTCATTATGATCAAAAAGGTTTAAACAGTACATTCCCTTAAATTTCTCCAAGTGGCTACTTCAAACAATGATTCCGTACTTGTGAAACTTGATTTTGCTCGAACGATCGCAACTAGTCCTGCTAGTTGCTTACAATCGATTCCCCGTTTTTTCTAAAAAGCGCTGTAATAAATCCATTTTTCTATGATTTTTGCCGGCACCAATTTCCTATGCTTTTAGCTTGCACTATGGCAATATCCTGGGATCCTGCACTATGGCAATAACCTGCACTATGGCAAAAGCGCGCTCTCACTCACACAGTACACAGCACAATCACACATACAGAGCACAATCGCACACCCAGAGGCCTCTGGCACATCTCACTCTCAATCATACCACAACCTCAGTCATACTACAAGAATATAATTTAGAATGATAAGCAAACAAACAAGTATTGTCTCTCATTGTGTTCCTCGTGAAACGACTTGCAACACTTTGTTTTAAAACCTTACCCTTACACAAATACTTTCAACACAAAATACCTGGACATTTAAGAATAACACACACAATTATTAACACTCCAGTTAGTATCCCTCCAGCAGCTGAAAACATACTGTTTGTCTGCAGCTTCAGGAGATCTTTGCTCCTGCGGTGAGCAGCTGAGAGTGGAGTCCCCTCCGAACAAAACGCTCAGGGTGCACCTAGGGGCGTCTACACCGCAGCCGATCCCCGCAGCCGAGCTGTTGTTACGTGCGGCTGCAGATGCCACTCCTGGCACTAAACTTGCCAGTGCTGCTCTAGCTGCAACACCAAGCAATTCAACATTATCATTGCAATGCAGTGCGAGCAATGCCCATTTATGTCTGGTGATCTCCCACAACTGTGAAAAGCTAGGAGCAAATATAGTAAGTTTATCTAAGTAACATGGACCCCCGATAGCACAGATACCTAGCCAGGCCCTATCCCCGCAAATCAGAAAAACATCAGGAGGTAAGGCTATAGCTGTACGATTATTCCAAATGCTATAGTTGTTACCTCCATGCCATAAGCCCCAAACCCTGCCTAGCAGCGTCATTGTAATCACAGGTGTTATTTGTATTTCTGTACCCGCATGGCCCTTTCCAAGTTCCTGTAGGAGGATCTCGGTAATTCATTCTTATTTGTGGTAACACATTTAGTGCTGCTATATTTATTGTTTGAAAATGAATACTCGCAGGAGGGTCTTCTCGGTCCCTAGTCAAAGATAAGTGATTCAAGACACCCAATGCCTCGGACAATCACTCATCGATGTTCTTGATCTCTTTTAATCTCACTAATTGTTCCTTTAAAACCTGATGTGATCGTACGACCATCACTTAGCCCGTGGGAGAATATGGAACACCTGTGATATGCTTTACTCCCCACATTTTCATAAATTTTCTAACCCTTTTGCTAACATACGCTGGACCATCGTCCATCTTGATCTGCTGTGGCACTCTCATAATGGCAACACACACCATCAGATGTTTACAAACATGGTGTGCTTTTCCTCCCCCCTGCGCCGTTGCCCATATGAATCTAAAAAAAGTATCAATACTCACCAATTTGTCTGCTTGTGAATTACCTTCTGCTAACCCGATTGAGAACTGATGACTACGTATATGGATAACACAGTAAGGTGCAGTTCTCCCCTGAATGGCATCTCACAGAAATAATAACAATCTGTCCCTCTTAGTGTGCCGTATCAAGGCATCCTCTGTCCGTTTTACCATGTTGACAACATACAGAGAGCCTGAGACGAAATTAATTGGCTCATGCATCCAGCACTGACAAGCCCAAACAACTGCAGACAATGCCAATGTTTGCAATGAATCCCCTGTCTCCCCCGGAATTATGTATTTCTCCCAACTTCCATTCTCGTACCACACACACACAGCCTTCCTACTTGCCGCACCTGCATCAGTGTATACAGTGTGACCCACCACTGATCGGGACGAAAGCCGTGGTACTATCTGCCATTTATATGATCTTATAACTTGCCAGAGAGGCCCCTTTGGAGTTCGGGGATGTACCAATCCCGGGTAATCTAACACAGCTTCTTGTAGTGATATGGATTGCTGTAAACACCATTCCAAGTGATCCTGAGTCATCGGCAGACTAATATCTCCTGGTTCCTGCCCGCTGATCTCAATACTCCGAGAGCAACCCTCATGTACTAACTCTGCGATAGCTTCCGCCCATGTTTGAACACTCATTTTTGGCTGAATCGGTAGGAAAATCCATTCCAGAACTCGAAAATGCTGCCCTATCATTCCACCCTTGCCATCACCTGTGTCACTTATACTACTCCTATTACCCGTGCTGTTAGTGTCAGTGGCATCCTCCTGATACCGTTTCTGTCTTTGTCGCCCCTTACTCTCCCCCTTTTCTTTTTGCCACTGACCAATCACCGCAAATGAATGAGACACATGATTGCTAATTAGGAAGGAGAGTGCAATGTCTGCTATACGTCTGCAAGCAGTGCCGGTTGCAACCTTAGAAGTGGATTGTGAAAGAGCCTGCCGATGGTCATTTGGCAGTGTAATCTGCGGTTCTGCACTCCTTCCCCGCAATAAAGGTAGTAATATAGCTAAGTTGTCATTAGTAATCTGTACAATGTGGCAACCCCACTGAATATTATCCAGGAACATTTGTTCATCTGTCAAATTGTGTAACACTGTAGTTATATCACCTTTCTGTGGACGAATAGTAGAGTCTGATATTTTCCATCCCATAGCCATGGGATGTATAGCCATGGCTGTTTCCGCTGAACCTCCTCTGGGGCTATCTTCAACCCTTTTGCTTCCAAAGTTGTACTAGGTCTGGCTGGAATGTTAACTCTGCTCCACTACAGGCCTGTGTCTCAGCTGTGGAGAAACTGTCTGAAAGACTTGACTACCTCGTAGAACGAGCATATTCCCCCTCATCTAAACGGAGTGATACTTCAGTCACTAAGAATCAGCATTTGCCGGCTCAAGAGAGAGAGTACCCAAGACGCACACCACGTGGCACCTTGTGGTTTTATCTGTGTGACCACAGGGAAGATATGAGGAAATGGGATGGTGTACCTACTTCAACCCTAGCTGCTCGGGTACGGGAACTGAAAGGAAATACAGCAGCAAGAAGAGGGGCTCCTAAGAAAAATGCTGCTCCAGTTTCTATTCCCCAGAGGCAGTAGAAGAGCTGATGTTATTCTTGACCCTGATGAAGGGACCTCTGCTTCTCATTTGCAAGAATTAAGTGGCAGACACTCCAACCAGGACTAGAGGAGCCCTGCCTCTGGCCAGGTAGAGGAGAGGGATAACCGGATTTATTGGACTGTGTGGATCCAATGGCCTGGTACATCGGAAGCACAAGAATACAAAGCTCTAGTGGACACTGGCGCACAATGTACCTTAATGCCATCAGGCCACCAAGGGACAGAACTCATCTGTATCTCTGGAGTGACAGGGGGATCCCAACAACTAACTGTACTGGAAACTGAAGTGAGTCTAACTGGGAATGAGTGGCAAAAGCACCCCATCGTGACTGGCCTAGAGGCTCTGTGCATCCTTGGCATAGACTACCTCAAGAGAGGGTACTTCAAGGATCCAAAAGGGCTCCGGTGGGCTTTTGGATTAGCTGCTTTGAGTACAGAGAAGATTAGGCAGCTGCCTACCCTGCCTGGCCTTTCAGAAGACCCTTCCATTGTAGGATTGCTGAAGGTTGAAGAACAGCAGGTACCAATCGCTACCACAACGGCGCACCGACGGCAATATCGCACCAACCGAGATTCCCTGATTCCCATCCATGAGTTGGTTCACCATCTGGAGAGTCAAGGAGTGTTCAGCAAGACTCGCTCACCCTTTAATAGTCCTATATGGCCAGTACAAAAGTCTAATGGCGAGTGGAGGCTAACAGTGGACTATCGAGGCGAATGAAGTCATGCCACCGCTGAGTGCTGCAGTGCCAGACATACTAGAACTTCGGTACGAACTAAAGTCAAAGGCAGCCAAGTGGTACGCCACAACTGATATTGCTAATGCATTTTTCTCCATCCCTTTGGCAGCAGCATGAAGGTCGCAGTTTGCTTTCACTTGGAGGGGCATCCAATACACCTGGAATCGACTGCCCCAAGGGTAGAAACACAGCCCTACCATTTGCCACGGACTGATCCAGTCTGCACTGGAACTAGGGTGAGCTCCTGAACACCTGCAGTACATTGATGACATCCTCGTGTGGGGCAACACAGCAGAAGAAGTTTTTGAGAAAGGGAAGAAAGTAATCCAAATTCTCCTGAAAGCTGGTTTTGCCATTAAACAGAATAAGGTCAAGGGGCCTGCACAGGAAATCCAGTTCTTGGAGGTAAAATGGCAGGATGGACATTGCCATATTCCGATGGATGTGATCAATAAAATAACGGCAATGTCTCCTCCAACTAGCAAAAAAAGAAACGCAAGCTTTCCTAGGCCTTGTGGGATTTTGGAGAATGCATGTGCCAGGCTATAGTCAGCTTGTGAGTCCTCTATATCGAGTGACTCGAAAGAGAAACTATTTCGAGTGGGGCCCCAAGCAACAACAGGCCTTTGAACAAATCAAACAAGAAATAGCTCGTGCAGTAGCCCTTGGGCCTGTCCGTACCGGACCAGCTGTGCAAAACATACTTTGCACTGCAGCTGGGGATCATGGCCTCACCTGGAGCCTCTGGCAGAAAACCCCAGAAGAAACTCGAGTTGGGCCTCTGGGTTTCTGGAGCTGGGGCTACCGAGAATCAGAAGCCAGTTACACCCCAACTGAAAAAGAGATACTCATGGCATATGAGGGTGTTCGAGCTGCTTCAGAAGTTGTGGGTACAGAGGCACAGCTCCTCTTGGCCCCACGGCTACCTGTGTTACATTGGATGTTCAAAGAGAAAATTCCCACTACACACCATGCGACTGATGCTACATGGAGTAAGTGGATAGTGTTAATTACATGGTGGGCTCGAATGGGAAAACCTAATTGCCCAGGAATCCTGGAAGAGATTATGGACTAGCCGGAAGGCAGAGATTTCGGAGTGCCAACAGCAGAGGTAACCCGTGCTGAAGAGGCACCACCATATAATGAGTTGCCAGAAGACAGAAAGCAGTATGTGTTGTTTACTGACGGATCCTGCCATGTGGTAGGGAGCCATCGGAAATGTTAAGCTGCTGTGTGGAGTCCCACACGACGAGTTGTGGAGGCCATGGAAGGGGAAGGCGAGTTGAGTCAGTATGCAGAAGTAAAAGCCATACAACTAGCCCTAGATATCGCCGAAAGAGAAAAATGGCCAGTACTGTATCTCTACACTGATTCATGGATGGTGGCAAATACTCTGTGGGGGTGGCTGCAGCAATGGAAACAGAGCAACTGGCAGCACAGAGGTAAATCTATCTGGGCTGCTACCCTGTGGCAAGATATTGCTGCCTGGGTAGAAAACCTGGATGTAAAAGTACATCATGTAGATGCCCACATGCCCAGGAGTCACGCTACTGAAGAACATCGGAACAACAAAGAAGTGGATTGAGCTTCAAAAACTGAAGTGTCTCAGGTGGACCTAGACTGGGGACGTAAGGCTTTGTAGTTGAATGGGCCTATGAAACATCAGGACATCTGGGGAGGGATGCCACATACAGATGGGCTCGTGATCGAGGGGTGGATGTGACCATTGAGCCCATCATACAGGTCACCCATGAGTGTGACACCTGTGCTGCAATCAAGAAAGCCATGAAGGGAAAATCTTCCTGGAACAGGAGGAGGTGGCTAGGGTTTCAATATGGTGAGGCCTGGCAAATTGACTATATCGGATCACTCCCACAAACACGCCAAGGCAAACGGTACATACTGACCATGGTAGAAGCAACTACTGGGTGGCTGGAAACATACCCCGTAAACCATGCCACCACCCAAAACACTATCTTGGGCCTGGAAAGACAAGTGCTGTGGCGACATGGTACACCAGAGAAAATTGAGTCTGACAATGGGAGTGTCCTGGTTTCAGTTAGCACAGAATTAATTTTCTTCCTAGTAGCTGGTGGAATGCTGTGTTTTGGCTTAGAATGAGAAGAGTGCTGATAACACCCCGATGCTTTAATTGTTGCAGAGCAGTGCTTATACTAAGCCAAGGACATCTCAGCCTTTGCTCTGTCCTGCCAACGGGCAGGCTGGGGGGTGCAGTAAGAGCTGGGAGGGGACAGACCCAGGACAGGTGACCCAAACTAGCCAAAGGGGTATTCCATACCATCTGACGTCATGCTAAACAATATATAGGGGTGGCTAGCCGGGGGGAGGGGGCCGGACTGCTCGGGGTTAGGCTGGGCATCGGTCAGCGGGTGGTGAGCAATTGCATTGTGCATCACTTGTTTGTACATACTATTATTACTTTCGTATTATCACCATTGTATCATCATTATTATTATTGTTATTATTATTTTTGTTATTTTTTTTCTTCTTTTCCTGTCTTATTAAACTGTCTTTATCTCAACTCACGGGCTTCACTTTCCATTTCTCTCCCCCGTCCCAGAGAGGGAGGGGGGAGGGTGAGCGAACGGCTGCGTGGTGTTTAGCTGCCGGTCGGGTTAAACCACGACAGTCTTTTTGGCACCCAACGTGGGGCCCGAAAGGTTGAGATAACGGCAGATCTGATCAGAGTGTGTTAAACTAAAATTGGTGTAAGGATTAGACCTGCTTAATAGTCACTTGTCATGATGCTGATTGCTTTAATCACAACTCTGCTGCGCCTGTTTTCCAAATTGAGTATTATAGTACATTATTTTCCGTATTTGCTCTCTGTAGTGTTGTTTCTCCTCTCCGGGCCCTGGTTTCAGACCATTATGGTACTAAGTGTTATAGCAATGGCTTATGAGACGATAAGATATCTGGTCATGACTCTAACTTGGTATTTATACTCAGTAACATCGTGGACTCTGTACTTTGGAAACAGCATCTTGGGAACTATTAGCAATTATACCTATTGTTTTTCTCCATTAGAGAGTCAATCTGTGGAGGGGAAAGGGGAGGATATTTTTCCTTACTTGCTTACTCTCCCTTTCTCCTTCACCACCCCTGTATCCTCCTGGGTCACTCTGCCTTCCTCCTTCACCACCCTCTTATCCCCTGAGCTTGTCACAATAGCTCTCCAAGATATTGAATATTTCTGGAATACTCAGAATACCATAGTCTTGTTGTTCTGCCTCATGAATGCACTTCAGATTCTGCTTAAAGTTAAACAACTACTTATGAAGCTCATCCGGAGATCTGCCCGGAGGCAGTATAGTTGTGGGTGGCAGGGAGTATGGGTGGATATGGGCAGGCATCTAGAGCAGTTGGCACCCCCAGTGTGTTGGAAATTCACCCCTGAACAATGGCAAAATCCTCAAAAACTGGCAGAATGCTTGAAAAAAAGGTGTAATGATTCTGGCAGTTCCAAAGTAACACAAATCATTGTAACGTGCTGGGGCCTGGCTCATGCCTATCGAGCTGCCATTGATACTGCTGTCAACTTAGTGACAGACCCTGCGACCACTCCAAACCCTGTGACAGATCCAACGGCCACTGTGACCCCTACGGTGGATTCTGCAGCCGCTCCAGTCCCAGGTCCTGCAGCCGCTCCAGTCCCAGCTCCTGCAGCCGCTCCAGCTCCAGCTCCTGCAGCCGCTCCAGTCCCAGCTCCTGCAGCCGCTCCAGTCCCAGCTCCTGCAGCTGCTCCAGTCCCAGTTCCTGCAGTCGCTCCAGTTCCAGCTCCGGCCGCTACTCCAGTCCCAGTTCCTGCAACTGCTCCAGTCCCAGCTCCTGAAGCTGCTCCAGCTCCAGCTCCTGAAGCCGCTCCAGCTCCAGCTCCTGCAGCTGCTCCAGTCCCAGTTCCTGCAGTCGCTCCAGTTCCAGCTCCGGCCGCTACTCCAGTCCCAGTTCCTGCAACTGCTCCAGTCCCAGCTCCTGAAGTCGCTCCAGCTCCAGCTCCTGAAGCCGCTCCAGCTCCAGCTCCTACTGCTGCTCCAGTCCCAGCTCCTGCAACTGCTCCAGCTCCAACTCCAGCTCCTGTAGCCGCTACAGCTCCGGTTCCTGCAACTGCTCCAGCTCCTGTAGCCGCTCCAGCTCCTGTGGCCGTGTCAGAGAAACGAGCTGTAGCAGTGCAAGTTGACCCTGCAGAGGGCATTCCAACCCCTGTGGCAGACCCTGTAACAAAGTCAGAGAAACGAGCAGTAGCAGTGCAAGCTGCCCCTGTAGAGAAGGTGAAAATATGGTATAGAAATTCAAGTCGTTTAGAACGCAGAGAGTCTTCTGCCAATCCAGGTAAGGCTTCTGCCAAAACTAAGTATAGAGATGACGAAGATGATGACGACGCTGGGCCGTCAAGGATTCAGGAGGAGGAAGATGAGGATGCCGAAAGAGCAACAGTAACTACCCGAAGCCTAAACGAGCGCGAGCTACGAGATGTGCGAAAAGATTTTGGTCGCTGTATAGGTGAGCAGCTTGTCACCTGGCTGCTCCGGTGCTGGGACTCTGGAGCCAATTGTGTGGAATTAGACGGCAGGGAAGCCAAGCGGCTGGGATCCCTTGCTCGAGACGCCGGCATTGACAAAGCAATTGCAGATGGAGCACGACCCACCAGCCTCTGGAGGCGTCTCCTCTCAGCTGTGAGGGAAAGGTATCCCTTCAAGGAAGATATTTTATGTCTACCAGGCAAGTGGACCACTATGGAGAAGGGAATCCAGTACCTGAGGGAATTAGCCGTACGGGAAGTGATTTATGAGGATCCAGACCTCAAACAAACATCCACAGATCCAGATGAAGTCAAGTGTACACGACCCATGTGGCGGAAGTTTGTACGGAGTGCACCATCATCATATGCCAGCTCATTGGCAATAATGGCCTGGAAAGAGGATGAGGAACCCACAGTGGGTGAAGCGGCTAAACAACTCCGGCAGTACGAAGAAAGTCTCTCCTCTTCCTTACAGGCCTGCGTCTCAGCTGTGGAGAAACTTTCTGAAAAGGTTCACCAACTTGAAGAGAATCTATTGTCCTCCCCACCTGAACCAACCAGTGCCCACCGACCAAAGGAGAACACTTGGGAGAAACTTTCTGAAAAGGTTCACCAACTTGAAGAGAGATTATTCTCCTTCGCACCTGTACAAAGCAGTGTCTCAGCTGTCAGGGGTAGGCGTTCACCCACACAAGGAAGACGATATGGTGGGTACTCACCCCGTGCCACCCTGTGGTTTTACTTACGAGACCATGGAGAGGACATGAGAAAGTGGGATGGAAAATCTACCGCGACCCTAGAGGCACGGGTACGTGAGTTGCAAAAGAAAACAATCAGGAAAAAGGGATTCTCCGAAAAGTTTGCTGCTCCAACTTCCAGCAGACAGTCCTTCAAACACAGAAACGAGGAAGATTCTGACCAGGATTAGGGGGGCCCTGCCTCCAGCCAGGGGGAGGAAAGGGACAATCGAGTTTATTGGACTGTGTGGATTCGATGGCCTGGCACATCACGCGCACAGAAGTATAAGGCTTTAGTAGACACCGGTGCACAATGTACTATAATGCCATCGAGCTATAAAGGACCAGAGCCCATCTATATTTGTGGAGTGACAGGGGGATCTCAGCAGTTGACTGTATTGGAGGCTGAAGTGAGTCTGACTGGGAATGAGTGGGAAAAGCACCGCATTGTGACTGGCCCGGGATGCTCCATGTATCCTTGGCATAGACTATCTTAGAAGAGGATACTGCAAGGACCCAAAAGGGTTCCGGTGGGCTTTTGGTATTGCTGCCTTAGAGACAGAGGGCATTAAACAATTATCTACCTTGCCTGGTCTCTCAGAGGACCCCTCTGTTGTGGGGTTGCTGAGGGTCGAAGAACAGCAAGTGCCAATTGCTACCACAACTGTGCACCGGCGGCAATATCGCACCAACCGAGACTCCCTGATTCCCATCCATAAGCTAATTCGTCAATTGGAGAGCCAAGGAGTGATCAGCAAGACTCATTCACCTTTCAATAGTCCCATATGGCCAGTGCGAAAGTCTAATGGCGAGTGGAGACTAACAGTGGACTATCGCGGCCTGAACGAAGTCACGCCACCACTGAGTGCTGCAGTGCCGGACATGCTGGAACTTCAGTATGAACTTGAATCGAAGGCAGCCAAGTGGTACGCCACAATTGATATCGCTAATGCATTTTTCTCCATCCCTCTAGCAGCAGAGTGCAGGCCACAATTTGCCTTCACTTGGAGGGGAGTCCAATATACCTGGAATAGGCTGCCCCAGGGGTGGAAACACAGCCCTACCATTTGCCATGGGCTGATCCAGTCTGCACTAGAGCAGGGGGAAGCTCCTGAACACCTGCAGTACATCGATGACATTATTGTGTGGGGTGACACAGCAGAGGAAGTTTTCGAGAAAGGGAAGAAAATAGTCCAAATCCTTCTGAAAGCCGGTTTTGCCATAAAACAAAATAAAGTCAAAGGACCTGCACGGGAGATCCAGTTTTTAGGAATAAAATGGCAAGATGGACGTCGTCAAATCCCAATGGATGTGATCAACAAAATAACAGCTATGTCTCCACCAACTAACAAAAAAGAAACACAGACTTTCCTAGGTGTTGTGGGGTTTTGGAGAATGCACATCCCAAATTACAGTCTGATTGTAAACCCACTCTACCAAGTAACTCGTAAGAAGAATGAGTTTGAATGGGGCCCTGAACAACGACAAGCCTTTGAACAAATCAAGCAGGAAATAGTCCATGCAGTAGCCCTTGGGCCAGTTCGAACAGGACCAGATGTAAAGAATGTGCTCTACACTGCAGCCGGGGAGAACGGCCCCACCTGGAGCCTCTGGCAGAAAGAACCTGGGGAAACTCGAGGTCGGCCTCTGGGGTTTTGGAGTCGGGGATACAGAGGATCTGAGGCCCGCTATACTCCAACTGAAAAGGAGATATTGGCAGCATATGAAGGAGTTCGATCTGCTTCGGAGGTGGTCGGTACTGAAGCGCAGCTCCTCCTAGCACCCCGATTACCGGTACTAGGCTGGATGTTCAAGGGAAGGGTCCCCTCTACGCATCATGCAACTGATGCTACATGGAGCAAGTGGGTTGCACTGATTACTCAGCGGGCTCGAATAGGAAACCCCAGTCGCCCAGGAATATTGGAAGTGATCATGGACTGGCCAGAAGGCAAATACTTTGGGATATCATCAGAGGAGGAGGTGGGTCGTGCTGAAGAAGCCCCACTGTACAACCAGTTGCCAGAGAATGAAAAGAAATATGCCCTGTTCACTGATGGGTCCTGTCGTATTGTGGGGAAGCATCGGAGATGGAAGGCTGCTGTATGGAGTCCTACGCGACGAGTTGCAGAAGCTGCTGAGGGAGAAGGTGAATCGAGTCAGTTTGCAGAAGTGAAAGCCATTCAGCTGGCTTTAGACATTGCTGAACGAGAAAAATGGCCAGTTCTCTATCTCTACACCGATTCATGGATGGTAGCAAATGCCCTGTGGGGATGGTTACAGCAATGGAAGCAAAACAACTGGCAGCGTAGGGGCAAACCTATCTGGGCTGCTGCATTGTGGCAAGATATTGCTGCTCGGGTAGAGAACCTGGCTGTGAAAGTACGCCACGTAGATGCTCATGTGCCCAAGAATCGGGCTACTGAAGAACATCAAAACAACCAGCAGGTGGATCAGGCTGCTAAGATTGAAGTAGCTCAGGTGGACCTGGATTGGCAGCATAAAGGTGAATTATTTATAGCCCGATGGGCCCATGACACCTCAGGCCATCAAGGTAGAGATGCAACATACAGATGGGCTCGTGATCGAGGGGTGGACTTGACCATGGACGCTATAGCACAGGTTATTCATGACTGTGAAACATGTGCTGCAATCAAGCAAGCCAAACGGTCAAAGCCTCTTTGGTATGGAGGACGATGGCTGAAATATAAATATGGAGAGGCCTGGCAGATTGATTACATCACACTCCCTCAAACTCGCAATGGCAAGCGCCACGTACTTACAATGGTGGAAGCAACCACCGGATGGCTGGAAACATATCCTGTGCCTCATGCTACCGCCCGGAACACCATCCTGGGCCTTGAAAAGCAAGTCCTATGGCGACATGGCACCCCAGAAAGAATAGAATCAGACAATGGGACTCACTTCCGAAACAACCTTATAGACACTTGGGCCAAAGAACATGGTATTGAATGGGTGTATCACATCCCCTATCATGCACCAGCCTCCGGGAAAGTTGAACGATACAATGGCCTGTTAAAGACTACCTTGAAAGCAATGGGCGCTGGGATGTTCAAAAACTGGGATACGCATTTGGCAAAGGCCACCTGGTTAGTCAATACTAGGGGATCTACCAACCGAGCTGGACCTGCCCAATCAAACCTGTTACGTACTGTAGATGGGGATAAAGTTCCTGTAGTGCATGTAAGAAATATGCTGGGTAAAACAGTCTGGGCTACTCCTGCCTCAGGAAAAGGCAAACCTATTCGTGGAATTGTTTTCGCTCAGGGACCTGGATATACTTGGTGGGTGATGCAAAAGAACGGAGAGGTCCGGTGTGTACCTCAAGGAGATTTAATACTGGGTGAGAATAGCCCATGAACTGAATTGCACCATGTTAAATAGTATATTATACTGTATGTTATCACTACCATGATTACTATAGGTGACTAATTAGAATGTATGGAAAAGAGTGTAACCTGAGCATGACATAAATGGTATGGAATAAGGGGTGGATAGATGTCCTGGTTTCAGTTAGCACAGAATTAATTTTCTTCCTAGTAGCTGGTGGAATGCTGTGTTTTGGCTTAGAATGAGAAGAGTGCTGATAACACCCCGATGCTTTAATTGTTGCAGAGCAGTGCTTATACTAAGCCAAGGACATCTCAGCCTTTGCTCTGTCCTGCCAACGGGCAGGCTGGGGGGTGCAGTAAGAGCTGGGAGGGGACAGACCCAGGACAGGAGACCCAAACTAGCCAAAGGGGTATTCCATACCATCTGACGTCATGCTAAACAATATATAGGGGTGGCTAGCCGGGGGGAGGGGGCCGGACTGCTCGGGGTTAGGCTGGGCATCGGTCAGCGGGTGGTGAGCAATTGCATTGTGCATCACTTGTTTGTACATACTATTATTACTTTCGTATTATCACCATTGTATCATCATTATTATTATTGTTATTATTATTTTTGTTATTTTTTTTCTTCTTTTCCTGTCTTATTAAACTGTCTTTATCTCAACTCACGGGCTTCACTTTCCATTTCTCTCCCCCGTCCCAGAGAGGGAGGGGGGAGGGTGAGCGAACGGCTGCGTGGTGTTTAGCTGCCGGTCGGGTTAAACCACGACAGGGAGTCATTTCCGAAACAATCTTGTCACCTCCTGTGCCAAGAGGCATGGTACTGAGTGGGTGTATCACATCCCTTATCACCCACAAGCCTCTGGGAAGGTTGAGAGGTACAATGGACTGTCAAAGACTACATTACGAGCATTGGGTGCTGGGACATGGAAACAATGGGACATAAATCTACCAGAAGCCACTTGGCTAGTTAACAGTAGGGGGTCTGACAGTGTGGTGGTTTTACCATGCTAGGCAGCTAAACACCACAACCACTCTCTCACTCCCCCTCCTTGGATGAGGAGGGGGAGAAGTAAAGCAAAGAACAACTCAGGGCTTGAGATAAGGATAATTTAATTAAAGGGAAATAATAATAATAATTAAAGAAAGATTATTATGAACTAAACAATTTAACTAAAGGGAAATAAAAAGGAAAAGGGAAAAGGGAAAAGGGAGGGGGGAAGGGAAATTAAAAAAAAAAAAGGAGGAAAACAAACAAATAAAACAAATGAAGGCTATGTGGAAGTGCAGAGGAAAGAAATTACTCTCTACTTCCCACAAATGAGCGATGATTGACCACGTCCTTGAAGCAGGGCCTCAACGCACGTAGCCGGTGTTCAGGAGGAGGACCGATGTTTTCACAATGAGAGCCCACCCCTCCCCTCTAAACGTTAACTTTCCCTGCAGCAGCCCATATAGTGCTATGCTCTGCACTTGTAGCTGGAATAGCAGTTATCACACCAGGGCTGTGTCTACTGATGAGCAGCAGTGGCACAGCATCGGGACACTCTCTAACCCTCCTAGGGGGTGGGCAAAAAGTGAGAAAAGAAACATCACCAGGACAGCTGACCTAAACCAACCAAAGGGATATTCCATACCATGTGGTGTCACACTCAGCAATAAAAGGTGGAAACAGGAAGAAGAGGGGAGGGGTGGGCTCTCGTTGTGAAAACGTCGGTCCTCCTCCCGAACACCGGCTATGTGCGTTGAGGCCCTGCTTCAAGGACGTGGTCAAGCATCGCTCATTTGTGGGAAGTAGAGAGTAATTTCTTTCCTCTGCACTTCCACATAGCCTTTATTTGTTTTGTGTTGAGGGATTTTTTGAAACAGCAAAAATCCCATGGCTTGCTGTAGCTGAGCAAACCAAGCTACCAGGGCAACTATGAGAAGTTCCCATGACAGTGTTCCCACATCGCCCAATTGAGGAATTCAGAAAAATATTGTTACCAGTAGCTGGCTTCAAGGACAAGGTCTATGTGACTGCTAATCACAAGGGGGTTGTTTTCTTGCAGGTGGGGTTGTTTTCTTGAAGTTGTTTGTCTGAGTGCTTTTGACCAATAATCTTGTATGAGACACTATCCGCCCCTGTTAAGTTCACTATAAAAGTTAGGCTATTCAGGCAATAAAATGGAGCATGATCTGACTCTACTGGTGTCTGTCGTGCTTTCGGCCGTGCTTCCAGCAAAATATGGCGCCCGAAGAGGCTGAGACCCACACAGGCTGAGACCCACACAGGCTGAGACCCACACAGGCAGAAGGATCGCAGTGGCGCCGGGACATCGGAGCGGAGCCAGGACATCGGAGTGGCGCCGGGAGACCTGAGGCACACGGCAAGCCTACCACCGCACGGAGAGAGCACTGACTGACGCTGCAGGGCTACGGCCAACTACGAGAGACAAGGACAGACCTGGCGGACGCCGGAACACCTGAGAGACGCTGAAAAACTCTACACACCGACCTGAACAACGGAGCTGCGCAGGGACGCGGGAAACGGAACCGCGGGGGGACGCGGGAAACGGAGCCGCGGAAAACGCGGGAAATTGAAGTAATCGCAGTGCGAAGCGGGACATCCGAGATCGAGTTGCTACGGGAGACCAGAGGCGTCAGTGGACAACGGCAGCCGACCCTCACTGTGTGGCGAGTCGGCACATAGCAGAGGGGCGGAGATCAGGACCCTGCAGCCTGTCTGACGTGACCATGGAGGCAGCGGCAGCAGCGGCTGTGCTGCTTCTCTCTGGCATTCTTTTTATAAGAGGTTTATCTTGCAATGCAAAAAAAGACTATTCGTCCCCAGATCGGTGTTATAACTATGTTTCTGGATAACATTCCGTGGGGTTGCCACATTCTATGGATTACTAATGATGACTTAGCTCTATTGCGGGGCAGGAGTGCAGAGACGCAGATTACACTGCCAAATGACCACCGGCAGGCTCTTTCACAATCCGCTTCTAAGGTTGCAGCCGGCACTGCCTGCAGCCGTATAGCAGACGTTACACTCTCTTTCCTAACTAGTAATCATGTGTCTCATCCATTTGTGGTGAATGGTCAGTGGCAGAAAGAAAAGGGGGAGAGTAAGGGGCGACAAAGACAGAAATGGTACCAGGAGGATGCCACTGACACTAACAGCATGGGTAATAGGAGTAGTATAAGTGACACAGGTGCGGGGCGGCGGCAGGCGCTGCCGCGCTGCGGGGCACTCTGCCTGCTGCTCGCCCTCGCTGGCCTGTGCACTGCTGCCGACGGTGCTAGAGCAAAATGTGAAGACTGCTCAGATGGCAGTGATGAGAGTGCTTGTGTGAAGAAGACGTGTGCTGAATCTGACTTTGTGTGCAACAGTGGTCAGTGTGTGCCAAACAGATGGCAGTGTGATGGGGATCCGGACTGTGAAAATGGGTCTGACGAGAGTGCTGAGCTGTGTCATATGAGAACATGCCGGGTAAATGAAATCAGCTGTGGTCCTCAGTCAACTCAGTGTATCCCAGTGTCCTGGAAATGTGATGGTGAAAAAGACTGTGACAGAGATCCTGATTTCAAGGATGGAAGTGATGAAATTAACTGCCCTTCTCGGACCTGCAGGCCAGACCAGTTCAGATGTGAAGACTGTTACTGTGTCCATGGGAGTAGGCAGTGCAGTGGTGTGAGAGACTGTCTGGATGGCACTGATGAAGCCAACTGTAACAATGTTATTCAGTGCTCTGGACCTGGCAAATTCAAGTGCAGAAGTGGAGAATGCATAGATATCAATAAAGTGTGTAACCAGCAGAGAGACTGCAAGGACTGGGGTGATGAGCCCCTGAAGGAATGCAACATTGGCTATGAATGTGACTGTCCAGCTGGGTTTGAGTTTGTAGACAAGAGAAACTGTGGAGATATCGATGAATGCCAAAACCCTGGTATCTGTAGTCAAATCTGTATCAACCTGAAAGGTGGCTACAAATGTGAACGTAGCCGTGGCTATCAGATGAATCCTGCTACAGGAACCTGGAAAGGGCCATACGAGTACAGAAATACAAATAACACCTGTGATTACAATGACGCTGCTAAGCAGGGTTTAGGGGTTTATGGCACGGAGACAAGGGGTAACAACTACAGTGTTTGGAACAATTGTACAGCTTTGGCCTTACCTCCTGATGTTTTTCTGATTTGTGGGGATAGGGCCTAGCAAGGTATCCCTGCAAATGCTATCAGATGTCCATGTTACTTAGATAAACTCATTGTATTTGCTCCTAGCTTGTTACAGTTGCGTGAGATCACCAGACATAAATGGGCATTGCTTGCACCGGATTGCAATGATAATGTTGAATTGTGTGGGGTTGCAGCTAGAGCGGCATTGGCAATTTTAGTGCCTGGAGTGGCATCTGCGGCCGCAGGTAACAATTTAGAAAAATTGGTATGCTGGGCCGAGAAGCAAGCCTATGCCACGACAGAGATACTTGAGGAGATGTTACCAGATCAAAATAGTCTGCGACATGTGCTTTACAGGATCAAGCTGCTATTGACTACTTGTTTTTGGCCCAAAGGAATGGGTGTGAGGACTTTAAAGGAATGTACTGTTTAAACCTTTTTGATCATAATGAGTCAATTCACAAATCCATTACTTTCCTGAAAGAGCAGGAGAAAGAATGGCTGAAAACACGACAGACACCAGTATGGTCAGATCATGCTCTCCCTTTATTACCCAAATAGCCTGACTTTTAGAGCAAACTTAACAGGGGCGGATAGTGTCTCACACAAGATTATTGGTCAAAAGCACTCAGACAAACAACTGCAAGAAAACAACCCCACCTGCAAGAAAACAACCCCCTTGTGATTAGCAGTCATGTAGAACTCGTCCTTGAAGCCAGCTGCTGGCAACGATATTTTTTAATTCCTCACTCGGGCTATATGGGAACATTGTCATGGGAACTTCTTAGAGCTGCCCTGGTAGATTGGTTTGCTCAGCTGCAGCAAATCATGGCCTCCTTGCTGTTTCAAAAATCCCTCAACAGAATTCAACGCTTCCAAAATGTACAGGTAGATTTTACAGAACCCGTTAGAATAGGTAGATGTAAATACTTATTGGTCTTGGTCAATCATTTGTCAGGGTGGGTGGAAGCTTTCCCTTCAGTATCTGCTACTGTGAACATAGTAACTAAAGTAATTCTAGAACAAAGAACTCCCAGGTATGGAATTGTTGAAAATATTGACTCTGATCAAGGAAATCACTTTATGTCAGAAATATTTCAAGGGCTAATGTGGATTCTAGGAATGAAGTGGAAATTTCACACTCCTCGGCATCCTTCCTCTTTTGGAAGGGTGGAATGGATCAGACAGTAAAGAAGCAATTGACTATGTTCTGGAAACTCAGCTTCCCCAAACGAAATGCTTACCTTTGGCACTTTTCCAAATTCAAACTGCACCAAGAAAAGATGTGGTAGTTTCCAAATAACATTTCATATGGTGATTGGTGTACATGGACAAAGGGAATGAATTACCTCAATTTGAGACAAAAGATGCTTTTCTTAAGAACTATATACTTGGGCTGTTGTCCTCTTTGTCATCTCTCAGGACCTATGGACTGTTAGCTCAAACCCCACCCTTGGAAGCCCTGATCCATCTATTCTGAGCAGGAGATTGTGTTTTGATGCCAACATAGAGAAAACTGAAACTGCAACCTGAGTGGGACAGACTGTTCCAAGTGCTCCTGACTACTGAGATGACAGTAAGAACGTCTGAGAAAGGGTGGACTCATTCCTGGGTAAAAGCATCAGTTAACCCTGATACCAGAGAGACTGCCTTAACAAAGACTTTTAAGGTTAAAACTGTTAAAACTATATTTTGTAAACCTTTAACTTCTCCTTAGTGAGAGAAAAAGAAAGGGGGATATTCAATCCCCAACAGAATAATCCTTATCAGTTTCTGATTTTTATTGTTTTTCTTAATTATTATTTCTTAATTATTGTAAGGGTGTATATATAGAGAGAGAAATGATGTAATTTAACTTTATATTATCTTTATCTTTATCTAATAGCTATTCTCAATGGATTAATGATAGGATGGAGGGAAAAATCAGCATTTCCAATTAATCCAGAACATCTCTCGAGTTCTATCTCGAAATAATTGTTGGATTTGCAACCAGATGCCTAGAAAGAAAGAAGAGGCCTTGTCCCTAATTTCTATTTCCAGCAGCAACTCTGTCTGGATTCTCTAGATTTCTAAAAAAGACAGATCATACTTGGTCCCAAGAAGTACTAGATTTTGAAGTTGAGTTCCTTACACATAGTCCTGGCTACAATATACTGTGCTATCAAAGGTGCCTTTTAAACATCAATGATAGAAACTCAGGGGGCAATATTACTGACCCTGGGTGTGTTAATAGTATCCATGAAGTAGGGAATAATCTATACTGTACCGAATATTGTAGCTACAGGAATGCTAATATACATAATGCACATCAGATACAACATGAGAATCCAGTAACGAGTTGGCTTGTCCTGAACAGCAAGGGGTGACACTGGCTATGTAGCAATAAAGCCAGGAAGGTGTTGCCCCTAGGATGGAAGGGAGCTTGCACCCTGGAGGCAATAATTACAAATGTAACTATTATTGAAGACCCACAAAGCCAAAGCCCCCTTGAGACCACATACAGAATTAAGTGGACTCCAGATAATCCTCTAGTAAAATCCTCTAGCATTTCACAGTTTTGCAAGGTGGTTTTTACCTTGGTTAGGGGTTAGTGAATTAGAGAAAGCTATCGTAAATATCTCAGCTATAATTGAAGAACTAGAAAATAACAGTCTGGAAGCAAGAAAAAGGGGATAAGTTTGCAAAAATCGTACTCTAGAATCGAATGGTATTAGATTTATTAGTAACCTCATAAGGAGGAGCGTGGACTGTAATTAATACTAGTTGCTGTGTATATGTAGATCAAATGGGACGAATATGACTGATCTCAAAAATATTTGGGAAAGAAAACAAACAAGTTCCTACATAGAGTAGCTCAAAATGACACTTCCGGGGGATTTAGAAACATTTGGGAGAAACTAATTTTGTGATTACCTGAATAGAATTGGCTCAAACAACTATTTGTTGGTATTGTAATAATAATGGTGTTGTATATCTATCATCCCCTGTGACATCCAAAGAATATTGCACCTTAATGTTGGAAAAACTCAAGACTGTGGTGTATGTGAAGAGGTGCAAAAACAACAATAGGAGTAAGAAAAGAAGAGGGGGGAATTGTGAGAAACAAAGTTGTGTTTTTGCAGTAGAGAATTACTTTTCTGTATTCCAAAGTAGTTGTGTAGTCATAATAAGGAGAAATGCTAAGTAGATAAGTGGACAGTAGGAGGCCTCACTGTTCCAAAATAAGGAGGAAGCTTGAGAAAAACAGGATGAGCAGTGTGTGAACAGTAAAACAAAGATCACAAGTTCTCAAAACATAGGAAACGGAAAAAAAAAAAAAAAGGAAAAGGGAGAAATTAAAGGGCTGAAGAAAAAAAAAGTGTACATATATGGTATAGAGGAGCGTTGAGTAGCTTGTGAACCTGTAGTACTCAGCCAATGAGGAAACAAGGGAGGTGATCAGGTGTCGGGTAATAGGGAATATATGGTTATGATTTGTTTACTAAAATGTGCTGCTAATTGGCAGGACGCCCACCACTGCAATTGGGAATAAAATAGCTTCACAGAAGATCCTGTCTGAAGAAAATTATTGAGATTTTTCTCACATTGTCAGCACAGTTACTTCATCAGTCATCCTGACAGAAGGGATGGCAGCTTTGACAAGACATTTACCCTCTCCGTAGATCAGGGGACCTAAGTAATAGAGGAGATAATTCAGGCAGAAGGACTGGGACTCACACTGAAGGAATCTCACTGCATATAGGTAAGACCTGTGATGCTTAATTTGGTGTAACTACTTGTTATAATGAATCATAAAAACACAAGGTTGGAAAGGACCTACAAGATCATCTAGTCCAACCATACTCGTATCACCAGTACTACCTACTAAGCTACTAAATCATATCTCATGGCACCTCCACCTCCTTGGGCAGGCCATTCCAGTGCTTGACCACTCTTTGAGAGAAAACAGTTTTTCCTGATATCTAATCTAAATCTCCCCAGGCGCAACTTGTGGCCATTTTCTCAAGTCCTATCATTAGTTATCTGAGAGAAGAGGCTGACCCCCCTCCTCATCACAACCACCCTTCAGGAAGTTGTAGAGTGCAATGAGGTCTCCCCTGAGCCTCCTCTTCTCCAGACTAAACAACCCCAGTTGCCTCAGCTGCTCTTCATAAGACTTGTGTTACAGACCCCTCACCAGTTTTGTTGCCCTTCTCTGGACACGATCCAGGGCCTCAATGTCCTTCTTGTAGTGAGGGGCCCAAAACTGAACACTGTACTTGAGGTGTGGCCTCACCAGAGCTGAGTACAGGGGGACGATCACAAGCCTGCTTCTGCTGGCTACACTATTTCTAATACAGGCCAGGATGCCGTTGGCCTTCTTGGCCACCTGGGCACATTGCCGGCTCATGTTCATCCGACTATCAATCAACACTCCCAGGTCCCTTTCCTCTTCACAGTCTTCTAGCCACTCTGCCCCAAGCCTGTAGCGTTGCATGGGGTTATTGTGGCCAAAGTGCAGGAAACAGTATTTGTTTATTTTTATATTTTCCCTCCTTGCTAAATACTAAGGTTACATTATTAACATAGCTTGAATTTTCCATAGCAAGAGTCCTAGACATACGCCTGCATATGTGTAGGCATACTCGAGTTTAGTAAGTCATGGAACTTAGAGGATTGTTTGTTACCTTTCCTGATTGTACGTATGTATAGGCATACTCGGGTTTAGTATGTAAAAGCAATGTTCTGTATATTTAGAATGTTTGATGTTTGTGTGTACATGTTGGTGGACCGTAGACTCCTTGCACACCCACCGCTGTTTACTTGCCTTCTATACCTTTTATACCTTTTATGAATATTCCTTTTATGAATATTACTAAATTCAGATTGAGTTGAGACTTCATTTATAACACCTGACACTCCTTGCCACAGGGTTTGTTTTGTCTCCAAATCTGAACTTCAGAAGTAAAAGACCAGAGCTTGGACTGGAAGCTAGATGAAGGATTTCCAACTTTAGACAGGTGTTAGGGCAAGGACACATCCTTCTGGAGGAGAGTCTCCTTATGGCAGCAGGGACCTTTTAATTCCTTTTGTAGATGTATATGCAGAGTCTTTAAGTTCATCACAGACTATACCTTACTTAGGTTCTTTTATTTGGAGAGAGACACCTGCAAGGTAATGCCTCTCCAAATTAGGGTTCTGCTGCAAGAAAGCATCCACAGAAAACATCCTGGGTTAATGACCGGTTGTGTTCTTTGCTCCTGGTTGGGAAATTTTCAAAGGACACAGTACTGAAGAAGCAGGGAGCATTGCTAACCTGAGCCCCGTCCCCTTCTTCAATCAGCAAAGAGAAGGCTGAGGGTATGCACAAAGGCTTTGGGATGTTCCTGCATTCTTCCTTTTGTATGTGTAATGATGGAGCAGAATGTAACACCCAATATATCCTTGTCTATCAGCTGATTACAGGCTGCATTTGTAGAAATTCTGGCTTTGTAAGGCAGAGTCACTGGAGAACGGATTTGGTGTAATACCACATATCTTAATGTGATATATGGAGTAATAATTCATGTCAAGAAGATGGTTGATGTTAATAAAGAAGGGGGAGATGTGGGAGTGTGGCCATGGGGGTCGGCAAGCCCCGTGGTTGAAATAACATTAGACTCTTAACGATGATTCCTCATAATGCTCAACTGCTTACCAGTGAGAGGCAGTTGTGTGCGCGGGTCCGCTTCTCTCAGCTTGAGCTTCTTTCTAGCTCTGGTGCGCCCATTTCCAGCAACTTTCAGTATGAGCTTCTTTGAGCAGTTTGCTGAGTCTGGACGAACCTATCTTCATGAGGCGATCAATGTGCCTGTTCCCGTCCTGGTCTCCATTCTGCCAGCCTGTTCCTCTTCACTCCTTTTTCCTGCTTCTTTATTGATGACATAACTTCATCACATCACGTTGCCTTCCTTTTTTATCTTGAGGGCAGGCTTCCCTCTTATACCCTTCTCTCCACAGCAGTTATTTTCAAAACAATTTTTCATTGGTCAAACAACGTTGAATGTAACAACAACAGCAAACACCCAGAAACTTCCATGCCTTAATGGCTGGAGAACAAGAGAACCATCTGGAGAACAAGAAACCGGAGACTGCATGGAGTCTTCTGAATCACCCTTCTTTGTTCCCTCTAAACTCTTTTACATTCCTGATGGCCTCATCATTAAGAGTCTAATGTTATCTCAACCACAGGGCTTTCCAACCCCCATGGCCACACTCCCAAATCTCCCCCTTCTTTATTACTATCAACCATTTTCTCAACATGAATTACCACTCCATATATAACACGATATAATGAAGTTATGTCATCAATAAAGAAGTAGGAAAAAGGAATGAAAAGGAACAGGCTAGCATAAAAGGTACCAGGACAGGAACAGGGACATTGATCGCCTCATGAAGATAGGTTCAGCCAAACTCAGCAAACCGCTCAAAGAAGCTCGCACAGAAAGTTGCTGGAAATAGGCGCACCAGAGCTAGAAAGAAGCTCAAGCTGAGAGAAGCGGACCCATGCACACAACTGCCTCTCACTGGTAAGCAGTTGTGCATTATGGGGAATCATACGTCCTTAGGAACAAAGACTGTCCTGGTAACCTTACAGCTTATTCTCCTTATTAACAATTGAACAGTTTATGAGCCTGAAATATGGGACCAAATTGAAGTCAAGGTGTGGGACTCCGAAACTAAAATCAACAAGGTTGTGGTGGGACTGCTTGGCACCTGGAAAGCAATCTCTGAGGCCTTAAAGAGCCCTGTGGGACCACAGTCAGAAACGTGTGGTTTGCCAGATAGCAAGGGAGCTGGAGATTCGTCCACCGATCTTTCTGCTACACCATCGGCCCCCCATCGCTACTGCCATCCCAGGCTTTTGCTGTTACATCCCCTGGTGACCTGGACGTGCCTTTTGACCCAGGCCCTATTGGCCTTGAAAAGGAGACGGATATGTTTCCCTTCGATCTGGGAAGAACAGGATACATAAGGCCTGAAGGCTGAGTTGCTTAACAACTTAAAGCAAGACATATTGTTCCCACGACTAGCCCTGGAATTCTCCGGTGTTTGTAATCAAGAAAAGGAATGTAAAATGGAGACTGTTATATGATCTGAGAAAAATTAATGAAGTCATGGAAGATATAGGAGCACTTCAACCGGGATTTCCAACTCCAACTATGCTCCCCCAGTCATGGACACTGATAGTAATAGACTTAAAGGTTTGTTAAACACTTGCCAGAATTCGGAAAACTTTGCCATGTTTATGTTTCAATTGATACCTTTTCTGATTGTACATATGTATAGGCGTACTCGGGTTTCTTATGAATATGTAAAAGTAATGTTCTATATATTTAGAAAGTTTGATGTTAGTGTTTGCATGTTGGTAGAGCATAGACTCCCCGCACACCCAGCGCTGTTTACTTGCCTTTTATAAATACTACTAAATTCAGATTGAGTTGTATCTTCATTTATAACATTCATATTGTCTGGCATCACCTCCTCCTCTGTATTATAAATATCCCGATCAGATAGTGGAGAAGCATTAGTTTGTGCATGTTTCCATGCCTATTTTGATTTCTTTTCCTAATCAAATATTTACAAACAACCCCACCGTACTGTCTGGCGTCATGAGGCAGCTTTCTGAATGAACAAACCCATTAATTTTATGCTGCACATCATCTGCCGATTAGATGCTTTGTGGAGGAAGAATTGACATGAAAGCACAGAAATGAAAACAGCAATACTACTGCCAAGCGCTGTAGCGTGTTGCTACATGTTGCTTTCATTCATCAGCTTGTTTTATGCAACTGTCCCAAGGGATGTTAGTGCATGAATCTTAATGGAGAATTACACAGACCGTGAAGCAGTGCTCAGGAGCACCGGTGTGGCTTCCTTGCTGTTTTCTCTCTGTACCTCTGCTCCCAACACCAGAGGTCAGCTTTCTACTGTTCATTTGAAGTACTTTCTGCTCCAGCTGTTGCATCTAGCTGTTATAAATGAGGTTTCAACTCAATCTGAATTTTGTAATATTTATAAAACAAATATTTCTAAAAGGTATAAAAGGCAAGTAAACAGCATTGGGTGTGCAGGAAGTCTACGCTCCACCAACATGCACACACAAACATCAAACATTCTAAATATAAAGAACATTGCTTTTACATACTAAACCCGAGTATGCCTATACATATGTACAATCAGGAAAGGTAACAAACAATCCTTTAAGTTCCATGACTTAACAGT
Organism: Aythya fuligula; assembly: GCF_009819795.1. NCBI lineage: Eukaryota > Metazoa > Chordata > Aves > Anseriformes > Anatidae > Aythya > Aythya fuligula. Next base: position 894,712 of record NC_045594.1, on the reverse strand, counting down.
CTCCATTTTCCATTCCTTTTCTTGATTACTAACAAGTCTCCATTTTCCATTCCCTTTGAACAATATGTCTTGCTTTAAGTTGTCAAGCAACTCGGTCTTCAGGCCTTATGTATCCTGTTCTTCCCAGATCGAAGAAAAGCATATCCATCTCCTTTTCAAGGCCAATAGGCCTGGGTCAAAAGGCACATCTAGGTCAACAGGGGGCGTAACAGCAAAAGCCTTCGATGGCTGTAGCAGCAGAGGGGCCCATGGCGTAGCAGTCGGATCAGTAAAGGAGCCCGCAGCTCCCTCACTGTCTGGCAAGCCACACATTTGTGATTGTGGCCCCACATGACTCTTTAAGGCCTCAGAGATTGCTCACCAGGTGCCGAGCAATCCCACTGCAACCTTGTCGTTTTTAGTTGCAGAGTCCCACACCTTGACCTCAATTTGGTCCCATATTTCAGGCTCATAAACTGTCCAATTGTTAATAAGGAGAATAAGCTGTAAGGTTACCAGGACAGTCTTTGTTCCTAAGGACGTATGATTCCCCATAATGCGCAACTGCTTACCAGCGAGAGGCAGTTGTGTGCATGGGTCCGCTTCTCTCAGCTTGAGCTTCTTTCTAGCTCTGGTGTGCCTATTTCCAGTGACTTTCTGTGCGAGCTTCTTTGAGCGGTTTGCTGAGTTTGGCCGAGCCTATCTTTATGAGGCAATCAAAGTGCCTGTTCCCGTTCTGGTCTCCATTCTGCCAGCCTGTTCCTCTTCATTTCTTTTTCCTGATTCTTTACTGAAGATGTAACTTCATCGTGTTGACTTTTTTTTTCTTTTCTTTTTCTTCTTGAGGGCAGGCTCCCCTCTTATACCCTTCTCTCCACAGCAGTTCTTTTCAAAACAACTTTTCATTGGTCAAACAACGTTGAATGTAACAACAACAGCAAACACCCAGAAACATCCATGCCTTAATGGCTGGAGAACAAGAGAACCATCTGGAGAACAAGAAACCGGAGACTGCATGGAGTCTTCTGAATCACTCTTCTTTGTTCCCTCTAAACTCTTTTATATTCCTGATGGCCTCATCGTTAAGAGTCTAATGTTCTCTCAACCACGGGGCTTTCCAACCCCCATGGCCACATTCCCAAATCTCCCCCTTCTTTATTAATATCAACCATTTTCTTGACACGAATTACTACTCCATATGTAACATAGCCATTATGAAACATAAAGAAACAAACAAGATCTGACTCTCCTCCAGGCAAAACAGGGCTTGCAAAAAGGGTTAAGATAGGAATAGCTGTGGGCTGGATAACCTATCCTGCACTTCCCCTAGCAGAGCTAATTTCTAGTAGCCCTTGTCTTCCAGCGTGGTGCTGTAGTTATCCATGTTTGTTTGGACTAACAGCTTCAGAGACGATAGATCTGAGCGTTTCTCTGTGGTGACCTGGGACTGCAGAGGGGGCAGGATTTCTGTTTTAAATACTTAAATGTGGCGTAACGACCACACGGACACCAGGGTTCTTTCAGGATCAGTAACTGCTACTACTTTATTGATGACATAACTTCAACTCTCTTATTGAGGACAGGCTCCCTTCTTATACCATTTGCTGTACAGCAGTACTTTTCCACTAACTATTCTTTGGTCAACAACTTTTCCCGGCAACAGCAAACACCCAGCAACTTCCATGCCTTAACAGCTGAAGAACCAGCAGTCAGAGACAGCAAGGTGTCTCCTGAATCACCCTTCTTTGTTCCTTCTAAACTCTTTACATTCCTGATGGCCACATTGTTAAGAGTCAGGAGTTTCACTAACCATAGGGCTTGTCGACCCCCATGGCCACACTCCCACATCTCCCCCTTCTTTATTTACATAAAAAAGCGCGATTAACACAAATTAAGAAATCACAATTAACACAAACTAAAACACAGAAAAACTACCAGGCACACTAATTCTGTCTTTGACAAACTTTGTAACCACATCCCTGGGAGAGGCAGGCACTGAGTGCTGCCCAGCCGGGGGGACTTTGGCTGCCCCTCCAACTCCTGGAGTCCTTGTTTGTGGGTCCTGCATGCCAGCGGGACCCTCCCATACGTTTGTTGTTTTTTTTTTGTGCTGGAGTCCATACCGCGGAGGAGAGTGCTGTGATCATGTTAAGGCAGATGATGAGACAGCCGGATGGACTGGCTCCTGTTGAAACACAAGCATAACCTCAGCCCCAAGTTATTAGAGAGTAGGGCCCTTCCCAATGATTGGTGATTTAATTTTTTTGCCATGACTTGTGCCCTTTCTTTAACTGAGTTTCTCCCAAACCTGTCTCCCAGATCTGTCTTTTCTTTAACCGAGTTTAAAGTATTGTGATTAAAATGTTTGTGAATTGGAGGGCCTTCCTCTGTCCACAGATTTAAAAATTTAAGAATATAGAATAAGAATAGAATTTAAGAATATAGCATGCTTTAGATACTCCCCCCCTTTTTTTTTAGAAGCATAAGTTTAGGGTACCGCAGGTCCATTCAATAATTGCTTGACCCGTGGGGAGAATGAGGTATACCCATCAGATGTTGAATGCCCCACTGCTGAGAAAAAAAAAAAAAAAAAAAAAGGGAGGTTGCATGTGACTCACAGAAAGCTGACTCCACAATCAGTAAGATTGTAAAGTAGGTATGTTTATTCAGCGCTGGGCAGCACGGGGGGTAGTCCCACCAAAGTCGTGTGCACCTACGCGGCAACTTGCCGTGGTTATATGCAGTAAAGAGTTACATATGCATGAAGTTTCCCAATATGCCTATACATATGCATAACCTGTCCCCGCTTAGTATTAAAATTAGCTACAAGAAGTCATTTCCATAAATTCCTCTTGACTGCGCTTGCGCGGTGATTTGTGGTGGTGGGCGCTGAGGGTCGTGGGGATGAAGTAAGATGTCTTCATCAGGGTTGAACTTTTCACCTCATCTCTTTGCACATGCTCTCTGGGGCCTTGGTCACAATCTGGGCCATAAGGTTGTTTTGATCTGGTTCTTGGGGTCCGAGGGGCTCCTGTTATCTGGAGGCCTAAGCGCAGCACAGGCACAGTACATTGCAAATATAGCACCTATTCATTCTTAATCTATCATTCTCTAATTTCTAATCCCAATGATTCAGTCTCCCCTTTTCTGGAAAATCTAGTAAATTCTTTTACTTAATACAAAAATTCTTCTTCCCAGTCTCTATGATATGTACCCCTCAATTCCTTGGCTATGCACTTTTGTCAAGGAAGCTAATATAGACATTCATTGTAACAATTTCCAATTCCAAACAAGTATTACAAAATACAGTATTAAACTTATACCAACTAATATCAATAAAACAATAATTGGGTGACACAATGTATTCAAAATCCCAGTTGCAGTTGGCGACCATCCAAAGAGTGTATCCCACCAGTTGTGATTTGTGTCTTGTTTTACTCTTTGCCTTTGTATCATGATGGACAGTGATTAGAGTATACATTGTGTTGTTACACTTGATCAACTGGTGGTATACCACTGGTGCCAAATATAGAAAATCACACCCGACGATTCTAACAAAGTTACAAATACAAAAGTTAGAATGATTTTTGCTAGGGACAGTTATGTTCTCCTTATCTACTTCTACAAAATCACAAGCAGTTCTTAAACACACACAGCCTTGACCAATATATACAAGCACAGTCTATTGACTAGTATTTGGATGAATTTCAAAGTGGCAGACACCTTGCTCCGTGTCAAGACATACATCCTGAGCATCAATTGTGTTGCATTCACAAATAAATCCTTGTTGTTCCCGGGTAACACATGATTCTAGATTTACAGACTGCCATTTCCCATTCTCCATCCGTGCCCATGTTTTATGCTCCGAAGGATAGAGCACTGTCTCCTCATGGTTTAATCCTAGTGCAATGATGGGGTGGATAACATAAACTGTGGCATTACTTATAGTAAGCACAAAGGCAGTAGCCATGTTAACAATGGGATCATAGGTAAAATTTACCAGAGTCCACCAAGACTGGAACTTCTCAAAATCATTGGCATTGTCCCAAACAGCCTTTTGGACTTCAGCTGGAAAAATGCCTTCACTTTCTTCCCTAATGATCAAGGCAGCTGTTGCCTGCATCCATAACTGTGCTTGTATACAACAAAGAGCTAAAAATACATTATCTTGAACCATACTAAGTGCATCTATTATTAGTTTGTGGTCTTGGTCTTCAGCCTTTTCCCATCTTGGTAACACCTTTGAAACTTGCCATTGGCTAGTTCCCAATGCCAATAAGGATGACTGTAGGGGCTGTTTTAGTTTTGTCCCACTGTTGTAGGAAGTACAGCCAAAAACAGCTAATTACTTCAGTCTGTGTTAATATAAAATTATAACAGCAATCTGATTTACCTGGGCAGATGCAACCTTCTTGTTGGCCACTTTTGGAAATTGGTTTTACTAAAATCCCCGTTACTTTCTCATGGGTCGTTCCATTAATCATTCAGCACCCTATTTTAATTTTGTCCCCTACAGTTCTTTGGTGTGTCCATTCTTCCCCTAATTTTTGCCATTCTTATAATGTATATAAATGGTCACCATTTGTTCGCCAAATAACCACAACTACTAACTTTCCATTAATGCTCTATCCTCTGTTGTTACGGCTTCGGACCAAGGCCACTCACCATTCTCTATTATCATAGAGGCACCTTCTTGAATCACAATTACAACTTATAAGCCATAGAAATAAAACAATTCTGTTAACTAAATTCCTGCTAACTAACTATATTACTAAATACTCCTGACCATGATGTCCTCATTTTACTCGACTGAGCTTTAGTTTCAGTTCACCATCACCTGCCGTTACTTTCCAGGGGGTTCTGGAGCTTTCTTCACTTGAGAATGGTGAGTCCAGGCACTCTGTTCCTTGATCTCAATTGAGGTGGGGGTTGTAAGGAGCACCTGATATAGTCCTTCCCACTGTGGTTTCAAAGTTTTCTCTACAAGAGACTTAGTTACCTCTCAGGCTTTGGCAGTCCTAGTGGGGAAAGCCTCTGGCCATCCTGAAAAGATATCTGTTAACACCAGTAAATATCGACACCCCCCTTTTCTTGGAAGTTCAGAAAGGTCAATTTGCCACTGTTGCCCAGGCCCATGGCCTTTTCCACTTTGACACAGTTTTGGTTTGGGGGCATTTTTGGGGTTAGTCTGGAGACAAAGATCACATTGTTAAGTTATTTGAGTGATGGTAGCATCTAAGTTCCTGTCAATATTTTTTTCAATTAGGTAGTTATACAAAGCGTCTATTCCCCAATGTGTTTTCCGGTGTTCCTACTTTACCAGTGACCACAATAAATTGGAGGGGATGACTAGCTTCCCCTTCCCTTCTTTGGTAATAGCCCATCCCTCTTGGTTATATTTTCCCTTCTGACTTTCAATTAATTTTCTATCCTTTTTGTTATATACAAGCTTACCTTCAAGGGGAATTAGCCTGTCTGGAATCAGGGCTCCCTCAATTGCTACTTCACCTTCTGCTGCTTCTTTTGCCTCTCTGTCCGCCAGATCATTTCCTTCCTCCAATTCTGAGCTCACCTTCTGGTGTGCCTCAATGTGCATGATTGCTACCTTTTCAGGCAGCTGAACTGCTTCCAATAATCTCATTATTTAGTCCCTATAGATGTTTATTTTCCAGATTCTATTATGTCTTTGCAAGTGGTAACTGCATACCCAGCATGTCGTTTTCCACGGATGACGTAGCTGCTCCCATATTTCACAGAATCACAGAATTTCTAGGTTGGAAGAGACCTCAAGATCATCGAGTCCAACCTCTGACCTAACACTAACAGTCCCCACTAAACCATTTCCCTAAGCTCTACATCTAAAAGTCTTTTAAAGACCTCCAGGGATGGTGACTCCACCACTTCCCTGGGCAGCCTGTTCCAATGTCTAACAACCCTTTCGGTAAAGAAGTTCTTCCTAACAGCCAACCTAAAACTCCCCTGGCGCAACTTTAGCCTATTCCCCCTCATCCTGTCACCAGGCATGTGGGAGAATAGACCAACCCCCACCTCGCTACAGCCTCCTTTAAGGTACCTGTAGAGAGCAATAAGGTCGTCCCTGAGCCTCCTTTTCTTCAGGCTGAACAAGCCCAGCTCCCTCAGCCGCTCCTCGTAGGACTTGTTCTCCAGACCCCTCACCAGCTTCGTCGCCCTTCTCTGGACTTGCTCAAGCACCTCGATGTCCTTGTAGCAAGGGGCCCAAAACTGAACACAGTACTTGAGGTGCGGCCTCACCAGAGCCGAGTACAGGGGGAAAATTTCCACATCATCAAAAGGAGTGTACTCCAGATCTGGACGGCTGGAGTAGGTAGCTTAAATGGTCTTCAGGCAGTCATGGTGTACTGGCTCCCCTTGGTTTCTGCTGATTTCAGGACCCTTTGTGGGGAAAGCCAGTGACCACCTTTCACTTCCAGCACTGTGGACACTGTGTGAGACACTAGCACAGTTATCTTCTGTCCTAAGGTAAACTTGCGTGCTTCCTGGATATTTAGCACCACTACTGCAACCGCTCTGAGGCATCCCAGCCATCCCTTGGCGATAGCATCCAGCTGCTTAGAAAAATAAGCAACTGTCCTTCGATATGGGCCCAGGTCCTGTGCTAGTATTCCCAGGACAATCCCCTGTTTCTCATGGGAGAAAAGGAAGAATGGTTTATTCACATCTGGAAGTCCCAAAGCTGGAGCTGACATAAGAGCCTTCTTTAGTTGGTCCTAAGCTTGCGTGGCCTCCTTTGTCTATTGGAGGTCCCTGTTCCCATTTGCAATGAGCACATACAGCAGTTTTACAAGCGATCTGTAATTATAGATCCACAATCTGCACCACCCTGTCATTCCCAAAAAGGTTCGCAGTTCTTTTATTGTCTCAGGTTTTGGGGTTTAACATATTGCTTCTTTACGATCTTGCCTCAAGGTCTGTTGTCCGGCACTAACCTCGTAACCCAGGTAACTCACCTTCTGCTTTACCACCTGAGCCTTCTTCTTCGATACCCTGTACCCCTGTAGTCCCAGAAAGTTTAGGAGGATTACCATCCAGGCCACACATGCTTCTGTCTGGGTGGCTATTAAGAGGTCATCTACGTACTGTAATAGCCTTTCTTCTCCTGATGGGGCTTCCCAGGTCTCCAAGTCCTTTGTAAGTTGTTCTCTGAACAAGGTGGGTGAGTTCTTAAAGCCCTGAGGCAACCTTGTCCATGTGGGCTGTGTTTTGTGCCCACTCTTAGGGCCTTTCCAATCAAATGCAAAGATTTTCTGGCTGGCTTCATGGAGAGGGAGGCAAAAGAAGGCATCCTTCAGGTCTAAAACGGTAAAACAAGTTAGCTCTGGTGTTAAGCATGTTAATCAATTATCGGGCTAATTCCTTCTCTATCTTCCTTTTTCAAGGGGTACTGTTTAAGTGCATTTTTCGCCTTCCCTGGTGCATTAGAAGATCATACTCCGGAAAACACTTGACTTAGGATTTCCTCATAATTTCCTCTTTGGTCTCAATAGCTGTCAATATCACTCAACACTTCCACATATCTTTGATCATTTATTTCCAGAATAGTCTCCCCATTTTTAAATGAAATGGTTGCTTATAATCTTTGCAATAAATGTCTCCCTAGGAGTGACTCCGGGGAGTTGGGCATGTCTAGGAACTTGTGAATGCCCCACTGTTTCCCATATTTATATTTCAATGGTTTGCAGAAATATGCTCTTTCAGATTGGCCAGTTGCCCCCTTCACTACAATGTAATAATTCCCCACTGATACTAATGCTTTATTTAAAACTGAATATGTTGTCCCTGCATCTACCATAAGTTCCACCTCTTTTCCCTCCTTCTCCAGCTCCATTTTTATAACCAGTGGATCTGCTGGGGTAGATTTCCCGGTCCTCTTTGGTCGTCTTTTGCATGTGCGACCACCACCTCCTTTCTCCGGTTCCCTTTTCCATTTCTTTTCCGTTCTGGGCATTCCTTTTTCCAATGCCCAAATTTCTTACATAGGGCACATTGCTCCTTGCCTAGCCGGGGCTGTTCCTGTCTAGGCCTCCTTTTTCCTTCTTCCCTAATAACTGCTATCAGCCTCTTCTGCATGTTTAATTGAGGAAGATAAAAGTCCTCTCTCCTTCCAAATTGCCCTGTGTGCGTGCACCACACCAAAGGCATATTTCAAATCTGTCCAAATGTTTGCCAGCTCAAGAGCTCTTATCAAGGTGATGATTTCCACCTTTTGGGCTGATGTTTGTTACTGCATATCCTGTGAGGCGAAATCCCTAGTGGACGAAGCTACTGCCATCTATACAACAATCGTTTGCATCTTCTAGGGGTGTTTCCTTTAAGTCTGGTCAGCTGGAGTCCATGGTCTTGATGCAATCATGAATGGGTGATCTGGAAACTCTGTTACTGAGGAAAGAGGCTGGGTTAGTGAACTAATAGTCCATTATACACATTCCTTTTCTTCGTCAGTAGCTATCATTTGCGTATTGCAACAGTGTCCCCTTTTCCCGAAGAGGTCTTTCAAACTTCAAAATCACAGTTCCCGAATATGGTGGGGCTATTCTTGAACCCCTGTGGTAACACTGTCCAAGTAAGTTGAGTTTTCCGTCCTCTATTATTATTTTCTCATTCAAAGGCAAAGAGTCTCTGGCTTTCAGTTGCCACGGGCAGGCAGAAAAAGGCATCCTTTAAATCTAGTACCATGAACCAAACTTGACTGTGTTAGGAATGTTTTAACAATTCGTGTCCATAAAGAACAGTCCTGTCTGCTGCTGGGTCCTGCACTGGCAATTTAATTCTTGAACCACAGATGCAGTGTGTCCCAGTCTCCCCCTCATTCTAGTCAATTTATCAAGTCTTCAGAAAATACTCCTCAAATTTATGAACCTGTTTGCTTTTGTTATTCCGGACTTCTATTTCTAACAGTTACAGCCTTTTTTTTTGTCTTCTTCGAGATTAACTTAACACTGCTATAGGTGTGACTGTCCCTGTGAATGGCTGGTGAAGAATTACTGGTGAAGTGTCAATAAGAAAGCTATTTGTGTTTGTATGAAGTCTTTGATGTCTGGGGGTTTCAGAACAACTGATAACAACTAGTGACTGTTATGGGATACTATGCAAGCCTCTGATATCTGGCCAGGTGGCCAAGAGATTAAGAAGAAAAAAAAGAAGCTGAAGGATGGCTAGGAGACAAGACCTGCAGGGGATGCTGTATAAACTTGATACGGTGCCAAACGAGTACAAAGGGGAAGGACGAGAAAAAAACTTGGAGAGGAAGACTATGAGCCTTCAGCATGAAAGACCCCTAGAGACCCCCAGAGGGACCACCGGAGACTGATGCGCATGCTCCAGTAGGAGGGACTGGACCCCGGAAGCTAATTATAATAATCTATTTTTTTTAGAAGTAGTAATGAATATGTATTAGTCTAGGAGCATAAAAATCAGCTACTTGATGTAACTGGGGTGCGTCCTGGTGGAGCAGAGGCTCCCGGTGCACCCAGCGCTGTTTGCTTACCTCTATTCTTTTAATAAATCCTATTTTTTTAGTTTAATCCTATTTTGAAGATTGAGCCATTTCTAACAACTGTTTTTCTCATTTTGTAATTCCAATCATTTTTCCCAATTTAAATACCAAGTATTGCAAAAAAAAAAAAAAAAAAAAAAAGCCTTTTCCTGTTGGCCAGTTGCTCCTATTACATTTACATTTAAAGACTAATTAACACAGAGAAAGAAACTCCCGTAACCAACAAAAAATTCAAGCATCACTTCTTCATTCCCTAGCTTTATTTCAACCAGTGGACCTGCTAGGCTAGATGCCCCAGGTCCCATCCCCATCATTCCTGACTGTTGTAAGTAAGTTTATCCTGCAATCTAAGACAATTTCTTTCTGATATCAGGGGCTGATTGCCCTAGAAAGGGGCTAATCAATTGCCTCTGTTTGTTTTCTGAAGCCAGGTTCAATTTTTTTTTATTTATACATTTATTATTATTATTATTATTTTCTCTTTGAAAGTTCCCTGAGATTGCCAATGGGACCTCTGAGCTCACACATGAACTCAGGTTGTTTTAAGAGTAAGCTGCTTTTCTGTTAACATGACAACTCTCTCTGACCCGACCCATCATGTTCCCTCTGCCCCAGAGGGCTCACACCCCTGATTTTGAGATCTCAGCCTCCTATTGAGGCAGAACTATTACCATTCCTACATCCTCTTTCCCTGCTCATTCAACTTCAAAGAGCTCTGTTAAATACTACATGCCACACCTTTAACACCTTCAGCAACCCTTTTAACCCTTCCTTTATCTTTCTCCAGCCTGTACTTTTCTAATACCAGCACCAAAGGCTCAGTCAGGAGCCAACTTAATTCCATACCTTTTCCTTCCAAGATACTGAAACAACATATCAGTATACAACATTTCATACCATTTTCCTTCTCTCCTCAAAAACATTAATTGCAAGATAGTGTTATAGTCAATTGATCCATAAAGTGGATCAATTCAAACACAGAAACGAAGAAGATTCTGACCAGGGTTAGGGGGGCCCTGCCTCCAGCCAGGGGGAGGAAAGGGACAATCAAGTTTATTGGACTGTGTGGATTCAATGGCCTGGCACGTCAGATGCACAGAAGTATAAGGCTTTAGTAGACACCGGTGCACAATGTACTGTAATGCCATTGAGCTATAAAGGACCAGAGTCCATCTGTATTTATGGAGTGACAGGGGGATCTCAGCAGTTGACTGTATTGGAAGCTGAAGTGAGTCTGACTGGGAATGAGTGGCAAAAGCACCACATTGTGACTGGCCCGGATGCTCCGTGTATCCTTTGCATAGACTATCTTAGAAGAGGATATTTCAAGGACCCAAAAGGGTTCCGGTGGGCTTTTGGTATAGCTGCCTTAGAGACAGAAGGCATTAAACAGTTATCTACCTTGCCTGGTCTCTCAGAGGACCCCTCTGTTGTGGGGTTGCTGAGGGTCGAAGAACAGCAAGTGCCAATCGCTACCACAACTCTGCACCGGCGGCAATATCGCACTAACCAAGACTCCCTGATTCCCATCCATAAGCTAATTCGTCAATTGAAGAGCCAAGGAGTGATCAGCAAGACTCATTCACCTTTCAATAGTCCCATATGGCCAGTGCGAAAGTCTAATGGTAAGTGGAGACTAACGGTGGACTATCGTGGCCTGAACGAAGTGACACCACCACTGAGTGCTGCAGTGCCGGACATGCTGGAACTCCAGTACGAACTTGAATCGAAGGCAGCCAAGTGGTACGCCACAACTGATATCGCTAATGCATTTTTCTCCATCCCTCTAGCAGCAGAGTGCAGGCCACAATTTGCTTTCACTTGGGGGGATGTCCAATAAATCTGGAATCGGCTGCCCCAGGGGTGGAAACAGCCCTACTGCCATGGACTGATCCAGTCTGCGCTGGAACGAGGGGAAGCTCCTGAACACCTGCAGTACATCGATGACATTATTGTGTGGGGTGACACAGCAGAGGAAGTTTTTGAGAAAGGGAAGAAAATAGTCCAAATCCTTCTGAAAGCCGGTTTTGCCATAAAACAAAATAAAGTCAGAGGACCTGCACGAGAGATCCAGTTTTTAGGAATAAAATGGCAAGATGGACGTCGTCAAATCCCAATGGTTGTGATCAACAAAAAAACAGCTATGTCTCCACCAACTAACAAAAAAGAAACACAGACTTTCCTAGGTGTTGTGGGGTTTTGGAGAATGCACATCCCAAATTACAGTCTGATTGTAAACCCGCTCTACCAAGTAACCCGTAAGAAGAATGAGTTTGAATGGGGCCCTGAACAACGACAAGCCTTTGAACAAATCAAGCAGGAAATAGTCCATGCAGTAGCCCTTGGGCCAGTTCGAACAGGACCAGATGTAAAGAATGTGCTCTACACTGCAGCCGGGGAGAACGGCCCCACCTGGAGCCTCTGGCAGAAAGAACCTGGGGAAACTCGAGGTCGGCCCCTGGGGTTTTGGAGTCGGGGATACAGAGGATCTGAGGCCCGCTATACTCCAACTGAAAAGGAGATATTGGCAGCATATGAAGGATTTTGATCTGCTTCGGAGGTGGTTGGTACTGAAGCGCAGCTCCTCCTAGCACCCCGATTGCCGGTACTAGGCTGGATGTTCAAGGGAAGGGTCTCTTCTACGCATCATGCAACTGATGCTACATGGAGCAAGTGGGTTGCACTGATTACTCAGCGGGCTCGAATAGGAAACCCCAGTCGCCCAGGAATCTTGGAAGTGATTATGGACTGGCCAGAAGGCAAATACTTTGGGATATCATCATCAGAGGAGGTGGGTCGTGCTGAAGAAGCCCCACTGTACAACCAGTTACCAGAGAATGAGAAGAAATATGTCCTGTTCACTGATGGGTCCTGTCGTATTGTGGGGAAGCATCGGAGATGGAAGGCTGCTGTATGGAGTCCTACACGACGAGTTGCAGAAGCTGCTGAGGGAGAAGGTGAATCGAGTCAGTTTGCAGAAGTGAAGGCCATTCAGCTGGCTTTAGACATTGCTGAACGAGAAAAATGGCCAGTTCTCTATCTCTACACCGATTCATGGATGGTAGCAAATGCCCTGTGGGGATGGTTACAGCAATGGAAGCAAAACAACTGGCAGCGCAGGGGCAAAGCCATCTGGGCTGCTGCATTGTGGCAAGATATTGCTGCTCGGGTAGAGAACCTGGCTGTGAAAGTACGCCACATAGATGCTCATGTTCCCAAGAATCGGGCTACTGAAGAACATCAAAACAACCAGCAGGTGGATCAGGCTGCTAAGATTGAAGTAGCTCAGGTGGACCTGGATTGGCAGCATAAAGGTGAATTATTTATAGCCCGATGGGCCCATGACACCTCAGGCCATCGAGGTAGAGATGCAACATACAGATGGGCTCTTGATCAAAGGGTTGACCTGACCATGGACGCTATAGCACAGGTTATTCATGACTGTGAAACGTGCTGCAATCAAGCAAGCCAAACGGTCAAAGCCTCTTTGGTATGGAGGACGATGGCTGAAATATAAATATGGAGAGGCCTGGCAGATTGATTATATCACACTCCCTCAAACTCGCAATGGCAAGCGCCACGTACTTACAATGGTGGAAGCAACCACCGGATGGCTGGAAACATATCCTGTGCCTCATGCCACCGCCCGGAACACTATCCTGGGCCTTGAAAAGCAAGTCCTATGGTGACATGACACCCCAGAAAGAATGGAGTCAGACAATGGGACTCATTTCCGAAACAACCTTATAGACACTTGGGCCAAAGAGCATGGTATTGAATGGGTGTATCACATCTCCTATCATGCACCAGCCTCCGGGAAAGCTGAACGATACAATGGACTGTTAAAGACTACATTGAAAGCAATGGGCGCTGGGACATTCAAAAACTGGGATATGCATTTGGCAAAGGCCACCTGGTTAGTCAATACTAGGGGATCTGCCAACCGAGCTGGACCTGTCCAATCAAACCTCAGGAAAAGGCAAACCCATTCGTGGAATTGCTTTTGCTCAGGGACCTGGATACACTTGGTGGGTGATGCAAAAGAACGGAGCAGTCCAGTATGTACCACAAGGGGATTTAATACTGGGTGAGAATAGCCCATGAATTGAATTGTATCATGTTAATTACTATATAATACTGTATGTCATCACTACCATGACTACTATATACCCTAGATGAAAATGGTGACTAATTAGAATGTATGGGAAAGAGTGTAACCTGAGCATGACATAAATGGTATGGAATAAGGGGTGGATAGATGGCAGGCAATGCAATGGCGGGTGTCCTGTCAATCAGGAGCATATTTTAGTAAACAAATCATAACCTTTTATTCCCTATTACCCGACGCCTGATCACCTCCCCTGTTTCCTCATTGGCTGAGTACTACAGGTTCACAAGCTACTCAACGCTCCTCTATACCATATATATACAATTTTTCTTCTTTCAACCCTTTAATTTCTCCTTTCTTATGTTTTGAGAACCTGTGATCTTTGTTTTACTGTTCTCAAACTGCTCATCCTGTTTTTCTCAAGCTTCCTCCTTATTTTGGAACAGTGAGGCCTTCTACTGTCCACTTATCTACTTAGCATTTCTCGTTATTATGGGGTAATGGCCACAAGAAGGAGCACAGGAAGTTCCGCACCAACATGCAAAAGAATGTCTTCACAGTGAGGTTGACTGGAGCACTGGAACAGGCTGCCCAGGGAGGTTGTGGAGTCTCCTCCTCTGGAGATATTTAAGGCCTGTCTAGATGCCTACCTGGGCAGCCTGTCAGCCAGTCCTGATGTTCTCATGCAAATGCTTCTCTGTCATTGATGTTCACGCAGCCCCTTTTCTGCAGCTTGAGCAACAGCAGGATTTCCTTGTTGTCAGTAGCCAACTTAATTCCATACCTTTTCCCTCCAAGATACTGAAACAACATATCAGTATACAACATTTCATCCCATTTTCCTTCTCTCCTCAAAAACAACATTAATTGCAAGATAGTGTTATAGTCGATTGATCCATAAAGTGGCCATTTAGCTTATATAGCGACCACCACTGATTGCAATATTGAGTGAAAGTCCTCTCGCTATCTGTGCCCCCAGTTCTAACAATATCCTTCCAATGTGCCAATATGCACCCAAGAAGGCTTTATTTAAAATGTCTTTGTTTTGGATATTACCCATTTCCTTGATTTCCCATTCCCTTTTATTTATTTATTTATTACTATTCCTTACTAGTTACTGTCCTTTCTTTCAATTTCCACGCAAACCTTTTTATTGCAGGTTTTTACTATCTTTTCCTAATCTTCTTCCCCAATGTCCCAATTATCTGGGATTAAACGCTTCTTCCCACATACAAACTTTATGATTTGAAACGAATCATCTGTGGAGTTCACTAATGGATGAGGTATCATTATTCAGTCAAGAAAATGAGGGAAATCCATCACACAGACAGTGAAAGCCAAGCAAAGAAAGAGATGTCAGCTGGTAAAGGGCAGAACGATATTAAATCACCCCTCACCTTTTGCTCTTCCACTGATTTTATTCTTTGTTGCCAAGTTACCAGGTACATCTGCTTTGTTCTTACAAACATCCATATATTTCCCCCAGCTTTGTTTCTGGTTGCTGCCAGGTTGTTTTTGAGCATGCTGGCATTGTCCAGACCAGTGCTGGGGGATGAAGGCTTGTAAACCCAGGAGAAAAGGACAGAAAAGGCTGCATCCACTGCAGACCCAGCTTGCGTTTGAGGCATGCAGTAAAGAACAGAGTAGGTCAGGGTAGCTCTTGGGTTCTCCTCTTCATGGTCCACAAATGTCAAGTTGTTTCTTCTGCTGGCAGAGAGCTTGGTTGCTTTTGTATGGTGCTGCTTAGAGGGTGCAGCTCGCCCCTGGATCTGCTGACATTTCTTTCCCTGCTGCTGTGCTGCAGGACAGGGGGGACAGCAGAGTGTAAGGACAGAGGGCTCCAAGTCTCCTTGGAGCTGCTGGAAGCTGCTGGGCAGATGAGAGCTCGAGATGGCTTTCAGGCTGAAAATGCAGCTTGCAGAGCAGGTGGGGAAAAGTGAAGTGTTCAAAACACTGAACATGGTTTGATGCTGGAGACATGGTAATAGCCTTGGATTTGTACTATGCCAAGCTTACAGAGTGGCCATGAGGAGCCTCACTGGAGAGTCCCTGGTGTGTGATGAGAAAGTACATGTAGTGATTTGATACAAGTTTCATGCTCTTTAAGCTTTTATAGTGTACTGCTGTCAGATTTCAGATAATTCCTAGATTCAAATTGTGGGCATGGCCACAACATTGAAATAATACATCTCATCTGGCTCCTAAGTGCTGGTAAACAAGATACAGCTGGCAAGAGATATACAAGTAGTTCAGTCCTGATTTCCCCTATATTCCCACTGTATTTGTTAGCTTAAAATAATCCCTTCTTTAGCTTTTCTGAAGACAAAAAAGGGGAAAGAAACATAAAGCTGAAGGTGTGCATGATGGATTCAAGGTGGGAGTGCAGCATGCTGGAGAGTGCTCACTTCAGCACCAGGGAAGAGAGAAACGTCATGTTTTATTAGCCTTTGGAGGCTCTACCAATGACTGGAACTAACTGCAATTATTGGGAGACAATGTTAGGTTAACACATTCTCTTGAATAACTTCCACTCTTCCCACTGGAGTCACGGCGAAATGCGCATTACTGTGCAGTTAGTGATGTGGCAGATCTGTGTCACTGATTATTAGTGCCGTAGGTCTGAGGTCCGTGCCAGTGGGAATCCTACTTGAGCAATGCTTCGAGTTTGCCTCTGTGAGAAACATCTCAAATAATTTTCTTCAGACGGGATCTTCTGTGAAGCTATTTTATTCGCGATTGCAATGGCGGGCGTCCTGTCAATCAGGAGCATATTTTAGTAAACAAATCATAACCTTTTATTCCCTATTACCCGACGCCTGATCACCTCCCCTGTTTCCTCATTGGCTGAGTACTACAGGTTCACAAGCTACTCAACGCTCCTCTATACCATATATGTACAATTTTTCTTCTTTCAACCCTTTAATTTCTCCTTTCTTATGTTTTGAAAACCTGTGATCTTTGTTTTACTGTTCTTACACTGCTCATCCTGTTTTTCTCAAGCTTCCTCCTTATTTTGGAACAGTGAGGCCTTCTACTGTCCACTTATCTACTTAGCATTTCTCCTTATTATGACTACACAACTACCTTGGAATACAGAAAAGTAATTCTCTACTGCAAAAACACAACTTTGTTTCTCACAATTCTCCCCTCTTCTTTTCTTACTCCTATTGTTGTTTTTGCACCTCTTCACATACACCACAATCTTGAGTTTTTCCAACATTAAGGTGCAATATTCTATCTTCGGATGTCACAGGGGATGATAGATATACAATGCCATTATTATTATAATACCAACAAATAGTTGTTTGAGCCAAATCTGTTCAGGTAATCACAAAATTAGTTTCTCCCAAATGTTTTTAAATCCCCAGGAAGTGTCATCTTGAGCTACTCTATGTAGGATCTTGTTGTGTTTTTTCTTTCCCAAATATTTTTGAGATCAGTCATATTCGTCCCATTTGATCTACAAATACACAGCAACTAGTATTAATTACAGTGCACACTCCTCTTTATAAAGTTATTAATAAATCTAATGCTATTTGATTCTAGAGTACTATTTTTGCAAACTTATCAAACCTATTTTCTATTTCTTTAATGTATTTACAATAGCTTTTTCTAATTCGCTCACCCTTAACCAAGATAAAAACCACCTTGCAAAACTGTAAGGTGCTGGGACAGGCGAGGGCACATGGGGTGACTGAGCCTTCCTATCCACATGCGTGTGCCATGTGCCTTGTCACATCAGCCAATATCCATTAGGAGAGTGTCTGAAATCTCTTCTTCAGCCTATCCCTATCAACTGCCTCCATCTCTATCTCCTGGGGCCTCAGGGTGCTCCCTCCTCATCCTCTCCAGAAGCACACACCGCACACAAAGCTTTCTAGACAAGGAACCCTGTTCTGGTCCTGTCTATACCCAGCTGTGGTGGGGTGCAGCTCAGGTCCAGGGCTGGCACTGAGGCAGGACAATGTGAACAGACAGGGGGGTGCTTGATCCAGAACCTCACTGCTTTGCAGCCTCGTATTGCTATTCCCTTGCAAAAGAGATAAAAGATAATAAGAAGGCTTTTTTAAAGTATGTAAATAGTAAAAGGAAGACTAGGGATAATGTGGGTCCCTTGCTGAATGAGGGGGGGGTGTCCTGGTGTCCTGGTTTCAGTTAGAACAGAGTTAATTTTCTTCCTAGTAGCTGGTAGAATGCTGTGTTTTGGCTTAGGATGAGAAGAGTGCTGATAACACCCCGATGTTTTAATTGTTGCAGAGCAGTGCTTATACTAAGCCAAGGACATCTCAGCTTCTTGCTCTGTCCTGCCAACAGGCAGGCTGGGGGTGCAGCAAGAGCTGGGAGGGGACAGACCCAGGACAGGTGACCCAAACTAGCCAAAGGGGTATTCCATACCATCTGACGTCATGCTAAACAATATATAGGGGTGGCTAGCCGGGGGGTGGGGGCCGGACTGCTCAGGGTTAGTCTGGGCATCGGTCTGTGGGTGGTGAGCAATTGCATTGTGCATCGCTTGTTTCGTACACATTATTATTAGTAGTACTATTATCATCATTGTTATTATTATTATTGTTATTATTTTCCTGTCTTATTAAACTGTCTTTATCTCAACTCACGGGCTTCACTTTCTGTTTCTCTCCCCCATCCCAGAGAGGGAGGGGGGAAGGTGAGCGAACCGCTGTGTGGTGTTTAGCTGCCGGCCGGGTTAAACCACGACACCTGGTTGACCATGAGCCAGCAGTGTGCCCTGGTGGCCAAGAGGGCCAATGGGATCCTGGCATGCATTAAAAGGAGCGTGGCCAGCAGGTCAAGGGAGGTGATCCTCCCCCTCTACACCTTGAATCCATCATGCACACCTTCAGCTTTATGTTTCTTTCCCCTTTTTTGTCTTCAGAAAAGCTAAAGAAGGGATTATTTTAAGCTAACAAATACAGTGGGAATATAGGGGAAATCAGGACTGAACTACTTGTATATCTCTTGCCAGCTGTATCTTGTTTACCAGCACTTAGGAGCCAGATGAGATGTATTATTTCAATGTTGTGGCCATGCCCACAATTTGAATCTAGGAATTATCTGAAATCTGACAGCAGTACACTATAAAAGCTTAAAGAGCATGAAACTTGTATCAAATCACTACATGTACTTTCTCATCACACACCAGGGACTCTCCAGTGAGGCTCCTCATGGCCACTCTGTAAGCTTGGCATAGTACAAATCCAAGGCTATTACCATGTCTCCAGCATCAAACCATGTTCAGTGTTTTGAACACTTCACTTTTCCCCACCTGCTCTGCAAGCTGCATTTTCAGCCTGAAAGCCATCTCGAGCTCTCATCTGCCCAGCAGCTTCCAGCAGCTCCAAGGAGACTTGGAGCCCTCTGTCCTTACACTCTGCTGTCCCCCCTGTCCTGCAGCACAGCAGCAGGGAAAGAAATGTCAGCAGATCCAGGGGCGAGCTGCACCCTCTAAGCAGCACCATACAAAAGCAACCAAGCTCTCTGCCAGCAGAAGAAACAACTTGACATTTGTGGACCATGAAGAGGAGAACCCAAGAGCTACCCTGACCTACTCTGTTCTTTACTGCATGCCTCAAACGCAAGCTGGGTCTGCAGTGGATGCAGCCTTTTCTGTCCTTTTCTCCTGGGTTTACAAGCCTTCATCCCCCAGCACTGGTCTGGACAATGCCAGCATGCTCAAAAACAACCTGGCAGCAACCAGAAACAAAGCTGGGGGAAATATATGGATGTTTGTAAGAACAAAGCAGATGTACCTGGTAACTTGGCAACAAAGAATAAAATCAGTGGAAGAGCAAAAGGTGAGGGGTGATTTAATATCGTTCTGCCCTTTACCAGCTGACATCTCTTTCTTTGCTTGGCTTTCACTGTCTGTGTGATGGATTTCCCTCATTTTCTTGACTGAATAATGATACCTCATCCATTAGTGAACTCCACAGATGATTCGTTTCAAATTCTCAAGTAATATATTTAACAAGTTGGCAGGTCACCCCGAACCCTTGTCTAGCTCCAGTGCATCCTAAAGGCACTGGGCAGGTAAAGCAGCCCCAGATTGCATCGAGGCCGAGCTGCCACGTGCTGGAGGACTTACTTTATGCCATTGCTACAGTCCCACTGCTGCCAGGCCAGTCTGAGGAGCAGCTCCAGTATAGTTAATTTTCTCTAGGAGGACATTTTCAAGTTACATGTGTAATTTGAATGGGTTGTAAGACATCCAACACACAGGGCAGGCAGGGGCTCCACAGGAGGAAAGGGGACCTGGCTCAGAAAACCTTCGTTGCCTCCCTGTTTCTGCAAGGATGACACAGGAATGCTGATCCTCTGCTACCTGACACCAGCACCAGGCAGGCCTACAAATGCATGGGTGTTCATTGCACTTTCATGCTAGTGAAGCAGGATTCACTCCAGCTCTGTTACAGGCATGTTCAGAGGTAGCTTTGAGCTCAGGAGGATGAGCAGGAGTCCCACCGCTGGGCCCAGCCAGGTGGGCTTTGTCAGCCGGGGCTGGCTGCATGTTCTGGGGTGCAGGAGAGGACCAAGAGCATCCCTCAGCCCTGCAGCATCTCTGCCCTGCAGCCTGCTGCTCCAAAGTGTGCAACACAGCAAGGAAGAGAAGGTCTGTGCCACCTGGCTTAACATGGGGGTGGAGGGGAGGGCTTCACTTTAGGGCTGCATCTCTCTGCTCTTCCTCGTTCACTAAGAACTGGGTCGTTCATGATTTGACATGGTAGGAAAACAGCATCACACTCAGCTGATTTGACTCAATTCTCACAATTCAGTAAGAAACCAAAGCCTCAGCATGCGGGAGAGCTGTTATTCATTCAGACAGGCTGAGGACCATTTAACCTCCACAGAAAACCCTGTCACATTGGAAGGAAGTGCTTGTTTATCTGAGCTAATTTTCTTGTCAGTCACTACTTCCTGCCAACCAGATTTGCTCTGGCAGTCTCAGTGATTAGGGTAATCTTCTTCATGTCTTGGTCCTGCACACTCCTGAAAGCTGTTATCTGGTGCTAAATGGCTGATATATGCTACCCTAGAGCTGTCTGCACTTCAGTTTGGTCTAATATGATTTCCTCATGTTGCCCATGACTCTTTTATTTTTTTCTCTTTAACATTAATAGCATGCTTTGGAATGAATCACAAACTGAGCTAATGTTTCTCACACCTCCTCACAAAGCCTCCTTTTGCTCTTCAGTTTTATACCAAATTTAATTTGTTACTTTTCAGATCACTTCTGAAAAGTGAAAGCCAAACAGAAAAACTAATCTGCACTGAACTCGTGTGATGCTAGGCTGATAACAGCCAGTACCTCTGTACTATGCTGCAATCCCTTCTGTAATACCAGGGATGACCCCTCCTTAAAGATCAGCATCCAAAGTCCAGCCTGAGCCCTGCTCGTGTTTACGGGGTGTCTGTCCCTGCATCTGCCAGGGTTTGACTCAGAAGCACAGCTGCGGTGTTGGTGAGAGCACAGCAGTGTGGTCAGACCTGGCCCCAGCCTGCCTTACGGTCCTGCTGCTTCCCCAGTGAGTGCTCATTTCCCACTGCACATTTGGTTTGCGTTTTTATTGGATTTCATCTCTGTTGCAGGAAGAACGGACAAAAACATGACGGACACTAGTATGGCCAGATCATGCTCTCCCTTTATTACCCAAATAGCTTGACTTTTATAGCAAACTTAACAGGAGCGGATAGTGTCTCACACAAGATTATTGGTCAAAAGCACTCAGACAAACAACTGCAAGAAAACAACCCCACCTGCAAGAAAACAACCCCGTTGTGATTAGCAGTCACGTAGATCCCGTCCTTGAAGCCAGCTGCTGGCAACAATATTTTTCTAAATTCCTCAATTGGGCGATGTGGATACACTGTCATCGGAACTTCTCATAGTCGTCCTGGTAGCTTGGTTTGCTCAGCTGCAGCAAGTCATGGGGTCTTTGCTGTTTCAAAAATCCCTCAACACATCTCATTGATTGCAAATTGCTGCTGAGGTTGTCGAGCTCGTTTAGAGTTTCAGTTCTGGCACCAAAGCACTTTTAAGTCCTGCCCACTTAGTCCCACCACAATTACTGCTGAGTTTCAGTGCCAGCCCCTGTCCCTGAAGCATCCTTAGCAGTGCTGCACACTACTGAGAATGATTTCCATTGTGCCACTTTTACCTTCTCACCCGCCTTGTAGTTTCCTTATAGGCTTGTGCCAACAGTGTTCCTGAAGTCACCCTGTACAGATGTATTACGTCTCCTTCCTCTGATCTACCAGGCCTGTTACTTCCAAAAACTGTATTAGATCAGCTTTATATGATATGGTCTTACTAAAGCCTTACTAGACTGGCTGTTCTTTGATTTTCCAGTGCTTATGAATAGATCATTCAATTTAGGCAGCCTACTCTCTCCTGCCTTGTTGTCATCTTGAGAATGGGCAAAAAGTCCTTCCTTCTGTCCTCTGACAGTTCCCTACTGTACCAGCCCAAATCAAACACCCAAATGGTGAAGAACTGCAAGGCTGTTTCAACCAATTCCTTATGTGCCCTGGGGCAAATCTGCCAGGGCTCTGTTACACGAACACATCCCAGCTGTGCCAGTCCCCTGGCTCTCTTCCTACCATTGCTCACAGCCCAGCCCCTGGAGTCACGCTGGAACTACCTCTTCTTCATCTAGGATCAGGCTCCATCTCTTCCCATGTTGGCAGGGTCCTGGCTACACCCCATGGAGAGTCAGCGCTGGATGCTGGGATACATGCAAAGGCAGGCAGAGGCACAAGCAGGGGCAGCACAGAGTCTGAAGGGGGAAGCGGTCACATCTCTGCCACTTGCAGTCCCGCAGCAAGCCAGCTGTCCTGGTTTCAGTTAGGACAGAGTTAATTTTCCTCCTAGTAGCTGGTAGGGTGCTATGTTTTGGCTTAGGATGAGAAGAGTGCTGATAACACCCCGATGGTTTAATTGTTGCAGAGCAGTGCTTACACCAAGCCAAGGACGTCTCAGCTTCTCGCTCTGTCCTGCCAGCGGGCAGGCTGGGGGTGCAGCAGGAGCTGGAACGGGACAGACCCAGGACAGGTGACCCAAACTAGCCAAAGGGATATTCCATACCATCTGATGTCATGCTAAACAATTAATGTGGAGGGGCTGACCGGGGCAGGGGGGTCCGGCTGCTCGGGGTTAGGCTGGGCATCAGTCAGCGGGTGGTGAGCAATTGCATTGTGCATCACTTGTTTCGTACACATTATTAGTAGTAGTACTATTATCATTATTTTTTTTTTCTGTCCTAATAAACTGTCTCTATCTCAACCCACAGGCTCCATTTTCCTGTTTCTCTCCCCCATCCCAGAGAGGGAGGGGGGAGGGTGAGCAACCGGCTGTGTGGTGCTTAGCTGCTGGCCAGATTAAACTACAACAGCACCCCAAATTTCCCTCCCTCAGCCTAAGGAAATCTCTGCTGGGGTGTGCTGGGCTGGGGTGAGAGAGCCCCAGGGATGCCTCAGGAACTTCCTTCCCCTCAATTTTCACCTCTTCTAGAGAAAAACACCAAAAGCCTCGTTGATACCTTGGTTTAACAAGTGGGAGAGTCACGGGGTGCAGACGGCTCCGTTTTCCTCCCTGCCCCTTGGCGGGGGTGCTTCTGCATGGGCTCTCTCTCCATCATCTGCTTGGAGAGGGGACTTAAGAAGCTGCATGTCCCTGTGTGCATATCCAGACTGTCCCAGCTCTCTCTCAAGGCCAACTTCTGCGGCAGAGCCAGCACTCAGAAATTGGTCAGGGAACTCTAGAGAAAGAGCAGCTCACCCTCAGACGACTTGCAGGACAAGCGTCCACGCTGGTCCCATCAGCAGGCAGCTGTAATCAGTTACGGCAGGGGGCCGAGCACCGAAAGCCTCTGCAGGAGTGGCTGCAGGCTGGCTGGCCTGCTCTTGGACCCAGCCACGACTGGGATAATCAGAGCATCCCAAAAAGCCTCCCTCACTGGCACTGCCAAGGGTATGCTTTGAAAGCAGCGCATTCCCACGGGGCTCCAGCTAGTGTGAGCTTGCTCTGCCTTTTTTTCCGGGGCTGTCATTCACATAAAGAAGTGGTGATTTCTAAGGATCCCCCAGATTTCTGGAGAGGATTTAAATCATGTGCATGGAAAGGAATCTGCAGAGGAGAACTAAAGAAAGAAATGTGGAGGAAAAGCAAGTCAAGCAGCCTGAGGGGCTGCCGTAACACTATGCTGCACCCACTCCTCGGTGCCAAACAGCTTTCTGCAAGGTGTGGAAGAAAGCAGAGACTCTGGCTCTGAGGAGCTGTGGAAGCTGAACGGGCACATTCAGGCAATCACAGATCTCCCCAAAATGCAAGTCCTTTGAAGATTTGAATCAGGGCTCCTCGTTCCCATGCATCAGGCATTTCCTAGGGCAGGGAATGATGTACTCCTTGGGCTGTGGAGGAGGAAAGCCCAAACTGCAAGGGGGTGGTGGGTGCTGAAGTACAGACATAACCTGTCCATGAGGAAGAGGATGATGCAAAGCTTTCACACAAAGCAGTTCTAGCAACATAACTGTGCCACCATGGAGAAATGCAAGGAAGAGGGTAAAATAAGGCACCACTGAAACCATTTTGCTTGGCCAGATTCAGATTTCAGTTATATCCAGAAAACAGCAAATTGAAAGGAAAAATAACAGATTTATTTCAGGAGAGGAACATTTAGCTCAGTGACTTGATTGTTATTGATTACAAAAAAAATCCTCCAAGCTCTTTCCCCAGCCTCTCTCCAAACCCCTGGCATTGCAATAAGAAACAGCCTTACACCACTTTCAAACATGGGCAACCTTTTTTGTTATACAGATCTTCAAAGGAGAAACTAGTAAGTCAAAGCCAGTCCCAGCCAATGTGCAGTATCCCCCAGGCAGCACTTCAGCATCTCACAGGATGAGACTTGCGCTTTAGAAATAATTCAGAAGTACTATTGAATTTTCTTAAAATGGGCCATTTTCTTGCTCCAATTGCCAGTGTTTCCATTTCACATACTAAACACGCTTCATCCTGAGCACTGAGAATTGACTTCAACTTAAAATAACCCATAACTACGCTGACGTCTCTCCTTTCTCCCTCAACTGCCAAAGATAGAGATCACGAAAAGTGACATTACACAACAAAAATAAGGTTGGAGATACATGGCCATGAGCAGCAAAAAGAAGAAAACCCCCATCTCTTTGACCTTGGGGTTCAGCAATCCTGCTGTTACATAGAGCTTTCACATACTTTGATGCAAGCCAAAAGTTATTTCACTGAAAATAAAGAAAAATGGTTTAACAACAGAAGATTTGAGCTGTTTAGGTCTACTGCTGGCTTGTTTGGACTAGCTCTCCAAGAAGTGCTGGTGTCTAAGATTGCCATATGTCTGTCCAGGATCTAGAACTGTTTTTACCTGTGATGTAATACTCCCAGACAGCTGGATTTGTGCCATACAGCTACTCTCCTGTGCAAAGTGGATATGTGCAGGGTCTCCAGACAGATATATATCTAAAGGCTTTTGATTATGTGGACTTCAAGTTATGAGTCACAGGTTTGTGTAGCAAAATGGCCACAGGACACAAACGACGTTGCTCATGCACTGCAAAGTTGCACACAAGCAGTGTGCAAGGCTCTTGCTGACCTCAGCATATGCTAGGGCCAGCATGCATTACCCATGGGGACTGCCACAGCTTCCTTATGGAGAGCCCTGACCCTCTCCCGGGGCAGCAGCATGCAGGGATAGTGCATGTATAGCTCATGGCCACAGCACCCAAGTCCCTCACAGCCTGAAGGGTACCAGAGGCCTGGGGCATCCCTGTAGCACCCTGGGAGACTGAGCCACAAGAAGATGAAGGTTTTATGGGAGCAAGCTCCAGACCCAAAGCAGACTGGTACCTACTCAATCAGTGATATGCTGTGCCTCACTGCCTAAACCATCTGTCCTTAAATGGCCCATGCAGGTGACATGGAAAGCTGTGAAAAGGCAGAAGTAGGGTTTCACGAGTTCCTGGATCCACCTTGGAGTGCTCAGCTGTTCCCCTAGCAGTACAGAGAGCAACTATCAGCAACTATCCTAAATAACAGAGGAATAACTGAAAGGAAATCAAAAAGCATTTACAGACCTCAGAGGAAGCAAAGCCATCAAGCTGCAGGTCAGTTTTTTATGAGATTCGAGCTTATTTGTGTGTGCCCCCATATCAGGGGGCCAAACTGCCCAGCAGTGCTCAATGCTGAATTCCTCCAGCACTGCTTGAGCTCTGTGCTCTTGGGCTACTGCACAATTAGCCAGCCCTGAAGAGACACAAGGAAATCCTGCTGTCGCTCAAGCTGCAGAGAATCGGCTGCGTGAATGTCAATGACAGAGAAGCATTTGCATGAGAACATCAGGACTGGCTGACAGGCTGCCCAGGTAGGCATCTAGACGGGCCTTAAATATCTCCAGAGGAGGAGACTCCACAACCTTCCTGGGCAGCCTGTTCCAGTGCTCCAGTCAACCTCACTGTGAAGACATTCTTTCGCATGTTGGTGCGGAACTTCCTGTGCTCCTTCTTGTGGCCATTACCCCTTGTCCTGTCGCTCAAGCTGCAGAGAAGCAGCTGCGTGTATGCCACAGAATCACAGAATCACAGAATTTCTAGTTTGGAAGAGACCTCAAGATCATCGAGTCCAACCTCTGACCTAACGCTAACAGTCCCCACTAAACCATATCCCTAAGCTCTACATCTAAACATCTTTTGAAGACTTCCAGGGATGGTGACTCAACCACTTCCCTGGGCAGCCTGTTCCAATGTCTAACAACCCTTTCGGTAAAGAAATTCTTCCTAACATCCAACCTAAAACTCCCCTGGTGCAACTTTAGCCCATTCCCCCTCACCCTGTCACCAGGCATGTGGGAGAACACACCAACCCCCACCTCGCTACAGCCTCCTTTAAGGTATCTATACAGAGCAATAGGGTCGCCCCTGAGCCTCCTTTTCTCCAGGCTGAACAAGCCCAGATTCCTCAGCCGCTCCTCGTAGGACTTGTTCTCCAGGCCCCTCACCAGCTTCGTCGCCCTTCTCTGGACTCGCTCGAGCACCTCCATGTCCTTCTTGTAGCGAGGGGCCCAAAACTGAACACAGTACTCGAGGTGCGGCCTCACCAGAGCTGAGTACAGGGGGACAATCACTTCCCTAGCCCTGCTGGCCATACTGCTTCTTATG
Organism: Aythya fuligula; assembly: GCF_009819795.1. Classification (NCBI taxonomy): domain Eukaryota; kingdom Metazoa; phylum Chordata; class Aves; order Anseriformes; family Anatidae; genus Aythya; species Aythya fuligula. The sequence continues at coordinate 867,887 of NC_045594.1, read as the reverse complement.
CAAGCCAGGATGCTGTTGGCCTTCTTGGCCACCTGAGCACACTGCTGGCTCATATTCAGCCGACTATCAACCAATACTCCCAGGTCCTTCTCTGCCAGGCATCTTTCCAACCATTCCTCTCCCAGCCTGTACCTCTGCTTGGGGTTACTGCGCCCCAAGGGCAGGACCCGGCACTTGGCCTTGTTGAACTTCATGCAGTTGACCTCAGCCCATCGGTGCAGCCTATCCAGATCCTCCTGCAGAGCCTTCCTACCCTCGAGCAGATCGACACACGCACCTAACTTGGTGTCATCTGCAAACTTACTGAGGGTGCACTCAATGCCCTCATCCAGATCATCGATGAAGATATTAAAGAGGACTGGCCCCAGCACCGAGCCCTGGGGAACGCCACTAGTGACCGGCCTCCAACTGGATTTGACTCCATTTACCACGACTCTTTGGGCCCGGCTATCCAGCCAGTTTCTAACATAACGAAGCGTGCGCCTGTCCAAGCCATGAGCAGCCAGTTTCTTGAGGAGAATGCTGTGGGGAACGGTGTCAAAAGCCTTGCTGAAGTCAAGGTAGACCACATCCACAGCCTTTCCCTCATCCACCCAGCGCGTCACTTTGTCATAGAAGGAGATCAGGTTCGTCAAGCAGGACCTGCCTTTCATAAACCCATGCTGACTGGGCCTGATCGCCTGCTTCCCCTGCAAGTGCCGCATGATGACTCTCAAGATAATCTGCTCCATGAGCTTCCCTGGCACTGAGGTCAAACTGACAGGCCTGTAGTTTCCCGGGTCTGCCCTCCGGCCCTTCTTGTAGATGGGCATCACATTTGCTAGCCGCCAGTCAACTGGGACCTCCCCCGATAGCCAGGACTGCTGATAAATGATGGTAAGCGGCTTGGCCAGCTCCTCTGCCAGTTCTCTCAGTACCCTCGGGTGGATCCCATCTGGCCCCATCGACTTGTGCACATCCAAGTGCCGTAGCAGGTCGCCAACCATTTCCTCATGGATACTGAGGGCCACATTCTGCACCCCATCCCCTTCCACCAGCTCAGGGTACTGGGTATCCAAAGAACAACCAGTATTGCCGCTAAAGACTGAGGCAAAGAAGGCATTAAGCACCTCCACCTTTTCCTCATCTTTTGTAACTAATTTCCCCCCCGCATCCAGTAAAGGCTGGAGATTCTCCTTAGTCCTCCATTTTGCGTTGATGTATTTGTAAAAAGATTTTTTGTTGTCTTTGACGGCAGTAGCCAGATTGAGCTCCAGATGAGCTTTGGCCTTTCTAATTTTGTCCCTGCACTGCCTCGCAACATCCTTATAGTCCTCCCGAGTGGCCCGCCCTTTTTTCCAAAGATTGTAAACCCTCTTTTTTCTCCTAAGCTCAAGCTGCAACTCTCTGTTGAGCCAGGCTGGACTTCTTCCACGCCAGCTCGTCTTTGGGCACGTGGGGACAGACCGCTCCTGCGCCATTAAGATTTCCCTCTTGAAGAGCACCCAGCCTTCCTGGACTCCTCTGCCCTTCAGAATCTGTCAATGACAGAGTCTGTCAATGACAGAGAAGCATTTGCATGAGAACATCAGGACTGGCTGACAGGCTGCCCAGGCATCTAGATGGGCCTTAAATATCTCCAGAGAAGGAGACTCCACAACCTCCCTGGGCAGCCTGTTCCAGTGCTCCAGTCAACCTCACTGTGACGACATTCTTTCGCATGTTGGTGCGGAACTTCCTGTGCTCCTTCTTGTGGCCATTACCCCTTGTCCTGTCCCCACAAACCACTGAAAAGAGGTTGGCCAAATCCCTCTGCCTCCCACACCTCAGGTATTTATACACATTGGTGAATAAATCTCAGTCTTCTCTTCTCCAGGCTGAACAGACCCAGGTCTCTCAGCCTTTCTTCATAGGGAAGATGCTCCAGGCCCTGTATCATCTTTGTGGCCCTCCCCTGGACTCTTTCCAGGAGATCCCTGTCTTTTCTGTACCGGGGAGCCCAGAACTGGACACAGTACCCCAGGTGAGGCCTGACCAGGGCAGAGTAGAGGGGGAAGATCACCTCCCTTGACCTGCTGGCCACACTCCCTTTTAATGCATGCCAGGATCCCATTGGCCCTCTTGGCCACCAGGGCACACTGCTGGCTCATGGTCAACCTGTCGTCCACCAGGACCCTCAGGTCCTTCTCAGAGCTCCTCTCCAGCAGGTCGTCCCCCAGCCTGTACTGATACTTCGGGTTGTTCCTTCCCAGGTGCAGGACTCTACACTTGCTCTTGTTAAACCTCATTTGGTTTCTTCCTGACCAGCTCTCCAGCCGGTCCAGGTCTCGCTGAATGGCAGCACAGCCTTCTGGCGTGTCAGCCACCCCTCCCAGCTTTGTGTCATCGGCATACTTGCTGAGGGCAGACACTATTCCCTCATCAAGGTCGTCGATGAAGATGTTGAACAAGACCGGACCCAGCACCGACCCCCGGGGAACACCGCTAGTCACAGGTCTCCAGCCAGACTCTGCGCTGCTGATCACCACCCTCTGAGCTTGGCCAGTCAGCCAGTTCTCAACCCACCTTACTGTCCACTCCTCTATCCCACACTTTCTCAGCTTTGCTATCAGGATGTCATGAGAGACAGTATTGAAAGCCTTGCTAAAGTCAAGGTAGATGACATCCACTGCTCTCCCCACGTCTACCCAGCTGGTGATGCCATCATAGAAGGCAACGAGGTCGGTCGAGCACGACTTCCCCTTGGTGAATCCATGCGGACTACTCCTCATAACCTTCTTCTCTTCCAATTGCTTGGAGATGGCATCCAGAACAAGCTGTTCCAACACCTTTCCAGGGACAGAGGTGAGACTGACTGGCCTGTAGTTTCCCGGATCCTCCTTCTTGCTCTTCTGGAAGACCGGAGTGACATTGGCTATCCTCCAGTCTTCAGGCACCTCTCCTGTTGTCTCCATCATCTGCTTGGAGAGGGGTCTTGAGAAGCTGCATGTCCTTGTGTGCATATCCAGACTGTCCCAGCTCTCTTCCAGCAAGGGCAAACTCCTGCTGCCTTTAAAAACACAGCCCACTTTTGCTAGAGAAAGACAGAGCAGCTCCATGCATCTCCATGCACAATTTTCTCTTTGTTGTGCCCAGCATTTTTTTTCCCAGACCTGAAGGAAGAAGCATGTTTGTAATCACTGCACTGGTGGCCATCAGAGGAACTGATTGAGCGAGAGGAGAACTGCACTTTTCTAAGTGGGGTGCCCAAGCAGGCAGCTGCCTTGCTTGGGCACCGTGCACGGCTCCCTTGGCCTCCACAGAGCATCCCCACACAGCAGCCACATTTTGGGGCTGCCAGGAGCAGGAACAGGGCTTTCTGCCCCCAAAACCCAGCTGGTGATATTCCCCCTTGCTGTGTCACAAGCTTGGGGACCTGTGTCACCTCTCCAGCTTGTGTGTAAGGATGCCTGACTCCCCTTTACCAGTCCCTCACTTATCCACGTGTGGCACCTGATTTCTGGGGTGCTCACAGGCAAGCTTCACATCCCTGGAGCAAGGACCCCGAATCCAAGGGGAAAGCAAGAGCCCGAAGGCTAGCCAAGGGGAAGGCTGACAGCAGAGGGCAGTGCCCAGCCATGGGACTGGGCAGATGCTGCCTGGGTGGGAGCAGTATCCCTCCAAGTAAATGCTCAGCTGCTGGAGGCTCTGTGGGCTGACAGAAGATAGAAAAATCCCTCTGTTGTGTTTGTGTGTAATGATATGACTCTGGAGAGCACAAAACCAGTTATCACTTTTTCCAAAGTCCCCAGCAGGAAGGCTTGCTCATCCCAAAGCTTTAGGTGGCACTGTCATCTGTGGCAGGGACTTTGTCGTTTCACCCCCCCCCCGCCCAGGCCTGGAAACTCCTGCAGCTCCCAAGCAAGCGTGGGCTGAGCCGGGCAGCCTTATTTCCCTCATGCTAAGTGCTTTCTCCTCGGGTGTTGGTGGTGGTTTGCTCTAGCACCCCAGGACAGGTGCTGGCAGACTGCGGGAACAGCTTGTCCCGTGTAACCCGTGCTGAGGCATGCGTCGGGTTGGCACAGCATCGTGCAATGCCTACGTGCAGCACCCGTTGTGCCCGTGTGCCAAAGCAGCACAGGGTGTGCAGCAAGGAGAGCTTTGTGGTGCCACAGCTCGCCCAGCTGCGTGCTGCAAGTGCTGAAATGTCTCGGAGGAGTTTTAGGGATGTTTTTATTTGTCACCTCTGAGCACAGGGACATGCTGTCCTGTGGGAGGCTCTGTGGGGAGCTGACAGCCTGTCTGGGAGCCCTGGCTCACTTCTCTGGGGTAGGGTCTCTCAGCACCCACCTTCCTCCTGGGGAGAGGGGTTTGGGTACAAAAGTACCGAACCCTGCTCCTGTGTCTGCCTTGCTCCCAGAGCATGACATGGTAGGACACCTCTCCTTACTGCATCCCTCAGCCCAGGGGGGCTACTGTCACTTTGGGTTTAAAATACAGGGACATGCAGGTGCATCGCTCCATGGATCAGCCCCCCATGAGGGCCAAGAGCCGGGACACAGCACCCCCAGCTTCCCTCCTAGCTCACAGCTCTGCCTCGCGTGCTCTGCCCGCAGGAGAAGGCCAGGAGGTGAAGAAGGGCCCAGAGGTGGAAATCGCGAAGCTGGACAAGCTGCTGAACCTGGTGAGAGCGCCAGATAGCATGGCTGGGAAGTGAGCAATGGGAGCGACGGCTGTGCCAGGCCCCGCAAGCAGGTGAACAAACCCTGCTTTGACCAGCAGCTGCCTGGCATGCGAGCTGTGGGCCCTGCTCTGCCTGCTCTTTGCAGAGCGGGAGCACTTTGTCTCTGTGCCCAGACAAATAGAGAGCCACTGAAAGGCTGGCAGTGTGCCATTATCCCTGAGGACAGCAGCCCCTCGCTGTGCTCAGGCCCCTGGAGCCATGCAGCCCTCAGGTCTTCCCCACCTGTGTCCGTGCTCACACCTATTGAGAGCCCTGCAGAGGCAGGAGAGGGCTGGTGCCTCCAGCCCCAGTAAAACCCTGAGGTTGCAGCCCCATGGCCCAGCCTGTGCCACCCTAGCTATGCTGGCACTGCCCCTGAGCTTGGCTGGTTCCACCACAAGTGGTGGCCAAGCATGGCATCAGCCACATTTGGGTCCCATTATTTTGGGGTGGCCAGGAGGTGTCTGGGGATCTCACACTGCAGTGGCAGAGGGACGTGCCTCAGTTTGTGCCTCAGAGTGCCCTCACTCAGACCAGGGCATCGCAGCGACTGCTGGCCACCCGCACCAAGGAGCTCACTCGGAGGCTCGGACACCTCTGCCCAGCCAATGGCCACGGGCACAGCCAGGTGCCAGGCTTTGCAGAGCCCTCCTGCTGCTCTGGCATGTTGCAGCAGAGGGATTAGCTGCTATGTGGCTGTGGTGGCAGCAGAAGCTGCGGTGGCCTCAGTGCATGCTGATGAGCGGTGACAAGACTGTCACCGCTGGAGCCTTGCACACAGCCACCGGGAGTGGGGACCAGTGGCACACAGTCCATGGGCAGTGGTGGGTGTCCTCCATCTGCTTGGCTGGCCCACGTCCCCTGCCAGTGTCCTGCACCCTGTAACTTAAGGACATTGGTTGGAAACTTCAGTGCCACCAGCACCAGGGCTGGGGCTGCTCGCTGCTGACAGCCACATGCTCCAGCCCAGCCAGGTTTGTCACCCAGCATTTCAAAGCCACAGAAGGGTGCGGGACGAGCCCCTCCTTGTCACAGCTGCCCAGCAAAGCACCCACAGCCCTGCAGGGACATTGGCCACCAGCCCCAGGACACCCACACATAGCTGTGGGCAGGACACGAGGCCTCCCCGTGACCTCCCTGATTGTTCCCACGCTGCAGCGGGCACAGGGCAGAGCTCAGAGACGCCTCCTGAGTCCTACAACTGGTTTATTAGTCTAGTAAAAACACGACTGCAAAGGGATGTTAGCTACACCTGACAAGGGAAGGAACCAGGAGCTTCGCTAGGCCTACACGAAGACCCCGGCTTGCGTCCCCCTGGCACAGCCCACCTCTCCAGCCCCTTATTGCAGCAGCTGTGCCAGCAGGGACCAGGTGCCCCGGGGCTATTGCTGGCTATTGCTCCACTCTAGGAGCCACTCCAAAACCCACAGGCAGGATAGAGGAAGCAGCCGTCAGGCTTGGGGACAAACCAGACCAAGCATCCCTCACTACAGAACCACCGTGGCCCTGGAGAAGGGGGACCAGGCTGATCCCCTGTTCCCAAGCATCAGGGCTGGAAGACCCTTCAGTGCTGTTTGGCCGGTCATTCCAACTCTGAAATACTCCGTGGGGACTCAGGCAGGCAGCAGTAGGACACAGGGAGGTGCCACTGGCACATGCAGGTCCCCAACTGAGGCAGCACACCAGGAGGCGCCTGTCACTGCAAAGGGCACTTGGACAGCCCCGATCCCCCTGCAAAACACCACTCCAGGCTGCTCTCGCAGAGGACAGCACCAGGGATGGGGACATGTCCCCTGCCTATGGGCTGGCTGGCCTTGGCTGGCATCTGGGCAGGTGTAGGGCAGGCAGGGATAGGCGCCCAGCAAGGAGGGTGTTCTTCTGGCAGTGTCAGTGCTAACGCTGGAGGGGACTAACTGGAGGGGACAGACCGGAGACAAACGTACAGCCCAAGTGGCCCTCTGCACCCCCATGGCTCACCAAACCCAGCCAGCTGCTGGGGCAGGTGCGTGCTAGCTGCCTCCTGCACCCCAGGGCCACCCCAGCACCCACCCCAGTAACACCCCTGCAGCTGTTGGGCTGGGGCTGCTGGGGTGCCCCCAGGCATGGTGCCACCGCAGGCAGCCATCTCAATAGCGCCAGCCCCATCACCTCCCCTCTCTGAGCCCCCAGCCAGCCCCATTCAGGTCTGCGATGCAATGAGGAGCTGGTGGCTGAATCTCCACATGCCGTTGTCCCCAGGGGAAGCCCCCCAGGTGGAAGGGCCCAAACCCAGGCCACCAGCACCACGGAGGAGCCCACAGGCCAGCCCTGAATATGGGGTGTGCTCGAGGGCATGGCTCCCGCCACACTTGCTGGCTGCAGGGGCCAAGCATGTCCCAGCAGCACATCCCCAGCTGCTGTGTCTCCGTCCTCACAGTCACCACAGGCATCCGCAGGGCATCCATGCACCAGGACCACAAAGGTGAAGGGCTCTGCCCCATGTCATGCCCCTGCAAACAGCTCAGCATCCCCTCTGCTCCCACCCTGCTTGGCCAGCACCTCCATCTCGGCATGGACACTATGTCCAGGTAAGCACAACTCCTTCAGCACAGCCAGGTGCCCACGTCCCTGAGCCCCCCAGCACCGCCTGCCTGCACGGCTCAGGGCTGCAGCAGGTACTTCTTGTTCTTTGCCTCATCTGCATCAGAGGGGGGGCCCTTCTTGGGGCACGACGGGGTCCTGAAGGCCTTGCAGAGGATGAGGAAGAGGATGAGGATGAGCAATGCGATGATGCAGTTGAAAGAAATTGCAACAACTGCTCCAGTGGAGAGAGCCACCCCCATCGCCGCTGCCCTGTGGGGAGAAGTGGGACCCCTGGCTTGGCCCCACACTTGGGACACCGATGCAGCCTCCGCCCAGGGGCATTGGCGGAGGACAGAGGGGACCGCTGTGGTGCTGCCAGCGGGACAGCCCGGGGGTCAGGCAGGCAGCAGGATGGCGTCACCCCTGACACGGCTGGGCCTCCAGGAGCTGTGACCTCGGCTTCACTGGGGGAGGCTCAGAGCTTTCCCAAGGCTTCCTCTCTGACAGTGCTGCGAGGCCATGTCTTCTCCCTCGTGGATCTGGAAGGGAGAAAGTCACTGTCACCGCCAGCACCAGGGGTGCCCGAGCCCCCTGGGGGAGGTGGCAGCTGCCTCCTGCAAAGCCCCAGCCCTATCGTATCTCAAGGGGAATGGAGGTTGCCATTTGGGGAGCCCCTTGTAGCCCCCACGGGCACTCCCTGGCTGCTTCCCTCCATCCCGGGGCAGGGTCGGGGTGACGGAGCCGGAGGTGTCCCGGGGGCCCTCCTGGCCCCAAATTCTGTCCCCAGCCTCCCTCCCGGGCAGCCTCGACCGTGCTGCCGGCCCCCGGCCGCCCTCCGTGTGCTTCTCCCTCCCGGGCCCCGCACCCCAAAACGGAGTGAGCCCCCCCGGAACTCCGGGGGAAAGGGAGGTGCCCCCAGCCCCCGGTGCGGATCCCACAGCCGAAGGAGAGCCCCGGAGAGCACCGGGCGGCAGCAACAGGTCTCGCCGGAGCCTCCCTCCCGTCCCGGGGCCCCGGCGTTACCTGCCTCCGCTCCGCTCCGCTCCGCTCCGCCCCGCGAACCGCCGGGACCCCGCGGTTGCCCAGGTCCGGGGGTTCCGGGGTTGCCGGTGCCGGCGCGGAGCCGCCCGGAGGTGCCGCAGCCCCGCGCGCTGCCGCTACCTCCCGCCGCCACCGGGGGCGGCTCCCGCTGGTGCCCTTCCCTCGGCCTCGCCCCCTCGGGGCTGACCACGCCCCCTTCCTCGCTGGCCACTCCACCTCCCGCCAGCCCCGCCGCTATTGCGGCGTGCGGACAGGAGTGTGCACAGCGGCGTGTGCGCACGCGGTTGAACACGCACATGCATGCACATAGGCACGTGCATGCACCTTTGCACACCTTCACACACATGCATGCACTCCAGTGTGTGTACACACGTTTGCACACCCACACATACATGCATATGCATGCATACGTTTGCACACATACATTTGCACGTGCATGCACACACAGGACTGCATGAGCATTTGCATGCAGATGGACATGTGCATAGATGCTCACACACATGCACATACATGCTTGCATGCACACACATGCACACACACACACACGCACGCCAGCCCCATGTATACAGGGACCCTGTGACCAGGCTGCCGGGGCACACAGACACCATGCACAGAGCCGGGGGCGCAGGCACTGTGGGGCAGGTGATGGGGGACACCGAGTGCCTAAGGATGGAGGCAGCAGCAGCCTCACGGGCAAGGCCAGGACTTCCACGTGGAGGCCACTGACACCTGGCATGGGCCGGCACCATGCAGGCACTGGGAAGGACACCGGGGTGGCACCCAGCAGAGGTGGCACTCAGCTGGGATGGCCTGAGGCTGGGGGGTTCCTGGAAAGCCCCCAGTTTTTGGGGCATAGCACAGGTGACAAAAGGAGGGTGCAGGGCCTGGCATGTCCTGGCACATGGAGCAAGACAGGCACCCTTCCCATCTGGGGAAGATGCAGCTGGGGCAGAGGAGCAGACCCACAGGTGAGCTGGGGACCCCTTCTGCCTGCCAGCAGAGGATTCGGGGGGCTGCAGCACCCCAGAAGGAGCTGACATCCAAAGGCAATTTCCAAACTGCAAAACAAAACCAAAGTCACTTTGCTGTGATGATTAGAAGGCACTGAGTATGCTACCGCCACAAGGGAGGGTTACACTGGCTATTTTAGGAGCCAGCTCTACATTGAGGGATTTTTAGCAGTAAACAAGCATGCTGCTTGGTGTGATGCCAGTGGTGCCCCACAAAGTAGCCATCAGGCTCTGAGCAGGGGAACACTGGCAGTCCCACAGCAGGGGGAGCAGAGAGGACACTTGGGGGCTTGAGTGAGAGCTCTGCCGCTCCATCCTTCCCTGAATTCCCTGGCGTTTAGGCTGAGCATTTTTGAGATTGCACTTCTAGCCTGTGATATAAACCATACCCCTAAGAGCTTAGGGGTATGGTTTAGTGGGGACTGTTAGCGTTAGGTCAGAGGTTGGACTCGATGACCTTGAGGTCTCTTCCAACCTAGAAAATTCTGTGATTCTGTGATTCTGTGATATATGGCATAATAATTCGTGTTGTTATATATGGAGTGGTAATTCGTGTCAAGAAAATGGTTGATATTAATAAAGAAGGGGGAGATTTGGGAATGTGGCCATGGGGGTTGGAAAGCCCCGTGGTTGAGATAACATTAGACGCTTAACGACGAGGCCATCAGGAATATAAAAGAGTTTAGAGGGAACAAAGAAGAGTGATTCAGGAGACTCCATGCAGTCTCCGGTTTCTTGTTCTCCAGCCGTTAAGGCATGGATGTTTCTGGGTGTTTGCTGTTGTTGTTACATTTGAAGCTATTAGACCAATGAAAAGTTGTTTTGAAAAGAACTGCTGTGGAGAGAAGGGTATAAGACGGTAGCCTGCCCTCAAGATAAAAAAAGGCAGCACGATGAAGTTACATCAATAAAGAAGCAGGAAAAAGAAGTGAAGAGGAACAGGCTGGCAGAAGGGAGACCAGAACGGGAACAGGCACTTTGATTGCCTCATGAAGATAGGTTCGTCCAGACTCAGCAAACTGCTCAGAGAAGCTCGTACAGAAAGTCGCTGGAAATATGCGCACTGGAGCTGGAGAGAAGCTCGAGCTGAGAGAAGCGGACCCGCGCACGCAACTGCCCCTCGCTGGTAAGCAGTTGTGCATTATGGGGAATCATACGTCCTTAGGAACAAAGACTGTCCTGGTAACCTTACAGTTTATTCTCCTTCTTAACAATCGGACAGTTTATGAGCCTGAAACATGGAACCAAATTGATGTCAAGGTGTGGGACTCTGCAACTAAAAACGACAAGGTTGCATGGGATTGCTTGGCACCTGGCGAGCAATTTTTGAGGCTTTAAAAAGACATGTGGGACCACAGTCAGACACGTGTGGTTTGCCAGACAGTGAGGGAGCTGCGGGCTCCTTTACTGATCTGACTGCTATGCCATGGGCCCCTCTGCTGCTACAGCCATCGAAGGCTTTTGCTGTTACGCCCCCTGTTGACCTGGACGTGCCTTTTGACCCAGGCCTATTGGCCTTGAAAAGGAAATGGATATGCTTTTCTTCAATCCGGGAAGAACGGGATACATAAGGCCTGAAGACCGAGTTGCTTGACAACTTAAAGCAAGACATATTGTTCAAAAGGAATGGAAAATGGAGAGTTTTGTTTGTAATCAGGAAAAGGAATGGAAAATGGAGACTGTTAAGTCATGAAACTTAAAGGATTGTTTGTTACCTTTCCTGGTTGTACATATGTATGGGCATACTTGGGTTTAGCATGTAAAAGCAATGTTCTGTATATTTAGAATGTTTGATGTTTGTGTGTGCATGTTCTAGAGTGTAGACTCCCCGCACACCCAGCACTGTTTACTTGCCTTTTAGAAATATTCCTTTTATAAATATTACTAAATTCAGATTGAGTTGAGACTTCATTTATAACACAGTCAGTTTAAAATAAAGAGCAAAAAGTTTCCCAGAAGACAACCTTTCCTTGGTTATGGAAGGTGAATAGCAAAGGGAGGAAAAAAAAAAATCTTCCTCCAGCACCAGGGTCTGCTTAGTCACAAGAGACAAAAAGCCCATAGCCGCAGCCCCAGCCCTGTCAGCACTGCTTACAAGTGTCCCCCAGTGTGACGAGGAAGACATGAAGAACTTCACACTACAGGAAGAGGAAACTTTATTTTAAACCCATCTTTACACATCATAAAGGAACGGAAAGGGGAAACGAATGTCCTTTGAAGCTCACCGTTACCACCACCCCAGCACGCTTGCCCTGGCCTAGAGGGCTTCAGGTCGGTTATGACATTAGTTGACCTGTGCCACTTTGTCAGAGGTGCAACCAGTAGCTCCGAAGAGGAGCTGAGAGGACAGAAAGGGGCGACCTGCACACAGTGTCCCTGCAGTCCTGCATCCAGGCCCCTGGGCCACCTGAAGGGATCGGCAGAAGATGACCTGCCAGGCACAGCTGAAGTGGCCGACAGCCCAGCACCACACCGTGCACGTACAGGAGCCGTGCAGGTGGCAGCTGGGAGTCCAAGCTCGCCCTCGTGCCACAGCAGAGCCGCCTCCACCTCGCCTCATTCCCGCTTGGCAAACAGATGCTTGTTTGGTCTCAACAAGACAACAACAGTCCTCGCTCCGAGAGATAACTACTGTCTTCCCATCTCATCCCTGAACTGCAGGCTATGGAGTACAGCCTGGCAGCCTCTGACACGGAAACTCAGCGAAACACAATTTTAGACAGCTACAATTATGTCCATTTGGAACAGTAACTTCTCCTGCCTGCCCGTAACAGCTCTGCAAGGCCCTGTGTTCAGCAGCAGCTTTCCAGCTACAGCAGTTGGCTCATTTCCATAACTTCCCCAAACTACCCAAGTGTCTCAGGACTTCACACCAGGCTCCCCGTGCCCTCCACTGGCGCAATGGTGCTTTTCTGGGTTGCCAGCTCCCCTTCCTCCATCCTGCTTCCTCTTCATATGGGCCTGGGATTCTGTTTTAAGTGTCTCAACCCAGAAGGCATCGAAAGAACCTGGAGCCTGATATCCAGGCTCCTGGGGATCGAGGTGTGGGTAGTTAGGGTCCGGCGTCCGGAAGATATTGCGCTGTACGGAAATGTGGAGCCCCTCCCTTGATGGGCAGCCCCTCCCTACGTGGTCTGTGACGTAAGCAAGCGGAAGTGACGTTGTGGGCCTCGGCTATATAACACCATGTGACTCGACAATAAACGCCATTTGCCATCCACCACATTGGTGACTATCATCCAATACATGGACGATATCCTGATTGCTGTGCCTTCAGGAAGTCAAGTGGACCAACTAGTGTCAACAGTCTCAGAAACTCTAAAAACAAACGGGTTTGAAATCGTGAGCGTGAAAATTAAAAAAGGACCATGTGTAAGTTTTTTGGGAGTGGGGATCACAAGTTCTTACATAACCCCCCCCTCAGATAAAAATCCGTCGGGACATCAAAACGCTCCATGATATGCAACAATTAGTGGGATCCTTACAATGGCTCCGCAATATTGTCCTGATTCCTCCCGAAACCATGGCTCCCCTGTATGATCTTTTAAAAGGAAAAAACCCATGGGAGCAAAAGACTCTGACGACAGAAGCAATGAACTCTCTCGATTTTATCAAACGACAAGTATCATCAAGCACACTCACCAGGTGGAACCCAAATGAACCCCTTGATCTGTATGTATACTTCACGGAAAGGGGAGGAGTAGGGGCACTAGCCCAGGGCCCCCCTCAAAAAGTTCAACCAATACAGTGGATAGTCCTAGGAAAACCGTCACACGCATTCTCTCCAGGAGTCGAGTGCCTTAGTAACCTCATCATGAAAGGCTGAAAACTCGCCCTAAGACACCTAGGTATCGAACCTGCCACAATATATCTACCCTTTCGTAAACAGCTGCTACCACAATCAGTAGCAATGTCAGAATCTCTAGCCATAGCCCTTGCCGGATTTCGCGGAGAAGTTCAATACGCTATTAAGCCCCCTTGGGCTCAAATGCTGAAAATTGTCAACATCGACCTCCCACGGAAGATCATGGACCGGCCCCAACGGGGACCAACGGTCTTCACAGATGCATCCTCAGCAACCTCAACCGCAGCGGCAGTATGGCAATCGGGAGGAGAATGGCACAGCATTAAAATGACCGATTGTGCGCTTTCAGTCCAGCAATTAGAAGCGACGGCCGTAGTACTAGCCTGTGGACTGTTCCCAATGGAATACATCAACATAGTGACCGATTCAATGTTCGTAGCCAAACTTTGCTTAGCCATGTCGGGGCCCGGCGTGTCAACATCCACGATCTCTCTAATGCTAGAAGAAGCACTTTTCTCCCGAAAAGGCACCATATCGGTCATCCACGTCAACAGCCACAACCCAATCAAAGGGTTTTACCAAATCGGTAACGACAAAGCAGACGCCGCTGCAAAAGGATTATGGACACTAAAAGATGCCCGCCAGTTACATGAGTCCCTCCACATTGGAGCTAAAGCACTAGCTAAGAGATGTGGGATTTCGACCACCGACGTGAAACACATAGTAGCTACGTGTCCCCACTGTCAAAAAGCACCACTATGGTCCAGTGGAGTCAACCCCAGAGGTCTCAAAGCCTTTGAGGTGTGGCAGACGGGTTTTACGCTCTGTCAGTTGCTGAGACCTCGAGCGTGGCTAGCGGTAACCGTAGACACATATAGCGGAGTGATCGTAGCCACACAACACCTTAAGGCCGACTCCAAAGCAACCATCCAACATTGGCTGACAGCCATGGCGTGGCTTGGCATCCCTAATCAGATCAAAACGGACAATGGTTCGAATTTTGTGTCCAAATCAGCCCAGGCATTCGCTCAGAAATGGGGTATTACTCTAATATACGGCATCCCGTATAATAGTACAGGACAAGCCATAGTCGAACAAGCGAATCAAACTCTGAAATCTAAGTTAGAGGTATTAGCAAAAACAGAAGGTCTTACCACCACCGTTCCCTCAGGAGACCAAGCACGCTTGCTAGCGACCGCTTTGTTAGCACTAAGTCAATTCCCCAGGGGAGAGGAGGTGAATAGCCCCATCCAAAAACATTGGGCCACTCGAGCGCTAGAAGAAGGCCCGTCAGTTATAGTTAGAAATGATCTGGGAGAATGGGAACAAGGGTGGAAATTAGTTCTGACAGGGCGAGGGTATGCTGCAGTCAAAAAAGAGGGCAGAGTCAAATGGTGTCCGATTAAGTCCATCAAACTGGACCTTCAGAACAAAACTAATGAAAACTGTGAGTTTCTGTTCACAGGAACGGATCATCGGACGCCCCCGTAATCCGTATACCCCGGTGACAAGAGAAGCCAATAAGTCAGCAAGCGTCCTGTCTAAGCCTGAGAGTTCCACACTGGCAGAATCCAGACAACAGTGAAGCGGCCTCTGTGGGCGGGGGGCTGCGATGCCTTTGTGTGATCTTATCTTTGGACCTTGTATACTAAATAAGCTTGTGTCGTTTGTTAAAAGTTGGTTAGAGAAAGTTTACATTATGTTGGTAGAACACCAACAACTACTTTAAGAGTGTATTTACTCAGGGTTACCAGTTACCTCCTAGTTTTCTCATGGTTATTGTGCCTTATGTTTTTTATCTAAGTTATGATGTCTACCTCTTAAGATTGTTATCAGAATTGTTTTTTAGATTGTTATATTCTAGCTAATTTGGTTGTGCATAGGGAAGGGGGAAATGTGGGTAGTTAGGGTCCGGCGGCCGGAAGATGTCGCGCTGTACGGAAAGGTGGAGCCCCTCCCTTGATGGGCAGTAGCGCGTGGTCTGCGATGTAAGCAAGCGGAAGTGACGTTGTGGGCCTCGGCTATATAATACCATGTGACTCGACAATAAACGCCATTTGCCATCCACCACATTGGTGTCTGTGAGCCCATGGACCGAGCGGCCTGGGGTTGGTCGCCATGCTGTTCCTGAACCAGGTTGCCACTGCCCCCTGAAGGCAACACGAGGGCATCTTTGCTGAGCAGGACGCATATGGCAGGAATGTTTCTCTTCACTGTCAAGGCATCAAGGCCTGCCTCAGGCACAATGGGTTCCCAGATCTTGATCTGTTTAAAAAGCATTTTGGTGATCTGGTGGAGTTCTTTGAGCCTCCAAGTTTCATGATTTCCACACATGTAATGTTCTTACTAATGGCCTTGCCTGAGCCAGTGAAAAGGATCTGCCTCACTGAGTCCAGCTCCATCTTGCAAAAGGAAGAGGACAAGGTTTCTCTGCAATTTTGGCCTTCTTATAGTTTTCCATTCTGCAGCACTGAAAAGGAAAAGGGATCCATAAATACTTGTAATTACAGCTCATAAAAATCAGTGTGTGAGCTCCCCCATCCAGGCCAGAACAAGAAGTGCAGTGGGATCCACAGTATTCCAGCAACCTGCACCAACTCTGTGGAGCCTGAGAACCACAGCAGCAGCTCCACTTACTTGTGCTGATGTGGCAAAACCCCACACCCAGCACACGCACGAGGGAAGACAGACTCTAGCTAGAAGTTACTAACTTCTGCAGCCTAAATTACAGACACCACCAGAATGATTTGAGGTCTCTTCAAGCCATGGGAAAAGGATCAGAGCACCTCCAAATAAACACCTGTACCTAATAAACTTCAAAAATAACTGCTGTGCAAAGGACTTCTCATCCAAACGATGTACAACCTCTCAGAGCTATCAGAGTTTGGGATTCTAAAATGGCATATATATAAAATATTACCAGTAATGCCCCAATCGTGCTGAGGTGCCAAGCTGAGCAGCCCTTTGCATCACAGTCTCGCCCTGTGCGCACCTGCAGCACAATCCTCGCCACAGGGGAGCCTAGGCCCCATAACACTGTGAAACAGAGCAAGCTCTTAGGGTTGGAGCAGGGTGACACAAAAAAACACAGGCAGGGAACAGCAGAGAACAAACGGGCAAATGTTACCGGGAAGACAAACCAGTAGTATTGCCCCTGCCCACCACCACCTCTGGACCACCACGCTCCCGCCCAGAGCCTGTCCATTTCCACAGACCCGAGGCCTTGCTCATGCCCAAGGAACAGCACAAGGCCCCAGAGCTGCAGCACCCCGGGGACCAGCTCGGTCCAAAGCACCCATCCCAGCGAGCAGTGCCCCGGGAGGAGGGTGGCTGGGCAGCCCCAAGGGCTCACACACACTACACCAAGAATGGCTGCTCTAGCCACAGGATCGACACAGCCCCCAAGGGTGAAATTGTGAAGTTGCCCTTTGGGATGCCGAATGACTGGACAGGGCAAGAGCCCACTGCAGTCTTCTCAGCCCTCAGGCCCGTGGTCCAAGATACAAGCCTGAGGCATGAGCACTGTCGGAAGCACCACAGATACTTTGTGGGACCAGCCGCAGGAGCCCCACAAGGCTACTGGGGCAGCAACACTGAGCAGACCGGATGCCCTGACAACAGCTTCCACGTGTGGGCTGCGGCTGTCCCTCAGAAAGGAAACACCAGTGTGGTGGTGACCACGGCGTTTGAAACAGCTGGGGCTGAGGCAGGCACCAAAGGACATAAGTGGTGGCCTTGGAGGAAGAAATACCCTGGCAACGTCGAGAACTCCCCAGATTGTGGGGTAAGCTCCCAGGGCACCCATGGCCAAGAAAAGTGGACATGTAGCAACCTTTCACAGGGAAATGCACACTGGTTGGCCAGGCCAGCTCCCAGCTTAGCCTCCTGTACTGGTTTCAGTTAGAACAGAGTTAATTTTCTTCCTAGTAGCTGGTAGAATGCTATATTTTGGCTTAGGATGAGAAGAGTGCTGATAACACCCCGATGTTTTAATTGTTGCAGAGCAGTGCTTATACCAAGCCAAGGACACCTCAGCTTCTTGCTCTGTCCTGCCAACAGGCAGGCTGGGGGTGCAGTAAGAGCTGGGAGGGGACAGACCCAGGACAGGTGACCCAAACTAGCCAAAGGGGTATTCCATACCATCTGACGTCATGCTAAACAATATATAGGGGTGTCAAGCTGGGGGAGGGGGGCTGGACTGCTCGGGGTTAGTCTGGGCATCGGTCAGCGGGTGGTGAGCAATTGCATTGTGAATCACTTGTTTATACACATTATTATTAGTAGTACTATTATCATCATTGTTATTATTATTATTATTATTATTATTGTTATTATTATTATTATTATTATTGTTATTATTATTATTATTATTTTCCTGTCTTATTAAACTGTCTTTATCTCAAATCACGGGCTTCACTTTCCCGTTTCTCTCCCCCATCCCAGAGAGGGAGGGGGGAGGGTGAGCGAACGGCTGCGTGGTGTTTAGCTGCTGGCCGGGTTAAACCACTACAGTCTTTTTGGCGCCAAAGGTTGAGATAATGACAGATCTGACCAGAGTGTGTTAAACTAAAATTGGTGTAAGTATTAGACCTGCTTAATAGTCACTTGTCATAATGCTGATTGCTTTCATCTCAACTCTGCTGAGCCTGTTTTCCAAATTGAGTATTATAGCACGTTATTTTCCGTATGTGCTCTCTGTCATGTTGTTTATCCTCTCCAGGCCCTGGTTTCAGACCATTATGGTACTGTGTGTTGTATCAGTGGCTTATGAGACGATGAAATATCTGGTCATGACTCTAACTTGGTATTTGTACTCAGTAACATCGTCAACTGTATACTTTGGAAACGGTATCTCGGAAACTATTAGCAATTATACCTGTTGCCCTTTTTCATCAGGGAGTCAATCTGTGAAGGGGAAAGGGGAAGATATTTTTTCTTATTCGATCACTCTCCCTTTCTCCTTTACCACCCCCTTATCCTCCTTGATCACTCTCCCTTTCTCCTTCACCACCCTCTTATCCTCCGAGCTTGTTACAATAGTTCTTCAAGACATTGAATATCCTTGGGATACTCAGACCAGCATGGTCTTGTTATTATGTCTCCTGAATGTGCTTCAGGTTTTGCTTAAACAACTACTTAGGAAGCTCATCCAGAGATCTGCCCGGAGGCAGTATAGTTGTGAGTGGCAGGGAGTATGGGAGGATATGGGCAGGCATCTAGAGCAGTGGGCACCCCCAATGTTTTGGAAATTCACCCCTGAAGAACTGCAAATTCCTAAAAAACTGGTAGAATGCTTGAAAAAAAAGGTGTCATGACTCTGGCAGTTCCAAAGTGACACAAATCATTGTAACGTGCTGGGGCCTGGCTCATGCCTATCGAGCTGCAATTGATACTACTATCAACTTAGTGATAGACCCTGCGGCCACTCCAAGTCCTGTGAGAGAGCCAACGGCCACTGCGACCCCTACGATGGACTCTACATCTGCTCCAGTTCCTGCAGCCACTCCAGCTCCTGGGGCTGGGTCAGAGAAACGAGCTGTAGCAGTGCAAGCTGCCCCTGTAGAGAAGGTGAAAAAATGGTATATGTTATAAATTAGACCACACAATTTACTGGTCTATTGAAATTATTTTATTAATCAAGTAAGCAGACACAAGCAAAACAGCGCTGGGCGGCTGGGGAGTCTCCGCTCCGCAACAGCACGCACCTTCCCTTTCCAGGGTAGCTATTTTATAGCAGTCGAGTTCCAGCTTATCGAGACCTATTGAACTGGCTGAGGCTGCGCAGTTTATTGTTGAGAGGGGGGGTCGTTGTTCCTCTGCTGGTGTTCACACGTTGTGCTCGTATTCAGGTGGGGGTAATGAAGCGGCAGACAGGATGTCTGGTTTCACTCAAGGATGTGTATCCAATACTCCCTCCTGTTATCTGCTTGCTTTAATCCTCCCCTTTACCAAGGCCGTTAATTTGTACAACCTTATCTCTTCAGCAGTTTCTCCAAATTCCTCAAAGACAATGAACAAACCCCCCACTAATTTATCACAATCCCTCCTTTTTCTTTTTCTAACGTATTTTGTTCATTGAATTTTTGCAATATTTGCTTGCTGAGCATTAAAGTTTCTGTGTCTTCCTTCTCCTGCTCAAGAAATTCATACTCAGCACGCACGAGCATAAGATGAGCTGCCTCTAATCGGCTTTTCACAATTGCGATTACTCGATTGAATATACATGGTCCAAAAGTCAGTGCTAATATTAATAACAACAAGGGCCCCGCTATGGTTGATAGCAGGGTAGTAAGCCAAGGTGAGTAATTAAACCAGGATTCATACCAATTCTGACGAGCCTCATTTTCCCTTTTGTGTTTTCTAATCCTTCCCGCAATTTAGTCATTGTATCTCTTACCACCCCAGTATGATCTTTACCAGATGGTATTCAGCCACTGTGTGATGGGTATACATATACTCTTCAGTGTGGTATAGAATCCTTGGTATAATGACCACCTGTACACAAAAATCATGAGATGTGTTAAACAATTTTAAAGATAGGCAAGGAGTGACTCCCAACAATGAACATACCCACCTAGTGTTATTTGCAGGAATTAACCATTTATGTGTTTGGTCCATTCTTATTTTTATTTTTTTCAGTGGCATGGCACAGATCATTTTTATCTCTTGGAACTGTGCCAATACATCTACCTTTTCCCGTAACTTGGGTCAAAGTTATCCCAATTTCCTGACCCCAACTGCACTTGGAAGAATTTGAATATTGGGGGCTTAACACTTACACATAGCCAGTACCCTTCAGTTATCTCCTCGGGTACAACCCCTTTCTTTTTTTCACAATGCTTGGAAGCAGTGTGGGAAAGGATAACTCTGTCAACTTATTAGAAAACACTGTAGTAGGTTGGGCAGTCCCAGGTATATTTACAGTCTGGACAACCGAACCTTCCCCTAGTAACTCTTTATTAGGCCCGACTACCTTGGAAGTCTCGGGCTTTCCCTTCTTTATTAGGATGAGTCCTCCCCTATCTGTTCCGTGTTCGTAAAATCTGACATTTTTCCTAGTACCCAGCTAGTATCGTCCGAGTTTGTTATATTTATATATAGAACCTTGCAAATTTCTTTATTTCCGTGGAAGGTTCCTGTATACCCTATACCATGCCCTCACCACCTGTAATGGGGATCCAATTGTCGGTTACAACTTTGCAGCCCATATCCCACTTGTAAGAATTTATCCCGACCAGCCCCAAGCGTCCAGTCTGTAGCAATGGTTTCACACCCCCGGTATGCACAATAATACACGTTCAGGCATTTACAGTACCCCCTTCCCAGGTTAGAACTTGGGCAGAAATAAAATCCCACATATTCCCAGCATCGGGGCCTCGAGCCCCCCCCGATGTTATCTGGGTTGCAATAACCTGTTGATCTTCGAATCGACTTAAAGTCCATTTAAAAGGTTGGTGGGGGTGGTGTTGAGTCGCTATGCAGGATGAAATCACTGCGAGAACCCCCAAATACCGATAGGAATGGCTGAGGCCCATGTCTTTCCCCACTTATTCACTCCTCTGCCTCACTCGTCAGTTGGGTTGCAGCCAACTACGAGGTTTTAGTTCTTCTCGGCAGCAGTAGTGTTCTTCAGGGGAGAGCCTCTACCTTAACCCACGGTACCTATCGAGTTCGTCACAATGTGAGCTTCAGGTCTTTGTTTCCTGGAGCGATCTCCCACATCTTGTCACAGGTGGGTCCTTTAACACGGCTGGCATGTGTCCATCCTTTCTCCGCAGTCCAAACGGCTGTTTCTGTAGTAAGCAAAACAACATAGGGGCCTTCCCCATCGTGGTGTTAAAAAGAGTCTCTTTCAAAGTCTTCATTAGAATTGAGGGTGATCAAGTGGCAATTCCAAGTCATAGGGCATACCATATAGCATTTCAAAAGGAGAAATTCCTACATCAGTTCTGGGCTGCATCCATATGTTTAACAGTGCAAGGGGGAAGCATTTTACCCAAGAAGCCTTAATTTCCAGCATAAGTTTTGTTAGTTGTTTCTTAATTTCACCATTCATTCGCTCTACCTTTCCAGAAAAGGAGGGGTGCCAGGGGCTGTGAAAATCCCACTCAATCTCTAAGGCCTGCTTTAATCCTTGCAGTAAAACTTTACACTCATTCAGTCACATGGTCAATTAGGACAAACAAGTAACTCAGTAAAGTCTACCTGTATACTTTGGAAAGGTCAAAGCCCTGGCTCCCGTCCCCCTCTAGATAGGATACAGAAGACCTTTTTTATTTACCTTTTGACATATAGTACATCCTCTGCATGTGTGCTTCCCTAAAGTATATATTCCTACACAGACATGCTTTCTTAGAACAACATCACACATTGCTTGCACCTCCCAATGACTCTTCTGATGTAAAACAGTTAATATTTGCCTCATTATCACTTTATTCAGCATTTCTCTCCCATTGGGGAGTATCCATTTTCCTTAAAATGATCCACATATTTGTAACATTAATACCTCCTTGGGAGGTTGTAATTGCTCCAAAACCTTTTTTAGAATTTACCCAAATAGATAGGTGGCCCTGTAAACCCCTGAGGTAAAATTGTCCACCTATATTGTTGCTTCCACCCCCATTTCAGAGTCTTTCCAGTCAGAGGTGAATATACGTTTGCTCTCAGGGCCTGAGAGCACTCCATTAATAACACTGTTATTCCAGTCTAACAATGTACTATTTGAATGCCCAATTTAATCATCAAATCCCTTCCCAACAAGTTAGTTTCCGCCTTGGATACATACAATAATTGCCCAGTGATCATTTTATCCCCTGGTCTCAGCTTAGTATTCCCCAAAAGTGGCACTGTTATCCCAGTACCTTCTACCCCCATCACATTTAGGGTTTCATTAGTTAATTTAATCCCTGAAGCTTTACAAGTCAGTAATGACTTAGCTGCCCCAGTGTATTGGGTTTGCTGGCAAGGTTCGGGGGGGGGGGGGGGGGGGGGGGGTGGGAGTGGGAAACTGCAGTGGCAGCCCCCGTGAGAAAAACCCAGAAACCTCCCCGTGGTAGGTAAGGGACAATTTCATCTGGCCCCAAAGAGGACCACTGCTGCCCAGAGCCAAGCCATGAGCAACACAGTCCGTGCCTCTGTGACAGCACATCCACGAAAACAAACAGACAAAGAAATGAACAAAACCCTGCTGCTCAACAGCAGTTGGGAGAGCGAGAAACCCCCCCACAGACACCAAAGTCAGTGCAGAAGGAGGGGCAGGAGGCGCTCCAGGCGCTGGAGCTGAAGCCCCCCTGCGGCTGCTGGAGAGGCCCCTGGTGGAGCAGGCTGTTCCCCCCCTCCCCGATGCTTGGGAAACTGAACAAACATCACAGCAAATATGCAAATATACCAAAACTTCTAGACTGTTACTTAGATAATGCCTACATCACCTTTCCCTGCTCATTCAATTTCAAACAGCTCTGTTAAATACTACATGCCACACCTTTAACACCTTCAGCAACCCTTTTAACACTTCCTTTATCTTTCTCAAGCCCGTACTTTTCTAATACCAACACCAAAGGCTCAGTCAGAGTCCAACTTAATTCCATACCTTTTCCCTCCAAGATACTGAAACAACATATCAATCAATATACCATATTTCATCCCATTTTCCTTCTTTTCACAAAAACAACATTAACTGTAATATGGTGTTATAATTAATAGTTCCATTTAGGGGCCACTCCGCTCCATCCTCTAGTTTATAAAGTGGCCACCATTGATTACAATATTTGATAAGAGTTCTTTTACTTTCTGTACCCTCTCACCCCACTATATCCCTCCAATGTGTTAGTATACATCCTAGGGGGCTTTTCCTCGGGGTTTCTTTGCTTTGAACATTTCCTATTGTTATCTACAGTGGTTAATATTCCACTGTTTTCCTAGAAGCTCTTTACTAGTCAATCCCAATCCCTCCAAAATTCACAATATATAGATACACAAATAAAATCAAACCACTGTAAATTAACTGCCTGTTGACAATTACACTGAGGACATTTAAACCTGATGAGCCAATAATATGCCTGGGCAAATTTTGTTCCCTTAGACATACACCTCAATGGCAGTTCTTATATTTACATATTTACATATTAACATATGAATAAAAGAATACTTTAACAAAAATGCCCGGGCTTTTATATATACAATATACAATGTACAGTTATTATTCCAGTTAGAATTATTCCTCAGCAGCTGCAAACACTATGCCAGTTGCCATTAAAGCTTGCTTACCGTCCTCCTGTCCTGTCCTTTTCTTAAAATCTCGGACATCCCCGGAGTTAATGGGGATGGCCACATATTCCATTCCTGGCTGGGGTCCGCCCAATTACTATTTCTCGTAGGGGGTATAATCCCTCCCTTAAAGCAGATTTCTGATTTCTTGCCCTGCTTCTGGTTACCGGCCCCTGTGTTTCATGATCCGATTCCGTTTCTCCTGAATTTGCTAACAGGAGCCGTTGGTGCGGGCAGTGGAATATAGGGCGGGGGCGATGTCGGGACTTCTAAGTCCTTTCTCTTTTTATCCCGCCCTCCTTTTTCTTTTAGAGGATATAGATGCGTCCTCGTATCTGAATTTATCCAGATGTGCGCATATTCACTTTCTTCCAAACTAAAGGGCTCCTTAGAGTTAACATAAATATTGAGGGCTTGGCATACCCAATCCTCAAAGGAGCCGAACGGGGGCCAGAAAACGCTGTCCCCTTTGATGGGCTTGTTGCCCCACACTTCTATACAATAATAAATCATTTTAACTTTACTCTTTCCCCGCCTAGAAGGGGAATCATCCCAATTCTTAATCATTTGTCCTAACGGACTATCAGAAGGAACAGAGGGTATCCCTACAGCATTGGATCCCTCCCTCATGGGGCCAGAAGGCTTACTTTTCTTCTGTCCCATCTTCCGGAGCACCTTCACACACACACACACAACGCTTCCCCCTTTTCGTGGCCCAGTCCCTCGCGGGAGGTGGGAACCGCACTACCGAGGGGTCCGCACTCGCTTCGTCCGCACTTGGACGTCTCAAATGTCGTGCTCCGGGATACCCAACCCCAACCGAACGGAACACTGGCCTATACTTACCCACCCCGTGGGTCTTCGTTCGGGCTTCGTGCACAAAGGTTGCCTGGGGTTTACCGGTTTTATTTGCTTGTGTCTAATTTTGGGTTCGTCGGTGAAGGGTTTGAATGAAAGTAGTCCTAGCGAAGGCCGCTGAAATCAGCGGGGCGCCCCCTCCGAAGGTCTTTCAATCAGATTTGCCTTCATCCGAGTCACGGCACCAAATTGTTATAAATTAGACCACACAATTTACTGGTCTATTGAAATTATTTTATTAATCAAGTAAGCAGACACAAGCAAAACAGCGCTGGGCGGCTGGGGAGTCTCCGCTCCGCAACAGCACGCACCTTCCCTTTCCAGGGTAGCTATTTTATAGCAGTCGAGTTCCAGCTTATCGAGACCTATTGAACTGGCTGAGGCTGCGCAGTTTATTGTTGAGAGGGGGGGTCGTTGTTCCTCTGCTGGTGTTCACACGTTGTGCTCGTATTCAGGTGGGGGTAATGAAGCGGCAGACAGGATGTCTGGTTTCACTCAAGGATGTGTATCCAATACTCCCTCCTGTTATCTGCTTGCTTTAATCCTCCCCTTTACCAAGGCCGTTAATTTGTACAACCTTATCTCTTCAGCAGTTTCTCCAAATTCCTCAAAGACAATGAACAAACCCCCCACTAATTTATCACAGTATAGAGATTCAGGTCATTTAGAACGCAGAGAGTCTTCTGCCAAATCTAGGTATAGAGACGACAATGCTGGGCCATCAGGGATTCAGGAGGAGGAAGATGAGGATGCTGAAAAATCAACAGTAACTACCCGAAACCTATACCAGAGTGAGCTACGATATGTGCGAAAAGATTTTGGTCGCTGTATAGGTGAGCAGCTTGTCACCTGGCTGCTCCGGTGCTGGGACACCGGAGCCAATTCTGTGGAATAAGAGGGCAGGGAAGCCAGGCAGCTGGGATCCCTTGCTAGAGATGCAGGCATTGACAAAGCAATTGCAGATGGAGCACAATCTCACAGCCTCTGGAGGCATCTCCTCTCAGCTGTGAGGGAAAGGTATCCCTTCAAGGAAGAACTTTTATGTCTACCAGGCAAGTGGACCACTATGGAGAAGGGAATCCAGTACCTGAGGGAATTAGCCGTATGGGAAGTGATTTATGAGGATCCAGACCTCAGACAAACATCCAAAGATCCAGATGAAGTCAGGTGTACACGACCCATGTGGCGGAAGTTTGTATGGAGTGCACCATCATCATATGCCAGCTCATTGGCAATAATGGCCTGGAAAGAGGATGAGGAACCCACAGTGGATGAAGTGGCTAAACAACTCCGGCAGTACGAAGAAAGTCTCTCCTCTTCCTTACAGGCCTGCGTCTCAGCTGTGGAGAAACTTTCTGAAGAGGTACACCAACTTAAAGAGAATCTATCTTCCTCCCCACCTGAACCAACCAGTGTCCACCGACCAAAAGAGAACACTTGGGAGAAACTTTCTGAAAAGTTCCACCAACTTGAAGAGAGATTATTTTCCTCCGCACCTGTACAAAGCAGTGTCTCAGCTATCAGGGGTAGGTGTTCATCCACACAAGGAAGACAATATGGTGGGTACTCACCCCGTGCTACCCTGTGGTTTTACTTACAAGACCATGGAGAGGACATGAGAAAATGGGATGGAAAATCTACCGCGACCCTAGAGTCACGGGTACGTGAGTTGCAAAAGAAAACAATCGTGAAAAAGGGATTCTCTGAAAAGTTTGCTGCTCCAACTTCCAGCAGACAGTCCTTCAAACACAGAAACGAAGAAGATTCTGACCAGGGTTAGGGGGGCCCTGCCTCCAGCCAGGGGGAGGAAAGGGACAATCGAGTTTATTGGACTGTGTGGATTCGATGGCCTGGCACGTCAGATGCACAGAAGTATAAGGCTTTAGTAGACTGCTGAGATCCCCCCAAAACATAGCATTCTACCATCTACTAGGAAGAAAATTAACTCTGTTCTAACTGAAACCAGGACACCTCCACAAGACCCCAGGAGCCCCACAACTACTCCAGCTCACCTTCACAGCACTGTAGTGCCCCTTCCACCAGATACACAGTCTTGTCACTTGCGTCAAACCTGTGGCACCCAGGGCACTGCAGCAGAACTGACCGGCAACAGCATCTGTTCGGTCTGGGATAGGATTTGCCATCAGCAACAGAAGACATTTGTATTGCTGCAGAGCTCTACATCTGAGCACCGCTGCCATCCAGGCCACAGGAGAGGCAGAGCCACTGTCCACAGAGCTTCTGATTTTCAAAAGCTCCAATATTGTAAATAAATAAACTTCTTTATTTGTACTTAAAAGTGTTGTATGGGAGCCTTCCCCCATAGTGTGTGTTGGGGATAAAGAGGGAAAGCGGGCTCAGGAATAGCAGGGAAGGTGTGCTGTCCCACCAGAGGACAAGGTGATGAGGATAAGCCAGGACAAATCAGCTGCTCTTCCTGGAGCTCCTCCTCAGCCCTGCCCTGGCCATTCAATGAGTGCAGCCTCAGGATCTCTGAGAGGAGCCCTCTGGAGGTACACTACCAAGCTCTGTACTACTGTGTGCCCACAGAGGTCTGCAGGCTACCACAGTACCAAGAATGGGCTGTCAGCTCCTTCTACGGCCAAGCAGGCTTTACACGATGTAGGAAGTTCTTTAGCTCACATCAGCTTTAGCTCACATCAACTTGTGATCAGCTCTGCCTGCACTGTGGGAATGGAGAACTGGAAAGCAGTGTGAGTTGGTGTGGCAGCTGAGGATGTGCCCCAGCAACATGAGATAGCACCCGTTGCCTTCCCAAGACAGGCAGCCCCCAAGCTCTCCCTTGGACTGGCCACATAACAGAGTGAAGAATTTGCTTCTCCTATGTTTTTGTGAAGCAGCCTCAAACTCTTGGTTATTTGGCAGTCATTACTGTTCTCTCCTGGCCCACCCTGACTCCTGGTTGCACACACACACACACACACACACAGCTGCTTCCCCTGCTCCCCTGACACAGGAGCTGCCCACATCATCTTTGGTGAGAAGTCAGCATTGCTCCAGGGAGCTGTTCCAGGTGCTGAAGCACACTGCCTTAGAGGCTGACCAACACTGAAGCAGGCTTGCTGAAAGGAGCTCCAGCTTGCCTGTCCTGCACCTTGCACAGAATCACCCCTCCGGTCTCATATCTCCTCCAAGCCATGCAGGAGTTTGTGATTTGAAGACTTCCCAAAGGCAAAAGCACTCAGGAATACCTTTGTGCCAGAACTCCAGGCTCCAACCAGACCAGGCAAGGGGCAGCTAACACCCCTCTCTAACTGAAAAAGGATGGGTCACAGCAGCCATTCTGGAAAGCACCAGCAGGACGCAGGGCAGGGCCGCTCACTGCTGCCAGCACAGGGCCAGGAGAATTTCCTGCAGGCGAAGCCCCATCAGGCACAAGGAAAGCCTGTGTGGCAATCCAGGTTGAGCTGTGTGAGAAGCAATCTCCTGCAGATTGCCAAACTGTCTGTGCTGTTCACTGCTTAGGGAAAACCACCACGAGCCAGACATGGACTTCGTCTCCCAGGGTTACCCACCTTCCAGCCGACTGCTTCCCTCTCATGCACACTTCTTCATGGAATACCAGCCACAGGCCACGTGGGCAGCACATACATCTGCCCTCTTGAGCCTAGCCAGCCAGTTTGTGCCATAGCTGCACCCATGGGATTAAGAGACAAGTGAGGTAGTGTTTCAGGGCTTTATTATGGTCCACAGTATCAGCAGGAAGGGATTTTTAAATATGTTACAAACTAAGACACATAGAAGTGCACGACCTACAAACAGTGGCATGTTAAGAGAATACCAGGAGTGTGGCTTTGATTCAGGGTGACTGCAGTGCAGCTGCAAAGCCAGGGTACCCCCAAGAGCCTGCGATGTCACTCACAGCATATTCAGTGGAAAGATGCTAAGACAAGAGTGCAGGCTGTGCTGCAGCATCTCCTGAGTGACCCAAGACCAGCAGAATCCCAGGGCCCCAGCTGTGGTTCTCCATCCTCCCAGCTCTGCCATCACTCTGCCACAGGTTTCACTTCCTTGGCTGCTTCCAGCTGCATCAGTATTTCATTCCACTGGATGAACTGCTTGGACAGAAGCAGGGTCTGGACATTACTCTTAAGGAAAGAGACATAGAAACTTCAGGGAGGAAACCACAGAGCACAGCCCCAGACCCCCTGACAGCCTGAGAGCACCATTACAATCCTGATTCCTTGGGAGATTAAAAAAAAAAAAAAAAAAAAAAAAAAAAAGGCTACAGGAAACCAGGGTGTACAAAACCTACTCAGACACAAATTTAGAAGTCCTGGAGCTGCCACACAGTGCCACACATTAGTGGGAGTCCAGAACAACTTCTGAACACCGCACAGCACTGCATCTCAAAGGGCTTTTTACAGCATGACAGAAACACAAACACCACTGCACCAGGAAGGGCACTGGCCATTAAACCTGGGGCTGGGGATTGCCTGCTTCCAACATCTGATGGGGTAAGGTGAGCCAAGAGACAGGCAGACATTTTGGTTTTGTCAGGCCCAGAGCACCAGCTGAAAGGATACCGTTTTGTTGTAGTCTTCAAGGAGCGTCTTGACACCATCAGAAAACTGCTTACACTGATCCTGTAAAAAACAAATCCTCAGCAAGCAAGCAGTAAATAAACTAAAGGACACCTGTCCTTCCAGTGCCTGGCAGTTCAGGGACAGTACTGGGACTAAAGCTCAGGCCCTGGCCACTCTGAAAGCATTTCAGCAGATGAGAGAAAAGTTACACAGGAACACCCATGCTCAGGAAGTGCCAAAGCACCTGAGCTTGCCAGCTGTCTGCTTTTTCTCAGCATCCTCAGCTTGCCTCAGAATGAAAACCCACAGGGAAACACTGAAAGGAGGCATTAGACACTGCCCAGGCTACTCATTGCCACCTCATGGTGTGTCCAAATGGGGAAGAAAAGGGCAAAGAGACAACATAGCAGTATTAAAATCCCTCCAGAGACCAGGAGACTGAAAAATTGCAACACTTCAGTGTCCCACTGACAGAGGGAATACCAACTGATTAAAACCACTGCAACTTAAGTGGCATTCAAACCTTTGTTTTGAGGAGGCTTATTGTAGGCAGATTTTTTCCAACTCAGACTCAGGTACCAGAAATCCTGGCTAGTTCTCCCCCTGAAATGTGCTTAAACCTCTTTAAAACTGCAGCATGAATACACTAAACAAATGAAAATAAGTGGTATAAACAAGCAATTCAAACAATTGCAGATACAGGGGCATCAGTGCTGTTAGCAACAAAAGGTTCTTTCTCCCTGCTAGTTAAGACCATCACGAACACTCACACTACCTGCTGCTGCATCTGGATTTGGGAGAGTCGCTGCAGTTTCGCTGCATGGTCAGGAACTACTGAAAGCACAGAACAGAAATCCATTGTTTGTTTTGTATCACATGGGATAAGTTACTAAGACAAGGACCATTCCTTCTCCAAGGGAAAGTCACAGCAAATGAATCCTCAATGAATCCAAGTGCCATGTACCACAAACACCTTTTATACCATAAAAATCCTCTAGCTACACTGTACATCAGGTATCATTACATTTGCTAATGTAATGCTGGGTGGATTAGGGCTGCTGTCGCTAACCTGCTTCCTAACACACGCCACCTCCCTGACCCTTGGTGCAGGGGCCACATTCCCACCCAAGCCATGCTGGGTGACAGCTACAACACTGTAGTGGGTTTACGTGGCAAGGTTTTGGTAGCAGGGGGCCATAGGGGTGGTTTCTGTGAGAAGGATCTAGAAGCTGCCCCATGTTTGGTAAGGGCCCCACTGTTTTCCAGAGCTGAGCCAATAAGCGATGTTGTTTTGCGCCTCTGTGAGAGCATATTTAAGACAGGGAATAAAACGCTGCGCCACACAGCAGCTGGGAGAGCGAGAGGAGTGAAGAACAGCCTTGCAGGCACCAAGGTCAATGAAGAAGGAGGGGGAGAGGTGCTCCAGGCACCGGAGTAGAAGTCCCCTGCGGCCTGTGGTGAGGACCATGGTGAAGCAGGATGTCCCCCTGCAGCCCATGGAGTACCACGGTGGAGCAGGGTTCCACGCTGCAGCCTGTGGAGGAGACCACGGTGGAGCAGGTGGCCCTGCACCGACGGAGGCTGCCGCCTGTGGAAGACCCCTGCCGGAGCAGATTCCTGGCCGGACCTGTAGCCCGTGGAGAGGAGCCCACGCAGGAGCAGGTGACCTGGCAGGAGCTGCTGCCCGTGGGGGATCCAGGTTGGAGCAGTTTTCTCCTGAGGGATGGACCCCGTGGTACGGACCCATATCTGGAGCAGTTCTGGAAGAGCTGCTGCCTGTGGGAAGCCCACGCCGGATCAATTCATCAAGGACTGCATCCCGTGGGTGGGACCCCACAGCACAGGGGATGAGAATGACCTAGAAGGAGCGGCAAAGAAGCGCTGTAGACTGACCATAACCCCCATTCCACTGTTCCCCTGCGCCGCTCAGGGGGAGGAGGTGGAAGAGGGTGGATGGGGGGGGAAGGTGCTTTTGGTTTCTTTCCTTTGTTTCTCACTTCTCTAGCCTGTTAGTAATAAGCAATAAATCTTACTATCTCCCTATGCAGAGTCTGTTTTGCCCGTTACAATAATTACTGCGTGATCTTCGTGTCCTTATCTCAACCTTTGAGCCCTTTTCATTGTATTTTCTCCCCATTCCTCTTTGAGGAGGGGAAGTGGGAGAGGGGCTGTGGTGGAGCTCGGCTGCCCACTCGAGCAGAACCACGACAAACACTCTGCAGGACACCGTGTGCTTTCCAGCAGAGATCGGACACGGAACATGAGAGCTAGGTGAGGGATGAGCCAACATACCGCTGCGTTTGTACCTACTTTACTCACACTGAGTTGTGTGCATAGCTGTCCTCGCCTCAGGTCTGACACTCAAGAAAAAGCAAACAGCACAGGCAACAGCTTGGGGGTGGCACATGCAGCTCAAACTTGTGGAGGAACAGGCATACCTTGGATAGAGGCACTGTCTAAGACAGGCTGGAGATTCTTCACCCGCTCCAAGAGGGCTGCTCGGGAAGGAATGACCTGCTCCTCTGATCAGGGAAAGACAAGAAGGAACATCAGGAAAAGCCAAAACAGTGTCTTAGCCCCCACCTCACAGAGGGGCTTGTCCTACTCTGAACTGATGATCAGCTGGGACTGACACTTGTATCCCATCTCCCCTGTTCCAGCTGATCCAGGTGTACAGAAAAGGGCTTTTTTATGGTTTTATTTAGCCTTTTGTGATGCTCACCCCTGGATTCTCATTAACACCTCCACAAAATTTAATTCCCAGACTATATCAAAACAAGGCCGAACCAAGTTTTTGAGGGCAAAAGAGGACAACACTAGAAAATGTTTAACGTACATTCAAACCTCTGGTTTTGTTACAGCCCTCAGAATATTAGAAGTAGGGTAAGGAAAACTGTTCAAGCTCCACTTTCTTTTCAACTTTTCATTAATTTAAGGTTAAACTGATCAATACCAAGATCAGAACTGATTAAACTACAGCACAGACATGCACAAGGGAGCACTAAGGGTGATGGATATCTTTCTACAAGTCACATTTTGGTAGCTCTAAAGAGGGGTCCCTTCTAAATCTTTGTAACTAAGCAAAAAAAACAACAAAAAAAAAAAACAAAAACAAAACAAAACAAAAAAAAACCCACATCCCAATCCACCTTATTAAAATACAACTTTTGCAGTGCTAAAAACCTGTTCCTTCTCACGTGATGCTGTACCTGCCAAGATGAACTGCTGCTTCATGGTGTTTGGAACAGCCATTCTGTCAGCGTACTGAGGGTCAAGGTATTTTATTACATCTTCAACTAAAGCAAAAAATGTTTTAAGGCAAGAAGTAGGAAAGATGTTGTCACTTTTACAAGCGCAATTCCCCCCTGGACTACAGCACAAACCTGCCTGTTTAAGGTTGTTTTTGTTCAGATTCAGGTTTTTCTGCAGCACTCCCCAAGCACTCACTTTTCTTAAACAGGATCTTGATCCTCTCCCTCTTGCCAACGATGTTGCTCAGCGCCACCTGCACCTTCACCAGCTCGTCCACCACCTGCGGGGACGCACAGGGAGGGAGCGGGCCCGCTACCTGCCGCCAGCGGCGGGAACGAAAGCTCGGGAGGGAAATAAATAAAAAATAAAAAATAAAAAACAGGGTGACAGAGCAAAGCCCAGTACCTTATGAGGCTCGCAGACCCCACCGCCAAGGCGCTGCTCCAGCTCATCCAGCCGCCACCACAACCGCTCCAGCGCCACCACCCCCACCGCCATCTTCCCAACCGGTCTGGCAGCAGCCCTGCCGTCTCTTCCGCCTGCCGGCACTTCCACTTAAGGCTGGGCGCTGCCCGTTGCCATGGCGGCACGTTGCTAAGGGATGTCATTGCCATGGCGACGGGCGGGCCGGGGGGGGGTGTTGGGGTTTGGGGGCGCGGAGTCCCCAAGCCCCCAAGCGGCCGGGGCCGCTCGATGCTGATTTGCACTGCAGAGGGAAGCTTTCCGCACCAGGGAGGTCGACAGCTGCCTCGCTCCTGCGGGCAACAGGCTCTCAGAGGCATGAAAGGGGAGAGATGGAGCGAGTGGGGGCCGGGGGGTTTAGAATGGCGGTGTAATAAATATTGTATAATAAGTTTGTTAATCAAACCGGTGGGAAAGCTTGTGGGGCTGTGACAACCCCGTATAGCTGGAAAGTTTCCAGCTGACCATCCTGATAAGAACATGTATAGAACATGTATAGTGCTTGCTCAGCAAGATCGCAACCCGCAACGCAGTGGAAGACTACGGCCTTCATCCTCACGACCACCAGGAGGTCCGAGACGACCCCCTAGCAACAGCACGTGCAACTGCAGGACATACCAGGATATGCCACGTACACCCGGAACAACCAAGCTATAAAAGGGGGATTCTGGCGGGGGTGAGGTGCGCGCCGTTGGTGGAGCGGAGACTCCCCAGCCGCCCAGCGCTGTTTTGCCTGCTTGAATGCTTGCTTAATAAATTTGGCTCTGATAAAGATTATTCTGAGAGTGGTTTTGGTTCCAACCACTTATTGCAATTGGTGCCGTGACTCGGATGCAGGTCATTTTGGTCTGGGATCTGAGCTCGGGGGGGGGGTGCCCCATCTTTGGATGGCCCTCGGGTGACTGATCCCTTGTCCAAATCCTGTACATCCGGACCCTAAATTCGGGCAAGCAGGCAAAAGAAAGCCGCGGTACCCCATAATTTTTGTGCACGAAGATCCAAATGAAGACTCAGGATTGAGTGAATATTGATAAGCGGTGCCGTTTGGTCGGGGTGGGTATCCCAAAGTGCAATTAAATGAGACGTTCCTGGGGAGCAAATTGAGTGCGGACCCTCCTGCAGTGCAGTTCCCATTGCCTGCGAGGGTGTGGGCCACGAACAAAGGGAGCATTTGTGTGAGTGTACAGAAGCACTTTGGAAGATGGGGCAGAAGAAAAGCAAGCCTTCTGACCCCATGGGTGGCCCTAAGGTAGGGTTGGAACGGGCTGCCCAGGGAAGTGGTGGAGTCACCATCCCTGGAGGTCTTTAAAAGACGTTTAGATGTAGAGCTTGGTGATATGGCTTAGTGGAGGACTGGTTAGTGTTAGGTCAGAGGTTGGACTCGATGATCTAGAGGTCTCTTCCAACCTAGAAATTCTGTGATTCTGTGATTCTGTTGCCCGCTATACCGACAGAAAGTCCCTTAGGGTTGATGATTGCCTGCTGGGATGACTGGCCTTCGAGACAAGGCAAGATGACAGAAAAGATGGTATATTACTGTATGCAGGTGTGGGTAGGGAAACAAATAAAGGAGATCACCTATACTGGCCCGTTTTTGGGTCCTTTGAGGATTGGGTTTGCCAAGCTCTAAATATATATGTGAATTCCAAGGAACCTTTCAGTTCAGAGGAAAGTGAATATGCTGGCTTATGGATAAGATCAGATACCCGGACTTATGTATTTACCCTAAAGGAAAAGGGTCAAGAGAATCCCAGAAGGAAGACTGAGTCCTGAGGACCCCACCTTGTCCCCTCCTCCCTATGTCCCTCCCGCTCCTGCACCGGACCCTATCCCTCCTCCTTCCCCCCCCCCCCCCCCCCCCGCACCTTCCAAACCCTCCGGACCCCGACCCAGACTCCCTCAGTTCCCTTGGGGAAAATCGAAGAGTGACTAGGAGTCAAAGTAGAAAAAAGGGGCAGTCAGAAGGAGGGCTTTACCCCCTAAGAGAAATAGCTATGGGAGGGTCACAGAACTGGGAATCACTTTAGAAGTAAGAAATGAGGAAATCGCAGTTAAACTGTGTACCCTCGCTGTGGAAGACGAGGCAAAAATCAATCCTGAGGTGTGGTACACTCCTGAGTCAGTGGGGAAATTGGACATCACTCCTTTTGAAATTACTATTAGAAATCCTGAAATCCCTATTCGAGTAAAGCAGTATCCGATGTCACAAGAGGGTAGAAAGGGGTTGCAGCTGGAAATTGAAAGACTATTGAAGCAAGGGTTATTGGAACCCTGCATGTCTCCCCACAACACTCCTATACTACCCATTAAGAAGTTAGATGGCTCTTACCGTTTAGTCCAAGATCTAAGAAAGGTAAATAAGAGAACAGTCACCAGATTCCCAGTGGTAGCTCTTATAAATTAGACCACACAATTTACTGGTCTATTGAAATTATTTTATTAATCAAGTAAGCAGACACAAGCAAAACAGCGCTGGGCGGCTGGGGAGTCTCCGCTCCGCAACAGCACGCAACTTCCCTTTCCAGGGTTGCTGTTTTATAGCAGTCGAATTCCGGCTTATCAGGACTTGTTGAACTGGCTGAGGCTGCGCAGTCTATTGTTGAGAGGGGGGTCGTTGTTCCTCTGCTGGTGATCATGCGTTGTGCTCGTGTTCAGGTGGGGGAAGTGAAGCGGCAAGCAGGATGTCTGGTTTCACTCAAGGATGTTTACCCAATACCCCCTCCTGCTATCTGCTTGCTTAATCCTCCCCTTTACCAAGGCCGTTAAATTGTACAACCTTATCTCCTCAGTAGATTCTTTAAATTCTCAAGGACAATGAACAAACCCCTACTAATTTATCACTGTAGCCAATCCGAATACCTTGTTGAGCCAGCTTTCCCCAGAACTGAAATGATAGTGTTATAGACTTGAAGGATGCTTTCTGGGCTTGTCCCTTAAAGGAAGAATGCAGAGGTTACTTTGCCTTTGAATGGGAGGATCCTGAGACCCATCGGAAACAGCAGTTGAGGTGGACCCTGCTTCCACAAGGATTTATGGAGTCGCTGAACTTGTTCAGGCAGGCCCTGGAACAGGTATTAAGCACCTATGAACTAAACCCAGAAGTAACGCTGGTGCAATATGTAGATGACCTGTTGTTAGCAGGGGAGAGTCAGGAAGCTGTGAGGAAAGAAAGTATTAGGTTACTGAACTTCTTAAGCTTAAAGGGACTAAAAGTATCCAAATCCAAATTTTAATTGGTGGTGCCCAATATATGGGCCTGGCGGTGTGTCTTGTGATCCTATTTTTTTCTCTTAAATGCTTTGAGTGTGACAAGAAAAAGGCGGGAGCATTATCTAAGTAACTAACAGTTGAGAAGTGTTGGTGTATTTGCTGTGGTGTTTGGTCAGTTTCCCAAGTACTGGGGGGGGAGGGGGCTGACTGATTATCGAAGCGGTAGAACGGAGAGAGTCATTTCTTTGGTGGTTCGGGCTTGAGCCTTGGGAATTTGGTAAGAAGGGAGAGATCGAGTTTATTTAGGCATCAATACCTTTTTAACCCCCATATTGACGGATACACAGGAGTGATTCCTTGTTTTGTATGGGCTTCCTAACAAAGTGCATGAGAAAAATTGGCATTCGGCTTGAAATTCAGTCCTGTTGAAATGCAAATTTTGTGGAAAAGGTGGTAATGTTTGTCTAGAAGACAGAAGGCTGAGTGCTTCATCTGTTTTCCTGAAGTCCCAAGGATTTATGATTGGAACGGGGCTCATTAATAATCTGAAATAGTAAAGTTTCTATGTGGGAAGAAGAGTTTAATCCCAGAGAATTGGGACATTTGGGAAGATTAGGAAAAGATAGTAAAAACCTGCAGTAAAAAGGTTTGTGTGGAAATTGTGATATTGTATAAACTTACTTTAGGATAGAATAGAACTTGTGATTAAAAGTTAGCAAGGACAAAGTAAACAACATCTTGTTATCTGTAGACCTTCTGTTACGTTTAAGCATTTTGTTATTTGAAAACACCCCATTATCCGTTAACCCTCAGTCAGGCTGAGACTTGAGATAACTTGAGTCAACTGTCTGTTATGTCTTGTTAACTGAGACATCCTGTTATCTGCCGACCCTCAGTTAAACCGAAAGACAACTCAGCATTTTTACAGCTTGGAAAACAACTGATTAAGAAAGTGCATTACGAGGAAGACCTACGGCCTTCCTCCCAAAGCCCACTGCCCACATCCTGGAGACCCTGGCCCACAATTCTTGGAAGGCTTTGCGCAAGCGCAAGGACTGATAAGCTAATTAGCATACGAAGCAAGAGTAGGCGGGGTTAGGTAATGAATATGTATAGGCGCTAATAGAATATTCGTTGTCTCGCTGTATAAATATGAGATAGTTTGTCACTTCGAACATGCACGATAGGCGGAAAGATCCCCCGTGCATCCTGCGCTGCAATAAAGAATATACCACTTAAGGAAATTTCGGCTTTGATCTTTAAATCACTACCCCCATCACTTTTTAGGGTTTCATTAGTTAATTTAATCCCTGAAGCTTTACAAGTCAGTAATGACCTAGCTGTTCCCCAGTGTATTGGGTTTGATGGCAAGGTTCGGGGGGTGTGAGGGGTGTGGGGGTGGGAAACTGCAATGGCAGCCCCCGTGAGAAAAACCCAGAAGCCTCCCTGTGGCAGATAAGGGACAATTTCATCTGGCCCCAAAGGGGCCCACTGCTGCCCAGAGCCAAGCCATGAGCAACACAGTCCCTGCCTCTGAGAGAGCACATCCATGAAAACAAACAAACAAAAACCTGGTGCTCAACAGCAGCTGGGAGAGTGAGGAGTGAGAAACCCCCCCCCGCAGACACCAAAGTCAGTGAAGAAGGAGGGGGAGGAGGCGCTCCAGGCGCTGGAGCCGGAGCCCCCCTGCGGCCGCTGGAGAGGCCCATGGTGGAGCAGGCTGTTCCCCCCTCCTGTCTGATTAAGGAGGTATTGGGGAGGCATTGGGGAGGCAAGGACAATCCCCAGACATGGACTGTATATCTCGAAACAAGACACTGGAACTCATGATAAAGAAGCGGCAGACGGACAGAGAAACAAATGTAAGGACTATAAATCTCAAAACTGGACATTGGAATTCATTATAAAGATACAACAAACGGAAGAATTAGCAACAACCAGCTCTTGCAATTAAGAGACCTGCCAATTCAGCAGATTCCTGACCAAAGGTGAAAAGTACACTGTGAGGAAGACTCGGGGTCTTCCTCCCAAAGACCCCTGCCCACGTCCCAAAGACCCCTGCCCACAATTCTTGGAAGGCTCTGCGCAGGCGCAAGGTGCCAAAAGGCTAATTAGCATAAGAAGCGAGGGAAGGCGGGGATAGGTAATGCATATGTATAGGTGCTTGTAGAATATTGATAGATTGATTGTATAAATTCAAGACTGCTTTCCGCTTTTTTGCGTCAGGCTATGGGAGCTAATGGACCCGCTAGAATTAAAGTACCCTTCACAACTAATGAACTAGATGCCTGGAAGGAGGCGGTGAAAGGGTATCGAGATGATCCAGAGGCGGTGGCTAAAAGATTTGAATTGATTGTGAAAAACTTAGACCCAGACTGGAAGGATATAGAGATAATGCTGGCTGCATTATCAGAAACTGAGAAACAGCTAATAGTTAAAACTGCTAGAACGCAGGTACAAATCCAGGTAGCCTCGGGAGCCCTGCCCGGCACAGTGGAAGTACATGTGCCTAGGGCGGACCCTAATTGGGATTATAATGATGAGAATGATTATAGAATGCTGAAACGATATCAAGAGTGGATTAGGATTGCTTTAGAAAATGCAATACCTAAATCTGTGAATTGGTCAAGACTATATACAATAAAACAGGGGACCTCAGAAACCCCATCCGAATTTCTTGAAAGGCTGAGGGCAGCAATGCAGAAGTTTACCACTATAGACCCTTCCTCTGAGGGGGGTAGACTTCAATTAGTATCCCTATTTTTGGGTCAGTCGGCAGAAGATATTAGACGAAAGCTTCAGAAAATGAAAGAACCAGACGTAAGGGATTTGGAAAGATTAGTAGAAGAAGCCTGGAGAGTGTTTAGAAATCGTGAGGGGAATGAAAGGCAAAAGTTAGGTGAGACGATTGCAGCAGCCACTGTGGCAGCCTTATGAAAGCAGGAATAATCTTTTCGAGGCAGGAGAAGGGGGGGGGAAGGTAATACGACTCCCCTTGCGGGCTGAACAGTGTGCTTACTGTAAAGAGATAGGACACTGGAAAAGGGAATGCCCAAAGCGGCAAGAGGAAAACAAGCTATTAATGGCTACAAAACAATGAAGGAGACCGGGGGACTCTACCCTAGCAGATCCACTGGTTAAAATTAAGCTAGGGAAATTGGGTCAGGAAGTAGAATTTTTAGTAGATACAGGAGCTACATATTCAGTGTTAAATCAGAAGTTGATGCCTGAAGATAAAGATTTTGTGACAGTGGTGGGGGCAACGGGTAGGCACGAAAAAGCTTTCTTTTTAAAACCATTAGAATATGAATTGGGGAAGCAAATGGGAATACATAGGTTTTTGTATTTGCCGGGATCTCCTAGATCTTTATTGGGACGGGATTTATTAGAGCAATTAGAAGCTGAAATTGTCTTTGAAAAGGGAAGGGTAGAGTTAAGAGTAAAAGAAGACCGACTTATAAGTGCACTAAGTTTGGTATTGATCCAAACCGATTCTTTTAATGAAACCCTTCCGGAAATCCAAGATCAAGTTTATCCAGGGGTGTGGGAATCTGATGTCCCTGGGAAAGCGAAGAATGCTGCACCAATAATGGTAAAATTAAAACCGGGAGAAAAGCCAGTAAAGGTTAAGCAGTACCCCCTTAGAATAGAAGATAGAAGAGGAATAAAAGATACAATAGATAAGTTTTTGCAATATGGGTTACTGGTCGAGTGTGAATCGGAATATAATACTCCCATCTTACCAATTAAGAAACCGGATGGGAAGAGTTATAGGTTAGTACAGGACTTAAGAGCAATAAACAGGATCACTGAAGACATA
Organism: Aythya fuligula; assembly: GCF_009819795.1. NCBI lineage: Eukaryota > Metazoa > Chordata > Aves > Anseriformes > Anatidae > Aythya > Aythya fuligula. Next base: position 828,373 of record NC_045594.1, on the reverse strand, counting down.
CATCCTGTGGTAGCAAACCCTTATACAATATTGACCAAGTTAAGGGACAAGTTGGTCTGGTTTACCGTGCTGGACTTAAAGGATGCCTTCTTTTGTTTAACCTTGGCCCCGGAAAGCCGAAACCTCTTTGCCTTTGAATGGGAAAATCCTGACTCAGGACGAAAAGTCCAGTTGACATGGACAGTGCTTCCTCAGGGGTTTAAGAATAGCCCCACGATTTTTGGTAATCAACTTGCAAAGGAGCTTGAATCCTGGGAAGCCCCCAATTCTGCAGGGGTCCTGCTGCAATATGTTGATGATCTCTTGATTGCTACCGAAGACAGGGAAAGCTGCATACAGTGGACGGTAAGCCTCCTTAATTTCCTAGGAATGAATGGATACCGGGTTTCACAACAGAAGGCACAATTGGTTCAAACCCGCGTGACGTACCTGGGATTTGAGATCTCAGGAGGACAACGTGAATTGGGGACGGAACGCAAAGAAGCAATCTGTCGTACCCCAGAAGCACAGACTGTTAAAGAATTACGAACTTTCCTAGGAATGACAGGTTGGTGCAGATTATGGATCAACAATTATGGACTAATTGTAAGGCCTTTGTATGATTTAATTAAAGATAACTGCATAAGACTAATATGGACAGGAGAAGCCCGAGCAGCCTTTAAGAAGCTTAAGATGGAGTTGATGCGAGCCCCAGCTCTTGGTTTACCAGATTTGTCTAAACCTTTTTGGTTATACTCCTATGAAAGGCAGGGTATGGCCTTAGGGGTACTAGCACAAAAGTTGGGACCTTACAAAAGGGCAGTGGCTTATTTCTCCAAACAATTGGATGAAGTAAGTAAAGGATGGCCAGGCTGTCTGCGAGCAGTGGCAGCCGTAATTATGAATATACAAGAAGCCCGGAAATTTACAATGGGGCAGAAGATAACAGTGTTTGTCTCACACACTGTGTCAGCAGTTTTAGAACAAAAGGGGGCCCATTGGTTATCTCCTCAGAGATTTTTGAAATATCAAGCAATATTGGTAGAACAGGACAACTTGGAAATTGTGATAACTAATATTGTGAATCCAGCCTCTTTTCTTAGTGATGCTCCGGCGGAACCTGTGACTCACGATTGTTTAGAAACTATGGAGACTGTGTATTCCAGCCGACCAGACCTTAAGGAGGAGCCCATGGAAGATGCAGAAGAAACTTGGTTCACGGATGGGAGCAGTTTTGTTACGCAAGGGCAACGTAAAGCTGGATATGCTATAACAACTACTCAGCAGGTAATTGAGTCTAAGCCTTTACCCCCTGGAACATCAGCTCAAAAGGCGGAGATAGTCGCTCTCACGAGAGCATTGGAACTGGCAGCTGGAAAAAGGGTAAATATTTGGACAGATTCTAAATATGCATTCGGTGTGGTACATGCTCATGGAGCGATTTGGAAGGAACGTGGATTACTGACTGCTCAGGGAAAACAGATAAAACATGCTGAAGAAATTTTAAAATTGTTAGAGGCTGTAAAACAACCAGAAAAAGTGGCTATTATGCATTGCCGAGGGCATCAAAGAGGATCCACTGACTTCGAGATTGGGAACAGATTGGCTGATAAAGAGGCAAGAAGGGCGGCGGAAAGAGGCCAAGTGGAAGTGCTTGCTTTAATACCAGACGGTAAAATTCAGACATTAGAGAAAGGCCAGGCTCCTAAATATTCAAAAGAAGATTTAAAGTTGATCGAGGATCTAAAAGGGAAGCTGAATGTTGATGGGTGGGCTCATTTGAAGGACAACAGGGTTATTATGCCCTCTAATTTGGTGTGGCCTATGGTTTTGGGGGAACACAATAAAACCCATTGGGGAGCCGATGCCCTGTATAAACTATTAAATCGAGTCTTGGTAGCAAGAAATCTGTATACCACAATAAGGCAGGTAACCCAACAATGTGACACCTGTATGCGTCATAATCCCAATACAGGAAATAGGGTGACGTTTGGTGTCATTGATAAAGGGAACTATCCTGGGCAGCATTGGCAAATTGATCTCTCGGAACTGCCAAGAAAAGGGGGGTATCGGTACCTATTAGTTTTAACAGATACCTTCTCAGGATGGCCCGAGGTCTTCCCTTGCAGAACTAATAAGGCTAAGGAGGTAATTAAGGCACTGTTGAATGAAATAATACCCCGATTCGGGATCCCAGCAACCATTTCCTCAGATAGAGGCTCGCATTTTGGTGCACAAATTGTTCAGCGAATAAGCCAGGCTTTAGGGATAGATTGGCATCTTCACACTCCTTATAGACCCCAAGCGAGCGGACAGGTGGAAAAGATGAATCATTTGATTAAACAACAAATAGCCAAAATAGGACAAGAAACTAATTTGACTTGGCCTCAAGCGCTTCCTCTAGCGCTGCTTAGAATTAGGGCGAAACCACGCTTGAAAGAGAATTTGAGCCCTTTCGAGATACTGTATGGTAGGCCCTACACATCCTTATTTAGTGGGGAGGATCTAACACAGTTGGGTTCAGAACATTTGTATAACTATATGATAAGCCTCCAGAAACGATTGGACCTAATAGCTAAGACAGTCTTCGGAGCCCGAACCCGAGGACTAGACTTACCAATTCATCCTATTAAGCCAGGGGATTATGTTTATATAAAATTATTTACAGGTCGCCCATTGGAAGAGAAGTGGATGGGACCATATCAAGTACTACTAACAACACATACGGCAGTCAAAGTCAAGGAGCAAGCAGCTTGGATCCACTATTCAAAGGTGAAGAAGGCCCCGGCGAGGATATGGACCACGACCCCAATCGGACCGGCAAAATTGAGTTTTTCCAGATCCTAATGATTGTGGGGGTGTGGTTGTCAGATTTGGGATGGGCAACTTGGGACGAGAACTTACACCTGACCTTAATACAAACTGTATCTCAAGTGATTAATAAGACGAACTGTTGGGTATGCACCCATCTACCAGAGCATGGGAATAAGGGTGTATCATTAATTGGGATTCCCTTGCCTGCAAATTTATCTTGGACTAATTTGTGGGAAAACACATCTTGGGGTCGAAAATATGAAGAAGTTTTGGAACTAGAAGTGAGTAGCTTTGTGCCGTTGGAATCTTACTATGTATGTGTACAAAGGTGTAACCCACCTAGGGGTATGGGGAAACAGGATTGTATAAATACGGATACTACTTATGTGGGAAATCAGACATCTTGTAATCGAACAATTGATATTAGTACGACTAGCGGCTGGGCAAATTCAACCAGCTGGCCGGTTCCAGAAGGAAAAGGGTGGTATTGGCTATGCAACGATACAGCCCCTAAGGTCTTGCCTGAGAATTGGAAGGGAACTTGCACTCTTGGAGCGGTAGTCCCCAATATGACAGTACATGATGTAGTGCCTCGAGGTTACTTGAGAAATCATATGCGGAGAATCAGACGAAAAATTAACAATCCATTGATAGAGAGACACACCGCTTTTCATAGTTTTGTTCGATGGTTTATCCCATGGTTAGGAGTGAGTGAATTGGAAAAGGCAATAGTTAATATTTCTGCAATTATAGAGAAGTTAGAAAACAAAACTCTGGATGCTATAAAGGCTCAACAAGAAGAGATATCTAGTTTATCACAGGTAGTATTACAAAATCGGATGGCCCTAGACTTGTTACTGGCCGCTCAAAGGGGAGTCTGTACAGTAATAAACACAAGTTGTTGTGTGTATGTAGATCAGAGTGGAAGGATGTCGTGGTTTAACCCGGCTGGCAGCTAAACACCACGCAGCCGTTCGCTCACCCTCCCCCCTCCCTCTCTGGGACGGGGGAGAGAAATGGAAAGTGAAGCCCGTGAGTTGAGATAAAGACAGTTTAATAAGACAGGAAAATAATAATAATAATAATAATGATGATACAATGGTGATAATACGAAAGTAATAATAGTATGTACAAACAAGTGATGCACAATGCAATTGCTCACCACCCGCTGACCGATGCCCAGCCTAACCCCGAGCAGTCCGGCCCCCTCCCCCCGGCTAGCCACCCCTATATATTGTTTAGCATGACGTCAGATGGTATGGAATACCCCTTTGGCTAGTTTGGGTCACCTGTCCTGGGTCTGTCCCCTCCCAGCTCTTACTGCACCCCCCAGCCTGCCCGTTGGCAGGACAGAGCAAAGGCTGAGATGTCCTTGGCTTAGTATAAGCACTGCTCTGCAACAATTAAAGCATCGGGGTGTTATCAGCACTCTTCTCATTCTAAGCCAAAACATAGCATTCCACCAGCTACTAGGAAGAAAATTAATTCTGTGCTAACTGAAACCAGGACATCTATCCACCCCTTATTCCATACCATTTATGTCATGCTCAGGTTACACTCTTTTCCATACATTCTAATTAGTCACCTATAGTAATCATGGTAGTGATAACATACAGTATAATATACTATTTAACATGGTGCAATTCAGTTCATGGGCTATTCTCACCCAGTATTAAATCTCCTTGAGGTACACACCGGACCTCTCCGTTCTTTTGCATTACCCACCAAGTATATCCAGGTCCCTGAGCGAAAACAATTCCACGAATAGGTTTGCCTTTTCCTGAGGCAGGAGTAGCCCAGACTGTTTTACCCAGCATATTTTTTACATGCACTACAGGAACTTTATCCCCATCTACAGTACGTAACAGGTTTGATTGGGCAGGTCCAGCTCGGTTGGTAGATCCCCTAGTATTGACTAACCAGGTGGCCTTTGCTAAATGCGTATCCCAGTTTTTGAACGTCCCAGCGCCCATTGCTTTCAAGGTAGTCTTTAACAGGCCATTGTATCGTTCAACTTTCCCGGAGGCTGGTGCATGATAGGGGATGTGATACACCCATTCAATACCATGTTCTTTGGCCCAAGTGTCTATAAGGTTGTTTCGGAAGTGAGTCCCATTGTCTGATTCTATTCTTTCTGGGGTGCCATGTCGCCATAGGACTTGCTTTTCAAGGCCCAGGATGGTGTTCCGGGCGGTAGCATGAGGCACAGGATATGTTTCCAGCCATCCGGTGGTTGCTTCCACCATTGTAAGTACGTGGCGCTTGCCATTGCGAGTTTGAGGGAGTGTGATGTAATCAATCTGCCAGGCCTCTCCATATTTATATTTCAGCCATCGTCCTCCATACCAAAGAGGCTTTGACCGTTTGGCTTGCTTGATTGCAGCACATGTTTCACAGTCATGAATAACCTGTGCTATAGCGTCCATGGTCAAGTCCACCCCTCGATCACGAGCCCATCTGTATGTTGCATCTCTACCTTGATGGCCTGAGGTGTCATGGGCCCATCGGGCTATAAATAATTCACCTTTATGCTGCCAATCCAGGTCCACCTGAGCTACTTCAATCTTAGCAGCCTGATCCACCTGCTGGTTGTTTTGATGTTCTTCAGTAGCCCGATTCTTGGGAACATGAGCATCTACGTGGCGTACTTTCACAGCCAGGTTCTCTACCCGAGCAGCAATATCTTGCCACAATGCAGCAGCCCAGATAGGTTTGCCCCTACGCTGCCAGTTGTTTTGCTTCCATTGCTGTAACCATCCCCACAGGGCATTTGCTACCATCCATGAATCGGTGTAGAGATAGAGAACTGGCCATTTTTCTCGTTCAGCAATGTCTAAAGCCAGCTGAATGGCTTTCACTTCTGCAAACTGACTCGATTCACCTTCTCCCTCAGCAGCTTCTGCAACTCGTCGCGTAGGACTCCATACAGCAGCCTTCCATCTCCGATGCTTCCCCACAATACGACAGGACCCATCAGTGAACAGGGCATATTTCTTTTCATTCTCTGGCAACTGGTTGTACAGTGGGGCTTCTTCAGCACGACCCACCTCCTCCTCTGATGATATCCCAAAGTATTTGCCTTCTGGCCAGTCCATGATCACTTCCAATATTCCTGGGCGACTGGGGTTTCCTATTCGAGCCCGCTGAGTAATCAGTGCAACCCACTTGCTCCATGTAGCATCAGTTGCATGATGCGTAGAGGGGACCCTTCCCTTGAACATCCAGCCTAGTACCGGTAATCGGGGTGCTAGGAGGAGCTGCGCTTCAGTACCGACCACCTCCGAAGCAGATCGAACTCCTTCATATGCTGCCAATATCTCCTTTTCAGTTGGAGTATAGCGGGCCTCAGATCCTCTGTATCCCCGACTCCAAAACCCCAGAGGCCGACCTCGAGTTTCCCCAGGTTCTTTCTGCCAGAGGCTCCAGGTGGGGCCGTTCTCCCCGGCTGCAGTGTAGAGCACATTCTTTACATCTGGTCCTGTTCGAACTGGCCCAAGGGCTACTGCATGGACTATTTCCTGCTTGATTTGTTCAAAGGCTTGTCGTTGTTCAGGGCCCCATTCAAACTCATTCTTCTTACGAGTTACTTGGTAGAGTGGGTTTACAATCAGACTGTAATTTGGGATGTGCATTCTCCAAAACCCCACAACACCTAGGAAAGTCTGTGTTTCTTTTTTGTTAGTTGGTGGAGACATAGCTGTTATTTTGTTGATCACATCCATTGGGATTTGACGACGTCCATCTTGCCATTTTATTCCTAAAAACTGGATCTCCCGTGCAGGTCCTTTGACTTTATTTTGTTTTATGGCAAAACCGGCTTTCAGAAGGATTTGGACTATTTTCTTCCCTTTCTCGAAAACTTCCTCTGCTGTGTCACCCCACACAATAATGTCATCGATGTACTGCAGGTGTTCAGGAGCTTCCCCCTGCTCTAGTGCAGACTGGATCAGCCCATGGCAAATGGTAGGGCTGTGTTTCCACCCCTGGGGCAGCCTATTCCAGGTATATTGGACTCCCCTCCAAGTGAAGGCAAATTGTGGCCTGCACTCTGCTGCTAGAGGGATGGAGAAAAATGCATTAGCGATATCAATTGTGGCGTACCACTTGGCTGCCTTCGATTCAAGTTCATACTGAAGTTCCAGCATGTCCGGCACTGCAGCACTCAGTGGTGGCGTGACTTCGTTCAGGCCGCGATAGTCCACTGTTAGTCTCCACTCGCCATTAGACTTTCGCACTGGCCATATGGGACTATTGAAAGGTGAATGAGTCTTGCTGATCACTCCTTGGCTCTCCAATTGACGAATTAGCTTATGGATGGGAATCAGGGAGTCTCGGTTGGTGCGATATTGCCGCCGGTGCACAGTTGTGGTAGCAATTGGCACTTGCTGTTCTTCGACCCTCAGCAACCCCACAACAGAGGGGTCCTCTGAGAGACCAGGCAAGGTAGATAATTGTTTAATGCCCTCTGTCTCTAAGGCAGCAATACCAAAAGCCCACCGGAACCCTTTTGGGTCCTTGCAGTATCCTCTTCTAAGATAGTCTATGCCAAGGATACATGGAGCATCCGGACCAGTCACAATGCGGTGCTTTTCCCACTCATTCCCAGTCAGACTCACTTCAGCCTCCAATACAGTCAACTGCTGAGATCCCCCTGTCACTCCACAAATATAGATGGGCTCTGGTCCTTTATAGCTCGATGGCATTATAGTACATTGTGCACCGGTGTCTACTAAAGCCTTATACTTCTGTGCGCGTGATGTGCCAGGCCATCGAATCCACACAGTCCAATAAACTCGATTGTCCCTTTCCTCCCCCTGGCTGGAGGCAGGGCCCCCCTAATCCTGGTCAGAATCTTCCTCGTTTCTGTGTTTGAAGGACTGTCTGCTGGAAGTTGGAGCAGCAAACTTTTCGGAGAATCCCTTTTTCCTGATTGTTTTCTTTTGCAACTCACGTACCCGTGCCTCTAGGGTCGCGGTAGATTTTCCATCCCACTTTCTCATGTCCTCTCCATGGTCTCGTAAGTAAAACCACAGGGTGGCACGGGGTGAGTACCCACCATATCGTCTTCCTTGTGTGGGTGAACGCCTACCCCTGACAGCTGAGACACTGCTTTGTACAGGTGCGAAGGAGAATAATCTCTCTTCAAGTTGGTGAACCTTTTCAGAAAGTTTCTCCCAAGTGTTCTCCTTTGGTCGGTGGGCACTGGTTGGTTCAGGTGGGGAGGACAATAGATTCTCTTCAAGTTGGTGAACCTTTTCAGAAAGTTTCTCCACAGCTGAGACGCAGGCCTGTAAGGAGGAGGAGAGACTTTCTTCGTACTGCCGGAGTTGTTTAGCCGCTTCACCCACTGTGGGTTCCTCATCCTCTTTCCAGGCCATTATTGCCAATGAGCTGGCATATGATGATGGTGCACTCCGTACAAACTTCCGCCACATGGGTCGTGTACACTTGACTTCATCTGGATCTGTGGATGTTTGTTTGAGGTCTGGATCCTCATAAATCACTTCCCGTACGGCTAATTCCCTCAGGTACTGGATTCCCTTCTCCATAGTGGTCCACTTGCCTGGTAGACATAAAATATCTTCCTTGAAGGGATACCTTTCCCTCACAGCTGAGAGGAGACGCCTCCAGAGGCTGGTGGGTCGTGCTCCATCTGCAATTGCTTTGTCAATGCCGGCGTCTCGAGCAAGGGATCCCAGCCGCTTGGCTTCCCTGCCGTCTAATTCCACACAATTGGCTCCAGAGTCCCAGCACCGGAGCAGCCAGGTGACAAGCTGCTCACCTATACAGCGACCAAAATCTTTTCGCACATCTCGTAGCTCGCGCTCGTTTAGGCTTCGGGTAGTTACTGTTGCTCTTTCGGCATCCTCATCTTCCTCCTCCTGAATCCTTGACGGCCCAGCGTCGTCATCATCTTCGTCATCTCTATACTTAGTTTTGGCAGAAGCCTTACCTGGATTGGCAGAAGACTCTCTGCGTTCTAAACGACTTGAATTTCTATACCATATTTTCACCTTCTCTACAGGGGCAGCTTGCACTGCTACTGCTCGTTTCTCTGACTTTGTTACAGGGTCTGCCACAGGGGTTGGAATGCCCTCTGCAGGGTCAACTTGCACTGCTACAGCTCGTTTCTCTGACACGGCCACAGGAGCTGGAGCGGCTACAGGAGCTGGAGCAGTTGCAGGAACCGGAGCTGTAGCGGCTACAGGAGCTGGAGTTGGAGCTGGAGCAGTTGCAGGAGCTGGGACTGGAGCAGCAGTAGGAGCTGGAGCTGGAGCGGCTTCAGGAGCTGGAGCTGGAGCGACTTCAGGAGCTGGGACTGGAGCAGTTGCAGGAACTGGGGCTGGAGTAGCGGCCGGAGCTGGAACTGGAGCGACTGCAGGAACTGGGACTGGAGCAGCTGCAGGAGCTGGAGCTGGAGCGGCTTCAGGAGCTGGAGCTGGAGCAGCTTCAGGAGCTGGGACTGGAGCAGTTGCAGGAACTGGGACTGGAGTAGCGGCCGGAGCTGGAACTGGAGCGACTGCAGGAACTGGGACTGGGGCGGCTTCAGGAGCTGGGACTGGGGCGGCTTCAGGAACTGGGACTGGAGCGGCTGCAGGAGCTGGGACTGGAGCGGCTGCAGGAGCTGGGACTGGAGTGGCTGCAGGAGCTGGGACTGGAGCATCTGCAGAAGCTGGGACTGGAGCATCTGCAGAAGCTGGGACTGGAGCGGCTGCAGAGTCCACCGTAGGGGTCACAGTGGCCGTTGGATCTGTCACGGGACTTGGAGTGGCCGCAGGGTCTGTCACTAAGTTGATAGCAGTATCCATGGCAGCTCGATAGGCGTAAGCCAGGCCCCAGCATGTTACAATGATTTGTGTTACTTTGGAACTTCCCGAATCGCGACACCTTTTATTCAAGCATTCTGCCAGTTTTTGAGGATTTTGCACTTGTTCAGGGGTGAATTTCCAAAACACTGGGGGTGCCAACTGGTCTAGATGCCTGCCCATATCCTCCCATACTCCCTGCCACCCACAACTATACTGCCTCCGGGCAGATCTCCGGATGAGCTTCCTAAGTAGTTGTTTAACTTTAAGCAGAACCTGAAGTGCATTCAGGAGGCAGAACAACAGGACTATGCTGGTCTGAGTATCCCAAGGATATTCAATATCTTGGAGAGCTATTGTAATAAACTCGGAGGATAAGAGGGTGGTGAAGGAGGAAGGGAGAGTGATCAAGGAGGGTACAGGGGTGGTGAAGGAGAAAGGGAGAGTGATCAAGTAAGAAAAATTATCTTCCCCTTTCCCCTCCACAGATTGACTCCCTAATGAAAAAAGGCAACAGATATAATTGCTAATAGTTTCCAAAATACAGTTTCCAAAGTATAGAATCGAAGATGTTACTGAGTACAAATACCAGGTTAGAGTCATGGCCAGATATTTCATCATCTCATAAGCCACTGATACAACACACAGTACCATAATGGTCTGAAACCAGGGCCCGGAGAGGATAAACAACATGACAGAGAGCACATACGGAAAATAACGTGCTATAATACTCAATTTGGAAAACAGGCGCAGCACAGTTGAGATTAAAGCAATCAGCATTATGACAAGTGACTATTAAGCAGGTCTAATACTTATACCAATTTTAGTTTAACACACTCTGGTCAGATCTGCCGTTATCTCAACCTTTCGTGCCCCACGTTGGGCGCCAAAAAGACTGTCGTGGTTTAACCCGGCTGGCAGCTAAACACCACGCAGCCGTTCGCTCACCCTCCCCCCTCCCTCTCTGGGACGGGGGAGAGAAATGGAAAGTGAAGCCCGTGAGTTGAGATAAAGACAGTTTAATAAGACAGGAAAATAATAATAATAATAATAATAATGATGATACAATGGTGATAATACGAAAGTAATAATAGTATGTACAAACAAGTGATGCACAATGCAATTGCTCACCACCCGCTGACCGATGCCCAGCCTAACCCCGAGCAGTCCGGCCCCCTCCCCCCAGCTAGCCACCCCTATATATTGTTTAGCATGACGTCAGATGGTATGGAATACCCCTTTGGCTAGTTTGGGTCACCTGTCCTGGGTCTGTCCCCTCCCAGCTCTTACTGCACCCCCCAGCCTGCCCGTTGGCAGGACAGAGCAAAGGCTGAGATGTCCTTGGCTTAGTATAAGCACTGCTCTGCAACAATTAAAGCATCGGGGTGTTATCAGCACTCTTCTCATTCTAAGCCAAAACATAGCATTCCACCAGCTACTAGGAAGAAAATTAATTCTGTGCTAACTGAAACCAGGACAAAGGATCTCTACCGACCTGGAAGAAATATGGAAGCAGACAAGAGTCCTACATGAGATCAGTAAAGATGATCTTTCGTGGAGTTTTAGTGAAATATGGAATAAGTTAACCTCCTGGTTGCCCAATTTTCAATGTTTGAAACAAGTGTTCATTGCTCTAATCGCATTAGTAGTGTTAGGAATATTTGTGTGCATGTTGTTTAGATGCCTGTTTTGTTGTGTTACTGTAAATAATGAAAGTATCTGATGCAAAAGAATTTGCATGGGAAAAGAAAAGGGGGGATTGATTAAGGAGGTATTGGGGAGGCATTGGGGAGGCAAGGACAATCCCCAGACATGGACTGTATATCTCGAAACAAGACACTGGAACTCATGATAAGGAAGCGGCAGACGGACAGAGAAACAAACGTAAGGACTATAAATCTCAAAACTGGACATTGGAATTCATTATAAAGATACAACAAACGGAAGAATTAGCAACAACCAGCTCTTGCAATTAAGAAACCTGCCAATTCAGCAGATTCCTGACCAAAGGTGAAAAGTACACTGTGAGGAAGACTCGGGGTCTTCCTCCCAAAGACCCCTGCCCACGTCCCAAAGACCCCTGCCCACAATTCTTGGAAGGCTCTGCGCAGGCGCAAGGTGCCAAAAGGCTAATTAGCATAAGAAGTGAGGGAAGGCGGGGATAGGTAATGCATATGTATAGGTGCTTGTAGAATATTGATAGATTGATTGTATAAATTCAAGACTGCTTTCCGCTTTAGGTATGCACGATAGGTGGAGAGATCCCCCGTGCATCCAGCGCTGCAATAAAGAATATACCACTTAAAGGAATTTTGGCTTCGATCTTTGAATCATGTCCCCCTCCCCGATGCTTGGGAAACTGACCAAACACCACAGCAAATATACCAAAACTTCTAGACTATTACTTAGATAATGCCTACATCCCCTTTCCCTGCTCATTCAACTTCAAACAGCTCTGTTAAATACTACATGCCACACCTTTAACACCTTCAGCAACCCTTTTAACACTTCCTTTATCTTTCTCCAGCCCGTACTTTTCTAATACCAGCACCAAAGGCTCAGTCAGGGTCCAACTTAATTCCATACCTTTTCCCTCCAAGATACTGAAACAACATATCAATATAGCATATTTCATCCCATTTTCCTTCTTTCCTCCTTCTTCCACTCCAGATATTCCTATTTGAAGTGGCCAGCCTGGCCACACTTAAAACATCTTATCAAAGCCTGTCCCTGCTAGGATTCAGGCCACAATACAGGCAGCCTTCTTTGCCTGCCATTCCTTCATCTCTCTTCCTCTCCTTTCCATCCTGGCCCTGACTCCCCCTGAAGATTTTCTTCATCTTTCTCCAACCCTCTGCCTCACTACCTGCTGCACTGTGAATACCATTAGTTCTTATCTCCCCTCCGGACACATACCTCCAGGGCCTCCCACAGGAGGGTCCCCCAGTGACTGTTCACTACATCCCCCCACCTTCTGAAGCATTTTCTGTGTATTTTGCCAGGCTTTAATCACACAATGACCTTTCAAGAGCCCTTAGGATACCGGGTCCTCAGGTCTCATCCCCAAGTACTTTCTCATTCTGACCCCAAGTCTCTCATATGATTTCTGTGTTGCACACTATTATTATTCCAGCCAGGATTGGCAAGTGGGTATTTCTGCCCTGCCGGTATTACCCCTGGTCCTGGAGGATGAGCTCTTTCCCATTCTTGTATAGCAGCTCTCCTCCTGATCATTCCCATTTCTTTCCCTGGAAACAAAATACTTATAGACATAATTCCCTTCCCCCAAGAGTATAAGTCAGGTCGTAGGAACTGGTCTAATTGTTCAGCTAGGCTGTTGGGGTCCTCAAATAAAGACTTCCTCTCCTTCTTAAAAGTCCTAACCTCTCTGCTGGTAAGGAGGGGGGGTAGTTCACCTAAGAGGATACACAGTTAGTGTTAGTACTGTTAGTATCAGGGAAGGCAAAATTCTCAATATATCTTCTACCTTGTTCTAATTCTTGCCAGAGCCTAGAGTACGATCCTTCTCTAGGGACAGTGCTAATTACAGTCCCTGTCTCCCTTCCTGGAGTGACTGCTGCTGCCACCGGTTCAATATTAAGATTATAGGGAGCATAACTTGGCTCCTTCTCCGAAAAAGGAATCTTATTGTTTACACATAAATTTAAAGCCTGAATTTTCATCAGACCCGTATTTTGGCCAAAATACTGCTGTTTCCTTAATTGGTTCTTTTGTCCAGACTGATACACAATATTTAACCTTTTATTTTTAATTTATTATTTTTATTTTACAATCCCTCTAATTTTGGGATTATGTTTCCAATTTCTTATCATTCTTCAGGAAGAACTATTAGTAGGCACTCCCCCAGGGATATCTCCCTGTCCCCTGGAACTCATATTTTCCCATTTTTCCTAACCCTCGCCAGTATGTGCTACAGAAATTTCCCTTCTGCAGTGTACCACACACTAACGTTCCAATTCTGGAAAATGGGGGTGTACTGCCAAGCACCTCCCCGTGCAAGGGTTACTGCACACCTATGAGTATACCAGATTCCCTGGTGTACTTCCAAGCACGTCCCCGTGCAAGGATTACCGTACACCAAATTTCCCTGGTGTACTACCCACCACTTTCCCGTGCAAGGGTTACCGTACATCAAATTTCCCTGGTATCGTGCCAGCACTTCCCCGTGCGAGGACTTACCATACACCAGATTTCCCGAGACTCTTCACACAGAGTCTAACCCGACACCCAAGTCAATATTAATATTCTTACCTTGGTCTGTGCACAGAGTAACCAGTTCAATTCTTAAAAACCTGGAGTGCCTACCTTCTTCCTTTCCCCACTACTTCATGGATCCTGCCTCTTTAACCAGTCTAGGGCCCTCTGTCAGCTTTCCGCAGAACCGCCACCGTCGATGCACAGGACCGCTGAAATCAGCAGGTCATGCCTTCCTGCTGCTGCGGCGGTGGAGCTCCCCAGTAGGTGACTGGATCCCGGACGAGCCCCCAAATTGTGAGAAACACTCTATAGCCAACAACTTAGGCTCAGGCGAGGATCTCAGTGAAGTAGTAATTTGTTCGCGATTGCAATGGTGGGCGCCCCACAAGCAGGAGAGCGCACCGACTGGTTCCAAAACACAGTTTATATACTTTTTGATGACAGGACCCTCCCCTGTTTCCCCACTGAGTGGGTAATCCAGGTTCACAATCTATCTGATGCTTCACAAACAAAGCACGGCTTTCAGTCGCCAGCCTGTTAAATTTCAGATTTCTATTGACATTTTTACTGATTGAAGTGGTAATGTTTCTTCACTTATCTGACTTGACATAACACCGTGATTTTCACCTAATTGTCCTAAGGAGTCTGGTTGTCTGTATTTTACAAGGTCACCTGCTTAAGCTTTCTTATCACTGTAAGCATATCTCAGTACCACATTCCTTCTCTCTAAACAATGTAACTCTGCAAAAACAACATTTCTATTCCTACATAGGGCACACACTTTACTTCTAAAATAATAAAATTATTATGTCAATCATTAGGTATTCAGTGGGAATACCATACTCCGTGGCACCCACAAAGCACAGGGAAAGTAGAAAGACTGAATCAAATAGTAAAACAACAATTGGCTAAATTAATGATCGAGACACAAATGCCCTGGACGAAATGCTTACCATTGGCACTTTTAAACTTAAGAACTAAACCACACAGTGAGACTGGATTATCTCCATATAAAATGTTATACGGTATGCCTTATTCTCAAGGGATGCCTCCAGGGAACAATGTAGCTGAGGATCGTAGCATCCAGAAATATATAATTACTCTTGGAAGGAGATTACAAGAGCTAAGAGAAATTGGAATGATGGCTCAAACACCACGTTTAGGATTTGCTATTCATAAGATGCAACCAGGAGACAAGGTCTTAATAAAAACCTGGAGGGAAGAATCATTGAACCCCTGATGTGAGGGACTGTACCTTGCTTTACTTACTACTGAAACAGCTGTGAGAACAGCAGAAAGGGGTTGGACCCACGGATCCAGAATAAAAGGACCAGTAACTACTGAAACTTGGAGGGTTGAGTCCACTCCTGGGAAACTGAAACTCAAGCTAAGGAAGAACTAATATTCTGGCAACGAGGCTTTGCATGAATTAAGGATGCCAAATAAAGGGGACAAGCCTGAAGGGAGGAAAGGGAGAAGGCAAGACCGGGGCAAGACCCTCCACTGTGTTGTGTGTGGTCTACTGAGGGATGCAACTCCTATGGGTATTGACTGCCGAGTGAGAGGGCCTCGACCGGACTTCTCCCACGCTAATCACAGAATCACAGAATCACAGAATTTCTAGTTTGGAAGAGACCTCAAGATCATCGAGTCCAACCTCTGACCTAACGCTAGCAGTCCCCACTAAACCATATCCCTAAGCTCTACATCTAAACGTCTTTTGAAGACTTCCAGGGATGGTGACTCCACCACTTCCCTGGGCAGCCTGTTCCAATGCCTCACAACCCTTTCAGTGAAGAAGTTCTTCCTAACATCTAACCTAAAACTCCCCTGGCTCAACTTAAGCCCATTCCCCCTCGTCCTGTCACCAGGCACGTGGGAGAACAGACCAACCCCCACCTCGCTACAGCCTCCCTTGAGGTACCTATAGAGATCGGGTTGTCCCGAGAAAATAACATAAGAACCTGTTTTTTAAACCCATATAAAATTGTGATTCGTTTTCCAGAAGCTGGATCACCTCGACAGACTGAACGGTAACACAAACCCAAATCGGCCTTGAAAGCAGCCCAACCCCTTGATTGAAGGCGTTTGCCTATTATGATCCAGCTACGTGGGCAGAAGACGGATCCTGGGGCTATAGGACCCCAATATATATGCTTAATAGAATAATTAGGTTACAAGCTGTAGTAGAAATGGTAGTAAATAAAACCAGAGATGCACTTGGATTAATTGCAAAGCAAAATACCAAGATGAGAACTGCTTTGTATTAAAATCGCTTAGCTTTGGATTATTTACTAGCACAACAAGAAGGAGGGCCGGACTGCTCAGGGTTATGCTGGGCATCAGTTAAGCGGGTGGTGGACAATTGCATTATGTATCACTTGTTTCGTACACATTATTATTAGTAGTACTACTATCATAATTATTGACTTTATTATTATTGTTATAATTAATTACCTGTCTTTATCTCAACTCACAGGCTTCATTTTTACATTTCTCTCCCTATTCCAGAGAGGGAGGGGGGAGGGTGAGCGAATGGTTGTGTGGTGCTTAGCTGCTAGCTGGGTTAAACTACAACAAAAGGAAAAGCTGTAAATGAACTTGTAAAAGAAATGAAGATAATTTTATATGCCCCAGTTCAAACCTGGAATGGAATCGATCTAGGAGGATTACCGGGGAGGGGGACTTTATGGGTGTTGATTGGCTTACTAAAATTGGGATGGTTGTACTGGGGATTTGTGGAGGATTCTTAATAATTCCATGTTTAATACCTCATTTTACCAGACTAATACACTCAGTTATACAAGGAATGCAAATATCTGCGGTACCTGTTCTGGGAATAGAAATGTTGTTTTTGCAGAGTTACATTGTTTAGAGAGAAGGAATGTGGTACTGAGATATGCTTACAGTGATAAGAAAGCTTAAGCAGGTGACCTTGTAAAATACAGACAACCAGACTCCTTAGGACAATTAGGTGAAAATCACGGTGTCAAGTCAAGTCAGATAAGTGAAGAAACATTACCACTTCAAGCAGTAAAAATGTCAAAAGAAATCTGAAATTTAACTGGCCAGCAACTGAAGGCCATGCATTGTTTGTGAGGCATCAGATAGATTGTGAACCTGGATTACCCACTCAGTGGGGAAACAGGGGAGGGTCCTGTCATCAAAAAGTATATAAACTGTGTTTTGGAACCAGTCGGTGCGCTCTCCTGCTTGTGGGGCGCCCACCATTGCAATCGCGAACAAATTACTACTTCACTGAGATCCTCGCCTGAGCCTAAGTTGTTGGCTATAGAGTGTTT
This sequence comes from Aythya fuligula, assembly GCF_009819795.1. Lineage (NCBI taxonomy): Eukaryota > Metazoa > Chordata > Aves > Anseriformes > Anatidae > Aythya > Aythya fuligula. The sequence continues at coordinate 811,254 of NC_045594.1, read as the reverse complement.
CTCACACTGTTGACCCAGAACCAGGGAAAGAGAAAACCCATTGCCTGATGATAATAAAAACAAAAGAATATCCAAAATTGATACCACTTCGGCAAGTATTGACTCAATTGGAAAGGAAAAAAGGAATCAATACCATGAAAAAGGAGATGGGGGATTGTGAAATATGTTCATCTGATTCATGTCAATATGGAACAATGCTAGGGCCTCATGATGAAATGTGACCTTCTGTCTTACATACCCTTGTATAACCACAAGTCCAAGAGAAACAGAGTGTTTATCTTGCAAAAGAATGGTTTAGCAGTTCGTGTTGATAGAGGGTTTGAAGGGTAAACCTTGAGACTCGGGTACTGAATAAAGTGATTGCGTTAATAAAGAATAGATTGGAAGCAGCACACCTAATGTTAATAAGAAAACAATATGAACACTTAGAGGGAGACCAGGTTATTAGTAAAGAAACTCCCATCCTCCCACTCGCGCAAGAAGCTGTTGCCCGGTTTGATGAACAAAATGGTAAAAATAAAATGGGGGGATTGCAATAAATATTGTATAATAAGTTTGTTAATCAAACCGGTGGGAAAGCTTGTGGGGGCTGTGACAACCCGATATAGCTGGAAAGTTTCCAGCTGACCATCCTGATGATTTAAAGATTGGAGACGAAATTTCCTTAAGTGGTATATTCTTTATTGCAGTGCTGGATGCACGGGGGATCCTTCCGCCTATCGTGCATGTCCGAAGTAACAAACCATCTCATATTTATACAGCAAAACAATGAATATTCTATTAACGCCTATACATATTCATTACCTAAACCAGCCTACTCTCGCTTCGTATGCTAATTAGCTTATCAGTCCTTGCGCTTGCGCAAAGCCTTCCAAGAATTGTGGGCTGGGGTCTTCGGGATGTGGGCAGTGGTCTTTGGGAGGAAGACCATAGGTCTTCTGATGCACTTTTCACCCTTTGCTTAAAAAATGCCAGGTAGGATGAATCAGTTGTTTTCCAAGCTGTAAAAATGCTGAGTTGGCTTTCGGCCTAACTGAGGGTCGGTAGATAACAGGATGTCTCAGTTAACAAGGCATAACAGAAGGTTGACTCAAGTTATCTCAAGTCTCAGCCTGACTGAGGGTTAACAAATAACGTGATGTTTTCAAATAACAAGATGCTTCAACATAACAGAAGGTCAACAGATAACAAGATGTCTTCTATTTTGTTCTCGCTAATTTTTAACCACAAGTTTTATTCTATCCTAAAGTGAGTTTATACAATATCACTGATAAGAACCTGTAATAAATCTTGGGGAAGCTTGTGGAGGCTGTGACAACCCTATATAGCTGGAAAGTTTCCAGCTGACTATCCTGATAAGAACATGTATAGAACATGTATAGTGCTTGCTCAGCAAGATCGCAACCCGCAACGCAGTGGAAGACTACGGCCTTCATCCTCACGACCACCAGGAGGTCCGAGACGACCCCCTAGCAACAGCACGTGCAACTGCAGGACATACCAGGATATGCCACGTACACCTGGAACAACCAAGCTATAAAAGGGGGATTCTGGCGGGGGTGAGGTGCGCGCCGTTGGTGGAGCGGAGACTCCCCAGCCGCCCAGCGCTGTTTTGCCTGCTTGAATGCTTGCTTAATAAATTTGGCTCTGATAAAGATTATTCCGAGAGTGGTTTTGGTTCCAACCACTTATTACATCGGGAGGCTGCCACAGGCCTGCCCCTAGGCCTCTACCCACCCTCACCTACCGAACAACTCAGGTGGCAATCACTAAAAGGCTGATAAAAGCGGCAGCTGCTGCTTCATGCAGCTAGCACTTGCAATTATTGGGATCTCTCAAAGGGACAAAATGAGTTCACAGCAGCCACCACATCCAGAAACCTTCTGGGCTGAGAGGGAGAAGTCTGGGGGGCATCTGAAGCACCTCATGATGTTCCCTGCTGTATGTTGTGCCTGGGAACCCCTTTTTGTCATTGATTAAGGCTCTTAGGTCAAGCCCGTCTGCTAATAGTGAGAGCTTCATCAGCTGAATGGCTTTGAGGCCCTTTCCATGCCCCTTGCTGACAGCAAAACCTACTGTGCCCTGAAAACCCTTGGTCCTTCTACATGTGTTCCTACAGGGAGCATCTGTACAGGGCCACCAGGCTGTAGGAGGGAGGTGGGGGGCAGCCCCAGCATCCCTGTGACCCCAAAATCTCCTTGGAGGAGCTGTGCAGAGAAACAGGCTGAGGCCCCGTGCGTTCTGCCTTTCTTCCCAGGGACTGATAGCTGGGCTCTGGGAGAGGCATCTTCAGAGGGAAGAGCTGCACTTTGTTCCACAAAGGCGACAATTAGAAGCAGCCTTGTTAGCAGCAGGGGCTGGGGGCTGTGCACGCAGTGCTGGGGTGTGTTTAGAGGGGACTGTCTCTCCTGCAGCCTGTGCAGCAGGGCAGGTGATGTGCAGGAATGCCCAAATCCCTGTGCTAAAGGGTCACTGATAACCCACCCCAAAATGGTGCGGAATTCAGGTGGCCCTGCGTGGTGGTTTTACCGTGCTGGGCAGCTAAACCCCACAACCGCTCTCTCACTCCCCCTCCTTTAGATGAGGAGGGGGAGAAGTAAAGCAAAGAACAACGCACGGGTTGAGATAAAGATAATTTAATTAAAGGGAAATAATAATAATAATTAAATAAAGACTACCATGAACTAAACAATTTAACTAAGGGGAAATAAAAAGGGAAAGGGGAAAAGGGAGGGAAAAGGAAAAATAAAAAGAAGGGAGGAAAACAAACAAAATAAATGAAGGCTATATGGAAGTGCAGAGGAAAGAAATTACTCTCTACTTCCCACAAATGAGCGATGATTGACCACGTCCTTGAAGCAAGGCCTCAACGCACACAGCCGGTGTTCAAGAGGAGGACCGACGTCTTCTCAACAAGAGCCCACCCCTCCCCTCTTCTTCCTGTTTCCACCTTTTATTGCTGAGTGTGACACCACATGGTATGGAATATCCCTTTGATTGGTTTAGGTCAGCTGCCCTAGTGATGTTTCTCTCACTTTTTGCCCACCCCCTAGGAGGGTTAGAGAAAGGCCCAATGCTGTGCCACTGCTGCTCAGCAGTAGACACAACACTGGTGTGATAACACTGCTGTTCCAGCTACAAGTACAGAGTATGGCACTGTATGGGCTGCTGCCGGGAAAGTTAACATTCCAGCCAGACCCAGTACACCCTGGAGCTTGGGCTTTGTCACAGGACAAACCTGAAGCCATAGCGCTGGCTGCCTACATGGTGAGTCTGCCCCCACACCTGGGGGCTGAGAGGAAGCCTCCATCCCCATCCCCATCTCCGTGGTGGCACAGTGATGCCACGGCCACCTTCCACTAGCCTGGTGCTGAGGCCGGATCCAGCACTCCTCCTGCCAGACCGGGTCATCCCTGCACCCCTCCGTCTCCTCCCTCCTGCTCAGTTATAGTCCCTGTGGGACTATATATTTGAGAAGTGGGCATTGATCAGGGCTGGTTACTCAGGTGACAGCAGCTGTGTCCCCGAGCCCCCCAGGAAGCGTGGCTTTGCACATCGCCCCCTGAGCTGTGTAACGAGGAGGGACTCAGGACTGCCTGCACCCTCTTGGCCCCTTGAGGTCCTGGCACTCGATGCGCTATGGATAGTGCTGCCCAGCAGTGACAGGGGACACAAGACCCCAAGTAAGGCTCTCCTCTTATCCCCTCAGCGGGCCACAGGAGCTCTGCGCTGGGGCTGAGCCATGTCACACCCATGCAACCCCGGCTTCTACACCCCAGCCCAGTGCAAACACCCCAGGGACCCCTTGCAGCCTGGGGCACACACAGACGTGATATATGTTCATCTGATTCGTGTCAGTATGGAACAGTGCTAGGGCCGCATGGTATGATGAATGTGACCTTCTCTCTTACATACCCTTGTATAACCACAAGTCTAAGAAAAACAGAATGGTTAATGTATATAGTTCTTGTACCTTGCAAAGGAATATTTTAACAATTCGTGTCAATAGAGAGCAGTTCTGTCCGTCTCTGGGTCCTGCACTGGCAATTTAATTCTTCCACAGATGTGGTTTCTTCCCTTTCCTCCCAGTGTCCCAGTCTCCCCCTCATTATAGTCAATTTATCAAATCTTCAGAAATATTCCTCAAATCCATGAGCCTATTTGCTTTTGTTATTCCGAACTCTTATTCCTAACAGTTACAGCCTTTTTGCCTTCTTTGTGGTTGATTTAGCACTGCTATAGATGTGACTGGAGTGTCCCTGTGAATGGCCTGTGAGGAATGTTTTAACTACTCGTGAAGTGTCAATAGAGAACTATTTGTATTTGTATGTTTTTTCTTTGAAGTCTCTGATGTCTGGGGGTTTCAGAACAACTGCTAACAACTAGTGACTGTTATGGCTTCTGAATGGGACACTATGCAAGCCCCTGATATCTGGCCAGGTGGCCAGGAGATTAAGGAGAAGAAAAAAAGAAGCTGAAGGACGGCTAGAAGACAAAACTTGCAGGGGACGCTGTGTAAGCTTTTGACATGCTGCCAAGGAGTACAAAGGGAAAGGACAAGAAAAAAAACCTGAGAGGAAGACTACGAGCCTTCAGCATGAAAGACCCCCAGAGACCCCCAGGGAGACCACCGGAGACTGATGCGCATGCTCCAGTAGGAGGGTTTGGATTCCGGAAGCTAATTATAATAACCCGGGTTTTTTTAGAAGTAGTAATGAATATGTATTAGCCTAGGAGCCTAAAAATCAGCTACTTGATGTAACTTGTGTGCGTCCTGGTGGAGCGGAGACTCCCGGCGCACCCAGCGCTGTTTGCTTACCTCTATTCCTTTAATAAATTGTAAACTTTGATTATAATCCTATTTTGGGACTGAGCGATTTATAACAGACAGACACTGGTGCCTGGGGGAGGGCAGTGGCTGTGCTGGGATTTGTCTCTGTGGGTGCTAGAGGCCTGTGCTGAGGATTGCTGTTGGAAGGGGGGCCCGTCTCAGCTCAGTGCCCACCATGAGCACTGCTGGCACCTCCTGCTGCAAGCCCACAGCTGCACCCCTCGCCTGTAGGGGTCCCCCACCTGTGGGGCCCACACAGGCTGGGTTTGGTGCCTGTCCTGCTCCAGCAGGGGAGCACTGATTCAAGCCCCAGGACTGAGGGCAACTTCGGTCAATGCAGCAGCCACCCTGCGGTGCCATGGGTGCTCTGCACCCCCGAGCTGTCCCCAGCCCAACCTCTGGCACCCATGGCACTGCATCACACTTGTCCCCGGCTCGGTCCAGCAGTTCAGTTCCTTTAATAGTTACACAGAGCCACGCTGCCATGGGGTGGGGGCATGGGTGGCACCAGGCCCTGGCCCCCCGCTGAGGTAGAGGCAAGCGTCGCTCCGTGCTCATTTGCTTTGGCACCCAGGGGTGTGGTCAGGTGAAGGAGGCACCCCCCTTCCCCAATGAGGTAGTTTGGAGCCCCCCCAATCCCACTGCCCCCCACCCCCTCCCCCCTGGGGATCCTGGCACATGGGTGGTCTTTGGTTGGGGGCCTCTCCACCCTGCTCCCCAGCAAGCCCCTCCCAGTGCATAAGCCCCACCCCCAATAGCCTCCCCACCAGTTTCCCCAGTATGTGCCCCCCCAGTGTTCCCTCGCCACACCTGGGGGTGACCCTAGGGGTGGCATAGGGCAGGGGCAGTGTGGGGGGACAAAGGGGAGGTCTGCAGTGATTGCAATGAGTGCATACGGGGGTGTAGGGTGTGTATAGGAGATGCAGAGTGTGATGTATGGGGGAGGCAGTGGGGGGGGATGCAGCATTTGCACTGCCAGCGTGTATAAGGAACACAGTGTGCAATGTATAGGGTGTATAGGGGGTGCCATGTGTCAGAGATTCAGGGTGTGCATCGAGAGCATGCCAATGTGGGGGGGACAGTGTGTGCTTCAAGGTGAGTATAGGGGCTACACAGTGGGCATTGAGGTGTGTACGGGATGTGGCAAGTGCATTGAGGTGCCCAGAGTGGCTGCAGAGTGCAGGGGTGCCCAGGCCCACAGGATCTGTTCAGGGGGGTCACAGAAGGCATGTTTTGGGGGTACATGCAGGCAAGGGGCCCCACACCTGGGGGTGAGGGACAAAAGGGCCCTGTGGGTGCTTGGCTTTGCATGGCCACAGCTCTGCTCGGCACCAAGAGCCACCCTTGGTCCCCCAGACCCCGCTGGGCACATCCCTGCCCCACGGCCAGGCGCGCAGCCCCTACCCCACCCCCCTCAGGAACCCCGTCCGCTTCAGGGATCATTGCCCCTACGGCACGGCGCTGGCAGGAGTGTGGCTGTGCAAGGGGGCTGGCGGCAGTGGGTTCGGGATGGCTGTGGGGTTCAGCTGGCTCTGGGTGCCCCCTCCACCAGGTGCTGGGGGGGGGCTGCAGGCTGGCGGGAGAACAGGACACTTGAGGAGCGAAACGGGATTAGGGACTGGCACCCTGTGGGCTCCAACCCCCATCACCCTTAGTGCCTCCCCTGGCCTTGTGCTTCCCCTGGCCTCGTGCCACTGCCCATCCCCTTGTCCCCTTACACAGCCCCCTGGGGTGTCCCAGGACCCTGTAGCTGGTGGCCTTGTGTGCTGCTGAGCCCTGACCTTTCTGGCTCATTAAATATTTATGTGCTGGAGGAAAAGCCGTCCTCTTTAATTGTGGGGGTCTCAGCGGGGCAGGCGGGCAGCTGGGGGGCATGGGGTGACCTGCTTGGCCAGTGCAGGGGGCTGCATCACAGCATGGGTTGGGGGTCCCGGGCCCCATAGCAGGGTACGGGGCAGCTTTGGGAGCATCCTCTCTCGGGCACCTGCACCCTCTCTTGGCTCCTCTTGCCAGTCCCTGAGGCAGCCTCTGCTCCACCAAAGCACTCCGACACCATCCTCTCTGCACCCTGCTGGCGGGGGGACCCCAAACCCCAAATTTCCATCTGCTGAGCCCAGTTGTGTAGACAACTCCATTTATTTCTATTGACATGTTGATACTGCTAATGCTGTTGGTGGACAGGTTCAATGCAGTCTCCTGTCTGTCATCTGGGGGAAGGAAATACCAATATGAGCATCAAAAGAAACAGAAGTGACCTGCCAGAGGGAGCAGAGGGGCCCCATCCTCCCCGGGCAGCCCCGTTCTCCCCCAAGGGTGACAGGGGCTGGGGTGGCCAGGCTGGAGGCTGTAGGGCACTACCTTGGTTGGAGACCTTGATGTTCATGGGGAACTGGGAAGCCATGGCCAGGAGGTTGTGCTGCAGAGCCTGCTGCATCAGCTGCTGCTGCCCCTCTGCTGTCAGGGCCACCTTCTTCTCTGGGGGCTCCCCTGTCTCCAGCTTCTCCCACAGCTGTTCCAGCACCGCCACCTGCAAGGCTGCCACTGCCTGAGCTGCTGCAAGGCTGGCCAGCCCCACCGGGATGGCAATGTGCCCAGGCACCGCCGGCACCGTGCCATCCTCTGCAATGACGGGGAGAGCTCAGCGAGACCCCCAGTCTCTTCGCCCCATCTCTCTATCCCCGCACCATGGGGCAGGATGGGCATTTTGGTTGGAAAGCTGCCTGGCGGAGAAGGACCTGGGAGTGATGGTTGATAGTCGGCTGAATATGAGCCAGCAGTGTGCTCAGGTGGCCAAGAAGGCCAACGGCATCCTGGCTTGTATCAGAAGCAGTGTGGCCAGCAGGGCTAGGGAAGTGATCGTCCCCCTGTACTCGGCTCTGGTGAGGCCGCACCTCGAGTACTGTGTTCAGTTTTGGGCCCCTTGCTACAAGAAGGACATGGAGGTGCTCGAACAAGTCCAGAGAAGGGCGACGAAGCTGGTGAGGGGCCTGGAGAACAAGTCCTACGAGGAGCGGCTGAGGGAGCTGGGCTTGTTCAGCCTGGAGAAAAGGAGGCTCAGGGGCGACCTTATTGCTCTCTACAGGTACCTTAAAGGAGTCTGTAGGGAGGTGGGGGTTGGTCTGTTCTTCCACGTGCCTGGTGACAGGACGAGGGGGAATGGGCTAAAGTTGCGCCAGGGGAGCTTTACGTTGGATGTTAGGAAGAACTTCTTTACCAAAAGGGTTGTGAGGCATTGGAACGGGCTGCCCAGGGAAGTGGTGGAGTCACCATCCCTGGAGGTCTTTAAAAGACGTTTAGATGTAGAGCTTGGTGATATGGTTTAGTGGAGGACTGTTAGTGTTAGGTCAGAGGTTGGACTCGATGATCTTGAGGTCTCTTCCAACCTAGAAATTCTGTGATTCTGTGATTCTGTGAAGAAGGGGCCTCCACCTCCATGTTGGGGCTTGGGCCCAGCTCCAGAGCTGTCTGTTCCCTCTCACCCCAGAGGGGACCAAATGAATAAAATCATTCCTTTTTCCCATCTGGGAGAAGGAGTATACCTGGTGGAGTTGCCTGAGGTGGGGCAGCCGTGGTCCTCACACACCTTTCTTCACGCCATGCACTTGGCCCATCTGGCCACAACCGTGCGTGGAGATGCTGAGGGCCGGCAGAGACATTTTGGGGGAGCCCAGCAGGGTTGGGGTGCCGGTGGGCGAGTAGTTGAAGAACAGTGCCGAAAGTCTGCCTCCCGCCGGTTGCTGTCAATGGCGGCCTGCAGCTCCCCAGGCAAGCTGAGCGCCCGCTTCTCGCATTCATAGGGGTACAGGTACTTCATGTATCTGTGTGGGGAAGAGAGACAGGATCAGAGCCAGCACTGGGCACATCCCAGCCAGCCCCAAGATGAGCAGGAACTGGGCTGGGGATGGTGCCCAGGCACAGGGGAAGCCCTCTGTCCCCCTTGGGGACACCCTGGGTGCTCACTGTGTGCGGAGGGTGAAGGCAGCGCTGGTGATGGAGGTAGGTAGGTTGAGGCCCTTGGTGATCTCCCTCCAGATCTTCTTGTTGATGACTTCCACCAGGCTGCCCTTGTCCATCACCAGCCGGTACAGAGTATAGAGGTCCAGCACTTGCTTGGCCATGATGGGGATGCGGTTCACGGGCGTCCCTTCGGGCTGGGCGAGTCAGGAGAGAGAAGGGTGAGGGGTGAGCCCACAGGGACCCTCGCCCTCTGAGGACGTGGCCCCCACCTTGTCCCCATGGCCACCACAGGCACTGGCTGCCCTCAGAAGCTGTCAGGGCTCTCTGCTGGGTGGTGGGAGCACGGTGGCTCCTCCAGTCACCCCAGAAGCTTCAAACGAGTTTGTGGGTCCCGGAGCCCGATCAATGCCCTCCAAACTTCTTTTCTCCCCCCTCCCTGGCCACAGTGGCTAATGAATGCTGCTCGCCATTAATCCCGGGGTGGACAGTGCCCGTCCTGCTGACAAAGGGACTTGTCTGTGTCCCCACAGAGTGATGGCCCCGGCAGTGGCCGGGGTGCACAGCACAAAAGCCCAGAGAGGTGGCGGGGCCATTGTGCTGCTGCAATTAGCTCTGGATTGATTAACGGTGCCACGTTATCGACAGGGCCCTCGGCTCAGTGTGGGGATGGGGAGGGTGCAAATGGGGGGGGGATGCACAGCCCCTTCCTAGGGCTCGCTGTCCACCCCCCACCCACTGCCACCCTAGGGACACAGCCCCCTGCCTGCATGCCCCTGGGTGCCCCAGAAGCACCCACACCAGCTCTCATCAGCACCCAGCTCTGAGGGTGCCCCCTTGTCTGTCCCCAGAGCTGGGGCACCCAGCACCACCTGCTGTACCTCCCCAGGGTCACCCCCGAGATGTCACCCAACCTGGGGAGGGGACAGGAGTGGGACTGGAGAGCATTGGGCACTCTCCCTTCTCCCCACACTGACAGATAGCTCGCTTAATTAGCCCCGGCCCCAACGGTGAGGGAGTTAATCAGCTCTGGAGAGAGAGATAATGAAGCCGCCAAGCATCCCATGAATCTTGCAGCCCTGATGGATTCTGAGGGTGGAGACAAGGGTCGGGCAGCGGTGGTGCTCCCCTGGCTCCCCCCAGCCTGCCCCACATCTGGGGGGCACCCACTGCCCACGGGGCAGCACCCAGACCCCATCCACCTCCAGCCACACTCTGGTGTAAGCCCCATGGCCATGGCAGCTCCCGTATGGCATGGGTTTGTGGGGTCTCAGCCCCTCGAGAGCTGGGTGCCACTGCCCCACAGGTGGGCACCCACCCTCACCAACACTCCCAACACCACCGACACTCGGGACCGACCACCCCTTCCCACCTGCTCTCGCCCCACACACAGCCAGCTCCAGCCCCCCTCCCCAAGCCTTCCCCCATTAATTAGCTCAGCATTAACCTCTGCCTGGGGTTTACTGGCTGTCGAGCGGTGTGTTCAATAATCCACACACCAGAAAAAGGCTCTAATTAATACAGCCAACCGCGCGCCCGTGCTCGGCAACTTATAATTGTCCCGGGCCCGGATGGGGAGGGCAAATGTTAAAGCATTTATCAAGTCCCCAGCAGCTGGCTTGTCCCTGTGCTGATAGCAAAGATTTTCGATGGGGTTGGGTGGGCTGGCGGGCTCTTAACCCCTGGGCCCCCATGCTGCTCCTACGGCCCCATGGCAGTGCTCAGGTATGGCTCTGAGCACCCACAAATGGGCATCACTAACAGGGATTGCTAATGGGCGCTGCTAATGGGCCTTGTTAATCAGGCATTGCTATAAGGCACTGCAAGTGGGCATCCTCGCTGGGTGACACTGCTGGGCATCGCTAATGGGCATAATTAATGGGTTTTGCTAACAGACATCACCAAAGGGCTCTGCTGCAACCCTACTGCGCCTCTCCAGTGGGCACTGCTGGTGGGCATCAGCAAGGGGCATTACCACCAGCCCAAATTCGGGGGTCCCAGCCCCTCCAGCTGGCAGCACCCTGCTAGGGGGTGTCCACAACAGGGCTGAATCTGTGGGGTGTGATCATGTGCGTGTGTATAAGTGCGGGACGTGGTGTCTGGGTCTAATGGTGCACACCAGGAGATGAAGGGCATGGAGTCAGAGCTGAGCCCTGTGTGTGTGACAGTGGCCAGCGTGGCCCCGTCTGCACTCAGCCAGCCTTGTGGGGTGCAGCTCACAGAGACGAGCCCCAAACAAGCGACTGGGGGGCATCCACCCAAGCCACCCACCTTTACCTCTCTTCTGCATGAAGCTGAAGAGGTCATCCAGGAACTCCTTGCGTTTTGGGTCCTCGTCCAGTTCGTAGAGCTGGGGCAGGAGAGAGAGGGGTCAACGCTGCTGGCATGCACCGGGCAGGGGGACGGCACAGGACAGTGCTGGGGATGGGGACCCTGCTGGCTCCAGCACCTGGCATCACCCCTTTTACCCCCCAGCTCTCCCCATGGGATTCCCCGACACATCCCCAGGCTCGGGTCTGCCATGGGCTCCCCACCTGCCCTGCACCCTGGCAGCCTCCGTGCCTCATTTTCCCTGCCCTGGATGCGTGGCAGCATGGAGCCCCATGGCAGGGCAGGATGCGGCCGTGCCATGCAGCAGCCAGGGCTTGCCAGATTCCAGCACAACTCCTCAGTGACCATGACAAATTGGAGACTGTCAGATCGATGGCCTAGCAGTAAAAGTCAGAGCACATGAAAGAAAAATTAGCACCAATTGAAGGCGCTATAGACACCAATTCCTCGCAGTGAGCCTGGCAAGAATTTAAAGCCACTGAAAAGAAACAAAACTCAGCAGTTCAGAATGGATTTCCAAAACATATACAAAGAAATGCAAGCTGGAAAACAAAGTCAGGCACAAAATAGTCCTTTAAAAAAAACAGTTGTGCTCGGAATGGCTGTTAAAAAACAATAGACAGGGAGCCTCCCCCCCCTCAGCACAATACATAATTCACAGGCAGATAAAGGGAGCTGTGAGGATGTGGGGTGCGGGGACACAGGGACGTGAGGACATGGGGACATGGAGATGGGGATGTGAGGGCGTGGGGATGTGGGATGTGGCTCTGCTCCGACAGAGACCCTGTGGTTCCCATCACCAGGCAGACACTTCTGCACTGCCCTCAGCACCATTTGTGGGTGCTCCATGGTGCTCTGCTGCTATCCCGTCCTCCCCTTGTGGGTGCCATCTGCACACCCCCTGCAAGCAGGAGCTCCCTGTCCCTGTCACCACCACCCCCATCGCCTGTTCGAGCTGATCCATCAGTGCCGGCAATGGGCTCACGCTGGGAGCAGCACCCTGGGAGCCCACATTTCCCTGCCTGTCCACCAGCCCAGACCATTCCTCCTGGTTTGGAAAATCAAGCCAAGACCTTCCCAGGGGTCTCCCAGCAGGGGTGTCCGGCCGGGCCCCCAGCTGCCCACGTGTATTTCTGCTCCTGCAAAGCCCAGGCACGCTCCCTGCCATCGTGTGCGCGCAGCCCCCAAACAGGTGTGATCTCTTCTCTCCACTGTATATTAACCTCTAACCTTTTATCTGTGGGGCAGCGAGACACAAAAATACATTACATCAAGCAGGGAGCAAAGGTTGGCTTTTAAGAGGAGATGAGAGTTGAGCGAGGAACAGGGGATGTGCTGGCATGGCCCTTGGGCACGCTGATGATGCACCAGGTGTCCTGTGAGGTTTGGGGATGCTCAGGCTGGAGAGGATGTGGGTTTGGGGGATTCCTGCTGCTGGGGGGTTGGCTGGGTCCCAGCCAAAGCAGAGTATAGGATCCAAGCATTGCAGGTGCACAGAGGTGGCACGGGGGTGGCCTGCAGGCAAGGAGGGTCCCCCCAGACACCACCAGCCCCAAGGAAGGTGCCATCTCCATCACCTGCCACTCACCCTCCTCCTCCTCTTGCAAGGTGGGCACTGTGGTCCCCTCCAGCCTCCTTTGGGGACTGGCCATCGGAGCGGCAGAGCACAACCCCACAGGGTCACGCACAATCCAGTACAGGTGCACACAACTTCGTGCGGGGATTCTCAACCCCACACAGATGTGCACAACCCCATGCAGGCATACACAATCCTGAACGAGCATGCAAAACCCTTTATGGGCTTGCACAACCCCATGCAAGGGTGCGCGCAACCCAACATGAGCGCACACAACCACCCAAGGGAATGCACCCTGTATGTCCCCCCAGAAGCACACTCAGACTTGCAAGGGCACACGCAACCCTGCACAAGCATGCACAACCCTGCATCAGTGCACGTGCAACCCACACAAGTGTGCACAGCCCCATACCCATTCGCAAAAATCTTACAAGCACACATCCCCACATGGGCACATACAACCTGGTACAGATGTGAATGGCCTCATACAGGCACACACAACCCCAAATGGACACGCACAACCCCAAAGGGGCATGCAGAACCCCAAATAGGCACACACAACCTTTCATGGGTGCACTTACTCCCTATTAGTATGCATAACCCTGCACGGGCACGCACAGCCCTGCATGGGCGCACAACCCGAGGTGGGGACCCAGACTCTGGAGGGGAACACAGACCCCCGGAGGGGCCACCCCGTCCCAGACAGGGTCACTCCCCAGCACGCCCTTGCTGTGTACCTCAAGCAGGGGGCAGCTGTGCAACATGAGCAGCGGCTCCTGCTTGCAGTGACCTATGAGCAAGGACCCTTTTAATCGTGTTTGTATTGATATAATTAGTAACTCATTTAATGCCATTGATGCAACTATATTCCTCTATAAACACAAGTATTAAACTGTCAAGCCTGGGGATTGATACCCCACTGGTGCACAGCTCTGCTCCGCTCTACCAACCTCAGGGACCCCTTCTGTAGGGCTTGCCCCCCCAAAAGCCACAGCAATCCCAGTGCCAGCCCAGCGCAGCTGCTCGGGGCATCCTTGCCCCCGACCCACCATGAGTGCAGCTCTGGCCATGCCCAGGCACCCTGCTCTCTGCCAGTATCCCATCGCCATGGCGACATCTTTATTCCTTAAGGGATGGGGATAACGGGGCTGGCTGGGCAGGTTAAAGGGCAGCGGGTTGAATATGGTTTATTAAAGGGATGTGAATAGACCTCGTGCCTCCCCTCACCACAATTAAATAACATTGTTAGCACACTTGCTAACCCTGGAGGTGCCTCTCCTGGCTCTGGGGGGGCTTGCAGGGATGGAGCCAGGGTCTCCAGCCCCCCATGGCCCAGCTGATCCCACAGAGAAGGGGCACGGTGAGGTACAAAGCCCCTCTAGACTGCCCCGAGGAGCCCCCCCACAGCACTTCCAAGGGAAGCTATCGCAGTGGGACCCCTACAGCCCCCACTCGGCTGCCACCTCCCGCCAGTAGCCAGAGCTCAGATCAGCAACCAGGATTTAATCCACTTAATACAGGCTGCATCGATCCCGAACCCTGCTCAGCTCCTCCCTGCCTCACATCTTCCCCAACCCTGAGCCACTTAATATACACCGCATTGATTAGCCGCCCTGCTAATTTTTCCATCTGGCTGCTGCTCACACAGGGAGCCCAGGAGATGCAGTTCCCCACATCCTCCCAGCACGCTGAAGGTGGCCAAGCACTGATGGGGTCCTTTGGGGACCTCAGGGTCTCTTGGGGACCTCGCACCCCTCTGGAGCATCATTGCACCTCTGAGCCGGGGGTCCCTGGTACATGGCCAGGTGCATGCACATCAAGTGTTTCTGTGTCCCAATGGGATTGGGGAGCCACTGGTGCCACCATTTACCTACAGCCTTGCCACCACCCAGCCTGAATACACCACAAGAGTGAGTATAGGAGCTGGGGGCTCTGGGCCCCCCTCCTGTCACTCGCTCCCTGCCAGGCACCAACCACCCCCTGACCTTGCAAGCGCCCGGCCCCATGCCGTTAATAAGTTAATGGTTGCGGGACAGCTCTGCCTGGGTGCTGGCTGAATTTGCAAGCACTGCTGGCTGGTGAGGGGACTGTGCCCTGATCCCACAGCCCCCACAGCAGCAACGCTCCCCCTGGTGTCCCCATTCTCAGCATTACATCGCTGACACAGCTGGACACCCCCATGCCATAGCCCCCCAGCCTGCTCCCAGCACCCCCTCCCCAAAACCATTTGCCGTGCTTAATGTTTAACGTGCTTAATGTTTAACGGTACTTTATAGAGCAGCAGGTTTAATCAGCACTGATAGCGCGGAGGATCCGGCAGGCCATTAAAACCCCAGGGGTCCTTGCCTGGGGAGCTGCCTGCTGCATACATTAACCTGGCTCGGGGCAAGGTGAGGGACTGTTTGCTCATGGCACTGGCCTTGGGACAGCAGCCCCTGGCCCCGGGGTGAGGAGGGACTCATGGGGTCCCCAGGCTCCTCCTCAACCCATTTCACAGGAGGGGAAACTGAGGCACGAGGTGCCAGCATGGCTTGCTTTAAGTGTCAGAGCCGTGTGTGCGGAGGATATGTGCTGCATGATGCCACCATGGTCACTGTCCCCAGATCCCAGCCCCACATTTGTCCATGCTGGGGGGTCCCGGCAAGTGCACTCCATCCAATCTCGTTGTCTTGTTGCTCTTTCATGGCTGAACAAGCAGGGATTCAAGAAGGGATCTGCTCAGGTTAACCCCCGGCCACATTGTCCCCCACCTGCCTCATCCCCCCCAGACATAAGGGAGCTCCCAAGGTGTCCCCTGAGGTGGGGGACCTGGCCACGGGGAGACAGGCATGCATGCATGCACTTACCCAGTGTATATGCATAGGTGTGCACGTGGCAGGTGTGTTTGCACACATGGGAGTGCACAGCTGGGGGGCTGTGCACACACCTGGGCTGTGCCTTGGATGCCCAGTGACCCCCCTACATCTCCGTCCCCATCACCATCCCCTGGGTGGCTTTGTAGTGATGATGAGGGAAGAAGGGCTGGAGAAGAAATTGCATGCTACTGTATCCCCAGCCATTCTCCTTTTGCATGCCCCCCCCATACACACTCTCCCCATGCACACTCTCATATCCCTCCCACACTGTCCCCTCTCACTCCATGTGTGCCTGTGCTCACTCCCACGCCCCCATGCAGCCGCACACCCCCATGGGTGTCCTGGTGGGGCCAGATCCCACCTCCCCAGGGCTAGATCCTCCCTCCACACTGCACCCTGCCTAGTCTGCTGCTGGGACAGGGGTCTTGTTTCCATCATTAACCCAATTACTGGATTAGCAGAGGCCAGAGCCAGTGAGGGGGCGCACCCCCCCAAACCCACCATTCACATCCGATTACAGGGTGGCAGCTGGGGACAGAGCCAGGGGTAGCTGTGGGGTGAGGATCCCCAAAGGCAGAAACCTAGATGATATCACAGGGTCCTACCAGCCCCAGAATCCCTCCTCTCCCTGCACTTTGTGCTGCCAGATGGGGGGCATTGCTGTCCCCATCTCTCCATGCGCTCGTCGCCAGCTCCCACTGTGGTGGTTTTACTCAGGTGGGCAGCCGAGCTCCACCACAACCGCTCTCTCACTCCCCCTCTCCTCAAAAAGGAAGGGGGAGAAAATACAACACAGAGAACTCGAGGTTTGAGATGAGAAAGGTTTAATTAAAGGGAAAGGGAATGGGGAGGAAAAACAGAAACAAGAGAAACAATCAGTCCGCGCGGAAGCACAGAGAGAAAAAATTATTCTCTACTTCCCATCAGCGAGTGGTGTTCGGCCACGTCCTGGGAAGCAGGGCCTCAAACGCGTAGTGGTTGTTCAGGAGGAACAGCCCCCTCCCCCACGAGAGCCCCCCCTTTTATTGCTGAGTGTGACATCAGGTGTTATGGAATATCCCTTTGGTTGGTTTAGGTCAGCTGCCCTGGTGTCCTGGTTTCAGTTAGAACAGAATTAATTTTCTTCCTAGTAGCTGGTGGAATGCCGTGTTTTGGCTTAGGATGAGAAGAGTGCTGATAACACCCCGATGTTTTAATTGTTGCAGAGCAGTGCTTATACCAAGCCAAGGACATCTCAGCCTTTCGCTCTGTCCTGCCAACAGGCAGGCTGGGGGTGCAGTAAGAGCTGGGAGGGGACAGACCCAGGACAGGTGACCCAAACTAGCCAAAGGGGTATTCCATACCATCTGACGTCATGCTAAACAATATATAGGGGTGGCTAGCCGGGGGGAGGGGGCCGGACTGCTCGGGGTTAGGCTGGGCATCGGTCAGCGGGTGGTGAGCAATTGCATTGTGCATCACTTGTTTGTACATATTATTATTACTTTCCTATTATCACCATTGTATCATTATTATTATTATTATTATTATTATTATTATTATTATTATTATTATTATTATTATTATTATTATTATTTTGTTATTATTTTCCTGTCTTATTAAACTGTCTTTATCTCAAATCACGGGCTTCACTTTCCATTTCTCTCCCCCATCCCAGAGAGGGAGGGGGGAGGGTGAGCGAACGGCTGCGTGGTGTTTAGCTGCCGGCCGGGTTAAACCACGACAGTCTTTTTGGCACCCAACGTGGGGCTCGAAAGGTTGAGATAACGGCAGATCTGACCAGAGTGTGTTAAACTAAAATTGGTGTAAGTATTAGACCTGCTTAATAGTCACTTGTCATAATGCTGATTGCTTTAATCTCAACTCTGCTGCGCCTGTTTTCCAAATTGAGTATTATAGTACATTATTTTCCATATTTGCTCTCTGTCATGTTGTTTATCCTCTCCAGGCCCTGGTTTCAGATCATTATGGTACTGAGTGTTGTAGCAATGGCTTATGAGACGATGAGATATCTGGTCATGACTCTAACTTGGTATTTGTACTCAGTAACATCGTCGACTCTGTATTTTGGAAACTGTATCTTGGAAACTATTAGCAATTATACCTATTGTTTTTTTCCATTAGGGAGTCAATCTGTGGAGGGGAAAGGGGAAGATATTTTTTCTTACTTGATTACTCTCCCTTTCTCCTTCACCACCCCTGTATCCTCCTGGATCACTCTCCCTTCCTCCTTCACCACCCTCTTACCCTCCGAGCTTGCTACAATAGCTCTCCAAGATATTGAATATCCTTGGGATACTCAGACCAGCATAGTCTTGTTGTTCTGCCTCCTGAATGCGCTTCAGATTCTGCTTAAAGTTAAACAACTACTTAGGAAGCTCATCCGGAGATCTGCCCGGAGGCAGTATAGTTGTGGGTGGCAGGGAGTATGGGAGGATATGGGCAGGCATCTAGAGCAGTTGGCACCCCCAGTGTTTTGGAAATTCACCCCTGAACAACTGCAAAATCCTCAAAAACTGGCAGAATGCTTGAGAAAAAGGTGTCATGATTCTGGCAGTTCCAAAGTAACACAAATCATTGTAACATGCTGGGGCCTGGCTCATGCCTATCGAGCTGCCATTGATACTGCTATCAACTTAGTGACAGACCCTGCGGCCACTCCAAGCCCTGTGACAGATCCAACGGCCACTGTGACCCCTACGGTGGACTCTGCAGCCGCTCCAGTCCCAGCTCCTGCAGCCACTCCAGTTCCAGCTCCTACAGCCGCTTCAGTCCCAGCTCCTGCAGCTGCTCCAGTTCCAGCTCCTGCAGCCGCTCCAGTTCCAGCTCCTGCAGCCGCTCCAGTTCCAGCTCCTACAACTGCTCCAGCTCCGGTTCCTGCAGCCGCTCCAGTTCCAGCTCCTGCTGCTACTCCAGTCCCAGCTCCTGCAACTGCTCCAACTCCAGTTCCTGCAGCCACTCCAGCTCCGGTTCCTGCAGATGCTCCAGCTCCTGCAGCCACTCCAGCTCCTGTGGCTGGGTCAGAGAAAAGAGCTGTAGCAGTGCAAGTTGACCCTGCAGAGGGTATTCCAACCCCTGTGGCAGACCCTGTAACGGGGTCAGAGAAACGAGATGTAGCAGTGCAAGTTGACCCTGCAGAGGGTATTCCAACCTCTGTGGCAGACCCTGTAACAAGGTCAGAGAAACGAGCTGTAGCAGTGCAAGTCGACCCTGCAGAGGGTATTCCAACCTCTGTGGCAGACCCTGTAACAAGGTCAGAGAAACGAGCAGTAGCAGTGCAAGCTGCCCCTGTAGAGAAGGTGAAAAAACGGTATAGAGATTCAGGTCGTTTAGAACGCAGAGAGTCTTCTGCCAAATCTAGGTATAGAGACGACGGAGACGACGATGACGCTGGGCCATCAAGGGTTCAGGAGGAGGAAGATGAGGATGCTGAAAAATCAACAGCAGTAACTACCCGAAGCCTAAACGAGCGTGAGTTACGAGATGTGCGAAAAGATTTTGGTCGCTGTATAGGTGAGCAGCTTGTCACCTGGCTGCTCCGATGCTGGGACTCTGGAGCCAATTGTGTGGAATTAGACGGCAGGGAAGCCAAGCGACTGGGATCCCTTGCTAGAGACACAGGCATTGACAAAGCAATTGCAGATGGAGCACAATCTCACAGCCTCTGGAGGCGTCTCCTCTCAGCTGTGAGGGAAAGGTATCCCTTCAAGGAAGAACTTTTATGTCTACCAGGCAAGTGGACCACTATGGAGAAGGGAATCCAGTACCTGAGGGAATTAGCCGTATGGGAAGTGATTTATGAGGATCCAGACCTCAGACAAACATCCAAAGATCCAGATGAAGTCAGGTGTACACGACCCATGTGGCGGAAGTTTGTACGGAGTGCACCATCATCATATGCCAGCTCATTGGCAATAATGGCCTGGAAAGAGGATGAGGAACCCACAGTGGATGAAGTGGCTAAACAACTCCGGCAGTACGAAGAAAGTCTCTCTTCTTCCTTACAGGCCTGCGTCTCAGCTGTGGAGAAACTTTCTGAAAAGGTTCACCAACTTGAAGAGAATCTATCATCCTCCCCACCTGAACCAACCAGTGTCCACCGACCAAAAGAGAACACTTGGGAGAAACTTTCTGAAAAGTTCCACCAACTTGAAGAGAGATTATTCTCCTCCGCACCTGTACAAAGCAGTGTCTCAGCTATCAGGGGTAGGCGTTCATCCACACAAGGAAGACGATATGGTGGGTACTCACCCCGTGCCACCCTGTGGTTTTACTTACGAGACCGTGGAGAGGACATGAGAAAATGGGATGGAAAATCTACCGCGACCCTAGAGGCACGGGTACGTGAGTTGCAAAAGAAAACAATCGAGAAAAAGGGATTCTCTGAAAAGTTTGCTGCTCCAACTTCCAGCAGACAGTCCTTCAAACACAGAAACGAAGAAGATTCTGACCAGGGTTAGGGGGGCCCTGCCTCCAGCCAGGGGGAGGAAAGGGACAATCGAGTTTATTGGACTGTGTGGATTCGATGGCCTGGCACGTCAGACGCACAGAAGTATAAGGCTTTAGTAGACACCGGTGCACAATGTACTGTAATGCCATCGAGCTATAAAGGACCAGAGCCCATCTATATTTGTGGAGTGACAGGGGGATCTCAGCAGTTGACTGTATTGGAGGCTGAAGTGAGTCTGACTGCGAATGAGTGGGAAAAGCACCGCATTGTGACTGGCCCGGATGCTCCATGTATCCTTGGCATAGACTATCTTAGAAGAGGATATTGCAAGGACCCAAAAGGGTTCCGGTGGGCTTTTGGTATAGCTGCCTTAGAGACAGAAGGCATTAAACAGTTATCTACCTTGCCTGGTCTCTCAGAGGACCCCTCTGTTGTGGGGTTGCTGAGGGTCGAAGAACAGCAAGTGCCAATCGCTACCACAACTGTGCACCGGCGGCAATATCGCACTAACCGAGACTCCCTGATTCCCATCCATAAGCTAATTCGTCAATTGGAGAGCCAAGGAGTGATCAGCAAGACTCATTCACCTTTCAATAGTCCCATATGGCCAGTGCGAAAGTCTAATGGCGAGTGGAGACTAACAGTGGACTATCGTGGCCTGAATGAAGTGACGCCACCACTGAGTGCTGCAGTGCTGGACATGCTGGAACTTCAGTACGAACTTGAATCGAAGGCAGCCAAGTGGTACGCCACAACTGATATCGCTAATGCATTTTTCTCCATCCCTCTAGCAGCAGAGTGCAGGCCACAATTTGCCTTCACTTGGAGGGGAGTCCAATATACTTGGAATCGGCTGCCCCAGGGGTGGAAACACAGCCCTACCATTTGCCATGGGCTGATCCAGTCTGTGCTAGAGCAGGGGGAAGCTCCTGAACACCTGCAGTACATCGATGACATTATTGTGTGGGGTGACACAGCAGAGGAAGTTTTTGAGAAAGGGAAGAAAATAGTCCAAATCCTTCTGAAAGCCGGTTTTGCCATAAAACAAAATAAAGTCAAAGGACCTGCACGAGAGATCCAGTTTTTAGGAATAAAATGGCAAGATGGACGTCGTCAAATCCCAATGGATGTGATCAACAAAATAACAGCTATGACTCCACCAACTAGCAAAAAAGAAACACAGACTTTCCTAGGTGTTGTGGGGTTTTGGAGAATGCACATCCCAAATTACAGTCTGATTGTAAACCCGCTCTACCGAGTAACCCGTAAGAAGAATGAGTTTGAATGGGGCCCTGAACAACGACAAGCCTTTGAACAAATCAAGCAGGAAATAGTCCATGCAGTAGCCCTTGGGCCAGTTCGAACAGGACCAGATGTAAAGAATGTGCTCTACACTGCAGCCGGGGAGAACGGCCCCACCTGGAGCCTCTGGCAGAAAGAACCTGGGGAAACTCGAGGTCAGCCCCTGGGGTTTTGGAGTCGGGGATACAGAGGATCTGAGGCCCGCTATACTCCAACTGAAAAGGAGACATTGGCAGCATATGAAGGAGTTCGATCTGCTTCGGAGGTGGTTGGTACTGAAGCGCAGCTCCTCCTAGCACCCCGATTGCCGGTACTAGGCTGGATGTTCAAGGGAAGGGTCTCTTCTACGCATCATGCAACCGATGCTACGTGGAGCAAGTGGGTTGCACTGATTACTCAGCGGGCTCGAATAGGAAACCCCAGTCGCCCAGGAATCTTGGAAGTGATTATGGACTGGCCAGAAGGCAAATACTTTGGGATATCATCAGAGGAGGAGGTGGGTCATGCTGAAGAAGCCCCACTGTACAACCAGTTACCAGAGAATGAAAAGAAATATGCCCTGTTCACTGATGGGTCCTGTCGTATTGTGGGGAAGCATCGGAGATGGAAGGCTGCTGTATGGAGTCCTACACGACGAGTTGCAGAAGCTGCTGAGGGAGAAGGTGAATCGAGTCAGTTTGCAGAAGTGAAGGCCATTCAGCTGGCTTTAGACATTGCTGAACGAGAAAAATGGCCAGTTCTCTATCTCTACACCGATTCATGGATGGTAGCAAATGCCCTGTGGGGATGGTTACAGCAATGGAAGCAAAACAACTGGCAGCGTAGGGGCAAACCCATCTGGGCTGCTGCATTGTGGCAAGACATTGCTGCTCGGGTAGAGAACCTGGCTGTGAAAGTACGTCACGTAGATGCTCATGTGCCCAAGAATCGGGCTACTGAAGAACATCAAAACAACCAGCAGGTGGATCAGGCTGCTAAGATTGAAGTAGCTCAGGTGGACCTGGATTGGCAGCATAAAGGTGAATTATTTATAGCCCGATGGGCCCATGACACCTCAGGCCATCAAGGTAGAGATGCAACATACAGATGGGCTCGTGATCGAGGGGTGGACCTGACCATGGACGCTATAGCACAGGTTATTCATGACTGTGAAACATGTGCTGCAATCAAGCAAGCCAAACGGTCAAAGCCTCTTTGGTATGGAGGACGATGGCTGAAATATAAATATGGAGAGGCCTGGCAGATTGATTACATCACACTCCCTCAAACTCGCAATGGCAAGCGCCACGTACTTACAATGGTGGAAGCAACCACCGGATGGCTGGAAACATATCCTGTGCCTCATGCCACCGCCCGGAACACTATCCTGGGCCTTGAAAAGCAAGTCCTATGGCGACATGGTACCCCAGAAAGAATGGAGTCAGACAATGGAACTCATTTCCGAAACAACCTTATAGACACTTGGGCCAAAGAACATGGTATTGAGTGGGTGTATCACATCCCCTATCATGCACCAGCCTCCAGGAAAGTTGAACGATACAACGGACTGTTAAAGACTACATTGAAAGCAATGGGCGCTGGGACATTCAAAAATCGGGATACGCATTTGGCAAAGGCCACCTGGTTAGTCAATACTAGGGGATCTGCCAACCGAGCTGGACCTGCCCAATCAAACCTGTTACGTACTGTAGATGGGGATAAAGTTCCTGTAGTGCATGTAAGAAATATGCTGGGTAAAACAGTCTGGGCTACTCCCGCCTCAGGAAAAGGCAAACCTATTCGTGGAATTGTTTTCGCTCAGGGACCTGGATACACTTGGTGGGTGATGCAAAAGAACGGAGAGGTCCGGTGTGTACCTCAAGGAGATTTAATACTGGGTGAGAATAGCCCATGAACTGAATTGTACCATTTTAATTACTATATAATACTGTATGTTATCACTACTATGACTACTGTAGGTGACTAATTAGAATGTATGGAAAAGAGTGTAACCTGAGCATGACATAAATGGTATGGAATAAGGGGTGGATAGATGTCCTGGTTTCAGTTAGAACAGAATTAATTTTCTTCCTAGTAGCTGGTGGAATGCTGTGTTTTGGCTTAGGATGAGAAGAGTGCTGATAACACCCCGATGTTTTAATTGTTGCAGAGCAGTGCTTATACCAAGCCAAGGACATCTCAGCCTTTCGCTCTGTCCTGCCAACAGGCAGGCTGGGGGTGCAGTAAGAGCTGGGAGGGGACAGACCCAGGACAGGTGACCCAAACTAGCCAAAGGGGTATTCCATACCATCTGACGTCATGCTAAACAATATATAGGGGTGGCTATAGGGGAGGGGGCCGGACTGCTCGGGGTTAGGCTGGGCATCGGTCAGCGGGTGGTGAGCAATTGCATTGTGCATCACTTGTTTGTACATATTATTATTACTTTCCTATTATCACCATTGTATCATTATTATTATTATTATTATTATTATTATTTTGTTATTATTTTCCTGTCTTATTAAACTGTCTTTATCTCAACTCACGGGCTTCACTTTCCATTTCTCTCCCCCGTCCCAGAGAGGGAGGGGGGAGGGTGAGCGAACGGCTGCATGGTGTTTAGCTGCCGGCCGGGTTAAACCACGACATAGGAAGAACTTCTTTACCGAAAGGGTTGTGAGGCATTGGAACAGGCTGCCCAGGGAAGTGGTGGAGTCACCATCCCTGGAGGTCTTTAAAAGACGTTTAGACGTAGAGCTTACGGATATGGTTTAGTGGGGATTGTTAGCGTTAGGTAGAGGTTGGACTCGATGATCTTGAGGTCTCTTCCAACCTAGAAATTCTGTGATTCTGTGTGATTCTGTGAAAGATTGGGTCCCTATAAACGAGCAGTAGCTTACTTCTCTAAACAATTAGATGAAGTAAGTAAAGGATGGCCCGGATGCCTTCGAGCTGTTGCAGCTGTTGTTATCAATATACAAGAAGCTCAGAAGTTTACAATGGGACAGAAAATGACAGTGTTAGTCTCCCATACAGTCTCAACAGTTTTGGAACAAAAAGGAAATCATTGGCTTTCACCACAAAGATTTTTAAAATATCAAGCAATATTAGTAGAACAAGATGATGTGGAAATTGTGGTCACTAACGTCAAAAATCCAGCTTCTTTCCTTAGCAGAACTCTGGATGAACCTATAACCCATGATTGTACAGAAACAATGGAGACTGTGTATTCTAGTCGACCCGATCTTAAGGAAGAACCTTTAGAAGATGCTGATGAATCATTGGTATACTGATGGAAGCAGCTTTGTAAAACAAGGACAACGTAAGGCAGGATACGCTGTTACAACTGCTCAACAGGTAATCGAGTCCAAACCATTACTCCCTGGGACGTCCACCCAGAAAGCAGAGGTAATTGCACTTACGTGAGCACTGGAACTGGCAGCAGGAAGGAAAATAAATATTTGGACAGATTCTAAATATGCATTCGGCATGGTACATGCTCATGGAGCGATTTGGAAAGAACATGGATTGCTGACTGCTCAGGGAAAACAGATGAAACATGCTGAAGAAATTTTAAAATTGTTAGAGGCTGTAAAACAATCAGAAAAGGTAGCTATCATGCATTGTCAAGGACACCAAAAGGGAAACGCTGATTTTGAAATTGGAAATCGATTGGCAGATCAGGAGGCTAAGCAGGCAGCTGAAATAACTGAGGTGAAGGCATTGTCTTTAATACCAGACGATAAAATCCAAACTATATACATGAACTAAAAAGCCAAATTATCCAAAAGAAGACTTAAAATTAATTGAAGATTTGAAAGGTAAAATGAAACCAGATAGATGGGTATATTTAAAAGATAACTGTGTAATAATACCCTCTAATTTGACATGGCCCATAGTTCTTACAGAACACAATAAAACACATTGGGGAGAACAAGTAACTCAACAATGTAGCATCTGTTTACGCAATAACCCCAATACTAAGAATAGAATAAAATTTGGAATAATCGGTAAAGGAAATTATCTGGGACAACAGTGGTAAATCGATTTTTTCAAAACTCCCTAGAAAAGGGGGGTATTGTTATTTACTGGTTCTGACTGACACGTTTTCAGGATGGCCCGAAGCTTTTCCCTGTCAAACAAACAAAGCAAGAGAAGTGGTTAAAGTCTTGTTAAATGAAATAATACCACGCTTTGGGATTCCAGTAGCAATGTCTTCTGAGTGAGGTTCATATTTTTGTGTGCAAGTGGTACAACAGATAAGTAAGATCCTAATGATAGATTGGTAACTACATACTCCTTATAGACCGTAGGCAAGTGGACAGGTAGAAAAAATGAACCATTTAATTAAACAACAAATAGCTGAAATCGGACAAGAAGCTAATTTGTCATGGCCTCAATCCCTCCCTTTAGCATTACTTAGAATCAGAGTTAAACCTAGAGTAAAAGAGAATTGGAGTCCCTTTGAAATTTTATATGGCAGGCCATATCAATTTCTATTTAATGGAGATGATCTAACGCAGCTGGGATCAGAATATTTATATACTTATATAACTGAACTTGCATAAATTTGTGTTAGGAACCAGGGCTAGAGGGTTGGATCAACCAATCTACCCCTTTAAGCCTGGGGAATATATATATATAAAGACTTTTTCAGGACAACCCCTAGAGGAAAAATTGAATGGACTGTATCAAGTGTTGCTGACAACTTACACTGCTATCAAAATTAGAGAACAAGCCGCTTGGATCCACTATTCCCGAGTGAAGAAGGTTCCAGGAGCTCCTTGGAAAGTAACACTAGGTGATGATGAACTGAAACTAAAGCTTAGTCAAACAAAATGAGGACATTATGGTCGGGAGTATTTGGTAATATGGTTGGCAGAAAATTTTTTCATTGAATTGTTTTGTTTTTATGGCTTATAGTTGTAATTGTGATTCAAGAAGGTGCCTCTGTGATAATAGAGAATGGTGGGTGGCCTTGAGCTAAAGCCGTAACAACAGAGGATAAGAACTTTAATGGAAAGTTAGCAGTTACGGTCATCTCGCGAACAAATGGTAACTATTTATGTAAACCATCAGAATGGCAAAAATTAGGAGAAGAGTGGACACAAGATAATGTATCCTTAGCTCTTAGTTGTATGCAAGCACAGTTATGGTTACAGGCAACGGCTGCCTTGATCATTAGGGAAGGAAGTGAAGGCATTTTTCCAGCTGAAGTCCGAAAGGCAGTTTGGGACAATGCCAATGATTTTGAGATGAAGTTCCAGTCCTTGTGGACCCTCGTAAATTGTACTTATAATCCCATTGCTAACATGGCTACTGCCTTCGTGCTTACTATACATAATGCCACAGTTTATGTTATCCACCTGATCATTGCACTAGGATTAAACCATGAGAAAACAGTGCTCTATCCTTTGGAGCATAGAACATGGGCACGGATGGAGAATGGGAAATGGCAGTCTGTAAATCTAGAATCATGTGTTACCGGGGAACAACAAGGATTTATTTGTGAAAGAAATACAATTGAGGCTCAGGATGTATGTTTTGACACGGAGCAAGGTATCTGTCACTTTGAAATTCATCCAAATACTAGTCAAAAGACTGCGCTTGTATATGTTGGTCAAGGGTGTGTGTGTTTAAGAACTGCTTGTGATTTTGTAGAAGTAGATAAGGAGAACATAACTCTCCATAGAAAACATCATTCTAATTTCTGTATTTGTAACTCTGTTAGAATCATCGGGTGTAATATTCTATATTTGGCACCAGTGGTATCCCATCAGCTGATCAAGTCTAACAACACAACGTATCGTAAGTTATTACCTACCCTCACGCTGGTGAAGCTACTAGTTAAAAAACAAGACACAAGTCACAACTGATGGGATACACTCTTTGGATGGTCACCAACTGCAACTGGGATTTTGAACACATTGAGTCACCCAATTATTGTTTAATTGATATTAGTTGGTATAAGTTTAATATTGTCTTTTGTATTACTTGTTTGGAATTGAAAATTGTTACAACAAATGTCCATGTTAGCCTCCTTGACAAATGTGCATGGCAAGGTATTGAGGGGTACATATCATAAAGACTGGGAAGAAAATTTTCGTATTAAGTAAAAGAATTTACTAGATTTTCCAGAAAAGGGGGGAATGATATTGTATAACCTCACTTTAGGATAGAATAAAACTTGTGGCTAAAAGTTAGCAAGGACAAAGTAAACGACATCTTGTTATCTGTAGACCTTCTGTTATGTTTAAGCATCTTGTTATTTTAAAACATCCCGGTATCTGTTAAGCGTTAGTCAGGCTGAGACTTGAGATAACTTGAGTCAACTGTCTGTTATGTCTTGTTAGCTGAGACTTCCTGTTATCTGCCGACCCTCAGTTAAACCGAAAGCCAACTCAGCATTTTTTACAGCTTGGAAAACAACTGATTAAGCAAAGGTGAAAAGTGCGTTACGAGGAAGACCTACGGTCTTCCTCCCAAAGCCCACTGCCCACGTCCTGAAGACCCCGGCCCACAATTCTTGGAAGGCTTTGCGCAAGCGCAAGGACTGATAAGCTAATTAGCATACGAAGCGAGAGTAGGCGGGGTTATGTAATGAATATGTATAGGCGCTAATAGAATATTCGTTGTCTCGCTGTATAAATATGAGATAGTTTGTCACTTCGAACATGCACGATAGGCGGAAAGATCCCCCGTGCATCCAGCGCTGCAATAAAGAATATACCACTTAAAGAAATTTCGGTTTTGATCTTTAAATCAGCGAAGCATCCCGAGTGGATTTATTGCCTGGCTTGCAGCGGCACAGATGCTGGCAGCACAGCTTTATCAAGATGTTCCGGTGCGGGTGGTGGGGAGGGCAGCCCCCACTGCCCATTAGCACTCTGCTCCGATAGTCCCTCAGTTATTTCCGCTGCTGATTGATTTATTGGCGAGGTCATACCCCGAACTGGGGTGGGTGCAGGAACTGACGATAAAAATCGATTCAGCTGCATTCCTGAGGTCTCAGGTTTCATACTCGGTGGTCTGTCAGTCCCAGATGGTACTGAGAAAGCTTGCGCTGCCGCCATAGCCAGCTGCCGTTCAGTTTTTATACCACACAGCGCGTTAAGCACTGCACGCCAGGTCGTACATAGATCTTTATCGAACTGTGATGGTTGTATCCCTTAAATGATCTCCTACAAGCCGCCACTCATCTGGGCCAAAAATTAGAAGGATTTATTTTAGAAAACCCTGCTTCTGGGCCCAGTGTACCAAGGATTTGATCTTTTTTGCATTGCAAGATACGCCTCTGTTAGAGAGAATGCTAGAGAGAAGCTGCACAGCCGCTTCCTCCTCCATGGTTACGTCAGACGGGCTGCAGGGTCGTGATCTACACCCCTCTGCTATATGCCAACTCGCCACACGGTGAGGGTCGTCTGCCGTTGTCCACTGACGCCTCTGGTCTCCTGTAGCAACTCGATCCCGGATGTCCCGTGTCTCACCACGATTACGTCACTTTCCTGCAATTCCTTTGTTCCCGCATCTCACCGCGATCTCTATCAATCAATCTCCGCATCTTACCACGATTACTTTGTTCCCACGTCTCACCGCAATCATCTGTGTCCGGGTCGGTGCTTGGAGTTTCTCAGCGTCTCTCAGGTCTTTTGGTTTCTGTCAGGTCTCTCTGTGTCTCTCAGGGCTCTCCGTGTCTCTGAAGTCTCTTCATGTCTCTCAGCGTCTCTCAGCCTCTGCGGGTCTGTACTGGGTCTGGCTGGAATGTTAACTTTCCCAGCAGCAGCCCATTCAGTGCCGTACTCTGTACTTGTAGCTGGAACAGCAGTGTTATCACACCAGTGTTGTGTCTACTGCTGAGCAGCAGTGGCACAGCATTGGGCCTTTCTCTAACCCTCCTAGGGGGTGGGCAAAAAAGTGAGGAGAGAAACATCACTAGGGCAGCTGACCTAAACCAATCAAAGGGATATTCCATACCATGTGGTGTCACACTCAGCAATAAAAGGTGGAAACAGGAAGAAGAGGGGAGGGGTGGGCTCTCGTTGAGAAGACGTCGGTCCTCCTCTCGAACACCGGCTGCGTGCGTTGAGGCCTTGCTTCAAAGACGTGGTCAATTATCGCTCATTTGTGGGAAGTAGAGAGTAATTTCTTTCCTCTGCACTTCCATATAGCCTTCATTTATTTTGTTTGTTTGTTTTCCTCCCTTTTTCCCCTTTCCCTTTTATTTCCCCTTAGTTAAATTGTTTAGTTCATGGTAGTCTTTATTTAATTATTATAATTATTTCCCTTTAATTAAATTATCCTTATCTCAACCCATGAGTTGTTCTTTGCTTTACTTCTCCCCCTCCTTATCTAAAGGAGGGGGAGTGAGAGAGCGGTTGTGGGGTTTAGCTGCCCAGCACGGTAAAACCACCACAGGGTCTCAGCCTGTTCGGGCGCCATATGTTGCAGGAAGAACGGCCAAAAACATGACAGACACTAGTATGGTCAGATCATGCTCCATTTTATTACCAGAATAGCCTGACTTTTATAGCAAACTTAACAGGGGCAGATAGTGTCTCACACAAGATTATTGGTCAAAAGCACTCAGACAAACAACTGCAAGAAAACAACCCCACCTTGTGATTAGCAGTCACATAGACCTTGTCCTTGAAGCCAGCTACTGGCAACAATATTTTTCTGAATTCCTCAATTGGGCGATGTGGGAACACTGTCATGGGAACTTCTCATAGTCGTCCTGGTAGCTTGGTTTGCTCAGCTGCAGCAAGCCACGGGATCTTTGCTGTTTCAAAAATCCCTCAACAGAGAGTCACTCAAGGAGGAAGGAAGTGGGTTGCTGTGATTGATTATACATTTTGCTTTCACATTCAACCCATGCAAAGGATTCAAGGGGAAGAGAAGCTGATAGTTAGGATTCAGGACCCGCTGCTGTTTACATTTAAAATGTTCCTTTGAGTTCTTGTTTCAGGTTTTTCATGATGCTGTTATTTTTGTGTAGAAGCATATGGTTTGCTCCAGTCTTTGCTGCGTTACAGAATCACAGAATTTCTAGGTTGGAAGAGACCTCAAGATCATCGAGTCCAACCTCTGACCTAACACTAACAAGCCCTCCACTAAACCATATCACTAAGCTCTACATCTAAACATCTTTTAAAGACCTCCAGGGATGGTGACTCCACCACTTCCCTGGGCAGCCTGTTCCAATGCCTAACAACCCTTTCGGTAAAGAAGTTCTTCCTAACATCCAACCTAAAACTCCCCTGGCGCAACTTTAGCCCATTCCCCCTTGTCCTGTCACCAGGCACGTGGGAGAACACACCAAGGAAAGAAACCAAAAGCACCTTCCCCCCCTCCCCCATCCACCCTCTTTCACCTCTTCCCCCCGAATGGTGCAGGGAAACAGGGAAATGGGGGTTGCAGTCTGTCTATAGCACTTCTTCTCTGCCTCTCCTTCTCGGTCACTCTCGTCCCCTGTGCTGTGGGGTCCCACCCACGGGATACAGTCCTTGATGAACTGATCCGGCGTGGGCTTCCCACAGGCAGCAGCTCTTCCAGAACTGCTCCAGATATGGGTCCGTACCACGGGGTCCATCCCTCAGGAGAAAACTGCTCCAACCTGGCTCCCCATGGGCAGCAGCTCCTGCCAGGTCACCTGCTCCTGCATGGTCTCCTCTCCACGGGCTACAGGTCTGGCCTGGGATCTGCTCCGGCAGGGGTCTTCCACAAGTGGCAGCCTCCGTCGGTGCAGGGCCACCTGCTCCACCGTGGTCTTCTCCATGGGCTGCAGGGGGACAGCCTGCTACACCATGGTCCTCACCACAGGCCGCAGGGGACTTCTGCTCCGGCGCCTGGAGCACCTCTCCCCCTCCTACTTCACTGACCTTGGCGCCTACAAGGCTGTTTCTCACTCCTCTCACTCTCCCAGCTTCTGTGTGGTGCAGCATTTTTTTATTTTTTATTTTTTCCCTGTCTTAAATGTGCTCTCACAGAGGCTCAAACAACATCACTTATTGGCTCGGCTCTGGTCAGCAGTGGGGCCCTTACCTAACATGGGGCAGCTTCTAGATTCTTCTTACAGAAGCCACCCCTATGGCCCCCTGCTACCAAAACCTTGCCATGTAAACCCACTACAATCTGTGACCATGATAGTTCAGTACTCTGAATCTGACCAGACCTGTAACGGTTAACTGATTACACCCCTTTAACGCAAAACATGCCTGACTCCACATTCTCCTCCAGAGACTCCCTGAGTGCCTCTCAGACTTCAGAAGAGGAAATGCTGTTGTACAGCCAGAGCATCCCAGAAGTTCAGGGCCCCATCTGATCCATTTGCAGTTCTTGTCAAGACAGAAACCAGAAATCATAATTGTAAGTACATCACCCCACTGATGGGGGGTGAGAGGAGATCGCCATCAGCTTGGCAGTGCACAGATCTGCAGTAAAAAGGCAGACCCAATTTAAAACAGCTCATAGCAATCTTTGTGATGCAGTATTAAGCTCTGCCTTTCCCTTGCCCTTCAATATCTTTATAAATTCTACCCTCCCTTCCTGCCTATGCGACATCTTATAGAAATCAGAAGAGAAACAAAGAGCCAAGGACAGCAAGACCTGGACAAAAAGACCTGGTGTCCTGCAGCAAAGGGCTCTGCAATTTCTTCTGGAGATCCCCATAGTGCGGTTAGCATCTCTTACAGCAACATTGTCACTCCTTTTGTGTCCCCAGAGGAAGATGATATTGTCACCAAGCGCCAGAGTGTTGAGGGATTCTTGAAACAGCAAAGATCCCATGGCTTGCTGCAGCTGAGCAAACCAAGCTACCAGGACGATGATGAGAAGTTCCCATGACAGTGTTCCCACATCGCCCAATTGAGGAATTAAAAAATATTGTTGCCAGCAGCTGGCTTCTGTCGTGGTTCCGCTCGAGTGGGCAGCCGAGCTCCACCACAGCCGCTCTCTCACTCCCCCTCCTCAAAGAGGAATGGGGAGAAAATATGTGAAAAGGGCTCAAGGACTGAGATAAGGATGAAAAAATCACGCAATAATTATTGTAACGGGCAAAACAGACTCAGCATAAGAAGATAGTAAGATTTATTGCTCATTACTAACAAGCTAGAGAAGTGAGAAACAAAGGAAAGAAACCAAAAGCACCTTCTCCCCCCATCCACCCTCTTCCACCTCCTCCCCCCGAGCGGCGCAGGGGAACGGGGGAATGGGGGTTATGGTCAGTCTACAGCGCTTCTTCTCTGCCGCTCCTTCTCGGTCACTCTTGTCCCCTGTGCTGTGGGGTCCCACCCACGGGATGCAGTCCTTGATGAACTGATCCGGCGTGGGCTTCCCACAGGCAGCAGCTCTTCCAGAACTGCTCCAGATATGGGTCCGTACCACGGGGTCCATCCCTCAGGAGAAAACTGCTCCAACCTGGCTCCCCTACGGGCAGCAGCTCCTGCCAGGTCACCTGCTCCTGCGTGGGCTCCTCTCCACGGGCTACAGGTCTGGCCTGGGATCTGCTCCGGCAGGGGTCTTCCACAGGCGGCAGCCTCCGTCGGTGCAGGGCCACCTGCTCCACCGTGGTCTCCTCCACGGGCTGCAGCATGGAACCCTGCTCCACCGTGGTACTCCATGGGCTGCAGGGGGACATCCTGCTTCACCATGGTCCTCACCACAGGCCGCAGGGGACTTCTGCTCCGGCGCCTGGAGCACCTCTCCCCCTCCTTCTACACTGACCTTGGCACCTGCAAGGCTGTTTTCTCACTCCCTTGACTCTCCCGGCTGCTGTGTGGCACAGCGTTTTTTTCCGTCTTAAATATGCTCTCACAGAGGCACAAAACAACATCGCTTATTGGCTCAGCTCTGGAAAACAATGGGGCCCTTCCCAAACATGGGGCAGCTTCTAGATTCTTCTTACAGAAGCCACCCCTATGGCCCCCTGCTACCAAAACCTTGCCATGTAAACCCACTACAGCTTCAAGGACGAGATCTACATGACTGCTAATCACAAGGGGGTTGTTTTCTTGCAGGTGGGGTTGTTTTCTTGCAGTTGTTTGTCTGAGTGCTTTTGACCAATAATCTTGTGTGAGACACTATCTGCCCCTGTTAAGTTTGCTATAAAAATCAGGCTATTCCGGTAATAAAGGGAGAGCATGATCTGACCATACTGGTGTCTGTTGTGCTTTTGGCCGTTCTTACTGCAACACCAGAGAATGGAACTTGATGAATAATGAGAAGATGCTCCCCCGCAGAACTGGATTGAGCTGGTCTCAGATGGGGACTGATGGGCATCTGCTCTTAAGTAGAGTTTTCAGAAGCAGCCAAAGTGTGCTGGATGAAGGCGAGAGTGAGAAGAGGGAATACTGGTGGTTAGAGGAGAAAGGGAAGGGCAAGCACACAAGGTTGGTGTTAAGGAGGAAATACAAATGGCACAGTCTGAGGAGCTGGCACATGTCCTACTCCCTCTGCTGCCACAGATTCAAAGCAAAAGTGGTCTCAGGCTGATGGACACAGGTGGTGGGACACAGCCCTGCCCCAAGGCTGTCCCTCTGGGCTCACACAACAGGTTGCCCTAACCAGGAGCTTAGGTAAGGAGCTGTGGCTTCACCCTGTGCTTCCTTAGAGGTAAGGAGCTCCTCATCACCTTTGCTTCATATTTCCTTTCCCACATCTCCATGAACCAGAAGACATCTTGCAAAGGAGAGGAGAAAATTGCTATTGCTAATTTTCTTCCTCTCCCTTCTTTTTTTAACCAGCAACTGTCAAAAATTTGTTAAAGGAGGTTGATCCTCATATGTACGGGAATAAAAATGTTTTTGCACAGAGTTATATTGTTTAGAAGGAAGGACTGAGATATGCTTGCAGTGATAAGAAAGCTTAACAGACAACCTTGTAAAATGCAGACAACCAGACTCCTTAGAGCAATTAGGTGAAAATCATGGTGTCAAGTCAGATAAGTGAAGAAACATTACCACTTCAAGCAGTAAAAAAGTCAAAAGAAAAATGAAATTTAACAGGCTGGCAAATGAAGGCCATGTATTGTTTGTGAAGCATGGGATAGGTTGTGAACCTGGATAATCCAGTCAATGGGGAAACAGGGGAGGGTCCCAGTCATCGAGAAAGTATATAAACTGTACTATGGGACTAGTAGATGTGCTCCTGCTTGTGGGATGCCCACCATTACAATTGTGAATAAATTGCTACTTCACTGAGATCCTCTACTGAGCCTAAGAGCGGGAAAAAAGCTTACAATTATAAACTAACCTTTTATTTTCACAGGTAACTAATGAGTGTGAGAAAGGACTAGTCTATAGCAAATCAAAGTGCTCCCAAGGAGTTTTTGTTCTAGTAGTAGTGTACATATATCTTATTCTTTGTATTGATAATTATTTGGAAACCTAAGGGTTAAAATAATGACAGGGAAAAAATCAGTTACTAATTTTGTTTTTAATGATTCTAGGCCTCAGAGAAGACTTGGTCAATTGACAACTTGGAAAAGGCATGACCAGATAATAGTAAGATGGGATACCCCATCAAAATATGGGTGACTGTGACAGAGGGTTATATACCACAATCCATCATGTTTGATGCTTGTGAGGTGTTAGCCTGTGCAGATTTAAATACCCAATGGAAATTCACAGAATCACAGAATTGTCTAGGTTGAAAGAGACCTCAAGATCATTGGGTCCAACCTCTGACCTAACACTAACCAGTCCTCCACTAGAGTCCTCACCTCGCAAGAGCTGCTGGGTCCTGACAGCTCCCTCAAGTGGGCTCAGTGCCAGAAAAATTAGCCCTGCCTGTCCCCTGCTCCATTGCAGAATGCGTCTGCCCCAGAGCCAATCGCTTCAGCAAATCATCTACCATGTAATTGATTAGATAGAACAAATAACTGTGACAGACCCAACAGCCAGATTGAGAATAGCTGTATGGAAACAATCCTCTATTGCCTTCAGAGAAAGGGAGACACTCAAGGAGAAAACAGGAGAGAAAACAGGAGGCCCTCTGAAATGTGGCAGTTCAAACATTTGAGATTCAAACAGGGTATGGGGATGTGAATGCCTGGATAGAATGGGTCAAATATACTGTCCAGAGTCTCAACCGTAGCTATTGCTATGCTTGTGCCTCAGGCAACCAATTGCCCAGATAGTGCCCTTCCCATGGGGGTGGACCAAGGATTCCCAGGGGATGGGATGTATGATTGCATTATACCAAGAAAAGACTGCCTGGGACAATGAGGCCTGTAAGTCCTCATTGTCCCAGGCAGGGACAATGCTGTTCCCTTCCTTGCGTGATAGCAATATCAGGGTTCCCTCTGCATTCTCTACAGCTATAGGTAACCACACAGCTTGCCTCTCACGGCAGGGTGTGAGTGCTACCTGGCATCTGGGAGCATTTTCCTTCAAGACTTGGAATCCCCAGGGCAGATCTCTGGTGGTACGGTGGAGGGAAGATCTTACGGTCCACCCTACCATCTAATTGGGGAGGCACTTGTGCATTTGTTCAATTAGCT
This sequence comes from Aythya fuligula, assembly GCF_009819795.1. Lineage (NCBI taxonomy): Eukaryota > Metazoa > Chordata > Aves > Anseriformes > Anatidae > Aythya > Aythya fuligula. The sequence goes on along the minus strand of NC_045594.1, from coordinate 775,479 downwards.
ATACCCTTCACCCTGGCATTTGAAAGAGAAACATCACAAATACCCAGAAGAAGTAAAAGACACTTTTATACAAGAGTATCATTTGATGATACATACAGATTCTATTGGGGTGCCTAGGGGAGTTCCCAATGAACAGAAAGCCAGGAATCAAATTGCTGCAGGGTTTGAGTCACTGTTCTGGTGGGTAACAATCAATAAGAATGTGGATTGGATTAATTATATTTATTATAATCAGAAGAGATTCATAAATTATACAAGGGATGTGATAAGAGGAATCGCTGAACAACTAGATGCCACCAGCAAAATGGCTTGGGAAACCAGAATAGCATTAGAGATGATGCTCGTGGAGAAAGGAAGTGTGTGTGTGACTCTGAGCAACCATTGTTGCACTTTTATACCCAACAATACTGCTGCGGATGGCACAGTAGCTAGAGCATTGCAAAGCTTACCACCCTTGCCAGTGAATTGGCAGAAAACTTAGGAACAGACACTTCCACCACCACTGGATGGCTGGAATCTTAGTTTGGTAAATGGAAAGGGATGGTAGTGTCCATATTCACATCCTTGATCATAGTAGCAGGAGTTTTACAGCCACTGGTTGTTGCACTATGCCCTGTGTAAGAGGACTAGTACAGTGGCTAATTGAAACTGCACTATTGAAACAAATGACTGTGAAGCCATCACCTTAATCAGATAAGGTGATGATATTAGAGGAGATGGAAAGCAAAGAAAGTAAAGAAGAGGAAGATATCTACCAAGTTAGACCTTAAAGTTTTTCAAAAATCAACAATTTATAAAGAAGAAAAGGGGGGAATTGTGGGAATAAAAATGTTGTTTTTGCACAGAGTTACATTGTTTAGATGGAATGATTGAAATATGCTTGCAGTGATAAGTAAACTCAGCAGGTGACCTTGTAAAATGCAGACAACCAGACTCCTTAGAGCAATTAGGTGAAAATCACAGTGTCAAGTCAAGTCAGGTAAGTGAAGAAGCATTACCCCTTAAAGCAGTTAGAACGTCAAAAGAAATTTGAAATTTAACAGGTTGGCAACTGAAGGCTATGTATTGTCTGTGAAGCATGGGATAGGCTGTGAACCTGGATTACCCAGTCAATGGGGAAACAGGGGAGGGTCCCAGTCATCGAGAAAGTATATAAACTGTACTATGGGACTAGTAGATGTGCTCCTGCTTGCAGGACGCCTGCCATTGCAATCAATCGTCATTGCAATTTAGAATTAGTGAATTAAAATTCTAAATTCAGTGTTAGAGATGAGTTTGGGCAGGTCCATTGTGGGAGTGTGGCCATGAGGGTGAGCAAGCCCCATGGTTGGTGATAACATCAGACTCTTAACGATGAGGCCATCAGGAATGTAAAAGAGTTTAGAGGGAACAAAGAAGGGTGATTCAGGAGACTCCATGCAGTCTCAGGGTTTCTTGTTCTCTAGCCATTAAGGCATGGAAATTGCTGGGTGTTTGCTGTTGCCTGGCAAAGTTGTTGACCAATGAATAGTCAGTGGAAAAGTACTGCTGTGGGGTGAATAGTGTAAGAAGGAAGCCTGTCCTCAAGATGGGTATGAATAATGAATTTGTGTCCTCAGTATGAGAGCTGAAGTTAGGCCCTCAGTAAAAGATAATGAAGTTATGTCAGTAAAGAATATCACTAAAGTGAAGTTATATCAGTAAAGAAGTAGCAGTTACAGATCCTAAAAGAACCCTGGTGTTCATGTGATCATTATGCAACAGTCCATCTCTGGCCCCAGAAGGAGATGCAGTTTAATGGGTTTTGGCCATCTCTCGTGGGTGAGTAGATACAGCTCCAGAACAAGTTTACAATGCCCATCTAGAGCCCTCCCCCCCCCCCCCCCCCCCCCCCAGGTGATCCTTCTGGTGGAACAAGCTAGATTCAACATCTCAAAGCTGTTGGTCTATCAACTCCCCAGTCAGTTCTGCTACTCTCTGGTTTCCATGACCTCAAATTCATCTTCTATACATATCTGGGGCCTATCAATTAATTCTATGTGTCTTATGCTGCTATGGGCTGGGGCTTTTTGGTGCTGTTGTGTTTAAATCCATGATGCTCCCTCAGTGTGAATAGCTTTAGAAAGGATTTGGAGAAGGGCAAAAATAGCAAACAAAACACTAGAACTGCAGCTGTATGAAGAATGACCAAATAGACTAAGACCACAATCTGGAAAAGCAAACTGTGAGAACTGTCTGCAAAACTGTGAGTGGGAAGCAAGGGATGGAGAGGAGTTAGTCATTTGCTGTGCCTTACAATGGAAGAATTAGGAGGCATCAAATGAAAACTGTAGGTGGCAGATTGGAAATAAATTAAGGTAGATTTCTTTAAACAACACATAATTTGCCTGTGGAGCTCCTTACTGCATGATATTGTTGATACAAAACATTTACATGGGTTCAAGAATAAATGTCATGAAAGGCACTTGAGGAAAATTTGTTGTGGTTGTGTGGGAATAGAAATGTTTTTGCAGAGTTACATTGTTTAGAGGAAAGGAATGTGGTATTGAGATATGCTTACAGTGATTAGAAAGCTTAGCAGGCGAACTTGTAAAATGCAGACAACAAGAATCCTTAGGACAATTAGGTGAAAATCACAGTGTCAAGTCAAGTCAGATAAGTGAAGAAATATTACCACTTCAAGCAGTAAAAACGACAAAAGAAATTTGAAATTTAACAGGTTGGCATCTGAAGGCCATGCATTGTTTGTGAAGCATCAGATAGATTGTGAACCTGGATTACCCACTCAGTGGGGAAACAGGGGAGGGTCCTGTCATCAAAAAGAATATAAGCTGTGTTTTGGAACTAGTAGGCGCTCCTCTCCCTTGTGGGGTGCCCGCCATTGCAATCGCGAATAAATTACTACTTCACTGAGATCCTCGCCTGAGCCTAAGTTATTGGCTACGGAGTGTTTCTCACAATTTGGGGGCTCGTCTGGGATCCATGAAATGAGGTCTCTACTCAATCTGAATTTAGTAATATTTATAAAAGCAATACTTATAAAAGGCAAGTAAACAGCGCTGGGTGTGCGGGGAGTCTACGCTCCACCAACACGCACACAAGAACGTCATACTGTATAAATATACAGAACATTGCTTTTATATACTAAACCCAAGTACACCTATACATATGTACAATCAGAAAAAGTAACAAACAATCCTTTAAGTTCCATGACTTAACAGTCTCCATTTTCCATTCCTTTTCTTGATTACAAATACCAGAGAATTTTGTGCACCACTTGTGCACAAAATGTGAACCTCTATCAGAAGACCTTGCTACTGGAATCCCAAAACGTGGTATTATTTCATTTAACAAGACTTTAACCACTTCTCTTGCTTTGTTTGTTCGACAGGGAAAGGCTTCGGGCCATCCTGAAAATGTGTCAGTCAGAACCAGTAAATAACGATACCTCCCTTTTCTAGGGAGTTCTGAAAAATCAATTTGCCACTGTTGCCCCGGATAATTTCCTTTACCGATTATTCCAAATTTTATTCTATTCTTGGTATTGGGGTTATTGTGTAAACAGATGCTACATTGCTGAGTTACCTGTTTTTTTGTTGTATATAAATTTTGTCCCACTAATGTCTGAGTCAGGTTCTTATGCAATGTGTCAGCTCCCCAATGTGTTTTATTGTGTTCTGTAAGAACTATGGGCCATGTCAAATTAGAGGGTATTATTACGTGGTTATCATTTAAATATACCCATCCATCTGGTTTCATTTTACCTTTCAAATCTTCAATTAATTTTAAGTCTTCTTTTGTATAATTTGGCTTTTGGTTCATGTATATAGTTTGGATTTTACTGTCTGGTATCAAAGACAATGCCCTTCACCTCAGTTATTTGAGCTGCCCGCTTAGCCTCCTGATCTGCCAATTGATTTCCAATTTCAAAATCAGTGTTCCCCTTTTAGTGTCCCCAAAAATGCATGACAGCTAACTTTTCTGGTTGTTTTACTGCCTCTAACAACTTTAAAATTTCTTCAGCATGTTTTATCTGTTTTCCCTGAGCGGTCAACAATCCACGTTCTTTCCAAATTGCTCCATGAGCATGTACCACGCCGAATGCATACTTAGAATCTGTCCAAATATTTATTTTCCTTCTTGCTGCTAGTTCCAGTGCTCGCGTAAGAGAATCACACAGAATCACAGAATTTCTAGGTTGGAAGAGACCTCAAGATCATCGAGTCCAACCTCTGACCTAACGCTAACAATCCCCACTAAACCATATCCCTAAGCTCTACATCTAAATGTCTTTTAAAGACCTCCAGGGATGGTGACTCCACCACTTCCCTGGGCAGCCCGTTCCAATGTCTAACAACCCTTTCAGTAAAGAAGTTCTTCTTAACATCTAACCTAAAACTCCCCTGGCTCAACTTAAGCCCATTCCCCCTCGTCCTGTCACCAGGCACGTGGGAGAACAGACCAACCCCCACCTCGCTACAGCCTCCCTTGAGGTACCTATAGAGAGCGATAAGGTCGCCCCTGAGCCTCCTCTTCTCCAGGCTGAACAAGCCCAGCTCCCTCAGCCGCTCCTCGTAGGACTTGTTCTCCAGGCCCCTCACCAGCTTCGTCGCCCTTCTCTGCACCCGCTCAAGCACCTCGATGTCCTTCTTGTAGCGAGGGGCCCAAAACCGAACACAGTACTCGAGGTGTGGCCTCACCAGAGCCGAGTACAGGGGGACGATCACCTCCCTAGCCCTGCTGGTCATACTGCTTCTGATACAAGCCAGGATGCCGTTGGCCTTCTTGGCCACCTGAGCACACTGCTGGCTCATATTCAGCCGACTATCCACCATCACTCCCAGGTCCTTCTCTGCCTGGCAGCTCTCCAACCATTCCTCTCCCAGCCTGTAGCTCTGCTTGGGGTTATTGCGCCCCAGGTGCAGGACCCGGCACTTGGCCTTGTTGAACTTCATGCAGTTGACCTCAGCCCATCGGTGCAGCCTATCCAGATCCTCCTGCAGAGCCTTCCTACCCTCAAGCAGATCGACATACGCACCTAACTTGGTGTCATCTGCAAACTTACTGAGGGTGCACTCAATCCCCTCATCCAGATCATCGATGAAGATATTAAAGTGGACCGGCCCCAGCACCGAGCCCTGGGGGACGCCACTAGTGACTGGGCTCCAACTGGACTTGGCTCCATTCACCACGACTCTTTGGACCCGGCTATCCAGCCAGTTTCTAACCCAATGAAGCGTGCGCCAGTCCAAGCCAAGAGCAGCCAGTTTCTTCAGGAGAATGTTGTGGGAAACAGTGTCAAAAGCCTTGCTGAAGTCAAGGTAGACCACATCCACAGCCTTTCCCTCGTCCACCCAGCACGTCACTTTGTCATAGAAGGAGATCAGGTTCGTCAAGCAGGATCTGCCTTTCATAAACCCATGCTGACTGGGCCTGATCGCCTGCTTGCCCTGCAAGTGCTGCGTGATGACTCTCAGGAGGATCTGCTCCATGAGCTTCCCTGGTACTGAGGTCAAACTGACAGGCCTATAGTTTCCCGGGTCTGCCCTCCAGCCCTTCTTGTAGATGGGCATCACATTTGCTAGCCGCCAGTCAACTGGGACCTCCCCCGATAGCCAGGACTGCTGATAAATGATGGACAGTGGCTTGGCCACCTCCTCTGCCAGTTCTCTCAGTACCCTTGGGTGGATCCCATCCGGCCCCATCGACTTGTGCACATCCAAGTGCCGTAGCAGGTCACCAACCAGTTCTTCGTGGATAGTGAGGGCCACATCCTGCTCCCCATCCCCTTCCACCAGCTCAGGGTACTGAGTATCCAGAGAACAACCGGTATTGCCGCTAAAGACTGAGGCAAAGAAGGCATTGAGCACCTCCGCCTTTTCCTTATCTCTTGTAACTAAGTTTCCCCCCGCATCCAGTAAAGGATGGAGATTCTCCTTAGTCCTCCTTTTTGTGTTGATGTATTTATAGAAACGTTTTTTGTTATCTTTAACGGCAGTAGCCAGATTGAGCTCCAGATGAGCTTTGGCCTTCCTAATTTTGTCCCTGCACAGCCTCGCTACGTCCTTAAAGTCTTCCCTAGTGGCCTGCCCACTTTTCCAAAGATTATAAACCCTCTTTTTTCTCCTAAGATCAAGCCACATTTCTCTGTTGAGCCAGGCCGGTCTTCTTCCCCGCCAGCTCGTCTTTGGGCACGTGGGAACAGACCGTTCCTGCGCCATTAAGATTTCCCTCTTGAAGAGCGCCCAGCCTTCCTGGACCCCTCTGCCCTTCAGAACCGCCTCCCAAGGGACTCCACCAACTAGTGTCCTGAGCAGCTCAAAGTCAGCCCTCCGAAAGTCCAATACAGCGGTTTTACTGGTCCCCTTCCTGGCCTCGCCAAGAATAGTGAACTCCACCATTTCGTGGTCACTCTGCCCAAGACAGCTCCCGACAATCACATCCTCCACCAGTCCTTCCCTGTTTGTGAAGAGAAGGTCTAGTGGGGCACCACCCCTGGTAGGCTCACTAACCAGCTGTGTCAGGAAGCTATCTTCCACGCTCTCCAGAAACCTCCTAGACTGCTTTCTCAGGGCTGTGTTGTGCTTCCAGGATATGTCAGGGAAGTTGAAGTCCCCCACAAGTACAAGCGCTGAAGATTTCACAACTTCTGTCAGCTGCCTGTTAAATTCCTCATCCGTCTCCTCATCCTGGTTCAGCGGTCTATAGCAGACCCCGACCCGGACACTAGCCTTGTTGTCCCTGCCGATCCTAACCCAAAGGGACTCGACCTTGTCATTCCCAACCTCGAGTTCTACAACATCGAAAGACTCTCTAATATAGAGAGCCACACCACCACCCCTTCCATGCTGCCTGTCCCTTCTGAAGAGCTTATAGCCAGGCATTGCAGCACTCCAGTCATGAGACTGGTCCCACCACGTCTCCGTGATGGCAACCAAGTCATAGCCTGCCTGCTGCACGATGGCTTCCAGCTCCTCCTGTTTGTTACCCATGCTGCGTGCATTAGTGTAGATGCACTTCAGCTGGGCCATTGCCTTATCCTCCGGCCTTGCCATTGTTCCCCCTGGCACAGCCCCAACAATCCTAGCTTCAGCCCTATCCCCCTTCCTACCTAGTTTAAAGCCCTCTCAATGAGCCCTGCCAGCTCCTGGCCCAGGATCCTTTTTCCCCTAAAAGATAGGGACCCATCTGTAGCCATCAGGCCAGGTGCTGAGTAAAGTGCCCCATGATCGAAAAACCCAAGATTTCTCCGTTGGCACCAGCCCCGGAGCCACATGTTTAACAGGTGGGCTTTCCGTGTCCTCTCTGTACCCCTCCCTGCCACCGTACGGATGGACGAAAACACCACCTGCACTCCCGCTCCATCCACTAACCGTCCCAGCCCCCTAAAGTCTCGTTTGATAGCCTTCAGGCTTCTCTCTTCAATGTTGTCACTGCCCGCCTGGACTATCAAAAGAGGATAATAGTCAGAGGGGCGTAACAGGTTGGGAAGCTTCCTGGCAACGTCCCTGACCCTGGCCCCAGGGAGGCAGCAGACTTCCCTACGGGTAGGGTCAGGCCGACAAATAGGGCCCTCTGTTCCCCTAAGAATAGTCTCCAACAACAATAACCCTCCTGTCTTTCTTGATGGAGGCAGTCCTGAGGCGTGGATTCGACCTCCTCGCCCTAGGCATCCTCCTGGGAACACTTGCTACCTCTTCCTCAGCTACTGGTCTGTCGAGCTCTAGGGCCTCAAACCTGTTGCGTAAGGGCACCTGGGAAGGCGGGGCCGGAAGGGGAGGGCATCGCCTGCGATGTCGAGCAGGGACCCGTTTCCATTCCTCCTGAACTCCTAGATTCCCTCCCTCTGCCCGACGGCTACAGGGCAGGAGGTCCACCCCCATTTGAGGAGTCTCACCTCGGTACCTCCCCTTGAGGCCCTGCAGGGAGTTACTCCACAAGTCTATCTCTCGCTCACACTCCCTGATGGCCCTCAACCTCTCCACCTCCTCCTTGAGCTCCGCCACCATGCAGACCAGGTCATCCACCTGCTTGCACCTCACGCATGCAGTTTCTCTGCCTCCCGCCGATGGCAGCAACAGGCTCAGACACTCCCTGCATCCGGTGACCTGAACTGCGGCACTTTTTAACCGGTAGTTGGTCTGGGTGTGTACCGACTTCCTGGAGAGCGCACCATGCCTGGTGGAGACCATTATCACCTAGCTAACGGCTGTCGTTAAGGAGGTGTTCGTGTGGGCAGGGGGAGCGCTCTGCCCTTCCTGCGCGCCCTGCCTGCGCGAACTGCCGTGCCACTCCCTTCTGACGCGCCACGCTCTGTTTGCCCACCCTGTTCGCCGCGCTCCTGGTTGCTCGCGCTCCCTAGGGGCAGCTTTTGAACGGCCGGGGAGGGGGCGCTGCTGGCTCCGCTTATGCCTCATCAGCCTCCATCACAAGGGCTGCCGGGTCCTGGCGGCTCCCTCAAGTAGCCCTGCCTGGCCCAATCCCCCGCTCCGCTGCAGAACGCGTCTGCCCCGGAGCCGATCACCTCGGCAAAAAGAGCAATTATCTCTGCTTTCTGGGCGGATGTCCCAGGGGGTAATGGTTTAGACTCGATTACCTGTTGAGCAGTTGTAACAGCATATCCTGCCCTACGTTGTCCTTGTTTTACAAAGCTGCTCCCATCAGTATACCAAGATTCATCAGCATCTTCTAAAGGTTCTTCCTTAAGATCAGGTCGACTAGAATACACAGTCTCCATTGTTTCTATACAATCATGAGTTATAGGTTCATCCAGAGTTCCGCTAAGGAAAGAAGCTGGATTTACGATGTTAGTGACCACAATTTCCACATCATCTTGTTCTACTAATATTGCTTGATATTTTAAAAATCTTTGTGGTGAAAGCCAATGATTTCCTTTTTGTTCCAAAAACTGTTGAGACCATATGGGAGACTAACACTGTCATTTTCTGTCCCATTGTAAACTTCCAAGCTTCTTGTATATTGATAACAACAGCTGCAACAGCTCGAAGGCATCCGGGCCATCCTTTACTTACTTCATCTAATTGTTTAGAGAAGTAAGCTACTGCTCATTTATAGGGACCCAATCGTTGTGCTAGTACTCCCAAAGCTATCCCTTGTCTCTCATGAGAAAACAACCAAAAGGGTTTCGAGAGATCCGGTAATCCCAAAGCCAGAGCTTGCATCAATTCTTGTTTAAGTTGTTTAAAGGCTTTTCGTGCTTCTCCAGTCCAGACTAACTTTGACTGATTACTCTTTATCAATTCATATAGAGGCTTTACCATTAGTGCATAATTATAAATCCAAAGGCGACACCAACCTGTTGTTCCTAAAAAGGTTCATAGCTCCTTTACCGTTTGGGGTTCTGGAGTCTGGCAAATGACTTCCTTACATTCAGTTCCTAGTTCTCATTGTCCTTCCAAAATTTCAAATCCCAAGTAGGTCACGCTTTGTTGAACCAGCTGGGCTTTCTGTTGAGAGACTCGATATCCATTTAAACCCATAAAATTTCAGAATACACTTATCACTTATAAAATGCAGCACACAGGTATCTTTCTATAGCAACGCCACGAACCTACTATTATTACCAATAATATATCCAAAATCACAGTAACAATAATCAGAGTCAAATTCCACATGTGATAAGTCAGAAAACCAAAGTAAGTAACACTGTAACAATATCTTTCTATAGCAACGCCACAAACCTACTATTATTACCAAAAATATAGCCAAAATCACAATAGCAATAATCAGAGTCAAATTCCACATGCGATAAGTCAGAAAACCGAAATAAATAACACTACCAAATGAACGTTATAAGCAAACTTGCCAGGTTCCAAATGGCAATTAAATGCCAACAAAATCAAACATATACTTAAGGTGCTAGCCACAAAAGTATACACCACCCTGCAGAACTTTTATCTTCCGACTTATGGGCAGTTTCAAATGACCGGTCTACCAAACAAACAAACCAAAACCAAAATAAAGAATACTGTCACTTACAGAGATGGGATCCTTGTCTGCCTCCGCAGTGATCCATTGAGTCAAGGAGTCCCTCCGAGAAATCCCAGGGGTACCCTAGGGAGTCCTATTCCCAGCGGGTCCTGCAGTCCGGCAGAGAGGTTGTCCCATCTGGGTCACCAGATTGATTCAAAGATCGAAGCCGAAATTTCTAAGTGACAAAGTATCCTTTATTGTCAGCGCTAGATGCACGGAGGATCCTTCCGCCTAACCTGCATGTTCGAAGTGACAAACTATCTCATATTTATACAGCAAACCAATGAATATTCTATTAACGCCTATACATATTCATTACCTAAATGTTATAAATGAAGTCTCAACTCACTCTGAATTTAGTAACATAAAAGAATATTTATAAAACAAATATTTATAAAAGGTATAAAAGGTATAAAAGGCAAGTAAACAGTGCTGGGTGTGCGGGGAGTCTACGCTCCACCAACAAGCACACACAAACATCAAACATTCTAAATATACAGAACATTGCTTTACATATTAAACCCGAGTATGCCTATACAATCTGGAAAGGTAACAAATAATCCTTTAAGTTCCATAACTTACTAAAATTGAGTACGCCTATACATATTCATGATCAGAAAAGGTAACAAACAATCCTTTAAGTTCCATGACTTAACAGTCTCCATTTTCCATTCCTTTTCCTGATTACAAACAAGTCTCCATTTTCCATTCCTTTTGAACAATATGTCTCGCTTTAAGTTGTCAAGCAACTCGGTCTTCAGGCCTTATGTATCCCATTCTTCCCAGATCGAAGAAAAACATATCCATCTCCTTTTCAAGGCCAATAGGCCTGGGTCAAAAGGCACATCTAGGTCAACAGGGGGCGTAACAGCAAAAGCCTTCGATGGCTGTAGCAGCAGAGGGGCCCATGGCATAGCAGTCAGATCAGTAAAGGAGCCCACAGCTCCCTCACTGTCTGGCAAACCACACGTTTCTGACTGTGGTCCCACAGGGCTCTTTAAGGCCTCAGAGACTGCTCGCCAGGTGCCGAGCAATGCCACTGCAACCTTGTCGTTTTTAGTTGCAGAGTCCCACACCTTGACCTCAGTTTGGTCCCATATTTCAGGCTCATAAACTGTCCAATTGTTAATAAGGAGAATAAGCTGTAAGGTTACCAGGACAGTCTTTGTTCCTAAGGACGTATGATTCCCCATAATGCGCAACTGCTTACCAGCGAGGGGCAGTTGCGTGCGCGGGTCCGCTTCTCTCAGCTCGAGCTTCTCTCCAGCTCCAGTGTGCATATTTCCAGCAACTTTCTGTACGAGCTTCTCTGAGCAGTTTGCTGAGTCTGGACGAACCTATCTTCATGAGGCAATCAAAGTGCCTGTTCCTGTCCTGGTCTCCATTCTACCAGCCTGTTCCTCTTCACTTCTTTTTCCTGCTTCTTTCATAACTTCATCACATCATGTTGCCTTCCTTTTTTATCTTGAGGGCAGGCTACCGTCTTATACACTTCTCTCCACAGCAGTTCTTTTCAAAACAACTTTTCATTGGTCTAACAGCTTCAAATGTAACAGCAACAGCAAACACCCAGAAACTTCCATGCCTTAATGGCTGGAGAACAAGAAACCAGCTGGAGAACAAGAAACCGGAGACTGCATGGAGTATCCTGAATCACCCTACTTTGTTCCCTCTAAACTCTTATATTCCTGATGGCCTCATCGTTAAGAGTCTAATGTTATCTCAACCACGGGGCTTTCCAACCCCCATGGCCACATTCCCAAATCTCCCCCTTCTTTATTAATATCAACCATTTTCTCAACACGAATTACCACTCCATATATAACAGTTCCGAAGCGAGTGTGGAGGTCTTCTAACTGCAGTTCCAATCTCCCGTGAGGGACTTGGCTGGTGAAGGACCGAAGCGATTCCTGTAGGATCCATGGGTGGGTGATAGGTCCTAAACCCCCTGCAAGACACTCTTATTAAGGTAACCAAGGGCTGTGGGAATTGCCATAGTAAAATTCCTAGATGGGTCAGACGAAATCAAAGACCAGGGACCAGAAGTAAGGGAGCAAAATACCAGACATACCACCAGAAAGTCCATTAGGAATAATGATTGGAAATTGGAATGATAGGGGCCCCAGAAAGTGAAAGAGTAAATTAAAAATCGTCCAGTATTATATGATAGAATGCCACGTTAAGCGTGCACGACTTTGGTGGGACTACCCCCCTGTGCTGCCCAGCGCTGAGTAAACATACCTACTTTACAATCTTACTGATTGTGGAGTCAGCTTTCTGTGAGTCATTTTGGTGAGCCAGGCAGGAGACACTCTGCTCTGCTGCGGGATCGGCTGCAGAGCAGATGCCCCTAGGTGCACCCTGAGTGTTTTGCTCAGAGGGGACTCCACTCTCAGCTGCTCACTGCAGGAGCAGACAAAGACCTCCTGGAGCTGTGGACAAACGGTATGTTTTCAGCTGCTGGAGGGATGCTAACTGGTGTTAATAATTGTATGTCTTATCCTTAAATGTCCAGGTATTTTGTGTTGAAAGTATTTGTGTAAGTGTAAGGGTTTGAAACAAAGTGGAGTCACACCATGAAGAAAACAGTCAGAGACAATACTTGTTTGGTTGGTTTTCATTCTAAATTATATTCTTGTGGTATGAATGAGATGTGCTAGAGGCCTCTCTGTGTGATTGCGCGATTGTGCAGCGTGAGTGAGACGCAGCATCGCTGCAAAGCGAGTGAGGAGTTCAGATCCGCGGTTCCGTATTCTCTGCGAGGGGAGTGAGCGGTGTCGTGGTTCCACTCGAGTGGGCAACCGAGCTCCACCACAGCCACTCTCTCACTCCCCCTCCTCAAAGAGGAATGGGGAGAAAACATGTGAAAAGGGCTCAAAGGCTGAGATAAGGACGAGAAAATCACTCAGTAATTATTACTAGTGACTGGCCTCCAACTGGACTTGACTCCATTTACCACGACTCTTTGGACCCGGCTATCCAGCCAGTTTCTAACCCAACAAAGCGTGCGCCAGTCCAAGTCAAGAGCAGCCAGTTTCTTGAGGAGAATACTGTGGGAAACGGTGTCAAAAGCCTTGCTGAAGTCAAGGTAGACCACATCCACAGCCTTTCCCTCGTCCACCCAGCGCGTCACTTTGTCATAGAAGGAGATCAGGATCGTCAAGCAGGATCTGCCTTTCATAAAGCCATGCTGACTGGGCCTGATCGCCTGCTTGCCCTGCAAGTGCTGCGTGATGACTCTCAGGAGGATCTGCTCCATGAGCTTCCCTGGTACTGAGGTCAAACTGACAGGCCTGTAGTTTCCCGGGTCTGCCCTCCGGCCCTTCTTGTAGATGAGCGTCACATTTGCTAGCCGCCAGTCAACTGGGACCTCCCCCGATAGCCAGGGCTGCTGATAAATGATGGACAGTGGCTTGGCCACCTCCTCTGCCAGTTCTCTCAGTACCCTTGGGTGGATCCCATCCGGCCCCATCGATTTGTGCACATCCAAGTGCCGTAGCAGGTCACCAACCAGTTCTTCGTGGATAGTGAGGGCCACATTCTGTCCCCATCCCCTTCCACCAGCTCAGGGTACTGGGTATCCAGAGAACAATTGGTATTGCCGCTAAAGACTGAGGCAAAGAAGGCATTGAGCACCTCCGCCTTTTCCTTATCTCTTGTAACTAAGTTTCCCCCCGCATCCAGTAAAGGATGGAGATTCTCCTTAGTCCTCCTTTTTGTGTTGATGTATGTATAGAAACGTTTTTTGTTATCTTTAACGGCAGTAGCCAGATTGAGTTCCAGATGAGCTTTGGCCTTCCTAATTTTGTCCTTGCACAGCCTCACTACATCCTTATAGTCCTCCCTAGTGGCCTGCCCACTTTTCCAAAGATTATAAACCCTCTTTTTTCTCCTAAGATCAAGCCACAATTCTCTGTTGAGCCAGGCTGGTCTTCTTCCCCGCCAGCTCGTCTTTGGGCACGTGGGGACAGACCGCTCCTGTGCCATTAAGATTTCCCTCTTGAAGAGCGCCCAGCCTTCCTGGACCCCTCTGCCCTTCAGAACCGCCTCCCAAGGGACTCTACCAACTAGTGTCCTGAGCAGCTCAAAGTCAGCCCTCCGAAAGTCCAATACAGCGGTTTTACTGGTCCCCTTCCTGGCCTCGCCAAGAATAGTGAACTCCACCATTTCGTGGTCACTCTGCCCAAGACAGCTTCCGACAATCACATCCTCCACCAGTCCTTCCCTGTTTGTGAAGAGAAGGTCTAGCGGGGCACCACCCCTGGTAGGCTCACTAACCAGCTGTGTCAGGAAGCTATCTTCCACGCTCTCCAGAAACCTCCTAGACTGCTTTCTCTGGCTGTGTTGTGCTTCCAGGATATGTCAGGGAAGTTGAAGTCCCCCACAAGTACAAGCGCTGAAGATTTCACAACTTCTGTCAGCTGCCTGTAGAATTCCTCATCCGTCTCCTCATCCTGGTTCGGCGGTCTATAGCAGACCCCGACCAGGACACTAGCCTTGTTGTCCCTGCCGATCCTAACCCAAAGGGACTCGACCTTGTCATTCCCAGCCTCGAATTCTACAACATCGAAAGACTCTCTAATATAGAGAGCCACATTTGTCCCCATGTCACAATGCCTTGAGTTGTGAAACCTTATCTCCTCAGTAGATTCTTTAAATTCTCAAGGACAATGAACAAACCCCCTACTAATTTATCACAGTGCCTAATATATGGGCCTGGCGGTGTATATTGTGATGCTATTTTTTTTTTGCTCTTAAATGCTATCTGGACGAGGGCATTGAGTGCACCCTCAGTAAGTTTGCAGATGACACCAATTTAGGTGCGTATGTCGATCTGCTTGAGGGTAGGAAAGCTCTGCAGGAGGATCTGGATAGGCTGCACCGATGGGCTGAGGTCAACTGCATGAAGTTCAACAAGGCCAAGTGCCGGGTCCTGCACCTGGGGCGCAATAACCCCAAGCAGAGCTACAGGCTGGGAGAGGAATGGTTGGAGAGCTGCCAGGCAGAGAAGTGTTATAAATTAGACCACACAATTTACTGGTCTATTGAAATTATTTTATTAATCAAGTAAGCAGACACAAGCAAAACAGCGCTGGGCGGCTGGGGAGTCTCCGCTCCGCAACAGCACGCAACTTCCCTTTCCAGTGTTGCTGTTTTATAGCAGTTGAATTCCGGCTTATCAGGACTTGTTGAACTGGCTGAGGCTGCGCAGTCTATTGTTGAGAGGGGGGTCGTTGTTCCTCTGCTTCGTATTCAGGTGGGGGAAGTGAAGCAGCAAAAAGGATGTCTTGTGGTAAGGAATTTCACAGAGTCTGGTTTCACTCAAGGATGTTTACCCAACACCCCCTCCTGGTATCTGCTTAATCCTCCCCCTTTATCAAGGCCATTAAATTGTACAACCTTATCTCCTCAGCAGATTCTCCAAGTTCCTCAAAGACAATGAACAAACCCCCACTAATTTATCACAAGAAGGACCTGGGAGTGATGGTGGATAGTCGGCTGAATATGAGCCAGCAGTGTGCTCAGGTGGCCAAGAAGGCCAACGGCATCCTGGCTTGTATCAGAAGCAGTATGACCAGCAGGGCTAGGGAGGTGATCGTCCCCCTGTACTCGGCTCTGGTGAGGCCGCACCTCGAGTACTGTGTTCGGTTTTGGGCCCCTCGCTACAAGAAGGACATCGAGGTGCTTGAGCGGGTGCAGAGAAGGGCGACGAAGCTGGTGAGGGGCCTGGAGAACAAGTCCTACGAGGAGCGGCTGAGGGAGCTGGGCTTGTTCAGCCTGGAGAAGAGGAGGCTCAGGGGCGACCTTATCGCTCTCTATAGGTACCTCAAGGGAGGCTGTAGCGAGGTGGGGGTTGGTCTGTTCTCCCACGTGCCTGGTGACAGGACGAGGGGGAATGGGCTTAAGTTGAGCCAGGGGAGTTTTAGGTTAGATGTTAGGAAGAACTTCTTCACTGAAAGGGTTGTGAGGCATTGGAACAGGCTGCCCAGGGAAGTGGTGGAGTCACCATCCCTGGAAGTCTTTAAAAGACGTTTAGATGTAGAGCTTAGGGATATGGTTTAGTGGGGACTGTTAGCGTTAGGTCAGAGGTTGGACTCAATGATATTGAGGTCTCTTCCAACCTAGAAATTCTGTGTGATTCTGTGCTTTATGTGTGACAAGGAAAAAGGCAGGAGCATTATCTAAGTAACTAACAGTTGAGAAGTGTTGGTGTATTTGCTGTGGTGTTTGGTCAGTTTCCCAAGTACTTGCGGGGGGGGGGGAAGGGGACTGACTGTTTATCAAAGCAGAACGGAGAGAGTCATTTCTTTGGTGGTTCGGGCTTGAGCCTTGGGAATTTGGTAAGAAGGGGGGGGAGTGAATTTATTTAGGCATCAGTACCTTTTAAACCCCCATATTGACGGATACACAGGAGTGATTCCTTGTTTTGTATGGGCTTCCTAACAAAGTGCATGAGAAAAATTGGCATTCGGCTTGAAATTCGGTCCTGTTGAAATGTAAATTTTTGTGGAAAAGGTGGTAATGTTTGTCTAGAAGACTGAAGGCTGCGTGCTTCAGCTGTTTTCCTGAAATTCCGTGGATTTATGATTGAAACGGGGCTCGTTAATAATTTGAAATAGTGAAGTTTGTATGTGGGAAGAAGAGTTTAATCCCAGAGATTTGGGACATTTGGGAAGAAGATTAGGAAAAGATAGTAAAAACACGCATTAAAAAGGTTTG
The DNA here is from genome assembly GCF_009819795.1 of Aythya fuligula. Lineage (NCBI taxonomy): Eukaryota > Metazoa > Chordata > Aves > Anseriformes > Anatidae > Aythya > Aythya fuligula. The sequence continues at coordinate 758,787 of NC_045594.1, read as the reverse complement.
AGTGGAAATTGAAACAAAGGACAAGTAACTAGTAAGGAATAGTAATAAATAAATAAATAAATAAATAAATAAATAAATAAATAAATAAATAAAAGGGAATGGGAAATCAAGGAAATGGGTAATATCCAAAACAAAGATGTTTTAAAGAAAGCCTCCTTGGGTGCATATTGGCACATTCGAAGGATATTGTTAGAACTGAGGGCACAGAAAGCAAGAGGACTTTCACTAAGTATTGCAATCAGTAGTGGCCACTATATAAACTAAATGGCCACTTTATGGATCAATCGACTATAACACTATCTTGCAATTAATGTTGTTTTTGAGGAGAGAAGGAAAATAGGATGAAATGTATTATACTGATATGTTGTTTCAGCATCTTAGAAGGAAAAGGAGTGGAATTAAGTTGACCCCTGACTGAGCCTTTGGTGTTGGCATGAGAAAAGTACAGGCTGGAGAAAAATAAAGGAAGGGTTAAAAGAGTTGTTGAAGGTGTTAAAGGTGTGGCATGTAGTATTTAACAGAGCTGTTTGAAGTTGAATGAGCAGGGGAAGAGGATGTAGGAATGTTAATAGTTCTGCCTCAACAGGAGGCTGTGATCTCAAAATCACCAGTGTGAGCCCTTTGGGGCAGAGGGACCATGATGGGTCCGAGAGAGTTGTCATGGAAACAGAAAAAACAGTTAACCCTTAAAACAATCTGAGTTAATGAGTGAGCTCAGATTGCCAATGGGACCGCTCAGGGAACTGTTGACGATTGCATTCCCCTGACCAACTCCACGCTGAGACTATAGTCACCCTGGAAATAATGAACGGTAAATACCAAAATCTGGTTAAATTGGGAATGGAGAATCTGTTCCAACAAGGTCCAAAGGAAACCCCTATGGAATTTTTGGACCGACTATGAAATGCAATGGAAAACAAAACAAAACAAACAAACAAAACTGGAGAAAATAGGGGCTAAATTAGAACAAGGAAAATGGACACTGCCAGACAGGCAGGAGATACTGCCAAAAGCTTATGCGAAGCAAATATTGGGACGTTTGCATGCACAAACACATTGGGGTACAAAGGTGTTAAGTGATCATTTACTAAAACAATTTGGTTGCATTGTTTTTTTTTTTGAAATAGCAAAGCAAATTACACAAGGTTGCTTAACTTGTCAGAAGATAAATAAGAAAGCATTTCGACAAGCAGCCACGGAAGGAAGGAAAAAAAAACACAAAACAAAACAACAACAACAATAACAAAACAGCTTATAGGCCTTTTGAGAAAGTTCAAGTTGATTTCACTGAATTGCCCAAGGTAGGGAGGATAAAAATATCTATTGGTAATAGTAGATCATTTAACACAATGGGTAGAAGCTTGTCCCGTAGCACGAGCTACGGCACAAATGGTGGTAAAAATTCTATTAGAACACCTGATACCTAGATATGGGATAATCCAGTACATTGATTCTGATCAGGACACACACTTTACTTCTAAAATAATAAAATTATTATGTCAATCATTAGGTATTCAGTGGGAATACCATACTCCGTGGCACCCACAAAGCACAGGGAAAGTAGAAAGACTGAATCAAACAATAAAACAACAATTGGCTAAATTAATGATTGAGACACAAATGCCCTGGACGAAATGCTTACCATTGGCACTTTTAAACATAAGAACTAAACCACACAGTGAGACTGGATTATCTCCATATAAAATGTGATACGGTATGCCTTATTCTCAAGGGATGCCTCCAGGGAACAATGTAGCTGAGGATCGTAGCATCCAGAAATATATAATTACTCTTGGAAGGAGATTACAAGAGCTAAGAGAAATTGGAATGATAGCTCAAACACCACGTTTAGGATTTGCTATTCATAAGATACAACCAGGAGACAAGGTCATGATAAAAACCTGGAGGGAAGAATCATTGAACCCCTGATGGGAGGGACTGTACCTTGTTTTACTTACTACTGAAACAGCTGTGAGAACAGCAGAAAGGGGTTGGACCCACGGATCCAGAATAAAAGGACCAGTAACTACTGAAACTTGGAGGGTTGAGTCCACTCCTGGGGAACTGAAACTCAAGCTAAGAAAAAACTAATATTCTGGCAACGAGGCTCTGCATGAATTAAGGATGCCAAATAAAGGGGAAAAGCCTGAAGAGAGGAAAGGGAGAAGGCAAGACCGGGGCAGGACCCTCCACTGCAGTGTGTATGGTCTACCGAGGGAGGCAACCCCTATGGGTATTGACTGCCGAGTGAGAGGGTCTCGACTGGACTTCTCCCGCACTAAGATCGGGTTGTCCCGAGAAAATAACATAAGAACCTTTTTTTTAAACCCATATAAAATTGTGATTCGTTTTCCAGGAGCTGGATCACCCTGACAGGCTGAACGGTAACACAAGCCCGAATCGACCCTGAAAGCAGGCCCAACCCCTTGATTAAAGGTGTCTTGCCTATTATGATCCAGCTACGTGGGCAGAAGACAGATCCTGGGGCTATAGGACCCCAATATATATGCTTAATAGAATAATTAGGTTACAAGCTGTAATAGAAATAGTTGTAAATAAAACCGGAGATGCACTTGGAATAATTGCAAAGCAAAATACCAAGATGAGAAATGCTTTGTATCAAAATTGCCTACCTTTGGATTATTTACTACCACAATAAGGAGAAGTCTGTGGAAAATTTAACCTTAGTAATTGCTGTTTAGAGATTGATGATGAGGGTGTTTCTTCCTAGTAGCCGGTAGAATGCTATGTTCTGGCTTAGGATGAGAAGAGTGCTGATAATATGCTGATGTTTTAATTGTTGCCAAGCAGTGCTTACACCAAGCCAAGGACGTTTCAGCTTCTCACTCTGTCCTGCCAACAGACATGCTGGGGGTGCAAGAGCTGGGAGGAGGGCCGGACTGTTCGGGGTTAGGCTGGGCATCGGACAGCAGGTGGTGAGCAATTGCATTGTACATCACCTGTTTCGTACACATTATTATTAGTAGTACTATTATCATCATTATTGTCATTTTTATTATTGTTATTGTTATTTTCCTGTCTTTATCTCAACTCACAGGCTTCACTTTCGTATTTTTTTCCCCCATCCCAGAGAGGGAGGGGGGAAGGTGAGCGAACAGCCGTGTGGTGTTTAGCTGCCAGCTGGGTTAAACTACAACAGAAAGAAAAGCTGTAAATGAACTTGTAAAAGAAATGAAGAAAATTGCACATGTCCCAGTTCAAATTTGGAATGGAATCGATCTAAGAAGATTATGGGAGGGGGCTTTATGGGGGGTGATTGGTTTGCTAAAATAAGGATGGTTGTATTGGGGATATGTGGAGGATTGTTAATAATTCCATGTTTAATACCCTGTATTACCAGACTAATACACTCGGTTATACAAAGAATGCAAATATCTGCGGTACCTGTTGACCTAGAACCAGGGAAAGAGAAAACCCATTCCCTGATGATAATAAAAACAAACGCAGATCCAGAATTGATATCAATTCGGCAAGTATTGACTCGATTGGAAAGGAAAACACAAATCAATGCCATGAAAAAGGAGATGGGGGATTGTGAAACGTGTTCATCTGATTTGTGTTTTGTCTGATTTATTACAAATACCATTTGTTTCACTCTGTGCTTTTTCTTCTCAGCTCCCCTCCTGGCGTACACCTTCATACTACCCGCACTGTTCACTCCATCCTCCCACCTTCTGGAGCTTTTTCTGTATATCTGGCCAGGCTTTAATCACAAAATGAACTTTAAAGAGCCCTTGGTCTACCACGTCCTCAGGATTCATCCTCCAGTCTCTCGTATGATTTCTGTGTTCTGGGTTGTTATTATCGCAGTTAGATAAGCAGATATTTCTGCTCTATCGGAATTTCGGAATTACTCTCGGTCTGGTTTAGTTCTTTCCCATTCTTGCATAGCTGCCTGGCAAATCATTCCCCTCCTAAACATTCTTCTCCTGTGAATAACATAATCAAGATTGACATTTCCCCCCCAGGAATACAAATTATTCCAAGCTTCTACCTTATTTTGGAACAGTGAGGCCTTCTACTGTCCACTTATCTACCTAGCATTTCTCCTTATTATGACTACACAGCTACCTTGGAATACAAAGAATTAGTTCTCTACTGCAAAAACAGAACTTTGTTTCTCATACGGAAGATATAGTACATGTCCTTTAGCCTGTCTTATTTACTAAAATTCCTTTGGCTGACTTGTGGAAAATGGACTCCACAATCAGTAAGATTGTAAAGTAGGTATGTTTATTCAGCGCTGGGCAGCACGGGGAGTAGTCCTGCCAAAGTCATGCGCACCTGACGTGGCAACTTACCTTGGTTATACATGGTCTGTTCTGAAAGTAGTAGGACTCATTTTAAAAAAAAAAAAATATTCATGAGAATAGAACAAACGATTAGAATTTTTCAAAGTAGCACCCTTCCGCATCTACACACTGCTGCCAATGAGTTTTCCAGTTTTCGTACGCCTCCAGGGACGCCTGGACCGGAATGCTGTTTAGCTCCCTCGTCATGGCCTCTTGAAGCGCCTCTACCGATGCGTGATGCTTCCCCTTGAGCGTCGATTTTATTCTCGGGAATAGAAAAAAGTCTGGCAGGGCCAAGTCGGGGCTGTAGGGGGGCTGAGGCAGGGTTGCCATCTTGTGCTGGGCAAGATACTCCACTATGCGGAATACGTGTTCATCTGATTCGTGTCAATATGGAACAATGCTAGGGCTGCATGATGAAATGTGACCTTCTGTCTTACATACCCTTGTATAACCACAAGTCTAAGAAAAACAGAGTGGTTAATGTATATAGTTCTTGTATCTTGCAAAGGAATGTTTTAGCAATTCGTGTCAATAGAGAGCTTGAAGGGAAATGTATTTGTAGGCTTTTCCTTGAAGTCTCTGATATCTGGGGAGTTTCAGAATAACTGCTAACTATTATGACTATTGCATGGGACACTATGCAAGTCTCTGATATCTGGCCAGGAGATTAAGGAGACGGGGAGAGCTGAAGAACGACTAAATGACAAAGCTTGCAGGGGATGCTGCGCAAGTCTCTGACATACAGCCAAGTTGGACAAAGGAGAAGGACAAGAGGGAGGAAGACTATGAGCCTTCAGCACGAGAGACCCCCAGAGACCCCCAGAGGGACCACCGGAGACTGATATGCATGCTCCAGTAGGAGGGTTTGGATTCCGGAAACTAATTATGATAACCCTGTTTTTTTAGAAGTAGTAATGAATATGTATTAGCCTAGGAGCATAAAAATCAGCTGCTTGATGTAACTGGTGTGCGTCTTGGTGGAGTAGAGACTCCCGGCGCACCCAGAGCTGTTTGCTTACCTCTATTCCTTTAATAAATTGTAAACTTTGATTATAGTCCTATTTTGAAGACTGAGCCATTTATAACAGGAGCAACCCACACTGCTTTCCCCATCCACCTTCCTACATGCACTACGGGAACCTTAGCTCCTTTCACTGTTTGTAGGGGTTTTGTTTCAGCAAGACCAGCACGGCTGTCAGACCCCCTATTGTTAACTAGCCAAGTGGCTTCTGGTAGATTTATGTCCCATTGTTTCCATGTCCCAGCACCCAATGCTCGTAACATAGTCTTTAACAGTCCATTGTACGTCTCAACCTTCCCAGAGGCTTGTGGGTGATAAGGGATGTGATACACCCACTCAGTACCATGACTCTTGGCCCAGGAGGTAACAAGATTGTTTCGGAAATGACTCCCATTGTCAGACTCAGTTCTCTGTGGTGTACCATGATGCCACAATACTTGTCTTTCCAGGCCCAAGATAGCGTTTCAGGCCGTGGCATGGTTTAAAGGGTATGTTTCCAGCCACCCAGTAGTTGCTTCTACCATGGTGAGTATGTTCCGTTTGCCTTGGCATGTTTGTGGGAGTGGTCCGATATAGTCAATTTGCAAGGCCTCACCATATTGAAACCCTAGTCACCTCCCCTTGTTCCAGGGTGATTTTACACTCATGGCTTTCTTGATTGCAGCACAGGTCTCACACTCATGGGTAACCTGTGTGATGGCATCAATGGTCAAGTCCACCCCTCAATCACAAGCCCATCTGTAAGTGGCATCCCTCCACAGATGTCCTGATGTTTCATGGGTCCATAGAGCTACAAATAGCTCACCCTTACGTTCCCAGTCTAGGTCCACTTCAGTTTTCGAAGCTCGATCCACTTCTTCGTTGTTCTGATGTTCTTCAGTAGCACGACTCTTGGGCATGTGGGCATCTACATGACATACTTTAACATCCAGGTTTTCTACCCGGGCAGCAATATCTTGCCACAGGGTAGCAGCCCAGATAGGTTTACTGCTCCACTGCCAGTTGCTCTGTTTCCATTGCTGCAGCCACCCCCACAGAGCATTTGCCACCATCCATGAATCAGTGTAGAGATACAGTACTGGCCATTTTTCTCTTTCGGCAATCTCTAGGGCTAGTTCCATGGCTTTTACTTCTGCATACTGACTCGACTCGCCTTCCCCTTCCATGGCCTCCACAACACGTCGTATGGGATTCCACACAGCAGCTTTCCATTTCCGATGGCTCCCTACCACACAGCAGGATCCGTCAGTAAAAAACACATACTGCTTTCTGTCTTCTGGCAACTCATTATATGGTGGTGCCTCTTCAGCACGGGTTACCTCTTCTGTCGGCCCTCTGAAATCTCTGCCTTCCGGCCAGTCCATAATTTCTTCCAGGATTCCTGGGCGATTAGGCTTTCCCATTCAGGCCCATTGTGTAATTAATGCTATCCACTTACTCCATGTAGCATCAGTCGCATGGTGTGTAGTGGGAATTTTCTCTTTGAACATCCAATGTAACACAGGTAGCCGCGGTGCCAAGAGGAGCTGTGCTTCTCTACCCACGACTTCTGAAGCAGCTCGAACACCCTCATATGCCGTGAGTATCTCTTTTTCAGTTGGGGTGTAATTGGCTTCTGATCCTCGATAGCCCCGGCTCCAGAAACCCAGAGGTCGAACTCGAGTTTCTTCTGAGGTTTTCTGCCAGAGGCTCCAGGTGAGGCCATGCTCCCCAGCTGCAGTGTAAAGTATATTTCGCACAGCTGGTCCGGTATGAACAGGCCCAAGGGCTACTGCACAATAGCTACAGCTATTTCTTGTTTGATTTGTTCAAAGGCCTGTTGTTGCTTGGGGCCCCACTCGAAATAGTTTCTCTTTCGAGTCACTCGATATAGAGGACTCACAAGCTGACTATAGCCTGGCACATGCATTCTCCAGAATCCCACAAGGCCTAGGAAAGCTTGCGTTTCTTTTTTGCTAGTTGGCGGAGACATTGCCGTTATTTTATTGATCACATCCATTGGGATTTGACGACGTCCATCCTGCCATTTTACCCCCAAGAACTGGATTTCCTGTGCAGGCTCCTTGACCTTACTCTGCTTAATGGCAAAACCAGCTTTCAGGAGAATTTGGATTACTTTCTTCCCTTTCTCAAAAACTTCTTCTGCTGTGTTGCCCCACACGAGGATGTCATCAATGTACTGCAGGCATTCAGGAGCTCCCCCTTGTTCCAATGCAGACTGGATCAGTGTCGTGGTTTAACCCGGCTGGCAGCTAAACACCACGCAGCCGTTCGCTCACCCTCCCCCCTCCCTCTCTGGGACGGGGGAGAGAAATGGAAAGTGAAGCCCGTGAGTTGAGATAAAGACAGTTTAATAAGACAGGAAAATAATAATAATAATAATAATAATAATAATAATACAATGATGATAATAGTACTACTAATAATAATATGTACAAACAAGTGATGCACAATGCAATTGCTCACCACCCGCTGACCGATGCCCAGCTTAACCCCGAGCAGTCCGGCCCCCTCCCCCCGGCTAGCCACCCCTATATATTGTTTAGCATGACGTCAGATGGTATGGAATACCCCTTTGGCTAGTTCGGGTCACCTGTCCTGGGTCTGTCCCCTCCCAGCTCTTACTGCACCCCCAGCCTGCCTGTTGGCAGGACAGAGCAAAAGTCTGAGGTGTCCTTGGCTTGGTATAAGCACTGCTCTGCAACAATGAAAACATCGGGGTGTTATCAGCACTCTTCTCATTCTAAGCCAAAACACAGCATTCCACCAGCTACTAGGAAGAAAATTAATTCTGTTCTAACTGAAACCAGGACAATCAGTCCATGGCAAATGGTAGGGCTGTGTTTCCACCCCTGGGGCAGTCGATTCCAGGTGTATTGGATGCCCCTCCAAGTGAAAGCAAACTGCGGCCTGCATGCTGCTGCCAAAGGGATGGAGAAAAATGCATTAGCAATATCAGTTGAGGCATACCACTTGGCTGCCTTTGACTCTAGTTCATACTGAAGTTCTAGTATGTCTGGCACTGCAGCACTCAGCGGTGGCATGACTTCATTCGCCTCGATAGTCCACTGTTAGCCTCCACTCGCCATTAGACTTTCGTACTGGCCATATAGGACTATTAAAGGGTGAGCGAGTCTTGCTGAACACTCCTTGACTCTCCAGATGGTGAACCAACTCATGGATGGGAATCAGGGAATCTCGGTTGGTGCGATATTGCCGTCGGTGCGCCGTTGTGGTAGCGATTGGTACCTGCTGTTCTTCAACCTTCAGCAATCCTACAATGGAAGGGTCTTCTGAAAGGCCAGGCAGGGTAGGCAGCTGCCTAATCTTCTCTGTACTCAAAGCAGCTAATCCAAAAGCCCACCGGAGCCCTTTTGGATCCTTGAAGTACCCTCTCTTGAGGTAGTCTATGCCAAGGATGCACAGAGCCTCTAGGCCAGTCACGATGGGGTGCTTTTGCCACTCATTCCCAGTTAGACTCACTTCAGTTTCCAGTACAGTTAGTTGTTGGGATCCCCCTGTCACTCCAGAGATACAGATGAGTTCTGTCCCTTGGTGGCCTGATGGCATTAAGGTACATTGTGCGCCAGTGTCCACTAGAGCTTTGTATTCTTGTGCTTCCGATGTACCAGGCCATTGGATCCACACAGTCCAATAAATCCGGTTATCCCTCTCCTCTACCTGGCCAGAGGCAGGGCTCCTCTAGTCCTGGTTGGCGTGTCTGCCACTTAATTCTTGCAAATGAGAAGCAGAGGTCCCTTCATCAGGGTCAAGAATAACATCAGCTCTTCTACTGCCTCTGGGGAACTGTCCAATAGAAACTGGAGCAGCATTTTTCTTAGGAGCCCCTCTTCTTGCTGCTGTATTTCCTTTCAGTTCCCGTACCTGAGCAGCTAGGATTGAAGTAGGTACACCATCCCATTTCCTCATATCTTCCCCGTGGTCATGCAGATAAAACCACAAGGTGCCACGTGGTGTGCATCTTGGGTACTCTCTCTCTTGAGCAGGGAAATGCTGATTCTTAGTGGCTGAAGTATCACTCCATCTAGATGAGGAGGGATATGCTCATTCTATGAGGTGGTCGTCTTTCAGACAGTTTCTCCACAGCTGAGACACAGGCCCGTAGCATAGCAGAGAGATTGTCTTCATATTTTTGAAGCTGGCAGGACAGATTATACACTGTTAGTCCCATCCCCTCATCCCAGTTAATTACTGCCAGCGTACTGGCATGTGCTGATGGTGCACTCCGCACAAATTTACGCCACATGGATGTTGTGCACTGGACTTCATCGGGATCTTGAGGTGTCTGGGCATTGTCCAAATCACTATAAATCATCTCCCGCACAGCTAATTCCTGCAGATGCTGGAGACCTTTATCCATAGTGGTCCACTTGCCTACTTGATATACAATATCTTCCTTATGGGGATATCTTTCTTTTTCAGCTGCCAGGAGTCGTCTCCTGCAGGTGCAAGACCCTCTGATTTCGGCACGGGGAAGTAAGTGATCGATTCAATATGAGTGGTAATACAAGCTTCAACTTTATTGCGCAGATATCCGTATATTTATATACACAGCAATAATTATGCCTACTGGTCACTATCTTATTGGCTAAGCCTAAAAGTGTTGCAAAAAATACTGTTCCTCCTACTTGCAGTTACAGCGCATAAGCTACTTCCTTATCTTCACGGGCCTCAGATCCACCTGTTTCTCTCTCTCTCAAGTACAGACTGCTCCTTGCATATTTCACAAGAGTGCTTCTCATCTGGCCTACTCCATGGCTATAAACTCTGCATTTTCTTTGCCTTGCTTGTACAATTCCTCTGAGGACCCATGCCCTTGCTCTTTGAGCCATTCTTCAACAATTCCCCCTTTTTCTTTTTGTACAAGCAAGGCCCCATTCGTCATCTTTGTTATCCCTTTCATAATACAATGATAAGCTATCTTGACAACAATGATTAACAGCAGTATAATAAGCAGCAATCTCAAACCCTCCTTAATAAGGGATACAAGCCAAGGGGAAAGGTCACCAAACAGGGATTTCAACCAGGTATCAAACGGATTAACATTCACTCGTATTCTATTCACATGTTCTTTTAGCCAATCCAACCTTTTATGGATCGACTCACTATGATCTGACAAATTAAAACAGCACATTCCTTCAAAGTCCTCACAACCATGTCCTTGGGCCAGCAGCAAAAAGTCAATGGCTGTCCAATTCTGCAGCACTGAGTGTCGTAGACTGTCCGTATCATCCATCATTTGAGAGAGGATGTCGGTAGTTGCGTTGAACTGTTTCACTGTCCAGCATGCCAACTTTTCTATTTGTGTCAGCGCCCACACGGCTGCCACCTCTGGTGTGAAGAAGGAGGCAAATATTAGCGCGGTTGCTGACCATAATTCAACATCATCTTTACAGTCAGGTGTTAGGCCGTGAGTGTCTCTTTTCGCTCTACTGGACATCATCTTGGAGATATTCAGCCAGTCGTGGTGGCGAGGTGCAAATAATCCCAATCGACCAAGGTAGCAGGGACCTCCGTACGCATTCCCTGGTATCCCCTGCCATGCTCGGTCTCCACAAATTGTCATCCATTCCATGAAGGCCCACACAACGGCCAATAGTTCCAATGTTTGTAGAGTATCTCCCGATGTGGCTGGGAGAATCTTATGCTTCCATTCTCCATTTTCTTGCCATGTTATCGCTGCTCGTCGGGATCTACAGCATCCGTAAATACTGTAATAGCGTTCTGAAGAGGTTGCTCGCTGTATTTTGGTGGTGCTATCCATTCCTGTTGGGCCATCCACTTCAATACTGGTGATGCTAGGGAGCGTACATCAATACTGGTTGCTGATGTTAGTTGTTGTGATCTGGCGGCGTCTGACTGTAGGCGGGCTGCATTGCAGGCGGGACAGGTGTTGGGATCGTGGGCGGCGGCGCCATCTCGTGGTGGGCCGGTAGAGTGGGGTTGGAGTATTGCACGGGCTGCCCTCATGCTCTCTAGGCATATCTCCGGCCCTAACTGTACCTGCATATCCACCGATGCAAATCTCCCAACCCCCATTAATTGCTCGGTAGTTACGTATTCTAAAGGATCTCCCGGTGGTCGGGGCGTGTGAGCACTGATATCGCATAACTGTTGCCAATGAGCCTGCCATAACAGCTGGCCAGATTGCGTCATAATCATTCTTACAATAGTTTTGATGTCCTCGGGACATAAAATACTGCTGCCCCAAATATAATTAAGCAGCTGCTTGGTCGGCTCATTATGCAACTGCAGACCCGCAGCCCCTTGCCCATAGGTTACTGGGAAAACCTGATCAGTGAGCGGGCTCAGCAATTCAAAGTCCTGAGCGTCTGCCGCCTCTCTGGCTATCGCCTACCAATTAACCCTTTCTATCCCCTGTGGGGAGGGCTTTGGCAGTGGCTTAGTGGGAGCCTTACGGCTCTCCCTGGGCATATCCTCTTTCGGTTTTAAAATGAGTCGTCCCACCACCTCCTCCTCGCTGGCAGAGACCACGTCTTCTGCTCCTGAGACTTGTATCCCAGTTTCGACCGTGGTCAGAAGGGGTGGCACCGTAGGCCATGCCTCCTGATCTGCATCTGGGCTTTTATTGGGGGGGGGGGGGGGGGTGGTGACGCCCCGGGGGGCCCCGGTGACGGGTGCCGTGATTTAACAGTTATCAGTCTCCCAGATGGTGGTATAGGTGAGTAATCGCCCCCCATCGAGAACAGTCCCTCTGATTCTTGGGGCTGACCTCCTAATTGCTGGGTAGCCACAGCTGCAACTTGCTGTTCTAACTTGTATCTTTTTAAACTCTTAATAGTTTCCTGCCACGGTTTCATTAATTTTTTAACCATTTTATCATCATCTATAGCTAAATCCCACAAGCAGTCCCCATAAGTTCTCCATTCTTCCACATCAAAGTATGACTCAGGGTTACAAAAAAACCCCTTTGCTACCCCAAAGGCTATAAGCCCTGGAATATGCTTAACTCCTTCTACCCCTCGCTTTTCTAAAAAGCGTTGCAATAAGTTGAGGGCTACCTCTTTATCCATAGTGCCGGCCTTTTTTCTGCGTCTATCCGTGCCACGTCTGTCCGTGATTTGTGCAGCTCCGTGTCTATCCACGCTGGTAGCCCTCCGGACCGTGCAGACCCCTTTTGGTCTGTCTAGGCAATCTTCTGCCCTCCGATTTGCTGCTAATCGGTGCTTGTCCTCACTGCGCTTCTCGGTTCCATGTTGTCCCTGTTCGGGCGCCACTGTCGGGTGCGAGACCCTCTGATTTCGGCACGGGGAAGTAAGTGATCAATTCAATATGAGTGGTAATGCAAGCTTCAACTTTATTGCGCAGATGTCCGTATATTTATATACACAGCAATAATTATGCCTACTGGTCACTATCCTATTGGCTAAGCCTAAAAGTGTTGCAAAAAATACTGTTCCTCCTACTTGCAGTTACAGCGCATAAGCTACTTCCTTATCTTCACGGGCCTCAGATCCACCTGTTTCTCTCTCTCTCAAGTACAGACTGCTCCTTGCATATTTCACAAGAGTGCTTCTCATCTGGCCTACTCCATGGCTATAAACTCTGCATTTTCTTTGCCTTGCTTGTACAATTCCTCTGGGGACCCGTGCCCTTGCTCTTTGAGCCATTCTTCAACAGTCTCCAGAGGCTGAGGACCTGTGCTCCTCTCCCAATTACTTTGTCAATTACCATTTCTCTAGAGAGGGATCCCAGCTGCTTGGCTTCATTACCTTGTAATTGTTGGCTATTGGCCCCAGCATCCCAGCATCGAAGCAGCCAGGTGAGGATGTGTTCACCTCGATGTCGACCATAATCCTTTCGTATTTCTCGCAACTCACTCAGGGATAGGGATCGAGTGATTTCTGATTCCTTTATGATTTCCATCTCTTCTTCCTGCTGTTTTTGTGATGGCTCTGCTTTAGAGGTGCCTGCTATTTCCCCTTCTCCCTCCTTCTTAGGAGAGGTTTCTTCCCTTACTAAACGAGCTGACCTCCATTTCCATTGTTTCAACTTGACTATGGGGGCAACTGATACCATAGTCAGTTGGTCCTCTGGGTCAGCCACAGCATGTGTTATCTGGTCATCATACTCAGAGACTTCCTCCCTCTCTTCAAGATGCTGGATGATGTTAAACAGTGTTTGATAGGAGTAAGCCAGGACCCAGCACAATGCTGCAAGCTGTCGTTCTCCGGCATTATCAGGGTCAGGACATACAACTCTCAAACGTTCTACCAGATTTTTAGGATTTTGCACTTGCTCAGGGGTGAAGTTCAAAACTATTGGAGGAGACACCTGTGACAGGTACCTGCTTATATCTTCCCACACACCTTGCCACCTGCCACAAGACTGTTTCGAGACAGATTCCCTGGTAAGCTTTCTAAACAATCGACTAATCTTAGAGAGAAGAGGAAACCCGTTATTCAGAATTAGAAATAGCAATATATGGGTTACACATGGATGTTCAAAATACTCCCAAACTGTGGTAATTAGCCCACTGCGAAAGAAGGAAGAGGTACCATTCCTGATATTATTCATAAACTGACATCCAGATGAGGAAAGGAAGGCAGTGTAGTTCTGAATATTCTCTAAAAGATAGTTTCCATGAGACCCAAATGATAACAGCGCAGAGCCTGAATGCCAGATTAAACTCAAGGCCAGTGCTTGGCAGCACAGCGAATTCAAGAAAACGAACACAGATTGTAGCACTTTGTCGGATCGGATATATAAGAGAAAGGAGACCATGACACGGATTGCATGACATACGATCAAACAAGCCATTATTAACAGGACACTGAACATGGTGACTAGCAAGTAAGCGTGTTAATTGTACGCGTTTTAATCAATTCTATTGTTATCTCAACCCTTCAAGCCCCACGTTGGGCGCCAAAAAGGACTGTGGTGGTTTTACCGTGCTGGGCAGCTAAACACCACAACCGCTCTCTCACTCCCCCTCCTTAGATGAGGAGGGGAAGAAGTAAAGCAAAGAACAACTCACGGGTTGAGGTAAGGATAATTTAATTAAAGGGAAATAACAATAATAATAATAATAATAACAACAATAATAATAATAAATGAAATATTATTATGAACTAAACAATTTAAAGGGAAAAAAAAAAGGAAAGGGGAAAAGGGAGGGGGAAAGGGAAAAAAGGGAGGAAAACAAACAAATAAAACAAATAAAGGCTATGTGGAAGTGCAGAGGAAAGAAATTACTCTCTACTTCCCACAAATGAGATATGATTGACCACGTCCTTGAAGCAGGGCCTCAACGAATGTAGCCGGTGTTTGGGAGGAGGACCGACGTTTTCACAACAAGAGCCCACCCCTCCCCTCTTCTTTCTGTTTCCACCTTTTATTGCTGAGTGTGACATCATATGGTATGGAATATCCCTTTGGTTGGTTTAGGTCAGCTGCCCTGGTGATGTTTCTCTTCTCACTTTTTTGCCCACCCCCTAGGAGGGTTAGAGAGAGTCCTGATGCTGTGCCAGCACTGCTCAGCAGCAGACACAACACTGGAGTGATACCATTGCTGTTGTAGCTACAAGTGCAGAGCACAGCACTGTATGGGCTGCTGCAGGGAAAATTAACATCCCAGCCAGACCCAGTACACACCCAGGTCCTTCCCACCAGCGCAGCTGCTTGGCCCCCAGCCAGGGTTATTGCACCTCAGTGCTGCTGGATTTCATGGGGTCGGTATTTGCGTTTATCTAATCCCTCCAGACCGAAGATGTGTTGGTGTCACACACTCATCTAGTAGCACCTGCGACTTTGCTGAAGATTCTTCCTGTGTCACTGCCCTGGTCGTGGGTGATGAGCCCTTCATCAGCCTTCATTCATTGCTGGCCTTCTGGCAGCTGATGCACAGCTGGTGGCCACCCTCAGCATCCAGCATGGTTTGCCCTTGGGAAACCCCTGCCATTTTACCTCCTTGCCCTTTACATACTCGGAAATGGCTTCCGAGAGTTTCTGTTCCATAACAAGTTTTTGAGCAATTACTGCTCCTTTTGACAATCCATGCCCAGTCATATCACCCTTCCCCTGGAGAGCGCAGAGCCCTTCTTTCCTGGGGGTGTCCTTTGGTTCCTGGATGAATAATGCCCAGTGTCACCTGAAAATCTGTAGCACAGGAAAACACAGCATGCAGAGGTTGGAGACCACGTGAGATGTCCATCACTCCATGTGCTTTGTGCCCCCTTTACTCTGGCCCTCAGGATGAACCATCTCCAGTATGGCACAGAGGAAAACTGCGGGTGATCCCAGCTGTGAGACTTTTGCACAGGCTGAAGCTTTGCATCCCAGCAGCAGCCTCAGCTAGTTTTATACAAAGATGTTAACAAAATTCAGGATGTCTTGGTTTTGAAAGCACTGCATAATTGCAAGCTGTTATTGTCTGAAACCGCATTTGCAAGATGCAATCTCAACAGCCAGGCAGTTTGGGGAAAAGAAACATTTGCTCAGTGTGGGGGAGGCTCCTGCAGGAGATACAGCCTCACAGTACCCCTGCCAAGATTTCACAGGTCATCTTCTCAGCTGCCCAAGCACCGCAGTTTTTAGGCAGAAAGTTCTGGGAAGGCTTTGGGCAACACCCAATACCCAAATACAGGTTTCTCTGTCCCCTACCTCCATAAAGCTGTGTAGGCTTCTTCACAACACCAGCATCAGGCAGCAAAGCCCTTGTGAAAGGGCAGGTCTCCAAGCTCCCTGCCCTGAACTGCAATGTCCAGAAAGCTCTGGCAAACCCCACATGTACACATTTCTACCCTGCCCACAGCACTGCTAAGACTTTGCAGCACACTGTGCCCTTCCATGCGAGTGTTTGTGATCCCTTCCAGGCTTCTCTTTCTTATCTGCTTTGAAAAGAAGAGGCAACGGAGATGCTGGATGTGCTCAGGCAAAAAAGCGGTATGCAGAGCATTATTTCAGGCAGGCAATCCACTGAGGCCCTAGAACACCCAAGAAGGAGAATGGCTGGATTTTGGGTTGAGCTTTGTGGTTATATTTCCAGTCCAAAAAAATCAGTGACTTTAAGTGGGATCCTACACCCATACAAGGTCTGATCAATAGGTTGGTGCTGCTCAGCAAAGACTTGAGTGACCAGTTCAGCCTTTTCCCTACAAGACATCCCTCAACCTAAAGAGGTGGTTGCGTGTATTCCCCATCACTGTCTTCACACGGGGAAATTCGTATCCCATCCATTCACATCTTGACTCACCCAAACCCACCTGCACCCAAACTTCAGATGATTTGTTGAGTCATCAAATCTTAGACTGTGCCTCCTTGTTATCACTTGGCCATGGGAGCAGAGAACATCCTTACCAAAAGATGCTGTGGATTATGTTCACGTACTTAAGCTCCACAGGAGACATGCTCGTGGAGAGAAGCCCACCAAGGACACCTAAATGATTGCATGGTGGCCACCATCCCCTGCCCTTGACTGCTAACCCAGAAGAGGGCTGCAGGGCTCATAGCCATGCACGGCTCCATGCAGCCTGGCAGCATCAGTGTTAACTGGGCTCTGCCCCAGCCCTGCCGTGAGTACACATTTGCCTGCAGAGACATGCTGTGGTGGTTTTACCGTGCTGGGCAGCTAAACCCCACAACCGCTCTCTCACTCCCCCTCCTTTAGATGAGGAGGGGGAGAAGTAAAGCAAAGAACAACTCACGGGTTGAGATAAGGATAATTTAATTAAAGGGAAATAATAACAATAATTAAATAAAGACTACCATGAACTAAACAATTTAACTAAGGGGAAATAAAAAGGGAAAGGGGAAAAGGGAGGGGAAAAGGGAAAATAAAAAGAAGGGAGGAAAACAAACAAACAAAATAAATGAAGGCTATATGGAAGTGCAGAGGAAAAAAATTACTCTCTACTTCCCACAAATGAGCGATGATTGACCACGTCCTTGAAGCAAGGCCTCAACGCACGCAGCCGGTGTTCGAGAGGAGGACCGACGTCTTCTCAACGAGAGCCCACCCCTCCCCTCTTCTTCCTGTTTCCACCTTTTATTGCTGAGTGTGACACCACATGGTATGGAATATCCCTTTGATTGGTTTAGGTCAGCTGCCCTAGTGATGTTTCTCTCCTCACTTTTTGCCCACCCCCTAGGAGGGTTAGAGAAAGGCCCAATGCTGTGCCACTGCTGCTCAGCAGTAGACACAACACTGGTGTGATAACACTGCTGTTCCAGCTACAAGTGCAGAGTACGGCACTGTATGGGCTGCTGCCGGGAAAGTTAACATTCCAGCCAGACCCAGTACACATGCTTCCAGAATGCTCCTTGCAATTACATGCCCTGCCACCATGCAGGCGAGTTATTAGTATTTATTAGGCTCAATTATTCATGGCCTCTTTAGGATCCTGTTGTTTAAGTCCAGCTTGAGATCTCCAGGCTATCAATCACAGAAGTTGCTTTCCAGAGGAATTACAGTAAATCAATCCTTTGGAGATGTTCCAGGCAGCCGTAAAACTCACGGCCAGAGCTGCCCAGAAAGGAGCCTTGCGCCCAAACCTTGGTGGCCCAGAAATGCTGCAGGAGGTGCCTGGGCCCTCCTGGGTGGGTGCAAGGTCCTGGGATACCACTTCCCCTCTTGCCAATGCCTGCACAGAGGTCACATTGACCATCTTAAACTGCAGGGGAGAAACAGCTCAGGGATAACAACTTGGAGGTTTCTCCCCATCAAAAGGACACCTGGTGAGGACCAAACCCTGATGTTCACGGCAGAGCAAGGCAAAGCAGGCAGCAGCTCCTGTGGAGCAGGAGAACACAGCCTGTCCTGGGGGCTGTGACAGGATGCCCCTGCCCATTCCAGCTCCTGCCTGATGCTTGATGCGTAGTTGGGCAGCCCCAGGGTGCAGGATCCAGGAGGGACACCTCAGGGTGCTCCCACCAGGCATACCGCCTGGCACAGGGCATCTGGGACCTGCATGCTTTGTTCCATCAGAGTGGGGCTGGCAGCAGCTGGGAGCATGCACACAGCCTGGGAGGTGAGGATTCGCCTTCTTTGCACTGTGGCAGGGGTCTGCCTGCACACCAGACGCGAGCTACTGGGGCTGTGCTGTGCCAGCAGAAAGCCATCTGGACTGCTCCATGATGCTGGGTGAGGCTGATAAGCCAGAGCCTGGCACCACACTAACTGCAGAAATGATGGCTGGGATATGGGCCTCGGTGATGAGCAGGCAGAAGGGCTGATGGCACTGTGCCACCAGGCTCACACGTGGCTTGGATGGGTGTCAGGGCCCAGCTGAAGGCTGCAGGTGCATGGATGGAGAGGAGTAGAGGCACTCGGATGCCACAGCGAGAGCTATCCCACGAGGCAGGATGTCAAAAAGGCCACGTGCCACCCTCAGAAACTCAGTTTCCTTGTACATCACCCCTCCTCCAACCTGCCTTCCCCTCGCCCCATCTCCCTCCATGCCCCTGCAGCAGCCAATGCCTCCTGCCCGTGACGTGGTTCTCTTTTCACTAAAATCTGCAAAGCCTTGTGCTCTGGGCACCAGCACAGCTCAGAATATAAAAATTTAATCTGTTAAATGGGTTTGCAGGGGAAGCTGGGGGAGCACCCCCACTCCTCCACAGCCCCTACACTGGGGCTACTGTCACCTGCACCGCACTGGGCACTGCCTGAGATGGAGGGGACTGGCGATGAGGGAGGGCTCGTGCCATAACGGTGCTGGGAAGGATAGGCAGCCCACAGCCCATTTATCTGGGCAGGAGGTGCTGGAGAGGCCTGATCCAGCTCATGAAGGGTCCCTGGACCAGCTCCCACCCCACCACCCAAGGACACCAACTCGGTGACCTTGTCTCACAGCCCCCCCCAGCCTGTGCTGAAGAAACCTAGATGATGCTACCACCAGCAGTGCCTCAGACAGACTCCAGCAGGAAGGGGCATTTTCTTTTCCCCAAAAAAGCCTCTGAATCCCAGAAAGAGCTATTTTAATCAGCACTTTCTGCCCTGCGTGGGACTCCTTGTGGTGTAATGAAAGAAGCGCAGACAGCCCTTTTACTCTCCCCTCCCATCAACCCCGTTTGGCCTCAGGTCCTGTTTTTGCCTGCTTTGTAAGTGTTTGAAAGTGATGATGCTGTGGTTGTTATGGCGACACCAGGCTGGGGCCCTTGCCTGAAACCCCAAACACACAATTAGCTGATTAAGAGGAAAACAGGAGTGGGGCAACACCACTCTGCAGGGCTGTCCCTGTGCCACCTTTGGGGGTGCCTGTCCTCTGTCCCTGGGGGTCCCCAAGGGGGGTCAGGGGTGCTAGGTCCTGCCAGGGGCTGAGATGCAACCCAGGGGGCATGCACAGCCCCTCAGGTGGGTACAGGACCGAGGTTTCCAGGCTTGGAGAGGCCAAGTCTTTGCACAAAATCTCCCTGCAGGATGCTGCAGCATGGGAACGGGGCTGGTGCAAAGAGCGACGTAGCTCTGCCCACCCAGGGAGCAATGGAGACACCAAAGATGCTGGTCTTGCTTGCAAGCAGCACAGATGTGTTTAAATCACAGCACCCAGGAGTGTTTTTGAGCTCCTAGATTGGGTGTGATACATAGAAACACAGAATCACAGAATTTCTAGGTTGGAAGAGACCTCAAGATCATTGAGTCCAACCTCTGACCTAACGCTAACAGTCCTCCACTAAACCATATAGCTAAGCTCTACATCTAAATGTCTTTTAAAGACCTCCAGGGATGGTGACTCCACCACTTCCCTGGGCAGCCCGTTCCAATGTCTAACAACCCTTTAGGTAAAGAAGTTCTTCCTAACATCCAACGTGAACCTCCCCTGGCGCAACTTTAGCCCATTCCCCCTCATCCTGTCACCAGGCACATGGGAGAAGAGACCAACCCCCACCTCACTACAGCCTCTTTTAAGGAGTCTGTACAGAGCAATAAGGTCGCCCCTGAGCCTCCTTTTCTCCAGGCTGAACAAACCCAGCTCCCTCAGACGCTCTTCATAGGACTTGTTCTCCAGGCCCCTCACCAGCTTCGTCACCCTTCTCTGGACTCGTTCGAGCACCTCCATTTCCTTCTTGTAGTGAGGGGCCCAAAACTGAACACAGTACTCGAGGTGCGGCCTCACCAGAGCCGAGTACAGGGGGACAATCACTTCCCTAGCCCTGCTGGCCACACTGCTTCTGATACAAGCCAGGATGCCGTTGGCCTTCTTGGCCACCTGAGCACACTGCTGGCTCATATTCAGCCGACTATCAACCATCACCCTCAGGTCCTTCTCCGCCAGGCAGCTTTCCAACCATTCCTCTCACAGCCTGTAGCTCTGCTTGGGGTTGTTGCGCCCCAGGTGCAGGACCCAGCACTTGGCCTTGTTGAACTTCATGCAGTTGGTCCAGCCTATCCAGATCCTCCTGCAGAGCCTTCCTACCCTCAAGCAGATCGACATACGCACCTAACTTGGTGTCATCTGCAAACTTACTGAGGGTGCACTCAATCCCCTCATCCAGATCATCGATGAAGATATTAAAGAGGACCGGCCCCAGCACCGAGCCCTGGGGGACGCCACTAGTGACTGGCCTCCAACTGGATTTGACTCCATTTACCACGACTCTTTGGGCCCGGCTATCCAGCCAGTTTCTAACCCAACGAAGCATACGCCAGTCCAAGCCATGAGCAGCCAGTTTCTTCAGGAGAATGCTGTGGGAAACAGTGTCAAAAGCCTTGCTGAAGTCAAGGTAGACCACATCCACAGCCTTTCCCTTATCCACCCAGCGCGTCACTTTGTCATAGAAGGAGATCAGGTTCGTCAAGCAGGACCTGCCTATCGTAAACCCATGCTGACTGGGCCTTATAGTCCTCCTCAGTAGCCCGCCCTTTTTTCCAAAGATTAGAAACCCTCTTTTTTCTCCTAACCTCAAGCTGAAACTCTCTGTTCAGCCAGGTCGGCCTTCTTCCCCGCCAGCTCGTCTTTGGGCACATGGGAACAGACCGCTCCTGCGCCATTAAGATTTCCTTTTTGAAGAGCACCCAGCCTTCCTGGACTCCTCTGCCCTTCAGAACCACCTCCCAAGGGACTCTACCAACCAGTGTCCTGAACAGTTCAAAGTCGGCCCTCCGGAAGTCCAAAACAGTTTTACTGGTCCCCTTCCTGGCCTCGCCAAGAATAGAGAACGTCACCATTTCGTGGTCACTCTGCCCAAGACACCTTCCGACCACTACATCTCCCACCAGTCCTTCTCTGTTTGTGAAGAGAAGGTCTAGTGGGGCACCTCCCCTGGTAGGCTCACTAACCAGCTGCGTCAGGAAGCTATCTTCCACGCTCTCCAGAAACCTCCTAGACTGCTTTCTCTGGGCTGTGTTGTGCTTCCAGGATATGTCAGGGAAGTTGAAGTCCCCCACGAGAACAAGCGCTGACGATTTCGCAACTTCTGTCAGCTGCCTGTAGAACTCCTCATCCGTCTCCTCATCCTGGTTCGGCGGTCTATAACAGACCCCGACCAGGACGCTAGGCTTGTTGGCCTTCCCTCCGATCCTAACCCATAGGGACTCAACCTTATCATTTGCAGCCTCGAGTTCCATGACATCAAAACACTCTCTAATATAGAGAGCCACACCACCACCCCTTCCATGCTGCCTGTCCCTTCTGAAGAGCCTATAGCCAGGCATTGCAGCACTCCAGTCATGAGAGTGGTCCCACCACGTTTCCATGATGGCAACCAAGTCGTAGCCTGCCTGCAGCACAATGGCTTCCAGCTCCTCCTGTTTGTTACCCATGCTGCGTGCATTAGTGTAGATGCACTTCAGCTGGGCTATTGCCTTCTCTCCCAGCCTTGCCATTGTTCCCCCTGGCACAGCCCCAACAATCCTTGCTTCAGCCCCATCCCCCTTCTTACCTAGTTTAAAGCCCTCTCTTAAAGCCCTGCCAGCTCCTGGCCCAGGATCCTTTTTCCCCTAAAAGATAGGGACCCGTCTGCGGCCATCAGGCCAGGTGCTGAGTAAAGTGCCCCATGGTCGAAAAACCCAAGATTTCTGCGTTGGCACCAGCCCCAGAGCCACATGTTTAACAGGTGGGCTTTCCGTGTCCTCTCTGTACCCCTCCCTGCCACCGTACGGATGGACGAAAACACCACCTGTACTCCCGCTCCATCCACTAACCGTCCCAGTCCCCTAAAGTCCTGTTTGATGGTTTTCAGGCTTCTCTCTTCAGTGTCATCACTGCCAGCCTGGACTATCAAAAGAGGATAATAGTCAGAGGGGCGAACCAGGTTGGGAAGCTTCCTGGCAATGTCCCTGACCCTGGCCCCAGGGAGGCAGCAGACTTCCCTACGGGTAGGGTCAGGCCAACAAATAGGGCCCTCTGTTCCCCTGAGAAGGGAGTCTCCCACAACAATCACCCTTCTTTCTTTCTTGGTGGAGGCAGTCCTGAGGCATGGAATCGACTTCCTTGCCCTAGGCATCCTCCTGGGTACACTTTCTACCTTTTCCTCAGCTACCGGTCTCTCAAGCTCCAGGGCCTCAAACCAGTTGCGTAGGGGCACCTGGGAAGGTGGGGCCGGTGGGGGAGGGCATCGCCTGTGGGGTCGAGCAGGGACCTGTCTCCATTCCTCCTCAACTCCCAGGTCCCCTCCCTCTGCCTGACAGCGACAGGGCAGGGGGTCCACCCCCATTTGGGGTGTCTCACCCTGGTACCTCTCCTTGAGGCCCTGCAGGGAGTTGCTCCACCAGTCTATCTCCCACTCACACTCCCTGATATCCCTCAACCTCTCCACCT
Source organism: Aythya fuligula (assembly GCF_009819795.1). Classification (NCBI taxonomy): domain Eukaryota; kingdom Metazoa; phylum Chordata; class Aves; order Anseriformes; family Anatidae; genus Aythya; species Aythya fuligula. The sequence continues at coordinate 735,709 of NC_045594.1, read as the reverse complement.
CCTCCTTGAGCTCTGCCACCACGCGGACCAGGTCATCCACCTGCTCACACCTCACGCATGCGGTTTCTCTGCCTCCCGCCGATGGCAGCAACAGGCTCAGACACTCCCCGCATCTGGTGACCTGAACTGCTGCATTTTTGAACGGGTAGTCGGTCTGGGTGTGTACCGTCTTTCTGGAGAGCGCACCGTGCCTGGTGGAGACCATTGCAGCCTAGCTAATGGGAGGCTGTCGTTACAGGAGGTGTTCGTATGGGGGGGGGAGAGCGCTCTGCCCTGCCTGCTTGCCCAACTGCCGCGCCACACCCTATTCGCCGCGCTCCTGGTCGCTCGCGCTCCCTAGGGGCAGCTTTTGAACGGCCGGGGAGGGGGCACTGCTGGCTCCGCTTACGCCTCGTCAGCCTCCCTCACGAGGGCTGCCGGGTCCTGGCGGCTCCCTCAAGTAGGCTCGATGCCGGAAAAATTAGCTGCAGAACGCATCTGCCCCGGAGCCGATCGCCTCGGCAAGTGACCATGCCACATTCCGACTGCAAGGCTGGACCCAGCTGGGATGCAATGGTTGGATGCAGCACTGCTGACTCTCAGCTCTGCTGGGATCCGCTACCATGGAGCTAGCTGAGCTCTGCACTTTTCCCCAGCCCTGGGGGCTGCTTGTTCTCCAAAATGGCCCCAGCAGTGCCCTCACCAGCAGGGCAGAGGCTTGGGAGGCTGCCTGTGCTCCCTTCCCCTGCTGCTCCACTCCTTGCCGCTCGCACATCTTTATTGCTCACAGAGCAACTCAGGAAGGCAGCAATCATCCCCATGACAGCCCCGTTTAATGAAGTTGGCCTTCATTAGACATTTCTGTTCCACTTGAAAAGCTCCTCTGTGAGGATGAGCAAATGCCCTGCAGCAGAGGTGGTATGCACAGGGATGGGTGACAATGCAGGGACAGGCAGCAGCAGGCAGGGCTGGTATCCCTGTGGGGACCAGTATATCCCCTATGAGGGCTCAGCTACTTGTTTATTCTCATGTTCCCATTTCAGGCAAGGAGGGGTACCAGTCCCTGGAGAGCCGTGGACATGGGGTCTGGCCTTGACCCCTTTCTGGGGCTCACAGGTGGTGAGGAGAGTGCAGGCTGGAGGGAAGGCTGCCCGCAGGAAGCCAGCTGGAGTGGCCCTGTGGAGAGGATCATTTAGCTAATGCCTGCCAGAGTGTTCCTCGAGGAGAGAGCTCTGAAGTGCTCGGCAGTTATCTGTCCAGAGGGAGCATCCTCATCTCATTAGGGCCAGGCCTGGCGAGCCGCCAGCTACAGCAGGTCAGGAGACACCCGTGGCCCCGCACCCGGCCACTCTGTGGGAACATGGGGAACACCTCCCTGCAGACCCAGAAGACCCCAGCCCATTGCAGAGTGGGCTGTGGGCTTCTTCCTCCTGCCCTCGTCACGCCACTTCCCTCACCCCAGCACTTTTCCCCAGCTCCTGTGGTGGTTTTACTCAGGTGGGCGGCCAAGCTCCACCACAACTGCTCTCTCACTCCCCTTTCTCAAAGAGGAACGGGGAGAAAATACGATGAAAAGGGCTCAAAGGTTGAGATAAGGACAAGAAGATCACGCAGTAATTATTGTGATGGGCAAAACAGACTCGGCATAGGGAGACAGTAAGATTTATTGCTAATTACTAACAAGCTAGAGAAGTGAGAAACAAAGGAAAGAAACCAAAAGCACCTTCCCCCCCATCCACCCTCTTCCACCTCCTCCCCCCGAGCGGCGCAGGGGAACGGGGGAATGGGGGTTATGGTCAGTCTACAGCACTTCTTCTCTGCCGCTCCTTCTCGGTCACTCTCATCCCCTGTGCTGTGGGGGCCCACCCACAGGATGCAGTCCTTGGTGAACTGATCCAGCGTGGGCTTCCCACAGGCAGAAGCTCTTCCAGAACTGCTCCAGATATGGGTCCATACCACCGGGTCTGTGAGGAATGTTTTAACAATTTGTGTCAATAAAGAACAGTCCTGCCTGCCTCTGGGCCCTGCACTGGCAATTTAATTCTTGAACCACAGATGCAGTGTGTCCCAGTCTCCCCCTCATTCTAGTCAATTTATCAAGTCTTCAGAAAATACTCCTCAAATTTATGAACCTGTTTGCCTTTGTTATTCCGGACTTCTATTTCTAACAGTTACAGCCTTTTTTTTGTCTTCTTCGAGATTAACTTAACACTGCAATAGGTGTGACTGTCCCTGTGAATGGCTGGTGAAGAATGTTTTAATTACTGGTGAAGTGTCAATAAGAAAGCTATTTGTGTTTGTATGAAGTCTTTGATGTCTGGGGGTTTCAGAACAACTGATAACAACTAGTGACTGTTATGGGATACTATGCAGGCCTCTGATATCTGGCCAGGTGGCCAAGAGATTAAGAAGAAAAAAAAGAAGCTGAAGGACGGCTAGGAGACAAGACCTGCAGGGGATGCTGTATAAACTTGACACAGTGCCAAAGAGTACAAAGGGGAAGGACAAGAAAAAAACTTGGAGAGGAAGACTACAAGCCTTCAGCATGAAAGACCCCTAGAGACCCCCAGAGGGACCACTGGAGACTGATGCGCATGCTCCAGTAGGAGGGACTGGACCCCGGAAGCTAATTATAATAATCTATTTTTTTTAGAAGTAGTAGTCTAGGAGCATAAAAATCAGCTACTTGATGTAACTGGGGTGCGTCCTGGTGGAGTGGAGACTCCCGGTGCACCCAGCGCTGTTTGCTTACCTCTATTCTTTTAATAAATCCTATTTTTTTTATTTAATCCTATTTTGAAGACTGAGCCATTTCTAACAATTTGGGGGCTCGTCCGGGAGAGCTATGGTTCCTGAATTCTGATTTGATCTAGGAGAGGCGCCCCACCATTTAGTGGCTCCTGTTTGAGTCGGATCGGGACTAATGAATCTGAATCTGAACCTGAATAAATGTAAGCAAAGAATTTGATTTTTTTGAGCTCCCTTGCTGGCTGTTGTTTTTTTTGCCCGTAATTCTGCGCGCGAAGATCTGGACGAAGACGACAGAGTCGTAAGTGTTTGTGGATACTGTTCGGTTGGATTCCGGACGAAGACGGCAGAGTCGTTTGCGAATACCGTTCGGTTGGATTCTGGATGAAGACGACGGAGTCGTAAGTGTTTGCGGATACCGTTCGGTTGGGTAAAGGTGCGGTTGCCAGTGTTTGTGTGTGTGGGAGTGTAACTGAGACTTCTAAAGTCAGCGTGCAGGTCTTTTTGTTTTCTCACTGGTTCTAATCTCCTGTGGGGGGGCTTGGCCGGTGAAGGGAGTGATTCTATAGAAGAGGTTCCTATAGATTTCGGGGATACATGGGTGGGTGACAGGTCCTAAACCCCCTGCAAGACACTCTCACTGGGGGCAACCAAGGGCTGTGGGAATTGCCATAAGTAAAATTCCCAGATGGGTCAGATAAAATCGAAGACCAAGGACCAGGAAGGGAGCAAATTACCACCAGAAAGTCCATTATGAATAATGATTAGAAATTGGAACAATAGGGGCCCCAGAAAATTAAACAGTAAATTAAAAATGATCCAGTATTATATGATAGAATGACCAAAAGAACCCTTAAGACCCCATGTATTTTGATCCACGGAGGACAGGGTCTGTCAGGCTTTGAAAATTAATATTAGAATACCCGTGGATCCAGAAAAGAGCAAGCTGAAACATTGGAATTAGAAATTAGAGAGCAATTGATTAAGAATGAATATGTGATACATTTGTGCCTGTGCTGCACTTATACCTCCAGATAACAGGAGCCTCTCGGACCCCGAGAACCAGATCAAAAACAACCTCATGGTTCGGACTTTAATCAAGGGGTCTGAGATAAGGAGGACTGTTCACAAAGGGACAGGTTATGCATATGTATAGGAATGTTCATGTATATGTAACTCTTTACTAAAGCAAGATGACACGTTATGCGTGCAGGACTTTGGTGGGACTACCCGCCCTGTGCCGCCCAGAACTGAGTAAATATACCTACTTTACAATCTTACTGATTGTGGAGTCAGCTTTCTGTGAGTCATTTTGGTGAGCCAGGCAGGAGACACTCTGCTCGGCTGCGGGATTGGCTGCGGCGCGGACGCCCCTAGGTGCACCCTGAGTGTTTTCCTCGGAGGGGACTCCACAGCGGCGGCTGTGCTGCTTCTGTCTAGCATTCTTTTTATAAGAGGTTTATCTTGCAATGCAAAAATGACTATTCGTCCCCAGATCGGTGTTATAACTATTACTAATGACGACTTAGCTCTATTGCGGGGCAGAAGTGCAGAGACGCAGATTACCACCGGCAGGCTCTTTCACAATCCGTTTCTAAGGTTGCAGCTGGCACTGCCTGCAGCCATATAGCAGACGTTACACTCTCTTTCCTAACTAGTAATCATGTGTCTCATCCATTTGTGGTGAATGGTCAGTGGCAAAAAGAAAAGAGGGAGAGTAAGGGGCGACAAAGACAGAAATGGTACCAGGAGGATGCCACTGACAGTAACAGCATGGGTAATAGGAGTAGTATAAGTGACACAGGTGCGGGTCAGCGGCGGGCGCTGCCGTGCTGCGGGGCGCTCTGCCTGCTGCTCGCCCTCGCCGGCCTGTGCACTGCTGCCGACGGTGCTAGAGCAAAATGTGAAGACTGCTCAGATGGCAGTGATGAGAGTGCTTGTGTGAAGAAGACGTGTGCTGAATCTGACTTTGTGTGCAACAGTGGTCAGTGTGTGCCAAACAGATGGCCGTGTGATGGGGATCCGGACTGTGAAAATGGGTCTGACGAGAGTGCTGAGCTGTGTCATATGAGAACATGCCGGGTAAATGAAATCAGCTGTGGTCCTCAGTCAACCCAGTGTATCCCAGTGTCCTGGAAATGTGATGGTGAAAAAGACTGTGACAGTGGAGAAGATGAAGAGAATTGTGGCAATGTGACTTGTAGTGCAGCAGAGTTCACATGCAGTAGTGGGCAATGTATTTCCAAAAGCTTTGTCTGCAATGGTCAAGGTGACTGCTCCGACCACTTGGATGAATCTTTGGAGCAGTGTGGCCGCCAGCCTGCACCTCCGGTGAAGTGTTCTGTGAGTGAGGTGCAGTGCGGCTCAGGTGAATGTATCTACAAGAAGTGGTGATGTGACAGAGATCCTTATTGCAAGGATGGAAGAGATGAAATTAACTGCCCTTCTCGGACCTGCAGGCCAGACCAGTTCAGATGTGAAGATGGGAACTGTGTCCATGGGAGTAGGCAGTGCAGTGGTGTGAGAGACTGTCTGGATGGCACTGATGAAGCAAACTGTAACAATGTTATTCAGTGCTCTGGACCTGGCAAATTCAAGTGCAGAAGTGGAGAATACATAGATATCAATAAAGTGTGTAACCAGCAGAGAGACTGCAAGGACTGGGGTGATGAGCCCCTGAAGGAATGCATCGTAAATGAATGTGACTGTCCAGCTGGATTTGAGTTTGTAGACAAGAGAAACTGTGGAGATATTGATGAATGCCAAAACCCTGGTATCTGTAGTCAAATCTGTATTAACCTGAAAGGTGGCTGCAAATGTGAATGTAGCCGTGGCTATCAGATGAATCCTGCTACAGGAACCTCTAAAGGGCCATATGGCAAAGCAAATTACATAACCATTGCTTAACTTGTCAGAAGATAAAAAAGAAAGTGTTTCAACAAGCAGCCACGGGAGGGAAGAATCTCTGAACCCCCGATGTGAGGGACTGTACCTTGTTTTACTGACTACTGAAACAAAATTATTTAATCCTATTTTGAAGACTGAGCCATTTCTAACAGGGTCCGTCCCTCAGGAGCAACCTGCTCCAACCTGGGTCCCCCACGGGCAGCAGCTCCTGCCAGGGCACCTGCTCCTGCGTGGGCTCCTCTCCACGGGCTACAGGTCCGGCCAGGAATCTGCTCCGGCTGGGGTCTTCCACAGGCAGCAGCCTCTGTCGGTGCAGGGCCACCTGCTCCACCGTGGTCTCCTCCACGGGCTGCAGCATGGAACCCTGCTCCACCGTGGTACTCCATGGGCTGCAGGGGGACATCCTGCTTCACCATGGTCCTCACCACAGGCCACAGGGGACTTCTGCTCCGGCACCTGGAGCACCTCTCCCCATCCTACTTCACTGACCTTGGCGCCAGCGAGGCTGTTCCTCACTCCTCTCACTCTCCCAGCTGCTGTGTGGCCCAGCGTTTTTTCCCCCCTTTCTTACATCTGCTCTCACAGAGGTGCAAAACAACATCGCTTATTGGCTTGGCTCTGGTCAGCAGTGGGGCCCTTCCCAAACATGGGGCAGCTTCTAGATCCTTCTCACAGAAACCACCCCTATGGCCCCCTGCTACCAAAACCTTGCCACGTAAACCCACAACATTCCACCCCTCACCTCTGTGAAAAGCATATTTAAGAATAATCACAATATACTCTTACTTTACAATCATCACAATCTTCACAAACTTCACTTACATCAAAAAGAAAAAGGATTCCCCACACCGAAATAAACGTAACATCATCACAACACTGATGAGGTGGACAGCTCCCCATGGGGCGTTTCAGCATCCATCCACACCGTCAGACAATGTCCTTTCATTGCACCTCCTCCCCAGCTCCTGGCACTGGTCCCCATCAGCTTTTCCCCTTTATCACAGTAATGAAAGTGGCTCAGAGCAAATAAACATCAAGTCATAGCCATGAGGCATGCAGCCAGCATCCACGGCTTTTTAACCTAGTTCGGGTTCATCACCACCTGGCTGCTTACAAGGGACAAAGGAGGTGACGTGTCCCTACTGGGCACTGTCCAGAAGCTTCTGCTTGGGGCTCCCTGGCCACCAAGGGCAGAGGGAGAGTCAGCACCTGCTGTCCCCATCCCTGTCCCCATCTCCAGGACCACAACAGGGTGAATGTTGGGGGCAGAAGCTGCAGAGCAATTTGTAATGGTAGCTTGGGGGGGGGGGGGGGGGTATCAGCTCTGCAGCCCCACACACACTTAGGGGGCAGTAACTGGTGGGAACACCAGCAGATAGATGCACCTATGGCTACAGGTGCGACTCGTGGTGTCAACAAGGCCACCTCCATGGTGGGAACACGACAGACAACCATCAGCACGATGAGAGAGCAAGGTGGTTGGGGGTGTGATGGACAGCTGTCAGCGGAGGATGGACAGGTGGATGTGATGGACAGACAGCTGCAGCCCTGATGGACAGCTCTCAGTGGACACAAAGGATGGCCATCAGCAGGTGGCCTTGGGAGGTGTCCGGAGATGTCACATCTAGGTGCCGGTGGAGGATGGGATCAGGTCTGAAGCTGGGATCAGTTCTGTGGTAGGGGATTGTGTCCACGGGGGCGATTGTGTCTGGGATCCAGGGCCCCGTCCCCTGCGAGGAGCCCACGCACACGGAGGGAGCCAGACACCACGCACAGATGCTCTGCCTCCCTCCCCAGCTCATTTCTGCTCTGCCTGTATGCAGTGATGGGTGATGCTCTGCCCTTCCGTGCTGCAGCCTTGCACAGCAGTTGCTTTTTATCCCATTTCATGCTGATTTTGGCATCACCCTCACCTCCTGCACCAGTGCTGAAGCAAACCCTCCACGTGGCGCCTCAATGCTATTATCTCCATCAGCCAAACTTGCAATCTCCTGAAAAAAAGATCTCTCACTATTTTGACAAGTTCCCTTTTCCATCACCTCCTGCCGACTGGCAGGAATGCCAGCTCATGCAGATGTCTTCTCTGCAGCAGGCTCATCCTCCAAAAGCTCATCTCCCCCTATTCCACAAGCGAAGCCTTCGCCCTGCGACCCTGCTGGGTGCTGCTGGCTGTGGGATCAGGTGCTGGGAGGAGCAGCGGCTGCACAGGGTGGCGTTCCCAGGCTGTGGGCTCCAGAAGTAGTCGCAGATGGTGAGCCCACGTGTTGCATCACTGTGGGAGCCAGTGACCTACACGCAGGTGTCATGTGAGATTTGGGGAGGGGTAAGGGGGGGGAGATGATGAAAATGCACATTCCCATGGCAGCTCAGCTCTCACCTCCACCCCTGCAGCCCTCCCCCAGCAGCCTGATGCTGCCTGCAATGCCAAGAGTTTTCCCAGCCTGTTGCCATTGTACCTGCTCTGATGCACTGTGGGTTTTCAGAGAGGGACAGGGGACCCTGGGGATGCAAGAGCATCCTGCATCCTGCATCCCATATCCTTCATCCCACATCCTGAACCTCGCACGCGGTGGAGCCTGCTGGGTGCCCCAAGCAGGCTCTGAACCTTGCTGCAAGTGGGCATCTGTCTGTGCTACAGAAGGGACCAAATCCACCAGGCCATGCTGGCACTGAGGCAGGGGGTGGTAGGACCTCGCTGGCAGCTTGAGCAGGGCTCCTCCTCGCCTTTGCTTTTTTGGGAATCATTGCTGTCATCCAAGGGCCTGATCCAATCATTGCTCTCATCCAGGGCTCTCCCCGAAGAGGCACTTAATGCTCTTGCAACCTCCCAGAAGTCTTCCACTACCTCCCCTTTCCCCAGTCCTCTGGGGCCAGGGCTTGGCTGCAGAGATGTTTTCCTCTGGCCCCATTTATGGTTTGCCTACACTTTATCTGTCCCTCTTCACACCATGTGCATCCCAGCACCCTTCCACTCTGCTCACCAAGTAATGCAAGGTCACCCTAAAGGCAAGCATCCTCGGGAGGGATTCATCAAAGGGAGGCACCCAGGGCCAGGGCAGGACCACAGGACTCTTCACGAAGCTCTGCAGCTGATGGAGCGAGGCACAACAGGACCTGACAGTACAAGCAGCAGGCAGGATGAATCCCGTCTGGGGCACGACTCCATGCATCTGCAGCTGCTGCGGAAGGCAGCCATGATGCAGCTCAGGTGCCAGTGCAGCAGCCAGGTGCTGCCATGGATGCCACGAGCTGCAGCCTGTCTCAGCTCACTCCTGGTCAGGTGTGGGAGGATGCAAAAGGTCTTTATGGAGGCGCTGTGGAAAACTGCAGCTGGTGCAGCAGAAGTGGGAACACTGTCAGCTCCCACAGGGCTGGCGCATGGCGAGGAGCTGCAGGGCCACCAGCTCCAGGGCTGCTGGAAGTCAGCCCAGCCCAGGCGGTGGCCCAGACAGGACCAGAATGGAAGGAGTGTGTGTGTGGGGGGGGTCTCCAGAGCCCCTCCCCCCCCCCAGATTCACCAACTCAGAGTGGTTGAGGTGGGAAGACACCCCTGGAGGTCAGCTGGTCCAACCCCCAGCTCAAGCAGGGACACCCAGAGCACTGCTGGAAGCTGCTCCCCAGAAGGCTCCATGTGGTGTAATTGCCTGAGGTAACTAGGGAAATAAAACTAACATTCTCATTTTAAAGAAAATGTACAGCATTGAAGAGGCTTTCAGGGTAGGGCATAGCTGCATTACCTGAGCGTTCCCTGGGCTTCCAACCTTAGATGCTATTGTGCTGGGGAAACTTGGTGTGCTAGCCCTAAGGAACAGTACAGAGCATAGAGTGGAGTGGAGACACCACGGCTAGGCTCTGTGACCAGGTGGGGACTCGATTGTTCTTGTGCACACTGAGACCGATAAGCTGCACTTTTGCCACCCTGAGCCAAGGACCTGTCATGTTTTGACAAATGCTGTACCCTAGTGTACTTTTTGCTCATTATAATATCATTATAATACCAAAACACACCTCCATCCCAAAAGCTACCCGCCTCCAAGGTGCGACCACCCCTCACCGAGCATGCGCTCTGAATTTCTCGGAGCCTACTACTTTAAACGGAGACGGGAGAACTTTTCACCAATCATAAGTAAGATATGCTTGACTAGAGTCACTCAAGCTCCACCTAAAAGATAGAAAATAATATAAATTGGCCCAAGAGAGAGGGGATGTGAGGGAAGATACCACCATCAGGGGAGATACCATCCCAAGGGAATACAACATCCTCAGGACCTCCTGACTCCTGGGATCAGTTGACAGGCTAAGCCTCTCTTTCCCCCCCCATTGGGATGCCTTTGGGTGAGATCTGAATACTTGCTTATAAATCTCTCTAGAGTCTTTGATCCTTTTAACGCGTTTATTTCTAGGCTGCACACCTGTAACACCTGTGTATTTCATGCATGCTAGCTTGCTTTTGCAGACAGTCACTATCACCGGCAATCCAAAGAACCTGGTTATCTGTTGCTGTAATAAACCATACTTGATTGCATTGTTATAGCTCTCATTAAGTGCAACTAGGGTAAGGGTGGTTATTTGTGACTGTGATAGTTCAGTGTTCTGAATCCAACCAGACCCCCAGACAGTTAATGCGTTGTTGGTGAATGTCTGAACGGACCCCCAGACGGTTAACGCGTTGTTGGTGAATGTCCGATTGGTTCAGTACCCTGAATCCGACTGGGCCCATAACCGTTAATCAGCTACACCCCTTAATGCGACACTCCGAGACCCTGGCACTCTAAATCACCCCCAGGTACAGCGGGCACCTCTAGAACAGGACAGCAGACCCCCAGGCAGCAGCACCCGTCCCAGGAGGGCACTGGGGGCTGAGTGACCATGGGGGGTGCACATGGAGCAAATATCCCACCCTCAGAAGTGGTGCTTTGGGGCTGCACCTTCCTTACCAGCCCAGCGTCCTCGCTCCTTCCCCACAATCTCCATGAGCCCCCAGCCCTGCTGCAGCCCTGGAGCATGCACCCACCCAGCCCTGGGGACCAGGAGAGCCAAAACCCCTCACACTGCATTGCACCAGGCACACGGGGCTGGATGGAGCTGGGAGCCAGCACATCCCCTCTCCACAGGGTGAGGAGCAGGCAATGGGTTAAAGTGGCCACAGGCAGATTGTGGCTGGGGCTTGGTGCAGGGAAGACCCCAACTGCGGGCAGGGGAGCCCTCTGATCCTCCACACCCATGCAACCCCAGCTCCAGAGCCAGAGGAGATGCAGGGAAAGCTTTTATTGGTATCTCCCAGCCAACATCAGCCCAGTTAAAAAAATGCTTCATCTCTCAGAGAGCTGTTTAACACAGCTCAGGCAGCAATTGGTACAGGGACAGCAAACCAGGCTGCATCTGCTCAGCCCCAGTCACAAGCTTCCTGCTTCCTCCATGTGTGTGAGTGAGCGTTAGTGTGTGTGCGCGCTAGACACAGACATCCGCTCCCAGCATCTCACTGTCTCCTGCATCCTCCAGCAGTGAGCGCGCGGCTCTGGCTCCCTGCATCCCAGCTTCACTGTTGTATCCCCCAGCAGGGATTTGCACATGGGGCGCAGGATGTGGTGAGCACCCATGGATGGAGAGGAGGTGGTGGCTGGGAGCAGCTGCCATTGGCATCATGTGGGAAGCTCTCTAGGGCTCCCGCTCCCAAGCAGGACTCTGACCCTGGGTAAGTGGCTTTTTTTTGCTGCCGCTGGCACTTCACCTGGTGCATGGAGCGGGCTGGCTGTGCATCACAACACCCATGGGTGGGTCACCCTGGGGTCCTGGTGCTGGGGAGGTTGACGGTCCTGGGATGGGGTGCCTGGGAGCAGGGGTGCAGATGGTGTGGGAGGGTCCTGCACAGGCATCAGGGTCCTGATGTGGGTGCTGAGGAGGGAGACGAGAAGGAAAAGTGGGGAGCTAGGCGGGAGCTGTGTCTGCTGCAGGGGAAGGGACTCTGCTGTCATGGCATTTTCATCCCCCTCTGGGAGATGGAAACGTGTGACACACCTATAAAATCAGCCATGGTGTGGCAGGATGGGCAGCTGGATCCCACAGGGAGCGCAGCTGCTAGCTGGGTGTCCCCTGGAGGGGGGCACAGCACAGATGGGGCTTTGCCCACCGCCCCCAGACTGCTCCACCAGGCTCCTGCACCCCTGCAGAGTGTGGGGAGGGTGCCACCAACTTTGGATGTCACCAACCCCTCTGTTCTGCTGCAACAGGGTCACCTCCCAGCAGCAGCCCCAGCAGCACCCTGGTCCCAGCATGTGCCATCTAACAAGGAGAGGGGACAAGGGAGTTCTTCTGGAACCCTCTGGGGACCCCTCTGTCTGCCCCAGTCGGGGGGGTGGGATGCAGGGTGCCCTGGCAGGCAGCAGCAGGCAGGGCTGTGCCAGAACTGTGTTAGCTCCTCGGAGCTCTGCTCGGTGCCCTTCAGACCAAGCTGCCATGGGTCCTGGGGTCCCCAGGGTGTCACCACCCCATTGACACCCCATCCCTAATTCTGCCCCCCCACAGGGCAGCGGCCCCAGCACTCTCACAGGCACAGTGCTGGGGGTAAAATCACAAAGAGCCTTATGAAGGCAAGGAGCTGGCCTGGCCCAAGGGAGCCAGCATGGGGTAGGGGGGGCAGGTGCATCTTTCCTCAACAACCGGGAGCTGGGGGGAGGAGGGGTGTCCTGCTCCTGATAAACCCCTGCTGCATCCCCTTGAGGATGGGTACAAGGTGTACCAAGGACCCTGCTTGTGGCTGTACCAAGCACCCACTGGCCCTTGTTTTGCCCAGAGATTTGCTGCAACATCCCACCCCCCACCCAAAGCCTGCACCCATGCCATACCCACAGCCCCTGCAGCAGTCCTGTGAGAAAAATCTCAATAATTTTCTTCAGACAGGACTTTCTGTGAAGCTATTTTATTTGTTATTGCAGTGGTGGGCGTCCTGCAAGCAGGAGCACACAGTAAAAGTTTATCATAACCCTATATTCCCTATTACCTGACACCTGATTTCTCCCCTGTTAACTCATTGGCTGAGTACTACAGGTTCGCAAGCTACTCGACACACTTCTATACCATATGTACAATTTGATTTGACCAACCATTAATTTCTCCTTTTCCTTTCTTTTTCCTTCTTTTTTTTACTGATTTTATACTGCTCATCCTGTTTTTCTTAGCTATCCTCCTTATTTCGGGACAGTGGGACCTTCCCCTTATCTGCTTAACATACTCCCCACTGCTATGCTGCACAATCACTTTTCAATATGCAAGGTTAGTGGAATTTTTCACTGCAAAAACACCTTCTATTGCAAAAACACAGCTTTGTTTCTCACAGCCCCCCAGCACCCAAAACCACCACTGTTCCCCCCACCAGGCCTTAACACCCGCCCCATGCTCCCAGCCGGGCCATAACACATCTGTTGCGAATCACGGCCGAAAGCACAACAGACACCAGCAGAGTCAGATCATGCTTCTCCATTTTATTGCCCGAATAGCCTAACTTTTATAGTGAACTTTACAGGGGCGGACAGTGTCTCACACAAGATCATTGGTCAAAAGCACTCAGACAAACAGTTACAAGAAAACAACCCCACCTGCAAGAAAACAACCCCCTTGTGATTAGCAGTCACGTAAACCTTGTCCTTGAGGCCAGCTGCTGGTAACAATATTTTTCTGAGTTCCTTAATTGGGCGATGTGGGAGTCATAGCCGTGGGAGCTTCTCACAGTTACTCTGGCAGCTTGTTTTGCTCAGCTACAGCAGGCCCTGAGATTTTCTAAGGCCTACCCCTGGTTGCTTAAAGCAAGCTCAAATTGAACAATTGTTCCACGGGCACATGTCCACGTCCTGTATGCCAATTCCCAACAATTCCCCCGTTTTCTTTTTGTACAAGCAGTACTTGGTTTTTCATCAGATGTCGAATACATAACACAACTATACAACTTAACCCTAATAACACTACAATTACTGTAAGCACTTAATGGTAACACAGTTTAATAGTAAGTAACACAACTTAATAGTAACACACTTAAACCTAATCACTTGATGGTGATCGAAGGCTGTTCTTGATAGTCCTTGAGGTGTCACAGCCCATGTCATTGTCAGAATGATTATCAGGAACCTCTTCATGGTCGTCTTCGGCGTATGCAGATTCTAAAGCTGCTTCAGTCCACTTTGCAATGATCCACTGGGTACCTGTTTCCGGCACCACTTCAAAATCTCTATAACATTTTTTAACATTTTTGCAAGTAACCCTTTAACCACATTTATCACAATACTACATGCAATGATGATTGACACCACAGCGAACAGAATCCTTAATCCCTCTTTGATTAATCCCAGTAACCATCTATGCATTATTTCAAACAAATCAGTGAACCATTGATTGAAAGGATTGATACCATATTGACTCTTTCTCATGTGCTCTTTCAGGAAAGTAATGGATTTGTGAATTGACTCATTATGATCAAAAAGGCCTAAACAGTACATTCCCTGAAATTTCTCCAAGTGGCTACTTCAAACAATGACTCCGTACTTGTGAAACTTGATTTTGCTCGACCGATCGCAACTAGCCCTGCTAGTTGCTTACAATCGACTCCCCGTTTTTCTAAAAAGCGCTGTAATAAATCCATTTTCCTATGATTCTTGCCGGCACCAATTTCCTATGCTTTTAGCCTGCACTATGGTTATATCCCAGGATCCTGCACTGTGGCAACAATAACCTGTACTATGGCTAAAATGCGCTCTCTCTCACACAGTACACAGTACAATCACACATACAGAACACAATCGTACACCCAGAGGCCTCTGGCACACCTCACTCTCAATCATATCACAACCTCAATCATACCACAAGAATATAATTTAGAATGATAAGCAAACAAACAAGTATTGTCTCTCATTGTGTTCCTCATGAAGTGACTTGCAACACTTTGTTTTAAAACCTTACCCTTACACAAATATTTTCAACACAAAATACCTGGACATTTAAGAATAACACATACAATTATTAACACTCCAGTTAGTATCCCTCCAGCAGCTGAAAACATACTGCTTGTCTGCAGCTTCAGGAGATCTTTGTCTGCTCCTGCGGTGAGCAGCCGAGAGTGAGTCCCCTCCGAACAAAACGCTCAGGGTGCACCTAGGGGCGTCTACACAGCAGCCGATCCCCGCAGCCGAGCAGTTGTTACGTGCGGCCACAGATGCCACTCCAAGCACTAAAATTGCCAATGCCGCTCTAGCTGCAACCCCGCACAATTCAACATTATCATTGCAATCCGGTGCAAGCAATGCCCATTTATGTCTGGTGATCTCACGCAACTGTAACAAGCTAGGAGCAAATACAATGAGTTTATCTAAGTAACGTGGACATCTGATAGCATTTTCAGGGATACCTCACCAGGCCCTATCACCACAAATCAGAAAAACATCAGAAGGTAAGGCCAAAGCTGTACAATTGTTCCAAAAACTGTAGTTGTTACCCCTTGTCTCCGTGCCATAAACCCCTAAACCCTGCTTAGCAGTGTCATTGTAATCACAGGTGTTATTTGTATTTCTATACCCGTATAGCCTTTTCCAGGTTCCTGTAGCAGGATTCATTTGATAGCCACAGCTACATTCACATTTGTAGCCACCTTTCAAGTTGATACAGATTTGACTACAGATACCAGGGTTTTGGCGTTCATCAATATCTCCACAGTTTCTCTTGTCTACAAACTCAAACCCAGCTGGACAGTCACATTCATTTACGATGCATTCCTTCAGGGGCTCATCACCCCAGTCCTTGCAGTCTCTCTGCTGGTTACACACTTTATTGATATCTATGTATTCTCCACTTCTGCACTTGAATTTGCCAGGTCCAGAGCACTGAATAACATTGTTACAATTTGCTTCATCAGTGCTATCCAGACAGTCTCTCACACCACTGCACTGCCTATTCCCATGGACACAGTTCCCATCTTCACATCTGAACTGGTCTGGCCTGCAGGTCCGAGAAGGGCAGTTAATTTCATCACTTCCATCCTTGCAATCAGGATCTCTGTCACAGTCTTTTTCACCTGAGCCGCACTGCACCTCACTCACATAACACTTCACCAGAGGTGCAGGCTGGCGGCCACACTGCTCCAAAGATTCATCCAAGTGGTCGGAGCAGTCACCTTGACCATTGCAGACAAAGCTTTTGGAAATACATTGCCCACTACTGCATGTGAACTCTGCTGCACTACAAGTCACATTGCCACAATTCTCTTCATCTTCTCCACTGTCACAGTCTTTTTCACCATCACATTTCCAGGACACTGTTCTCATATGACACAGCTCAGCACTCTCATCAGACCCATTTTCACAGTCCGGATCCCCATCACACGGCCATCTGTTTGGCACACACTGACCACTGTTGCACACAAAGTCAGATTCAGCACACGTCTTCTTCACACAAGCACTCTCATCACTGCCATCTGAGCAGTCTTCACATTTTGCTCTAGCACCGTCTGCAGCAGTGCACAGGCCGGCGAGGGCGAGCAGCAGGCAGAGCACCCCGCAGCGCGGCAGCGCCAGCCGCCGCCCCGCCCCTGTGTCACTTATACTACTCCTATTACCCATGCTGTTAGTGTCAGTGGCATCCTCCTGGTACCGTTTCTGTCTTTGTCGCCCCTTACTCTCCCTCTTTTCTTTTTGCCACTGACCATTCACCACAAATGGATGAGACACATGATTACTAGTTAGGAAAGAGAGTGTAACGTCTGCTATACGGCTGCAGGCCGTGCCAGCTGCAACCTTAGAAGCTGTTTGTGAACGAGCCTGCCGGTGGTCATTTGGCAGTGTAATCTGTGTCTCTGCACTCCTGCCCCGCAATAGAGCTAAGTTGTCATTAGTAATCCGTAGAATGTGGCAACCCCACGGAATGTTATCCAGAAACATAGTTATAACACCGATCTGGGGACGAATAGTCTTTTTTGCATTGCAAGATAAACCTCTTATAAAAAGAATGCCAGAGAGAAGCAGCACAGCCGCTGCTGCTTCCATGGTTCCGTCAGACAGGCTGCAGGGTCCTGATGTTGCCCCTCTGCTCTGTGCCGACTCGCCACACGGTGAGGGTCGGCTGCCGTTGTCCACTGACGCCTCTGGTCTCCAATAGCAACTCGATCTCGGATGTCCCGCATCGCACCGCGATTATTTCAATGTCCCGCGTTTTCCGCGGTTCCTTTTCCCGCGTTTCCCCGCGGATCTTTTCCCACGCTCCCCACGCTTTCTTTTCCCCGTGTCTCACCGTGAGTCCTTTGTCCGGGTCGGTGCTTGGAGTTTCTCAATGCCTCTCAGGTGTTCCGGCTTCTGTCAGGTCTCTCTGTGTCTCTCAGAGCCGTCCGTGGCTCTGCAGCGTCTCTCAGGTCTCTCTCCGTCCGGCGGTAGTCCCTCCGTATGCCTCGGGTCTCCCGGCGCCGCTCCGATGTCCCGACGCCGCTCCGATGTGTCAGTCCCGCGCCGATGCGATGTGCCGACACTGCCGCTCTGATGTCCCGGCGCCGCTGCGATGTCTCGGTCCGCTGCTCTCCCTGGGCTTCCGGCGCCGTTGGTCTCCCGCTGCGCTGCGATGTCCTGTTCAGGTCCTGGTCAGGTCTCAGCCTGTTCGGGCGCCATTTGTTGCAAATCACGGCCGAAAGCACGACAGACACCAGTAGAGTCAGATCATGCTTCTCCATTTTATTGCCCGAATAGCCTAACTTTTATAGTGAACTTTACAGGGGCGGACAGTGTCTCACACAAGATCATTGGTCAAAAGCACTCAGACAAACAGTTACAAGAAAACAACCCCACCTGCAAGAAAAGAACCCCTTGTGATTAGCAGTCACGTAAACCTTGTCCTTGAGGCCAGCTGCTGGTAACAATATTTTTCTGAGTTCCTTAATTGGGCGATGTGGGAGTCATAGCCATGGGAGCTTCTCACAGTTACTCTGGCAGCTTGTTTTGCTCAGCTACAGCAGGCCCTGAGATTTTCTGAGGCCTACCCCTGGTTGCTTAAAGCAAGCTCAAATTGAACAATTGTTCCACGGGCACATGTCCACGTCCTGTATGCCAATTCCCAACACACATCCACCTGCAGTCATTCCCTGGAGCTCCTGTGCTCCCAGCCACCACAACACCCACAATGCACTGTGCCACACCCACCTGTGCTGTCACCCACCCACTGCCACCCTTACCTCTGCATATAGCTGATGCTGGCACCCCCAGCACAAGGCACGGGTGCCTTCATGCTGGCCAGCAGCTCCATCACAACTGTGCCTCAGTTTCCCCACTCAGAGAGCCCTGTGGGGCTGGGAAGAATGAGTCATTGATTCTAGGAGGATGAAGTGCTTCCTAGCTGTGTTTTGATACAGGGATGAAGCAGCAAGGAGCATTTCCCATCAGAAGAACACGGAGAAGCGGTGCAGCCCAGGGGAATGAGGCAGGATGTAGATGACCAGGGTAAGGCAAGGGAAGAGGGGAAGATGCCCACAACCACTGTGATAGCCCCCGGTAGACCTTGATGAAGCCAAGTGTTTGCAGCCAGCTCTGTCCCAGATTTATCTCGTTGATGAGGGTGACCTAAAAATAGTCCCCATATTTGTGCCAAGGCGAGCAGGATGGTGACACTGGATCCCAGACCACTGGGCACCTTGAAGGGCAGCTGTTAATAGCAAATGGAGCTGGATTCCCTCGGGGACACATGGGGACACAGGATGTGGTGGGCAGGATGCAGCCATTGTGGGGGCAGCAGGAAGCTGGGCTGCTATGGGCAGGGGTGCCTCTAATCCCCCTGCATCCAGAGGGCACCGGGAGAGGAGGGGACACCCAGAGCCTCACAGCCAGACCAGCAGCTAGACCATGGAGCCCCAAGCTGGGGCGAGGCTCCGTGTGGGGGTGATGTCTCCCCCGGCACATCCTGGGGGGTTCTGGGGAGAGCAATGCAGCACTGAGGTATCTGGGGAGCTTTGGGCCTGGGTCTAGCTGGATGATGGAGATAGGGGTAAAGCCGTTCAACCCCTCGATGTGCAGACAGCCTGTGCCAGGATGAGGGAGAGGGGCAAAAACCCCAGAGAGGGGCAAAAGCAGGTTGCAAGGGGTCCAGCCTCTAGACTCAATGCGAGCCACACAGCAGCTGGTGACAGGGGCACGCAAGGTGGCCTTGGGAGAGGGCTATCACCAGGGGCTGAAGGCAGGGAGGTGGGCTGGGACTCTCCATGTCTACTGCCATGCTGTGAGCCCATGCTGGGGATCAGGAGCACCAGTGCAGCTACTGAGGACACTGGTGCACGGTGAGCTGAGGCTCTCCTCTCTTTTGGCTCTTCTCCATGAGCCCAGCCCCTCTGCAGCCTCTCCTCCCTGCTTCCTTGGGCAGGGTGAGGCCAGGATCAGGCCAAGATCTGGGGACACTCAGAGACCTGCAAAGGCAGCTCTTGAGGTTGGGGGGTTCTACCTGCTGTGCCCCCCACCTCAGCAGCTTACAGGCAGAGCTGCAATGCTGCCCAGAAAAATGCTGAACCTACCCATGGCTAATGGGCTCCTGAGCCACCCAGGCGGGGGGTGGCCATGCTGCAAGGAGGCAGAAACACCCAGTTCCCTCCCGATGGCACAGCCGCAGCAATGCTGCTGCGGTGGCCTGGACACATGCCTCCAGATCATCCCCGCTCCCACCTTTGCAAAGCGTGGGCAGCTGCGCCAGGTGCCAGCCCACTCCAAGCTGGGTGCGGGGACCCGGAGTGCAAAAAAAAAAACCTGCGTACTGCCAAAATGAGTGTCAAACCCGCAGCATGGCTCCCAGGGGGGCATATACATGTACCCCCGCACATTTGATGGGGCCCACGTGTTGGGCACCCAGCGCCACGTGTGGGCATGTGCGCGCAGATGGTCCCACAGGTTGGGGGGCCGGGAAGCCGCATGCGTGCAAGTGTACACAGTGGTGTTTGGGTTTGCACGCCCATGTATGTGTGCGTGCACATGAACAGGGCTGGTGCGGCAGGGGCTGGCTAGGTATGAGCGTGGGGTTGTGCATCTACTGCATGGCTACTCTGGCACAGAGCAGCCACCACCCACAGCTGCCGCCTGCCCACACACCCTGCTCCGATGTGGGGCAGCTGTAATTACTGTGCCAAGGCTCCCTGCTGCAGCAGTGCCCACAGCACTGGGGCCTCCTGCAGCTACAAAATCCCTGTGAGCTCATTTGTGGTGCTAATTAATCCCACTCCCCCCAGGGACTTCCCTGCCTCCTGTCACACCATGAGGCTAGAGGGGCTGGGAGATGGCTGCATCGATGCCCCCCCACCTCGCAGTCACCAAGTGCCACCAGCTTGTCCCTGGGTGCAAGCTGGGAGCTCCTCTTTGCTGCAGCATCTTCCACAATGCAACTCCAGCCAGGCATGGAGCAGTGTTGGGACCCACGTTGGGTGATGCTGTGCCCCACGCTGCTGGAGAGGAAATCCTCCTTCTCCCTGGTCTCAGCCCACCCCATCTTCAGCCCTTCTGCAGCCTGGGATCACGTCTACCTGCACTGAGACAGAGCCCAACCTGTTTGCTGTTGCTCTCCCCATTTTACCCCAAGCCCATCTTCCCTTGGCCCTGTACCCAAAGTCCCTTCTTGGCTTCTGTGCATCCCAAGTCCATGCACTGCTCCCCTTCCCTCCTGCACCCTCACAGCTCTCCCACAGCCCAGCCATGTTGAGGGATTTCTTGAAACAGCAAAAATCCCATGGCTTGCTGTAGCTGAGCAAACCAAGCTACCAGGGCAACTATGAGAAGTTCCCATGACAGTGTTCCCACATCGCCCAATTGAGGAATTCAGAAAAATATTGTTACCAGTAGCTGGCTTCAAGGACAAGGTCTATGTGACTGCTAATCACAAGGGGGTTGTTTTCTTGCAGGTGGGGTTGTTTTCTTGTAGTTGTTTGTCTGAGTGCTTTTGACCAATAATCTTGTGTGAAACACTGTCCGCCCCTGTTAAGTTCACTATAAAAGTTAGGCTATTCGGGCAATAAGATGGAGCATGATCTGACTCTACTGGTGTCTGTCGTGCTTTCGGCCGTGCTTCCTGCAACACAGCCACAGCAGCACACACATACACGAGCTTGTGAGCTAGACAGACCTGGGTGTGAAGAGAAATTGAGGGAATGTAGGAGAACCAGCACCAGCTCTGCCATGCCCTAGCCCTGAGCATAACTGCTGGGAGGACACATCTCACCCTTGGCTGATCAAAGAGGTTTTCTCATGTGGGTGCAAGAAAGGAGCAGGGTCACAGCTGGTCCCAGCCCTCTGGGGTCCACTGACCTGGTGTGGGAAGGGCCTGGAAGCATTTCTTGTTAATCTGGAGCCTGCAGAGTGGGGATGGGTGAGGCAACATGCCTTCAACACTTAGACCCTCCATAGCCAGGTCTCCACATGGGTTTGGGTCCATCTCTCCACAGCCACCACTGCACCACTGCTCCCTGCATGGCTGGCACACAGCCATCAGGACACATTTTTGGAGCCGGGGACTTGGCTCGATGGTGCAGCAGTTGCATGCAGCTCCCCCCCCCTTGCAGAGCCATGGGGTTGCTGATGTCAAAGCGGCAGACAGTGGAGAAGGTGCAGAAAGTCAGCTTGGCCGTATCAGCCTTCAAAGATGGGCTGCAGGAGCAGCCGGCGGCGCAGTGGCGGACAGAGGCTGGGGGCACGTGCCGAGGGACACTGGAGCAGACGGTTCAAGAGGGAGAGGAGGAAGTACCCACAGGGCCCTCGCAGCCGGAGGAGGGCAGTGCCATCAAGGCCGCATGGGAGCGGCTGTGGGATGGCCAGGCTGTGGAGCCAAAGGAGTTTGACCGAGCCAACAGGTTCACACCACCCGCCTTCATCCGGCCGCAGCAGGAGCTGCATGATGATGAGCCACTGGACATCAGCTTGGAGCAGCGGGAGCAGGAGAGCAGCTGAGCATGGAGCAGGGGTAGGAGGGAGGAGGCCAGGGCTGGAGACACGCAGGGGGTCTGCAAGCATCCATGGTGCCCACCGGGCAGTGACAGCCTCCTCAGTGTTGGCTGTGTGCCTCCAGAGGCTGGAGGCAGAAGCACTGCTCTGCGTGTTTGCCCATGCAAGCCCTATGGACTAGCCTGACCACCCACACCTACAACACTCACAGTCCAGCTATCTGCAACCCCATAGCTTATCCATGCACACCTGTCATCCTACAGCCCAACCACACCTGCAACCCTACCCAACCATCCACCCACAACTACAAGCGCACATCCCAGCCAACCTACAACTTTACAGCTTTTCTGTCCATGCCTACAATCAGCCAACCCACAGATCAAAACTTCCATCCACCCACACCCACAGCCCTATAGTCCAGCCAGCAGTGGATGGACTATGCATGGACACAGTCCATCCATACATATGGCTCTACAGCCATATACTTTCTTCCTATGGACCCATACCCACTCCTCTAACCCTACCTGGCCAGCAAGCCAGCCATGACCCCACCACACACCTGTTGACTGTGCCACCACCTCAAAAACCTGCCCTCCCATCCCCTTGACACCCCTACACCCATCCCCACCTGTGATGTGGTACCCCCATGTTGGGGAGCACCCACACTTCCTCTCTGAGCAGGGTGCTGAGCTGCAGCCGACCATCGCTCCGCAGATACTCAACGATGAGATATGTGAGATCTGCGAGGTGTGGACAGCCAAGAGCCTCTTCCCCTGCCGCATCTGCAGCCGGGTGTACCACAATGGCTGCCTGCACCACATGGGCTACCTGCAGAATGACAATACCATGGAGGTGATGGAGACTGCACACACCGAGACTGGATGGAGCTGCTACTACTGCGTGAGTGCCCATAATGGACACCAGCAGAGTCCCATGTCATGGCCTGCTTCAGGGTGCTGGGGCTCTTGCTGCTCCTCGGCTCCTGCCATCCACCCTGACAGGGAGCCACCAGGGGACTAGAATGTCTTCCAGTACCTAAAGGGGGTACAGGAAAGCTGGGGAGGGAGTCTTTGTCAGGGGTTGGAGTGATAGGACAAGGGGGAATGGCTTTAAACTAAAAGAGGGGAGATTTAGATTAGATATAAGGAAGAAATTCTTTATTCTGAGGGTGGTGAGGCACTGGCACAAGCTGCCCAGAGAAGCTGTGGATGCCCCATCCCTGGCAGTGCTCAAGGCCAGGCTGGATGGGGCTTTGGGCAACCTGGGCTGGTGGGAGGTGTCCCTGCCCATGGCAGGGGGGTTGGAGCTAGATGATCTTTAAGGTCCCTTCCAACCCAAACTGTTTTGTGATTCTATGACACCAACCCCTCCCACCGTGGTCATATGCTAACGCCCACGCCCGTCTTCACCCTCTAGGACAACCTCAATCTCCTGTTGACGAAGGAGGAGCTGTACAACCTGATGGAGACTTTGCGGCAGTGCAAGATCATTCCAGGTGCGGACGCTCCCCATGGCAGGATGGGCTGAGCCCTCACTCACCCATCATGCAGCCCTTGGGCTGAGGGTGTCACCACTACCCTGACCAGCAGAAGGTAAAAGTTCTGCTAAGGCTGGCAGCCTTGGGTCCCCCATAGCAGTCAAGGAAGCAGGGGAGGTGGGAGGGATGCATGGCACTCCCAGATGCCCGGGGAAAGGCTGGTGGAAGGGATGCCCCAAATCTGCCTCCACAGAGACCTGCCTGACGCTGGACGACTTCCTGCACTATAAGCACCTGGTGCATAAGCAGCAGTTTGAGCAGCCCATGGGGGAGGCACAGGAAGAGTGGGCCACCCTGCAGTTCTCTGCCCTGGACCCCAACAAGAAGGGGCAAATCGAGTGGCCAGATTTCCTCTCCCACGAGTCTATCCAGCTGCTGCAGAAAGTCCGGCCGCAGGTATGGCCACGGTGCCAGGGCTGGGGCGTCCATTGCAACTCGCTCATGACCCCACAGCTTTTCCCAGATCTTCCCCGGCCAGTGAAGGGGGTCCCCAAACCTGGCATGAGTGCTCCTTGTTTCACTCTTCGACCCCAGAACTCCCTGCTGCAGCTGCTGACGGCCAAGGAGCATGAGTGAGCATGTGTGGCCTTCCTGGCGCTGGACCAGGACAGCAATGGCTTCATTGGGGAGAATGAGTGCCACAAGGCCCAGCATGCCTGGTTCCGCAAACACCAGAAGGAGACGCCATCCTGCAGCGTCAGGTACAGAGATGCCCACGGAGGGGCAACCTTGGTGTGGAAAGAGGCTGCAGCCCTTCCCTCATACCGTACACCCGCTCCCTGCTGGCCATGGGGATGAACAGTGCCCTGCTTTCCTGCAGTATCAGCTATGTTGGGCCCATGTCAGAGAGCAGCCCCACCAGGAGCGGCAGCGGCAAAAGCCAGGAGAAGATCCTGCTGGCCGTGGAGCAGGAGGAGGCCAGGTGAGGGGGCCGCTCTGGAGGGTGGCGTGCACCCCGTCTTGGAGGAAGGAGAGGAGGGGCAGTGGGGTGGGTGTCCCAAAGCCCTCCCCATTGGGGGCTCCAGGGGATGACGGTGTGACAGCATCATCCCTGCAGGTGCGTCGACTGGCCCAGCTTCCTGCGGGAGAACGTTGCCTACATCCTGGCTGCCCGCCCCAACAGCACTGCCATTCACCTGTAGCCGCCAGCCTAGCCCCCTCTTGCCCGCCCGCTCGTCCCGGCACCATCTTGGTTGGCGATGCCTTCCCCATGGGGGGAGCCCCGTTGTCATGGCGACCTGCCCCACATATCCCATTGGCTGAGAGAAGCCCTGCCCCCTTCGCCCTGCCTGCCACTCCCGCGTGGCTCCCCACTGCCTGCTGGTGGGGAGCCAGATGCTGATTGGCTGGCAGGGAAAATGCCGCTCTGCTTTTCCCCCTGCCTCCATGTCAGATTGGCTGGGAGGTGCCCGAAAAGGATGGGTGGTGGGCTGTGACTGGCTGAGGGAGGCCTGAGCAGGTGCAGCCCTGGAGAGCTCTGATTGGCTGAGGGAGAAGCAGGATGGTACCTTGGTGCCCCAGAGGCCCCCTCAGCAGGAGGCCTCTGTCCCTGGAGGCCCTGGGGTGCAGAGGCTCCCCACTGCGGGGAGGCCATCCCCACCCCACCATGCTCATATCCCTGGGGCCCCCAGGGCAGCCACCAGCAGCCTGGGAGCTGCCGTCCACCTCCTGCAACCACAACTTGGGAGTGCACAAGGGGATGGGTTGCTCCATCCTCCATCCGCAAGGAGGAGGCTTCATAGGGCAGGGGCAAAGAAAGAGGCCAGGAAGCAGGAGGGAAGGCACAGAGGAGCAGGATTCCCTGCAAACTTCACCCCATGGACACCAGGGATGGAGGCCAGGCCCCTCCAACCCACACCCACAGCCGTGTGGTGGCTCCCACCTGGCGAGGATGTGCCGCCACCATGGCCTCACCGCCACCTCCCCAGCTCAGGCAATGAAGGCACCATCCCACTCAGCTCCCCCTGCCCAAGCCAGTGCACTGCTCCCCACTTCAGGGACTCCCTCCCTTTCAAGCTGTGAGACAATCTCAGAGTTTCAGGCTATATGTGAGGCCAGGAGATGCGTCAGTGCCATGGGGGCATTTCAGGTGCCAGGTCTGAGGTGGGGCACGGGCGGGCTGGAGCCATGGCTGGAATGAGCAAGCAGCCAGGGATGGGACAGCCTCCATGCTGTACTGGGAAGTGTCCATTAAACATCTGTGTCCAACCACCCTCTGGCTGCCGATCATATGAGGCACACACCACAGCCACAGATGCCAAGTGGTGCCCACCTGCCTTCTCCCTGGGAGTTTTTTGGGGACCCCACTGCTGTCCAATGTGTTGAACATCCTGCCTTGGGCTCAGGTCCCTGTCCCATCAGGCAGACTGGGCCTCGTGTCCCCAAGAATCCCACAGTAGTGATGGATGGAGGAGCTTGTGCCTGGAGAGAGACATCAGCCCTGGCCCCACTCTTCCATCTCTCTCTCATGAGTGCATTCCCAGCCCTGCCACGGGAGGAAAGCCTGTGAATTGGGATGAGGATGCTCTTTGTCCACAGAGGTGCTGGATGCTGTGCGCAGGCAAAGGGAGAGCCCTGAGCAGCGGTGAAGGTTGGGTGCTGAGAACAGGCTGTTTGCAGCAACGCTGGGAAACCCAAAATAACCCCACAGAGACACAAAGGGCACCCCAGAGGTGTTTTAAGAATGGTGCCAATGACTGGAGGCTCTTCTAGTGCTAGCCACATCCCTGGAGCACCCAGGGAAAGCTGCTGGTGGCACTTGGTCTGCAAGAACCAGGCTGCTAGCAAAGGAGGCTTGCCTGCCCATGTGGACTTTCCTGCAGCCTGTCCCCATGGCTGAAGTTCCCCAGCTGAAGGAGCTGCTGTTGAGTCCAGACCACGGCAGTGCTGTCCAGTCGATCCCATGGAGAAAATCCAGGCACCCATCGCCTGGAGGAAGAGGATGGTGGAAGGAGGAGCTAGTGGGTGGTTTGGGCACCTGAAGTCAGGATGCTGCGGGAGGGTGATTCTGCACTCACCTGAGGAGATGCTGGCAACTGCTGTTGGAGCTGCAGAGAGCTGGGGCAGAGAACAGATCCTGGGGGTCCTCAGGGTGCAGCTCCTGCTGCCAGCACCCTAAATCCACACTGAGCACTCCGCAGGATCCAAGCAGGGGAGCAGATCATGAGCCAGGTTTGGTCTCTGAAACAACCTGTGAAATGTGCATGGGGGGGTCCCTTTCCTGCTTGCCCCCCCCCCCCCCCCTTGCTCTCCAACCCCTGGGACACCCCAGGACATGTGGGTCTGTCCCCAAACCACCCTGCCACTGCAGCTGTGCAGTGCCACAACAGAGCCAGCCCCACTCTGCTCCCAGCCCTTCCCCATGCCTGAGGACAGGGCACAGAGGCATTCCCAGTCCTATCGTCCCCTGCCATCCCACTGCTGTAGCCTGGCACCCCTGCCAGGCCACATGGCCTGCTCCTGTCCCCAGGGAGCTTGCTAGTGAGGGATGCCCGCTGGCCGGCTAATGAGGCTGGCCCGCATCCTGCAGGGCTGTGCTGTCACCACTGTGCCAGCTGCCCAGCGTGCACGTGGTGCCACAGCTTCAGGTCCCCAGCCAGCACCAGCCAGGGAGCTGAGCACATCCCCAGCCAGCCAGCACAGGGTGGGCAGTGCACAGGGTGCTGCCATGGCATCTGTCACCTTCTTCTCAGCTGAGACTGGTGACCTCATCCTGGCCATGGTGGGGAATGTGCTCCTGTCCACAGAAAGCCTCAGTAGTGGGCAGCCTGCCTCCAAAATGAGGCTGCAAACCTCTCCCAGACGCTGGTGTGAAGCATCACAGGTCCCAAACCCCAGATCAAATCTCTGCTTGTGGGGAAGCTTGTGCTTGGCTTTGCACCCCGGGGTGCAGGAGAGCACCCTCATCCAAGCTTGGGCACCTGCAGACTTGGCATGGCCCCAGGGCTCCCCTGGTTATGGCCAGGTGCCATCAGGTCTGATGCAATGGGAAGGTGACCACAGTGTGCCCCACACCAGAGCCAGCCACACACTGGGGACATGTGTGGCAAGTTGTCCAGACATGGGCAGACTGAGGTGACCCAGCAGGCTGAGACTGCCAAAGGGATGGTCAGCAGCCACCAGGAGGAAAAATGGGGTGTCTCTGGGCATGTGCCAGAGACAGCAGTGGTGACAGCTCCTGGAGGCACTGCCACCCTGGCAGCCCCACCATCCATCCCTCCAAGTCCAGAGCAGGAGTGACAAAGCCAAGCGAGGACAAGTTTCTCAGCTCCACTGTCCCCCCAGCAGCACCCTGAGAAGGGACCAGGACCCTCCGGGGACAGAAGGAGCTGGGGTGGGATGCGAAGGGCCATAGGAAGCCCTCCCAACCCCAAGCAGAGAGCTGGCCACACGGTGTCGCCCCTGCTCCACGCCGCGAGCACACGGTGGCACTCGTGGACCTGCGCGCATCCCTGCCTGTCCCACCGGGGACGGGGACACGGCCTGGCGTGGCGGCGGGGGACGAGAGGTCCCTGCTGTCCCTTGTGCCAGGGCTAGGGCCCGGGGACAGCAGGGACAGCCCAGCCCTGAGCCCCCCCACTGATGCCATGGCTGTCAGAGCACGCAGGGATGAGGGATGCGGGGGCTCCTTTCCATCCTCATCTTGTAGGGGTGTTTGCAACCCCCCTTCTCCTCCTGCCCCAAACATGGCTCAGACCCCTGTCTACTCTGCCCCATTGCATCCTCCTGCAGGTCTCCTAGTGGGGCCCATGCTCCTTCTCCCCATACACACCGTGCCCGGGTCCCATCCTGTACCCATGCAGGGCCAATCCTGCAGCATCCCGCTGGTCAGGAGCAGCACCCGGTGAGGACGCTGCCCTCTGCTCCCAGAGGTTGGGGAGCCACCCTTTGGGTGGGGAGGAAGGGGGCTGCTGGAGTGATGGAGTCAGTGGGCAGGAGAAGGAGAAGGAAAGAGGGAGATGGGTTGGGAACCACCACGGCCACCAAACATGGGCACTGCAAGAGTTGTGCCCATGGTGGGTGACTGCCAGGTCATGCACTTTGCATCAGGAGCAAGGACTCAACCCAGACAGCCCCAGCCTCCCGCAGCCTGCGGCAGGCTCCCCCTTCCCCACAAGATGCATGGGGAGTGAAGCCACCTTCTCTCCTGTCAGCCCTGAGAACCCCTCCTCAGATGGCTCTGACATGGCAGGAGGCTGCCAGCCGCCTCCTTCTGTCCACAGCATGCTCACTCCCATGGCACAGTCACACATGAGGACACAGGGGGGCTGCATGGTGCAAGGATAAGGGGAGCACTGTGCATCAGTGGGCTCGGCCAGCATCCTGTGCTCTGCTGGAGGCTGTGACTCATGCTGGCAGCCCACACAGAACCCCGACATGGTGTCCAGGTCCTTTCCTGCGTCACTGTAGGGAGCAGCATGGGAACAACAAAAGTGCTGGGTACCTCTCTCCGTGCCTGCTGTGCCTTCCTGCCCCCATCACCCTGGCCCTGCAGGGGGACCAGAAGGTGGCACAGGGGATGACGGCCAAAACAGAGGGGAGGGAAATGGTTTGGGGTACAGAAAATGGCAGGTCCTACCTTCCCATTTCAGCTGCGCAGATCCAAGCCCTGCTGCTGGTGTCAGAGCAGATGTTGATGGTCCCTCTGGAGAGCAAAGGCAGGCAGTTGTATGATGCCATGACTGTCCCCCCACATCCCTAACATCCATACTGCATCTGGGATGCACCCTTGGGCCTGACAGCCAGTACATGTGGTCCCTTCTGTTCCTCAAGCCCCCACACTGGGGCAGCTCAGCAGGGACACCGGTGACAAGACATCATTACACAATTAATCTGGGAGCCCTATGGGGCTGAAGAAAACCCTGTCTGGCCAGGGAGGGAAGAAGGCAGACAGGGTACCTGGAATGCACAGATCTGGCTCAGACTCACCCCAGCAAGCCAGCCCAGCGCTTGGCACTGGGCTGGAAATCAGCCAGCCAGGGATTCAGAGCCTGGTTTGGGTTACATGCACCACACACAGGAGGCAGGGCAGCAGAGTGGCCCTCAGCCTGCCCCAGTGTCCTGGTTTCAGTTAGAACAGAGTTAATTTTCTTCCTAGTAGCTGGTAGAATGCTATGTTTTGGCTTAGGATGAGAATAGTGCTGATAACACCCCGATGTTTTAATTGTTGCAGAGCAGTGCTTACACAAAAACAAGGACGTCTCAGCTTCTTGCTCTGTCCTGCCAACGGCAGGCTGGGGGTGCAGCAGGCGCTGGGAGGGGACAGACCCAGGACAGCTGACCCAAACTGCCCAAAGGGGTATTCCATACCATCTGACGTCATGCTGAACAATATATAGGGGTGGCTAGCTGGGGGAGGAGGGACGGACTGCTCAGGGTTAGGCTGGGCATCGGTCAGCAGGTGGTGAGCACTTGCATTGTGCATCACTTGTTTGTACACATTATTATTAGTAGCACTATTATCATCATTATTGCTATTATTATTATTGTTATTTTTATTTTCCTGTCTTAATAAACTGTCTTTATCTCAACTCACGGGCTTCACTTTCCTGTTTCTCTCCCCCATCCCAGAGAGGGAGGGGGGAGGGTGAGCGAACGGCTGTGTGGTGTTTAGCTGACGGCTGGTTAAACCACAACACCCAGCGCACCATGGCATCCTGCTATATGGGGCTGCCACAGCCCCTCTCTGCCAGCAAAGCAATGACAAGGGCAGCAAACGGGGGTCACCTCCTGTTCAGCACAGGGCACCCCGATACCCAGAAGACAGCCAGGGACCAGCAGCGAAGTGATCTGGGGGCTGGAGCGAGCAATCTGCAAGGAGCCGCACCCAACTATATCTGTCTTGCTTGGCTGAATGATGACTAAGGAAGGGACACGAGAGCAGACTGCAAACCGCCAGGCAGAGGAGGAATTATTTAGGTTGGAGTGTGGGGGTGAAGCGCAGGGGGACTGGAAGGAGCTGGGTGGAGGGAGGAGGCTGGTGGGATGCTTTGGCAGCATCCCCCTCCCCGGTCCTGGGTACTAGGCCGGAGAGAAGCTGCACAAGGCTTGGGGGATGGCATCCTGAAAGCTTCCCACATTTGGGGAGAAAATCCCTCCAGCCAAAATGGGGGTCCTGCCCTTCCCCAGCCGCACAGCCACCACCTCCCATGTGCTGGTGCGGAGACTTGGCATACTGCAGAGCCAGCAACGCTGTGCAAATTCCCTGCCAAAGGGACTTGTATGTGGTGAAACACCTGACAGCTGCCTGCACAGGGCAGCAGCGAGCATGCACAGCCCCATCCTTGCCCAGCCGAGGCATGCAGGCTGTTTGCAGGAGCTATTTCTGCTCACCTCTGTTATAAATGAAGTCTCAACTCAATCTGAATTTAGTAATATTTATACTTATAAAAGCTATAAAAGGTATAAAAGGCAAGTAAACAGCGCTGGGTGTGCGGGGAGTCTACGCTCCACCAACAAGCACACACGAAAATCAAACATTCTAAATATACAGAACATTGCTTTACATAGTAAACCTGAGTATGCCTATACAATCAGAAAAGGTAACAAACAATCCTTTAAGTTCCATGACTTAACAGTCTCCATTTTCCATTCCTTTTCTTGATTACTAACAAGTATCCATTTTCCATTCATTTTGAACAATATGTTTTGAACAATATTGATTAAGGAGGCATTGGGGAGGCAAGGACAATCCCCAGACAAGGACTGTATTTCTCGAAATAAGACACTGGAACTCATGATAAGGAAGTGGCAGACGGACAGAGAAACAAATGTAAGGACTATAAATCTCAAAACTGGACATTGGAATTCATTATAAAGATACAACAAACGGAAGAATTAGCAACAGCCAGCTCTTGCAATTAAGAAACATGCCAATTCAGCTGATTCCTGACCAAAGGTGAAAAGTACACTGTGAGGAAGACTCGGGGTCTTCCTCCCAAAGACCCCTGCCCACAATTCTTGGGAGGCTCTACACAGGCGCAAGGTGCCAAAAGGCTAATTAGCATGAGAAGCGAGGGAAGGCGGGGATAGGTAATGCATATGTATAGGCGCTTGTAGAATATTGATAGATTGATTGTATAAATTCAAGACTGCTTTCCGCTTTGGGTATGCACGATAGGTGGAGATATCCCCCATGCATCCAGCGCTGCAATAAAGAATATACCACTTAAAGGAATTTCGGCTTCGATCTTTGAATCAGTCTTGCTTTAAGCTGTCAAGCAACTCGGCCTTCAGGCCTTATGTATCCCGTTCTTCCCAGATCGAAGAAAAGCATATCCATCTCCTTTTCAAGGCCAATAGGGCCTGGGTCAAAAGGCACGTCCAGGTCACCAGGGGGCGTAACAGCAAAAGCCTTCGATGGCTGTAGCAACAGAGGGGCCCATGGCGTAGCAGTCAGATCAGTAAAGCTCCCTCACTCCCTCAGTCAGCCCGCAGCTCCCTCACTGTCTGGCAAACCACACGTTTGTGATTGTGGTCCCATGTGGCTCTTTAAAGCCTCAAAAATTGCTCGCCAGGTGCTGAGCAATCCCACCCCTACCTTGTCATTTTTAGTTGCAGAGTCCCACACCTTGACATCAGTTTGGTCCCATGTTTCAGGCTCATAAACTGTCTGATTGTTAAAAAGGAGAATAAGCTGCAAGGTTACCAGGACAGTCTTTGTTCCTAAGGACGTATGATTCCCCATGTGGGAATAGAAATGTTGTTTTTGCAGAGTTACATTGTTTAGAAGGAGGGAATGTGGTACTGAGATATGCTTACAGTGATAAGAAAGTTTAGCAGGCGACCTTGTAAAATGCAGACAATCAGACTCCTTAGGACAATTAGGTGAAAATCACGGTGTCAAGTCAAGTCAGATAAGTGAAGAAACATTACCA
This sequence comes from Aythya fuligula, assembly GCF_009819795.1. Lineage (NCBI taxonomy): Eukaryota > Metazoa > Chordata > Aves > Anseriformes > Anatidae > Aythya > Aythya fuligula. Next base: position 703,733 of record NC_045594.1, on the reverse strand, counting down.
CTTCAAGCAGTAAAAATGTCAAAAGAAATTTGAAATTTAACAGGCCGGCGACTGAAGGCCATGCATTGTTTGTGAAGCATCAGATAGATTGTGAATCTGGATTACCCACTCAGTGGGGAAACAGGGGAGGGTCCTGCCATCAAAAGGTATATAAACTGTGTTTTGGAACTAGTAGATGCGCTCTCTCCTGCTTGTGGGGCGCCCGCCATTGCAATCGCGAATAAATTACTACTTCACTGAGATCCTCGCCTGAGCCTAAGTTATTGGCTACGGAGTGTTTCTCACAATTTGGGGGCTCGTCCGGGATCCAGTCACCTACTGGGGAGCCCCACCGCCGCAGCAGCAGGAAGGCATGCCCCTCTGATTTCAGCGGTCCTGTGCATCGACGGTGGCGGTTCTGCGGAAAGCTGACAGAGGGCCCGAGACTGGTTAAAGAGGCAGGATCCGTGAAGTAGTGGGGAAAGGAAGAAGGTAGGCACTCCGGGTTTTTTTTAAGAATCGATCCGGTAATTCTGTGCACAGACCAAGGTAAGAAATATTAAGTATTGCCTTGGGGGTCGGGTGATCTGGTGTATGGTAAGCCCTTGCACGGGGAAGTGCTGGCACTACACCAGGGGAATCTGGTAAACTCAGGTGTGCGGTAAGGCTGGCACGGGGAAGTGCTTGGCGGTACACCCCCATCTTTCAGTACGTTGGTGTGTGGTACACTGCAGAAGGGAAAATTCTGTAGCACATACTGGCGAGGGTTGGGAAAGATGGGAAGTACGAGTTCCAGGGAATCTGGTAAACTCATAGGTGTGCGGTAACGCTTGCACGGGGAAGTGCTTGGCGGTACACCCCCATTTTTCAGTACATTAGTGTGTGGTACACTGCAGAAGGGAAATTTCTGTAGCACATACTGGTGAGGGTTAGGAAAAATGGGAAAATATGAGTTCCAGGGGACAGGGAGATATCCCTGGGGGAGTGCCTACTAATAGTTCTTCCTGAAAAATGATAAGAAATTGGAAACATAATCCCAAAATTAGAGGGATTGTAAAAGAAAAGTAATTAAAAAAAAAAAAAAAAAAAGGGTTAAACATTGTGTATCAGTCTGGACAAAAGAATCAATTAAGGAAACAGCAGTATTTTGGCCAAAATACGGGTCTGATGAAAATTCAGGCTTTAAATTTATGTGTAAACAATGAGATTCCTTTTTCAGAGAAGGAGCCAAGTTATGCTCCCTATAATCTTAATATTGAACTGGTGGCAGCAGCAGTCACTCCAGGAAGGGAGACAGGGACTGTAATTAACACTGTCCCTAAAGAAGGATCGTACTCTAGGCTCTGGCAAGAATTAGAACAAGGTAGAAGATATGTTGAGAATTTTGCCTTCCCTGATACTAACAGTACTAACACTAACTGTGTATCCTCTTAGGTGAACTACCCCCTCCTCCTTACCAGCAGAGAGGTTAGGACTTTTAAGAAGGAGAGGAAGTCTTTATTCAAGAACCCCAACAGCCTAGCTGAACAATTAGACCAGTTCCTACGACCTGATTTATACTCTTGGGGGAGGGAATTATGTCTATAAGTATGTTGTTTACAGGGAAAGAAATGGGAATGATCAGGAGGAGAGCTGCTATACAAGAATGGGAAAGAGCTCATCCTCCAGGACCAGGGGTAATACCGGCAGGGCAGAAATACCCACTTGCCAATCCTGGCTGGAATAATAATAGTGTGCAACACAGAAATCATATGAGAGACTTGGGGTCAGAATGAGAAAGTACTTGGGGATGAGACCTGATGACCCAGTATCCCAAGGGCTCTTGAAAGTTCATTGTGTGATTAAAGCCTTGCAAAATATGCAGAAAATGCTTCAGAAGGTGGGGGGATGTAGTGAACAGTCACTGGGGGACCCTCCTGCGGGAGGCCCTGGAGGTGTGTGTCCGGAGGGGAGATGAGAAGGAAAAGCAGAGAGCGAAACTAATGGTATTGACAGTGCAGCGGGTAGTGAGGCAGAGGGTTGGAGAAAGATGAAGAAAATCTTCAGGGGGAGTCAGGGCCAGGATGGAAAGGAGAGGAAGAGAGATGAAGGAATGGCAGGCAAAGAAGGCTGCCTGTGTTGTGGCCCGAGTCCTAGCAGAGACAGGCTTTGATAAGATGTTTTAAGTGTGGCCAGGCTGGCCACTTCAAATAGGAATATCTGGAGTGGAAGAAGGAGGAAAGAAGGAAAATGGGATGAAATATGCTATATTGATATGTTGTTTCAGTATCTTGGAGGGAAAAGGTATGGAATTAAGTTGGACCCTGACTGAGCCTTTGGTGCTGGTATTAGAAAAGTACAGTCTGGAGAAAGATAAAGGAAGTGTTAAAAGGGTTGCTGAAGGTGTTAAAGGTGTGGCATGTAATATTTAACAGAGCTGTCTGAAGTTGAATGAGCAGGGAAAGAGGATGTAGGCATTATCTAAGTAACAGTCTAGAAGTTTTGGTATATTTGCATATTTGCTGTGGTGTTTGGTCAGTTTCCCAAGCATCGGGGAGGGGGACGGTGGGGGGGAACAGCCTGCTCCACCAGGGGCCTCTCCAGCGGCCGCAGGGGGGCTTCGGCTCCAGCGCCTGGAGCGCCTCCTCCCCCTCCTTCTGCACTGACTTTGGTGTCTGCGGGGGGGTTTCTCGCTCTCTCAACTGCTGTTGAGCAGCAGGTTTTTGTTTGTTTCTTTGTTTGTTTGTTTTCGTGGATGTGCTCTCACAGAGGCACGGACTGTATTGCTCATGGCTTGGCTCTGGGCAGCAGTGGGCCCCTTAGGGCCAGATGAAATTGTCCCTTATCTACCACGGGGAGGCTTCTGGGTTTTTCTCACGGGGGCTGCCACTGCAGTTTCCCACCCCCCTACTCACAGCCCCCGAACCTTGCCATCAAACCCAATACACTGGGGAACAGCTAGGTCATTACTGACCTGTAAAGTATCAGGGATTAAATTAACTAATGAAACCCTAAAAAGTGGGGCTGGGATAACAGTGCCACTTTGGGGGGGATACCAAGCTGAGACTAGGGGATAAAATGATCACTGGGTAATTATTGTATGTACCCAAGGCAAGGACTAATTTGTTGGGAAGGGATTTGATGATTAAATTGGGCATTCAAATAGTAAATTGTTAGACTGGAATAACAGTGTTATTAATGGAGTGCTCTCTGGCCCTGAGAGCAAACATACATGTATATTCACCTCTGACTGGAAAGACCCTTAAATGGGGGCGGAAGCAACAATATAGGTGGACAATTTTACCTCAGGGGTTTACAGGGCCACCTATCTATTTGGGTCAGTTTAAATAACAAAAGATTTTGGAGCAATTACAACCTCCCAAGGAGGTATTAATGTTAACAAATATGTGGATCGTTTTCTATTGTCAGGACAGGAGAAAAGAGTTGTGAAGAAAGCTACTAACAAGCTATTCAACTTTCTGGGAAAGCAGGGCTTGGGAGTATTAATAAATAAATAAATAAATAAATTACAATATGGAGAAAGAGAAGACAGGTATTTAAGGCATCTAATGTCTGAAGGAAAACAGAATAAATGCAGAGAGGATTCAGGGAATTGTTGAAAATTAATAAAGAACTAAAAAGTTTTAAAAGAAAGATTTTTTTAAGGAATCAGGAGCCATGAAGTCTGAAGGAAAATCGATACTCCCTGATGGGAGAGAAATGCTGAATAAAGTGATAATGAGGCAAATATTAACTGTTTTACATCAGAAGAGTCATTAGGAGGTGCAAGCAATGTGTGATGTTGTGCTAAGAAAGTATGTCTGTGTAGGAATATACACTTTAGGGAAGCACATATGTAGAGGATGTACCATATGTCAAAAGGTAAATAAAAAAGTGTTCTGTAACCCATCTAGAGGGGGACGGGAGCCAGGGGTTTGACCTTTCCAAAGTATACAGGTAAACTTTACTGAGTTACTTGTTTGTCCTAATTGACCACGTGACTAGATGGGTGTAAGCTTTCCTGCAAGGGTTAAAGCAGGCCTTAGAGATTGAGTGGGATTTTCACAGCCCCTGGCACCCCTCCTCTTCTGGGAAGGTGGAGCGAATGAATCAGACATTAAAGAAGCAATTAACTAAACTAGTGTTAGAAACCCAACTTCCTTTGGTAAAATGCTTACTCCTACAGGTTTAAACAGCACCAAGAAAGGATATAGGAATTTCACCATATGAGATGCTGTTCAGATTGCCCTATCTGGGCAGAAGGGATGAGATACCACAATTCAAAACAAGAGAGTTTCCTTAAGAACTGTATTCTGGGGTTGTCTTCTTCTTTGTCATCTCTCAGGACCTGTGGGTTGTTGGCTCAAACCCCACCTTTGGAATTCCCCATTCACCACCATCACCCAGGAAACTGGGTCCTGATTCGGACCTGGAAAGAGTCAACTCCGGCCTGAATGGGAAGGACAATTACTGACCACTGAAACAGCCGTAAGAACTGCGGAAAAAGGTTGGACTCACTATACTTGAGTGAAGGCATCTGTCGACACTAGTACCTGGGAAGCTGTTCCTACAAAAGACTTGTTGGAAGTTGAAATTGAAGAGAAAAATCTCGTAGTGGACTCTGAGCAGGATAAGAGCTTACAATTGTAAACTAACCTTTTATTTTCACAGGTAACTAACGAGTGTGACTTGTGATTGAGAGAAAGGACAGACCTATAGCGAACTGCAGTGCTCCCAAGGGGGGGGTTGTTATAGTAGTAGTGTACATCTTATTTTTGTATCGATAATTATTTGGAAACCTAAGGTTTAAAAATAATGACAGGGAAAAATTGATTACTAATTTTGTTTTTAGTGATTCTAGGCCTCAGAGAAGGCCTTGGTCAATTGGTAACTTGGAAAAGGCATGACCAGATAATAGCAAAAACGGGATACCCCATCAAAATATGGGTGACTGTGACAGAGGGTTATGTACCACAAGCCGTCACGTTTGATGCTTGTGAGGTGTTAGCTTGTGGAGATTTAAATGCCCAATGACAATTGAGCAGAAAGAACAAATAACTGGGAGAGACACAACAGCCAGATTGAGAATAGCTGTATGGAAACAATCCTCTATTGCCATCAGAGAAAGGGAGAAACTCAAGGAGAAAACAGGAGAGAAAACAGGAGGCCCTCTGAAATGTGGCAGTTCAAACATTTGAGATTCAAACAGGGTATGGGGACGTGAATGCCTGGATAGAATGGGTCAAATATACTGTCCAGAGTCTCAATCGTAGCTACTGCTATGCTTGTGCCTCGGGATGACCGATTGCCCAGATAGTGCCCTTCCCATGGGGGTGGACCAAAGACTCCCAAGGGATGCGATGTATGATTGCATTGTACCAAGAAAAGACTGCCTGGGGAAATGAGGCCTGTAAGTCTCTCTTTGCTGTTTCTTGCATGATAGCAATATCACAGTTCTGATTCAAAGATCGAAGCCGAAATTCCTTTAAGTGGTATATTCTTTATTGCAGCGCTGGATGCATGGGGGATCTCTCCACCTATCGTGCATACCCAAAGCGGAAAGCAGTCTTGAATTTATACAATCAATCTATCAATATTCTACAAGCGCCTATACATATGCATTACCTATCCCCGCCTTCCCTCGCTTCTCATGCTAATTAGCCTTTTGGCACCTTGCGCCTGCGTAGAGCCTTCCAAGAATTGTGGGCAGGGGTCTTTGGGACGTGGGCAGGGGTCTTTGGGAGGAAGACCCCGAGTCTTCCTCACAGTGTACTTTTCACCTTTGGTCAAGAATCTGCTGAATTGGCATGTTTCTTAATTGCGAGAGCTGGTTGTTGCCAATTCTTCCGTTTGTTGTATCTTTATAATGAATTCCAATGTCCAGTTTTGAGATTTATAGTCCTTACGTTTGTTTCTCTGTCCGTCTGCCGCTTCCTTATCATGAGTTTCAGTGTCTTGTTTCGAGATATACAGTCCATGTCTGGGGATTGTCCTTGCCTCCCCAATACCTCCCCAATACCTCCTTAATCAATCCCCCCTTTTCTTTTCCCATGCAAATTCTTTTGCATCAGATACTTTCATTATTTACAGTAACACAACAAAGCAGGCATCTAAACAACATGCACACAAATATTCCTAACCCTACTAATGCGATTAGAGCAATGAACACTTGTTTCAACCATTGAAAATTGGGCAACCAGGAGGTTAACTTATTCCATATTTCACTAAAACTCCATGAAAGATCATCTTTACTGATCTCATGTAGGACCCTTGTCTGCTTCCATATTTCTTCCAGGTCGGTAGAGATCCTTCCACTCTGATCTACATACATACAACAACTTGTGTTTATTACTGTACAGACTCCCCCTTGAGTGGCCAGTAACAAGTCTAGGGTCATCCGATTTTGTAATACTATCTGTGATAAACTAGATATCTCTTCTTGTTGAGCCTTTATAGCATACAGAATTTTGTTTTCTAACTTCTCTATAATTGCAGAAATATTAACTATTGCCTTTTCCAATTCACTCACTCCTAACCATGTGATAAACCATCACACAAAACTATGAAAAGGGGTGTGTCTCTCTACCATTGTATTGTTAATTTTTCATCTGATTCTCCGGATATGATTTCTCAAGTAACCTCGAGGCACTACATCATGTACTGTCATATTGGGGACTACCGCTCCAAGAGTGCAAGTTCCCTTCCAATTCTCAGGCAAGACCTTACAGGCTGTATCATTGCATAGCCAATACCACCCTTTTCCTTCTGGTACTGGCCAGCTGGTTGAATTTGCCCAGCCGCTAGTCGTACTAATATCAATTGTTCGATTACAAGATGTCTGATTTCCCACATAAGTAGTATCCGTATTTATACAATCCTATTTCCCCATACCCCTAGGTGGGTTACACCTTTGTACACATACATAGTAAGATTCCAACAGCACAAAGCTATTCACTTCTAGTTCCAAAACTTCTTAATATTTTCGACCCCAAGATGTGTTTTCCCACAAATTAGTCCAAGATAAGTTTGCAGGCAAGGGAATCCCGATTAACGATACACCCTTATTCCCATGCTGTGGCAGATGGGTGCATACCCAACAGTTCGTCTTATTAGTTACTTGAGAAATTGTTTGTATTAAGGTCAGGTGTAAGTTCTCATCCCAAGTTGCCCACCCTGAATCCGAGAACCGCACCCCTGCAATCATTAGGATCTGGAAAACCGTAATTTTGTTGGTCCAATTGGAGTGGTGGTCTATATCCTCGCCGGGACCTTCTTCACCCTTGAATTGTGGATCCAAGCTGCTTGCTTCTTAATCTTAATGGCGGTGTGTGTTGTCAGTAATACTTGGTATGGTTCTGTCCACTTTCCTTCCATTTTTCCTGTAGGGGTTGTCCTGAAAAAGTCTTTATATATATATAATCCCCGAGCTTAAAGGGGTGGATTGGTTGATCCAACCCTCTAGCCCTGGTCCCTAAAACAAATTTATGTACTTTATTTAATTGTTTCTGAAGTTCAGTTATATAAGCATATAAATATTCTGATCCTAACTGCATTACGTCCTCTCCACTAAATAGAAATTGCTATGGCCTTCCATATAAGATTTTGAAGGGACTCAAATTCCCTTTTATTCTAGGTTTAACTCTAATTCCAAGTAATGCTAAAGGGAGGGATTGAGGTCATGACAAATTAGCTTCTTATCCAATTTTAGCTATTTATTGTTTAATTAAATGGTTCATTTTTCTACCTGTCCACTTGCCTGTGGTCTATAAGGAGTATGCAGTTGCCAATCTATCTTTAGAATCTTACTTATCTGTTCTACCACTTGTGCACAAAAATGTGAAACTCTATCAGAAGACATTGCTACTAGAATCCCAAAGCATGGTATTATTTCATTTAACAAGACTTTAACCACTTCTCTTGCTTTGTTTGTTCGACAGGGAAAGGCTTCAGGCCTTCCTGAAAACGTGTCAGTCAGAACCAGTAATAATGATATCCCCCTTTTCTAGGGAGTTCTGAAAAATCAATTTGCCACTGTTGCCCCGAATAATTTCCTTTACCGATTATTCCAAATTTTATTCTATTCTTGGTATTGGGGTTATTGTGTAAGCAAATGCTACATTGTTGAGTTACTTGTTTTATCATATCGTCCCACTAATGTCTGACTCAGGCTCTTATGCAGTGTGCCAGCTCCCCAATGCGTTTTATTGTGTTCTGTAAGAACTATGGGCCATGTCAAACTAGAGGGTATTACTATGTGGTTATCTTTTAAATATACTCATCCATCTGGTTTCATTTTACCTTTCAAATCTTCAATTAATTTTAAGTCTTCTTTTGTATAATTTGGATATAGTTTGGATTTTACCGTCTGGTATCAAAGACAATGCCTTCACCTCAGTTATTTCAGCTGCCTGCTTAGCCTCTGCCAATCGATTTCCAATTTCAAAATCGGTGTTCCCCTTTTGGTGTCCCTGACAATGCATGATAGCTACCTTTTCTGGTTGTTTTACAGCCTCTAACAATTTTAAAATTTCTTCAGCATACTTTGTGTTTTCACTGAGCGGTCAGCAATCCATGTTCTTTCCAAATTGCTCCATGAGCATGTACCACGCCGAATGTATATTTAGAATCTGTCCAAATATTTACCCTTTTTCCCGCTGCCAGTTCCAATGCTCTCGTGAGAGCAACTATCTCTGCCTTTTAAGCTGATGTTCCAGGGGGTAAAGGCTTAGACTCGATTACCTGCTGAGTAGTTGTTATAGCATATCCAGCTTTACGTTGTCTTTGCATAACAAAACTGCTCCCATCCGTGAACCAAGTTTCTTCCGCATCTTCCATGGGCTCCTCCTTAAGGTCTGGTCGGCTGGAATACACAGTCTCCATAGTTTCTAAACAATCGTGAATCACAGGCTGTGCCGGAGCATCACTAAGAAAAGAGGCTAGATTCACAATATTAGTTATCACAATTTCCAAGTTGTCCTGTTCTACCAATATTGCTTGATATTTCAAAATCATCAATTCTTGTTTAAGTTGTTTAAAGACTTTTTGTGCTTCTCCAGTCCAGACTAACTTTGACTGGTTAATCTTTATCAATTCACATAGAGGCTTTACCAATAGTCCATAATTATAAATCCAAAGGCGACACCAACCTGTCATTCCTAAAAAGGTTTGTAGCTCCTTTACCATTTGAGGTTCTGGAGTCTGGCAAATGACTTCCTTATGTTCAGTTCCTAGTTCTCGTTGTCCTTCCGAAATTTCAAATCCCAGATAGGTCACACTTTGTTGAGCCAGCTGGACTTTCTGTCAAGAGACTTGATATCCATTTAAACCCAGAAAATTAAGACGACTTATAGTCCATTGAATACAACTCCCTTTAGTCTCAGTAGCTATTAAGAGATCATCTACATATTGTAACAAAGCACCTTCAGTGTCCGGAGGCATCCATGTTTCGAGTTCCCTTGCTAATTGGTTTCCAAAAATAGTGGGGCTATTCTTGAATCCTTGAGGTAGTAATGTCCACGTAAGCTGCGTCTTTCTGCCTGAATCGGGATTTTCCCATTCAAAGGCAAATAGGTTTTGGCTTTCTGTGGCTAAGCCTAGGCAGAAGAAGGCATCGTTTAAATCCAGTACGGTAAACCAGACTTGACTATTCTTTAATTTAGTCAGCAAAGTATAAGGGTTTGCCACTACTGGATGTATATCCTCAGTGATTTTATTTATGGCCCTCAAATCCTGAACTAGCCTATAGCTTTTTCATCTGCCTTTTAATTGGCAATATGGGTGTATTGTATTCTGATTCGCATTCAATCGATAATCCATACTGTAAAAATTTATTAATTATCTCTTTAATTCCTTTCCTATCTTCTATCCTCAAAGGATATTACTTAACCTTAACGGGTTTCTGTCCTGGCTTTAATTTAATAATTATTAAGGTCACATTTTTAGCTCTTTCAGGGGTTTCAGTAGCCCAAACTCCTGGACATACTTGATCTGTGATCTCTAAAGGTATTTCACTTTTAGGGTCAGTTTGTATTAGTGCCAAGCTTAACACATTTGTTAGTTGTTCTTCTCCTATTCTTAATTCCATTTTCCCTTTTTCAAAGACAATTTCTGCTCCTACTTGCTCTAATAAATCTCTACCTAAGAGTGCCCATGAGGAGCTAGGCATATATAAAAATCTGTGTATGCCCCATTGTTTCCCTAACTTGTACTTCAAAGGTTCACAAAAATAAGTCTTTTCGGTTACACCTTGTCCTGGTTTCAGTTAGAACAGAGTTAATTTTCTTCCTAGTAGCTGGTAGAATGCTGTGTTTTGGCTTAGGATGAGAAGAGTGCTGATAACACCCCGATGTTTTAATTGTTGCAGAGCAGTGCTTATACCAAGCCAAAGACATCTCAGCTTCTTGCTCTGTCCTGCCAACAGGCAGGCTGGGGGTGCAGTAAGAGCTGGCAAGGGACAGACCCAGGACAGGTGACCCAAACTAGCCAAAGGGGTATTCCATAGCATCTGACGTCAGGCTAAACAACATATAGGGGTGGCTAGCCAGGGGGAGGGGGCCGGACTGCTCGGGGTTAGGCTGGGCATCGGTCAGCGGGTGGTGAGCAATTGCATTGTGCATCACTTGTTTGTACATATTATTAGTAGTAGTACTATTATCATCATTGTATTATTATTATTATTATTATTTTCCTGTCTTATTAAACTGTCTTTATCTCAACTCACAGGCTTCACTTTCCATTTCTCTCCCCCGTCCCAGAGAGGGAGGGGGAGGGTGAGCACACGGCTGTGTGGTGTTTAGCTGCCGGCCGGGTTAAACCACGACACACCTTTTACCCTAACATAATAATTCTGTGAAGGCATTAATGCTTGATTTAGAACTGAATACGTTGCCCCATATCAATAAGAAATTTCACTTCCATTCCTCCCCTAGCTTCATTATAACCAGTGGAGGATCCGCTAGGGTAGATTCCCCAGGTCCCCATTATTCCTGTTGAAATCAGGGGTCAATTACCCTAGGAAAAGGCTAGTCAATTTGTCCTCCGAAGCCAGGTCCAAACCGTTTTGTTTTATTTATTTATTTATTTATTTTCATTACATTTCAGAGTTGGTCTAAAAATTCCATAGGGGTTTCTTTTAGACCTTGTTGGAAGCATATTCTCAATTCCCAATTCATCCAGGTTTTAGTATTTACTTAACCGTTCATAATTTTCGGGATGATTAGGGTCTTAGTGGGGGTCGGTCAGGGGAATGCAATTGTCCACAGTTCCCTGAGCGGTCCCATCGGCAATCTGAGCTCGCACATGAACTCAGGTTGTTTTAAGAATTAACTGCTTTTCTGTTTCTGTGACAACTCTCTCGGACCCATCATGGTCCCTTTGCCCTAAAGGGCTAACACCCGGGATTTTAAGATCTCTGCCTCGGGCAGAGGCAGAACTATTAACATTCCTACATCCTCTTTCCCTGCTCATTCAACTTCAAACACCTTTAACACTTTCAACAACCCTTTTAACACTTCCTTTATCTTTCTCCAGCCTGTACTTCTCTAATGCCATCATCAAAGGCTCAGTCAGGGGCCAACTTAATTCCGTACCTTTTCCCACCAAGATGCTGAAACATCAGTATACAACATTTCATCCTGTTCTGCTTCTCAAAAAACAACATTAACTGTAGCAAAATATTATAGTTTAAAGTTCCATTTAGGGGCCACTCTTCTCCACATTCCAGCTTATAAAGCAGCCACCACTGATTACGATATTTTATCAATGTTTTCCTGTTCACACTTCCACCGGCAGATCCTCCAATATCCTTCCAGTGACTTAAAACACATCCTAACACACTTTTCTTTAAAATTTCACTGCTTGTTTGCCCCCCCATTTTCCAGTTTACACTTTCAGAATACACATGTTACTTGCAAAAGCGTATCACAAAACGTATCACTCACAAAAATACGGGCACGCATTATCTTTCAGTAGCGATGTCACAAAACTACTATTACCAGCAATATTGCCAAAATCACAATAACAATAGTCAGAGTCAAATTCCACATGCGATAAGTCAGAAAACCGAACTGTGTAACACCGTAACGATATCTTTCTTATAACAATGCCACGAACCTACTATTACCACCAGGAAAATAGCCAAAATCGCAGTAACAATAACCAGAGTTAAATACCATACTCCATGAGTCAGAAAACCGAAATAGACAACACAATTCCAGATGGACCTTAAAGCGAGCTCTTTCCTTAAGGTCCCCAAATATACTTATGGTGCTTACCACAAAGTATATACCAAACACTGCCTCGCAGAAGATCACCTTCTGACTTACAGACAGTTCCAGATACAGATGGACCCCAAGGTCCCCAGATATACTTGTGGTACTAACCACAAAGTATATACCAAATACTGTCCTGCAGAAGTCACCTTCCGACTTACTGGACAGTCCCAGATGACCGGTCTACCAGAAAACCAAACCAGAATAAAGAATATACTCACTTACAATGATGGGGTCCTTGTCTGCCTCCACAGTGATCCGGTGAGTCGAGGAGTCCCTCCGGGAAATCCCGGGGGTACCCTAGGGAGTCCTGTCCCCAGCGGGTCCTGCGGTCCGGCAGAGAGGTCGTCCCATCTGGGGTGCCAGATTGATTCAAAGATCGAAGCCGAAATTCCTTTAAGTGGTATATTCTTTATTGCAGCGCTGGATGCACGGGGGATCTCTCCACCTATCGTGCATACCCAAAGCAGAAAGCAGTCTTGAATTTATACAATCAATCTATCAATATTCTACAAGCGCCTATACATATGCATTACCTATCCCCGCCTTCCCTCTCTTCTCATGCTAATTAGACTTTTGGCACCTTGCGCCTGCGTAGAGCCTTCCAAGAATTGTGGGCAGGGGTCTTTGGGACGTGGGCAGGGGTCTTTGGGAGGAAGACCCCGAGTCTTCCTCACAGTGTACTTTTCACCTTTGGTCAAGAATCTGCTGAATTGGCATGTTTCTTAATTGCGAGAGCTGGTTGTTGCCAATTCTTCCGTTTGTTGTATCTTTATAATGAATTCCAATGTCCAGTTTTGAGATTTATAGTCCTTACGTTTGTTTCTCTGTCCGTCTGCCGCTTCCTTATCATGAGTTTCAGTGTCTTGTTTCGAGATATACAGTCCATGTCTGGGGATTGTCCTTGCCTCCCCAATACCTCCCCAATACCTCCTTAATCAGTTCCCCCTGCATTCTCTACAGCTATAGGTAACCATACAGCTTGCCTCTCACGGCAGGGTGTGAGTGCTACCTGGCATCTGGGAGAATTTGCCTTGTGCTTCCAAGGACTTGATGGGAAACTGCTCAAGACTTGAGATCCCCAGGGCAGATCTCTGGTGGTACAGTGGAGGGAAGATCTTACGGTCCACCCTACCATCTAATTGGGAAGGCACTTGTGCACTTGTTCAATCAGTTATACCCTTCACCCTGGCATTTGAAAGAGAAACATCACAAATACCCAGAAGAAGTAAAGGAGGCTTAGGAATATCATTTGATGATAGAGTATACATAGATTCTGTTGGGGTACCTAGAGGAGTTCGGGATGAATATAAAGCCAGAAATTAAATTGCTGCAGGGTTTGAGTTACTGTTCTGGTGGGTAACAATCAATAAAAATGTGGATTGGATTAATTATTTCTATTATAATCAGCAGAGATTCATCAATTATACCAAGGATGTGATGAGAGGAATCGCTGAACAACTAGATGCCATCAGCAAAATGGCTTGGGAAAACAGGATAGCATTAGATATGATGCTTGTGGAGAAGGGTGGTGTATGCGTGATGCTGGGCAACCATTGTACTTTTATCCGTAACAATACTGCCCCGGATGGCACAGTAACAAGAGCATTGCAAGGGCTTACCACCCTTGCCAATGAATTAGCAGAAAATTCAGGAGCAGACACTTCCATCACAGGATGGTTGAAATCTTGGTTTGGTAAATGGAAAGGGATGGTAATGTCCATATTTACATCCTTGATTATAGTAGCAGGAGTTTTGACAGCTATTGGCTGTTGCGTTATCCCCTGTGTAAGGGGACTTGTCCAGCGGTTAATTGAAACCACATTATTGAAACAAATGACCATAGATCCACCACCCTACTCAGATAAAATGATATTAGAGGAAATGGAGAGCAAAGAAAGTGAAGAAGAGGAAGATATTTACCAAATTACACTTAAAATAAATAAATAAATAAAAATAAAAAGAGTTTTTGCAAAAATCAACAGTTTATAAAAAAAAGAAAAGGGGGGAATTGTGGGAATAGAAATGTTGTTTTTGCAGAGTTACATTGTTTAGAAGGAGGGAATGTGGTACTGAGATATGCTTACAGTGATAAGAAAGTTTAGCAGGCGACCTTGTAAAATGCAGACAATCAGACTCCTTAGGACAATTAGGTGAAAATCACGGTGTCAAGTCAAGTCAGATAAGTGAAGAAACATTACCACTTCAAGCAGTAAAAATGTCAAAAGAAATTTGAAATTTAACAGGCCGGCGACTGAAGGCCATGCATTGTTTGTGAAGCATCAGATAGATTGTGAATCTGGATTACCCACTCAGTGGGGAAACAGGGGAGGGTCCTGCCATCAAAAGGTATATAAACTGTGTTTTGGAACTAGTAGATGCGCTCTCTCCTGCTTGTGGGGCGCCCGCCATTGCAATCGCGAATAAATTACTACTTCACTGAGATCCTCGCCTGAGCCTAAGTTATTGGCTACGGAGTGTTTCTCACACCCATAATGCGCAACTGCTTACCAGCGAGGGGCAGCTGTGTGCGCGGGTCCGCTTCTCTAAGTTTGAGCTTCTCTCCAGCTCCAGTGCGCCTCTTTCCAGCGACTTTCTGTACGAGCTTCTCTGAGCAGTTTGCTGAGTTTGGCCGAACCTATCTTCATGAGGCGATCAAAATGCCTGTTCCCGTCCTGGTCTCCGTTCTGCCAGCCTGTTCCTTTCCATTCCTTCTTTCTGCTTCTTTATTGATGACATAACTTCATCACATCGTGTTGCTTTTTTTTTTTTTTTTTTTTTTTTTTTTTGAGGGCAGGCTCCCCTCTTATACCCTTCTCCCCACAGCAGTTCTTTTCAAAACAACTTTTCATTGGTCAAACAACTTTGCATATAACAACAACGGCAAACACCCAGCAACTTCCATGCCTTAATGGCTGGAGAACAAGAAACCGGAGACTGCATGGAGTCTCCTGAATCACCCTTCTTTGTTCCCTCTAAACTCTTTTATATTCCTGATGGCCTCATCGTTAAGTCTAATGTTATCTCAACCATGGGGCTTGCCAACCCCCATGGCCACACTCCCAAACCTCCCCCTTCTTTATTACTATCAACCATTTTCTCGACACGAATTACCACTCCATATGTAACACCTCCTATGCTGTCTGTGGGCACCGCACTGTCGCAGGCCAGCAGTGGGGACAGCTGCTGGGAGACAGCTGGGTGCTGGCCTTGCAAGAATTCACCCTGGTACATATTGTTATAAGTTAGACCACACAATTTACTGGTCTATTGAAATTATTTTATTAATCAAGTAAGCAGACACAAGCAAAACAGCGCTGGGCGGCTGGGGAGTCTCCGCTCCACCACGGCACGCAACTTCCCCTTTCCAGTGTTGCTGTTTTATAGCATTGAAGTTCCAGCTTGTCGAGACTTATCGAGACCTGTCAAGACCTGTCGACTTGTCGAGACCTGTCCACTTGTCGACTTGTCGAGACCTGTCCTGAGACTGCGCAGTCTGTTGTTGGGGGTCGTTATTCTTCCTCCGGTGATCATGCGTTGTGCTTGTGTTCAGGTGGGGGCAAAACAGGATAGAATCATAGAATCATAGAATCATAGAATATCCTGAGTTGGAAGGGACCCTTAAGGATCATCAAGTCCAACTCTTGACACCGCACAGGTCTACCCAAAAGTTCAGACCATGTGACTAAGTGCACAGTCCAATCTATTCTTAAATTCAGACAGGCTCGGTGCAGTGACCACTTCCCTGGGGAGCCTGTTCCAGTGTGCAACCACCCTCTCTGTGAAGAACCCCCTCCTGACGTCAAGCCTAAATGCCTGACGTCAAGCCTAGGATGTCTTGCTTTGTCCCCATGTTACAATGCCGTGAGTTGTGAAACCTTATCTCCTCAGTAGATTCTCTAAATTCTCAAGGACAATGAACAAACCCCTACTAATTTATCACAATCCCTCCTTTTTCTTTTTCTAACATATTTTGTTCATTGAATTTTTGCAATATCTGCTTGCTGAGCATCAAAGTTTCTGCGTTGTCCTCCTCTTGCTCAAGAGATTCATACTTAGCACGCACAAGCATAAGATGAGCAGCTTCTAATCAACTTTTCACAATTGCGATTACTTGATTGAATATACATGGTCCAAAAGTCAGTGTTAATATAAGTAACAACAAGGGGGCCCTGCTATGGTTGATAGCAGGGTAGTAAGCCAAGGTGAGTAAATTAAACCAGGATTCATACCAATTCTGACGAGCCTCATGTTCCCTTTTGCATTTTTCTAATCCTTCCCGCAATTTAGTCATTGTATCCCATACCACCCCAGTATGATCTGCATATACACAACATTCTTCACGTAGGGCTGCACACAGTCCTCCTTGTTGTAAGAAAATCAAATCCAACCCTCTACGGTTTTGGAGTACCACTTCGGATAATGACCTAACCAATTTTTCCAGAGCTGTTATTGACTGCTCTATACGGGCCAGATCCTCATCTACGGCAATGTGCAGAGAAGTAAATTCCTGGCTTTGTTTTATCAGGGAAGCAATTCCAGTTCCTGCACCTGCAGCCCCGAGAGCCATTAAAGTGGCTAAGGTGACGGCCGTAATAGGCTCCCTCTTTACCAGATGGTATTCAGCCACTGTGTGATGGGTATACATATACTCTTCAGTGTGGTATAGAATCCTTGGTATAATGACCACCTGTACACAAAAATCATGAGATGTGCTAAACAATTTTAAAGATAGGCAAGGAGTGACTCCTAACGATGAACATACCCACCTAGTGTTATTTGCAGGAATTAACCATTTGTGTGTTTGGTCCATTTTTTCAGTGACATGGCACAAATCATTTTTATCTCTTGGAACTGTGCCAATACATCTACCTTTTCCCGTAACTTGAGTCAAAGTTCTCCCGATTTCCTGACCCCAACTGCATTTGGAAGGATTTAACTCATTTGAATATTCAGACCTCCCCATATCTCCTGTAGCTTCATAATATGGGGGCTTAACACTTACACATAGCCAGCACCCTTCAGTTATCTCAGGATTAGTTTGATTTAGTACCTGGAAACTAGCATTTATAACTTTCCACATACTACTCTCGGGTACAACCCCTTTTTTTTTTTTTTTTTTTTCACAATGTTTGGAAGCAGTGTGGGAAAGGATAACTTTGTCGACTTACTAGAAAACATTGTAGTAGGTTGGGCAGTCCCAGGTATATTTACAGTCTGGACAACCAAACCTTCCCCTAGTAACTCTTTATTAGGCCCGACTACCTTGGAAGTCTCGGGTTTTTCCTTCTTTATTAGTATGAGTCCTCCCCTATCTGTTCCGTGTTCGTAAAATCTGACATGTTTCCTAGTACCCAGCTAGTATCGTCCAAGTTTGTTATATTTATATATAGAACCTTGCATATTTCTTTATTTCCGTGGAAGGTTCCTGTATAACCTATACCATGCCCTCGCCACCTGTAACAAGGATCCAATTGTTGGTTACAACCTTGCAGCCCATATTCCACTTGTAAGAATTTATCCCGACCAGCCCCGAGTGTCCAGTCTGTAGCAATGGTTTCACACCCCCGGTATGCACAATAATACACGTTCAGGCATTTACAGTACCCCTTTCCCGGGTTAGAACTTGGGCAGAAATAAAATCCCATATATTCCCAGCATCGGGGCCTCGAGATCAGCTGACATAGTGTAGAAGTAAAGCTTGGCCCCCCCGATGTTATCTGGGTTGCAATAACCTGTTGATCTTTGAATCGACTTAAAGTCCATTTAAAAGGTTGGTGGGGGTGGTGTTGAGTCGCTATGCAGGATGAAATCACTGCGAGAACCCCCAAATACCGATAGGAATGGCTGAGGCCCATTTCTTTCCCCACTTATTCACTCCTCTGCCTCACTTGTCAGTTGGGTTGCAGCCAACTACGAGGTTTTAGTTCTTCTCGGCAGCAGTAGTGTTCTTCAGGGAAGAGCCTCTACCTTAACCCACAGTACCTATCGAGTTCGTCGCAATGTGAGCTTCAGGTCTTTGTTTCCTGGAGCGATCTCCCACTTCTCGTCATAGATGGGTCCTTTAACACGGCTGGCATGTGTCCATCCTTTCTCCGCAGTCCGGACGACTGTTTCTGTAGTAAGCAAAACAACATAGGGGCCTTCCACATCGTGGTGTTAAAAAAAAAAAAAAGTCTCTTTCCAAGTCTTAATTAGAATTGAGGGTGATCAAGTGGCAATTCCAAGTCATAGGGCATACCATATAGCATTTCACAGAATCACAGAATTTTCTAGGTTGGAAGAGACCTCAAGGTCATCGAGTCCAACCTCTGACCTAACGCTAACAGTCCCCGCTAAACCATTTCCCTAAGCTCTACATCCAAACGTCTTATAAAGACCTCCAGGGATGGTGACTCCACCACTTCCCTGGGCAGCCTGTTCCAGTGCCTCACAACCCTTTTAGTGAAGAAGTTCTTCCTAACATCTAACCTAAAACTCCCCTGGCTCAACTTAAGCCCATTCCCCCTCGTCCTGTCACCAGGCACGTGGGAGAACACACCAACCCCCACCTCGCTACAGCCTCCCTTGAGGTACCTATAGAGAGCGATAAGGTCGCCCCTGAGCCTCCTCTTCTCCAGGCTGAACAAGCCCAGCTCCCTCAGCCGCTCCTCGTAGGACTTGTTCTCCAGGCCCCTCACCAGCTTCGTCGCCCTTCTCTGCACCTGATCAAGCACCTCCATGTCCTTCTTGTAGCGAGGGGCCCAAAACTGAACACAGTACTCGAGGTGCGGCCTCACCAGAGCTGAGTACAGGGGGACGATCACCTCCCTAGCCCTGCTGGTCACACCGTTCGTAATACAAGCCAGGATGCCGTTGGCCTTCTTGGCCACCTGAGCACACTGCTGGCTCATATTCAGCCGACTATCCACCATCACTCCCAGGTCCTTCTCTGCCTGGCAGCTCTCCAACCATTCCTCTCCCAGTCTGTAGCTCTGCTTGGGGTTATTGCGCCCCAGGTGCAGGACCCGGCACTTGGCCTTGTTGAACTTCATGCAGTTGACCTCAGCCCATCGGTGCAGCCTATCCAGATCCTCCTGCAGAGCTTTCCTACCCTCAAGCAGATCGACACACGCACCTAACATGGTGTCATCTGCAAACTTACTGAGGGTGCACTTGATGCCCTCGTCCAGATCATCGATGAAGATATTAAAGAGGACCGGCCCCAGCACCGAGCCCTGGGGGACGCCACTAGTGACTGGCCTCCAACTGGACTTGGCTCCATTCACCACGACTCTTTGGGCCCGGCTATCCAGCCAGTTTCTAACCCAACGAAGCGTGCGCCAGTCCAAGTCAAGAGCAGCCAGTTTCTTGAGGAGAATGCTGTGGGAGACGGTGTCAAAAGCCTTGCTGAAGTCAAGGTAGACCACATCCACAGCCTTTCCCTCATCCACCCAGCGCGTCACTTTGTCATAGAAGGAGATCAGGTTCGTCAGGCATGACCTGCCTTTCATAAAGCCATGCTGACTGGGCCTGATCGCCTGCTTCCCCTGCAAGTGCTGCATGATGACTCTCAGGAGGATCTGCTCCATGAGCTTTCCTGGCACTGAGGTCAAACTGACAGGCCTGTAGTTTCCCGGGTCTGCCCTCCGGCCCTTCTTGTAGATGGGCGTCACGTTTGCTAGCCGCCAGTCGATTGGGACCTCCCCTGATAGCCAGGACTGCTGATAAATGATGGACAGTGGCTTGGTTACCTCCTCTGCCAGTTCCCTCAGTACCCTTGGGTGGATCCCATCTGGCCCCATGGACTTGTGCACATCTAAGTGCCATAGCAGGTCACCAACCAGTTCTTCATGGATAATGAGGGCCACATCCTGCTCCCCATCCCCTTCCACCAGCTCAGGGTACTGAGTATCCAGAGAACATCCGGTATTGCCGCTAAAGACTGAGGCAAAGAAGGCATTGAGCACCTCCGCCTTTTCCTCATCTCTTGTAACTAAGTTTCCCCCCGCATCCAGTAAAGGATGGAGATTCTCCTTAGTCCTCCTTTTTGTGTTGATGTATTTATAGAAACGTTTTTTGTTATCTTTAACGGCAGTAGCCAGATTGAGCTCCAGATGAGCTTTGGCCTTCCTAATTTTGTCCCTGCACAGCCTCGCTACTTCTTTAAAGTCCTCCTTAGTGGCCTGCCCACTTTTCCAAAGCTTATAAACCCTCTTTTTCCTCCTAAGATCAAGCCACAATTCTCTGTTGAGCCAGGCCGGTCTTCTTCCCCGCCAGCTCGTCTTTGGGCACGTGGGAACAGACCGTTCCTGTGCCATTAAGACTTCCCTCTTGAAGAGCGCCCAGCCTTCCTGGACCCCTCTGCCCTTCAGAACCGCCTCCCAAGGGACTCCACCAACTAGTGTCCTGAGCAGCTCAAAGTCAGCCCTCTGAAAGTCCAATACAGCGGTTTTACTGGTCCCCTTCCTGGCCTCGCCAAGAATAGTGAACTCCACCATTTCGTGGTCACTCTGCCCAAGACAGCTCCCGACGATCACGTCCTCCACCAGTCCTTCTCTGTTTGTGAAGAGAAGGTCTAGCGGGGCACCTCCCCTGGTAGGCTCACTAACCAGCTGCGTCAGGAAGCTATCTTCCACGCTCTCCAGAAACCTCCTAGACTGCTTTCTCAGGGCTGTGTTGTGCTTCCAGGATATGTCAGGGAAGTTGAAGTCCCCCACGAGTACAAGAGCTGATGATTTTGCAACCTCTGTCAGCTGCCTGTAGAACTCCTCATCCGTCTCCTCATCCTGGTTCAGCGGTCTATAGCAGACCCCGACCAGGACACTAGCCTTGTTGTCCCTGCCGATCCTAACCCAAAGGGACTCGACCTTGTCATTCCCAACCTCGAGTTCTACAACCTCGAAAGACTCTCTAATATAGAGAGCCACACCACCACCCCTTCTATGCTGCCTGTCCCTTCTATAGAGCTTATAGCCAGGCATTGCAGCACTCCAGTCATGAGACTGGTCCCACCACGTCTCCATGATGGCAACCAAGTCGTAGCCTGCCTGCAGCACAATGGCTTCCAGCTCCTCCTGTTTGTTACCCATGCTGCGTGCATTGGTGTAGATGCACTTCAGCTGGGCCATTGCCTTATCCTCCGGCCTTGCCATCGTTCCCCCTGGCACAGCCCCAACAATCCTAGCCTCAGCCCCATCCCCCTTCCTACCTAGTTTAAAGCCCTCTCAATGAGCCCTGCCAGCTCCTGGCCCAGGATCCTTTTTCCCCTAAAAGATAGGGACCCGTCTGCGGCCATCAGGCCAGGTGCTGAGTAAAGTGCCCCATGATCAAAAAACCCAAGATTTCTGCGTTGGCACCAGTCCCGGAGCCACGTGTTTAACAGGTGGGCTTTCCGTGTCCTCTCTGAACCCCTCCCTGCCACCATAGGGATGGACGAAAACACCACCTGCACTCCCGCTCCATCCACTAACCGACCCAGTCCCCTAAAGTCCCTTTTGATAGCCTTGAGGCTTCTCTCTTCGATGTTATCACTGCCCGCCTGGACTATCAAAAGAGGATAATAGTCAGAGGGGCGTACCAGGTTAGGAAGCTTCCTGGCAACGTCCCTGACCCTGGCCCCAGGGAGACAGCAGACTTCCCTACGGGTAGGGTCAGGCCGACAAATAGGGCCCTCTGTTCCCCTAAGAATCGAGTCACCAACAACAATAACCCTCCTGTCTTTCTTGGTGGAGGCAGTCCTGAGGCGCGGAGTTGACCTCCTCGCCCCAGGCATCCTCCTGGGAACATTTGCTACCTCTTCCTCACACACCGGCCTCTCAATCTCTAGGGCCTCAAACCTGTTGCGTAAGGGCACCTGGGAAGGTGGGGCCGGAAGGGGAGAGCATCGCCTGCGATGTCGAGCAGGGACCAGTTTCCATTCCTCCTCAGCTCCCAGATCCCCTCCCTCTGCCCGACGGGGACAGGGCAGGGGGTCCGCCCCCATTTGAGGAGTCTCACCTCGGCACCTCCCCTTGAGGCCCTGCAGGGAGTTACTCCAGAAGTCTATCTCTCGCTCACACTCCCTGATGGCCCTCAACCTCTCCACCTCCTCCTTGAGCTCCGCCACCATGCGGACCAGATCATCCACCTGCTCGCACCTCACGCACACAGTTTCTCTGCCTCCCGCCGATGGCAGCAACAGGCTCAGACACTCCTTGCATCCGGTGACCTGAACTGCTGCATTTTTTAACGGGTAGTCGGTCTGCGTGTGTACCGACTTTCTGGAGAGCGCGCCGTGCCTGGTGGCGACCATTATCACCTAGCTACGGCTGTTGTTAAGGAGGTGTTGTTTGTGTGTAGGGGGAGCGCTCTGCCCTTCCTGCGCGCCCTGCCTGTGCGAACTGCCGCGCTAACTGCCGCGCCACTCCCTTCTGGCGCGCCACGCCCTGTTCGCCGCGCTCCTGGTCGCTCGTGCTCCCTAGGGGCTGCTTTTGAACGGCCAGGGAGGGGGCGCTGCTGGCTCCGCCTTCGCCTCGTCAGCCTCCCTCACGAGGGCTGCCGGGTCCTGGCGGCTCCCTCAAGTAGGCTCGATGCTGGAAAAAATTAGCCCTGCCTGGCCCGATCCCCCGCTCCGCTGCAGAACGCGTCTGCCCCGGAGCCGATCGCCTCGGCAATTTCAAAAGGAGAAATTCCTACATCAGTTCTGGGCTGCGTCCATATGTTTAACAGTGCAAGGGGTAAGCATTTTAGCCAAGAAGCCTTTGTTTCCAGCATAAGTTTTGTTAGTTGTTTCTTAATTTCACCATTCATTCGCTCTACCTTCCCAGAAGGGGAGGGGTGCCAGGGGCTGTGAAAATCCCACTCACTCTCTAAGGCCTGCTTTAATCCTTGCAGTAAAGCTTTACACCCATTCAGTCACGTGGTCAATTAGGACAAACAAGTAACTCAGTAAAGTCTACCTGTATACTTTGGAAAGGTCAAAGCCCTGGCTCCCATCCCCCTCTAGATAGGTTACAGAAGACCTTTTTATTTACCCTTTGACATATAGTACATCCTCTGCATGTGTGCTTCCCTAAAGTATATATTCCTACGCAGACATGCTTTCTTAGAACAACATCACACATTGCTTGCACCTCCCAATGACTCTTCTGATGTAAAACAGTTAATATTTGCCTCATTATCACTTTATTCAGCATTTCTCTCCCATCGGGGAGTATCGATTTTCCTTAAAATGATCCACATATTTGTAACATTAATACCTCCTTGGGAGGTTGTAATTGCTCCAAAATCT
The DNA here is from genome assembly GCF_009819795.1 of Aythya fuligula. Lineage (NCBI taxonomy): Eukaryota > Metazoa > Chordata > Aves > Anseriformes > Anatidae > Aythya > Aythya fuligula. The sequence continues at coordinate 680,255 of NC_045594.1, read as the reverse complement.
TTTTTAGAATTTACCCAAATAGATAGGTGGCCCTGTAAACCCCTAAGGTAAAATTGTCCACCTATATTGTTGCTTCCACCCCCATTTCAGGCTCTTTCCAGTCAGAGGTGAATATATGTTTGCTCTCAGGGCCTGAGAGCACTCCATTAATAACACTGTTATTCCAGTCTAACAATTTACTAGTTGAATGCCCAATTTAATCATCAAATCCCTTCCCAACAAGTTAGTTTCCGCCTTGGATACATACAATAATTGCCCAGTGATCATTTTATCCCCTGGTCTCAGCTTAGTATTCCCCAAAAGTGGCACTGTTATCCCAGTACCTTCTACCCCCATCACATTTAGGGTTTCATTAGTTAATTTAATCCCTGATGCTTTACAAGTCAGTAATGACTTAACTGCCCCAGTGTATTGGGTTTGATGGCAGGGTTCGGGGGGGGGGGCGGGGGGGGGGGGGAGTGGGAAACTGCAGTGGCAGCCCCCGTGAGAAAAACCCAGAAACCTCCCCGTGGTAGGTAAGGGACAATTTCATCTGGCCCCAAAGGGGCCCACTGCTGCCCAGAGCCAAGCCATGAGCAATACAGTCCGTGCCTCTGTGAGAGCACATCCACGAAAACAAACAAACAAAGAAACAAACAAAAACCTGCTGCTCAACAGCAGTTGGGAGAGCGAGAAACCTCCCCGCAGACACCAAAGTCAGTGCAGAAGGAGGGGGAGGAGGCGCTCCAGGCGCTGGAGCCGAAGCCCCCCTGCGGCTGCTGGAGAGGCCCCTGGTGGAGCAGGCTGTTCCCCCCTTCCCGATGCTTGGGAAACTGAACAAACACCACAGCAAATATGCAAATATACCAAAACTTCTAGACTGTTACTTAGATAATGCCTACATCACCTTTCCCTGCTCATTCAATTTCAAACAGCTCTGTTAAATACTACATGCCACACCTTTAACACCTTCAGCAACCCTTTGAACACTTCCTTTATCTTTCTTCAGCCCGTACTTTTCTAATACCAGCACCAAAGGCTCAGTCAGAGTCCAACTTAATTCCATACCTTTTCTCTCCAAGATACTGAAACAACATATCAATCAATATACCATATTTCATCCCATTTTTCTTCTTTCCACAAAAACAACATTGACTGTAATATGGTGTTATAATTAATAGTTCCATTTAGGGGCCACTCTGCTCCATCCTCTAGTTTATAAAGTGGCCACCATTGATTACAATATTTGATAAGAGTTCTTTACTTTCTGTACCCTCTCACCCCACTATATCCCTCCAATGTGTTAGTATACATCCTAGGGGGCTTTTCCTCAGGATTTCTTTGCTTTGAACTTTTCCTATTGTAATCTACAGTGGTTAATATTCCACTGTTTTCCTAGAAGCTCTTTACTAGTCAATCCCAATCCCTCCAAAATTCACAATATATAGATACACAAGTAAAATCAGACCACTGTAAATTAACTGCCTGTTGACAATTACACTGAGGACATTTAAACCTGATGAGCCGATAATATGCCTGGGCAAATTTTGTTCCCTTAGACATACACCTCAATGGCAGTTCTTATATTTACATATTTACATATTAACATATGTATAAAAGAATACTTTAACAAAAAATGCCCGGGCTTTTATATATACAATATACAATGTACAGTTATTATTCCAGTTAGAATTATTCTTCAGCAGCTGCAAACATTATGCCAGAAACCATTAAAGCTCGCTTACCCTCCTCCTGTCCTTTTCTTAAAATCTCGGACATCCCCAGAGTTAATGGGGATGGCCACATATTCCATTCCTGGCTGGGGTCCGCCCAATTACTATTTCTCGTAGGGGATATAATCCCTCCCTTAAAGCAGATTTCTGATTTCTTGCCCTGCTTCTGGTTACCGGCCCCTGTGTTTCATGATCCGATTCCGATTCTCCTGGATTAGCTGATTCGGGGAGTCCATTAAGGACGGGAGCCGTTGGTGCAGGCGGTGGAATATAGGGCGGGGGCGGTGTCGGGACTTCTAAGTCCTTTCTCTTTTTATCCTGCCCTCCTTTTTCTTTTAGAGGATATAGATGCGTCCTCGTATCTGAATTTATCCAGAGGTGCGCATACTCACTTTCTTCCAGGCTAAAGGGTTCCTTTGAGTTTACATAAATATTTAGACCTGACAAACCCAATCTTCAAAAGACCCAAATACAGGTCAGTAAAGGTGGTCTCCTCGAATCTGTTTACCACCCCAAACTTCAACACAATAATGTATCATTTTTACTTTATTCCTTCCCCGCCTAAAAGGGGAATCCTCCCAATTTTTAATCATTAATCCTGGGGTAACCTAACATCAGATGTCACCCCACCCATGGGACCAGAAGGCTTACTCTTCTTCTGTCCCATCTTCCGGAACACCTTCACACACACACGCATGGATCGCTTCCCCCTTTTCGTGGCCCAGTCCCTCACGGGATGTGCGAACCGCACTACCGAGGGGTCCACACTCGCTTCGTCCGCAATTGGACGTCTCGTTTGTTGTGTTCCGGGATACCCAACCCCAACCGAACAGAACACCGGCCTATACTTACCCACCCCGTGGGTCTTCGTTCAGGCTTCGTGCACAAAGGTTGCCTGGGGTTTACCGGTTTTATTTGCTTGTGTCTAATTTTGGGTTCGTCGGTGAAGGATTTGAATGAAAATAGTCCTAGCGAAGGCCGCTGAAATCAGCGGGGCGCCCCCTCCGAAGGTCTTTCAATCAGATTGCCTTCATCCGAGTCACGGCACCAAATTGTTATAAGTTAGACCACACAATTTACTGGTCTGTTGCAGGAAGCACAGCCGAAAGCACGACAGACACCAGTAGAGTCAGATCATGCTCCATTTATTGCCCGAATAGCCTAACTTTTATAGAGAACTTAACAGGGGTGGACAGTATTTCACACAAGATTATTGGTCAAAAGCACTCAGACAAACTACTATAAGAAAACAACCCCACCTGCAAGAAAACAACCCCTTGTGATTAGCAGTCACATAGACCTTGTCCTTGAAGCCAGCTACTGGTAACAATATTTTTCTGAATTCCTCAATTGGGCGATGTGGGAACACTGTCATGGGAACTTCTCATAGTTGCCCTGGTAGCTTGGTTTGCTCAGCTACAGCAAGCCATGGGATTTTTGCTGTTTCAAGAAATCCCTCAACAATTCCCCCTTCTTCTTTTGAGCAAACCAAGCCCAACACAGCAGTTTTACAAGTAACTCTTTAGCTATACTTACAACACACAAGGATGATTACCACCACCATAAACCAAATCCTTAATCCCCTTGTGACTAAACCCAGCAATCATCTATACCTTGTTTCAAACAAGTCAGTGAACCATTGATTGAAAGGATTGATACCATATTGAATCTTTCTCATGTGCTCTTTCAGGAAAGTAATGGATTTGTGAATTGACTCATTATGATCAGAAAGGTTTAAACAGTACATTCCCTTAAAGTCCTCACACCCATTCCTTTGGGCCAAAAGCAAGATGTCAATAGCAGCTTGATCCTGTAAAAGCAGATGTCGCAGACTATTTTGATCTGGTAACATCTCCTCAAGTATCTCTGTCGTGGCATAGGCTTGCCTCTCGGCCCAGCATACCAATTTTTCTAAGTTGTTACATGCGGCCGCAGATGCCACTCCAGGCACTGAAATTGCCAATGCCGCTCTAGCTGCAACCCCACACAATTCAACATTATCATTGCAATCCGGTGCAAGCAATGCCCATTTATGTCTGGTGATCTCACGCAACTGTAACAAGCTAGGAGCAAATACAATGAGTTTATCTAAGTAACATGGACATCTGATAGCATTTGCAGGGATACCTTGCCAGGCCCCATCCCCACAAATCAGAAGCACTTCAGGAGGTAAGGCCAAAGCTGTACAATTGTTCCAAACACTGTAGTTGTTACCCCTTGTCTCCGTGCCATAAACCCCTAAACCCTGCTTAGCAGCGTCATTGTAATCACAGGTGTTATTTGTGTTTTTGTACCGGTATGGCCTTTTCCAGGTTCCTGTAGCAGGAATCATCTGATATCCACGGCTACATTCACATTCGTAGCCACCTTTCAGGTTGATACAGATTTGACTACAGATACCAGGGTTTTGGCGTTCATCAATGTCTCCACAGTTTCTCTTGTCTACAAACTCAAACCCAGCTGGACAGTCACATTCATTTATGATGCATTCCTCCAGGGGCTCATCACCCCAATCCTTGCAGTCTCTCTGCTGGTTACACACTTTATTGATATCTATGCATTCTCCACTTCTGCACTTGAATTTGCCAGGTCCAGAGCACTGAACAACATTGTTACAGTTTGCTTCATCAGTGCTATCCAGACAGTCTCTCACACCACTGCACTGCCTACTCCCATGGACACAGTTCCCATCTTCACATCTGAACTGGTCTGGCCTGCAGGTCCGAGAAGGGCAGTTAATTTCATCACTTCCATCCTTGCAATCAGGATCTCCATCACATCACCACTTCTTGTGGATACATTCACCTGAGCCGCACTGCACCTCACTCGTAGAACACTTCACTGGAGGTGCAGGCTGGCGGCCACACTACTCCAAAGATTCATCCGAGTGGTCAGAGCAGTCAGCATCATCATCACACACCCAGCTGATAGGGATGCAGGTAGAACTCTTGCACTGAAACTCATGAACACCACAGGTAGGAGGTGCACACTCCAGCTCATCGCTACCATCACTGCAGTCATCTTGACCATTGCAGACAAAGCTTTTGGAAATACATTGCCCACTACTGCATGTGAATTCTGCTGCACTACAAGTCACAATGCCACAATTCTCTTCATCTTCTCCACTGTCACAGTCCTTTTCACCATCACATTTCCAGGACACTGGGATACACTGGGTTGACTGAGGACCACAGCTGATTTCATTTACCCGGCATGTTCTCATATGACACAGCTCAGCACTCTCATCAGACCCATTTTCACAGTCCGGATCCCCATCACACGGCCATCTGTTTGGCACACACTGACCACTGTTGCACACAAAGTCAGATTCAGCACACGTCTTCTTCACACAAGCACTCTCATCACTGCCATCTGAGCAGTCTTCACATTTTGCTCTAGCACCGTCGGCAGCAGTGCACAGGCTGGCGAGGGCGAGCAGCAGGCAGAGTGCCCCGCACCTGTGTCACTTATACTACTCCTATTACCCATGCTGTTAGTGTCAGTGGCATCCTCCTGGTACCGTTTCTGTCTTTGTCGCCCCTTACTCTCCCTCTTTTCTTTTTGCCACTGACCATTCACCACAAATGGATGAGACACATGATTACTAGTTAGGAAAGAGAGTGTAACGTCTCCTATACGGCTGCAGGCCGTGCCAGCTGCAACCCTAGAAGCTGTTTGTGAACGAGCCTGCCGGTGGTCATTTGGCAGTGTAATCTGCGTCTCTGCACTCCTGCCCCGCAATAGAGCTAAATTGTCACTAGTAATCTGTAGAATGTGGCAACCCCACGGAATCTTATCCAGAAACATAACACCGATCTGGGGACGAATAGTCTTTTTTGCATTGCAAGATAAACCTCTTATAAAAAGAATGCCAGAGAGAAGCAGCACAGCCGCTGCTGCCGCTGCCGCCGCTGCCTCCATGGTCATGTCAGACAGGCTGCAGGGTCCTGATGTCCGTCCCTCTGCTCTGTGCCGACTCGCCACACGGTGAGGGTCGGCTGCCGTTGTCCACTGACGCCTCTGGTCTCCCGTAGCAACTCGATCTCGGATGTCCCATATCGCACCGCGATTACTTCAATTTCATGCGATTACTTCAAATTTCCCGCGTCCCCCCGCGATTCCGCGTCCCGTTTCTCACCCCGAGGCCGTTGCCCAGGTCGGTTAGTAGGGTGTTTCAATGCTTCTCTCTGTGCGGTGGTCGGCTTGCCGTGTGCCTCGGATCTCACGGCGCCGCTCCGATGTCCTGGCACCGCTCCGGTGTCTCGGCACTGCTCCGGTGTCCCGGCGCCGCTCCGATGTCCCGGCCTCAGCCTGTTCGGGTCTCAGCCTGTTCGGGCGCCATATGTTGCAGGAAGCACAGCCGAAAGCACGACAGACACCAGTAGAGTCAGATCATGCTTCTCCATTTTATTGCCCGAATAGCCTAACTTTTATAGAGAACTTAACAGGGGCGGACAGTGTTTCACACAAGATTATTGGTCAAAAGCACTCAGACAAACAACTACAAGAAAACAACCCCACCTGCAAGAAAACAACCCCTTGTGATTAGCAGTCACATAGACCTTGTCCTTGAAGCCAGCTACTGGTAACAATATTTTTCTGAATTCCTCAATTGGGCGATGTGGGAACACTATCATGGGAACTTCTCATAGTTGCCCTGGTAGCTTGGTTTGCTCAGCTACAGCAAGCCATGGGATTTTTGCTGTTTCAAGAAATCCCTCAACACTGGTCTATTGAAATTATTTTATTAATCAAGTAAGCAGACACAAGCAAAACAGTGCTGGGCGGCTGGGGAGTCTCCACTCCACCACGGCACGCAACTTCCCCTTTCCAGTGTCGCTGTTTTATAGCATTGAAGTTCCAGCTTGTCGAGACTTATCGAGACCTGTCGAGACCTGTCCACTTGTCGAGACCTGTCCACTTGTCGACTTGTCGAGACCTGTCCTGAGACTGCGCAGTCTGTTGTTGGGGGTCGTTATTCTTCCTCCGGTGATCATGCGTTGTGCTTGTGTTCAGGTGGGGGCAAAACAGGATGTTTTGCTTTGTCCCCATGTTACAATGCCGTGAGTTATGAAACCTTATCTCCTCAGTAGATTCTTTAAATTCTCAAGGACAATGAACAAACCCCTACTAATTTATCACACATAGGAGGTGAATTTTTATCAGTGGGGAGAGGAAAGAGGAAAAACGACCCAGCTTTGTGGCATCTCTCTTGTGCACAGGGAATGTAGCCGAGGCACACACATGCCCTTCAGCCCAGGAGGATGCTTACAAGGGGAGAATCATTTCTAACCCCAAAACCCCAATGACTTGCAGCCAGAAGTACCTCAAGGAGTTAACAAGATCTCCGGCTCCTTTTAATGGTGCAGATGAGTGGCAGAGTTAAAAAGAGCATAAGATGGTCAGGGAGGGCAGATGAGGTTGGGTATGGGCTCCGTTGGTTGATAATCTACAGGCTACAAGAACAGGACCATGGTCCAGGAAAGGAAATTAAGGAAGGGGATATAACTCAGTGCCTGCCAGCATGATTTCATGCCTGTGTGTTCAACAACAATGTCAAATAATCTTGGCTTCTTTATCTGATGACTTTATAATTCCAGTTAATAAAACACTGCTGCAAATGAACCAGGGCTTAGAAGACCTGTTTCCCTCTGGCTGGGTCTGCTCTGCAACTCAAGGCTTCAACCTGAACAACTAGATGCTGCCTAAGCCAAAGCACCACATCCACTTGCCCTGAAGCTGCTCCCTGGGGAGGACAGCTGCAGCAGGGGCCAGTAGGGCACAGAGCCCACGGCAGGAGGGGGCCAGGAACTCAGTGGGATGCACAGCTGACCCGGCGTCACAGCGCAGGCTGCCAAAAGCTTGAGTTACCATAACAATCCTCCCAGCATGCCCCGCTGCCCCCCTCCTTTGTCTCCACTCCCCCAAGCCCCTGTCCCCTCCCCACCATCCCACACACCAAACCTCCATACAGCACATCATAGAATCACAGAATTAAAGGGGTTGGAAGAGACCTCGAAAGATCATCAGGTCCAACCCCCCGCCAAAGCAGGTTCCTTAGAGCAGGCTGCCCAGGTAGGCGTCCAGACGGGCCTTGAATATCTCCAGAGAAGGAGACTCCACAACCCTCCCTGGGCAGCCTGTTCCAGTGCTCCATCACCCTCACTGTGAAGAAGTTCTTTCGCATGTTGGTACAGAACTTCCTGGGCTCTATCTTGTGGCCATTACTCCTCGCCCTGTCCCCACAAACCACTGAAAAGAGGTTGGCCAAATCCCTCTGTCTCCCACACCTCAGGTATTTGTACACATTGATGAGATCCCCTCTCAGTCTTCTCTTCTCCAGGCTGAACAGACCCAGGTCTCTCAGCCTTTCCTCATAAGGAAGATGCTCCAGGCCCCGTATCATCTTTGTGGCCCTCCCCTGGACTCTTTCCAGGAGATCCCTGTCTTTTTTGTACCGGGGAGCCCAGAACTGGACACAGTATTCCAGGTGAGGCCTGACCAGGGCAGAGTAGAGGGGGAGGATCACCTCCCTTGACCTGCTGGCCACGCGCCTTTTAATGCATACCAGGATCCCATTAGCCCTCTTGGCCACCAGGGCACACTGCTGGCTCATGGTCAACCTGTCGTCCACCAGGACCCCCAGGTCCTTCTCCTCAGAGCTCCTCTCCAGCAGGTCATCCCCCAGCCTGTACTGATACTTCGGGTTGTTCCTTCCCAGGTGCAGGACTCTACACTTGCTCTTGTTAAACCTCATTTGGTTTCTTCCTGACCAGCTCTCCAGCCTGTCCAGGTCTCGCTGAATGGCAGCACAGCCTTCTGGCGTGTCAGCCACTCCTCCCAGCTTTGTGTCATTGGCATACTTGCTGAGGGTGGACACTATTCCCTCATCAAGGTCGTCAATGAAGATGTTGAACAAGACCGGACCCAGCACCAACCCCTGGGGAACACCGCTAGTCATAGGTCTCCATCCGGACTCAGCACCCTTGATCACCACCCTCTGAGCTCGGCCAGTCAGCCAGTTCTCAACCCACCTCACTGTCCACTCCTCTATCCCACACTTTCTCAGCTTTGCTATCAGGATGTCGTGGGAGACAGTATCGAAAGCCTTGCTAAAGTCAAGGTAGATGACATCCACTGCTCTCCCCACGTCTACCCAGCTGGTGATGCCATCATAGAAGGCAACGAGGTCAGTTGAGCATGACTTCCCCTTGGTGAATCCATGCTGACTACTCCTCATAACCTTCTTCTCTTCCAATTGCTTGGAGATGGCATCCAGAACAAGCTGTTCCAACACCTTTCCAGGGACAGAGGTGAGACTGACTGGCCTGTAGTTTCCCGGATCCTCCTTCTTGCCCTTCTGGACGACTGGAGTGACACTGGCTGTCCTCCAGCCTTCAGGCACCTGTCCTGTTCTCCAGGACCTTTCAAAGATGATAGAGAGCAGTTCGGCAATCACCTCTGCCAACACCCTTAGCACACGTGGATGCATCCCATCGGGACCCATGGATTTGTGTGCGTTGAGCCCACTCAGACACTCCCGAACCACTCCCTTGTCAACAAGGGGGGAGATCTCCACTTCCCAGACTCTTTCTCCTTCCTTCAGGGTCGAGGAGTCCCGGGAGGGGGAGTCCTTGAAGCAAAGAAAGCATTCACTATCTCCACCTTCTCAGAGTATTCCGTTACCAGGACACCCCCCTCGTTCAGCAAGGGACCCACATTATCCCTAGTCTTCCTTTTACTGTTTACATACTTAAAAAAAAAAAAAAAAAACTTATTATCTTTTATCTCTTTTGCAAGCCTCATCTCTAGGTGGGCTTTAGCCTTCCTTGCCACACCCCTGCAGGCCCTGACAACACATCTATACTCCTCCCAAAAGGACAGGCCCTTTTTCCACATTTCATAGTCCTTCCTCTTCCTTTTGATCTTATCGATGAGCTCCTTGCTCATCCACGCAGGTTTCCTGCCCCCTTCCCCGATTTCCTACTCTTCGGGATGCACCGATCCTGAGCTTGGAAGAAGTGCTGCTTAAATGTAGCCCAGCTCTCACATGCACCCTTGCCTTCTAGCAACCTAGCCCATGAGATACTCCCAAGCAGGTCCCGGAAGAGGTCGAAGTTGGCTCTCCGAAAGTCCAGGGTAGTGTCCTGGTTTCAGTTAGAACAGAATTAATTTTCTTCCTAGTAGCTGGTGGAATGCTGTGTTTTGGCTTAGGATGAGAAGAGTGCTGATAACACCCCGATGTTTTAATTGTTGCAGAGCAGTGCTTATACCAAGCCAAGGACACCTCAGACTTTTGCTCTGTCCTGCCAACAGGCAGGCTGGGGGTGCAGTAAGAGCTGGGAGGGGACAGACCCAGGACAGGTGACCCGAACTAGCCAAAGGGGTATTCCATACCATCTGACGTCATGCTAAACAATATATAGGGGTGGCTAGCCGGGGGGAGGGGGCCGGACTGCTCGGGGTTAGGCTGGGCATCGGTCAGCGGGTGGTGAGCAATTGCATTGTGCATCACTTGTTTGTACATATTATTAGTAGTAGTACTATTATCATCATTGTATTATTATTATTATTATTATTATTATTTTCCTGTCTTATTAAACTGTCTTTATCTCAACTCATGGGCTTCACTTTCCATTTCTCTCCCCCGTCCCAGAGAGGGAGGGGGGAGGGTGAGCGAACGGTTGCGTGGTGTTTAGCTGCCAGCCGGGTTAAACCACGACAGGTAGCAATCCTGCTTTTAGCCTTACTTCTTCCACCAAGTTCCATCTTGTACTCCACCATCTCATGGTCACTGCATCCCAAGCTGCCTCCAACCTTCACATCCCTAACAAGCCCATCCCAGTTGGTAAGGACAAGGTCCAGGAGCATCCCCCGCCTCATCAGCTCCTCCACCACCTGTGTCAGAAAATTGTCTTCAGCTCATTGTAGGAACCATTTGGACTGCGCGTGCCTGGCCAAGTTGCTTACTCAACAGATGCCTAGATAATTGAAGTCTCCCATGAGAACAGTGATTGTGAGGCTACTACCAGCTGCTTGTAGAAGGCCTCATCGACCTCCTCCTCCTGATCTGGTGAAAACCCTCGATGTGCTCAAAAACAAACAAACAAACAAAAAAAAACACACAAAAAAACACACACACACAAGGAAGAAGGGAGGCAGGGGCAGGCAGCCCCCACAAGCCGCCATCCCAGCCCGCTGGGTGGGCACGGTGCCCAGGCTGGTCCCAGGCACATTGTCCTACCTGGGTTACAGCATCTCCGCAGTGACACGCAGCCCCTACCCAGCCTCCCACTGTTGCCAGCAGCACAATGTGTGGCTTTCCACACATCAGGGAGCCCCCTGCAGCTCCTTCTACCTTGTGGTAGCACCAGGTTTGATGGAAACAGAGGTCCCAGGCTCTTCTCACTGCAGCGCAGCGGAGGTCTCTAGGGCAGCCAAGTCTCTGCTTTCCAGTCCTAGCCCATTTCCGCTTTAGGCGGTTCTGTTCTGCTGCACTTAACCTTGCTGTGGCTTGAAGAGAAGACAAGATCCTGATTTACTTCATGTTCTAAAAACTGTTGTCTACTGTTGCTATGTGCTGTTAAACAGTTACTCAACCCAGCGTGCAAGCAGAGCTCCTCTCTGACACAGGCACAAGATGCAAGGAAAGACAAAGGATCCTGCTGAGCCACATTCAGGTGTGATACCTGCCTGTATCTTTAGATGAATTCATTTAGTGACTTGACAAGATGGATAAAACAAAATTTCTAAAAGCTCTGCTTCCCTCACTGCTACTCCTCCCTCCTCTGCCCTTCCCCAGATTGCATAGGGCCCACCACGATGGGTTACATCACTTGATGATTATAGCAGAAGCTAGCAAAGCCTTGGTCCTCATCCAGGATGAGTCATGGAGCTCAGGAGAACGTGCAACTTCCTTCTGATACCATCAAACAAGTCTTACACAGGCAGGCTACGACTTGGTTGCCATCACGGAGACGTGGTGGGACCAGTCTCATGACTGGAGTGCTGCAATGCCTGGCTATAAGCTCTTCAGAAGGGACAGGCAGCACAGAAGGGGTGGTGGTGTGGCTCTCTATATTAGAGAGTCTTTCGATGTTGTAGAACTCGAGGCTGGGAATGACAAGGTCGAGTCCCTTTGGGTTACGATTGGCAGGGACAACAAGGCTAGTGTCCTGGTCAGGGTCTGCTATAGACTGCCGAACCAGGATGAGGAGACGGATGAGGAGTTCTACAGGCAGCTGACAGAAGTTGCGAAATCGTTAGCTCTTGTACTTGTGGGGGACTTCAACTTCCCTGACATATCCTGGAAGCACAACACAGCCCTGAGAAAGCAGTCTAGGAGGTTTCTGGAGAGCATGGAAGATAGCTTCCTGACGTGGCTGGTTAGTGAGCCTACCAGGGGTGGCGCCCCGCTAGACCTTCTCTTCACAAACAGGGAAGGACTGGTGGGAGATGTGGAGGTTGGAAACTGTCTTGGGCACTGTGTTGGAAACTGTTCCTGATACAAGCCAGTATGCTGTTGGCCTTCTTGGCCACCTGAGCACACTGCTGGCTCATATTCAGCCGACTATCCACCATCACTCCCAGGTCCTTCTCTGCCTGGCAGCTCTCCAACCATTCCTCTTCCAGCCTGTAGCTCTGCTTGGGGTTATTGCGCCCCAGGTGCAGGACCCGGCACTTGGCCTTGTTGAACTTCAAGAAGACTGGCCTGGCTCAACAGAGAATTGTGGCTTGAGCTTAGGAGAAAAAAGAGGGTTTATAATCTTTGGAAAAGTGGACAGGCCACTAGGGAGGACTATAAGGATGTTGCGAGGCTGTGCAGGGACAAAATTAGGAAGGCCAAAGCTCATCTGGAGCTCAATCTGGCTACTGCCGTTAAAGATAACAAAAAACGTTTCTATAAATACATCAACACAAAAAGGAGGACTAAGGAGAATCTCCATCCTTTACTGGATGCGGGGGGAAACTTAGTTACAAGAGATGAGGAAAAGGCGGAGGTGCTTAATGCCTTCTTCGCCTCAGTCTTTAGCGGCAATACCGGATGTTCTCTGGATACCCAGTACCCTGAGCTGGCGGAAGGGGATGGGGAGCAGAATGTGGCCCTCACTATCCACGAGGAAATGGTTGGCAACCTGGTATGGCACTTGGATGTGCACAAGTCGATGGGGCCGGATGGGATCCACCTGAGGGTACTGAGAGAACTGGCAGAGGAGCTGGCCAAGCCACTGTCCATCATTTATCAACAGTCCTGGCGATCGGGGGAGGTCCCAGTTGACTGGCGGCTAGCAAACGTGACGCCCATCTACAAGAAGGGCCGGAGGGCAGACCCGGGAAACTACAGGCCTGTCAGTTTGACCTCAGTGCCAGGGAAGCTCATGGAGCAGATCCTCCTGAGAGTCATCATGCAGCACTTGCAGGGGAAGCAGGCGATCAGGCCCAGTCAGCATGGGTTTAAGAAAGGCAGGTCCTGCTTGATGAACCTGATCTCCTTCTATGACAAAGTGACGCGCTGGGTGGATGAGGGAAAGGCTGTGGATGTGGTCTACCTTGACTTCAGCAAGGCTTTTGACACCGTCTCCCACAGCATTCTCCTCAAGAAACTGGCTGCTCTTGGCTTGGACTGGTGCACGCTTTGTTGGGTTAGAAACTGGCTGGATAGCCAGGCCCAAAGAGTCGTGGTAAATGGAATCAAGTCCAGTTGGAGGCCAGTCACTAGTTCCCCAGGGCTCGGTGCTGGGGCCAGTCCTCTTTAATATCTTCATCGATGATCTGGATGAGGGGATCGAGTGCACCCTCAGTAAGTTTGCAAATGACACCAAGCTATGCGCATGTGTCGATCTGCTCGAGGGTAGGAAGGCTCTGCAGGAGGATCTGGGTAGGCTGGACTGATGGGCTGAGGTCAACTGCATGAAGTTCAACAAGGCCAAGTGCCGGGTCCTCTACCCAGGGTGCAATAACCCCAAGCAGAGCTACAGGCTGGGAGAGGAATGGTTGGAGAGCTGCCAGGCAGAGAAGGACCTGGGAGTGATGGTTGATAGTCATCTGAATATGAGGCAGCAGTGTGCTCAGGTGGCCAAGAAGGCCAACAGCATACTGGCTTGCATAAGAAACAGTGTGGCCAGCAGGGCTAGGGAGGTGATCGTCCCCCTGTACTCAGCTCTGGTGAGGCAGCACCTCGAGTACTGTGTTCAGTTTTGGGCCCCTCGCTATAAGAAGGACATCGAGGTGCTTGAGTGGGTCCAGAGAAGGGCGACGAAGCTGGTGAGGGGTCTGGAGAACAAGTCCTATGAGGAGCGGCTGAGGGAGCTGGGTTTGTTCAGCCTGGAGAAAAGGAGGCTCAGGGGCGACCTTATTGCTCTCTACAGGTACCTTAAAGGAGGCTGTAGCGAGGTGGGGGTTGGTCTATTCTCCCACGTGCCTGGTGACAGGATGAGGGGGAATGGGCTTAAGTTGAGCCAGGGGAGTTTTAGGTTAGATGTTAGGAAGAACTTCTTTACCGAAAGGGTTGTGAGGCATTGGAACAGGCTGCCCAGGGAAGTGGTGGAGTCAGCATCCCTGGAGGTCTTTAAAAGACGTTTAGATGTAGAGCTTAGGGATATGGTTTAGTGGGGACTGTTAGTGTTAGGTCAGAGGTTGGACTCGATGATCTTGAGGTCTCTTCCAACCTAGAAATTCTGTGATTCTGTGAAAAATAAAGATAGGCCAGAACTCCAGAGCCACATCTTGCCTCAACACACAACTCAGCAGAGCTTGGAGCTAACCGCAGCTTGGCTGAAATACGTGTCAACAATCGCCTGAGCAGGTGGAAAACAGAAAGGGCAGAGGGGCTGAAAAGCCCTGCATGTGTGCAGATAAGGGAGAGGCCTGGAGGCCTAGCACAGCACACGGTGACTTTGGAGGATGTCAACAGCACATTCTATGCCACCCAACCAAGAAGAGAAGTTCAGAGCCCTGCTCTCATGGGTCTTTGAGCATTTCCACACCCCAAGCCTTCACAGAAAACTGCGTTTGCTGCTGGATGCATCCATCCAAGGTGACAGGAACTGACTGCCGTGAACAAGAGGAATGCTAAGTTTTTGGCAGGCAAAGGGTGGAAAGCTGATGGTTTGCAGGCACACAATGCGTGGGCACCCACAAAGCAAGGTCCAAAGGGTGCCTGGCATAAGGCTGAAAAAAGGAAGGTCACACCTACATCTGATATGGAAAGGATTTGGCTTAGACACTTTAGGTAAGTGAGGAATTCAAAGTTCTTCCCAATCCCCAGCACACTGTGTCCCTGCAAAATCTTTACACTCTAGCATACAGGACTCTTGCATAGCAGGATTGCACACAAATAGGAACTCAGGGGGAAATCGGCAATATTTGGAGGCCTAAAATTAGCCCCAGCAGATGATCTTCTGCTCCATTCTTGGGAGCAGTGAGAACTGAACAAGGATCCAGCTGTCCCAACACTCTCAAGAACAGGATCTTTGAATGCCCACCCTACTTGCAGCAGATATGGTAGGGCAAAGAGGGGATTCCTTGCATAACTCCAGTGCCAATACTCACAAGGAACCCAGGGCCCATCCCTGAAGGGGAAGCAGCATTTCCTTGAGGTTTCCTGTGTAAAGAGGACCTACTAGTAAGACTAAGGGACAATGGCAGCCCAAACATGCAAAGAGCAGGCTGACTGATGCTAGGCTGACCACTTTCTGCTGAACATCTAACCCCGGCCTTATTAGCTCTGAGTTTGACAGCAGAGCATTGCATCCCCTTCCTGATGGGGGCACTGCAAGTCTATCCAAGGGTCTGCCAGCTTTACCAGACTGCTGCCAGCTGCACTCATCTGAGCTAATAAAATTAATTCAGCCCAAATGTAAACTCACTGATATCATCTGGGTTAGGTGATATCCAAGCCATAGAAAACAGGTTCATGCTACAACCAGGTACTGGGAAAAGTTGTTGCATTACACATACACAGGAGGTTTGCCATCTTGGGAAGTGTTAAACTATTCAGTCAGCAGATAGAGAATAAGTGGATCCAACATGGTGATCCTTGTGTTAAAACGCCTCTTATCGCTAGACAGGTAAGCCCCAAGAGAATATTGTGAGCTTGGTGGATGGGGATCTGCAAGCAGCCCCAGCAAAACACCTCTTCTCTGGTTGTAGCCACATAATACATCTGTTTTCCATCATCAAGAAAGATGTAGGATCCCAGCAAGGAGCAAGTGTTAGTGACTGCCACAAGAAACTGGATGAAGGGGCTGCTCTGCTGCTACCACACCATGTGACAGGGAGTTTGCATGAAGGACTCCTTCCTTCCCTCCTTTTAACTTCCCAGGTGAATCTACCCCTGCCTCACTGCCTGCAGGTTCCACCTCAGCATCAGGCTGAAGAAAACGGGAAGGAAAAGATGGCCTGAGGCCCAGCCTCCACTTGTCTCTGGCTTGGCCCCGGCCTTCCTTGGCTGACACTGAGAGGAAGAGCTGTGCAGCCTGGGCAGTCATGTGCACTGAACAGCGGCTTCCCCACAAAACCTCTCCTAGCCAAATTGCACCTGAGCTCTGGGCCAAAAGAGAGGCTCGCTGTGGTTCTACAAAACCAAAGTATAGGTGAAGGCTCCCTTCCCAAAGACCCTCACGTTTCTGGTCAGTGGCAATACCAAGACTACTAGTTCTCCTGAAACACTTCACTGATACACCATGGCTGAGAGCCAGGCTCCCTCCTAGAAGTACAAAATCTTGGGAAAACACAGGCAGAGCTCAACTGGTTCTGACAGAAAGCAGGATCGTGCCTCTAGTGAGCTCTGGATGAAGCCTTAGCTCTGTTTTTTCAAGTGAAGGACAGCAAGCAGCAGAGCAGCAGCTGGGAAATCCTCCTGCTCAATACTGCTGGTGAACAGAAGGACAAGCTCAGTGAGCACCACAGACAGCAAGTTCCCAAAGGTTTAAAATACATCGCCCTTGAGCTTCTGACTGCATGCAGCATTCAGCAGTCTTAGCAGCACAGGTGACACCCACCCAGGCTCCCTCAGCCACCCTGCCAGCCCAGGCAGTGTGAGCAGCTCCATGATACCTGCTGTACTGAGCTGTCCCCAGGGACCAAGGGGAGGTAGGAGGAAAGCATGGCATTCCTGGCCTTCCTCAAACTGTCCTGAAGAAGGAAGAGAAACCAGTAATGACCAAATGAGTGCTAACCTGGGCATAGGACTGAAGCAGACAGGAAAGGCAGCTCTCAGCACCTGCAGCATGACCTTGGAGCTGCTTATTCTGGCTGCGTTGGGTCACCTGGAAAGACAAGTGCACAGTACAGAGATACACATTAAACTCAGCTGAGAAATAACCTGCCTACACAAGATGACCTCCCCGATGCTGGCTGGTCAGCAATTGCTCATATTCCAAGACAAGCAGTTTTATGGCCTGCACACAGCTCCGAGGGACCACAAGCATCCCCAGCATCATGAAGACCCCACAGCACCTCCTAGCTGTGCTAAAGCCACCCCTCCAGCTACAACCTTCCCCTCTGGTTCCAGTTATCGCCCTGTGTGACTCCAGGTAGATGTGGTTGTTTCCCCCAGGAAGCCAGAGCTGGATCCAAGAGACAGCTGCTGAGGTTGCTGCCACTGTTCCCTTTCCCCAGATTCAGGGGGAAGCCTTGACTTTGCTCCTCCCTACCCTCAACAGCCATGCTTTGCTCCACCACACAGGCACTGCCTGCTCATCTGTGTGCACACCAGGATATGGTTTAGGGACAAGCGCAACCTCTTGCTGTGCTCTCCCCAGGCTGCCCACCAAACCTCATGGCAGAGCCAAGGCAGGAAAGGCCGAATGCCGCTGTGAGGGAACTCAGAGCTCTCAGCAACCCAAAGAGACCCAGTCAAACCCAACGCTGTAGCATTTTCCAGGCTACAGCAAAGGGGGAAAGCGACAACTGCTTTATAGAAATCTCCACAAGGCCAGCCAGAACCGTCACAAAGGCATCATTTAAGACTCCTCCCTGGGCTCCCAGCGCTGCGATTACAGACTACCAGAGATAGTGCTGTGCAGAAACTATGTCCTTGAAAACCAGGACAGTACCAGCCTCCCCAAAATCTGGCCTCATACTCCCCTAGCCACTAGGATGATCAGCAAAAGCTGGCTGGGTGCAGTCCCTGCTCCCCAGCCTGCCATCTTGCACTGGGCACCGCTCTGAAGCGACAGCAGCAGCCTGAATAATGGCAGCTGAGCAGCCATGCTCTGCTCTGCAGGAGCAGCAGTATGGGCTCAGCCTTTGCAGCATGACACAGAGAGGCACTTACACACCAGCTTCCTGCTGCACTGGCCCATAAAACAACTGTGAAGGCACCCACAAAGCTTTTGCTTAATGTTAGGTCAACCCACACCAGCATCCCAGGAGAGACACCACTAGGATGCTGTGCTGCTGGTCACCAAGTCACCAGGACTATGGTTTCAGAGAACTTACATACATACCAAGCCCTGCTAAGAGCAACTTGTGTGTGTGTATAAATATATATGTTTGTATAAACATTAAAAGCCTCCATTGATTCCCTGCTCTACCACACCACCTTTCAGGGAAGGCTGTGAACATGAGCATGCCTGTAACAAGAATTGCCTGACACAGCTGAAGTGCTGCCACCCACATACTGCCATCGCACAGGAAGCGATGGCAATCTGTCCGATAGGGACTGGCAAAAATCCTTCCCAGAAAGACAGCAATTACCCCCAGTGGGCTGAGGCCAGGAAATCTGGATTATCACTTCAGCTCCTGCACAAAGTGCTTTGCGTCTTTGTTAACTTCCAACAACAATCACAGTGTTGGCATCATCCCAGGCCCAGGACATGCATTCATTACTAAAAAGCACTTCCAGCTGAATCACTGACTCTGCTTCTTGCAGCACGCAGGACTTCTCCACAGGCTTCCTTCCAAGTGCTGTTCTGCCACCACACTGATTGGCTGGGGGTGGTGTAGGCCACCAGGCAGGCAGCTCTGGCTGCAGACCACTGGCCTGTCCTGCAGCTCTCTGAAATGCAGAGCACATGAACTCAGCTACTGTTCACATAGGATTTACAATCAGATGGGAACGAACAGTGACAGAAACAGGGGGGAAAATTAATTGGCAGCTAAGCATTGGCAAGGCCAAGAAAAGGAGACTATGAAGGAAAGTAGCAAAGAGAGGACAAAGATGTGCAAGGCAGCTTCCAGTCAAAACCGTTTTTAGAGCAAACCTTAAATTTTGTGAGACACGGTTCTCTGGAGGTTATAGCAACCTGGCTCGCTTACCCGTGAGCACAAGAGAAATGGAAAAACAAACTAAAAGAGCTGCTCAGAGAAGATGACTGCGGAAAGCAGAGCTGCCAGGTGCTGCAAACAGGAGAACAGACCAGAAACACACAGCTGTTACCTGGGTGCAGGGACCCATATGACCTGCTGGAGGTCCCAGCTGTGATGTGAGATGGAAAGAAATCAGGTAAAACCTCCAAGAGAATATTTTCACTGCAGAATCACCCACAATGACACCCTCCACAAGCCATCTGTTAACATACAAATGACTCCCTTTGGGATTTCACCCATGTTGCCCTTCACACCTGTCCTGCTTCAAACGTGATTCATTAATTCCTCCAGCCAGGGAGATCTTTGATAACTTGATCACAACTATGCTGACAATCCTCTTGGAATACTATTTTTCTAAGCCATACAGCTTCACTTCCCTTTACACCTGCTGTCACATACATAGGGATGACGCGTTTTCTCATTCTGTACCCAGAAAGAATCCTGCCCCCCGGTGGTGTGGATTTCTACATAGTGCGTGACAATGCCACCAAATCTAGCACTAAAAGGGGACAAGCACGGGGAAGCATAGAGCAGTAAGGGCAGGTACAGGGCTGGGGAAGCATCAGGAGTCTAGGGAAATCAGTTTTCAGGAGCCAGATCAATACCCACCCCCCAAAACCATCTTCTGGCTCAGGAGGAAAACCAGGAGGAAAAAAAAAAAAAAGCTTGGGTGTCTCTGCCCTTTGCTATGCAGAAACATGCCAGGACTAAACACTGATGCTGGACAAAAAGGAGGAAGACAGCAGTGCAGATGTGCCTCCCCACCCTCTGAGGCCAGCTGAACCCAGAGAGGAAGCTTCCTCCCCTCTCCTTGAGCCCAGGAGGGAACAAGACCTGAAAACGCCGAGGGAACAGGGATGGGGAAAGCTCAGCACATACCAGTGGGAGCGAAAACAGCCCTTCGCTCAGCTGCAAGGAAGCTGCCAGGACAGAACAAACCCTAGCAGTAAAATCAAAGCGCCGTGCCTCCGCCAGCAGACCCCCAAAACCCGGCACCCGAACAGCACCGACCCCGCAGGGGCGATGGCTACCGGGCTGCGTGCCAGGAGCTGTAGTCCCGGGGCGAACGTGCGCCTCGCTCGCGCCAGCGCCGCTCTGCCTGCCAGGATGAAACAAGGACAGCAGCGGGGCTTGGCCAGGCGACGCTTCGCCCTGAAACCATCAGGAAGGGCTTCTTCCTATACCTTTTGTCCCCAACCACTTGTCCCCTAAACCCTCGGGGAAGGCCAGTCCCCAAACCCGCCAGTCCCCACCATCCCCTATCGGTAACTCTGCGTGCCCCCCCACCCCCGGCGGACATCGGGCTCCCGCCCCCTGGCACAGAGCCGCCCCCCCCCCCCCCCCCCCGAACGTTCTGGAACCGGAGCGGGGAGGGAGAATTAACCCCTTCATTGCCGTCCCAGACCCACCAACGCCACTGCCCCGACTCCGGGCTTTCCTTCCGGGTGCGCCTCAGGGCCACGCCCCCCCAGCTGCCTCCGCGCCACTGATTGGTGAGGCAGGCGGAGGGCGGTGCGTGAAGAGGGGAGAGGGGAGAGGACGAGGCCAATGGGAGAGCGCGGGGGCTGTGACGCGGAGAGCACGGAGTCCTCCCCCTCCACGTGCGGGTGTGTGATGACAGCGGGGAAGGGGCGGCCCCTCGCTGGGAGTGTTCTCATTGGCTGGCGGAGGAAGGGGCGGGGCCTGACTCTGCGCTTGGGGGGGCGGGGGGAGAGGGGTGCTGCCGTCGCCGTGACCCCTAACCCCTGAGTCGGCCCCACGGGCCTGGCCTCATGGACACCCACCCCATGGACACAGAGTGTCCTGACCCCACAGGTTTGGTCTCCTGCCCTACAGACCCTCGGCACCACAGACACCCACCCCACGGACACAATGTATCCCAGCCCCACAGACATGGCCTCCTGCCCCACAGACCTCCCACCCCCCAGCCCTACCAATGTGACTTTCCCCAGGCACAGCCCCACAGGTGTCCCCCTCCCCACGGACACAGCCCCACCTGGACCCACCAAAGTGCCCCAAACCCCCGTGTGATGCCAGTCCCGAGTGGGACGAGCCCACTACCAGCCTGAGCAGTGCCAGGCAGGAATCACAGTGGTATGAGGGATGTGTGGAGGAAATGCAGCATGAATCAGCCTCATGGCTGTCCATACTGCTCAGCTGGCCATGATGCTGCCCTAAAACCAGCAGGTTTGAGGCCAGCATGGGGTGTTTCATGCTTGTTACATGTAGGTGCTGGTTTCGGGGAGGAAGAGCCTGTCTGGTTTCCCCCGCTTGGTCACAACAGGGGCTGCCTACGTGGCAAAATTGTCCCCTTCTGTCTCTCAGCCCCATGCGCCAGCTCTGCAGGACTGGTATGGGGCTCCAACATCCCACAGGGAATGTTGCAGAGGCCTTAGAAGCTCCCCATGGGCTGGAGCCACTTGGTGCCCATCCTATGGGCATGGTGCAGGTTGCATTCACAGCTGGAAGTGGCTGAAACCAGCTCGGCATTAGCAAATGGTTAATGAGCCGTTATCGGTCTGAGCAGGAACTAAACTGGAACAGCTTCAGTCACTGCTGAGCCCCGTCCGAATGA
Source organism: Aythya fuligula (assembly GCF_009819795.1). NCBI lineage: Eukaryota > Metazoa > Chordata > Aves > Anseriformes > Anatidae > Aythya > Aythya fuligula. The sequence goes on along the minus strand of NC_045594.1, from coordinate 658,655 downwards.
TCTGCTGGTTCAGCTCCTTGGCTGTGGGGAGATGTGGGTTCCTTTGTCCTCGACAGGAATAATACATCTCTGTGCATTGTGTGGACAGCAAAGGATTAATAATGCCTCAAATTATTTACCTCCTGCTTAGGGTTTGCGAGCAACGTCCCTGCCGAGCACGCTGTCCCTTAGCAACCTCCTTTGTTTTTTAAAACACAATTCCAGTTCCAAAAGCAGAATTAAGGAGCGGGATGCCAGAGCTCATGCAAACAGGCTTGGTGGGGTGAGAGCGTTGCCTAACCCTTTCTGGGTCACTCTCCAGACAGGCACATTCTACTTTTTCATCCATGTGCTTCCCTGCCCACAAACTCCATCGTGGCCATTTGGTGATGGATAAGCATAGGACTAGGGATTTGGGGAACAGTTAGAAAACCTCCATAGGCTTGGAGGAGATGGAAAGAGAGGAAAGCTCCTGCGTGAGCCATCCTGCCCCAGTGCACAAGGAGCAGTTTCCATCCCTGGCACTCAGCTCCACGCCATCACTGTCCACATCCCAGAGTCTCTCCTGCTGGAAGGGCTGGCAGTGGGGTATTTCCCCAGGAAGATGAGGTGTCATGAGCAGTGTGCAGTGCAACGACTGTATTGGGTCTGGCTGGTGTGGGAATAAAAATGTTGTTTTTGCAGAGTTACATTGTTTAGGAGGAAGGAATGTGGTATTGAGATATGCTTACAGTGATAAGAAAGCTCAACAGACAACCTTGTAAAATGCAGACAACCAGACTCCTTGAACAATAAGGCAGAAATCACTGTGTAAGAAACATTACCACCTCAAAGAGTCTGTGAAGCACCGGATAGATTGTGAACCTGGATTACCCACTTAGTGGGGAAACAGGGGAGGTTCCTGGTCGTTGAAAAAGGCATATAAACTGTGTTTTGGAACTAGCAGGTGCACTCTCCTGCTTGTGGGACACCCGCCATTGCAATCACAAATAAATTGCTACTTCACTGAGATCCTCGCCTGAGCCTAAGTTATTGGCTGTTATAAATGAAGTCTCAACTCAATCTGAATTTTGTAATATTTATAAAAAAAATATTTATAAAAGGTATAAAAGGCAAGTAGACAGCGCTGGGTGTGCGGGGAGTCTACGCTCCACCAACATGCACAAGAACATCAAACATTCTAAATATACAGAACATCGCTTTTACAAACTAAACCCAAGTATGCCTATACATACGTACAATCAGGAAAGTTAACAAACAATCCTTTAAGTTACTAACCTTGAGTACACCTAAACATATGTAAAATCAGAAAAGGTAACAAACAATCCTTTAAGTTCCATGACTTAACAGTCTCCATTTTCCATTCCTTTTCTTGATTTTCTTTTCTTGATCCAGTCACCTACCGGGGAGCCCTGCCGCCGCAGCAGCAGGAAGGCATGCCCCACTGATTTTAGCGGTCCTGTGCATCCACAGAGAGCTGACAGAGGGCCCGAGACTGATTAAAGAGGCAGGACCCATGAAGTAGTGGGGAAGGGAAGAAGGTAGGCACTCCGGGTTTAAGAAATGATCTGCTAACTGTGCACAGACCAAGGTAAGAAATATTAAGTATTGCCTTGGGGGTTGGGTGAGACTGTAAATATGGGTTCCAGGGGACAGGGAGATATCCCTGGGGGAGTGCCTCCCGACAGTTCTGTAATAAATGGCTAAGTCCCAAATAGGATTACAATCAAAGTTTTACAATTTATTAAACGAACAGAGGTAAGCAAACAGCGCTGGGTGCGCCGAGAGTCTCTGCTCCACCAAGACGCACACAAGTTACATCAGGCGGCTGTTTTTTATGCTCCTAGGCTAATATTCATTACTACTTCTAGAAAAGGCAGGGTTATTATAATTAGTTCCCGGAATCCGAACCCTCCTACTGGAGCACGCGTATCAGTCTCCGGTGGTCCCTCTGGGAGTCTCTGGGGGTCTCTTGTGCTGAAGGCTCATAGTCTTCCTCCCTCTTGTCCTTCTCCTTTGTCCAGCTTGGCTGTATGTCAGAGACTTGTGCAGTGTCCCCTGCAAGCTTTGTCTTTTAGTCGTTCTTCAGCTCTCCCCGTCTCCTTAATCTCCTGGCCAGATATCAGAGACTTGCATAGTGTCCCATGCAATAGTCATAATAGTTAGCAGTTATTCTGAAACCCCCCAGATATCAGAGACTTCAAGGAAAAGCCTACAAATACATTTCCCTTCAAGCTCTCTATTGACACGAATTGCTAAGACATTCCTTTGCAAGATACAAGAACTATATACATTAACCACTCTGTTTTTCTTAGACTTGTGGTTATACAAGGGTATGTAAGACAGAAGGTCACATTCATCATACCATGCAGCCCTAGCATTGTTCCATATTTACATGAATCAGATGAACACATTTCACAGTTCTTCCTGAAGAATGATATGAAATTTGAAAAATAATCTCAAAATTAGAAGAGATGATAAAAGGAAAAAAAAAGTTAAATATTGTGTATCGGTCTGGACAAAAGAACCAATTAAGGAAACAGCAGTATTTTGGCCAAAATATGGGTCTGATGAAAATTAAGGCTTTAAATTTATGTGTAAAGAATAAGATTTCTTTTTTGGAGAAGGAGCCAAGTTATGCTCCCTATAATCCTAATATTGCACTAGTGGCAGCAGCAGTCACTCCAGGAAGGGAGACAGTGTTATCAATGAAGTCTCAACTCAATCTGAATTTAGTAATATTTATAAAAGACAAGTAAACAGCGCTGGGTGCGTGGGAAGTCTATGCTCTACCAACATGCACACACGAACATCGAACATTCTAAATATACAGAACTTTGCTTTTACATACTAAACCCGAGTATGACTATACAATCAGAAAAGGTAACAAACAATCCTTTAAGTTCCATGACTTAACAGTCTCCATCTTCCATTCCTTTTCTTGATTACAAACACTGGACAATTCCAGGGCTAGTCATGGGAAATCTATTACTATCAATGTCCATGACTGGGGGAGCATAGTTGGCCTGGTTGAAGTGCTACCATATCTTCCATGACTTTTAACAGTCTCCATTTTCCATTCCTTTTCTTGATTACAAACACCGGAGAATTCCAGGGCTAGTCGTGGGAACAATATGTCTCGCTTTAAGTTGTTAAGCAACTCGGTCTTCGGGCCTTATGTATCCCATTCTTCCCGGATCGAAGAAAAGCATATCCATCTCCTTTTCAAGGCCAATAGGCCTGGGTCAAAAGGCACGTCCAGGTCACCAGGGGGCGTAACAGCAAAAACCTTCGATGGCAGTAGTGGCGGGGGGGCCCATGGCGAAGCAGTCGGATCAGTAAAGGATCCCGCAGCTCCCTCACTGTCTGGCAAACCACATGTTTGTGATTGCGGCCCCACATGGCTCTTTAAGGCCTCAGAGACTGCTCGCCAGGTGCCGAGCAATCCCACTGCAACCTTGTCATTTTTAGTTGCAGAGTCCCACACCTTGACATCAATTTGGTCCCATATTTCAGGATCATAAACTGTCTGATTGTTAAGAAGGAGAATAAGCTGTAAGGTTACCAGGAGAGTCTTTGTTCCTAAGGACGTATGATTCCCCATAATGCGCAACTGCTTACCAGCGAGGGGCAGCTGTGTGCGCGGGTCCGCTTCTCTCAGCTTGAGCTTCTTTCCACCTCCCATGCGTCCATTTCCAGCGACTTTCTATACGAGATTCTTTGAGCAGTTTGCTGAGTTTGGCTGAACCTATCTTCATGAGGTGATCAATGTGCCTATTCCCATCCTGGTCTCCGTTCTGCCAGCCTGTTCCTTTTTATTCCTTCTTTTTACTTCTTTATTGATGTGTACTGGGTCTGGCTGGAATGTTAACTTTCCCGGCAGCAGCCCATACAGTGCCGTACTCTGTACTTGTAGCTGGAACAGCAGTGTTATCACACCAGTGTTGTGTCTACTGCTGAGCAGCAGTGGCACAGCATTGGGCCTTTCTCTAACCCTCCTAGGGGGTGGGCAAAAAAGTGAGGAGAGAAACATCACTAGGGCAGCTGACCTAAACCAATCAAAGGGATATTCCATACCATGTGGTGTCACACTCAGCAATAAAAGGTGGAAACAGGAAGAAGAGGGGAGGGGTGGGCTCTCGTTGAGAAGACGTCGGTCCTCCTCTCGAACATCGGCTGCGTGCGTTGAGGCCTTGCTTCAAGGACGTGGTCAATCATCGCTCATTTGTGGGAAGTAGAGAGTAATTTCTTTCCTCTGCACTTCCATATAGCTTTCATTTATTTTGTTTGTTTGTCTTCCTCCCTTTTTCCCCTTTCCCTTTTATTTCCCCTTAGTTAAATTGTTTAGTTCATGGTAGTCTTTATTTAATTATTATAATTATTTCCCTTTAATTAAATTATCCTTACCTCAACCCGTGAGTTGTTCTTTGCTTTACTTCTCCCCCTCCTTATCTAAAGGAGGGGGAGTGAGAGAGCGGTTGTGGGGTTTAGCTGCCCAGCATGGTAAAACCACCACATGATGACATAACTTCATCGTGTTATAAATGAAGTCTCAACTCTGAATTTAGTAACATAAAAGAATATTTATAAAAGGCAAGTAAACAGCGCTGGGCGCGCGGGGAGTCTATGCTCTACCAACACGCACACGCAACCATCGAACTTTCCAAATATATATAGGACATTGCTGTTAGATATTTACAAGAAACCGGAGTACGCCTATACATATGGATATCCTATCCCCTCTTCATATTATAATTCTCTTTGTGGTGGTCGTTGTGGGTGAAAGGCTCATGGTTTCCCCATTACCATTAGCAACCTTTTGTTCCAGACTGCAGGAGCAGCTTCGACTGTCTCCCTCTTCTTCTGCACATGCTCTGCCCACCACAAGGTTCCTGAAAGCAACAAAACGTGATTGCTTTTCCTGCGTTTCATTAACACTTGAAACCACACTAAACAATAAATGTTAACAGTTCTAACCAGCAACCCCCCACACACAACTTCCGTGCCTTAACAGAGGGGAAAACAAGCAATCCCAGATCGCAGGGTGTTGCCTCAATCACCCTTCTTTATTTCCTCTAAACTCTTTACATTCCTGATGACCTCATCGTTAAAGAGTTTGATGTTATCACCAACCATGAGGCTTTCCGACCCCCATTGCCACATTCCCAAATCTCCCCCTTTATTAATATCAACCATTTTTCTGACACGAATTACCACTCCAAATATAACAATCCCTCCTCTTCTTTTGAATGTCATTAATTCATGTCTTGGCTTCGAATTTGGCCAAGGCCAACTGAACCATAAAAGAATGCTTTCACAATATTCTCTGTAAGTTTTATAAACAAGTTTTTAGCAATGGTTGGAATCCCATATTTAGCTCGTGTTTCAATTTCATGATTCCGCAATGTTATAAATTAGACCACACAATTTACTGGTCTATTGAAATTATTTTATTAATCAAGTAAGCAGACACAAGCAAAACAGCGCTGGGCGGCTGGGGAGTCTCCGCTCCGCAACAGCACACACCTTCCCTTTCCAGGATGTTGCGAGGCAGTGCAGGGACAAAATTAGAAAGGCCAAAGCTCATCTGGAGCTCAATCTGGCTACTGCCATTAAAGACAACAAAAAATGTTTTTATAAATACATCAACGCAGAACATCCTTTACTGGATGCGGGGGGAAACTTAGTTACAAAAGATGAGGAAAAGGCTGAGGTGCTTAATGCCTTCTTTGCCTCAGTCTTTAGCGGCAATACCGGTTGCTCTCTGGATACCCAGTACCCTGAGCTGGCGGAAGGGGATGGGGAGCAGAATGTGGCCCTCACTATCCACGAGGAAATGGTTGGCAACCTGCTACAGCACTTGGATGTGCACAAGTCGATGGGGTCAGATGGGATCCACCCGAGGGTACTGAGAGAACTGGCGGAGGAGCTGGCCAAGCCGCTTTCCATCATTTATCATCAGTCCTGGCTATCGGGGGAGGTCCCAGTCGACTGGCGGCTAGCAAATGTGACGCCCATCTACAAGATGGGCCAGAGGGTAGACGTGGTAGACACCACCCCTGGAAGTCTTTAAAAGACGTTTAGATGTAGAGCTTAGGGATATGGTTTAGTGGGGACTGTTAGTGTTAGGTCAGAGGTTGGACTCGATGATCTTGAGGTCTCTTCCAACCTAGAAATTCTGTGATTCTGTGATTGTTCTTAAAAAAGGGACATCAAACATGCAAGGCCTCAAGATAACAGGAGCCCCTCAGATCCGGAGAACTGGACCAAACCAACCTTATGGCTCAGATTGTGACCAGGGGCTCAGAGAGCATGCACAAGGAGACAAGGTGAAAAGTTCAGCCCTGATGAAGACATCTTACTTCATCCTCACGACCCTCAGCGCCCACCACCAGAAGGCACCGCGCAAGCGCAGAGGGGAGGAGTTCATGGAAATGACTTCTTGGAACTAATTTTAATACTAAGCGGGGACAGGTTATGTATAGGCATACTGGGAAACGTCATGCATATGTAAATCTTTACTGCATATAACCAAAGCAAGTTGCCGTGTTAGGGACGCATGACTTAGGTAGGACTACCCCCCATGCCGCCCAGCACTGCATAAACATACCTACTTTACAGTCTTATTGATTGTGGAGTCAGCTTTCCGTGAGTCATTTAGGCCTCATTTCCCCAGGCAGTCTTTTCTTGGTACAATGCAATCATACATCGCATCCACTGGGAATCCTTGGTCCACCCCCATGGGAAGGGCACTATCTAGGCAATCGGTCATCCCGAGGCACAAGCATAGCAATTGCTATGGTTGAGACTCTGGACAGTATATTTGACCCATTCTATCCAGGCATTCACATCCCCATACCCTGTTTCAATCTCAAATGTTTGCCTAAGATCTTTTATTTCTTTAACTGTGACAACTGTCACATTTCAAAGAGGTTCTCCTGTTTTCTCTCCTGTTTTCTCCTTGAGTTTCTCCCTTTCTCTGATGGCAAGAGAGTATCGTTCTCTTACAGCTATTCTCAGTCTGGCTGTTGGGTCTCGCCCAGTTACATCTGCTCCGAGACCATAAGTACGGTTTGTAAGGTAGTCAGCCTGATTATCTGTTATAGTTATTGGATTACATTGTAGATGCTGATAATTGGGCTGAACTGTTCCTTTAAATATGTTAATTTGTTTCTTTAATCTCATAAAGTATGCAGTTGAGGTGGGTGTATGTGACCATCCTTTATGATTGGTCGTCCACCATGCATCAGCCCATGCTGGGCAAGGGGGTCCTTCAAACATACCACTAGTCTTAGGTTCAGGACAGAGATATTTGATTTCTTTGCTCAATCGTCATTGAGCATTTAAATCTCCACAAGTTAACACCTCACAAGCATCAAACGTAATAGATTGTGGTTCATAACTCTCTGTCACATTCACCCATATTTTGACAGGATACCCTGTCTTTGCTATCATCTGGTCAAATCTTTTCCAAGTTCCCACTTGACCGAGGCCTTCTCTGAGGCCTAGAATCACTGAAAACAAAATTAGTAATTGATTCTTCCCTGTCATTATTTTTAACCCTTTGGTTTCCAAATAATTATCAATACAAAGAATAAGATGTACACTACTACTATAACAACCCCCCCTTGGGAGCACTGCAATTCGCTATAGGTCTGTCCTTTCTCTCAATCACAAGTCACACTCGTTAGTTACCTGTGAAAATAAAAGGTTAGTTTACAATTGTAAGCTCTTATCCTGCTCAGAGTCCACTATGAGATTTTTCTCTTTGATTTCAACTTCCAACAAGTCTTCTGTAGGAACAGCTTCCCAGGTACTAGGGTTGATGGATGCCTTCACTCAAGTATAGTGAGTCCAACCTTTTTCCGCAGTTCTTACGGCTGTTTCAGTGGTCAGTAATTGTCCTTCCCATTCAGGCCGGAGTTGACTCTATCCAGGTCTGAAAGAGGACCTAATTTCCTGGGTGATGGTGGTGAATGGGGAATTCCAAAGGTGGGGTTTGAGCCAACAGCCCACAGGTCCTGAGAGATGACAAAGAAGAGGACAACCCCAGAATACAGTTCTTAAGAAAACTCTCTTGTTTTGAATTGTGGTATCTCATCCCTTCTGCCCAGATAGGGCAATCCGAACAGCATCTCATATGGTGAAATTCCTATATCCTTTCTTGGTGCTGTTTGAACCTGTAGGAGTAAGCATTTTACCCAAGGAAGTTGGGTTTCTAACACTAATTTAGTTAATTGCTTCTTTAATGTCTGGTTCATTCACTCCACCTTCCCACTTGATCTCTAAGGCCTGCTGTAACCCTTGCAGTAAAGCCAGTCACATGGTCAATTATGACAAACAACTAACTCAGTAAAGCCTACCTGTATACTTTGAAAAATCTGAATCCCTGGCTCCCCTCCTCTAGGTGGGTTATGGATGACCTTTTTATTTACCTTTTGACATATGGTACATCCTCTGCATATTTGCTTCACTAAAGTGTATATTCCTACACAGACATACTTTCTTAGCACAACATCACACATTGCTTGCACCTCCCGATGACTCTTGATGTAAAACAATATTTGCCTCATTGGTGCTTTATTCAGCATTTCTCCCCCATCAGGGAGTATCCATTTTCCTTCAGACTTCATGGCTCCTGATTCCTTAAAAAAATCTTTCTCTTAAAAAAAAAATGTTGGTTCTTTCTTAGTTTTCAACAATTCCCTGAATCCTCGATGGATTTATTCTTCATTTTCCCTCGGACATTCGATGCCTTAAATACCCGACTTGTCTTTCTACATATTGTAATTTATTTTTCAATACTCCCAAGCCCTGCTTTCCCAGAAAGTTGAATAGCTTGTTAGTAGCTTCCTTCACAACTCTTTTCTCCTGTCCTGACAATAAAAGATCATCCACATATTTGTAACAGTAACACCTCCTTTGGAGGTTGGAATTGCTCCAAAATCTGTTCTAGAACTTGCCCAAATAAATTGGTGGCCCTGTAAACCCCCGAGGTAAAACTGTCCATCTGTACTGCTGCTTCCGCCCCCATTTCAGGGTCTTTCCAGTCAGAGATGAATATCTCAGGGCCTGAGAGCACTCCATTAATAACACTGTTATTCCAGTCTAACAATTTACTATTTGAATGCCCAATTTCATCATCAAATCCCTTCCCAACAAGTTAGTCCCTGCCTTGGGTACATGCAATAATTGCCCAGTGATCATTTTATCCCCTAGTCTCAGCTTGGTATCCCCCAAAAGCGGCACTGTTTTCCCAGCCCCTTCTACCCCCATCACTTTTTAGGGTTTTATTAGTTAATTTAATCCCTGATACTTTACAAGCCAGTAATGAGCTAGCTGCTTCAGTGTATTGGTTGCAATGACAATGTTTGGGGAGTGGGGGGGGGAATGGGACACTGAAGTGGCAGCTCCCGCGAGACAAGTCCAGAAGCCACCCCGTGGCAAAAAAGGGACAATTTCATCCGGCCCCAAAGGGGCCCACCTTTGCCCAGAGCCAAGCCATGAGCAACACAGTCCCTGCCTCTGTGAGAGCACATCCACAAAAACAAACAAACAAAAACCTGGTGCTCAACAGCAGCTGGAAGAGCGAGGAGCCAGAAACCTCCCCGCAGACACTAAAGTCAGTGCAGGAGGAGGGCGAGGAGGCGCTCCGAAGCCCCTGTGTGGCCTCTGGAGAGGCCCCTGGTGGAGCAGGCTGTCCCCCCCAAACCCCCCCCCCCTTCCTGATACTTGGGAAACTGACCAAACACCACAGCAAATATACCAAACTGTTGTCGATGGAAGGAAGACAGGGACACTCAATATGAGTCATCAGCAAGCTTAATTTTATTGCCCGAATAGCCTAACTTTTATAGAGAACTTAACAGGGGCGGACAGTGTTTCACACAAGATTATTGGTCAAAAGCACTCAGACAAACAACTAGAAGAAAACAACCCCACCTGCAAGAAAACAACCCCCTTGTGATTAGCAGTCACATAGACCTTGTCCTTGAAACCAGCTAGTGGTAACAATATTTTTCTGAATTCCTCAATTGGGCAATGTGGGAGTTATTGCCGTGGGAGCTTCTCACAGTTACTCTGGCAGCTTGGTTTGCTCAGCTACAGCAGGCCCTGAGATTTTCTAAGGCCTACTTCTGGTTGCTTAAGGCAAGCTCAAAATCGAACAATTGTTCCACGGGCACATGTCCACGTCCTGTATGCCAATTCCCAACAATTCCCCCGTTTTCTTTTTGTACAAGCAGTACTTGGTTTTACATCAGATGTCGAATACATAACATAACACAACTATACAACTTAACCCTAATAACACTATAATTACTGTAAGCACTTAATGGTAACACAATTTAATGGTAAGTAACACAACTTAATAGTAACACACTTAAACCTAATCACTTGATGGTGATCGAAGGCTGTTCTTGACAGTCCTTGAGGTGTCACAGCCCACGTCATTGTCAGAATAATTATCAGGAACCTCTTCCTGGTCGTCTTCGGCGTGTGCAGATTCTAAAGCTGCTTCAGTCCGCTTTGCAGTGATCCACTGGGTACCTGTTTCTGGCACCACTTCAAAATCTCCATAACATTTTGCAAGTAACCCTTTAACCACATTTATCACAATACTACATGCAATGATGATTGACACCACAGCGAACAGAATCCTTAATCCCTCTTTGACTAATCCCAGTAACCATCTATGCATTGTTTCAAACAAATCAGTGAACCATTGATTGAAAGGATTGATACCATATTGACTCTTTCTCATGTGCTCTTTCAGGAAAGTAATGGATTTGTGAATTGACTCATTATGATCAAAAAGGTTTAAACAGTACATTCCCTGAAATTTCTCCAAGTGGCTACTTCAAACAATGACTCCGTACTTGTGAAACATGATTTTGCTCGACCGATCGCAACTAGTCCTGCTAGTTGCTTACAATCGATTCCCCGTTTTTTCTAAAAAGCGCTGTAATAAATCCATTTTTCTATGATTTTTTGCCGGCACCAATTTCCTATGCTTTTAGCTTGCACTATGGCAATATCCCGGGATCCTGCACTATGGCAATAACCTGCACTATGGCAATAACCTGCACTATGGCAATAACCTGCACTAAGGCAATATCCCGGGATCCTGCACTATGGCAATAACCTGCACTATGGCAACCTGCACTATGGCTATATCCCAGGATCCTGCACTATGGCAATAACCTGCACTAAGGCAACCTGCACTATGGCTATATCCCGGGATCCTGCACTATGGCAAAAGCGCTCTCTCACTCACACAGTACACAGCACAATCACACATACAGAGCACAATCGCACACCCAGAGGCCTCTGGCACATCTCACTCTCAATCATACCACAACCTCAATCATACCACAAGAATATAATTTAGAATGATAAGCAAACAAACAAGTATTGTCTCTCATTGTGTTCCTCGTGAAACGACTTGCAACATTTTGTTTTAAAACCTTACCCTTACACAAATACTTTCAACACAAAATACCTGGACACTTAAGAATAACACACACAATTATTAACACTCCAGTTAGTATCCCTCCAGCAGCTGAAAACATACTGCTTTTCTGCAGCTTCAGGAGATCTTTGTCTGCTCCTGCAGTGAGCAGCTGAGAGTGGAGTCCCCTCTGAGCAAAACACTCAGGGTGCACCTAGGGGTGTCCACACCGCAGCTGATCCCCGCAGCCGAGCAGTTGTTACGTGCGGCCGCAGATGCCACTCCAGGCACTAAAATTGCCAATGCCGCTCTAGCTGCAACCCCACACAATTCAACATTATCATTGCAATCTGGTGCAAGCAATGCCCATTTATGTCTGGTGATCTCATGCAACTGTAACAAGCTAGAAGCAAATACAATGAGTTTATCTAAGTTACATGGACATCTGATAGCATTTGCAGGGATACCTTGCCAGGCCCTATCCCCACAAATCAGAAAAACATCAGGAGGTAAGGCCAAAGCTGTACAATTGTTCCAAACACTGTAGTTGTTACCCCTTGTCTTCGTGCCATGAACTCCTAAACCCTGCTTAGCAGCGTCATTGTAATCACAGGTGTTATTTGTATTTCTGTACTCGTGTGGCCCTTTCCAGGTTCCTGTAGCAGGATTCATCTGATAGCCACGGCTACATTCACATTTGTAGCCACCTTTCAGGTTGATACAGATTTGACTACAGATACCAGGGTTTTGGCATTCATCAATATCTCCACAGTTTCTCTTGTCTACAAACTCAAACCCAGCTGGACAGTCACATTCATTTATGATGCATTCCTTCAGGGGCTCATCACCCCAGTCCTTGCAGTCTCTCTGCTGGTTACACACTTTATTGATATCTATGTATTCTCCACTTCTGCACTTGAATTTGCCAGGTCCAGAGCACTGAATAACATTGTTACAGTTTGCTTCATCAGTGCCATCCAGACAGTCTCTCACACCACTGCACTGCCTACTCCCATGGACACAGTTCCCATCTTCACATCTGAACTGGTCTGGCCTGTAGGTCTGAGAAAAGCAGTTAATTTAATCACTTCCATCATTGCAATAAGGATCTCTGTCACATCACCACTTCTTGTGGATACATTCACCCGAGCCGCACTGCACCTCACTCACAGAACACTTCACCGGAGGTGCAGGCTGGCAGCCACACTGCTCCAAAGATTCATCCAAGTGGTCGGAGCAGTTACCTTGACCATTGCAGACAAAACTTTTGGAAATACATTGCCCACTACTGCATGTGAACTCTGCTGCACTACAAGTCACATTGCCACAATTCTCTTCATCTTCTCCACTGTCACAGTCTTTATCACCATCACATTTCCATGACACTGTTCTCATATGACACAGCTCAGCACTCTCATCAGACCCATTTTCACAGTCCGGATCCCCATCACACGGCCATCTGTTTGGCACACACTGACCACTGTTGCACACAAAGTCAGATTCAGCACACGTCTTCTTCACACAAGCACTCTCATCACTGCCATCTGAGCAGTCTTCACATTTTGCTCTAGCACTGTCGGCAGCAGTGCACAGGCCGGCGAGGGCGAGCAGCAGGCAGAGTGCCATGCAGCACAGCATGCCCCGCACCTGTGTCACTTATACTACTCCTATTACCCCTGCTGTTACTGTCAGTGGCATCCTCCTGGTACCGTTTCTGTCTTTGTCGCCCCTTACTCTCCCCCTTTTCTTTTTGCCACTGACCATTCACCACAAATGGATGAGACACATGATTACTAGTTAGGAAAGAGAGTGTAACGTCTGCTATACGGCTGCAGGCCGTGCCACCTGCAACCTTAGAAGCTGTTTGTGAAAGAGCCTGCCGGTGGTCATTTGGCAGTGTAATCAGCGTCTCTGCAGTCCTGCCCCGCAATAGAGCTAAATTGTCATTAGTAATGGTTATAACACCGATCTGGGGACGAATAGTCTTTTTTGCATTGCAAGATAAACCTCTTATAAAAAGAATGCTAGAGTGAAGCAGCACAGCTCAGCACAGCTGCCGCTGCCTCCATGGTTACGTCAGACAGACTGCAGGGTCCTGATTCCTGTTCCTCCGGCATGCGACTCGGCGCGCTCGGTCTGCCGTTTCCCGAGCGGTTGCATACCACGATATTGTGATTCCTCGACTTACAGTTTTCACACCACACCTGTCGTTCTCAACAGTCACGGCGATGGTGTCCCTTCTTTCCACACCGGAAGCAATGATTTTCTCGCCGAGATGGAGCTCGAGGTTGCCTTTGTACTACTTCTACTAATATGGCTTGGGGCCCTACTGGAACCCTGCTCATTCTTTCTAATATTTGTTCAATAGTGGCATTCCCCGGCAGTGTCAATATAATAACCTTTGTTTCCCTGCGTACCCCCGCGGTTTTCCTTCCCCTTGTCTCACCGCGGGTCCTTTGTCCGGGTCAGTGCTCGGAGTTTCTCAATGTCCCGGTGCCGCTTCGATGTCCCGGCGCCGCTGCTGTGATGTGCCGGCGCAGCTCCGATATCCCGGCGCCGCTGGTCCCGGCGTCGCTGGTCTCCCTGCACTGCGATGTCCCGGCGCCACTGGTGTCAGCCTGTTCGGGTCTCTCCTGTTCAGGTCGCAGCCTGTTCGGGCGCCATTTGTTGCGTAGCACGGCCGAAAGCACAACAGACACCAGTTGAGTCAGATCATGCTGCTCCATTTTATTGCCCGAATAGCCTAACTTTTATAGTGAACTTGACAGGGGCGGACAGTGTTTCACACAAGATTATTGGTCAAAAGCACTCAGACAAACAACTAGAAGAAAACAACCCCACCTGCAAGAAAACAACCCCCTTGTGATTAGCAGTCACATAGCCCTTGTCCTTGAAACCAGCTAGTGGTAACAATATTTTTCTGAATTCCTCAATTGGGCAATGTGGGAGTTATTGCCGTGGGAGCTTCTCACAGTTACTCTGGCAGCTTGGTTTGCTCAGCTACAGCAGGCCCTGAGATTTTCTAAGGCCTACTTCTGGTTGCTTAAGGCAAGCTCAAATCGAACAATTGTTCCACGGGCACATGTCCACGTCCTGTATGCCAATTCCCAACAGAAAGCCTTGCTAAAGTCAAGGTAGATGACATCCACTGCTCTCCCCTCATCTACCCAGCTGGTGATGCCATCATAGAAGGCAATGAGGTGGGTTGAGCACGACTTCCCCTTGGTGAATCCATGCTGACTGCTCCTCATAACCTTCTTATCTTCCAATTGCTTGGAGATGGCATCCAGAACAAGCTGTTCCAACACCTTTCCAGGGACAGGGGTGAGACTGACTGGCCTGTAGTTTCCCGGATCCTCCTTCTTGCCCTTCTGGACGACTGGAGTGACACTGGCTGTCCTCCAGCCTTCAGGCACCTGTCCTGTTCTCCAGGACCTTTCAAAGATGATAGGGAGCAGTTCGGCAATCACCTCTGCCAACACCCTTAGCACACGTGGATGCATCCCATCGGGACCCATGGATTTGTGTGCGTTAAGCCCACTCAGACACTCCCGAACCACTCCCTTGTCAACAAGGGGGGAGATCTCCACTTCCCAGACTCTTTCTCCTTCCTCCAGGGTCGAGGAGTCCCGGGAGGGGGAGTCCTTGAAGCAAAGAATGAAGCCAAGAAAGCATTCACTATCTCCACCTTCTCGGCGTATTCCGTTACCAGGACACCCCCCTCGTTCAGCAAGGGACCCACATTATCCCTAGTCTTCCTTTTACTGTTTACATACTTTAAAAAAAAACCTTCTTATTATCTTTTATCTCTTTTGCAAGCCTCATCTCTAGGTGGGCTTTAGCCTTCCTTGCCACACCCCTGCAGGCCCTGACAACACATCTATACTCCTCCCAAAAGGACAGGCCCTTTTTCCACATTTCATAGTCCTTCCTCTTCCTTTTGATCTTATCGATGAGCTCCTTGCTCATCCACGCAGGTTTCCTGCCCCCTTCCCCGATTTCCTACTCTTCGGGATGCACCGATCCTGAGCTTGGAAGAAGTGCTGCTTAAATGTAGCCCAGCTCTCACATGCACCCTTGCCTTCTAGCAACCTAGCCCATGAGATACTCCCAAGCAGGTCCCGGAAGAGGTCGAAGTTGGCTCTCCGAAAGTCCAGGGTAGCAATCCTGCTTTTAGCCTTACTTCTTCCACCAAGTTCCATCTTGTACTCCACCATCTCATGGTCACTGCATCCCAAGCTGCCCCCAACCTTCACATCCCTAACAAGCCCATCCCTGTTGGTAAGGACAAGGTCCAGGAGCATCCCCCGCCTCATCAGCTCCTCCACCACCTGCATCAGAATATTGTCTTCAGCTCATTGTAGGAACCACTTGGACTGCGCGTACCTGGCCAAGTTGCTTACCCAACAGATGCCTGGATAATTGAAGTCCCCCATGAGAACCAGTGCCCGGGATTGTGAGGCTACTACCAGCTGCTTGTAGAAGGCCTCATCGACCTCCTCCTCTTGATCTGGTGATCTGGTGTGGGGGTAGTACACCCCCACAACAGTGTCCCCCATACCAGCCCACCCCTTAATTCTTACCCACAAGCTCTCCACTTGTCCATCACCCTCCCCCAGGTGGAGCTGGGTACACTCTAATTGCTCCCTCACATAAAGGGCAACCCCACCCCCTTGCTTCCCCAGCCTGTCTTTCCTAAGAAGGACATAGCCCTCCATGACAGCGTTCCAGTCATGTGGGCTGTCCCACCATGTCTCTGTGATTGCCATGAGATCGTGGCCCTGTGACCAAACAGATCTCAAGCTCATCCTGTTCATTTCCCATGCTCCATGCGTTGGTATACAGGCACTTTAGGGAAGCAGCAGGCGCAGTTACCCCTGGAGGGATGCAAGAAGAAGATTCTGGATGGGGTATCAGGATCATTACCTTCTCTGAGGAGCCCTCAGACAATCCTATGGGACAACTCAGAGGTTTTTCCCTACTATCGTCAACAGTGACAGCAGTGACAACTTCCCCCAGCCCTTCTCTGTCACTTTTAGCTCCCCTCCCTTCCCCCGTCAAACCTAGTTTAAAGCCCTGGTAATCAGCCCGGAGAGCTTGTTCCCCAACACACTTGTGCCCCACTTGCTGAGTTGGAGTCGGTCAGCAGCCCACATACCTGGCTTCTCAAAGGACTGCCCAAGATCAAAATACCCAAATCCTTGGTCCAGACACCAGCCCCTCAGCCAGTCGTTCACCTGTCCCATTCTCCTCCTCCTTTCTAGGTCCCAGTCACCCAGAGGAGAACACTACCTGCACCCCATATGCCTTCAACGACCTTCCCAGGGATGCAAAGTCCTTTTTAATATCCCTCATTTTTCTAGTTGCAGCTTCCCAGGATCCAACCTGAATGACAGCAGGAGGATAGTAATCCTCTGGTTTAATGAGCTGTGGCAGAGCCTTCCTAACGTTTCTGGACATGTGCCCCAGGAAGACAGCACACCTCTCTGGATAGGTTATCTGGGTGACAAATGGGAGCCTCAGTGCCCCTCAGCAAGAAGTCTCTGATCACTAAGACTCTCTGCTCTTTTTTTGTGGCACTCGTTGTGATGCAGTGTTCCACCCGGCCCTGATCCCTATGTTCAGTACTTCCCCCAATCTTGACACGCTTCGCAGGGTTGCTTCCCGGGTTTGGACTACTGTCCAGACCCTCAACCTCTTCCTTTTCCTGCCTGAAAGCCTTGAATCTATTACCCAGGGACACCGTGGGTGTTGGGGGCAAATGTCTCTTTCTGCTTCGAGCTGAGACGAGGGCCCAGTCCCTTTTCTCTTGTGAGTGGTCAAGCCCTCTGTCCTGCACGTGATCATCTGGGTCAGCTACTACCCCTTGCAGGGACTTAGGAGGGGGCTGCTGGGAATCAGCAGGGGCAGGTTGACTCCTCCTATCTGTAACCCTCAGAGACTCACAAGAGCTCCTCAGGCAGCCAATTTCTCACTGCAGCCCAGCCACCTGCTTGAGGAGTCCCTTAAACAGGGCACAACTGCACCCATGGCAGCCCTCTCTTCCCTCAGGACCCAGGGGGGCCTCCAGATTCTGGAGCTCCCCACAGTCACCTGTCTGTACTGCCACTTCCCCCCTCAGGGGATCCACCTGAGTGCCCACATGAGCCCAGGAAGTCTGCATCTGCTCTGTTTGGGTTTCTGCCTCAGACCGGCCGCTGCGACGGGTGCCCACCATGGTGAATTCTAGATGCAAAGAGGCAGGGAGAGGAGAGGAGAGGAGAGGAGAGGAGAGGAGAGGAGAGGAGAGGAGAGGAGAGGAGAGGAGAGGAGAGGAGAGGAGAGGAGAGGAGAGGAGAGGAGAGGAGAGGAGAGGAGAGGAGAGGAGAGGAGAGGAGAGGAGAGGATCCTCCTCGCACTCTTCCCTGCCCCGCCTCAACTGCCCCACGCTAATTGCCAAGCCAGCCCTGTTACCACCAAGCTGATCCTGTTAGCGCATTCTGTTTGCGGCGCTCCCTAGGGACTACTTTTATAGCACCAGGAGGTGGGTGGGCTGCTGTCACCCCTGGCTCCGCCCTCAGCACATCAATGCCCACAGCGGCACAAGCACAGCTCCTGCCTGCTTGGGAGGAGGGGGCCAGGGCTGCGGCTCTGACCAAGTATCTCTGTGCCACGTTATTCGGGGGTTTAGGGGTTGGCTCCCTTTGTCTCCCTGCCAGGAGCCCTTGCTGAAGCTGATCCGCGTGAGGTTCTCATTAAAATGGCCAGAATTAAAATCTTGTTAAAATCAGAGAATGAGGTGTTGAAGTCATCATTGGCCTTTGAAAGGGAGACGGGAAAAACATTAGGAATCAGAGTGAATAAACTTTTGACTGAAAATGATAAACTTGTGAGTGAGAATAATCATCTTAAACAGTTGCTGGAGAGGGTTAGCCATCTGTTAAATAAACTACAGCCTTGTGCTCTGGTCAAGCAGATTTGTAGATTGATGCATAGTGCAGACCCTGAAAGCTGGGATGGTGATTTCTGGCTTGACAGTGATTATGATGTTGATGATGATGTTGCTGATTCTGAACCTCAATCGATTTCCTTGAGACCTCTTCCCTGCTCTGAGTGGCATGGTGGTGGGGCCGGGAGCAGGGGCTGCAGTTGGTCCATGGTGCTTCGTTTCCACTGCTCCTTCACGGTAACTCTCCCCCCTGCTCTGCTGTGGGGTGCTGACCTTCCTGGGCTGGTCCTGAATAGACTGCAGCGTGGAGATCTGCTCTGCTGCGGTACACCATGGGCTGCAGGGGTCTGCCTTCCCCACCAGGGGCCTCTCTGTGGGCCGCGGGAGGGCTTTGGCTCCGGCACCTGGAGCACCTCTGCACTGCACTCCCCCTCTTCTGCACTGACCTTGGTGTCTGCAGGGAGGTTTCTCACTCCTCACTCTCCCAGCTGCTGTCCTGCAGCAGTTTTTTTTTTTTTTTTCCCTTTTCTTTGATGCGCTCTCATAGAGATTTAAACTGCATTGCTCATGGCTTGGTTCTGGGCAGCGGTGGGCCCCTTTGGAGCCGGCTGAAACTGGCCCTCATCTAACATGGGGCAGCTGCTGGATTCTTCTCACAGGGGCTACCACTGCAGCCCCCCCAGTACCAGAACCTTGCCATGTGAACCCAGAACACTGAGGCAGCTAGGTCATTACTGGCCTGTAAAGTATCAAGGCTTAAATTAACTAATGAAACCCTAAATGTGTTGGTGTTGGAAGGGACTGGGATAACAGTGCCACTTTTTGGGGACACCAAACTGAGACTAGGGATAGAATGATCAATGGGCAATTATTGTATGCACCCGAAGCAGGGACTAACTTGTTGGGAAAGGATTTGATAATGAAATGTGGCATTCAAATAGTAAATCGTTAGGCTGGAATAACAGTATTATTAATGGGGTGCTCTCAGACCCTGGGAGCAAAGATATATTTGCCTTTGAGTGGAAAGACCCTGAAATGGGGTGGAAGCAGCAATACAGATGGACAATTTTACCTCAGGGGTTCACAGGGCCACAGATTTATTTGGGCAAGTTCTAGAACAAATTTTGGAGTAATTCCAACCTCCAAAGGAGGTGTTATTGTTACAGTATGTGGATGATCTTTTATTGTCAGGACAGGAGAAAGCAGTTGTGAAGGAAGCCACTAACAAGCTATTTGACTTCCTGGGAAAACAGGGCTTGAAAGTATTGGAAAATAAATTAAAATTCATAGAAAGAGAAGTCAAATATTTAGGGCATCTAGTGTCTGAAGAGGAATGAAGAATAAATCCAGAGAGGATTCAGGGAACTGTTGAGCTACCCCTACCCAAAACTAAAAAGAACTAACATTTTTAAGAGAAAGAGGTTGTCATGGTTTAACCCGGCCGGCAGCTAAACACCACACAGCCGTTTGTTCACCCTCCCCCCTCCCTCTCTGGGACGGGGGAGAGAAATGGAAAGTGAAGCCCATGAGTTGAGATAAAGACAGTTTAATAAGACAGGAAAATAATAATAATAATAATAATAATAATAATAATAATAATAATAATAATAATAATAATAATAATAATAATAATAATAATAATACAATGATGAAAATAGTACTACTAATAATAATGTGTACAAACAAGTGATGCACAATGCAATTGCTCACCACCCGCTGACCGATGCCCAGCCTAACCCCGAGCAGTCTGGCCCCCCTCCCCCGGCTAGCCACCCCTATATATTGTTTAGCATGACGTCAGATGGTATGGAATACCCCTTTGGCTAGTTTGGGTCACCTGTCCTGGGTCTGTCCCCTCCCAGCTCTTACTGCACCCCCAGCCTGCCCGTTGGCAGGACAGAGCAAGAAGCTGAGATGTCCTTGGCTTAGTATAAGCACTGCTCTGCAACAATTAAAACATCGGGGTGTTATCAGCACTCTTCTCATCCTAAGCCAAAACATAGCACCCTACCAGCTACTAGGAGGAAAATTAACTCTGTTCTAACTGAAACCAGGAGAGAGGTTTTTAAGGAATTAGGAGTCATGAAGTCCAAAGGAAAACAGATACTCCCTGAGGGGAGAGAAATGCTAAAGGAAGTGCTAAGGAGGCAAATATTAACTGTTTTACATCAAGAGGGTCATTGAGGAATTCAAGCAATGTGTGATGCTGTGCTATGGAAATATTTATGTGTAGGAATATATATACTCTGTCTGGACAAGTATGCAGGAGTTGTGTAGGATGTCAAAAGGTAAATAAGACTTTATAACAGTCAGCCCAAAGGGGGCGAGAACCAGGAATTCAACACTTCCAAAATATACAGGTAGATGTTACAAAACTCCTTAGAGTAGGTAGATTTAAATACTTATTAGTCTTGGTCGATCTTTTGTCAGGGTGGGTGGAAGCTTTCCCTTCAGTATCTGCTACTGTGAGCACAGTAACTAAAGTAATTCTAGAATAATTAACTCCCAGGTATGGAATTGTTGAAAATATTGACTCTCATCAAAGAAATCACTATATGTCAGAAATATTGCAAGGTCTAATGTGGACTCTAGGAATGGTGGAAATTTCACACTCCTTGGCATCCTTCCTCTTCTGGAAGTATAGAGAGGATCAGACAATAAGCAGCAATTGACTAAATTCTGGAAACTCAGCTTCCCCAAACGAAGTGCACTTCTCCAAATTCAAACTGCACCAAGAAAAGATGTGGGAGATTCACCATATGAAATATTATTTGGATTGCTGTACATGGACAAAGGAAATGAATTACCTCAGTTTGAGACAAAAAATGCTTTTCTTAAGAACTGTATACTTAGGCTGTCGTCCTCTTTGTCATCTCGCAGGACCTGTGGACTGTTAGCTCAAACCCCACCCTTGGAAGCCCTGATCCATTTAGAGAAGGAGATTGGGTTCTGATGTGAATGTGGAGAGAATTGAAACTGCAACCTGAGTGGTACGGACTGTTCCAAGTGCTCCTGACTACTGAGATGACAGGAAGAATGGCTGAGAAAGGGTGGACTCATACCTGGGTAAAAGCATCAGTTAACCCTGTGTTGTGGTTCCGCTCGAGTGGGCAGCCGAGCTCCACCACAGCCGCTCTCTCACTCCCCCTCCTCAAAGAGGAATGGGGAGAAAATATGTGAAAAGGGCTCAAGGATTGAGATAAGGACGAGAAAATCACGCAATAATTATTGTAACGGGCAAAACAGACTCGGCATTGTCACCACCTGTCACGAGTGTCTCCTCCAATAGTTTTGAACTTCACCCCTGAGCAAGTGCTAAATCCTAAAAACTTGGTAGAATGTTTGAGAGTTGTATGTCCTGACCCTGATAATGCCGGAGAACAACAGCTTGCAGCATTGTGCTGGGTCCTGGTTTATTCCTATCAAACACTGTTTAACATCATCCAGCAATTTGAAGAGCGGGAGGAAGTCTCTGAATCTGATGACCAAGTAACACACGCTGTGGCTGACCCAGAGGACCAACCAACTATGGTATCAGTCGCCCCCATAGTCAAGTCAAAACAATGGAAATGGAGGTCAGCTCGTTTAGTAAGGGAAGAAGGCTCTCCTAAGAAGGAGGGAGAAGGGGAATTGGCAGGCACCTCTAAAGCAGAGCCGTCACAAAAACAGCAGGAAGACGAGATGGAAATCATAAAGGAATCAGAAATCACTCGATCCTTATCCCTGAGTGAGATGCGAGAAATATGAAAGGATTATGGTTGACGCCCAGGTGAACACATCCTCACTTGGCTGCTCCGATGCTGGGATGCTGGGGTCAGTAGCCTACAATTAGAAGGCAATGAAGCCAAGCAGCTGGGATCCCTCTCTAGAGAAAGGGTAATCGACAAAGTAATCGGGAGAGGAGCACAGGCCCTCAGCCTCTGGAGACAACTCCTGGCAGCTATCAAAGAAAGATATCCCCATAAGGAAGATATTGTATATCACATAGGCAAGTGGACCACTGTGGATAAAGGTCTCCAACATCTGCGGGAATTAGCTGTGCGGGAGATGATTTATAGTGATTTGGACAATGCCCAGACACCTCAAGACCCCGATGAAGTCCAGTGCACAACATCCATGTGGCGTAAATTTGTGCGGAGTGCACCATCAGCACATGCCAGTACCCTGGCAGCAATTCACTGGGATGAGGGGATGGGACCAACAATGTATGATGTCTCCTGCCAGCTTCAAAAATATGAAGACAATCTCTCTGCTCCGCTACAGTCCTGTGTCTCAGCTGTGGAGAAACTGTCTAAAGGACTTGACAAGCTTGTGGAGAAAGTATATTCCCCCTCATCTAGACAGAGTGATACTTCAGCCACTAAGAATCAGCATTCGCCTGCTCAAGAGAGAGAGTACCCAAGACGTACACCACGTGGCACCTTGTGGTTTTATCTGCGTGACCATGGGGAAGATATGAGGAAATGGGATGGTGTACCTACTTCAACCCTAGCTGCTCGGGTACGTGAACTGAAAGGAAATACAGCAGCAAGAAGAGGGGCTCCTAAGAGAAATGCTGCTCCAGTTTCTATTGGGCAGTACCCCAGAGGCAGATGAAGACCTAATCATCAACAGTTCTTATGAACATTTTCCAAGAAAGACCTATGGAATGAAAAGATACACCTGCCTATTAATCCTGTCCTGTTAAATCCTTGTCCTGTTAAAGGACAAGGGATAATGATGAGAATGCTTGTATGCTAAAGTATGGGGATCTGAGTGTGACACAAATGTTATGGAATAAGGGGTGGAGGTTGTACTGGGTCTGGCTGGAATGTTAACTTTCCCGGCAGCAGCCCATACAGTGCCGTACTCTGTACTTGTAGCTGGAACAGCAGTGTTATCACACCAGTGTTGTGTCTACTGCTGAGCAGCAGTGGCACAGCATTGGGCCTTTCTCTAACCCTCCTAGGGGGTGGGCAAAAAGTGAGGAGAGAAACATCACTAGGGCAGCTGACCTAAACCAATCAAAGGGATATTCCATACCATGTGGTGTCACACTCAGCAATAAAAGGTGGAAACAGGAAGAAGAGGGGAGGGGTGGGCTCTCGTTGAGAAGACGTCGGTCCTCCTCTCGAACACCGGCTGCGTGCGTTGAGGCCTTGCTTCAAGGACGTGGTCAATCATCGCTCATTTGTGGGAAGTAGAGAGTAATTTCTTTCCTCTGCACTTCCATATAGCTTTCATTTATTTTGTTTGTTTGTTTTCCTCCCTTTTTCCCCTTTTCCCTTTTACTTCCCCTTAGTTAAATTGTTTAGTTCATGGTAGTCTTTATTTAATTATTATAATTATTTCCCTTTAATTAAATTATCCTTATCTCAACCCGTGAGTTGTTCTTTGCTTTACTTCTCCCCCTCCTCATCTAAAGGAGGGGGAGTGAGAGAGCGGTTGTGGGGTTTAGCTGCCCAGCACGGTAAAACCACCACAGGCATAAGAAGATAGTAAGATTTATTGCTCATTACTAACAAGCTAGAGAAGTGAGAAACAAAGGAAAGAAACCAAAAGCACCTTCCTCCCCCCATCCACCCTCTTCCACCTCCTCCCCCCGAGCGGCGCAGGGGAATGGGGGAATGGGGGTTATGGTCAGTCTACAGCGCTTCTTCTCTGCCGCTTCTTCTCTGCCGCTCCTTCTAGGTCACTCTCGTCCCCTGTGCTGTGGGGTCCCACCCACGGGATGTAGTCCTTGATGAACTGATCCAGCGTGGGCTTCCCACAGGCAGCAGCTCTCCCAGAACTGCTCCAGATATGGGTCCGTACCACGGGGTCCATCCCTCAGGAGAAAACTGCTCCAACCTGGCTCCCCTACGGGCAGCAGCTCCTGCCAGGTCACCTGCTCCTGCGTGGGCTCCTCTCCACGGGCTACAGGTCCGGCCCGGAATCTGCTCCGGCAGGGGTCTTCCACAGGCGGCAGCCTCCGTTGGTGCAGGGCCACCTGCTCCACCGTGGTCTCCTCCACGGGCTGCAGCATGGAACCCTGCTCCACCGTGGTACTCTATGGGCTGCAGGGGGACATCCTGCTTCACCATGGTCCTCACCACAGGCCGCAGGGGACTTCTGCTCCGGCGCCTGGAGCACCTCTCCCCCTCCTTCTACACTGACCTTGGCACCTGCAAGGCTGTTCCTCACTCCCTTCACTCTCCCAGCTGCTGCGTGGCGCAGCGTTTTTTTCCCTGTCTTAAATATGCTCTCACAGAGGCGCAAAACAACATCGCTTATTGGCTCAGCTCTGGAAAACAATGGGGCCCTTCCCAAACATGGGGCAGCTTCTAGATCTTTCTCACAGAAAACACCCCTATGGCCCCCTTGCTACCAAAACCTTGCCACGTAAACCCACTACACCCTGATACCAGAGAGACTGCATTAACAAAGACTTTTAAGGTTAAAACTATCTATTGTAAACCTTTAATTTCTCCTTAGAAGAATTCTTAATGAATTATTGAGTAAAAGGGGTTGAATTACAGAGAATTGGCATGTTTCCAGGGAACACTCCATGGAAGTGGGAGAAAGGAGGGTATTTAATCCCCACCAGAAGAATCCTTATTAGTTTGTGATTTTTATTGTTTTTCTTATTTCTTAATTATTATAGGGGTGTATATATACGTAGAAATGATGTATTTTAAGTTTATCTTAGTAATACCTATTCTCAATG
Organism: Aythya fuligula; assembly: GCF_009819795.1. Classification (NCBI taxonomy): domain Eukaryota; kingdom Metazoa; phylum Chordata; class Aves; order Anseriformes; family Anatidae; genus Aythya; species Aythya fuligula. Next base: position 633,614 of record NC_045594.1, on the reverse strand, counting down.
GATTATTGATAAGATGGAGGGAAAAGTCAGCATTTCCAATTAATCCAGAACATCTCTCGAGTTCTATCTGGAAATAATTATTGTATTTGCACCCAGATGCCTAGAAAGACTGAAAATGTCTTGTCCCCGATTGTTATTTCCAGCAGCAACTGTGTCTGTATTCTCTAGATTTCTAGAAAAGACAGACCATACCCAGTCCCGGGAAGGAATAGATTTTGAAGTTGAACTCCCTACACATAGTCCTGGCTACAATATACTGTGTTATCAAAGGTGCCTTTTAAACAGCATTGATAGAAAACTCAGGGGGCAATAGTACTGACCCTGGGTGTGGAAATATCCATGAAATAGGGAATAAACCATACTGTACCGAATATGGTAGCCACGGGAATGCTAATATACATAATGCACACCAGATACAACATGAGAATCCTGTAACCGGATGGCCTGTCCCAAATGGCAAAGAGTGGTATTGGCTATGTGGCAATAAAGCCAGGAAGGTGTTGCCCCTAGGATGGAAGGGAGCTTGCACCCTGGAGGCAATAATTCCAAATGTAACAATTATTGAAGACCCACAAAGCCAAAGCCCCCTTGAGACCACACGCAGAATTAAGCGGACTCCACGTAATCCTTTAGTAAAATTCTCTAGCATTTCACAGTTTTGCAAGGTAGTTTTTACCTTGGTTAAGGGTGAGTGAATTAGAAAAAGCTATTGCAAATATCTCAAAATACAAAAATATTGTAAATATATTGAAGATCTAGAAAATAAGTTAGATAAGTTTGCAAAAATAGTACTCTAGAATCAAATAGTATTAGATTTATTAATAACCTCATAAGGAGGAGCGTGCACTGTAATTATTACTAGTTGCTGAATATATGTAGATCAAATGGGATGAATTTGACTGATCTCAAAAATATTTGGGGAAAAAAAAAAAACAACAAATAAGATCCTACATAGAGTGGCTCAAGATGACACTTCCTGGGAATTTAGAAGCATTTGGGAGAAACTAATTTCATGATTACCTGAATAGAATTGGCTCAAACAACTGTTTGTTGGTATTTTAATAATAATGGCATTGTATATCTATCATCCCCCATGACATCCGAAGAAGAATATTGCACCTTAATGTTGGAAAAACTCAAGAGTGCAGTATGTGAAGAGGTGTAAAAACAACAATAGGAGTAAAAAAAAAGAAGAGGGGGGAATTGTGAGAAACAAAGTTGTGTTTTTGCAGCAGAGAATTACTTTTTTGTGTTCTAAGGTAGTTGTGTAGTCATAATAAGGAGAAATGCTAAGTAGATAAGTGGACAGTAGAAGGCCTAACTGTTCCAAAATAAAGTGGAAACTTGAGAAAAACAGGATGAGCGGTGTGAGAGCAGTAAAAAAAAGATCACAAGTTCTCAAAACATAAGAAAGGAGAAATTAAAGGGCTGAAAAATAAAAAATTGTACATATATGGTATAGAGGAGTGTCGAGTAGCTTGTGAACCTGTAGTACTCAGCCAATGAGGAAACAGGGGAGGTGATCAGGCGTCGGGTAATAGGGAATAAAAAGTTATGTTTTGTTTACTAAAATGCACTCCTGATTTACAGGACGCCCACCATTGCAATCGTGAATAAATAGCTTCACAGAAGATCCTGTCTGAAGAAAATTATTTGAGATGTTTCTCACATTGTCACACTCAAAACATTTAAGTACAAAAAATAGGATTACAAGATGCACCGCCGGGCCCGTATATTGGCACCACGAATCAACACTTGGATAAAACAGCACTTCCTTTCGGTCTGTCATGCGCTTCGTTCGTCGCCGGCCATTCCCCTCGTGGAGAATATGGAACCACGGATCAGAACTCCGCACTCGCTTCACAGTGGTGCTGCATCTCACTCACACAGCACAATCACTCAATCACACAGAGAGGCCCCTTGCACTTCTTGTTCATACCACAAGAATGTATCACTTAATAAGCAAACTTGTTTGTATCATCTCTTGACGTGTTCCTTGTGGAACTCACTTCACAACAATACTTTGTCTCAAACACATACACTCACACAAATGCTTTCAACATGAGATACCCAGACATCTACAAATAAGACATACAATTATTAACACTCCAGTTAGTATCCCTCCAGCAGATGAAAATATTACCCAGGTAACCTTGTCACAATCGTGAAAGGCCCGCTTACCCTTCTCCTGCTTCTTATACAGTCATTAGCAGGTCCGTCCTGACTCCCAAAACTGGGATGCAACAGTAACCTCGGATTTGCTCGATCTGCTCCCAAGATCGCTAGTGGCTGTTCCATCGGTCAGAAAATCCCCCTTGACCACTCTATCAGTCAGCCTGTAGGGTATCCTCCTCCCTTACAGGGACTATGCTGCACGCCAGACATCTTTGTGCGATTTATCAGCTGCCCCAGCCACACGTACGATTTATAGGCCCTTCCTGTACTGTTACACATACCATTTGTCCACAGTCCAGCAGGTCATTGTCTGCCCCCACAGTGAGCGGCTGAGGAGTGGAGTTCCTCCAGGGAATTGTGCCTGGTGCACGCTAGGACATCTGCAGCGCGGCCACTCCTGTGGGCAGACAAAGAGCATCCTGGCTGGCTCACCAAAATGATTCATGGAAGAACTCTATAACTCAAAGCAAATAAGTTATAAAGTAGCTATGTGGTTTATTTCGGCGCCGGGCGCATGCGGGATAGCTCCCAAAGGCGTGTGTGCCCTAATGCAGCAACTTGCTTTGGTTATATGCAGTAAAGAGTTACATATGTGTAAAGTTTCCCAATATGCCTATACATACGCATAATCTATCCCTACTTCATATTAAAATTAGCACCAAGAAGTCATGTCCATAAACTCTTCCTGTCTGTGCTTGCTCAGTGCCTTCTGGTGGTGGTCATCAGGGGGTCATGGGGATGAAGTCCGATAACTCGTCTTCATCATCACTAGTTTACCCCCAGCCTTTGTACAGACTCAGCTGCTCCTTGGCTCTTGTCCAAACCACAGGGTCAGTCTCAGCTGGTTTTTGAGACAGGTTCCCCACTTTTGTCAGGAAACATCTTCTGTGAGGGGCCCTGAGACTCCTTGTTTCAGTTAATTTGCACGGTAGTAAGCAAAGACACTCAGCAATATCTATTTTAATGCTATTAAGCAAGCCCCCATTCTTCTATCCCTGGCTTCAGTGTGACAGTGTCCCTTTTTCTTGTTCAGTGCACACACTGTCCTTAGAGACTGACTGAGGCATATATGTGGTTCATAACAAGTATTTATGGGGCATTTTGGTTCATTAATGCAGGGAATATAAATGTGCAAAATTATTCCTACCTACAGAGAAAGGAATATTATTTTTGCCAGCAGTCATTAAGGCAAAGGTAGTGTAATGCAAAACTTTTTTCCATGCTTACTGAAAGTTGGTACATCTGTAGCAAATGAGGGAGAAAGTGCAGGTAGAGAAAGCAGTCTGTGTCAGCAGAGGTAGCTGGTTATTTCTCCACATTGTTACTAGTTATTCTTCTTCTGCCACACCTGTTATGTGATGCTGGACAAGCCATGTAATGCTGCCCTTGGAGGAGGGTTTTCCCATTGCCTTTCCCTGTGACCCATTGCTTGATTTCTGGTTATTTGACTTAAGATGCTAGAAATGAGCCATCACAGCAATAACCAAAGTAGCTGTAAACCAGGCTCCATAGTATTTGAAGTGCTCCAAATTTAGGAACTCTGAAAAATGTGGCTTTGGTCTTGAGATGGCTGTCCAAATGGCAGAGGTCTTGACTCGATTATGCCCTCATTCTTCACTGCAATGGGGACTTGTAAACTTTACAGAAATGCTATGAAAACACCAAATGTTTAAATTACTTGAATAATATGGTGATGAGTGCAGCAAGCACTCTTTAACCCACTGCATATAACAGTGGTTTTTATTGTAGGGCATGGCTACAATGCAATAAATAATGCATATGGCCATGCACTGAGCAATGCAAAGGAAACAAAGAGTTTCCTGCTCAGAGAGCAGTAGGACACCCTCTCTTCTCACTAAGAAAGGGGTTTACCTCCAACCAGAGAAGGAATAAATTAAATTCACACAAATAAAATAATAATAAAAATCTGGATCCTGAAATAATGTGGGAAGAAAAAGTGCTTTTTTCAGCCCTTTTTAACAATGGAACCTTTATCCAGAGCAGGAAAATCAACCCTGAGCAATTTGAAAGATACACAACTACTTTGTCCTGAGGGCATACAGTAGGAGATGTGCAGAGTGTCGTGTCCAGACAGTGCTGATTTAGGCTGGATGAAAATAGGATGGCTGGATCCTGAAACAGAATTGGGTGCTGGAAATGTTTGCTGCAATGTTTGCTGCAGAGAAAGGATCTGAATTCCAGTAGCCAAATCCTTACTTGTTGGACCTACATTTTTTGCAGAATGCACAAGCGGTTTTGTCAGAGGCCATTTCCCTTTTCTCACTGTCAAGCTCAAGTAGGAAAACATGGTCTGCAGTGTTTGAACTGAACTGTAGTGTCATGGACATCTGGGTTGTCATGCAGACCATCTGTGGGGAATAACACACCTTTGTTTTTTATCACTAGTGCAGTGGTCCCCAAAAGGTGACAGTGCTCAGCAGACACCAGGGTTTTTAAATAGCCTGTCAAGGTGACATGCAAAGTTAGGACACAGGTGCCTGTTAGCTGGTATGTGTATTACCATGTAATTTTCTACCTGAGACAAGTTGTGGAATGATATAAGTAAGGAACAATAAACATCAGACCTGGGCAGTACGTGAGGAGATTAACTAGATCATCCATTTTCCTCCAAAGCATCACCAAAAAGTTCATGTGCTCCTGCTTGTTAAAAGCTTCTGGGCTGGAGATTTTGTAGCTTCCCTAGACAATCTCTGCTTGCTTATGATTAAAAGCTTTTCCAGATGTCTAACCTAGCTTTCCATTGTTGCAAGTTAAATCTGTTGTGTCTTTATCTGCATTTACAATATAAATGTTGACTGGTTTACGTCTCTTGTGTGTGCCCCAGCTGGTTCATGTCTGAAGGCTGTTATGTTTACTTGAGGTCTATATTTCAAATCATCTACAACTTTTCCTTCCCAGGTTTCTTGAACAAAAAAGCAATTACAGCTCAGAGTATAATTCCAGGTTTTTCCACCTCCAGTATGTCTGTGCTCAGATGCCTGTGCATTTTAGTGATGTTAATTATTTAATTAGGTGTGCAGTTAAGGCATTGATTGTAATTTTCCAATTTCATGAATATCAAGTCCTTATGTTATGGATGCCATTAGGAGGGAGAGAGATGTAATTTGAAGGAGGAAGCAGCAGAGGGAGAGTTTTCTCTGCTATAAATGCTTCCTCACTGCCTGTTGACCTGAGATATTGAGGCTGACTTTGATTTAAAATCCAGTTTAATAGCTTCTGCTGGAATGGGAGCATCCAGTTGGAAAAATTTTCGAGTCAGCTGGTTTGTAGAGGGCAACATGGAAGATTTGCTGTGAATGCATCTTCTGCTTCTACTTTTTGATTAAAAATGGACAGTGACAATCCAGCTTGAGAAAAGCTTCCTCACTTTGGTGGGCAGCCAAAACCTGGGACAAGAGCTCTGGAGGCATTTGCTTGTTTTTCAGGAGCACATTTAAGAAAGGTTTAGGTATCTGTCATTGCTGGGGCACGAGGAGAAAGGATGTTAACCTGAGCCTGCCACCTGAATCAGTTTTGCTTTTATAATCTGAATCTGAAGGCTGGTGTGGGCTGTGATGAGTGGGGTGCTAGTGTCTGAGTAGCAGCTTCTGCAAGGAGCGTGGTGTCTGGGAAGTAAGGCTGGTTTGTGCACTGGGGTGACTGGAACCTACTGGATGAGAATAAAGCAACCTTTTTTTTGTGAAGTACTAGGTTTCAGAGCTGATAGCTTTTGCCTTTGTTTCCCAAAAACCAAGAGTGTGTAAACATCAATGTGGAAACAAGAAGGGGTTAAGTGGGTTTACTCTGTGTGTGGAGGGCTGCTTCAGCTCTCCTCTAAGGAAAGGCTTTGTCTGTTGTTGCGACTGATGCTGATAACTATAAACAGATCAAGTGGAGGTTTTTTTTTTTTCTCTAAGCTCTTCACATTCACTAACTTCATGAACAACATCCTGTTAAGGGTCTTGCACCCTAAATCTCCCCATTCCAGCCTAGATCTGTTTTAGCCACAGAGGGGTTTTTGGTGTGGCAGCAGCAGCCTCAGAGGAAGGAGGTGGAAGGACACCTTGCAGGCAGCTCTGAGGTCTCTTCTTAATCCCTGCCTGGTAAAAGATTGGCCTAAAGTGAGAAGCATGAGGATTCATCACCCTGAAAAAACTATTTTAACTCCAGGTTTTTCATTTACCTTACAAAAATCTCACTCCTTGTATCTTGCTCTGTGCTTAGCCTTGGAAATATCCTTCATTCCCAGGGTTCAGCAGGCATCCTTACATTCAAATAAATATTAACGCATGGAGTATTATCTTCTTTAGTACAAAGATAACAAGCCAGTGGTTTGGGCTCACCTGTTTACAGCAGATGGACCTGCATTGCCTGTCCTTGGAAGGTAAACAGTCCCTTTAGCATTTTTTTTAAATGTATCAGTGTTATTCTTTTTGTCTTTCTGTAAACCAAATAATTCACCAATTTTATGGAAGAAAAACCCTTTTTTAAGAGGGGAAATTCTGGGGGCTTTGAGGAAGAGTACATGCCTTTCCTTTCTCTTCAAGTGTTTCAAGGCTAATGTCTGGCCAGTAACAGTTTCCAGGATGTGTTCTGGGTGCTGTAGGAGGAACCTGTGCCTTTGTTTCCTTCCGAGATTGAAGGTTGCTTTTGCACCTTGCCTCCTCCCTTTTCCTAAAGGGATGTTATATATGTTCATCTGATTCGTGTCAGTATGGAACAGTGTTAGGGCCGCATGGTATGATGAATTTGACCTTCTGTCTTACATACCCTTGTATAACCACAAGTCTAAGAAAAACAGAATGGTTAATGTATATAGTTCTTGTACCTTGCAAAGGAATTTGTGTCAGAAAATATTCCTCAAATCTATGAACCTATTTGCTTTTGTTATTCTGAACTCTTATTTCTAACAGTTACATCCTTTTTTGTCTTCTTTGTGGTTGATTTAGCACTGCTATAGGTGTGACTGTCCCTGTGAATGGCCTGTGAGGAATGTTTTAACTACTCGTGAAGTGTCAATAAGAGAGCTATTTGTGTTTGTATGTTCTTTCTTTGAAGTCTCTGATGTCTGGGGGTTTCAGAACAACTGCTAACAACTAGTGACTGTTATGGCTTCTGAATGAGACACTATGCAAGCCCCTGATATCTGGCCAGGTGGCCAGGAGATTAAGGAGAAGAAAAAAGAAGCTGAAGGACGGCTAGAAGACAAAACTTGCAGGGAACACTGTGTAAGCTTTTGACATGCTGCCAAGGAGTACAAAGGGGAAGGACAAGAAAAAAACTTGGAGAGGAAGACTACGAGCCTTCAGCATGAAAGACCCCTAGAGACCCCCAGAGGGACCACCGGAGACTGATGCGCATGCTCCAGTAGGAGGGACTGGACCCCGGAAGCTAATTATAATAATCTATTTTTTTTAGAAGTAGTAATGAATATGTATTAGTCTAGGAGCATAAAAATCAGCTACTTGATGTAACTGGGGTGCGTCCTGGTGGAGCGGAGGCTCCCGGTGCACCCAGCGCTGTTTGCTTACCTCTATTCCTTTAATAAATTGTAAACTTTGATTATAATCCTATTTGGAAGACTGAGCCATTTATAACAGGGGGAATAAGAATCTGTGCTTTGTGTGACACCTTACTTGAAGAAACTTGTTCTTTCATCTGAAGGCAACATCCTAAAATTTGTTGTTTGATGAATGTGGTCTGGAGCTATTGGATGGCTGTAATGACAAAAATGGCATTGACACGAGAGCTTTAAATGCCTTGGAATATACCATCTCCTCCAGCTTACTGTCTGAGCAGCACTGCTTATGTTGTGGTGATGCACAACTCCTCAAAGCATGATATTCATTGGGGATAGCTGTCAAACAGCAGAAAGTTGCTGCTTTTTCATTAGCACTTCAGTCTTTACACTGTAGATTGATTTTGATCTTTGTGTGGCTTTGAAAAAGATAATAAATAGCATGTTTTCACTGCAGAATCAATTGATGGTAGATATTACACAGTGTATTTGAACTTCTAAGGGCCAATGCAGCTCTGAACCCAAACTACCTTACTGAAAACTCTGTCTTCAGGGAGATGCGAGAGGCAGTTTCATTTGGGACAGATGGTTCTTTTTGTTTGCTTCAATGGGAGGAAAATAATTTATTTTGGAGAGCTCTTGGGTCAGAGATGTCTGAGTCTATTTGTGAGATGAATTAAATCTGAGTGTGAGTTGGGCAGAATTTATCCCTGCTGTTGCATTCAGGCTGTCTCCATTGATTTTTCATTCTTCTCTGTTTCCTCTCTTTATATAATATCTTATCGGTTAATTTACTTAGTCCATTGGTTCTGTATTTCCTTAAGAGTCAAGGCACTCCAATGTTCTTGCTTGTTTTCCTGCAGGGAGAAAGGGGTGTGAGTGTGTAGGAGAGAGAGGAGTAGGACCTGTGCTTGAAGTGTCCTCTTTTTTCTTTGGTTAATCCACTCGTTCTTGTGGATGAATTGCTTACTTATACAATTTTATCAGTAATTCAGTACTTTACAGGAAGTTAAAATCAAATAGAAAGACAACAAGGATTAAAAAAAAAGAAAGGGTAATGTATACCTTGCAGACATCAAAGCATTTCACCGATATAGCTGAGCCTGGTTTTATCAGTTTTAATAACTCCCTGCTGGCTCAGCCTAAAATTAAAATCTGTTGGAGAATTTAAAAATTGCAGTACAAAGTATTTAAATTTTAAAGTGGAAGTTTGTGTTTTGTACTCGTGGGGGACTTCAACTTCCCTGACATATCCTGGAAGCACAACACAGCCCAGAGAAAGCAGTCTAGGAGGTTTCTGGAGAGCGTGGAAGATAGCTTCCTGATGCAGCTGGTTAGTGAGCCTACCAGGGGAGGTGCCCCACTAGACCTTCTCTTCACAAACAGAGAAGGACTGGTGGAGGATGTGATTGTCGGAAGCTGTCTTGGGCAGAGTGACCACGAAATGGTGGAGTTCACTATTCTTGGCGAGGCCAGGAAGGGGACCAGTAAAACTGCTGTATTGGACTTTCGGAGGGCTGACTTTGAGCTGCTCAGGACACTAGTTGGCAGAGTCCCCTGGGAGGCAGTTCTGAAGGGCAGAGGGGTCCAGGAAGGCTGGGCGCTCTTCAAGAGGGAAATCTTAATGGCACAGGAACGGTCTGTCCCCATGTGCCCAAAGACGAGCTGGCGGGGAAGAAGACCGGCCTGGCTCAACAGAGAATTGTGGCTTGATCTTAGGAGAAGAAAGAGGGTTTATAATCTTTGGAAAAGTGGGCAGGCCACTAGGGAGGACTATAAGGATGTTGCGAGGCTGTGCAGGGACAAAATTATGAAGGCCAAAGCTCATCTGGAGCTCAATCTGGCTACTGCTGTTAAAGATAACAAAAAACGTTTCTATAAATACATCAACACAAAAAGGAGGACTAAGGAGAATCTCCATCCTTTACTGGATGCGGGGGGAAACTTAGTTACAAGAGATGAGGAAAAGGCGGAGGTGCTTAATGCCTTCTTCGCCTCAGTCTTTAGCGGCAATACCGGTTGTTCTCTGGATACCCAGTACCCTGAGCTGGCGGAAGGGGATGGGGAGCAGAATGTGGCCCTCACTATCCACGAGGAAATGGTTGGCAACCTGCTACAGCACTTGGATGTGCACAAGTCGATGGGGTCAGATGGGATCCACCCGAGGGTACTGAGAGAACTGGCAGAGGAGCTGGCCAAGCCACTTACCATCATTTATCAACAGTCCTGGCTATCGGGGGAGGTCCCAGTCGACTGGCAGCTAGCAAACGTGATGCCCATCTACAAGAAGGGCCGGAGGGCAGACCCGGGGAACTATAGGCCTGTCAGTTTGACCTCAGTGCCAGGGAAGCACATGGACTAGGTTGTCTTGAGTCCCATCATGCAGCACTTACAGGGCAAGCAGGCGATCAGGCCCAGTCAGCATGGGTTTATGAAAGGCAGATCCTGCTTGACGAACCTGATCTACTTCTATGACAAAGTGACGCGCTGGGTGGATGAGGGAAAGGCTGTGGATGTGGTCTACCTTGACTTCAGCAAGGCTTTTGACACCATTTCCCACAGCATTCTCCTCAAGAAACTGGTTGCTCTTGGCTTGGACTGGCATATGCTCCGTAGGGTTAAAAAGTGGCTGGATAGCCGGGCCCAAAGAGTCATGGTGAATGGAGTCAAATCCAGTTGGAGGCCGGTCACTAGTGGTGTTCCCCAGGGCTCGATACTGGGGCTGGTCTTCTTTAATATCTTTATCGATGATCTGGACGAGGGCATTGAATGCACCCTCAGTAAGTTTGCAGATGACACCAAGCTATGCGCATGTGTCGATCTGCTCGAGGGTAGGAAGGCTCTGCAGGAGGATCTGGGTAGGCTGCACCGATGGATTGAGGTCAACTGTATGAAGTTCAACAAGGCCAAGTGCCGGGTCCTGCACCTGGGGCGCAATAACCCCAAGCAGAGCTACAGGCTGGGAGATGAGTGGTTGGAGAGCTGCCAGGCAGAGAAAGACCTGGGAGTGATGGTTGATAGTCGGCTGAATATGAGGCAGCAGTGTGCTCAGGTGGCCAAGAAGGCCAACAGCATCCTGGCTTGCATAAGAAACAGTGTGGCCAGCAGGGCTAGGGAGGTGATCGTCCCCCTGTACTTGGCTCTGGTGAGGCTGCATCTCGAGTACTGTATTCAGTTTTGGGCCCCTCACTACAAGAAGGACATTGAGGTGCTTGAGCGGGTCCAGAGAAGGGTGACGAAGCTGGTGAGGGGTCTGGAGAACAAGTCTTACGAGGAGCGACTGAGGGAGCTGGGATTGCTCAGCCTGGAGAAAAGGAGGCTCAGGGGCGACCTTATCGCTCTCTATAGGTACCTTAAAGGAGGCTGTAGTGAGGTGGGGGTTGGTCTATTTTCCCACGTGCCTGGTGACAGGATGAGGGGGAATGGGCTAAAGTTGCGCCAGGGGAGTTTTAGGTTGGATGTTAGGAAGAACTTCTTTACTGAAAGGGTTGTTAGACATTGGAACAGGCTGCCCAGGGAAGTGGTGGAGTCAGCATCCCTGGAAGTCTTTAAAAGACGTTTAGATGTAGAGCTTAGGGATATGGTTTAGTGGGGACTGTTAGTGTTAGGTCAGAGGTTGGACTCGATGATCTTGAGGTCTCTTCCTACCTAGACAATTCTGTGAGTCTGTGATTCTGTTATTTTTGAAACAGCAAGGAGGTCATGACTTGCTTCAGCTGAGCAAACCAAGCTACCAGGGCAGCTCTAAGAAGTTCCCATGACAATGTTCCCACATCGCCCGGTTGAGGAATTAAAAAATATCGTTGCTAGCAGCTGGCTTCAAGGACGAGATCTATGTGACTGCTAATCACAAGGGGGTTGTTTTCTTGCAGTTGTTTGTCTGAGTGCTTTTGACCAATAATCTTGTGTGAGACACTATCCGCCCCTGTTAAATTTGCTATAGAAGTCAGGCTATTCGGGTAATAAAGGGAGAGCATGAACTGACCATACTGGTGTCTGTCGTGTTTTCGGCCATTCTTCCTGCAACAAGTGGCACCTGAACACGCTGAGACCTGGTGAGACACGGAAAGATGCAGAGAGACGCGAGACACGGAGAGACGCTGAGAGACCTGAGACGTGGAGAGACCCACAGAGATGCGGGACGCAGAGAGGCGCGGAGCAACGCAGAGAGACACAGAACGTGGATAGACACGGAATAGAGACGCAGAGAGACTCAGAATAGAGAAGCAGTAACACGCGGGACGCGGAAAGACTCAGAGCACAGACCTGGACAGACGTGGATAGACTTGGTGAGATGCGGAGCAGTGTCGCGGTGAGACGTGGAATAGTGTTGCGGTGAGATGCGGGATATCCGGGGCCGAGTTTCCACGGGAGATCAGAGGTGTCAGTGGAAACGGCAGAAGAGTGCCGCTGTGAGGCGAGTTGGCACACAGCAGAAGGGTGGAGATCACGACCCTGCAGCTCGTCCGACATAACCATGGAGGAGGAAGCAGCTATCCAGCTTCTCTCTAGTATTCTCTCTAAGACAGGTGTATCTTGCAATGTAAAAAAGATCAAATCCTTGGTGCACTGGGCTCAGAAGGAGGGTTTTCTGAAGGAAGTCCCTCTAATGTTTAGCCCAGATGAGCGGTGGCATGTAGGAGCTCGATAATGGGATAAAGCCATTTCAAGTGGAAAGCTGGATAAAGATGCAAGTGCGACATGGCACACAGTGATTAATGCGCTGTGCGGTATGAAAACCGAACAGCAGCTGGCTATGGCGGTGGCACAAACTTTGTCAGTACCATCTGGGACTGACAGAACGCTGAGTGCAAAACCTGAGACCTCAGGAATGCGGCTGGCAGGATTCTTTTTGTCAGTTCCTGCACCCACCCCGGTTCAGGGTATGACCTCTTCAATAAAGGAATCAGCAGCAGAAATAACGAAGGGACTATCGGAGCAGAGTGCTGATGGGGAGTGGGGGTTGCCCTCCCCACCCCCCGTGCCAGAAAATCTTGATAAATCTGCGCTGCCAGTATCTGTGCCGCTGCCAGGCAGCAATAAATCCACTCAGGATGCTTCGCCAATGAGAGGTACAGCAGCAGCTTCCAAGAATTGACCTTCAGTGGAGGAGCTGTTCCAAGAACTGTTAGAGAAACTGGAGAACTTAAAAATTAAGGATTCGGAGGAGCTTCCTCTCTCGTCCGCCCCACCAGAGCCGACTCCCTCATTATTCATTGCTACAACACCGTCGGCACCAAGGAGGGACAAGTGCTCCGGCGTCAGACGTGATGCCATCATAGAAGGGCATAGGCATGCTACATCCTTGGCCTGCCCTATTATTATCGACCCTGTGCAAGACACCAGGTCGTGGCAGCCACATGACTGCAAGATTCTACAACAAGCTCAAAAAATGATTTTGGACTATGGATTACAATCCCAGGCGGCTCGACAGATAATTCAATGGATTTTCCAGGCAAAACCAATGTGTCCACTTGACTGTTGAAACTTGGCACGCTTATTGTTAACTCCTTCCCCATTGTTATTGTTTGAAAGGGAATGGTTGCGGTTAGCACAGGGGGAAGCGGGTCGACTGCGTCAACCGGGGGACCCTCTGTATGGGATTACTGCAGAGATGTTAATGGGAACGGGTCCTTATATCAATACCCAGGTTCAGCTGCAGTTCCCTGCGATTATTCACCAAACAGCTACACAGCTCACACTGAGGGCTCTTCTTAGTCTCCCAGGGGAAAATAAAGCACCTCCATTCTCATCTGTAGAACAGGCCCCTGGGGAACCATATGCTAAATATAGCAGGATACCTTGGAAGCAAAAGGGTTGAAGATAGCCATGGCTATACTTGGGATGGAAAATATCAGACTCTACTATTCGTCCACAGAAAGTTGATATAACTACAGTTATATCCGCAGCTGGCTTCAAGGACGAGATCTACGTGACTGCTAATCACAAGGGGGTTGTTTTCTTGCAGGTGGGGTTGGTTTCTTGCAATTGTTTGTCTGAGTGCTAGTGCGTTCTTTCTGCAACATCATGCAAAGCTCCACAGCTCCCCACATCAGGCCACGGTGGGGTATCCCACTGTCCTGGTCTCGACAGTCTCTATCCACCCCTTATTCCATACCATTTATGTCATGCTCAGGTTACACTCTTTTCCATACATTCTAATTAGTCACCTATAGTAGTCATGGTAGTGATAACATACAGTATAATATACTAATTAACATGGTACAATTCAATTCATGGGCTATTCTCACCCAGTATTAAATCTCCTTGAGGTACACATCGGACCTCTCCATTCTTTTGCATCACCCACCAAGTGTATCCAGGTCCCTGAGCGAAAAAAATTCCACGAATAGGTTTGCCTTTTCCTGAGGCAGGAGTAGCCCAGACTGTTTTACCCAGCATATTTCTTACATGCACTACAGGAACTTTATCCCCATCTACAGTACGTAACAGGTTTGATTGGGCAGGTCCAGCTCGGTTGGCAGATCCCCTAGTATTGACTAACCAGGTGGCCTTTGCCAAATGCATATCCCAATTTTTGAACGTCCCAGCGCCTATTGCTTTCAAAGTAGTCTTTAACAGTCCATTGTATCGTTCAACTTTCCCGGAGGCTGGTGCATGATAGGGGATGTGATACACCCACTCAATACCATGCTCTTTGGCCCAAGTGTCTATAAGGTTGTTTCGGAAATGAGTTCCATTGTCTGACTCTATTCTTTCTGGGGTACCATGTCGCCATAGGACTTGCTTTTCAAGGCCCAGGATAGTGTTCCGGGCGGTGGCATGAGGCACAGGATATGTTTCCAGCCATCCGGTGGTTGCTTCCACCATTGTAAGTACGTGGCGCTTGCCATTGCGAGTTTGAGGGAGTGTGATGTAATCAATCTGCCAGGCCTCTCCATATTTATATTTCAGCCATCGTCCTCCATACCAAAGAGGCTTTGACCGTTTGGCTTGCTTGATTGCAGCACATGTTTCACAGTCATGAATAACCTGTGCTATAGCGTCCATGGTCAGGTCCACCCCTCGGTCACGAGCCCATCTGTATGTTGCATCTCTACCTTGATGGCCTGAGGTGTCATGGGCCCATCGGGCTATAAATAATTCACCTTTATGCTGCCAATCCAGGTCCACCTGAGCTACTTCAATCTTAGCAGCCTGATCCACCTGCTGGTTGTTTTGATGTTCTTCAGTAGCCCGATTCTTGGGCACATGAGCATCTACGTGGCGTACTTTCACAGCCAGGTTCTCTACTCGGGCAGCAATATCTTGCCACAATGCAGCAGCCCAGATGGGTTTGCCCCTACGCTGCCAGTTGTTTTGCTTCCATTGCTGTAACCATCCCCACAGGGCATTTGCTACCATCCATGAATCGGTGTAGAGATAGAGAACTGGCCATTTTTCTCGTTCAGCAATGTCTAAAGCCAGCTGAATGGCTTTCACTTCTGCAAACTGACTCGATTCACCATCTCCCTCAGCAGCTTCTGCAACTCACCATGTAGGACTCCATACAGCAGCTTTCCATCTCCGATGCTTCCCCACACAATAATGTCATCGATGTACTGCAGGTGTTCAGGAGCTTCCCCCTGCTCTAGGGCAGATTGGATCAGTCCATGGCAAATGGTAGGGCTGTGTTTCCACCCCTGGGCAGCCGATTCCAAGTATATTGGACTCCCCTCCAAGTGAAAGCAAATTGTGGCCTGCACTCTGCTGCTAGAGGGATGCAGAAAAATGCATTAGCGATATCAATTGTGGCGTACCACTTGGCTGCCTTCGATTCAAGTTCGTACTGAAGTTCCAGCATGTCCGGCACTGCATCACTCAGTGGTGGCATCACTTCGCCCAGGCCACGATAGTCCACTGTTAGTCTCCACTCGCCATTAGACGTTCGCACTGGCCATATGGGACTATTGAAAGGTGAAAGAGTCTTGCTGATCACTCCTTGGCTCTCCAATTGACGAATTAGCTTATGGATGGGAATCAGGGAGTCTCGGTTAGTGCGATATTGCCGCCGGTGCACAGTTGTGTTCTTCGACCCTCAGCAACCCCACAACGGAGGGGTCCTCTGAGAGACCAGGCAAGGTAGATAATTATTTAATGCCCTCTGTCTCTAAGGCAGCTATACCAAAAGCCCACCGGAACCCTTTTGGGTCCTTGCAATATCCTCTTCTAAGATAGTCTATGCCAAGGATACATGGAGCATCCGGGCCAGTCACAATGCGGTGCTTTTCCCACTCATTCCCAGTCAGACTCACTTCAGCCTCCAATACAGTCAACTGCTGAGATCCCCTTGTCACTCCACAAATACAGATGGGCTCTGGCCCTTTATAGCTCGATGGCATTACAGTACATTGTGCACCGGTGTCTACTAGAGCCTTATACTTCTGTGCGTCTGACGTGCCAGGCCATCGAATCCACACAGTCCAATAAACTCGATTGTCCCTTTCCTCCCCCTGGCTGGAGGCAGGGCCCCCCTAATCCTGGTCAGAATCTTCTTCCTTTCTGTGTTTGAAGGACTGTCTGCTGGAAGTTGGAGCAGCAAACTTTTCAGAGAATCCCTTTTTCCCGATTGTTTTATTTTGCAATGCATGTACCCGTGCCTCTAGGGTCGCGGTAGATTTTCCATCCCATTTTCTCATGTCCTCTCCATGGTCTCATAAGTAAAACCACAGGGTGGCACGGGGTGAGTACCCACCATATCGTCTTCCTTGTGTGGATGAACGCCTACCCCTGATAGCTGAGACACTGCTTTGTAGAGGTGCGGAGGAGAATAATCCCTCTTCAAGTTGGTGAACCTTTTCAGAAAGTTTCTCCCAAGTGTTCTCTTTTGGTCGGTGGACACTGGTTGGTTCAGGTGGGGAGGAAGATAGATTCTCTTTAAGTTGGTGGAACTCTTCAGAAAGCTTCTCCACAGCTGAGACGCAGGCCTGCAAGGAAGAGGAGAGACTTTCTTCGTACTGCCGGAGTTATTTAGCCACTTCATCCACTGTGGGTTCCTCATCCTCTTTCCAGGCCATTATTGCCAATGAGCTGGCATATGATGATGGTGCACTCCATACAAACTTCCGCCACATGGGTCGTGTACACCTGACTTCATCTGGATCTTTGGATGTTTGTCTGAGGTCTGGATCCTCATAAATCACTTCCCGTATGGCTAATTCCCTCAGGTACTGGATTCCAATCTCCATAATGGTCCACTTGCCTGGTAGACATAAAAGTTCTTCCTTGAAGGGATACCTTTCCCTCACAGCTGAGAGGAGACGCCTCCAGAGGCTGTGAGATTGTGCTTCATCTGCAATTGCTTTGTCAATGCCTGCGTCTCTAGCAAGGGATCCCAGTCGCTTGGCTTCCCTGCCGTCTAATTCCACACAATTGGCTCCAGAGTCCCAGCATCGGAGCAGCCAGGTGACAAGCTGCTCACCTATACAGCGACCAAAATCTTTTCGCACATCTCGTAACTCACGCTCATTTAGGCTTCGGGTAGTTACTGTTGATTTTTCAGCATCCTCATCTTCCTCCTCCTGAATCCTTGATGGCCCAGCGTCGTCGTCGTCTCCGTCGTCTCTATACCTAGATTTGGCAGAAGATTCTCTGCGTTCTAAACGACCTGAATCTCTATACCATTTTTTCACCTTCTCTACAGGGGCAGCTTGCACTGCTACAGCTCGTTTCTCTGACCTTGTTACAGGGTCTGCCACAGGGGTTGGAATACCCTCCGCAGGGTCAACTTGCACTGCTACAGCTCGTTTCTCTGACCTTGTTACAGGGTCTGCCACAGGGGTTGGAATACCCTCTGCAGGGTCAACTTGCACTGCTACAGCTCGTGAGCCACAGGAGCTGGAGCGGCTGCAGGAGCTGGAACAGCTGCAGGAACCGGAGCTGGAGCGGCTGCAGGAACTGGAGTTGGAGCAGTTGCAGGAGCTGGGACTGGAGTGGCTGCAGGAGCTGGAACTGGAGCAGCTGCAGGAGCTGGAACTGGAGCGGCTGCAGGAGCTGGAACAGGAGCGGCTGCAGGAGCTGGAACAGGAGTGGCTGCAGGAGCTGGAACTGGAGCGGCTGAAGGAGCTGGAACAGGAGTGGCTGCAGGAGCTGGGATTGGAGCGGCTGAAGGAGCTGGAACAGGAGTGGCTGCAGGAGCTGGGACTGGAGCGGCTGCAGAGTCCACCGTAGGGGTCACAGTGGCCGCTGGATCTGTCACAGGGCTTGGAGTGGCCGCAGGGTCTGTCACTAAGTTGATAGCAGTATCAATGGCAGCTCGATAGGCATGAGCCAGGCCCCAGCACGTTACAATGATTTGTGTTACTTTGGAACTGCCAGAATCCTGACACCTTTTTTTTCAAGCATTCTGCCAGTTTTTGAGGATTTTGCAGTTGTTCAGGGGTGAATTTCCAAAACACTGGGGGTGCCAACTGCTCTAGATGCCTGCCCATATCCTCTCATACTCCCTGCCACCCACAACTATACTGCCTCCGGGCAGATCTCTGGATGAGCTTCCTAAGTAGTTGTTTAACTTTAAGCAGAATCTGAAGCACATTCAGGAGGCAGAACAACAAGACCATGCTGGTCTGAGTATCTCAAGGATATTCAATATCTTGGAGAGCTATTGTACCAAGCTCGGAGGATAAGAGGGTGGTGAAGGAGGAAGGGAGAGTGATCAAGGAGGATACAGGGGTGGTGAAGGAGAAAGGGAGAGTAATCAAGTAAGAAAAAATATCTTCCCCTTTCCCCTCCACAGATTGACTCCCTAATGGAAAAAAACAATAGGTATAATTGCTAATAGTTTCCAAGATACAGTTTCCAAAGTACAGTGTCGACGATGTTACTGAGTACAAATACCAAGTTAGAGTCATGACCAGATATCTCATCGTGTCATAAGCCATTGCTACAACACTCAGTACCATAATGGTCTGAAACCAGGGCCCGGAGAGGATAAACAACATGACAGAGAGCACATACGGAAAATAATGTACTATAATACTCAATTTGGAAAACAGGCGCAGCAGAGTTAAGATTAAAGTAATCAGTATCATGACAATTAAGCAGGTCTAACACTTACACCAATTTTAGTTTAACACACTCTGATCAGATCTGCCGTTATCTCAACCTTTCGCGCCCCACGTTGGGCGCCAAAAAGACTGTCGTGGTTTAACCCGGCCGGCAGCTAAACACCACGCAACCGTTCGCTCACCCTCCCCCCTCCCTCTCTGGGACGGGGGAGAGAAATGGAAAGTGAAGCCCGTGAGTTGAGATAAAGACAGTTTAATAAGACAGGAAAATAATAATAACAAAAAAAAATAATAACAATAATAATAATAATAATAATAATACAATGGTGATAATAGGAAAGTAATAAAAATATGTACAAACAAGTGATGCACAATGCAATTGCTCACCACCCGCTGACCGATGCCCAGCCTAACCCCGAGCAGTCCAGCCCCCTCCCCCGGCTAGCCACCCCTATATATTGTTTAGCATGACGTCAGATGGTATGGAATACCCCTTTGGCTAGTTCGGGTCACCTGTCCTGGGTCTGTCCCCTCCCAGCTTTTGCTGCACCCCCAGCCTGCCTGTTGGCAGGACAGAGCAAAAGGCTGAGATGTCCTTGGCTTGGTATAAGCACTGCTCTGCAAAAATTAAAACATCGGGGTGTTATCAGCACTCTTCTCATCCTAACAGCCAAAACACAGCATTCCACCAGCTACTAGGAAGAAAATTAATTCTGTTCTAACTGAAACCAGGACACTCACTGAGATGGGGCAGCACAGGCTTTGAGGGGACAGTAGCAGGGCTGAGTGTCCAGCTGCCTTGAGCCACATCCTGATGAGAAAGGGGGACAGAGAAGCAGTGGGCTAATTACAACAGTTTGGGAGTATTTTGAAGATCCATCTGTAACCCATGTATTGCTATTTCTAATTCTGAATAACAGGTTTCATTTTCTCTCTAAGATTAGTTGATTGTTTAAAGAACTTACTTGGGAATCTGTCCCAAAACAGTCTTGTGGTGAGTGGCAAGGTGTGTGGGATGATGTTGGCAGATACCTGTCACGAGTGTCTCCTCCAATAGTTTTGAACTTCACCCCTGAGCAAGTGCTAAATCCTAAAAACTTGGTAGAATGTTTGAGAGTTGTATGTCCTGACCCTGATAATGCCGGAGAACAACAGCTTGCAGCATTGTGCTGGGTCCTGGCTTATTCCTATCAAACACTGTTTAACATCATCCAGCAACTTGAAGAAAGGGAAGAAAGTAATCCAAATTCTCCTGAAAGCTGGTTTTGCCATTAAACAGAGCAAGGTCAAGGGGCCTGCACAGGAAATCCAGTTCTTGGGGGTAAAACGGCAGGATGGACGTCGCCATATTCCAATGGATGTGATCAATAAAATAACAGTTATGTCTCCGCCAACTAGCAAAAAAGAAACGCAAGCTTTCCTAGGCCTTGTGGGATTCTGGAGAATGCATGTTCCAGGCTATAGTCAGCTTGTGAGTCCTCTATATCGAGTGACTCGAAAGAGAAACTATTTTGAGTGGGGCCCCGGGCAACAACAGGCCTTTGAACAAATCAAACAAGAAATAGCTCGTGCAGTATCCCTTGGGCCGGTCCGTAATGGACCAGCTGTGCAAAACATACTTTACACTGCAGCTGGGGAGCATGGCCTCACCTGGAGCCTTTGGCAGAAAACCCCAGAAGAAACTCGAGGCCGACCTCTGGGGTTCTGGAGCCGGGGCTATCGAGGATCAGAAGCCAATTACACCCCAACTGAAAAAGAAATACTCACAGCATATGAGGGTGTTCGAGCTGCTTCAGAAGTTGTGGGTACAGAGGCACAGCTCCTCTTGGCACCGCGGCTACCTGTGTTACATTGGATGTTCAAAGAGAAAATTCCCACTACACACCATGCGACTGATGCTACTTGGAGTAAGTGGATAGCGTTAATTACACAGCGGGCTCGAATGGGAAAACCCAATCGCCCAGGAATCCTGGAAGAGATTATGGACTGGCCGGAAGGCAGAGATTTCGGAGTGCCAACAGAAGAGGTAACCCGTGCTGAAGAGGCACCACCATACAATGAGTTGCCAGAAGACAGAAAGCAGTATGCGTTGTTTACTGACGGATCCTGCCGTGTGATAGGGAGCCATCGGAAATGGAAAGCTGCTGTGTGGAATCCCATACGACGAGTTGTGGAAGCCATGGAAGGGGAAGGTGAGTCGAGTCAGTATGCAGAAGTGAAAGCCATACAACTAGCCCTAGATATCACCGAAAGAGAAAATTGGCCAGTATTGTATCTTTATACTGACTCATGGATGGTGGCAAATGCTCTGTGGGGGTGGCTGCAGCAATGGAAAGAGAGCAATTGGCAGCGCAGAGGTAAACCAATCTGGGCTGCTGCCCTGTGGCAAGATATTGCTGCCCAGGTAGAAAACCTGGATGTTAAAGTATGTCATGTAGATGCCCACATGCCCAAGAGTTGCGCTATTGAAGAACATCAGAACAACGAAGAGGTGGATCGAGCTTCGAAAATTGAAGTGGCTCAGGTGGACCTAGACTGGGGATGTAAGGGTGAGCTGTTTGTAGCTCGATGGGCCCATGAAACATCAGGACATCTAGGGAGGGATGCCACTTACAGATGGGCTCGTGATCGAGGGGTGGACTTGACCATTGAGGCCATCACACAGGTTACCCATGAGTGTGAGACCTGTGCTACAATCAAGAAACCCATGAGGGTAAAATCTCCCTGGAACAGGGGGAGGTGGCTAGGGTTTCAATATGGTGAGGCCTGGCAAATTGACTATATCGGACCACTCCCAAAAACTCGCCAAGGCAAACGGTACATACTCACCATGGTAGAAGCAACTACTGGGTGGCTGGAAACATACCCTGTAAACCATGCCACAGCCCGAAACACTATCTTGGGCCTGGAAAGGCAAGTGCTGTGGCGTCATGGTACACCAGAGAGAATTGAGTCTGACAATGGGAGTCATTTCTGAAACAATCTTGTTACCTCCTGGGCAAAGAGGCATGGCATTGAGTGGTTGTACCACATCCCTTATCACCCACAAGCCTCTGGGAAGGTTGAGAGGTACAATGGACTGTTAAAGACTATGTTACGAGCATTAGGTGCTGGGACGTGGAAACAATGGGACACAAATCTACCAGAGGCCACTTGGCTAGTTAACAATAGGGGGTCTGACAGCCATGCTGGTCCTGCCGAAACAAAACCCCTACACACTGTGAAAGGAGCTAAAGTTCCCGTAGTGCATGTGGGAAAGTGGATGGGGAAGATGGTGTGGGTTGCTCCTGCCTCGGGAAAAGGCAAACCCACTCGTGGGATTGTCTTCGCCCAAGGACCAGGGTATACCTGGTGGGTCATGCAAAAGAATGGGGATATCAAGTGTGTGCCTCAAGGAGATTTGACATTGAGAGAAAACTAATCTATAATCTAAGTTATATGTTGTAGGAAGATGCTGTAGGATCAACGACAGGTCAACTTTGCAAGGAGCCGGGCAGTGCAACAAGGACTTGAGCTAAGCTGGTGCTGGTGTCCAGACATCCAACTCCGCCTGCCTTGAGTGGCCACTTTGGCAGATGAAGACCTAATCATCAACAGTTCTTATGAACATTTTCCAAGAAAGACCTATGGAATGAAAAGATACACCTGCCTATTAATCCTGTCCTGTTAAATCCTTGTCCTGTTAAAGGACAAGGGATAATGATGAGAATGCTTGTATGCTAAAGTATGGGGATCTGAGTGTGACACAAATGTTATGGAATAAGGGGTGGAGGTTGTACTGGGTCTGGCTGGAATGTTAACTTTCCCGGCAGCAGCCCATACAGTGCCGTACTCTGTACTTGTAGCTGGAACAGCAGTGTTATCACACCAGTGTTGTGTCTACTGCTGAGCAGCAGTGGCACAGCATTGGGCCTTTCTCTAACCCTCCTAGGGGGTGGGCAAAAAGTGAGGAGAGAAACATCACTAGGGCAGCTGACCTAAACCAATCAAAGGGATATTCCATACCATGTGGTGTCACACTCAGCAATAAAAGGTGGAAACAGGAAGAAGAGGGGAGGGGTGGGCTCTCGTTGAGAAGACGTCGGTCCTCCTCTCGAACACCGGCTGCGTGCGTTGAGGCCTTGCTTCAAGGACGTGGTCAATCATCGCTCATTTGTGGGAAGTAGAGAGTAATTTCTTTCCTCTGCACTTCCATATAGCCTTCATTTATTTTGTTTGTTTGTTTTCCTCCTTTCTTTTTATTTTCCCTTTTCCCCTCCCTTTTCCCCTTTCCCTTTTCATTTCCCCTTAGTTAAATTGTTTAGTTCATGGCAGTCTTTATTTTATTATTATTATTATTTCCCTTTAATTAAATTACCCTTATCTCAACCCATGAGTTGTTCTTTGCTTTACTTCTCCCCCTCCTCATCTAAAGGAGGGGGAGTGAGAGAGCGGTTGTGGGGTTTAGCTGCCCAGCACGGTAAAACCACCACAATATCTCAGATAATTTTCTTCAGACAGGATCTTCTGTGAAGCTATTTTATTTGCGATTGCAATGGCAGACATAGCCAGGATTGTGTGTAGGGAGCTCAACTTCAAAATCTGTTCTTTACTAGGACTGAGTATGATCTGTCATTTTTAGAAATCTAGAGAATCCAGACACAGTTGCTGCTGGAAATAGTAATCAGGGACAAGGCCTTTTCAATCTTTCTAGGCATCTGGGTGCAAATCCAACAAAAGCCGAGTTTCCAGAGCTTAGACAATTACTGTCTGATCTTCTCCATCCTTCCAGAAGAGGAAGGATGCCAAGGAGTGTGAAATTTCCACTTAATTCCTAGAGTCCACATTATCCCTTGCAATATTTTTGGCATACAGTGATTTCTTTGATCAGGGTTAATATTTTCAACAATTCCATACCTGGGAGTTAATTATTCTAGAATTACTTTAGTTACTGTGCTCACAGTAGCAGATACTGAAGGGAAAGCTTCCACCCACCCTGACAAAAGATCGACCAAGACTAACAAGTATTTAAATCTACCTACTCTAAGGAGTTTTGTAACATCTACCTGTATATTTTGGAAGTGTTGAATTCCTGGTTCTCGCCCTCCTTTGGGCTGACTGCAGGTAATTTTCCTATTTACCTTTTGACATCCTACACAACTCCTGCATACTTGTCCAGACAGAGTATATATATTCCTACACATAAATATTTCCATAGCACAGCATCACACATTGCTTGAATTCCTCAATGACCCTCTTGATGTAAAACAGTTAATATTTGCCTCCTTAGCACTTCCTTTAGCATTTCTCTCCCCTCAGGGAGTATCTGTTTTCCTTTGGACTTCGTGACTCCTAATTCCTTAAAAACCTCTTTCTCTTAAAAATGTTAGTTCTTTTTAGTTTTGGGTAGGGGTAGCTCAACAGTTCCCTGAATCCTCTCTGGATTTATTCTTCATCCCCCCTCAGACACTAGATGCCCTAAATATTTGACTTCTCTTTCTATGAATTTTAATTTATTTTCCAATCCTTTCATGCCCTGTTTTCCCAGAAAGTTGAATAGCTTGTTAGTGGCTTCCTTCACAACTGTTTTCTCCTGTCCTGACAATAAAAGATCATCCACATACTGTAACAGTAACACCTCCTTTGGAGGTTGGAATTGTTCCAAAATTTGTTCTAGAACTTGCCCAAATAAATCTGTGGCCCTGTAAACCCCTGAGGTAAAATTATCCATCTGTATTGCTGCTTCCTCCCCATTTCAGGGTCTTTCCACTCAAAGGCAAATATATCTTTGCTCCCAGGGTCTGAGAGCACCCCATTAATAATACTGTTATTCCAGCCTAACGATTTACTATTTGAATGCCACATTTCATTATCAAATCCTTTCCCAACAAGTTAGTCCCTGCTTCGGGTGCATACAATAATTGCCCATTGATCATTCTATCCCTAGTCTCAGTTTGGTGTCCCCAAAAAGTGGCACTGTTATCCCAGTCCCTTCCAACACCAACACATTTAGGGTTTCATTAGTTAATTTAAGCCTTGATACTTTACAGGCCAGTAATGACCTAGCTGCCTGCCTCAGTGTTCTGGGTTCACATGGCAAGGTTCTGGTACTGGGGGGGCTGCAGTGGTAGCCCCTGTGAGAAGAATCCAGCAGCTGCCCCAGGTTAGATGAGGGCCAGTTTCAGCTGGCTCCAAAGGGGCCCACCGCTGCCCAGAGCCAAGCCATGAGCAATGCAGAGAGCACACCAACTCAGCCAGCCATTGCTGCCCAGCTAGGAGAGGAGCGAGGCCTTGGCTGTCTGCTCCTATCTCTGCTCCCCTGGGCTTCTGGTTAGGATACTATTTATGTCCTGATGGAACAAAATCTGGATTCTTTGTGCCTCTTCTTCATATAGTGCTGGGTGTTTGTGTTATCCATCCAAAAGTCTAGCCATACAGAAAGGGCAAAGAGCAGGCTTGTGTATTCCTCCATCTTTTCCAAGCTCTGTGTTGTAATTTCCTCCACAGTCTCAGTAATAAATATCTCCAGTCTCCCTCCACTGAGAACTGTAAAGGGCTGGAAATGCACTGCCTTGAAAAGTCTATTTTCTGATGGCAGAATGCCTGAGATGCTACTTCTAGGAACAATAGCAGGAGCTGCTGTTATTTGCTGCTCACCCAACTGAAAACTTACCAAACCAATGTTTTGCTTCTGTGGAAGCTGGCTGAGGCTGTAGCAAAAGCAACCAGGCAATAATGGTCAATGGAGTCTGGCATCACAGCAAGATGGAGATTTGGGGAATGCTGGATGTGGAACTGAGTCATAATTTTAATTCTGCCTTATTCTTGTAAAGAGCTGAATACAAATCTATGCACTCTAAAGTTTGTGCCTCTTTCAGTGGGCCAGATAAAGAGTTTAAAGCCCCTGCAGTATTGCCCAGATCCCTGCTCCCTGCAGAGAGAGAGAGAAAAAAGCCTCTTGGCAGCCTCAAGCTGTTTTTAAATGAGACAAATTCCTGGGGTGCCTGTCTGCCAGAGCTTCCAGCCTGTACATCAAGTCCCTTTTTAGCATGCTTCTCCATGCATCTATATCTGGCTCCAGTTCCTTGCTCAGGGAACATGACTTCATCATTGCTTTGGTATTTCCAGTGATTCAGCCTGGTCTGGGACAGGGAGGATTCATTCCTGGTGCATGAGGACAGGTGTATGTGCATTGCTGGAATTCCAGCATGGTGCAGCCCCAGCCCTTCCACTGCCTTGACAGCTCTCCTCCAGTCCTCAGCTGATGCACTGCATTCCTGACTGGCAGATGGTCTGGACACAGCTGGGAGAGGCACCCAAGCTCCTGCTTTTGGGGCTGATGGGGATCACTGTCTTCGCTGCATACAGTCCTTGGTGAGGACAAAGTAAGCTGAGAACAGTGGTGTGTACGCCTGGGAAAGCCACAAGGAGTCTGCTTTATGAGTGGAAAATGAGCTTTGCAGAATGCTTATAACTATTTCCAGACTGCAAGTGTCCCATAATGAACTTAACTTCACAACAGCTGCAGAAACGTGGTGTTATGATGCTTATTTCACAGGTGGGGAAACTGAGGCACGGGACAGGGTAGTGGTCTGCTTGAGGTTTTACGCAGCTAGAGCTGGGAAAGTAAACTCCCATGAAGCGATGCTGACCATGCCTGCCCTCTCCGGTAGTGTCTGGATTCCTCCAGCGACTGTGGGCAGCAGGTCAGACCAAGGTGGAACAATGCTTGTAGGGAGGAGCAGCTTCTAAAGCAAGACGAGTCCAGGCTGTTGTGTTGGGTCTGTCTGAGCTGGAGTCACCTTTTCCCTGCAGCAGCCCACACAGTGCTGTGCTCTGCACTCGTAGCTGGAACAGCACTGATATCACTCCAGTGTTGTGTCTATTGCTGCGTAGTGCTGGCACAGCATCAGGACTCCTTCCAAGCCCCCAAGAGCCAGCAGGCTGGGGGTGGGCAAGTGATGGGGAGGGGACATTGCCGGGGCAGCTGACCTAAACCAACCAAAGGGATATTCCATAACACCTGATGTCACACTCAGCAATAAAAGGGGGGGGGCTCTCGTGGGGGAGGGGGCTGTTCCTCCTGAACAACCACTACACATTTTGAGGCCCTGCTTCCCAGGACGTGGCCAAACATCGCTCGTTGATGGGAAGTAGAGAATAATTTTTTTTTTTCTCTCTCTCTGTGCTTCCACGCGGACTGATTGTTTCTTTTGTTTCTTTTTTTCCTCCCCATTCCCTTTCCCTTTAATTAAACCTTTCTCATCTCAAACCTCGAGTTCTCTGTGTTGTATTTTCTCCCCCTTCCTCTTTGAGGAGAGGGGGAGTGAGAGAGCGGTTGTGGTGGTGCTTGGCTGCCCACCTGAGTAAAACCACCACAGTCCTTTTTGGTGCCCAACGTGGGGCTCGAGGGTTGAGATAACAATAGCATTGGTTGAAGTATTTACAACTAACATATTGGTAGTCATAATGATCTTTTTTCTGGTAATGCTTTTCTGTGTGGATATGTTGTATGTAGTCCACTCTCTGTTTTCTTTTTTCCTTTACATCCGATCGGAGAAAGTGTTTAAGTCTGTGCTTGTTTTTTTTATCATGTTGTGCTGTAACATACTGGCCTTCAGTTTTGTTTGGTATTCAGGCCCGGCATTGTTATCCTCCTGGTCTCATGGAGATTATCTTATTGAAAATATTAAGAATTACAGAGCCTTCTTTTTTGCCCCTAGCAGTCAATCAGTGAATAATATCGGGTGTGGTGCCTTCTACTTTTCTCCCTGTGGGCTAATTACAGCAGCCTTTCAGTATCTTGGATACCCTTGGTCAGATATTATCCTCCTATTACTAGGTCTAGTGTTTGTCTTCCTCCCCAAGGTAAAGCAATTTATTAAGAATATTATCCAAGGACCTGTCCCCAGACAAAGTAGTTGTGGGTGGCAAGGTGTGTGGGGGGATTTGGGCAGGTACCTATCACGGTTTTCTCCTCCAATGGTTCTAAATTTCACCCCTGATCAAGTACAAAATCCAAGAAAACTGGTAGAATGTTTGAAAGATGTATGCCCTGACCCTGGCAATACTAGAGAACTCCACCAGCTTGCTGCACTCTGCTGGGGTCTGGCTTACGCCTATCAGATGTCAATTAACATTGCCCAGCACCCTCAAGGGGATAGGGAGGTTCCTGAATTTGATGATGAGACAGCACACACTGTGACCACCCCAGAGGACCGACCATCTATGATATCAGTCGCCCCTGTAGTAAAGACAAAACAGTGGAAACGGAGATCAGGTTGTTACCAACAATACCCAACAGCTAGAAGGCAATGAAGCCTTGTAGTTTTATTTACGTGACCACGGGGAAGATATGAGGAAGTGGGACGGTGAACCGACCTCGGCCCTAGCTGCTCGGGTACGTGAACTATGGAAAGATACAGCAGCAACAAAGAGGGCCCCTAGGAGGATTGCTGCCCCAGTTTCTGTTGGGCAGTCCCCCAGAGGCAGTAGAAGGGATAGTATTACTCCTGACCCTGACGAAGAGACTTCTGCTTCACATTTGGAAGAATTAATTGATAGATACTCCGACCAGGACTAGTGGGGCCCTGCCTCTGGCCAGGTAGAGGAGAGGGACAACCGGATTTACTGGACTGTGTGGATTCTATGGCCTGGCACACCGTAACCGCAGAAATATAAAGCTTTAGTGGACACAGGTGCACAGTGTACACTAATGCTGTCAGGCCAGCAAGGGGCAGAACCCATCTCTATCTCCGGAGTGACGGGGGGATCCCAAGAGCTAACCGTATTGGAAGCTGAAGTGAGTCTAACTGGGAATGAGTGGCAAAAGCATCCCATCGTGAATGGCCCAGAGGCTCCGTGCATCCTTGGCATAGACTACCTCAAGAAAGGGTACTTCAAGGATCCAAAAGGGTACCGGTGGGCTTTTGGCATAGCTGCCTTGAGCACAGAGAAGATTAAGCAGCTGTCTACCCTGCCTGGTCTCTCACAAGACCCTTCCGTTGTAGGATTGCTGAGGATTGAAGAACAGCAAGTGCCAATTGCGACTACAACTGTGCACCGGCGGCAATATCGCACCAACCGAGACTCCCTGATTCCTATCCATGAGTTAGTTCACCATCTGGAGAGCCAAGGAGTGATCAGCAAGACTCATTCACCTTTTAACAGTCCTATATGGCCAGTGCAAAAGTCCAATGGCGAGTGGAGGCTAACAGTGGACTATCGGGGCCTGAATGAAGTCACACCACCACTAAGTACAGCAGTGCCAGACATGCTAGAACTCCAGTACGAACTAGAGTCAAAGGCAGCCAAGTGGTATGCTACAACTGATATTGCTAATGCATTTTTCTCTATCCCTCTAGCAGCAGCATGCAGGCCACAATTTGCTTTCACTTGGAGGGGCATTCAGTATACTTGGAATCGACTGCCCCAGGGGTGGAAACACAGCCCTACCATTTGCCATGGACTGATCCAGACGACACTGGAACAGGGGAACACTCCTGAACATCTGCAGTACATCGATGATATCATCGTATGGGGTAACACAGCAGAAGTTTTTGGGAAAGGGAAGAAAAAAATTCAAATTCTCCTGAAAGCTGGCTTTGCCATTAAACAGAATAAGGTCAAGGGACTTGCACAGGAAATCCAGTTCTTGGGGGTAAAACGGCAGGATGTACGTCGCCACATTCCGATGGATGTGATCAACAAAATAACAGTTATGTCTCCGCCAACTAGCAAAAACGAAACACAAGCTTTCCTAGGCCTTGTGGGATTCTGGAGAATGCATGTGCCAGGCTATAGTCAGCTTGTGAGTCCTCTATATCGAGTGACTCGAAAGAGAAACTATTTTGAGTGGGGCCCCGAGCAACAACAGGCATTTGAACAAATCAAACAAGAAATAGCTCGTGCAGTAGCCCTTAGGACTGTCCGTACTGGACCAGCTGTGCAAAACATACTGTACACTGCAGCTTGGGAGCATGGGCTCACCTGGAGCCTCTGGCAGAAGACCCCAGGAGAAACTCGAGGCCGACCTCTGGGGTTCTGGAGCCGGGGCTATCGAGGATCAGAAGCCAATTACACCCCAACTGAAAAGGAAATATTAACAGCATATGAGGGGATTCGAGCCGCTTCAGAAGTTGTTGGTACAGAAGCACAACTTCTCTTGGCCCCACAGCTACCTGTGTTACATTGGATGTTCAAAGGGAAAATCTCCACTACACATCATGCAACCGATGCTACGTGGAGTAAATGGGTAGCGTTAATTACACAGCGGGCTCGAATGGGAAAACCCAACCGCCCGGGAATCCTGGAAGAGATTATGGGCTGGCCGGAAGGCAGAGATTTCGGAGTGCCAACAGAAGAGGTAACCCGTGCTGAAGAGGCACCACCATACAATGAGTTGCCAGAAGACAGAAAGCAGTATGTGTTGTTCACTGACGGATCCTGCCGTGTGGTAGGGAGCCATCGGAAGTGGAAAGCTGCTGTGTGGAGTCCCACATGACAAGTTGTGGAGGCCATGGAAGGGGAAGGCGAGTCGAGTCAGTATGCAGAAGTGAAAGCTATACAACTGGCCCTAAAAATTGCTGAAAGAGAAAACTGGCCGGTACTGTATCTCTACACTGACTCATGGATGGTGGCAAATGCGCTGTCGGTTTTTTTCCTCCCCATTCCCTTTCCCTTTAATTAAACCTTTCTCATCTCAAACCTCGAGTTCTCTGTGTTATATTTTCTCCCCCTTCCTCTTTGAGGAGAGGGGGAGTGAGAGAGCGGTTGTGGTGGAGCTCGGCTGCCCACCTGAATAAAACCACCACAGCTGTGCAGATTCTTAAACCACATCTTCCGTGGGTATTACTTTCTTCCATCTCTGGGTGTGCTCAGAAGGCAAAGGGGAGAACTTGCAGCCAGTGTTCCCCAGACGAGGTCAGTGCTCGTGGCAGGCTGTGGATGCTGCAGGGCTCTCACTTGTACCTCGGCAAGACTACAGTTGCTGCCAATGCTGTAAACCTTATTGCAGCCTTGATCTAAACACTTTCAGATGCCTTATTTGAGCCTGAGTTGTTGTGAACGGTTTAAAAACTGTTTGGGACTATCCAGTGGTTAGCCATTCCCTGGCTGAGACCGATTTGGCTGCAGAAGCCTCTTGGTTGAAGATATGGCTTCAGTGTTGTCTTGCTTAGCAGTGAGCCAGTCTGTCACTATGCAGGAATAAATCATGAAGGCTCATCATGTTTGGAGAGGCAGCCTCTCTGTGGAGCCCCTATTGATGAACAGGTCCTTGGAGAACCAGTCCTGGCTGCATTTTGTTTCAGACAGACCTGGGGACTGGCACCTGACACCAGATTTACTGTTACTACATTGGGAAGTTTTCCCTTTATTTTTGAGCTGGGAGAGTATGTTAGAGGACGCACGGCCGAAAGCATGACAGGCAAAAGCAGAGTCAGATCATGCTCCATTTTATTGCCCGAATAGCCTAACTTTTATAGTGAACTTAACAGGGGCGGACAGTGTTTCACACAAGATCATTGGTCAAAAGAACTCAGACAAACAGTTACAAGAAAACAACCCCACCTGCAAGAAAACAACCCCGTTGTGATTAGCAGTCACATAGACCTTGTCCTTGAAGCCAGCTACTGGTAACAATATTTTCCTGAATTCCTCAATTGGGCGATGTGGGAACACTGTCATGGGAACTTCTCATAGTTGCCCTGGTAGCTTGGTTTGCTCAGCTACAGCAAGCCATGGGATTTTTGCTGTTTCAAAAATCCCTCAACAATTCCCCCTTTTTTTTTTTTTTTTTTTTTCTTTTTTGAGCAAACCACGCCCAATATAACATTTTTGCAAGTAACCCTTTAACCACATTTATCACAATACCACATGCAATGATGATTGACACCACAGCAAACAGAATCCTTAATCCCTCTTTGACTAATCCCAGTAACCATCTATGCATCGTTTCAAACAAATCAGTGAAGCATTGATTGAAAGGATTGATACCATATTGAATCTTTCTCATGTGCTCTTTCAGGAAAGTAATGGATTTGTGAATTGACACATTATGATCAAAAAGGTTTAAACAGTACATTCCCTTAAAGTCCTCACACCCATTCCTTTGAGCCAAAAGCAAGATGTCAATAGCAGCTTGATCCTGTAAAAGCAGATGTTGCAGACTATTTTGATCTGGTAACATCTCCTCAAGTATCTCTGTCGTGGCATAGGCTTGCCTCTCGGCCCAGCATACCAATTTTTCTAAGTTGTTACGTGCGGCCGGAGGTGCCACTCCAGGCACTAAAATTGCCAATGCTGCTCTAGCTGCAACTCAACATTATCATTGCAATCCGGTGCAAGCAATGCCCATTTATGTCTGGTGATCTCATGCAACTGTAACAAGCTAGGAGCAAATACAATGAGTTTATCTAAGTAACATGGACATCTGATAGCATTTGCAGGGATACCTTGCCAGGCCCTATCCCCACAAATCAGAAAAACATCAGGAGGTAAGGCCAAAGCTGTACAATTGTTCCAAACACTGTAGTTGTTACCCCTTGTCTCCATGCTATAAGCCCCTAAACCCTGCTTAGCAGCGTCACTGTAAACACGGATGTTACTTGTATTTCTATACCTGTATGGCCCTTTCCAGGTTCCTGTAGCAGGAATCATCTGATAGCCACGGCTACATTCACATTTGCAGCCACCTTTCAGGTTAATACAGATTTGACTACAGATACCAGGGTTTTGGCATTCATCAATATCTCCACAGTTTCTCTTGTCTACAAACTCAAACCCAGCTGGACAGTCACATTCATTTTTGTTGCATTCCTTCAGGGGCTCATCACCCCAGTCCTTGCAGTCTCTCTGCTGGTTACACACTTTATTGATATCTATGCATTCTCCACTTCTGCACTTGAATTTGCCAGGTCCAGAGCACTGAATAACATTGTTACAGTTTGCTTCATCAGTGCCATCCAGACAGTCTCTCACACCACTGCACTGCCTACTCCCATGGACACAGTTCCCATCTTCACATCTGAACTGGTCTGGCCTGCAGGTGATTCAAAGATCGAAGCCGAAATTCCTTTAAGTGGTATATTCTTTATTGCAGCGCTGGATGCACGGGGGATCTCTCCACCTATCATGCATACCTAAAGCGGAAAGCAGTCTTGAATTTATACAATCAATCTATCAATATTCTACAAGCACCTATACATATGCATTACCTATCCCCGCCTTCCCTCGCTTCTCATGCTAATTAGCCTTTTGGCACCTTGCGCCTGCGTAGAGCCTCCCAAGAATTGTGGGCAGGGGTCTTTGGGAGGAAGACCCCGAGTCTTCCTCACAGTGTACTTTTCACCTTTGGTCAGGAATCTACTGAATTGGCAGGTTTCTTAATTGCAAGAGCTGGTTGTTGCTAATTCTTCCGTTTGTTGTATCTTTATAATGAATTCCAATGTCCAGTTTTGAGATTTATAGTCCTTACGTTTGTTTCTCCGTCCGTCTGCCGCTTCCTTATCATGAGTTCCAGTGTCTTGTTTCGAGATATACAGTCCATGTCTGGGGATTGTCCTTGCCTCCCCAATGCCTCCCCAATACCTCCTTAATCAATCCCCCCTTTTCTTTTCCCATGCAAATTCTTTTGCATCAGATACTTTCATTATTTACAGTAACACAACAAAGCAGGCATCTAAACAACATGCACACAAATATTCCTAACACTACTAATGCGATTAGAGCAATGAACACTTGTTTCAACCATTGAAAATTGGGCAACCAGGAGGTTAACTGTTATAAATGGCTCAGGATTCAAATTAGGATTAAATAAAAAAAAATAGGATTTATTGAAAGAATATAAAGGAATAGAGGTAAGCAAACAGCGCTGGGTGCACTGGGAGTCTCCGCTCCACCAGGACACACACCAGTTACATCAAGCAGCTGATTTTTATGCTCCTAGACTAATACATATTCATTACTACTTCTAAAAAAATAGATTAAAAAAAATAGATTAAAAATAGATTAAAAAAATAGATTAAAAAAATAGATGGACACGAATTGTTAAAACATTTCTCACAATCCCTTATCTTCTTTTTAATATCAACAATTCGTGTCACTTCTGTTGTTAATAACTGGATTTCATCAGTCCATTCTTGGAGGGTCCAATTCTTAAACATCATAATTGATATATCCCCTTCCTTTTTTAATGAAGTTATTACAAATGTACTATTTATCACCCAGTGTATTAATAATGTAAGACAAGGTATCATACAAGGTATAAACAATAACATCATTACACCACATAACAATAAAAATAACACTCTTTTAACCCATGGTCCACCAGGCAGCCATGAAAATAAATCCCATTCCATATCCTTCCAGGTTTGTGTTTGCTTGCTCACCTCCCCCCCCTCCTTCTCTGGGATGGGAGAGAGAAATGGGAAAGTGAAGCCTGTGAGTTGAGATAAAAACAAGAAGATAATAACAATAATGATGATAATAGTACTACTAGTAATAATGTGTATGAAACAAGTGATGCACAATGCAATTGCTCACCACCTGCTGACCAGTGCCCAACCTAACCCCGAGCACTCCGGCCCTCCTCCCAGCCTGCCTGCTGGCAGGACAGTGAGAAGCTGAATTTGGCTTGGTCCTTGGCTTGGTGTAAGCACTGCTCTGTAACAATTAAAAACAATTAAAACATCATCATATTATTAACATTCTTCTCATCCTAAACCAGAACATAACATTCTATCAGCTACTAGGAAGAAACACCCTTTTTATCAATCTTTAAACAGCAATTACTAAAGCTAAATTTTCCACAGACTTCTCCTTCTTGTGCTAGTAAATAATCCAAAGCTAGGCAATTTTGATACAAAGCAGTTCTCATCTTTATAACTCATTTAGATCAGTTCTCATCATTTATAACTATTTCTATTACAGCTAATAACCCTAATAACCTAATTATTCAATTTAGTATATATACTGGGGTCCTATAGTCCCAGGATCTGTCTTCTGCCCACGTAGCTGGATTATAATAGGCAAACGCCTTCAGTCAAGGAGTTAGGCCTGCTTTCAGGGTCACTTCAGGCTTGTGTTACCGTTCGGCCTGTCAGGGTGATCCAGCTCCTGTAAAACAAATCACAATTTTATATAGGTTTAAAAAAGAGTTTTTTTTTTTTTTATGTTATTTTCTCGGGACAACCTGATCTTAGTGGGGGAGAAGTCCGGTCGAGGCCCTCTCACTCGGCAGTCAATACCCATAGGGGTTGCCTCCCTCGGTAGACCTTACACACCGCAGTGGAGGGTCCTGCCCCGGTCTTGCCTTCTCCCTTTTCTCCCTTTAGGCTTGTCCCCTTTATTTGGCATCCTTAATTCATGCAGAGCCTCGTTGCCAGAATATTAGTTCTCCCTTAGCTTGAGTTTCAGTTTCCCAGGAGCGGACTCAACCCTCCAAGTTTCAGTAGTTACTGGTCCTTTTATTCTGGATGCGTGGGTCCCTTTCTGCGGTTCTCACAGCTGTTTCAGTAGTCAGTAAAACAAGGTACAGTCCCTCACATCGGGGGTTCAGTGATTCTTCCCTCTCGTGGCTGCTTGTTGAAACACTTTCTTTTTTATCTTCTGACAAGTTAAGCAACGGTTATGTAGTTTGCTTTGCCGTAGCAGGATTCATCTGATAGCCATGGCTACATTCACATTTGTAGCCCCCTTTCAGGTTGAAACAGATTTGACTACAGATACCAGGGTTTTGGCATTCATCACTATCTCCACAGTTTCCCAGCTGGACAGTCACATTCATTTATGTTGCATTCCTTCAGGGGCTCATCACCCCAGTCCTTGCAGTCTCTCTGCTGGTTACATACTTTACTGATATCTATGCATTCTTCACTTCTGCACTTGAATTTGCCAGGTCCAGAGCACTGAATAACATTGTTACAGTTGGCTTCGTCAGTGCCATCCAGACAGTCTCACACCACTGCACTGCCTACTCCTATGGACACAGTTCCCATCTTCACATCTGAACTGGTCTGGCCTGCAGGTCCAGGAAGGGCAGTTAATTTCATCACTTCCATCCTTACAATAAGGATCTCTGTCACATCGCCACAATCCTCTTCATCTTCTCCACTGTCACAGTCTTTTTCACCATCACATTTCCATGACACTGTTCTCATATGACACAGCTCAGCACTTTCGTCAGACCCATCTTCACAATCCGGATCCCCATCACACTGCCATCTGTTTGGCACACACTGACCACTGTTGCACACAAAGTCAGATTCAGCACACATCTTCTTCACACAAGAACTCTCATCACTGCCATCTGAGCAGTCTTCACATTTTACTCTAGCACCGTCGGCAGCAGTGCACAGTCAGGTGAAGGCGAGCAGCAGGCAGAGCGCCCCGCACTGTCACCTGTGTCACTTATACTACTCCTATTACCCATGCTGTTAGTGTCAGTGGCATCCTCCTTTTCTTTTTGCCACTGACCATTCACCACAACTGGATGAGACACATGATTACTAGTTAGGAAAGAGAGTGTAAAGTCTGCTATACGGCTGCAGGCAGTGCCAGCTGCAACCTTAGGTTTGTGAACGAGCCTGCCGGTGGTCATTTGGCAGTGTAATCTGCATCTCTGCACTCCTGCCCTGCAATAGAGCTAAGTCGTCATTAGTAATGGTTATAACACCGATCTGGGGACTAATAGTCTTTTTTGCATTGCAAGATAAACCTCTTATAAAAAGAATGCTAGAGTGAAGCAGCACAGCCGCTGCTGCCGCTGCCTCCATGGTTACGTCAGACAGGCTGCAGGGTCCTGATGTCCGCCCCTCTGCTCTGTGCCAACTCGCCTCACGGTGAGAGTCGACTGCCGGTGTCCACTGACGCCTCTGGTCTCCCGTAGCAACTCGATCTCGGATGTTCTGCAATTACTTCAATTTCCCTGCGTTTTGCAGCTTCTGTCAGGTCTATTCTTTGTCTCTCAGAGCCGTCCGTGGCTCTGCAGCGTCCCAGGGCTCTCTCCGTCCAGCGGTAGTCCCTCCGTAGTTTCTCTGGTCTCCCAGCGCCGCTCCAGTCTCTCGGCGCCGCTCCGGTCTCTCGGCCTGTTCAGGTCTCAGCGAGTCCAGGTCTCGGCCTGTGCGGGCCTCATATGTTGCAGGAAGCACAGACGAAAGCACCAGTAGAGTCAGATCATGCTCCTGCCTTTTTCTTGTCACAGTCAAAACATTTAAGAGCAAAAATAGGATACACAAGATACACAAGATACACCGGGCCCATATATTAGGCAGCACCACTCAAAACTTGGATAAAACAGCACTTCTTTTCAGTCTGTCAAGCACTTCATTCGTCTCTGCCCACTCCCCTTGCAGAGAGTACGGAACAACGGATCGGAACTCTGCACTCGCTTTGCAGCAACGCTGCGTCTCACTCACACAGCACAATCGCACACGGAGGCCTCCAGCACATCTCATTCATACCACAGGAATAGAATGATAACCAACCAAACAAGTATTGTCTCTGACTGTGTTCTTCGTGAAGTGACTTGTAACACTTTGTTTCAAACCCTTACATTTACACAAATACTTTCAACACAAAATACATACAATATGCAAATATTACAATATACAAAATGTCAACACAAAATACATACATAAAAACACATACAATTATTAACACTCCAGTTAGTATCCCTCCAGCAGCTGAAAACATACCGTTTGTCTGCAGTTTCAGGAGATCTTTGCTCCTGCGGTGAGCAGCTGAGAGTGGAGTCCCCTCCGAGCAAAAACGCTCAGGGTGCACCTAGGGGCGTCCACGCTGCAGCCGATCCCGCAGCCGAGCAGAGTGTCTCCTGCCTGGCTCACCAAAATGACTCACAGAAAGCTGACTCCACAATCAGTAAGATTGTAAAGTAGGTATGTTTACTCAGTTCCATGCAGCACGGGGCGGGTAGTCCCACCAAAGTCGTGCACGCCTAACGTGGCAAATTGCTCTAGTAAAGAGTTACATATACATGAACATTCCTATACATATACATATTCCTAAGCTGTCCCTTTGTGAGCAGTCCTCCTTATCTCAGACCCCTTGATTAAAGTCCGAACCATGAGGTTGTTTTTGATCTGGTTCTCGGGGTCCGAGAGGCTCCTGTTATCTGGTGGTATAAGTGCAGCACAGGCACAAATGTAGCACATATTCATTCTTAATCAATTGCTCTCAAATTTCTAATTCCAATGTTTCAGCTTGCTCTTTTCTGGATCCATGGGTATTCTACTATTAATGTTCAAAGCCTGACAGACCCCGTCCTCCGTGGATCAAAATACATGGGGTCTTAAGAGTTCTTTTGGTCATTCTATCATATAATACAGGATCATTTTTAATTTACTCTTTAATTTTCTGGGGCCCCTATTGTTCCAATTTCTAATCATTATTCGTAATGGACTTTTTGGTCATATATCTGGTAATTTGCTCCCTTTCTGGTCCTTGGTCTTCGATTTTATCTGACCCATCCGGGAATTTTACTAGTGGCAATTCCCACAGTCCTTGGTTGCCCCTAGTGAGAGTGTCTTGCAGGGGGTTTAGGACCTATCACCCACCCACGTATCCCTCTCTTCACCAGCCCAGCACCCCCGACAGGAGATTAGAACTGGTGAGAAAACAAAAAGACCTCCACACGGACTTTAGAAGTCTCAGTTACACTCTCACACACAAACACTAGCAACCGCACCTTTACCCAACCGGACGGTATCTTACGAATCAGTCGTCTTCATCCAGAATCCAACTGGACGGTATCCACAAGCATCTCTGCTGTCTTCATCTGGGATCGAACCAGACGGTATCCACAAACGACTGTCGTCTTCATCCGCTTCGATTCCGGACACCGGAATCCAACCGAACGGTATCCAAACGACCCTGTCGTCTTCATCCGGATCTTCGCGCGCAGAATTACGGGCAAAAAACAGCCGGCAAGGGAGCTCAAAAAAAATCAAATTCTTTGCTTACCTTTATTCAGGTTCAGGATGGCATTAGTCCCGATCTGACTCAAACAGGAGCCACCAAATGGTGGGGCGCCTCTCCTAGATTAAATCAGAATTCAGGAACTATAGCCATCCCGGACGAGCCCCCAAATTGTTATAAATGGCTCAGGATTCAAATTAGGATTAAATAAAAAAAAATAGGATTTATTGAAAGAATATAAAGGAATAGAGGTAAGCAAACAGCGCTGGGTGCACCGGGAGTCTCCGCTCCACCAGGACACACACCAGTTACATCAAGCAGCTGATTTTTATGCTCCTAGACTAATACATATTCATTACTACTTCTAAAAAAATAGATTATTATAATTAGCTTCCGGGGTCCAGTCCCTCCTACTGGAGCATGCGCAGTCTCCTCTGGGGGTCTCTTCTGGGGGTCTCCAGGGGTCTTTCATGCTGAAGGCGCGTAGTCTTCCTCTCCCCCTTTGTACTTACTTGGCACCATGCCAAGTTTATAGAACATTCTCTGCAAGTCTTGTCTCCCAGTCGTCCTTCAGCTTCTTTTTCCTTCCTCTTAATCTCTTGGCCCCCCTAACCAGATACCAAAGATCCTCATAGTATCCCATAACAGTCACTAGTTGTTATCAGTTGTTCTGAAACTCCCAGACTTCAAACACAAACAGCTTTCTTATTTGACGCTTCACGAGTAATTAAAACATTCTTCCCCAGCCATTCACAGACACATCTATAGCAGTGTTAAGTTAATCTTGAAGAAGACAGGAAAAAAAAAGGCTGTAACTGTTAGAAATAGAAGTCCGGAATAACAAAAGCAAACAGGTTCATAAATTTAAGGAGTATTTTCTGAAGACTTGATAAATTGACTAGAATGAGGGGGAGACTGGGACACACTGCATCTGTGGTTCAAGAATTAAGTTGCCAGTGCAGGGCCCAGAGGCAGACAGGATTCAAACAGAATTGTTCTTTATGGACACGAATTGTTAAAACATTCCTCACAATTATTCCATATTTCACTAAAACTCCATGAAAGATCATCTTTACTGATCTCATGTAGGATCCTTGTCTGCTTCCATATTTCTTCCAGGTCGGTAGAGATCCTTCCACTCTGATCTACATACATACAACAACTTGTGTTTATTACTGTACAGACTCCCCCTTGAGTGGCCAGTAACAAGTCTAGGGCCATCCGATTTTGTAATACTACCTGTGATAAACTAGATATCTCTTCTTGTTGAGCCTTTATAGCATCCAGAATTTTGTTTTCTAACTTCTCTATAATTGCAGAAATATTAACTATTGCCTTTTCCAATTCACTCACTCCTAACCATGGGATAAACCATCGAACAAAACTATGAAAAGCGGTGTGTCTCTCTATCAATGGATTGTTAATTTTTCGTCTGATTCTCCGCATATGAGTTCTCAAGTAACCTCGAGGCACTACATCATGTACTGTCATATTGGGGACTACCGCTCCAAGAGTGCAAGTTCCCTTCCAATTCTCAGGCAAGACCTTACGGGCTGTATCGTTGCATAGCCAATACCACCCTTTTCCTTCTGGAACCGTCCAGCTGGTTGAATTTGCCCAGCCGCTAGTCGTACTAATATCAATTGTTCGATTACAAGATGTCTGATTTCCCACATAAGTAGTATCCGTATTTATACAATCCTGTTTCCCCATACCCCTAGGTGGGTTACACCTTTGTACACATACATAGTAAGATTCCAACAGCACAAAGCTATTCACTTCTAGTTTCAAAATTTCTTCATATTTTCGACCCCAAGATGTGTTTTCCCACAAATTAGTCCAAGATAAATTTGCAGGCAAGGGAATCCCAATTAATGATACACCCTTATTCCCATGCTCTGGTAGATGGGTGCATACCCAACAGTTCGTCTTATTAATCACTTGAGATACAGTTTGTATTAAGGTCAGGTGTAAGTTCTCGTCCCAAGTTGCCCATCCCAAATCTGACAACCACACCCCCACAATCATTAGGATCTGGAAAAACGCAATTTTGCCGGTCCGATTGGGGTCGTGGTCCATATCCTCGCCGGGGCCTTCTTCACCTTTGAATAGTGGATCCAAGCTGCTTGCTCCTTGACTTTGACTGCCGTATGTGTTGTTAGTAGTACTTGATATGGTCCCATCCACTTCTCTTCCAATGGGCGACCTGTAAATAATTTTATATAAACATAATCCCCTGGCTTAATGGGATGAATT
This sequence comes from Aythya fuligula, assembly GCF_009819795.1. Taxonomy (NCBI): domain Eukaryota; kingdom Metazoa; phylum Chordata; class Aves; order Anseriformes; family Anatidae; genus Aythya; species Aythya fuligula. Next base: position 592,745 of record NC_045594.1, on the reverse strand, counting down.
GGTAAGTCTAGTCCTCGGGTTCGGGCTCCGAAGACTGTCTTAGCTATTAGGTCCAATCGTTTTTGGAGGCTTATCATATAGTTATACAAATATTCTGAACCCAACTGTGTTAGATCCTCCCCACTAAATAAGGATGTGTAGGGCCTACCATACAGTATCTCGAAAGGGCTCAAATTCTCTTTCAAGCGTGGTTTCGCCCTAATTCTAAGCAGCGCTAGAGGAAGCGCTTGAGGCCAAGTCAAATTAGTTTCTTGTCCTATTTTGGCTATTTGTTGTTTAATCAAATGATTCAACTTTTCCACCTGTCCGCTCGCTTGGGGTCTATAAGGAGTGTGAAGATGCCAATCTATCCCTAAAGCCTGGCTTATTCGCTGAACAATTTGTGCACCAAAATGCGAGCCTCTATCTGAGGAAATGGTTGCTGGGATCCCGAATCGGGGTATTATTTCATTCAACAGTGCCTTAATTACCTCCTTAGCCTTATTAGTTCTGCAAGGGAAGACCTCGGGCCATCCTGAGAAGGTATCTGTTAAAACTAATAGGTACCGATACCCCCCTTTTCTTGGCAGTTCCGAGAAATCAATTTGCCAATGCTGCCCAGGATAGTTCCCTTTATCAATGACACCAAACGTCACCCTATTTCCTGTATTGGGATTATGACGCATACAGGTGTCACATTGTTGGGTTACCTGCCTTATTGTGGTATACAGATTTATAGAATCATAGAATCATAGAATATCCTGAGTTGGAAGGGACCCTTAAGGATCATCAAGTCCAACTCTTGACACCGCACAGGTCTACCCAAAAGTTCAGACCATGTGCCTAAGTTCACAGTCCAATCTCTTCTTAAATTCAGACAGGCTCGGTGCAGTGACCACTTCCCTGGGGAGCCTGTTCCAGTGTGCAACCACCCTCTCTGTGAAGAACCCCCTCCTGACGTCCAGCCTAAATTTCCCCTGCCTCAGCCTAACCCCGTTCCCGCGGGTCCTGTCACTAGTGTTAATGGAGAAAAGGTCTCCTGCCTCTCGACACCCCCTTACGAGGAAGTTGTAGACTGTGATGAGGTCTCCCCTCAGCCTCCTCTTTTCCAGGCTGAACAGGCCCAGTGACCTCAGCCGTTCCTCGTACGTCTTCCCCTCCAGGCCTTTCACCATCTTCGTAGCCCTCCTCTGGACACTTTCCAACAGTTTCATGTCCTTTTTATACTGTGGTGCCCAGAACTGCACACAGTACTCGAGGTGAGGCCGCACCAGCGCAGAGTAGAGCGGGACAATCACCTCCCTTGACCTACTAGCGATGCCGTGCTTGATGCACCCCAGGACACGGTTGGCCCTCCTGGCTGCCAGGGCACATTGCTGGCTCATATTCAACTTGCTGTCTACCACGACCCCCAGATCCCTCTCTTCTAGGCTGCTCTCCAGCGTCTCATCGCCCAGTCTGTACGTGCAGCCAGGGTTTCCCCGTCCCAGGTGCAGGACCCGGCACTTGCTCTTATTGAACCTCATGCGGTTGGTGATCGCCCAGCTCTCCAACCTGTCCAGATCCCTCTGTAAGGCCTTTACGCCCTCATTTGAGTCCACAACTCCTCCAAGTTTGGTGTCATCAGCAAACTTGCTCAAAATACCCTCTATTCCTACATCCAGATCGTTTATAAAAATATTGAAAAGTACCGGCCCTAAAATGGAGCCTTGAGGGACCCCACTGGTGACCGCCCGCCAGCCTGACGCAGCCCCATTTACCATAACCCTTTGGGCCCTGCCCGTTAGCCAATTGCTCACCCATCGTATGATGTTTTTATTTAGCTGTATGGTGGACATTTTGTCCAGTAGGATCCTGTGGGAAACCGTGTCAAAAGCCTTGCTGAAGTCCAAAAAAATCACATCAGCTGGTTTCCCTTGGTCCACCATACGGGTGATCTTATCATAAAAGGAAATCAGGTTAGTTAGGCAGGACCTACCCTTCACAAACCCATGCTGGCTGGGACCAATGACTGCTTTGTCCCCCAGGTGCGCCTCAATAAGTCCGAGAACCAACTTCTCCATGATTTTACCAGGCACTGACGTGAGACTGACAGGCCTGTAATTGCTAGGGTCTTCTTTCTGACCCTTCTTGAAAATTGGCACAACATTTGCCAGCTTCCAGTCTACCGGGACCTCTCCAAATTCCCAGGATCGTTGAAAAATAATTGAAAGAGGTTCCGCGATGACATCCGCCAGCTCTTTCAGCACCCGGGGATGAATCCCATCCGGACCCATGGACTTGTAGGGATCCAGGTGGAGTAGCAAATCCCGCACACGTTCAGGGTCGGTTGGGAGTTTGTCATCCCCACCGTCCCGGCCCTCCAGCTCAGGGCACCCTGGGTCCCGAAGCCCATCATTGGCATTGAAGACAGAGGCAAAGAAGGCGTTAAGCGTCTCTGCTTTGCCTACGTCATCGTCTATGAGGAGACCTTCCCTATCAAGGAGCGGCCCTATGAATTCTTTAGTTCTCCTTTTTCCATTTACATATCTAAAAAAACCCTTTTTATTTTCTCTCGCAGACACAGCCAGCTTCAACTCTAGCTGTGCTTTGGCCATACGAACTTTCTCCCTACAAACACGAACAGCATCCCTGTATTCTTTCCATGATGCCTGGCCCTCCTTCCAGTAGCGAAACACTCTCTGTTTCCGCCTAATCTCCATTAGAACATTCCTGGTCAGCCACGCCGGCCTCCTGCCCCGCCTGCCTGACTTGCGATATTTAGGAATTGCCTGATCTTGTGCTTCTAGGAGGCATCGCTTAAAGAATGACCAGCACTGGTGGACATCGAGGCCTTCAAGAGCAGTTTCCCAGGGGACCTTGCTGACTAGTTCCCTGAGCAGCCTGAAGTCCGCTTTCCCCATATCTAGGGATGAGGTTTTGGTGGCACTTTTCCTTCTGTCACCATAAATTTTGAACTCAACCACTTCATGGTCGCTATGACCGAGGCGGCCACCAATCACCACATCTCCCACCAGACCCTCTCTGTTTTCTAGCAACAGGTCTAGGAGGGCACCTTTCCTAGTTGGCTCCGTTAGCACCTGCACCAAGAAGTTATCATCTAGGTGCTTCATGAACCTCCTGGACTTGCTCGTGTCAGCCGTGTGGCACTCCCAGTTAACGTCTGGCAAGTTGAAGTCCCCCATAAGGACAAGGGGAGTTAATCTCGAGGCCTCTCTTAGTTCTGTAAAGAATAATTTATCGGCGCTATCGTCCTGGCCAGGCGGTCTGTAATAGACTCCCACAACGACATCCCCTTTATTTGTTCGTCCCTTGATACCCTTTCTTGCTACCAAGACTTGATTTAATAGTTTATACAGGGCATCGGCTCCCCAATGGGTTTTATTGTGTTCCCCCAAAACCATAGGCCACACCAAATTAGAGGGCATAATAACCCTGTTGTCCTTCAAATGAGCCCACCCATCAACATTCAGCTTCCCTTTTAGATCCTCGATCAACTTTAAATCTTCTTTTGAATATTTAGGAGCCTGGCCTTTCTCTAATGTCTGAATTTTACCGTCTGGTATTAAAGCAAGCACTTCCACTTGGCCTCTTTCCGCCGCCCTTCTTGCCTCTTTATCAGCCAATCTGTTCCCAATCTCGAAGTCAGTGGATCCTCTTTGATGCCCTCGGCAATGCATAATAGCCACTTTTTCTGGTTGTTTTACAGCCTCTAACAATTTTAAAATTTCTTCAGCATGTTTTATCTGTTTTCCCTGAGCAGTCAGTAATCCACGTTCTTTCCAAATCGCTCCATGAGCATGTACCACGCCGAATGCATATTTAGAATCTGTCCAAATATTTACCCTTTTTCCAGCTGCCAGTTCCAATGCTCTCGTGAGAGCAACTATCTCCGCCTTTTGAGCTGATGTTCCAGGGGGTAAAGGCTTAGACTCAATTACCTGCTGAGTAGTTGTTATAGCATATCCAGCTTTACGTTGCCCTTGCGTAACAAAACTGCTCCCATCCGTGAACCAAGTTTCTTCCGCATCTTCCATGGGCTCCTCCTTAAGGTCTGGTCGGCTGGAATACACAGTCTCCATAGTTTCTAAACAATCGTGAATCACAGGTTCCGCCGGAGCATCACTAAGAAAAGAGGCTGGATTCACAATATTAGTTATCACAATTTCCACATCGTCCTGTTCTACCAATATTGCTTGATATTTCAAAAATCTCTGAGGAGATAACCAATGGGCCCCCTTTTGTTCTAAAACTGCTGACACAGTGTGTGAGACAAACACTGTTATCTTCTGCCCCATTGTAAATTTCCGGGCTTCTTATATATTCATAATTACGGCTGCCACTGCTCGCAGACAGCCTGGCCATCCTTTACTTACTTCATCCAATTGTTTGGAGAAATAAGCCACTGCCCTTTTGTAAGGTCCCAACTTTTGTGCTAGTACCCCTAAGGCCATACCCTGCCTTTCATAGGAGTATAACCAAAAAGGTTTAGACAAATCTGGTAAACCAAGAGCTGGGGCTTGCATTAACTCCTTCTTAAGCTTCTTAAAGGCTGCTCGGGCTTCTCCTGTCCATATTAGTCTTATGCAGTTATCTTTAATTAAATCATACAAAGGCCTTACAATTAATCCATAATTGTTGATCCATAATCTGCACCAACCTGTCATTCCTAGGAAAGTTCGTAATTCTTTAACAGTCTGTGGTTCTGGGGTACGACAGATTGCTTCTTTGCGTTCTGTCCCCAATTCACGTTGTCCTCCTGAGATCTCACTTCCCAGGTACGTCACGCGGGTTTGAACCAATTGTGCCTTCTGTTGTGAAACCCGGTATCCATTCATTCCTAGGAAATTAAGGAGGCTTACCGTCCACTGTATGCAGCTTTCCCTGTCTTCGGTAGCAATCAAGAGATCATCAACATATTGCAGCAGGACCCCTGCAGAATTGGGGGCTTCCCAGGATTCAAGCTCCTTTGCAAGTTGATTACCAAAAATCGTGGGGCTATTCTTAAACCCCTGAGGAAGCACTGTCCATGTCAACTGTACTTTTCGTCCTGAGTCAGGATTTTCCCATTCAAAGGCAAAGAGGTTTCGGCTTTCCGGGGCCAAGGTTAAACAAAAGAAGGCATCCTTTAAGTCCAGCACGGTAAACCAGACCAACTTGTCCCTTAACTTGGTCAATATTGTATAAGGGTTTGCTACCACAGGATGTATGTCTTCAGTGATCCTGTTTATTGCTCTTAAGTCCTGTACTAACCTATAACTCTTCCCATCCGGTTTCTTAATTGGTAAGATGGGAGTATTATATTCCGATTCACACTCGACCAGTAACCCATATTGCAAAAACTTATCTATTGTATCTTTTATTCCTCTTCTATCTTCTATTCTAAGGGGGTACTGCTTAACCTTTACTGGCTTTTCTCCCGGTTTTAATTTTACCATTATTGGTGCAGCATTCTTCGCTTTCCCAGGGACATCAGATTCCCACACCCCTGGATAAACTTGATCTTGGATTTCCGGAAGGGTTTCATTAAAAGAATCGGTTTGGATCAATACCAAACTTAGTGCACTTATAAGTCGGTCTTCTTTTACTCTTAACTCTACCCTTCCCTTTTCAAAGACAATTTCAGCTTCTAATTGCTCTAATAAATCCCGTCCCAATAAAGATCTAGGAGATCCCGGCAAATACAAAAACCTATGTATTCCCATTTGCTTCCCCAATTCATATTCTAATGGTTTTAAAAAGAAAGCTTTTTCGTGCCTACCTGTTGCCCCCACCACTGTCACAAAATCTTTATCTTCAGGCATCAACTTCTGATTTAACACTGAATATGTAGCTCCTGTATCTACTAAAAATTCTACTTCCCGACCCAATTTCCCTAGCTTAATTTTAACCAGTGGATCTGCTAGGGTAGAGTCCCCCGGTCTCCTTCATTGTTTTGTAGCCATTAATAGCTTGTTTTCCTCTTGCCGCTTCGGGCATTCCCTTTTCCAGTGTCCTATCTCTTTACAGTAAGCACACTGTTCAGCCCGCAAGGGGAGTCGTATTACCTTCCCCCCCCCCTTCTCCTGCCTCGAAAAGATTCTTCCTGCTTTCGTAAGGCTGCCACAGTGGCTGCTGCAATCGTCTCACCTAACTTTTGCCTTTCATTCCCCTCACGATTTCTAAACACTCTCCAGGCTTCTTCTACTAATCTTTCCAAATCCCTTACGTCTGGTTCTTTCATTTTCTGAAGCTTTCGTCTAATATCTTCTGCCGACTGACCCGAAAATAGGGATACTAATTGAAGTCTACCCCCCTCAGAGGAAGGGTCTATAGTGGTAAACTTCTGCATTGCTGCCCTCAGCCTTTCAAGAAATTCGGATGGGGTTTCTGAGGTCCCCTGTTTTATTGTATATAGTCTTGACCAATTCACAGATTTAGGTATTGCATTTTCTAAAGCAATCCTAATCCATTCTTGATATCGTTTCAGCATTCTATAATCATTCTCATCATTATAATCCCAATTAGGGTCCGCCCTAGGCACATGTACTTCCACTGTGCCGGGCAGGGCTCCCGAGGCTACCTGGATTTGTACCTGCGTTCTAGCAGTTTTAACTATTAGCTGTTTCTCAGTTTCTGATAATGCAGCCAGCATTATCTCTATATCCTTCCAGTCTGGGTCTAAGTTTTTCACAATCAATTCAAATCTTTTAGCCACCGCCTCTGGATAATCTCAATACCCTTTCACCGCCTCCTTCCAGGCATCTAGTTCATTAGTTGTGAAAGGTACTTTAATTCTAGCGGGTCCATTAGCTCCCATAGCCTGACGCAGAGGGGCTTGGATTATTGGTCCTATTTTACTTCGTGTACGAGCAGTTATCGGAGTAAACCCCTTAGAGTCTATGTCATTTCCAGTGCCTTCAACTTCTATTCCAGCACCTACATCACCATTTATAGGTGGTAAAACATAATCTTCCATCCTTTCTTCTGGCTCATTTAATTTTAAACATCTCTGCCCAATGCTACATGCCAAACAACACCTCTTTAATTTCCCCACTCCATCCCTCCTCATATCCTTCTCTATTGATAAAATCAAAGGGTCTTGTGGGGCCAAATTAATGCCACACTCCTTCTGCCACTCTGGGTGGTTTCTCAGAGTAAAAAACATATCCGCATATGAAACTTCATCCCATTTCCCTTCCCTCCTTAAGAATAACATTAATTGTAATAGCGTGTTGTAATTCAAGGTCCCATTTTTAGGCCATTTTTCCCCTTCTTGTAATTTATAAAGGGGCCACCACTGATTACAATATTTTATCAGAGTTTTCTTATTTTCACTTCCACCCGGAGCCCCCCCTATATCCTTCCAATGACTCAAAATACAACCCAGCGTACTTTTCTTAGGAATTTCACTGCTTACTCGCCCCCCCATTTTCCAGTTTACACTTTCAGAATACACGTGTTACTTACAAAAGCGTATCACAAAACGTATCACTCACAAAAATACGGGCACGCAATATCTTTCAGTAGCGATGTCACAAAACTACTATTACCAGCAATATTGCCAAAATCACAATAACAATAGTCAGAGTCAAATTCCACATGCGATAAGTCAGAAAACCGAACTGTGTAACACCGTAACAATATCTTTCTTATAACAATGCCACGAACCTACTATTACCACCAGGAAAATAGCCAAAATCGCAGTAACAATAACCAGAGTTAAATACCATACTCCATGAGTCAGAAAACCAAAATAGACAACACAATTCCAGATGGACCTTAAAGCGAGCTCCTTCCTTAAGGTCCCCAAACATATACTTATGGTGCTAACCACAAAGTATATACCAAACACTGCCTCGCAGAAGATCACCTTCTGACTTACAGACAGTTCCAGATGACCGGTCTACCAGAAAACCAAACCAGAATAAAAAATATACTCACTTACAATGATGGGGTCCTTGTCTGCCTCCGCAGTGATCCGGTGAGTCGAGGAATCCCTCCGGGAAATCCCGGGGGTACCCTAGGGAGTCCTGTCCCCAGCGGGTCCTGCGGTCTGGCAGAGAGGTTGTCCCATCTGGGGTGCCAGATTGATTCAAAGATCAAAGCCGAAATTCCTTTAAGTGGTATATTCTTTATTGCAGCGCTGGATGCACGGGGGATCTCTCCACCTATCATGCATACCTAAAGCGGAAAGCAGTCTTGAATTTATACAATCAATCTATCAATATTCTACAAGCACCTATACATATGCATTACCTATCCCCGCCTTCCCTCGCTTCTCATGCTAATTAGCCTTTTGGCACCTTGCGCCTGCGTAGAGCCTCCCAAGAATTGTGGGCAGGGGTCTTTGGGACGTGGGCAGGGGTCTTTGGGAGGAAGACCCCGAGTCTTCCTCACAGTGTACTTTTCACCTTTGGTCAGGAATCTACTGAATTGGCAGGTTTCTTAATTGCAAGAGCTGGTTGTTGCTAATTCTTCCGTTTGTTGTATCTTTATAATGAATTCCAATGTCCAGTTTTGAGATTTATAGTCCTTACGTTTGTTTCTCTGTCCGTCTGCCGCTTCCTTATCATGAGTTCCAGTGCCTTGTTTCGAGATATACAGTCCATGTCTGGGGATTGTCCTTGCCTCCCCAATGCCTCCCCAATACCTCCTTAATCACAGGTCCGAGAAGGGCAGTTAATTTCATCTCTTCCATCCTTGCAATCAGGATCTCTGTCACAGTCTTTTTCACCATCACATTTCCAGGACACTGGGATACACTGGGTTGACTGAGGACCACAGCTGATTTCATTTACCCGGCATGTTCTCATATGACATAGATCAGCACTCTCATCAGACCCATTTTCACAGTCCGGATCCCCATCACACGGCCATCTGTTTGGCACACACTGACCACTGTTGCACACAAAGTCAGATTCAGCACACGTCTTCTTCACACAAGCACTCTCATCACTGCCATCTGAGCAGTCTTCACATTTTGCTCTAGCACCGTCGGCAGCAGTGCACAGGCTGGCGAGGGCGAGCAGCAGGCAGAGTGCCCCGCACCTGTGTCACTTATACTACTCCTATTACCCATGCTGTTAGTGTCAGTGGCATCCTCCTGGTACCGTTTCTGTCTTTGTCGCCCCTTACTCTCCCTCTTTTCTTTTTGCCACTGACCATTCACCACAAATGGATGAGACATGATTACTAGTTAGGAAAGAGAGTGTAACGTCTGCTATACAGCTGCAAGCAGTGCCGGCTGCAACCTTAGAAGCTGTTTGTGAAAGAGCCTGCCGGTGGTCATTTGGCAGTGTAATCAGCGTCTCTGCACTCCTGCCCCGCAATAGAGCTAAATCGTCATTAGTAATAGTTATAACACCGATCTGGGGACGAATAGTCTTTTTTGCATTGCAAGATAAACCTCTTATAAAAAGAATGCCAGAGAGAAGCAGCACAGCTCAGCACAGCTGCTGCTGCCTCCATGGTTACGTCAGACAGACTGCAGGGTCCTGATGTCCGCCCCTCTGCTCTGTGCCAACTCGCCACACGGTGAGGGTCGGCTGCCGTTGTCCACTGACGCCTCTGGTCTCCCAACTCGATCTCGGATGTCCCGCATCGCACCACGATTACTTCAATTTCCCGCGATTACTTCAATTTCCCACGTTTTCCGCGGCTCCGTTTCCCGCGTCCCTCCGCGATTCCTTTTCCCGCGTCCCCCCGCGGTTCCTTTTCCCGCGTCCCTGCGCGGCTCCGTTGTTCAGGTCGGTGTGTAGAGTGTTTCAACGTCTCTCAGGTGTTCCGGCGTCCGCCAGGTCTGTCCTTGTCTCTCGTAGTTGGCCGTAGCCCTGCAGCGTCAGTCAGTGCTCTCTCCGTGCGGTGGTAGGCTTGCCGCGTGCCTCGGGTCTCCCGCGCCGCTCCGATGTCCCGGCGCCGCTCCGATGTCCCGGCCTCAGCCTGTTCGGGCGCCATATGTTGCAGAAAGCACGACAGACACCAGCAGAGTCAGATCATGCTCCATTTTATTGCCCGAATAGCCTAACTTTTATAGTGAACTTAACAGGGGCGGACAGTGTTTCACACAAGATTATTGGTCAAAAGCACTCAGACAAACAACTAGAAGAAAACAACCCCACCTGCAAGAAAACAACCCCCTTGTGATCAGCAGTCATATAGACCTTGTCCTTGAAGCCAGCTACTGGTAACAATATTTTTCTGAATTCCTCAATTGGGTGATGTGGGAACACTGTCATGGGAACTTCTCATAGTTGCCCTGGTAGCTTGGTTTGCTCAGCTACAGCAAGCCATGGGATTTTTGCTGTTTCAAAAATCCCTCAACAAGAGTATCCCATCCCAAGCATAGCTGGGCTGTGCAGTGGTGGAGAGTCTCTGCACCATGGAAGGGAAAAGCACAAAGCACCTTACTCACTGTAGCCTGGGGAAGGGATATCAGGAGGCGCAAAACAAGGAGTTTTAACCCCAACTGTCCTTCCCCAGTTTTCTGGGAACAGGGGACAACAGGTAATGCAGCCAGGCCATTCTCATCAATAGGGAGCATTTGGGGCTGGCTTAATGCCTAGCTAGATGGGCCATGCTTGTAGGCATCACCAAGGCATAGACCTGTTACACTGGGGTCCTTGTGCTCTCCTTGAAGCTAGGTTAACAGTATTTACCAGTGTGATTGACCTAAGTCAGCTTTTTCAGCCTTTTTCTTTTGAGGCTAGATGGTATTTTTTCAGGGATCTCCCGAGCCTCTAGAGTATACACATCAGTTGCTACCAAACTCTATGGACTCCCTGTTCTTTGTCACTGGTGGCATCCAGAGGTCACTGATGTGAGCTGTATGCCTGTCTGGCATCAGGCATACTGAAAATAGGCTGTGCCCACTTAGGTATGCACCCTGAAACAGTTCCTTCGCAGCCTCTTGCTGAGGTCTTTCAGTGCTAGTTTAGTGGGTGGTAGTTGAAACCTGCTGAACCCCTCTACTGCTGGTTCCATCTGTGGGGACAAAAAAGAAAAGCCCCAAAACCCTTTGACACGTTGCTTCTTTGCTGAGCTAATTCCTATCCTTCCCATCTTTCTTATCTGGTCCAAGTTTCAATCCAGTTGATAAATTACCCTGAAATGGAAGGGAAAAGAAGAATCCTAGCAGGAGGTGCCAGAGGCAGTGAAATGGAGAAAGATGGTAAATCCCAGTGACTGGGGAGCCCCTGTGTATGGGGAGATGGACAGTGAGGGTGGACTGCTGCCCCATGAGCTGGTCTCACACACACAGTGGAGCAATGCTTTTCTTCCCAGCTGTGATGTGCTGCTGGAGCAGCATGCATCAGAGGAGGTGTGGGGATGGAGTATCTAATGTTGGGCACAGGGTGGAAAACCGCATAGGTCTGCATTCCTGCTAGCAGTTGCTGTGCCTGGAGTTGTAGGAGTTGCAAGGGAGCATGGAGCTGGGTGTCCCCATGGCTGGCAGCTGCCCTCCCACTCCACTGTGGGAGTGGGCAGGCGGTGGAGTCAGCAGCACAGTCCCATCACACTGGCTTCTTTCTGAGCTTGCTCTAAATAGCTCTCTGTAACATGAGCCACATTTCTGCCATAGTCTTCTCCAGAGTGCGTCTGTATTTATACTGGGGCTTTCATTAGCAATCTGGCTCTTGCACTGCTAGCAGCCCACAGCCCTCACTAGTCTCTCCTGCCCACATGCTCAGGGAGCGAGACGAGCACCCTGGCACCACTGTCCCTGAGGATAGGAAGGTGATTGGCAGCTGGAGGAATCCCTGAGCCAGCTCCTGTCGGGAAGAAGCGCCTTGTCATCATGTCCCACCATCCTGCAGCAACAGGGGGGACTGCCTGCAGACACCCCCCCCCCAGCCAGGCTCACTGATCCCCAAGACAGCATGGGGACAAGCTGGGTTTGTTTTGGATTATTGCTGGCTCTACGTGCTGTGTTCCTCCTGCTGCTCTCATGCAGTTGCTGCTGTACCTGACTCCCAGCCAGAGCGAGCTGAGCCCACCATCTGGGGAGATTGTATCTGGCACGGTAGGAGCTGATCCCTTTCAGTTTTTCTCCTAAAAGTGGTGTGACCAATCCTGTCCCAGCTGGAGAGAGTGCTTCAATTAATAGTGCATATCTGGTTTGATTATGTATTCTGCTGTGGCTCTGATGACCAAACAGTATACTGCTACACGGGAAGAAAATGCATTTATCCATCATGTTTTTACCTATACACTGCAAAATCAAGCCCTGTCTCCCTTTCTGCTCCAGCATGGTGCTCTGATACTCCAGAGCCCAGGTTGCCCAGGTAGGCATCCAGACAGGCCTTGAATATCTCCAGAGAAGGAGACTCCACAACCTCCCTGGGCAGCCTGTTCCAGTGCTCCGTCACCCTCACTGTGGAGAAGTTCTTTCGCATGTTGGTGCAGAACTTCCTGGGCTCCATTTTGTGGCCATTGCCCCTTGTCCTGTCCCCACAAACCACTGAAAAGAGGTTGGCCAAATCCCTCTGTCTCCCACACCTCAGGTATTTGTACACATTGATGAGATCCCGTCTCAGTCTTCTCTTCTCCAGGCTGAACAGACCCAGGTCTCTCAGCCTTTCCTCATAAGGAAGATGCTCCAGGCCCCGTATCATCTTTGTGGCCCTACCCTGGACTCTTTCCAGGAGATCCCTGTCTTTTTTGTACTGGGGAGCCCAGAACTGGACACAGTACTCCAGGTGACGCCTACCCAGGGCAGAGTAGAGGGGGAGGATCACCTCCCTTGACCTGCTGGCCACGCTCCTTTTAATGCATACCAGGATCCCATTAGCCCTCTTGGACATCAGGGCACAGTGCTGGCTCATGGTCAACCTGTTGTCCACCAGGACCCCCAGGTCCTTCTCCTCAGAGCTCCTCTCCAGCAGGTCGTCTCCCAGCCTGCACTGATAGATGCGGTTGTTCCTTCCCAGGTGCAGGACTGTACACTTGCTCTTGTTAAACCTCATTTGGTTTCTTCCTGCCCAGCTCTCCAGCCTCTCCAGGTCTCGCTGAATGGCAGCACAGCCTTCTGGCGTGTCAGCCAGTCCTTTCAGCTTTGTGTCATTGGCATACTTGCTGAGGGCAGACACTATTCCCTCATCAAGGTCGTCGATGAAGATGTTGAACAAGACCAGACCCAGCACCGACCCCTGGGGAACACTGCTAGTCACAGGCCTCCAGCCAGACTCCACGCTGCCGATCACTACCCTCTGAGTTTGGCCAATCAGCCAGTTCTCAACCCACCTCACTGTCCACTCCTCTAATCCCACACTTTCTCATCTTTGCTATCAGGATGTCATGGGAGACAGTATTGAAAGCCTTGCTAAAGTCAAGGTAGATGACATCCACTGCTCACCGATCTACCCAGCTGGTGATGCCATCATAGAAGGCAATGAGGTTGGTCGAGCACGACTTCCCCTTGGTGAATCCATGCTGACTACTCCTCATAACCTTCTTCTCTTCCAATTGCTTGGAGATGGCATCCAGAACAAGCTGTTCCAACACCTTTCCAGGGACAGAGGTGAGACTGACTGGCCTGTAGTTTCCCAGATCCTCCTTCTTGCCCTTTTTGAAGACCAGAGTGACATTGGCTATCCTCCAGTCTTCAGGCACCCTTCTCCCAAGACTGAAGTCTTGGGAGAAGGGCAGAGGGAGAAGAGAATCACAAAAGACAAAAACCAAGGAAGTTCAGTAGGCATGGAAGTGGCATGACAAAAGTGATTCTTCTAGAATAACCCTATAACATTAGACAAAGTGTCCTGGTTTCAGTTAGGAGAGAGTTAATTTTCGTACTAGTAGCTGGTAGAATGCTATGTTCTGGATTAGGATGAGAAGAGTGCTGATAACACACTGATGTTTTAATTGTTGCAGAGCAGTGCTTACACCAAGCCAAGGACGTCTAAGCTTCTTGCTCTGTCCTGCCAAAGGGCAGGCTGGGGGTGCAGCAGGAGCTGGGAGGGGACAGACCCAGGACAGGTGACCCAAAGTGGCCAAAGGGGTATTCCATACCATCTGATGTCATGCTGAACAATATATAGGGGTGGCTAGCCGGGGGAGGGAGGCTGGGCTGCTCGGGGTTAGGCTGGGCATCGGTCAGCGGGTGGTGAGCACTTGCATTGTGCATCACTTATTTTGTACACATTAGTAGTAGTAGTACTATTAACGGCTGGGTTAAACTACAACAGTCTTTTTGGCGCCCAATATAGGGTCCAAAGGGTTGAGATAATGACAGAACTGACCAGAGTGTGTTAAACTAAAATTGGTATAAGTATTAGACCTGCTTAATAGTCACTTGTCATAATGCTGATTGCTTTAATCTCAACTCTGCTGCGCCTGATTTCCAAATTGAGTATTATAGCACATTATTTTCCGTATGTTCTCTCTCTGTCATGTTGTTTATTCTCTCCGGGCCCTGGTTTAAGTTCATTATGGTACTGTGCGGTGTAACAGCGGCTTATGATACAATGAAATTTCTGGTCATGACTCTAACTTGGTATTTGTACTCAGCAATGTTGTCGACTCTATACTTTGGAAACCGTATCTCGGAAACTATTAGCAATTACACCTATTGCCTTTTTTCATCAGGGAGCCAATCTGTGGTGGGGAAAGGGGAAGATATTTTTTCTTACTCGATCACTCTTCCTTTCTCCTTCACCACCCTCTTATCCTCCGAGCTTGTTACAATCGTTAGCCAAAATATTGAATATCCTTGGGATACTCAGACCAGCATGTTCTTGTTGTTATGTCTCCTGAATGCGCTTCAGGTTTTGTTTAAAGTTAAACAGCTACTTAGGAATCTCATCCAGAGATCTGTCCTGAGGCAGGATAGTTGTGAGTGGTAGGGAGTATGGGAGGATATGGGCAGGTTTCTAGAGCAGTGGGCACCTCCAGTGTTTTGGAAATTCACCCCTGAACAACTGCAAAATCCTAAAAAACTGGTAGAACGCTTGAAAAAAGGGTGTCATGACTCTGGTAGTTCCAAAGTGACGTAATGTGCTGGGGTCTAGCCCTTGCCTATTGAGCTGCAATTGATACTACTACCAACTTAGTGACAGACCCTGTGGCCACTCTAGGTCCTGTGACAGACCCAACGGCCACTCTGAACCCTATGATGGACCCTGCAGCCGCTCCAGTTCCTGTAGCCGCTCCAGTTCCAGCTCCTGCAGCCGATCCAACTCCTGTAGCTGGGTCAGAGAAACGAGCTGTAGCAGTGCAAGTTGCCCCTGTAGAGAAGGGGAAAAAATGGTATAGAGATTCAGGTTGTTTAGAACGCAGAGAGCCTTCTGCCAAATCTAGGTATAGAGACAACGATGCTGGGCCATCAGGGATTCAGGAGGAGGAAGATGAGGATGCCGAAAAATCAACAGTAACTACCCGAAACCTATACCAGCGTGAGCTACAAGATGTGCGAAAAGATTTTGGTCGTTGTATAGGTGAGCAGCTTGTCACCTGGCTGCTCCAGTGCTGGGACACCGGAGCCAATTGTGTGGAATTAGAGGGCAGGGAAGCCAGGCGGCTGGGATCCCTTGCTAGAGACGCTGGCAATGACAAAGCAATTGCAGATGGAGCACAATCTCACAGCCTCTGGAGGTGTCTCCTCTCAGCTGTGAGGGAAAGGTATCCCTTCAAGGAAGAACTTGTATGTCTACCAGGCAAGTGGACCACTATGGAGAAGGGAATCCAGTACCTGAGGGAATTAGCCATATGGGAAGTGATTTATGAGGATCCAGACCTCAGACAAACATCCACAGATCCAGATGAAGTCAGGTGTACACGACCCATGTGGCAGAAGTTTGTACGGAATGCACCATCATCATATGCCAGCTCATTGGCAATAATGGCCTGGAAAGATGATGAGGAATCCACAGTGGATGAAGTGGCTAAACAACTTCAGCAGTACGAAGAAAGTCTCCTCTTCCTTACAGGCCTGTGTCTCAGCTGTGGAGAAGCTTTCTGAAGAGTTCCACCAACTTAAAGAGAATCTATCTTCCTCCCCACCTGAACAAACCAGTGTCCACCGACCAAAAGAGAACACTTGGGAGAAACTTTCTGAAAAGGTTCACCAACTTGAAGAGAGATTATTTTCATCCCCACCTGTACAAACTAATGTCTCAGCTATCAGGGGTAAGCGTTCATCCACACAAGGAAGACGATATGGTGGGTACACACCCCGTGCCACCCTGTGGTTTTACTTATGAGACCATGGAGAGGACATGAGAAAATGGGATGGAAAATCTACCGCGACCCTAGACTCACGGGTACGTGCGTTGCAAAATAAAACAACTGGGAAAAAGGGATTCTGTGAAAAGTTTGCTGCTTCAGCCTCCAGCAGACAGTCCTTCAAACACAGAAATGAAGAAGATTCTGACCAGGGTTAGGGGGGCCCTGCCTCCAGCCAGGGGGAGGAAAGGGACAATCGAGTTTATTGGACTGTGTGGATTCGATGGCCTGGCACGTCAGATGCACAGAAGTATAAGTCTTTAGTAGACACCGGTGCACAATGTACTGTAATGCCATCAAGCTAGGTACTAGGCTGGATGTTCAAAGGAAGGGTCCCCTCTACATATCATGCAACTGATGCTACATGGAGCAAGTGGGTTGCACTGATTACTCAGCAGGCTCGAATAGGAAACCCCAGTCGGCCAGGAATATTGGAAGTGATTATGGACCAGCCAGAAGGCAAGTACTTTGGGATATCATCAGAGGAGGAGGTGGTCTGTGCTGAAGAAGCCCCACTGTACACCAAGCTACCAGAAAATGAGAATAAATACATGTATGCCCTGTCCACTGATGAGTCGTGTCGTATTGTGGGGAAGCATCGGAGATGGAAAGCTGCTGTATGGAGTCCTACACGGTGAGTTGCAGAAGCTGCTGAGGGAGAAGGTGAATCGAGTCAGTTTGCAGAAGTGAAAGCCATTCAGCTGGCTTTAGACATTGCTGAACGAGAAAAATGGCCAGTTCTCTATCTCTACACCGATTCATGGATGGTAGCAAATGCCCTGTGGGGATGGTTACAGCAATGGAAGCAAAACAACTGGCAGCGTAGGGGCAAACCCATCTGGGCTGCTGCATTGTGGCAAGATATTGCTGCTCGGGTAGAGAACCTGGCTGTGAAAGTACGTCACGTAGATGCTCATGTGCCCAAGAATGGGGCTACTGAAGAACATCAGAACAACCAGCAGGTGGATCAGGCTGCTAAGATTGAAGTAGCTCAGGTGGACCTGGATTGGCAGCATAAAGGTGAATTATTTATAGCCTGATGTGCCCATGACACCTCAGGCCATCAAGGTAGAGATGCAACATACAGATGGGCTCGTGATCGAGGGGTGGACCTGACCATGGACACTATAGCACAGGTTATTCATGATTGTGAAACATGTGCTGCAATCAAGCAAGCCAAAAGGTCAAAGCCTCTTTGGTATGGAGGACGATGGCTGAAATATAAATATGGAGAGGCCTGGCAGACTGAGTACATCACACTCCCTCAAACCCTCAAAACGGCAAGCGCCATGTACTTACAATGGTGGAAGCAACCACCGGATGGCTGGAAACATATCCTGTGCCTCATGCCACCGCCTGGAACACTATCCTGGGCCTTGAAAAACAAGTCCTATGGCGACATGGCACCCCAGAAAGAATTGAGTCAGACAATGGGACTCATTTCTGAAACAACCTTATAGACACTTGGGCCAAAGAGCATGGCATCGAGTGGGTGTATCACATCCCCTATCATGCACCAGCCTCCGGGAAAGTTGAGTGATACAGTGGACTGTTAAAGACTACACTGAAAGCAACAGGCGCTGGGACATTCAAACATTGGGATATGCATTTGGCAAAGGCCACCTGGTTAGTCAATACTAGGGGAACTGCCAACCGAGCTGGACCTGCCCAATCAAACCTGTTATGTACCGTAGAAGGGGATAAAGTTCCTGTAGTGCATGTAAGAAACATGCTGGGGAAGACAGTCTGGGCTACTCCTGCTTCAGGAAAAGGCAAACCCATTCATGGGATTGCTTTTGCTCAGGGATCTCGATGCACTTGGTGGGTAATGCCAAAGAAGGGAGAGGTCCGATGTGTACCTCAAGGGTATTTAATACTGGGTGAGAATAGCCCATGAATTGAATTGTATCATGTTAATTATTATATAATACTGTATGTTATCACTACCATGATTACTATATACCCTAGATGAAAATGGTGATTAATTAGAATGTATGGAAAAGAGTGTAACCTGAGCATGACATAAATGGTATGAAATAAGGACTGGATAGACAAAAAGGACTGTCGTGGTTTAACCCAGCTGGCAGCTAAACACCACACAGCCTTTTCCTCACCCTCCCCCCCTCCCTCTCTGGGATGGGGGACAGAAATGGGAAAGTGAGGCCCATGAGTTGAGATAAAGACAGTTTATTAAGACAGGAAAATAATAATAATAACAATAATAATAATAACAATAATAATAATAACAATAATGATGATAATAGTACTACTAATAATAATGTGTACAAAACAAGTGATGCACAATGCAATTGCTCACCACCTGCTGACTGATGCCCAGCCTAACCCCGAGCAGTCCTGCCCCCCTCCCCCGGCTAGCCACCCCTATATATTGTTCAGCATGACGTCAGATGGTATGGAATACCCCTTTGGCCACTTTGGGTCACCTGTCCTGGGTCTGTCCCCTCCCAGCTCCTGCTACACCCCCAGCCTGCCCGTTGGCAGGACAGAGCAAGAAGCTTAGACGTCCTTGGCTTGGTGTAAGCATTGCTCTGCAACAATTAAAACATCGGGGTGTTATCAGCACTCTTCTCATCCTAATCCAGAACATAGCATTCTATCAGCTACTAGTACGAAAATTAACTCTCTCCTAACTGAAACCAGGACACAAAGGAAGAGCCTTCTTTCTCTGAATAGTCTCAAAAGGGTATCTTCTTTTTTCCTTCAGTCCCTCAAGGCAACGTGTTTTGCTATGGAAAAGCCTGAGGCTGCTGTTGTCCCTGGGGATGGTGGCCAGTCAGTATTTTTGGTCTGGTGCAGTGTTTTCCAGCCAGCCTCACTGGCGTTTAATGCCTACCAATATATGCCTTCACTGGGGCTCACCAAGAAACCCCTGCTGGGTTTGCCTGTTTTAGCCCAGGATAGGTAAAATGAGAGGGCAGCAGCATTTTATTCCAACCTCGATGGTGTTTCGGCACAGCTGATCCTTTTTTGTTTGTTTTTCTCTTTTCTACAGCAGCTGCGGTGTGCCTGCCCCTGCATGCATACAGCATTCATCTTTCCCTGCCTCTTGTACCTGGTCTTCCCTCCTATATGGGGGATAGTCTCCTAAACAGGACAGACAAGGGTATCAGGCCTTCTGCAGGTGATGCTTTCCTTGAGGACTGACCCAAGTAACAAAACCTGTTTTAGGGCCCCCTGCATCCCCAGCTCCGAAGTGTTGAGGAGGGAAGGGGGAGTCTTACAGATTTCCCTCCTTAGTGCACCCTGCTCTGCTGCCAGTGGGCGTATAAATAATACCCACAGCATACCATTTTGGTAACAAGCTTTTCCCAGGATTTATCCAAAGAAGTACATGAACAAGTGTTAAAAATAACGCCAAGCCCTGCCCAAATGCTGGCATCGGTTCAGGGATAGTGTTTTGGGGTTCTTCATAGAAAGCCCTGGCTCTTGGGTTGGTACAGCAGAAGGGGGCCAGCAGGGCTCCTACTGCTTCCCTGTCCTCACTGCCTTGCTGACCACAGAGGATGCTGACCTTCAGCAGATCTGCTGTTCCCCAGGAGGATGTGAGACTTGCACTTCTAATTAGGTTATTTGCTACTGAGCTTTCCCTGCATGTCCTGTGCATTATTTCTGTGTCTAATGGGAGGCACAATGCCAGGAGGAAATGCCAGGAGGGGTTAACCTGGGCTTTGTCTAGTTTGCTACCAGCTCCCTGCCACTGGCCAGATTTAGCTGCTCCTCCAATGTCTCATGCCATAGCAATGGCATATGTAGACATTCTGGCCCTATGTTATGTTTATCCTGATCTGGAAATTGGTTTAGTTGTGGAAGGCACATTACCTTTGTATGTTGAATTAACATCTATATCTCTGGACATCCTTGTTATCCATATAACCACAAAATATAATTGCAAAATTCTGCCCTTTTAATGGGCTGGTTGGTGCCTGTAACTGAAAACCAGACCACCCTGCAGAGACTGCAGGGATGCTGGGGAGCCATACTCCTGGGGCCTATGCAGGCTGCCCCATCCCACTGGGGAGATGAGAGCTGCAGTTTGTTACCCTCAGGCTGGGTTTTACTTGTTGATGCTCAAATCCTGTGCTAGGTATGTAATTTTCCTGCTCTCAGGCTGCTGGAGCATCAGCCTCTCTCCTGTTTTCAGGCTACGTGGGCCAGAGCAGCAGATCCCACTGCTTCCTTGTGTATGGAGCCTAGAGCTCATATAAATGCATCTCTGCTGGTCTAATATGGGATGTAGGAGAAGTTACACCTGTGGAACTGCAGCGTCCACTGCTGTGATGTGGTTTAATATGTGGAGCCTTCTTCATGGAAGAGGAAAAGAGCTGAGATGTCTCCTGGCTGCAAGCCTGGGGCAGTGCTTGGGCTCGCCTATCTGCTCTGATTTGAAGGCACCAGTGTCATGGGTGGGGGAGACCACACTTCTGTTTCAGTGTCTGAAACAGAACTGTGTCATTAATCCCTCCCGATAGCACCTTGGCCTCCATATTTGCATCTCTAGATACATCTGTGCTAGTTTTGGCTTTGAAGAGGAAGGGCCAGATACTTCTGCAGTCTCTAAATACATTACTTTCTGAAGGGCTGGGTTTATTTTAAGCCAATACAGAAAATTGCTGTGAAAGCAGCAGGTGTGCAAAAATTGCTGAAAAGGTCACAACTGCTGCTTGTCACTCCATGCTTCACCTCTTCTGATGTGGGAATACTAATCCTGGAAGATGTTCCTAGTGATGGAGGAAAGGTTCTGTTAGAACATGGTGACCCAGAGTTTTCTCCAGCCATTGCACTGAGAATTAATGAGAGCACAGCAGCTGCTTGTGGTTTGGCTTTGGCCGTCTTATCTAGTGTGCCCAGCTCTCACTTGCTCTCTTCCCCTTCTGGACATTTAGCTGGGCTTCTCTTTTCCTTGCTGTGTGTTGAAACGCTCTTACTGAGTTTGTGCACAGGTTGGAGTGCTTTCTTAAGGGTTGCATTCAATGGAGTGCATTGAAAATACAGACTTCAGAATTGTCCAGAGGTGGAAAGACATCAGAGATGAAAAGCATCTTTTTTTTTTTTTTTTCCCCAGATATTGTGAGTATTGTGAGGCAGAATAACCTGCTCTGGGCAACCAGTCCTTCATCAGGGGCATCCTGCTCTTCTGTTCTTCTGATCCTTCCTGCTCCTCTCCCATGTCCAGCCAACATATGAGGTCTCTGAGTCATCATCACTGCTGTTTATTATTAGGTCTGAACCAAGGCCCTGTGTATTATCATTACGGAGCTCCATTTTCAGTGCTCTTTCCACCCTGATATGCTCTTGTTCCCATGGCTGGAATGCATCTGGGATGCATGGGGACACATGACCTTGTTTGCCATCTTTAAGCACCTCTTTGCTGTCTGTTTTTTGACAGAGTTCTGTGAGGTGCCAGAGCACCACACCACAGTTTCCAGCAATTCCCGAAGTGCTGAGATAGCTACACGGGGAGCATCACAGAGCATCATGCACCATCTCTTTAGTCTATCTCACCTGAGGGTTGAGCCCTATTTTGGTCTGTCCAATGAAGTCTAAAGTCGATGAGTTTGTCAGGAGTCTCCTGTGACCTGCTTTGTCACTGGCATCAGGTCACAGGTACTGTGTGAGCCCAGGCTTTCCCTCTACCATCTTTACTTTCTATTTTAAAGAGCATGTCAGGATTTCCTCCCACACATGGATCCCCTTTATCTCTAGCATTTCCTTCACTGTGGGTCTTTTTCCATCCTGAGCAAAACTGCTGCTCACAGTGTATGGACACATACTGGTATTGAACAGATTCCATTCAGAAAAAAACAAACTTGAGTATGTTTTTAATAGCCAGGTGGATTAGCTACTGGATCAGCTGGCATGGGATGCTTTTCCACTCTCAGTCCACCTGTAGGCTTACTGTGTCTTTCCAGAAGCGTATTTCTGTTTCTTCAGGTATTCTACCTAAATAAATTGCACTAGGTTTTTAATCCTGCATTAGAGGCTTTCTGGTCCTCTGAGTCAAACAGAAATCATATGAGAATAAGACCTCCGGAAGTCATGCAATTACATCTCCCTAACCCAGACATAGTTTACTTAGACTATGCCATTCCTCATGTTTCTTCATCTTATCTCTCTCAAGAAAGTCCCAGGGACTGGGACATCATTGCTGCATCCCGTGTCTTTGCAGTCCAGTCCCTTCCCTTCTTCAGTTTCCCCTGATGCTATGGCACACAGAGTTGGACGAAATCCTGAGTTGGGCATTTCTTTGTCAGCAAACCCAGACAAAAAAAACTTTCCAATTTCTCACACTAAGGGCCTATGAAAACCAACAGGAATGTGTACCTCTAAATAAGTAAAGCAAAGAGCTTCTGAGACAGACAGAACCATGAATAGTATGAAGAAAACCAGTCTTATCTCCTGACTGTTGTGTTTTTTGTTTTGTTTTGTTTGCTTTTTTTTTTTTGTGTGGAATAATGCATGTTTTATCTGTCATACCTGATGTTTAACCTAAACTTCCCTTGCTGCCTGTCAGGCAGCCTATTCCTGTTGCCCTGGGATGTGGAGAATGGCTTATTAACTTGTTTTTGGCAGCAGCCTTTTATGCATTTCAGAACTGCTTTAATGTACCCCCTAGTTTTCTACAGACAGCTATCACACTTGCTTTGCATTTTACTTCTTTCTGTTTTTTTTTTTTTTTTTGTTGCTGTCTTTGAAGTCTCACCAGTTTGTCTATATTTTTGCCAGACTGGTGGAAAGCTGGGGCATGTACCAATGTTGGGTAGAGATGAAGGATTACTCCATTTCTTGTGTATGGCATGCCTGTTCATACAGCTGGACTTATTGTTTGTCTGCTTCAAAGCAAAATGCCACTATTATTCAAGTTCAGCCTGTGATCTATGGTAACCACAACTCCCTTCTAAATGAGCAGGTCATGCACGATCATTATAGGTGAGGATGTGCAGTCTGTGCTGTGTGAGGTGTCATGGTAATGATTATAATTTGTGTCTATTTGCTGTTTATGTATAGACCTTTTCCCTTCAGCTAACAGATGGTACAGACGAAGACTAAGAGACAACCATTCCATTTCAGAGCCAGCAGGTTAAATGCCCAAGAGGTGGACTGAGTCTCCAGGGTTTAGTTACAAGCCTGCAATACCTAGGCTTTTTAGCAGATGTTTTCAATGGCTTTCCCTTAACTGTTGTTTCCTCTTCTCTTTGCAGCTTTTCTAAGCACCTACTGGGACGTGGGTGTCCATGAATGCATGCAGACTTTTGTGTGGCACTATAATCTGCCACTCATGTGCTGCTAGGTTGCTGCTGAGGGATGATTTCTGAGTGTACCTTCAATGGTCTCTTCCAATCAGAGAGCTCTTTGCAGAAGTACCAGTTATCTAAGGATTGCTTCATTTGGCATTAAAACGTAGCGAGCTGGGGCAGGTAACACTTCAGAGCAGTGCTGCATGTCCATTTTGGGTGATAAATGTATAACCTTAGGAAAAAAAGCAATATAAACAACCATAATTAATATCATGCAACTCTAATAAGCTGGTAGTTGTGTGCTCATTGAGAGGGCTTTAAACTAAGTAAGATGGGGGATGGGGCTGAAACAAGGCTTGTTGGAGCTGTGCCAGGGGGAACAATGGCAAGGCCGGGGAAGAAGGCAATGGCCCAGCTGAAGCGCATCTACACTAATGCACGCAGCATGGGTAACAAACGGGAGGAGCTGGAAGCCATCGTGCAGCAGGCAGGCTATGACTTGGTTGCCATCACGGAGACGTGGTGGGACCAGTCTCATGACTGGAGTGCTGCAATGCCTGGCTATAAGCTCTTCAGAAGGGACAGGCAGCACAGAAGGGGTGGTGGTGTGGTTCTCTATATTAGAGAATCTTTCGATGTTGTGGAACTCGAGGCTGGGAATGACAAGGTTGAGTCCCTTTCGGTTAGGATCGGCGGGAAGGCCAACAAGCCTAGCGTCCTGGTTGGGGTCTGTTATAGACCACCGAACCAGGATGAGGAGACGGATGAGGAGTTCTACAGGCAGCTGACAGAAGTTGCAAAATTGTCGGCGCTTGTTCTCGTGGGGGACTTCAACTTCCCTGACATATCCTGGAAGCACAACACAGCCCAGAGAAAGCAGTCTAGGAGGTTTCTGGAGAGCGTGGAAGATAGCTTCCTGACGCAGCTGGTTAGTGAGCCTACCAGGGGAGGTGCCCCACTAGACCTGTTCACAAACAGAGAAGGACTGGTGGGAGATGTGGAGGTCGGAAGCTGTCTTGGGCAGAGTGACCACGAAATGGTGGAGTTCTCTATTCTTGGCGAGGCCAGGAAGGGGACCAGTAAAACCGCTGTATTGGACTTCCGGAGGGCTGACTTTGAGCTGCTCAGGACACTAGTTGGTGGAGTCCCTTGGGAGGCGGTTCTGAAGGGCAGAGGGGTCCAGGAAGGCTGGGCGCTCTTCAAGAAGGAAATCTTAATGGCGCAGGAGCGGTCTATCCCCACGTGCCCAAAGGCGAGCCGGCATGGAAGAAGACCAGCCTGGCTCAACAGAGAGTTGCAGCTTGAGCTTAGGAGAAAAAAGAGGGTTTATAATCTTTGGAAAAGAGAGCAGGCCACTCAGGAAAACTATAAGGATGTTGCGAGGCTGTGCAGGGACAAAATTAGAAAGGCAAAAGCTCATCTGGAGCTCAATCTGGCTACTGCCGTTAAAGACAACAAAAAATCTTTTTACAAATACATCAACGCAAAATGGAGGACTAAGGAGAATCTCCAGCCTTTACTGGATGCGGGGGGAAACGTTGTTACAAAAGATGAGGAAAAGGCTGAGGTGCTTAATGCCTTCTTTGCCTCAGTCTTTAGCGGCAATACCGGTTGTTCTCTGGATACCCAGTACCCTGAGCTGGTGGAAGGGGATGGGGAGCAGGATGTGGCCCTCACTATCCACGAAGAAATGGTTGGCGACCTGCTACATCACTTGGATGTGCGCAAGTCGATGGGGCCGGATGGGATCCACCCGAGGGTACTGAGAGAACTGGCAGAGGAGCTGGCCAAGCCGCTTACCATCATTTATCAACAGTCCTGGCTCTCAGGGGAGGTCCCAGTCAACTGACGGCTAGCAAACGTGACGCCCATCTACAAGAAGGACCGGAGGGCAGACCCAAGGAACTACAGGTCTGTCAGTTTGACCTCAGTGCTAGGGAAGCACATGGACCAGATTGTCTTGAGAGTCACCACGCGGCACTTGCAGGGCAAGCAGGTGATCAGGCCCAGTCAGCATGGGTTTATGAAAGGCAGGTCCTGCTTGACGAACCTGATCTCCTTCTATGACAAAATGACGCGCTTGGTGGTGTGGTGGTTTTACTCAGGTGGGCAGCTGAGCACCACCACAACCGCTCTCTCACTCCCCCTCTCCTCAAAGAGGAAGGGGGAGAAAATACAACACAGAGAACTCAAGGTTTGAGATGAGAAAGGTTTAATTAAAGGGAAAGGGAATGGGGAGGGAAAAAAGAAACAAAAGAAACAATAAGTCCGCGCGGAAGCACAGAGAGAGAGAAAAAAAAAAATTATTCTCTACTTCCCATCAACGAGCGATGTTTGGCCACGTCCTGGGAAGCAGGGCCTCAAAATGTGTAGTGGTTGTTCAGGAGGAACAGCCCCCTCCCCCACAAGAGCCCCCCCCTTTTATTGCTGAGTGTGACATCAGGTGTTATGGAATATCCCTTTGGTTGGTTTAGGTCAGCTGCCCCGGCAATGTCCCCTCCCCATCACTTGCCCACCCCCAGCCTGCTGGCTCTTGGGGGCTTGGAAGGAGTCCTGATGCTGTGCCAGCACTACGCAGCAATAGACACAACACTGGAGCGTTATCAGTGCTGTTCCAGCTACGAGTGCAGAGCACAGCACTGTGTGGGCTGCTGCAGGGAAAAGGTGACTCCAGCTCAGACAGACCCAACACAACTTCCACCCCTTATTCCATAACATTTGTGTCACAGTCAGGTACAGTTTAATATATAGATGTTCTCATCACCATTGTTTTCTGTCCATTGAAGCATTTATATGTCTGTACTTCTCTTTATTCCATAGGTCTTTTCCCAAAATGTTCATAAAAACTGTTGATGGTTTCAGCTTCATCTGTCAAAGTGGTCACTCAGGGCAGGCGAAGTTGGTTTTCTTGACACCAGTATCAGCTTAGCTCACATCACTGTTGCACTTGCCCGTTGCCTTGCGAAGTTGACCTGTCGTTGGTTCTGCAGTGTCCTCCTACAACACATAACTTGGATGACCGATTAATTTTCTCCCAGTGTTAAATCTCCTTGAGGCACACACTTGATATCCCCATTCTTTCTGCATTACCCACCAGGTATACCCTGGTCCTTGGGCAAAGACAATCCCACGAGTGGGTTTGCCTTTTCCCAAGGCAGGAGCAACCCACACCATCTTCCCCATCCACTTTCCCACATGCACTACAGGGACTTTAGCTTTTCCCACAGTATGTAGGGGTTTTGTTTCAGCAGGACCAGGACGGCTTTCAGACCCCCTGTTGTTAACTAGCCAAGTGGCCTCTGGTAGATTTATGTCCCATTGTTTCCATGTCCCAGCACCCAATGATCGCAGCATAGTTTTTAACAGTCCATTGTACCTCTCAACCTTCCCAGAGGCTTGTGGGTGATAAGGGATGTGGTACACCCATTCAATGCCATGTCTCTTGGCCCAGGAAGTGACCAAATTGTTTCGGAAGTGACTCCCATTGTCAGACTCAATTCTTTCTGGTGTACCATGTCGCCACAGCACTTGTCTTTCCAGGCCCAAGATAGTGTTTCGGGCAGTGGCATGGTTTACTGGATATGTTTCCAGCCACCCAGTAGTTGCTTCTACCATGGTCAGTATGTAATGTTTACCTTGGCGGGTTTGTGGAAGTGGTCCGATGTAGTCAATTTGCCAGG
This sequence comes from Aythya fuligula, assembly GCF_009819795.1. Taxonomy (NCBI): domain Eukaryota; kingdom Metazoa; phylum Chordata; class Aves; order Anseriformes; family Anatidae; genus Aythya; species Aythya fuligula. Next base: position 565,633 of record NC_045594.1, on the reverse strand, counting down.
CCTCACCATATCGAAATCCAAGCCATCTCCCCCTGTTCCAGGGAGACTTTAGCCTCATGGCTCTTTTGATTGCAGCACAGGTCTCACACTCATGGGTAACCTGTGTGATGGCCTCAATGGTCAAGTCCACCCCTCGATCACGAGCCCATCTGTATGTGGCATCCCTCCCCAGATGTCCCGATGTTTCATGGGCCCATCGAGCTACAAACAGCTCACCCTTACATCCCCAGTCCAGGTCCACCTGAGCTACTTCAATTTTCGAAGCTCGATCTACTTCTTTGTTGTTCTGATGTTCTTCGGTAACACGATTCTTAGGCATGTGGGCATCTACATGACTTACCTTTACATCCAGGTTTTCTACCCGGGCAGCAATATCTTGCCACAGGGTAGCAGGCCATAGAGGTTTACCTCTGCGCTGCCAGTTGTTCTCTTTCCATTGTCACAGCCACCCCCACAGCACATTTGCCACCATCCATGAATCAGTGTAGAGATACAGTACCGGCCAGTTTTCTCTTTCAGCAATTTTTAGGGCCAGTTGTATAGCTTTCACTTCTGCATACTGACTCGACTCGCCTTCCCCTTCCATGGCCTCCACAACTTGTCGTGTGGGACTCCACACAGCAGCTTTCCACTTCCGATGGCTCCCTATCACACGGCAGGATCCGTCAGTGAACAACACATACTGCTTTCTGTCTTCTGGCAACTCATTGTATGGTGGTGCCTCTTCAGCACAAGTTACTTCTTCTGTCGGTGCTCCGAAATGCCTGCCCTCTAGCCAGCCCATAATCTCTTCCAGGATTCCCGGGCGGTTGGGTTTCCCCATTCGAGCCCGCTGTGTAATTAACGCTACCCATTTACTCCACGTAGCGTCGGTTGCATGATGTGTAGTGGAGATTTTCCCTTTGAACATCCAATGTAACACAGGTAGCCGTGGGGCCAAGAGAAGTTGTGCTTCTGTACCAACAACTTCTGAAGCAGCTCGAATCCCCTCATATGCTGTTAATATTTCCTTTTCAGTTGGGGTGTAATTGGCTTCTGATCCTCGATAGCCCCGGCTCCAGAACCCCAGAGGTCGGCCTCGAGTTTCTCCTGGGGTCTTCTGCCAGATGCTCCAGGTGAGCCCATGCTCCCCAGCTGCAGTGTAAAGTATGTTTTGCACAGCTGGTCCAGTACGGACAGGCCTAAGGGCTACTGCACGAGCTATTTCTTGTTTGAGTTGTTCAAAGGCCTGTTGTTGCTCAGGGCCCCACTCGAAAGAGTTCCTCCTTCGAGTCACTCGATATAGAGGACTCACAAGCTGACTATAGCCTGGCACATGCATTCTTCCTAACTCATGGATAGGAATCAGGGAGTCTTGGTTGGTGCGATATTGCCGCCGGTGCACAGTTAGTTGTAGTCGCAATTGGCACTTGCTGTTCTTCAGTCCTCAGCAATCCTACAACAGAAGGGTCTTCTGAAAGGCCAGGCAGGGTAGACAGCTGCCTAATCTTCTCTGTACTAAAAGAAGCTAATCCAAAAGCCCACCGGAGCCCTTTTGGATCCTTGAAGTACCCTTTCTTGAGGTAGTCTATGCCAAGGATGCACCGAGCCTCTGGGCCAGTCACAATGGGGTGCTTTTGCCACTCATTCCCAGTTAGACTCACTTCAGCTTCCAATACAGTTAGCTCTTGGTATCCCCCCGTCATTCTGGAGACAGAGATGGGTTCTGCCCCTTGCTGGCCTGACAGCATTAGGGTACACTGTGCACCTGTGTCCACTAAAGCTTTATATTTCTGTGGTTACGGTGTGCCAGGCCATCGAATCCACACAGTCCAGTAAATCCGGTTGTCCCTCTCCTCTGCCTGGCCAGAGGCAGGGCCCCACTAGTCCTGGTCGGAGTATCTATCAATTAATTCTTCCAAATGTGAAGCAGAAGTCTCTTCGTCAGGGTCAGGAGTAATACTATCCCTTCTACTGCCTCTGGGATTCTCCCTTGTTTGATCTGGAGACTGCTGGACACGTTGTCCACAGTTGGCCCCATCCCCTCCTCCCAACCCATTGCTGCCAGTGTGCTGGCATGTGTTGGGGGTGCAGCCCGTACAAACTTCTGCCACATGGACGTTGTGCATTGGACTTCATCAGGGTCTTTATGTACCTGGGCATTGTTTAAATCACTCTAAAGCATCTCCAGCACAGCTAATTTCTGCAGCTGCTGAAGGCCCTTATCCATAGTGGTCCATTTGCTTACTTTGTATACAATATCTTCTTTGTGGGGGAAAGACTGTGGATGTGGTCTACCTTGACTTCAGCAAGGCTTTTGACACCATTTCCCACAGCATTCTCCTCAAGAAACTGGCTGCTCTTGGCTTGGACTGGCATACACTTCGTTGGGTTAGAAACTGGCCAGATAGCCAGGCCCAAAGAGTTGTGGTGAATGGAGTTAAATCCAGTTGGAGGCCAGTCACTAGTGGAGTCCCCCAGGGCTCAGTACTGGGGCCAATTCTCTATAATATCTTTATCGATGATTTGGATGAGGGGATCGAGTGCACCCTCAGTAAGTTTGCAGATGACACCAAGTTAGGTGCATGTGTCGATCTGCTCGAGGGTAGGAAGGCTCTGCAGGAGGATCTGGATAGGCTGGACCGATGGGCTGAGGTCAACTGCATGAAGTTCAACAAGGCCAAGTGCCGGGTCCTGCACCTGGGGCGCAATAACCCCAAGCAGAGCTACAGGCTGGGAGATGAGTGGTTGGAAAGCTGCCTGGTGGAGAAGGACCTGGGAGTATTGGTGGATAGTCGGCTGAATATGAGCCAGCAGTGTGCTCAGGTGGCCAAGAAGGCCAACAACATCCTGGCTTGCATAAGAAACAGTGTGGCCAGCAGGGCTAGGGAAGTGATTGTCCCCCGTACTCGGCTCTGGTGAGGCCGCACCTCGAGTACTGTGTTCAGTTTTGGGCCCCTCGCTACAAGAAGGACATCAAGGTGCTTGAGCGAGTCCAGAGAAGGGCGACGAAGCTGGTGAGGGGCCTGGAGAACAAGTCCTACGAGGAGCGGCTGAGGGAGCTGGGTTTGTTCAGCCTGGAGAAGAGGAGGCTCAGGGGCGACCTTATTGCTCTTTACAGATACCTTAAAGGAGGCTGTAGTGAGGTGGGGGTTGGTCTGTTCTCCCACGTGCCTGGTGCCAGGACGAGGGGGAATGGGCTTAAGTTGTGCCAGGGGAGTTTTAGGTTAGATGTTAGGAAGAACTTCGTTACCGAGAGGGTTGTTAGGCATTGGAATGGGCTGCCCAGGGAAGTGGTGGAGTCACCATCCCTGGAAGTCTTTAAAAGACGTTTAGATGTAGAGCTTAGGGATATGGTTTAGTGGAGGACTGTTAGTGTTAGGTCAGAGGTTGGACTCGATGATCTTGAGGTCTCTTCCAACCTAGAAATTCTGTGATTCTGTGATTCTGTGATTCTGTGTTCTCCCTGGGTTTCATGGTAAAGGTGGGAGTGTTTGAGAGCTAGGAGATCTGCTGGAACACTTTGTGGAGAGCTGACAGATCTCAGTGCTTGGCTTTTATTGTTGCTCTGAGCAGCGATGGCAGAGAAGTGCCCAGGCATGCACAGAGGGAGGCAAGCGTGTGTTTTCTGCATGAAATCCAGAAATCTTCATACTTGCTGTTGCCTTGGAAAACTGGAATATTTATGACTCAGTACTAAAACAGGAGTCTTTTTCCATTCTTGGATGTGGCCTCTCTTGTGTCTAGTCTTGGCTTGAGATTCCTCATGACTGCTTGAATTTCAGACATCCTGTCACTGCAAGGTATTTGACACTGGTCAAAGTGCTTGTGGCTGCATCTCACTCTGGGGTTGACTGCGTTTCAGGGACACTGTGTAGATGCTGTTGACGAAGCTCTCCAGGACAATGCACCACAGAAATTTAAAAGAAGCTTCAAGAAGCTTCTTGTATTTTTCCTGATCTTTCAGTTTTAAGTCTTCCCATCCTCCTTCTCCCATGCATTACTTTGCAGACGAGTGTTTTATCTCCACGGGCTCTGGCTGCCATTATCAGTTGTAGAAACACAGCAGTCTGGTTCCTTTTGCTTTCATTTACAAAGCCAAAAGAGATCAGACAGCTTGCAGTCATGCAGCATCTGAAACCCAAGCTCATCACCTAATAAGATACTTCAGCTCTGTCCTATGACATAGGCTTTGATTTTATGCTTCTCCTCATGCTACCTTCCTGATTTCCCAGTTCCTGTAAGAATCAATCCTCCATCTTCCAGCCTGATTTGTTCTCTCCCTTTCTCTTCTTCTCTGCTCCCTCCCATGCCCTCCCTTGTCTGAGGTCCCACAGGGGCTGATTGCAAGCTGGAGTGACTGTGCTGTGGGCATGCTTGCTCCTTCATATGAAGCAACGTCACAGCAGCAGGAGCATTGGAGATGTGATTGCGCAGACCCTCTGCATTGCCAGGGATGCAGCTGTGACCAAAAAAAATAATAATAATTGACTCTGTGTTTCCCACAGCATCCTGGTGAGAGAGCACGGAGCCCACTGGAATCAGAGTGCTCAGCGCTGCCAGAGCGGAGCATGTGCAGGGAGAGGAGACAGGAAGCAGAGGATCTGTGGAAAGGTGAGATGGAGAAATGAGTGGGGTGGGCGTTTGCCTTACTGATGGTTTTCAGACTGTTCATTGTCCTGTGAAATGGCTGGCTTGCTTGTTTATGCAGAGATTGCCAGCTACCCAATGAAGCGTAAAGATTTTAGGATTGCTTTGTCTGTTCAGAGGCTGCATTGTTTTGGAGCTGTCATGATTATAATTGATGCAAGAGAGTGAAGAGGCTGGTATTGCTGTGCAGAATGCATGTTTTTCCATTGTGGCCATGAAATAGTGGTTGTTATGTCCGGGGCTGGTTGTGCAGAGGCAATCTGCATTTCGCCCCAACAGTACTCTCTTGGTGCAGTCGCACAGCTCTCTATTGTGTCTACCATGACAGCTGAGCCCACACGGATTGTTGTGATCCCATGAGCTGTCACGATCTCTGTACATCCCCAGCGGTGATGCTGCTGTGCAGCTCAAGAGCTGTTTTGACAGACAGAACTTCCATGAAAAGACAGAAACAAAGGATGCGGGAACAAGAAGGTCTGCTTTTTTTTTAAATGTCTTTTTAAAATATATATATATATATTAATCCTAGTAAATCAATTGCTCAAAGGGCATTAGGATAAAATAGTGTGGCAGGTAAAAACTTGCTCTTCTGCAAAATGATACACTGGGATCTGTGCAGGCTGGAATCCTTTGTGTTGCCCAGGGTGTGTCTGTTCTGGCTGTGTAAATGAATACTTTCTCCCTGCCTCTTTTCGCCAATCAGATGAGAAAGGTTATCTCAGAATGGAGGAATTGCTATTTTTAATTACTGAGATGAGTGGTCTGGGCTGGGTACCAGTTACTAGAGCTTAATTACATGGTCCTCTTATAACCAAATCCATCTTTTCCCTCCTCCCTGCCTTCCTCCTTCTTTTCCCTTCCCTACACCCTGCACAAAACCTTCCCTCAAATTGCTGCTGCACATGCAAAAGGCCAAGGGCTTGAACAAAGAGAATGATAAATGTGGGAAAGGGATATAAATTGATCAGGATGATGGTTAGTGAGAACAATATGGAGGAATGATTTGGGTATCTGTGATGCAGTGACATGGCCATAGGAGGATGTATACATGAGGACATAGTAATGTAAGTAAATAAGCAAACAGAAGATGCAATCTTTTGGGGTTATAGAAAATGCTGACCATGTGGAGATGCAATTGTAGGTGTTTGGGAGGAATGTGGTGTTAATGGAAGTTAACATAGCATTGGCTATTGAGAAACAGATCATACAGGGACTGGATTGATGGGCATTGCAAAGGTGTGTGGAGTATAGGGGAGTATAGCGATCTTCTGCATTTATTTTTTTTTAACCTCCAAATGTTGCAGGAAGCATGGCCGAAAGCACGACAGACACCAGTAGAGTCAGATCATGCTCCATTTTATTGCCCGAATAGCCTAACTTTTATAGAGAACTTAACAGGGGTGGACAGTGTTTCACACAAGATTATTGGTCAAAAGCACTCAGACAAACAGCTACAAGAAAACAACCCCACCTGCAAGAAAACAACCCCCTTGTGATTAGCAGTCACATAGACCTTGTCCTTGAGGCCAGCTACTGGTAACAATATTTTCCTGAATTCCTCAATTGGGCGATGTGGGAACACTGTCATGGGAACTTCTCATAGTTGCCCTGGTAGCTTGGTTTGCTCAGCTACAGCAAGCCATGGGATTTTTGCTGTTTCAAGAAATCCCTCAACACTCCAAACACCTAGAGCCTTGTCTACCAGTGCTGCTAATGAGTGAGCTTGGCACGTCTAACCTCTTCACAAAACCCTTCTGCAGTGTGCCAGCTTGACAGAGTGCTTGGGGCAGCTTAGCATTGAAGTGATCTGAAAATAGCTCAGATATATCATAGAATCATAGAATATCCCATGTTGGAAGGGACCCATAAGGATCACCAAGTCCAACTCCTGGCACCACACAGGTCTACCCAAAAGTTTAGACCATGTTACTAAGTGCACAGTCCAAATGCTTCTTAAATTCAGACAGGCTTGCTGCAGTGACTACTTCCCTGGGGAGCCTGTTCCAGTGTGCAACCACCCTCTCGGTGAAGAACCTCTTCCTGATATCCAGCCTAAACTTCCCCTGCCTCAGCTTGACACCATTCCCGTGGGTCCTATCACTGGTGTTTATGGAGAATAGGTCACCTGTCACTCCACTCCCCCTCGCGAGGAAGTTGTAGACCACGATGAGGTCCCCCCTCAGCCTCCTCTTCTCCAGGCTGAACAGGCCCAGTGACCTCAGACGCTCCTCATATGTCTTCCCCTCTAGGCCCTTCACCATCTTCGTCACCCTCCTCTGGACACTCTCCAACAGTTTAATGTCCTTTTTGTACTGTGGTGCCCAGAAGTGCACACAGTACTCGAGGTGAGGCCGCACCAGCGCAGAGTAGAGCAGGACAATCACCTCCCTCGACCGACTAGCCATGCCGTGCTTGATGCATCCCAGGGTACGGTTGGCCCTCCTGGCTGCCTGGGCACACTGCTGGCTCATATTCATCTTCCTGTCAACCACAACCCCCAGATCCCTCTCTGTGGGGCTGCTCTCCAGCATCTCGTCGCCCAGTCTGTATGTATAGCCAGGGTTGCCCCGTCCCAGGTGCAGGACCTGGCACTTGCTTTTGTTAAACTTCATGCAGTTGGTGATCGCCCAGCTCTCCAATCTGTCCAGATCTCTCTGCAAGGCCTTTCCACCCTCATCCGAGTCCACAACTCCTCCAAGTTCTGTGTCAACAGCAAATTTGCTCAGAACACCTTCTAGTCCTACATCCAAATCATTTATAAAGACATTGAAGAGGACTGGCCCTAAAATGGAGCCTTGAGGGACCCCACTAGTGACCATCCGCAAGCCAGATGTGGCCCCATTTACCACAACCCTTTGAGCCCTGCCAATTGCTCACCCATCGTATGATGTTTTTGTTAAGTTGTACACTGGAAATTTTGTCCAGTAGGATCCTATGTGAAACCGTGTCAAAAGCCTTGCTGAAATCCAAAAAGATCACATCAGCTGGTTTCCCTTGATCGACTAGATGGGTGATCTTATCATAAAAGGAAATCAAATTTGTTAGGAAGGACCTACCCCTCATGAAATTTACCATGTTGGCTGGGACCAATGACAGCATTGTCCCCCAGTGTTGTGGTTTAACCCAGCCAGCAGCTAAACACCACACAGCCGTTCGCTCACCCTCCCCCCTCCCTCTCTGGGACAGGGAAGAGAAATGGGAAAGTGAAGCCTGTGAGTTGAGATCAACACAGTTTAATAAGACAGGAAAATAATAATAACAATAATAATAATAACAATAATGATAATAACAATAATGATGTTAATAGCACTACAAATAATAATGTGTACGAAACAAGTGATGCACAATGCAATTGCTCACCACCTGCTGACCGATGCCCAGTCTATCCCCGAGCAGCGAGTCCCCCCACCCCAGCTAGGCACCCCTATATATTGTTCAGCATGACGTCAGATGGTATGGAATACCCCTTTGGCCAGTTTGGGTCACCTGTCCTGGGTCTGTCCCCTCCCAGCTCTTGCTGCACCCCCAGCCTGCCCACTGTCAGGACAGAGCGAGAAGCTGAAAAGTCCTTGTCTTAGTGTAAGCACTGCTCTGCAACAATTAAAACATCAGCATGTTATCAGCACTCTTCTCATCCTAATCTAAAACATAGCAGTCTACCAGCTACTAGGAGGAAAATTAATTCTGTCCTAACTGAAACCAGGACATCCAGGTACACTTCAATAACTTGAAGAATCATCTTCTCCATAATTTTACCAGGCACTGACGTGAGACTGACAGGCCTGTAATTGCTAGGGTCTTCTTTCTTACCGTTCTTGAAAATTGGCACAACATTTGCCAGCTTCCTGTCTACTTGTACCTCTCCAGATTCCCAAGATCATTGAAAAATAATTGAGAGCGATAAAAAATAAATAAATAAATAAAGCATCTTTAGGCCTGTCTAGAGCCACAGGATGGTAGGGATCATGTAGGTAAAGTCATGAGTGTTTGGCAGATCTATAGAGTAACCTTGGAGCTGAAAAGGCAGGTGTGAGGAGCATTGCAGATCTAGAGGAACAAAGTTGCGGGTCAGAGACCAGCAGTAGAGGGCCCAGGGGAGGAAATTTAGGTTCATGTTCAGGGAATGTAAATATGTTGTTTATAGTGTCATTCTCAAGCCTCTCTCACTGTGTTCCCTGAGATGGTCAGTGTTGTGTGCATCCGTACCGGTTTTGTAGAAATAGGCACGATCCTCAGCACAGCCTTTTCTGCATCAGTTGTCTGAAGGAACCATTTCACTGCTGCGTATTCTCAGACAGTCACTTCCTCTCCATCCTTGTGGAGCAGCAAGGATCTGCAGCCTTGACATTCAGTAGAGAAGATGTACCCCAGGTTTCAGTTCAGGCTGCCAGGTGGGAAGTGCAAGGCTTCACAGAGCAGAATGAATTCTGCTCACAGCTCTTTGACGATGTCCTGGCAGTGCCATAGGTCTTCCTGAACTGCAACTCCTTCTCCCCCCAGCCTGAAACCTCGCCCTGGGACACTGTGTCATAGAATCATAGAATGGCCTGGGTTGAAAAGGACCTTAAAGATCATCTAGTTTCAACCCCCCTGCTCTGGGCAGGGTTGCCAACCACTAGAGCAGGCTGCCCAGACCCTCATCCAGCCTGGGATCCCCAGGCCTTTGTCCCACACAGCCTGATGGAAGTCAGTAGTGGGATGTGCTTCTGTGGTGGTTTTACCGTGCTGGGCAGCTAAACCCCACAACCGCTCTCTCACTCCCCCTCCTTTAGATAACTCTAAAAATAGAATAATAAGTAAGTGGCAAAGAATAACTCACGGGTTGAGGTAAGGATAATTTAATTAAAGGGAAATAATTATAATAATTAAATAAAGACTACCATGAACTAAACAATTTAACTAAGGGGAAATAAAAGGGAAAGGGGAAAAAGGGAGGAAAACAAACAAACAAAATAAATGAAAGCTATATGGAAGTGCAGAGGAAAGAAATTACTTTCTACTTCCCACAAATGAGCGATGATTGACCACGTCCTCGAAGCAAGGCCTCAATGCACGCAGCCGGTGTTCGAGAGGAGGACCGACGTCTTCTCAACGAGAGCCCACCCCCCCCCTCTTCTTCCTGTTTCCACCTTTTATTGCTGAGTGTGACACCACATGGTATGGAATATCCCTTTGATTGGTTTAGGTCAGCTGCCCTAGTGATGTTTCTCTCCTCACTTTTTTGCCCAACCCCTAGGAGGGTTAGAGAAAGGCCCAATGCTGTGCCACTGCTGCTCAGCAGTAGACACAACACTGGTGTGATAACACTGCTGTTCCAGCTACAAGTACAGAGTACGGCACTGTATGGGCTGCTGCCGGGAAAGTTAACATTCCAGCCAGACCCAGTACAACCTCCACCCCTTATTCCATAACATTTGTGTCACACTCAGATCCCCATACTTTAGCATACAAGCATTCTCATCATTATCCCTTGTCCTTTAACAGGACAAGGATTTAACAGGACAGGATTAATAGGCAGATGTATCTTTTCATTCCATAGGTCTTTCTTGGAAAATGTTCATAAGAACTGTTGATGATTAGGTCTTCATCTGCCAAAGTGGCCACTCAAGGCAGGCGGAGTTGGATGTCTGGACACCAGCACCAGCTTAGCTCAAGTCCTTGTTGCACTGCCCGGCTCCTTGCAAAGTTGACCTGTCGTTGATCCTACAGCATCTTCCTACAACATATAACTTAGATTATAGATTAGTTTTCTCTCAATGTCAAATCTCCTTGAGGCACACACTTGATATCCCCATTCTTTTGCATGACCCACCAGGTATACCCTGGTCCTTGGGCGAAGACAATCCCATGAGTGGGTTTGCCTTTTCCCGAGGCAGGAGCAACCCACACCATCTTCCCCATCCACTTTCCCACATGCACTACGGGAACTTTAGCTCCTTTCACAGTGTGTAGGGGTTTTGTTTCGGCAGGACCAGCATGGCTGTCAGACCCCCTATTGTTAACTAGCCAAGTGGCCTCTGGTAGATTTGTGTCCCATTGTTTCCACGTCCCAGCACCTAATGCTCGTAACATAGTCTTTAACAGTCCATTGTACCTCTCAACCTTCCCAGAGGCTTGTGGGTGATAAGGGATGTGGTACAACCACTCAATGCCATGCCTCTTTGCCCAGGAGGTAACAAGATTGTTTCAGAAATGACTCCCATTGTCAGACTCAATTCTCTCTGGTGTACCATGACGCCACAGCACTTGCCTTTCCAGGCCCAAGATAGTGTTTCGGGCTGTGGCATGGTTTACAGGGTATGTTTCCAGCCACCCAGTAGTTGCTTCTACCATGGTGAGTATGTACCGTTTGCCTTGGCGAGTTTTTGGGAGTGGTCCGATATAGTCAATTTGCCAGGCCTCACCATATTGAAACCCTAGCCACCTCCCCCTGTTCCAGGGAGATTTTACCCTCATGGGTTTCTTGATTGTAGCACAGGTCTCACACTCATGGGTAACCTGTGTGATGGCCTCAATGGTCAAGTCCACCCCTCGATCACGAGCCCATCTGTAAGTGGCATCCCTCCCTAGATGTCCTGATGTTTCATGGGCCCATCGAGCTACAAACAGCTCACCCTTACATCCCCAGTCTAGGTCCACCTGAGCCACTTCAATTTTCGAAGCTTGATCCACCTCTTCGTTGTTCTGATGTTCTTCAATAGCGCAACTCTTGGGCATGTGGGCATCTACATGACGTACTTTAACATCCAGGTTTTCTACCTGGGCAGCAATATCTTGCCACAGGGCAGCAGCCCAGATTGGTTTACCTCTGCGCTGCCAATTGCTCTCTTTCCATTGCTGCAGCCACCCCCACAGAGCATTTGCCACCATCCATGAGTCAGTATAAAGATACAATACTGGCCAATTTTCTCTTTCGGTGATATCTAGGGCTAGTTGTATGGCTTTCACTTCTGCATACTGACTCGACTCACCTTCCCCTTCCATGGCTTCCACAACTCGTCGTATGGGATTCCACACAGCAGCTTTCCATTTCCGATGGCTCCCTATCACACGGCAGGATCCGTCAGTAAACAACGCATACTGCTTTCTGTCTTCTGGCAACTCATTGTATGGTGGTGCCTCTTCAGCACGGGTTACCTCTTCTGTTGGCACTCCGAAATCTCTGCCTTCCGGCCAGTCCATAATCTCTTCCAGGATTCCTGGGCGATTGGGTTTTCCCATTCGAGCCCGCTGTGTAATTAACGCTATCCACTTACTCCAAGTAGCATCAGTCGCATGGTGTGTAGTGGGAATTTTCTCTTTGAACATCCAATGTAACACAGGTAGCCGCGGTGCCAAGAGGAGCTGTGCCTCTGTACCCACAACTTCTGAAGCAGCTCGAACACCCTCATATGCTGTGAGTATTTCCTTTTCAGTTGGGGTGTAATTGGCTTCTGATCCTCGATAGCCCCGACTCCAGAAGCCCAGAGGTCGACCTCGAGTTTCTTCTGGGGTTTTCTGCCAAAGGCTCCAGGTGAGGCAATGCTCCCCAGCTGCAGTGTACAGTATATTTTGCACAGCTGGTCCAGTACGGACAGGCCCAAGGGCTACTGCACGAGCTATTTCTTGTTTGATTTGTTCAAATGCCTGTTGTTGCCCGGGGCCCCACTCAAAATAGTTTCTCTTTCAAGTCACTCGATATAGAGGACTCACAAGCTGACTATAGCCTGGCACATGCATTCTCCAGAATCCCACGAGGCCTAGGAAAGCTTGCGTTTCCTTTTTGCTAGTTGGCGGAGACATTGCTGTTATTTTATTGATCACATCCATTGGAATATGGCGACGTTCATCCTGCCATTTTACCCCCAAGAACTGGATTTCCTGTGTAGGCCCCTTGACCTTGCTCTGTTTAATGGCAAAACCAGCTTTCAGGAGAATTTGGATTATTTTCTTCCCTTTCTCAAAAACTTCTTCTGCTGTGTTGCCCCACACGAGGATGTCGTCAATGTACTGAAGGTGCTCAGGAGCTCCCCCTTGCTCCAGTGCAGACTGGATCAGTCCATGGCAAATGGTAGGGCTGTGTTTCCACCCCTGGGGCAGCCGATTCCAGGTGTATTGGATGCCCCTCCAAGTGAAAGCAAACTGCGGCCTGCATGCTGCTGCTAAAGGGATGGAGAAAAATGCATTAGCAATATCAGTTGTGGCATACCACTTGGCTGCCTTTGACTCTAGTTCGTACTGAAGTTCTAGCATGTCCGGCACTGCAGCACTCAGTGGTGGCGTGACTTCATTCAGGCCTCGATAGTCCACTGTTAGCCTCCACTCGCCATTAGACTTTCGTACTGGCCATATAGGACTATTAAAGGGTGAGCGAGTCTTGCTGATTACTCCCTGACTCTCCAGTCGGTGAACCAACTCATGGATGGGAATCAGGGAGTCTCGGTTGGTGCGATATTGCCGTCGGTGCACCGTTGTGGTAGCAATTGGTACCTGTTGTTCTTCAACCTTCAGCAATCCTACAACAGAAGGGTCTTCTGAAAGGCCAGGCAGGGTAGACAGCTGCCTAATCTTCTCTGTGCTCAAAGCAGCTATGCCAAAAGCCCACCGGTACCCTTTTGGATCCTTGAAGTACCCTCTCTTGAGATAGTCTATGCCAAGGATGCACGGAGCCTCTGGGCCAGTCACAATGGGATGCTTTTGCCACTCATTCCCAGTTAGACTCACTTCAGCTTCCAGTACAGATAGTTGTTGGGATCCCCCTGTCACTCCAGAGATACAGGTGAGTTCTGTCCCTTGGTAGCCTGATGGCATTAAGGTACATTGTGCGCCAGTGTCCACTAAAGCTTCGTATTCCTGTGGTTCTGATGTTCCAGGCCATCGGATCCACACAGTCCAATAAATCCGGTTATCCCTTTCCTCTACCTGGCCAGAGGCAGGGCCCCTCCAGTCCTGGCTGGAGCGTCTGCCACTTAATTCTTGCAAATGCACAAATTCTGGCAAATGAGAGGTAGAGGTCTCTTCTTCGTGGTCAAGAATAACATCAGCTCTTCTACTGCCTCTGGGGTACTGCCCAATAGAAACTGGAGCAGCATTTCTCTTAGGAGCCCCTCTTCTTGCTGCTGTATTTCCTTTCATTTCACGTACCCGAGCAGCTAGGGTTGAAGTAGGTACACCATCCCATTTCCTCATATCTTCCCCATGGTCACGCAGATAAAACCACAAGGTGCCACGTGGTGTACGTCTTGGGTACTCTCTCTCTTGAGTAGGCGAATGCTGATTCTTAGTGGCTGAAGTATCACTCTGTCTAGATGAGGGGGAATATACTTTCTCCACAAGCTTGTCAAGTCCTTTAGACAATTTCTCCACAGCTGAGACACAGGACTGTAGCGGAGCAGAGAGATTGTCTTCATATTTTTGAAGCTGGCAGGAGACATCATACATTGTTGGTCCCATCCCCTCATCCCAGTGAATTGCTGCCAGGGTACTGGCATGTGCTGATGGTGCACTCCGCACAAATTTACGCCACATGGATGTTGTGCACTGGACTTCATCGGGGTCTTGAGGTGTCTGGGCATTGTCCAAATCACTATAAATCATCTCCCGCACAGCTAATTCCCGCAGATGTTGGAGACCTTTATCCACAGTGGTCCACTTGCCTATGTGATATACAATATCTTCCTTATGGGGATATCTTTCTTTGATAGCTGCCAGGAGTCGTCTCCAGAGGCTGAGGGCCTGTGCTCCTCTCCCGATTACTTTGTCGATTACCCTTTCTCTAGAGAGGGATCCCAGCTGCTTGGCTTCATTGCCTTCTAATTGTAGGCTACTGGCCCCAGCATCCCAGCATCGGAGCAGCCAAGTGAGGATGTGTTCACCTGGGTGTCGTGGTTTAACCCGACCGGCAGCTAAACACCACGCAGCCGTTCGCTCACCCTCCCCCCTCCCTCTCTGGGACGGGGGAGAGAAATGGAAAGTGAAGCCCGTGAGTTGAGATAAAGACAGTTTAATAAGACAGGAAAAAAAAAAATAACAAAATAATAATAACAATAATAATAATGATGATACAATGGTGATAATACGAAAGTAATAATAGTATGTACAAACAAGTGATGCACAATGCAATTGCTCACCACCCGCTGACCGATGCCCAGCCTAACCCCGAGCAGTCCGGCCCCCTCCCCCCGGTAGCCACCCCTATATATTGTTTAGCATGACGTCAGATGGTATGGAATACCCCTTTGGCTAGTTTGGGTCACCTGTCCTGGGTCTGTCCCCTCCCAGCTCTTACTGCACCCCCCAGCCTGCCCGTTGGCAGGACAGAGCAAAGGCTGAGATGTCCTTGGCTTAGTATAAGCACTGCTCTGCAACAATTAAAGCATCGGGGTGTTATCAGCACTCTTCTCATTCTAAGCCAAAACACAGCATTCCACCAGCTACTAGGAAGAAAATTAATTCTGTGCTAACTGAAACCAGGACATCTATCCACCCCTTATTCCATACCATTTATGTCATGCTCAGGTTACACTCTTTTCCATACATTCTAATTAGTCACCTATAGTAATCATGGTAGTGATAACATACAGTATAATATACTATTTAACATGGTGCAATTCAGTTCATGGGCTATTCTCACCCAGTATTAAATCTCCTTGAGGTACACACCGGACCTCTCCGTTCTTTTGCATCACCCACCAAGTATATCCAGGTCCCTGAGCGAAAACAATTCCACGAATAGGTTTGCCTTTTCCTGAGGCAGGAGTAGCCCAGACTGTTTTACCCAGCATATTTTTTACATGCACTACAGGAACTTTATCCCCATCTACAGTACGTAACAGGTTTGATTGGGCAGGTCCAGCTCGGTTGGTAGATCCCCTAGTATTGACTAACCAGGTGGCCTTTGCCAAATGCGTATCCCAGTTTTTGAACGTCCCAGCGCCCATTGCTTTCAAGGTAGTCTTTAACAGGCCATTGTATCGTTCAACTTTCCCGGAGGCTGGTGCATGATAGGGGATGTGATACACCCATTCAATACCATGTTCTTTGGCCCAAGTGTCTATAAGGTTGTTTCGGAAGTGAGTCCCATTGTCTGATTCTATTCTTTCTGGGGTGCCATGTCGCCATAGGACTTGCTTTTCAAGGCCCAGGATGGTGTTCCGGGCGGTAGCATGAGGCACAGGATATGTTTCCAGCCATCCGGTGGTTGCTTCCACCATTGTAAGTACGTGGCGCTTGCCATTGCGAGTTTGAGGGAGTGTGATGTAATCAATCTGCCAGGCCTCTCCATATTTATATTTCAGCCATCGTCCTCCATACCAAAGAGGCTTTGACCGTTTGGCTTGCTTGATTGCAGCACATGTTTCACAGTCATGAATAACCTGTGCTATAGCGTCCATGGTCAAGTCCACTCCTCGATCACGAGCCCATCTGTATGTTGCATCTCTACCTTGATGGCCTGAGGTGTCATGGGCCCATCGGGCTATAAATAATTCACCTTTATGCTGCCAATCCAGGTCCACCTGAGCTACTTCAATCTTAGCAGCCTGATCCACCTGCTGGTTGTTTTGATGTTCTTCAGTAGCCCGATTCTTGGGCACATGAGCATCTACGTGGCGTACTTTCACAGCCAGGTTCTCTACCCGAGCAGCAATATCTTGCCACAATGCAGCAGCCCAGATAGGTTTGTCCCTACGCTGCCAGTTGTTTTGCTTCCATTGCTGTAACCATCCCCACAGGGCATTTGCTACCATCCATGAATTGGTGTAGAGATAGAGAACTGGCCATTTTTCTCGTTCAGCAATGTCTAAAGCCAGCTGAATGGCTTTCACTTCTGCAAACTGACTCGATTCACCTTCTCCCTCAGCAGCTTCTGCAACTCGTCGCGTAGGACTCCATACAGCAGCCTTCCATCTCCGATGCTTCCCCACAATACGACAGGACCCATCAGTGAACAGGGCATATTTCTTTTCATTCTCTGGCAACTGGTTGTACAGTGGGGCTTCTTCAGCACGACCCACCTCCTCCTCTGATGATATCCCAAAGTATTTGCCTTCTGGCCAGTCCATGATCACTTCCAATATTCCTGGGCGACTGGGGTTTCCTATTCGAGCCCGCTGAGTAATCAGTGCAACCCACTTGCTCCATGTAGCATCAGTTGCATGATGCGTAGAGGGGACCCTTCCCTTGAACATCCAGCCTAGTACCGGTAATCGGGGTGCTAGGAGGAGCTGCGCTTCAGTACCAACCACCTCCGAAGCAGATCAAAATCCTTCATATGCTGCCAATATCTCCTTTTCAGTTGGAGTATAGCGGGCCTCAGATCCTCTGTATCCCCGACTCCAAAACCCCAGAGGCCGACCTCGAGTTTCCCCAGGTTCTTTCTGCCAGAGGCTCCAGGTGGGGCCGTTCTCCCCGGCTGCAGTATAGAGCACATTCTTTACATCTGGTCCTGTTCGAACTGGCCCAAGGGCTACTGCATGGACTATTTCCTGCTTGATTTGTTCAAAGGCTTGTCGTTGTTCAGGGCCCCATTCAAACTCATTCTTCTTACGAGTTACTTGGTAGAGTGGGTTTACAATCAGACTGTAATTTGGGATGTGCATTCTCCAAAACCCCACAACACCTAGGAAAGTCTGTGTTTCTTTTTTGTTAGTTGGTGGAGACATAGCTGTTATTTTGTTGATCACATCCATTGGGATTTGACGACGTCCATCTTGCCATTTTATTCCTAAAAACTGGATCTCCCGTGCAGGTCCTTTGACTTTATTTTGTTTTATGGCAAAACCGGCTTTCAGAAGGATTTGGACTATTTTCTTCCCTTTCTCGAAAACTTCCTCTGCTGTGTCACCCCACACAATAATGTCATCGATGTACTGCAGGTGTTCAGGAGCTTCCCCCTGCTCTAGTGCAGACTGGATCAGCCCATGGCAAATGGTAGGGCTGTGTTTCCACCCCTGGGGCAGCCTATTCCAAGTATATTGGACTCCCCTCCAAGTGAAGGCAAATTGTGGCCTGCACTCTGCTGCTAGAGGGATGGAGAAAAATGCATTAGCGATATCAATTGTGGCGTACCACTTGGCTGCCTTCGATTCAAGTTCATACTGAAGTTCCAGCATGTCCGGCACTGCAGCACTCAGTGGTGGCGTGACTTCGTTCAGGCCGCGATAGTCCACTGTTAGTCTCCACTCGCCATTAGACTTTCGCACTGGCCATATGGGACTATTGAAAGGTGAATGAGTCTTGCTGATCACTCCTTGGCTCTCCAATTGACGAATTAGCTTATGGATGGGAATCAGGGAGTCTCGGTTGGTGCGATATTGCCGCCGGTGCACAGTTGTGGTAGCAATTGGCACTTGCTGTTCTTCGACCCTCAGCAACCCCACAACAGAGAGGTCCTCTGAGAGACCAGGCAAGGTAGATAATTGTTTAATGCCCTCTGTCTCTAAGGCAGCAATACCAAAAGCCCACCGGAACCCTTTTGGGTCCTTGCAGTATCCTCTTCTAAGATAGTCTATGCCAAGGATACATGGAGCATCCGGACCAGTCACAATGCGGTGCTTTTCCCACTCATTCCCAGTCAGACTCACTTCAGCCTCCAATACAGTCAACTGCTGAGATCCCCCTGTCACTCCACAAATATAGATGGGCTCTGGTCCTTTATAGCTCGATGGCATTATAGTACATTGTGCACCGGTGTCTACTAAAGCCTTATACTTCTGTGCGCGTGATGTGCCAGGCCATCGAATCCACACAGTCCAATAAACTCGATTGTCCCTTTCCTCCCCCTGGCTGGAGGCAGGGCCCCCCTAATCCTGGTCAGAATCTTCCTCGTTTCTGTGTTTGAAGGACTGTCTGCTGGAAGTTGGAGCAGCAAACTTTTCGGAGAATCCCTTTTTCCTGATTGTTTTCTTTTGCAACTCACGTACCCGTGCCTCTAGGGTCGTGGTAGATTTTCCATCCCACTTTCTCATGTCCTCTCCATGGTCTCGTAAGTAAAACCACAGGGTGGCACGGGGTGAGTACCCACCATATCGTCTTCCTTGTGTGGGTGAACGCCTACCCCTGACAGCTGAGACACTGCTTTGTACAGGTGCGAAGGAGAATAATCTCTCTTCAAGTTGGTGAACCTGTTCAGAAAGTTTCTCCCAAGTGTTCTCCTTTGGTCGGTGGGCACTGGTTGGTTCAGGTGGGGAGGACAATAGATTCTCTTCAAGTTGGTGAACCTTTTCAGAAAGTTTCTCCACAGCTGAGACGCAGGCCTGTAAGGAAGAGGAGAGACTTTCTTCGTACTGCCGGAGTTGTTTAGCCGCTTCACCCACTGTGGGTTCCTCATCCTCTTTCCAGGCCATTATTGCCAATGAGCTGGCATATGATGATGGTGCACTCCGTACAAACTTCCGCCACATGGGTCGTGTACACTTGACTTCATCTGGATCTGTGGATGTTTGTTTGAGGTCTGGATCCTTACACCAATTTTAGTTTAACACACTCTGATCAGATCTGCCGTTATCTCAACCTTTCGGGCCCCACGTTGGGCGCCAAAAAGACTGTCGTGGTTTAACCCGACCGGCAGCTAAACACCACGCAGCCGTTCGCTCACCCTCCCCCCTCCCTCTCTGGGACGGGGGAGAGAAATGGAAAGTGAAGCCCGTGAGTTGAGATAAAGACAGTTTAATAAGACAGGAAAAAAAAAAATAACAAAATAATAATAACAATAATAATAATGATGATACAATGGTGATAATACGAAAGTAATAATAGTATGTACAAACAAGTGATGCACAATGCAATTGCTCACCACCCGCTGACCGATGCCCAGCCTAACCCCGAGCAGTCCGGCCCCCTCCCCCCGGCTAGCCACCCCTATATATTGTTTAGCATGACGTCAGATGGTATGGAATACCCCTTTGGCTAGTTTGGGTCACCTGTCCTGGGTCTGTCCCCTCCCAGCTCTTACTGCACCCCCCAGCCTGCCCGTTGGCAGGACAGAGCAAAGGCTGAGATGTCCTTGGCTTAGTATAAGCACTGCTCTGCAACAATTAAAGCATCGGGGTGTTATCAGCACTCTTCTCATTCTAAGCCAAAACACAGCATTCCACCAGCTACTAGGAAGAAAATTAATTCTGTGCTAACTGAAACCAGGACACTGGGCGTCGACCATAATCCTTTTGTATTTCTCGCATCTCACTCAGGGATAAGGATCGAGTGATTTCTGATTCCTTTATGATTTCCATCTCGTCTTCCTGCTGTTTTTGTGATGGCTCTGCTTTAGAGGTGCCTGCCAATTCCCCTTCTCCCTCCTTCTTAGGAGAGCCTTCTTCCCTTACTAAACGAGCTGACCTCCGTTTCCATTGTTTTGACTTGACTATGGGGGCGACTGATACCATAGTTGGTTGGTCCTCTGGGTCAGCCACAGCATGTGTTACTTGGTCATCAGATTCAGAGACTTCCTCCCTCTCTTCAAGTTGCTGGATGAGGTTAAACAGTGTTTGATAGGAATAAACCAGGACCCAGCACAATGCTGCAAGCTGTTGTTCTCCGGCATTATCAGGGTCAGGACATACAACTCTCAAACATTCTACCAAGTTTTTAGGATTTAGCACTTGCTCAGGGGTGAAGTTCAAAACTATTGGAGGAGACACTCGTGACAGGTATCTGCTAACATCATCCCACACACCATGCCACTCACCACGAGACTGTTTCGGGACAGATTCCCAAATAAGTTTTCTAAACAATCGACTAATCTTAGAGAGAAAATGAAACCTGTTATTCAGAATTAGAAATAGCAATACATGGGTTACAGATGGATCTTCAAAATACTCCCAAACTGTTGTAATTAGCCCACTGTGAAAGAAGGGAAAGGTACCATTCCTGATATTATTAATAAACTGGTGTCCAGATGAGAAAAGGAAGGCAGTGTAGTTCTGAATATTCTGTGAAAGATAGTTTCCATGGGACCCAAATGATAACAGCGCAGAGCCTGAATTCCAGAGTAAAACCAAGGTCAGTGCTTGGCAGCACAACGAATTAAAAAAAGTGAACACAGATTGTAGCACTTTGTCGGATCGGATATATAGGAGAAAGGAGAATATGACACGAATTGCATGACATATGAACAAAGCCATTATTATTAACAGGGCAAGGAACATGGTTACTAGCAAGCAAGTGTGTTAGTTGTATGCGTTTAATCAATTCTATTGTTATCTCAACCCTTCGAGCCCCACGTTGGGCGCCAAAAAGGACTGTGGTGGTTTTACCGTGCTGGGCAGCTAAACCCCACAACCGCTCTCTCACTCCCCCTCCTTTAGATGAGGAGGGGGAGAAGTAAAGCAAAGAACAACTCACGGGTTGAGGTAAGGATAATTTAATTAAAGGGAAATAATTATAATAATTAAATAAAGACTACCATGAACTAAACAATTTAATTAAGGGGAAATAAAAGGGAAAGGGGAAAAAGGGAGGAAAACAAACAAACAAAATAAATGAAAGCTATATGGAAGTGCAGAGGAAAGAAATTACTCTCTACTTCCCACAAATGAGCGATGATTGACCACGTCCTTGAAGCAAGGCCTCAATGCACGCAGCCGGTGTTCGAGAGGAGGACCGACGTCTTCTCAACGAGAGCCCACCCCCCCCCTCTTCTTCCTGTTTCCACCTTTTATTGCTGAGTGTGACACCACATGGTATGGAATATCCCTTTGATTGGTTTAGGTCAGCTGCCCTAGTGATGTTTCTCTCCTCACTTTTTTGCCCAACCCCTAGGAGGGTTAGAGAAAGGCCCAATGCTGTGCCACTGCTGCTCAGCAGTAGACACAACACTGGTGTGATAACACTGCTGTTCCAGCTACAAGTACAGAGTACGGCACTGAATGGGCTGCTGCCGGGAAAGTTAACATTCCAGCCAGACCCAGTACAGCTTCTGGTGGTGTGAGAAGAGGGAGACATGCTCTTGGACCATGTTTGTGCTATGGAAAGGTGGTGCTGCAGAGCAGCCTCTTTCAGGAGGGTGCCAAGGGCAAGAACAGCACGTGTGCATTCATAGGTGCATCATGGGCCAGAGGACAGGTCATGCAATGAGATAGATCACTGCAGGATACATGCACTTCTGTTGTGCTGTGGAAGAAAATATGTGTACTGTCTGTTTACCATATTTGCGTAGCAGAATAAAAAGAAGGTGGTGCAGCCTGCTTTGCTGCATGGGAGGGAACACTCCTCAGGACGTGCAGGCTGTGCCTAGCTGGTAGGTGCTACTCTTACAGGAACATCTGTTAAGCTGTGAGAGTGCACAGATAATCTCTGCCCTGAGATGCTTGAACCTAAAAGATGGACAAGAGCCTCTGGTGACTGGAGCTGGCTGAACTGATTCACAGCAGGGAGATAAAATCATTGCTGTGTGTCTTCTTCACTGTCCTGATGCAAAATGGAGGTTCCCAGGGTCCAAGGGCCTGGACCTGCATTGCATAAAGTGCAGGTGCCTGAGAGAGTATGCAGTCGTCTCAGAAATGGCCTTCCCATGGTTCTATTGCCGCCTGTCAGGGTTTCTGAGGCTCTGATAGCAAGCAAGGAACAATTTCTCTGTCCCAGAGATGTTAATTTTCTTGCAGTCTGATGCTCCTGGTGAGACAAGATCTCACTCTGGTGTTATTCCTGATAGCCAGACAGTAACCCACCTTTAGCAACCCCATGCCATGTTTTGCCCCATTTTAAGTTTATTACTGTCTCATTATTCTTTGCCAATGTTTTCTGAAAGCCTTATGTAGTATTAAGGGCAGGTCGAAAGATCTATGGTGGGTCACTTCCCTTCCTCTTTCAGAACAGGTATAGGCTTTACCTTTATTATTTGTCAGCCACATGACTTCAGCTCCTTCCTCTCTTTTTCCTCATAGGTATTTTTATTGAAAGCTCTGTTGTTAGCTGTGAACATGCAATGATTCTTTAAATGTCCTGGGATCAAGAATATCTTGTCCTTTCTGACTGGAGTGCATTAATCTCCTTGGATTTGTTTCCACTTCAAATGCTCATTTCCTTCTCTGCACTCTCTTTTCTCTGTATTGTCTAACCCATCATTGATGTATCTTCCATGTTCTTCTTTATGCCAAAACAGTATCAAAGATGCAGTCTCTACTTGACTGTAATATCCTTCTTGGTGTGGTTATTCATTCAGTTTGGTCAGGAGCCCTGTTCTTCTAATTTCCTCAACTTTCTTGGTGATTCCAGATGTTTTTTTTACTTACAATGTACATTCAAAGTTTTTTCTGAACTAATTCCTTGAGCTCCTTGTTCTTGTTGGCTTTATAACTGTTTTGCCTGGTATGCCAAAGATCTGCTCTTTAAAAATTGAAAAGGTTTCATTACAGAGCTGTTTGCTTTTTACCCTTCTATTTAATGTAAACTGGATCAGCTTGAGATAGCTCTTTAAATTGATAAACAGACCAATAGGTAGAGCTGCTAGGTGGGGAGAGCTTAAAGAAACACAAAGATGAAGACCTGGATAGGAAAAAAAAAAGACTGCAGCTGTTAACTCTTGCAAACGAGCTACCCTGAGCTGCAAGGTGGGTAGGAGAACCAGATTAGAATGTGCTGTGTTCTTGGGAAGGGGTGGGACACATGGACAAGGAATGGGTACTGGACTGGGAAAGTCTGCCTTCCCGCTGGTTCCCAGATGCATGAGACTCACCTGTGCATATGTGGCTCTCTTTGCTCGGGAACATTCCTGCATATTTGTGCAAGGAAATTGAAAAGCATGCTGTTTCAGGATTTTTATTTTTGGGGGGAGGAGTGGGAGGAGAGAAACAAAGTTGTGTTTTTGCAATAGAAGGTGTTTTTACAGTGGAAAATTCCACTAACCTTGCATATTCAAAAGTGATTGTACAGCATAGCAGTGGGGAGTATGTTAAGCAGATAAGGGAAGGTCCCACTGTCCCAAAATAAGGAGGATAGCTAAGAAAAACAGGATGAGCAGTACAAAATCAGTAAAAACGATAATCACAGGCCCTCTAGTTAGGAGAGAAGAAGGGGAAAAAAAAAAAAAAAAAAAAAAGGAAAAGGAGAAATTAATGGTTGGTCAATTCAAATTGTGTATATATATAGTACAGAAGAGTGTTGAGTAGCTTGTGAACCTGTAGTACTCAGCCAATGAGGAAACGGGAGAAATCAGGTGTCAGGTAATAGGGAATATAAGGTTATGATAAATTTTTACTGTATGCTCCTGCTTGCAGGACACCCGCCATTGCAATCGTGAATAAAATAGCTTCACAGAAGATCCTGTCTGAAGAAAAATACTGAGATTTTTTCTCACAGGGGGGCGAGAACTCAAGTTATCTATTTGATCTTTGAATCAAAGAGTTGCTTAACCATGATGCAGTCAACACTGGGAAAATCTTGTGCTCCTGAGTGTTGGCTAACACAGACATGATTTGACACCAATTAGATCATTGCTAAGCTCCTTCTGGCCCCCAGGGAATGGGCTCTTCAGGTGCTACTCTTGAAGGGAGAAGGGAGTCCGTGCTCCCTACATAGTTAGGCTAATCTCACTGGTTTGTTTTAATACCAGAACCACACCTGATTATGGGTAAACTGGCACCAACTGCAATTACTTCTGGAGAAGTGTGACCTAAATGCTTTCAATGGGCAGGCTTTTCTCCATTCTGCTCTGCATACATTGGTGCAGGAGCAACCACATACCTACTTAGCCTCCTTTTACCTGGTACTTCAGTAAGGCTTTTGACACTGTTTCCAACAACATTCTCCTCAAGAAACTGGCTGCTTGTGGCTTGGACTGGCGTATACTTCATTGGGTTAGAAACTGGCTGGATAGCTGGGCCCAAAGAGTTGTGGTGAATGGAGTCAAATCCAGTTGGAGGCCAGTCACTAGTGGCATTCCCCAGGGCTCGGTACTGGGGCCAGTCCTCTTTAAAATCTTTATCGATGATCTGGATGAGGGGATCGAGTGCACCCTCAGTAACTTTGCAGATGACACCAAGTTAGGTGCGTGTGTCGATCTCCTCAACGGTAGGAATGTTGAGGGATTTTTGAAAAAGCAAGGAGGCCATGACTTGCTGCAGCTGAGCAAACCAAGCTACCAGGATGACTATGAGAAGTTCCCATGACGTTGCCCAACTGAGGAATTTTAAAAATATTGTTGCCAGCAGCTGGCTTCAAGGACGAGATCTATGTGACTGCTAATCACAAGGGGGTTGTTTTCTTGCAGGTGGGGTTGTTTACTTGCAGTTGTTTGTCTGACTGCTTTTGACCAATAATCTTGTGTGAGACACTATCTGCCCCTGTTAAGTTTGCTCTAAAAGTCAGGCTATTCGGGTAATAAAGGGAGAGCATGATCTGACCATACTGGTGTCTGTCGTGTTTTCGGCCGTCCTTCCTGCAACATAGGAAGGCTCTGCAGGAGGATCTGGATAGGCTGGACCGATGGGCTGAGGTCAACTGCATGAAGTTCAACAAGGCCAAGTGCCGGGTCCTGCACCTGGGGTGCAATAACCCCAAGCAGAGCTACAGGCTGGGAGATGAGTGGTTGGAAAGCTGCCTGGCGGAGAAGGACCTGGGAGTATTGGTTTAAAGTCGGCTGAATATGAGCCAGCAGTGTGCTCAGGTGGCCAAGAAGGCCAACAGCATCCTGTCTTGTATAAGAAGCAATGTGGCCAGCAGGGCTAGGGAAGTGATTGTCCCCTTGTACTCGACTCTGGTGAGGCCATACCTTGAGTACTGTGTTCAGTTTTGGGCCCCTCGCTACAAGAAGGACATCGAGGTACTCGAGAGAGTCCAGAGAAGGGCGACGAAGCTGGTGAGGGGTCTGGAGAACAAGTCTTATGAGGAGCGGCTGAGGGAGCTGGGTTTGTTCAGCCTGGAGAAGAGGAGGCTCAGGGGCGACCTTATTGCTCTCTACAGGTACCTTAAAGGAAGCTGTAGCGAGGTGGGGGTTAGTCTATTCTCCCACGTGCCTGGTGCCAGGACGAGGGGGAATGGGCTAATTTTGTGCCAGGGGTGTTTTAGGTTAGATGTTAGGAAGAACTTCTTTACTGAGAGGGTTGTGAGGCATTGGAATGGGCTGCCCAGGGAAGTGGTTGAGTCACCATCCCTAGAGGTATTTAAAAGATGTTTAGATTTCACAGAACTGTAGGGGTTGGAAGGGACCTTGAATGATCATTGGGTCCAACCCCCCTGCCAAAGCAGGTTCCTCAGAGCAGGCTGCCCATGTAGGCATCCAGACAGGCCTTGAATATCTCCAGAGAAGGAGACTCCACAACCTCCCTAGGCAGCCTGTTCCAATGCTCCATCACCCTCACTGTGAAGAAGTTCTTTCGCATGTCAGTGCGGAACTTCCTGTACTCCATTGCCCCTTCCTGTGCAGCCATTGCCCCTTGTCCTATCCCCACAAACCACTGAGAAGAGGTTGGCTACATCCTTCTGTCCCCCACCCCTCAGATATTTATATACACTGAGGAGATCCCCTCTCAGTCTTCTCCAGGCTGAACAGACCCAGGTCTCTCAGCCTTTCCTCATAAGGAAGATGCTCCAGGCCCCGTATCATCTTTGTGGCCCTACCCTGGACTCTTTCCAGGAGATCCCTGTCTTTTTTGTACTGGGGAGCCCAGAACTGGACACAGTACTCCAGGTGAGGCCTACCCAGGGCAGAGTAGAGTGGTAGGATCACCTCCCTTGACCTGCTGGCCATGCTCCTTTTAATGCACGCCAGGATCCCATTAGCCCTCTTGGACATCAGGGCACAGTGCTGGCTCATGGTCAACCTGTTGTCCACCAGGACCCCCAGGTCCTTCTCCGCAGAGCTCCTCTCCAGCAGGTCGTCCCCCAACCTGTACTGATACATGCGGTTGTTCCTTCCCAGGTGCAGGACTGTACACTTGCTCTTGTTAAACCTCATTTGGTTTCTTCCTGCCCAGCTCTCCAGCCTCTCCAGGTCTCGCTGAATGGCAGCACAGCCTTCTGGCATGTCAGCCACTCCTCCCAGCTTTGTGTCATCGGCGTACTTGCTGAGGGCAGACACTATTCCCTCATCAAGGTCGTCGATGAAGATGTTGAACAAGACCGGACCCAGCACCGACCCCTGGGGAACACCGCTAGTCACAGGCCTCCAGCCAGACTCCACGCTGCCGATCACTACCCTCTGAGTTCGGCCAGTCAGCCAGTTCTCAACCCACCTCACTGTCCACTCCTCTATCCCACACTTTCTCAGCTTTGCTATCAGGATGTCATGGAAGACAGTATCAAAAGCCTTGCTAAAGTCAAGGTAGATGACATCCACCACTCTCCCCCCATCTACCCAGCTGGTGATGCCATCATAGAAGGCAATGAGGTTGGTCGAGCACGACTTCCCCTTGGTGAATCCAAGGGAATAGATGTTGAACTTAGTGATATGTTTTAGTGGAGGACTTGTTATTGTTAGGTCAGAGGTTGGACTCGATGATCTTGAAGTCTCTTCCATCCTAGACAATTCTGTGATTCCAATTTACTTAAATTATTTATTAATTGTTAGAAATGGCTCAGGATTCAAATTAGGATTAAATAAAAAATAGGATTTATTAAAAGAATATAAAGGAATAGAGGTAAGCAAACAGCGCTGGGTGCACCGGGAGTCTCTGCTCCACCAGGACGCACACCAAGTACATCAAGCAGCTGATTTTTATGCTCCTAGACTAATACATATTCATTACTACTTCTAAAAAAATAGATTATTATAATTAGCTTCCGGGGTCCAGTCCCTCCTACTGGAGCATGCGCATCAGTCTCCTCTGGGGGTCTCTAGGGGTCTTTCATGCTGAAGGCTCGTAGTCTTCCTCTCCAAGCTTTTTTCTCGTCTTTCCCCTTTGTACTCCTTTGGCACCGTATCAAGTTTATAGAACATTTCCTGCAGGTCTTGTCTCCCAGCTGTCCTTCAGCTTCTTTTTTCTTCTTCTTAATCTCTTGGCCACCTGGCCAGATATCAGAGGCCTGCATAGTATCCCATAACAGTCACTAGTTGTTATCAGTTGTTCTGAAACCCCCAGACATCAAAGACTTCATACAAACACAAATAGCTTTCTTATTGACACTTCACCAGTAATTAAAACATTCTTCACCAGCCATTCACAGGGACAGTCACACCTATTGCAGTGTTAAATTAATCTCGAAGAAGACAGAAAAAAGGCTGTAACTGTTAGAAATAGAAGTCCGGAATAACAAAGGCAAACAGGTTCATAAATTTGAGGAGTATTTTCTGAAGACTTGATAAATTGACTAGAATGAGGGGGAGACTGGGACACACTGCATCTGTGGTTCAAGAATTAAATTGCCAGTGCAGGGCCCAGAGGCAGACAGGACTGTTCTTTATGGACACGAATTGTTAAAACATTCCTAACATTAAGGCACCTTCTTTTGGTCCCCCTCTGGGGCTCCCATGGCAAAGAGCAGGGACACAGGCATTGTACTTCTTACCACATGTGTTCTGTGTAGCTCAGATAGCATAGGTGTTCTCACAGATGTCCTTCTCGGCAGGGAAAATGACCCATCTGGACCATTGTGCTAGGGAAATTTGTTGTTCTTTGTAGTGAGGCTATTTCCAGTGCCTGCTTGCACTGTATTTTTCCCCACGTAGACTAGCTTTCAGACCTTTCCCAGTAACTCAACTGATAAAGTCGTAAGCCCACATATAGGAAGATCCAGTGGAGGTGTAAATAATTCATGTCTCTGGTCCCAAGATATTGCTGGCCCACCCTGAGTATTTTCCCTGGCTTTGCCTAGTTTCTTCTTATGATCCATGGCAGGAGCAACACATCTGCCCTGAGGTTTGGCTTGCTGTGGCTGCCGTCTCCATCAACGCTTGTTAGCATGTGAACAGTTGTAGTCACTTTTAAAGTTTTCTTGCCTGAATATGGCTTATCACGAGCAGTGATTGTAGCTTGACCCTTCAGAAGAACAGCAAGTGGATTTCAGCAGACATCTGCACTTAGTCATTTTCTACTGCCAACAAAATGTTCTCTCTAGTCCACATTCAGTGGCATCTTACTTAATCTACTGCTAAGAGATATCCTCCAGCTGCAGGTCATAGTGCTTGAAATGGCCACTGAGGGGAGCATCTTCCTTACTCAGATGTCTTGCCTCAGCTCCATGTCATATGCCTCATTTTCATTTCTGCAGACACCTGCTATTTATAATTATTGGATGTATAAAGCACTCTGAAGGTGGTGACTACTCCTTGTTTCTGTAAACCTGACAGCCTTCTTGGTCCCACTTGCTTTCCTTCTATTTTTCCTCTTTTCCCTGACTTTTAGGGAGGACTTGAGAGAGGAAAGGTGAAGCTGCAGGGAGCACAGAGAGACCTCAGACATTCCTAGAGGTCTCTATCCCTTAGGACAGTAGGCCTAGACAGTTCATGGCACAATAACAGGGGAGGAGAGGAGGAACTGTCAGAAACAGGTATGTCCCAACACTGACAAGCAGTGGGCATGACAGTGGTTATCACACAAAGGTGGCAACACTCATCACAGGTCATTCAGCATACTTTTGACCATATCTTTTTGAGACACCGATAGCAGTCATTGATCCGTTGAGATATCTATTCTCTGAGCTTCTGCTGATGACTGTGCAAGCTTTACAGACCCCCAAAAAAGCCTCCATCTCTGTAACTGACCCCTCAAAGACTTTGTGCTGCTGACAAGGTTTGGTACTGCAGGGTAGTAGAAATACTTTTAACTGAAGCAACATGTTTGTATTTGTCCTGGAGGTACAGAGGGGTGATTTCTCTCTTTACCAGAGGATGTTCCACAGACAGTATTTTGGTCTCCTATCTTGTTGCCTGCTTTCCCCTTGGCACGAGTTGAGGTTAAAAAAAAGAAAACCCACAAAAACCTCTTGGCCTGCTGATAAAAGCAGAAGGAGAATCTTCTTTCATGGAGGCAGGCCACCAGACCTCGCTGATTAAATAAGCAAATTTCACCAGACAAAATTTCTTTCAGTCCAGACCTTAGTCTGTGATTGAGAACCCTGTTATCTCTTGAGGACCCACAAAGAGAATTTGCATGAAGACAGGTAAAACTCCACACACACCTACCCCAAGTATTTGTGGAAGTTGAGGATGCAAAACCCCCACAAACCAACCTCCAGATGCAGGGAAAAGAAACTCCTTTCCTCAGAGAATGTATATTTGAAAAAAAAAAAATCCCTTGGTTTCTTCTATGCTAGTCTTTTTGTAAGCCTGGATTTTTTTGAACTTAATGCTGACTTAGATAAATGGTATAAGAGTGTTACAAGGACAGCTACAACAGTATACTTTGCCAGGTTCCAAATTATCTGGCTTTGAACTACCAAAAGCCATGCTTTTGATGTCATGCTGGCCATTGAGGAACTTTACTGATGAACATCTATATTTAAATGTTAAGGTACATAAGAAAAGGAATGGAAAAATATTGCAGAGTTTTTTAATGTTGATACATAAAGCAGAGGGCATCCCACCATCGATTGGGAAAGCATGTGCAATTAATTAGTCACCCCAGATCAGAAGGATGACTAAAGACTTGGTGGGAACTGAGGAACTGCCCAGGAATCTGCACAAAGTCCTGGAAAACTTTCATAACTGGAGAGACTGAAGAAACTGAGATTATTTCTGTGAAATGGGAAACTGTAGGATTCATGATATGAAATAATGAATGGTCTAGAGAAAGAAGATAGTGATTGATGTGCTGCCCAGCTTGTAACGTCAAAGTATTCCAGAGAATTAAGGAGGATTATTTGAAAATAATAATAGGAATAATTTTCACATACTGTGATTAATTAGTCCATGAATCTTACTGTTAAACTCAAAGCCCAGCAATATTCCCAAATGGCTTGGCATTTGTGTGAATAACAAGACTACCCAGTGTATTTATAGCACATGTTCAGAACTGAAGTTGCAGAGTTTTGAAACCTCCTGGCTGAGTTGAGGCCTATCTCAGTGTAAGGGCTTAGTAGGGACAAATTCTTCCTCACAACATGATGTAGATACTTCTTCTTTGAGACTTCTTGTACAGAAAGGACACAACTTCAAGAAAGAAGATTTCCAAATCTGTGCATGTCCTATATAGGAAGACCTGGGAGCCTACCGTCTTGAGGGGTCTCCTCTACCCTCTTGAACGTGCTTGAAGTGATTTAAAGCAGAGTAGTCATCCCTCTGGTGCATCCTCAGGAATGTTGATCTGCTCCTCCAGTACAGAGCCAAGGATCATCTCTGCTCTCCCTTTTTCTTCAGTATAATAGGTCTATGCATCCTCTGCAACCCAGAAAGACTTTCCTTAGCAGACCTTGGTTAATCCAGATTTATCAGATTTAGTTAGATAGACCCTTAATGCTCTGTTGAGCCCAGTCATTCTGAGCCTAATTAGCAAATGAGCTGTCTTCTGGAGCATTATCCTAAAATAAATGTCTCACTCAGGGCAGCTGATCACTGTCCCAGCTGGAGCTTTACAAGCCGAGTTTGGTTTGAGTTGTCGGCCCCTGTTGAGGGATAAGTTTCTCCTCTCAGAAGAAAAGTATTCGTAATCATTACTAGAGCCTGGTCTGCTTCATAAGTATTTTATTAAGGTTCTGGCTTGCCTTTTGTTAGTTATGTTGCATGGAAAATATTCTGTTATGTAAATTAATGCTGCAGTTTCATCCAGATCTTCTGAGTTCTGCCTTGCCACTGTGCAAACACACAAGTGGAGAGAGACGGGTGTCGGGATGGGGGAAAGCTCTTGTATGTGAGCAGGATGAAAAGCTTGGGACTGCTCAGAGGGGTGGCAAATGCAATAAGAAATATAATGCTCTTCCTGTCCTAACACAAGGACAAATAATGAAGGTAAATGTTGGTAAATTCTAAAGGACTGACTGACAGCTACTACTGTGTCATGTAATTATCTATGAAGCTCAACGATTCAGGATGTTATAGGGTTCAAAGGTTCAGAAAAAATGGACACTATCAAGGATGTCAAGAAAATGTAGTATTATGATTATAAGGGCACCTAGCTGTTTATGGAGGGGTTATGAAACCTGCTTCTGGCATAAAGCATTCTCAAGTGGAGGTTGCCCATGCCAGGAGGGGGAAAATGGAACAGCCAGTCACTTGTTCGCCCATTTTGGGATTATTACACCTCATTCTGAGCCTCTGAACTCTGCTGGCAAAGGCGAAGGACTGGGCTGTACTGGCCATCTGATTCAGTCCACAGACTTATGTGTTCCCATGCTGAAATTAAAAATTCCCTGAGGCTGGTGATCCATGAAGGCTAAATATGTTCATCTGTCCATTGCTTCTTTCTCCTCCCTCTGTTTCTGAGCTAGTGGCAACAGTTGGCTTAGAATTTGTAATTCCTGGAAAAAAACAGCATTCTTGGTAGACTTGTTTTGGGCAGGGAGGTCACATCAAGACCTGCTGTGTGGGGCAAAGAGCAGTTTCTAATCTCACACAGTCTCACTGTGCGCTGAGAGCTGGGAAGGGTTAAAGTTTTCTGCAGTCTTGGCAGGAGTCAGCTGTTGGACATAGCTACTGTTTGAAAAAACATTTAGATTTGCAGTGTGTGGAGGAACATCTAATAAAAACAGCCTGCTGCTGGGATGTTTTTCTGTTTGTGTTTGCTTTTGGGGTTTCTGATCCGGTTGCACACAGTATGTACTAAATTCCTTGTACAACTGAATCATTTAAAAGTAATAAAGCTCTGCAAATGCAGGTATTCTGGACAGCTGGCAGAACTGATGCCCATTGCTGTGAGGTAACACCATACCTGCATTGCTTCTGGCTACTGTAACAAACCATTGGCTACTGTAACAAACATGGCTACTGTAACAAATCATTATACCACCACTGTGTTCAAGTCTGAAAATTATTCTGTAAGGGCTTTTTGACGTCTGTCTGTTTTATTTATGGTGAGTTGTGGGAGTAATACTTTAGTTGTTTCAAGACCCATGTTACCCATGTTTTTTTCTTCAATTTCAACTGAATACCATATCCACGTTTGCTGCCCATTCTGCTATTGCTGTGTTGCTATATTTATAACATAATGTTAATACATCTAGGTTGTACATCTATAATCTGCTGTCCCAGAAATGGTTGTTTTTCACTTGATACTGACTGATTCGTATATATGTGGAGCTCTGGGCTGAGCAGACAGTAAACATAATTTCACAGCCTCTTTAACTCAGCTGTCATGACTGAGTTCCTTATTTCTCACACTTTCATCCATGGTCATTGATACTTTTGCCTTGCAGTAAGGATTCAGGCTTGCTTTGCAGCTGTGATTCCTGCCAGGCATGGTCTTGACAGAAAAGCAATGCCGTCTTAATCTGGATAGAGAGCAAGTAATAATGAAGTCATGCAGCCATGGAGTGGCTTGTATGTATGTATGTTCTGACCTGTGCTGCAGTAAGAACTTATTTCCTGTGAAGACAGACCTTTTTTGTCCCTTTTAGGGCTTAGCTCATCTCTTTTCCCCAAGTCATGAAGGTGACAGGGGATCTAGAGATCCATCTTGAGATGGAGCTGTCTTCATTTGCTTTCTTTGTGCATATGAAACTTCTGAAATTATCCTCCCATAACCTTTGGATAAGCAGGACCTCTCTTTTGCCACAGCCTGAGCAAAGTTGAGCTGTCTGAAGCCATCTTCCAGGAAATGTTAGGAAAGTCCTGAGGGCCTAGTGGGAGAGATTTGTGACCTATTAATTCTAGGGATGCTTCACATCCCCAGCAACCCCTGAAATCTCCAATACTAAGAACATTCCCACACATATGAAGCATCTGTGCCCTCTGCCTCTTGCTGTGATCTTGGGAGCCTTCACCCCTGCAGTGCACACCTGAGCAAAAATGGCTGCTTGTTAACAGTTGCATGTAGCTATATAACATAATATCATATGATGGGAACAGCCTTGCCATCTTGTGTGCCTCCAGGCAAAAGTCAGGGAACCAGCTTTGATCCATGAAGCCGAAGACATGGTCCTCAGCTGCTCATGTCTGCACAAAGAGCATATTCATGAAGTAGCCAGCTGATAGTCACAGCCCTACTTTGTGTCTAAGCCCTGGAGAAACTGCAGCCAAGGAGGAGTTCAGCCTGACATCTGAGCTACTGATTCTGCCCAGTAATTTAATTTGCTTACACATGTAGGATTTTTTTCTTTTCAGCGTGGGTTCTTGAAGACTTTGGAAATCATCACAGAATCACAGAATCATCTAGGTTGGAAGAGACGTCCAAGATCACCTAGTTCAACCTCTGCCCTAACACTAACAAGTCCTCCACTAAACCATATCACTAAGTTCAACATCTAAACGTCTTTTAAAGACCTCCAGGGATGGTGACTCCACCACTTCCTTGGGCAGCCCATTCCAATGCCTCACAACCCTCTCAGTAAAGAAGTTCTTCCTAATATCCAACCTAAAACACCCCTGGCACAAAATTAGCCCATTCCCCCTCGTCCTGGCACCAGGCACGTGGGAGAACAGACCAATCCCCACCTCTCTACAGCCTCCTTTAAGGTACTCGTAGTGAGCAATAAGGTCTCCCCTGAGCCTCCTCTTCTCCAGGCTGAACAAACCCAGCTCCCTCAGCCGCTCCTCGTAAGACTTGTTCTCCAGACCCCTCACCAGCTTTGTTGACCTTCTCTGGACTCTCTCAAGCACATCGATGTCCTTCTTGTAGCGAGGGGCCCAAAACTGAACACAGTACTCAAGGTATGGCCTCACCAGAGCCGAGTACGGGGGACAATCACTTCCCTAGCCCTGCTGGCCACACTGCTTCTTATACAAGACAGGATGCTGTTGGCCTTCTTGGCCACCTGATCACGCTGCTGGCTCATATTCAGCCGACTATCAACCAATACTCCCAGGTCCTTCTCCGCCAGGCAGCTTTCCAACCACTCATCTCCCAGCCTGTAGCTCTGCTTGGGGTTATTGCGCCCCAGGTTCAGGACCCGGCACTTGGCCTTGTTGAACTTCATGCAGTTGGCCTAAGCCCATCGGTCCAGCCTACCCAGATCCTCCTGCAGATCCTTCTTACCCTCAAGCAGATCAACACGCACCTAACTTGGTGTCATCTGCAAACTTACTGAGGGTGCACTCGATCCCTTCATCCAGATTATCAATAAAGATATTAAAGAGGACTGGCCCCAGTACCGAGCCCTGGGGGACTCCACTAGTGACCGGCCTCCAACTGGATTTGTTCCATTCACCAAAACTCTTTGGGCCCGGCTATCTGGCCAGTTTCTAACCCAACAAAGCATACGCCAGTCTAAGCCATGAGCAGCCTGTTTCTTGAGGAGAATGCTGTGGGAGACGGTGTCAAAAGCCTTGCTGAAGTCAAGGTAGACCACATCCACAGCCTTTTCCTCATCCACCAAGCGTGTCACTTTGTCATAGAAGGAGATCAGGTTCATCAAGCAGGACCTGCCTTTCATAAACCCATGCTGACTGGGCCTGATCATCTGGTTGCCCTGTAAGTACCACGTGATGACACTCAAGGCAATCTGCTCCATGAGCTTCCCTGGCACTGAGGTCAAACTGACAGGCCTATAGTTTCCCGGGCCTACCCTCTGGCCCTTCTTGTAGATGGGCATCACGTTTGCTAGCCACCAGTTGACTGGGACCTCCCCTGATAGCCAGGACTACCGATAAATGATGGTAAGTGGCTTGGCCAGCTCTTCCGCCAGTTCTCTCAGTACCCTCAGGTGGATCCCATCCGGCCCCATCAACTTGCTTATATCCAAGTGCTGTAGCAGGTCACCAACCATTTCCTGGTGGATTATGAGGGCGACATTCTGCTCCCCATCCCCTTCCACTAGCTCAGGGTACTGGGTATCCAGAAAACAAACCATGTAGCAGCCAGGCACCAGAACCCAGCTGGATCCATGGTTCAGGAAGGAACTGTGTAATTTCTGCTCTTGTAAAATCTTAGATATGCTTTCAATATGCTCAGGCTGGAAGACACTATGGAAATGTGGTCCCTCCTCCTGCTGCTGCCACTACAGTGTCTGCAATAAGAAAGGATTTACTGTGCTTGGAGTTTAATTCCGCAGCAATTTCAGTGAGATATTAACAGCTAGCAACATCAAAGTCTCTTTCTCCTCTGTAGATTTGAATATGGTAATTAGGAGCATATGTGGTGGGGGCTGGGGCAGAGGACAGCTGGAGGAGGAGGAGGAGCAGATTCCAACCCAGATCACCTGGGCCATGTCCCTGAGTCACAGCCTGCAAGTGGCTCCTGCTGAGTGCCAGCTGGTGAGTCACAGAGCAAGGGAGCACAGACATGGGAGAAACTGTTTCAGTCACTGTCCAGTGGTGGCTGGTATAGAGCTGCTGTTTGAGCTATTGTTAATGCCTTCTGTAACTCAAAATGCCCCAAACAGCTGAGATTTCTTTTCCTCTGACTAGGAGGCAGTACCTGCTGATCCTAGTTATGTCATCATTAGGCATGCACGTACTACTTATTATTACTTTCATCTCACTTGCCTTGTCATCTCTGCTGGCAAGCTTCTCATCTCTGACCTGAGCAGCTCCTTGCTGTCATGTGCACAAGGCTGTGATTGACCGTCACATGCTGCAGTTTCCATTTTGAACACATCATAATCCTATATAGTTCTGGGATGTAATGATACATTAATAATGGACTTAGGCTGTCCTGGAAACCTCTGCAAAAATCTCTGGCCCAGGCAGCACCTTGCTGTGGAAAAGAAAGTGGCCTTTTCAGGAATTTGCTCAAGACCACAAGAGGAACCAGCCTGACCTGAGGCAGAAATTTAAGAATTGTCTAGTCCTTCGATCTTGCGGCAGTCCCCTGTAAACACTGGGTGCTGGAATATTCACCCTGGAACCAGGCAGACCACCCTCACTCTGCTCCCTGTTCCCTGAGGGAGGTAAGGGCAGCAGGAGGCTTAGGATGAGTCAAACAACTGCTATTTCATCTTGCACCTTTTCTTTCATTAAACATGCAGGATGATTTATTATATTATTTAATGAAGGTGTGAATTTGGCAGAATTGTATTAATTGGCAATAAATGAACATATGCCCAAACAAATACCATTAGGTAGTCCCACCCTACAACAGTTTATGGGCTTCCCAAGTTGTGGTGGTTTTACCGTGCTGGGCAGCTAAACCCCACAACCGCTCTCTCACTCCCCCTCCTTTAGATAAGGAGGGGGAGAAGTAAAGCAAAGAACAACTCACGGGTTGAGGTAAGGATAATTTAATTAAAGGGAAATAATTATAATAATTAAATAAAGACTACCATGAACTAAACAATTTAACTAAGGGGAAATAAAAGGGAAAGGGGAAAAAGGGAGGAAAACAAACAAACAAAATAAATGAAAGCTATATGGAAGTGCAGAGGAAAGAAATTACTTTCTACTTCCCACAAATGAGCGATGATTGACCACGTCCTCGAAGCAAGGCCTCAATGCACGCAGCCGGTGTTCGAGAGGAGGACCGACGTCTTCTCAACAAGAGCCCACCCCCCCCCTCTTCTTCCTGTTTCCACCTTTTATTGCTGAGTGTGACACCACATGGTATGGAATATCCCTTTGATTGGTTTAGGTCAGCTGCCCTAGTGATGTTTCTCTCCTCACTTTTTTGCCCAACCCCTAGGAGGGTTAGAGAAAGGCCCAATGCTGTGCCACTGCTGCTCAGCAGTAGACACAACACTGGTGTGATAACACTGCTGTTCCAGCTACAAGTACAGAGTACGGCACTGTATGGGCTGCTGCCGGGAAAGTTAACATTCCAGCCAGACCCAGTACACAAGTCCTCAAATCTATTCTCTTTTAACTCACTTGGATAGATCAGTTCTGTCCCCAGGCTATTCACCCTGTGCCCCTTGTTTTATCTTCATCATGCTGTTCTCTGAATGCCCTCCAGATTGCTGGAATTTTCCTATTGAGATTTAAAAAAAAAAAAAAAAAAACAACAAAAAACATTCAGTGCTTTCAACCAGTGCTTTCTGGCAGCTTTTGGTTTGACAAAGACAGGGCAGGGATGAGCTGCATTACTGGGATCCTGGAAACTGGTGGCAGAAGCAGTGAGTAGCAGCCCCAAGCCCTGAGAATCCCCACGCTACCTGTCCTGCGAAGTGGCTGGAGGGTGACTTTTGGTTTGGGGTCTTCTCCCAGCCCTTTTGCCCAGAGTTGTGAACTGGAGCCCTCTCTCCGCATGGAGCAATGAAATGTCTGTATTGTGCCCATCTGCAAGCTCACACAAAGTGCTGCTTTTTGCAGCATTTCTACTCATGCTTGTTGTGTAGAGCTGTATGGCTTCTTCAGCTGTGTTAGTGCAAATGTTCTGCAGGAGTCAGGGATTCACATGGAACAATGCTGAAATAACAAGCAGCTCCAATACAAAAGGATTTTTGCCAGTTCATCTATGGAACTAAATGCCCAGCTTTTAACCCTGTTTTTCCATCTTTCACCCTTGCTTAATCTTGGTTCATGTGAGGAAGATGATGATGACTGAAACCATATCCATTCAGAAAGAGGCAGCAAGAACCATCACAGGTAAAAGATTTATATTGGGCATTTGATTTCACAGATGAAGTGGCTGAGATTTGTAGAAACAGTAATATGTTCAGAAGACCCAGCCTCCAAAAAGCCAACATCTCCTCCAACTGACAGTTCTCATGATCTTGCTCCTGCCCCTACTTCCTCCATTCTCTATACACAGTCTTTTTGTATTTAAATCACATTTATTTCTTAAATCTCTGCATGCCTCCCCTGCTATTGCTTTACATTCTGTGAGAAAAGCTGGATCACTGACTTCTGGACCCAGCCATGCTTTGTGTGCAGCTGCCAGCGTTGAGCAGAGCAGGCTATTAAGCAATCAGTTATGGAACTCTGAAAGCGTGCCCAGAGTGGTAACAGATAGCGAGATATGCCTGGAGGTCTGTGACCACCACACCTCGCCATCAGCACTTAGAGGCAAGGCCCAGATGGCTTCTGCACCTTCCCAGAAGTGTTATAGTGGCAGGAAGCTGTGCTTCAGAGGCCAAGGAGCTGCACT
The DNA here is from genome assembly GCF_009819795.1 of Aythya fuligula. Classification (NCBI taxonomy): domain Eukaryota; kingdom Metazoa; phylum Chordata; class Aves; order Anseriformes; family Anatidae; genus Aythya; species Aythya fuligula. The sequence continues at coordinate 527,042 of NC_045594.1, read as the reverse complement.
GACAACCCTCAACTTAGCACAGCGTCCTCAGCGGTTGAAGGTGGAGCAGAGGAGGAAGGTGGAGGCCTCTACGTAGTGCTTGGCAAGGCCTGACAAGGAGTGGCTGCATCCTTTCTAGAACACGACGTGGCTTGGCCAGCAGCTCTCAGGTCACTGCTGAACCACCCTTTGGTGCTCAACACTCCTCCCCCTCGACTTACCTAGAGCTTTGCTGCAGCTCAGAGCTTTTGCCATATGGATATGTGGGGTAGGCACTGATAAGCAATTCTTCACCACACCATAGGTATCTCGTTGCGGTTTAACCCAGCTGGCAGATAAGCACCACACAGACATTCGCTCACCCTCCCCCCTCCCTCTCTGGGATGGGGGGGAGAGTTAGAAAGAAATGAAAGCCTGTGGGTTGAGATGTGTAAGACAGTTTATTAGGACAGAAAAGAAAGGAAAATAATAATAATAATGATAATAGTACTACTAATCATAATGTGTACAAAATAAGTGATGCACAATGCAATTTCTCACCACCCACTGACCGATGCCCAGCCTATCCTCGAGCAGCTGGTCACCCCACCCCGGCCAGCCCCCCCATATTAATTGTTTAGCATGACATCAGATGGTATGGAATACCCCTTTGGCCAGTTTGGGTCAGCTGTCCTGGGTCTGTCCCCTCCCAGCTCCTGCTGCACCCCCAGCCTGCCCGCTGGCAGGGCAGAGCGAGAAGCTGAAAAGTCCTTGTCTTAGTGTAAGCACTGCTCTGCAACAATTAAAACATCAGTATGTTATCAATGTTCTTCTCATCCTAAATCCCAAACATAGCACCCTACCAGCTACTAGGAGGAAAAAGAACTCTATCCTAGCTGAAACCAGGACACTCATGAAAAGCCATTCTTCTCTGCTTTGTGTTACCTTGACTGGCCTGAGGCATCCCCAGGTAATGAGGTGTCTGGCCCTCGCCTTCTACAGATAACCAATAAGCACCTCAAGAAAGAGCTGACTGAATAAACAACCCATGTTTCCCCCTTTAGCAGCAGATAGTGTCAGTATGGAGCAGGTAAAGAATTTTGACATTTTGACATTCTAGACGCTGAAGCGTCTAGAGTCACAGTGCTCCTTGCTTCCCTCCCAGCCTTGTACTACTGTGACACTTTTCAATTTTCCATTGCTGGGTGATGCTGTGTTTGCTGTTGTGTGTATAGGACTGAGAAAGCTTCAGCACTCTGTGGGCTTGTGCTATTGCAAGTGATAAATAAGAAGAACTAACCTATTTGGCTAAAAGTTTCTGGGTACAGACTGCCTATCCCTACTTCTGGAATCTCTCCTTGCAAAGGGATGTGATGGCTTTACAAAGAGCTGATCAAAACCAGCAGAATCTGAAACTACTCTGGTTGCTGGATTTTACACCCCAGTGTAGATCTCAACCTACCATACCCTAAACAGAGGAGGGAAGATCCTTCTACAGTCTTCCAGAATGAGGGAGGAAGAGCCAAGAGATGATACAGCCAGGGAGAATGGGTTGGGAAATGAGCAATCCCTATGCTGCTAGTGCCACTGCCTAACCTCCCCGCATCCCTGAGACAGGAGGATGTCCCAAGGGAGAGAGTGGTGTCTAGAGCACAAACAAAAATCATGCATAACACAGAATCACAGAATCACAAAACTGAAGGGGTTGGAAGGGACCTCAAAAGATCATCAGGTCCAACCCCCCTGCCAAAGCAGGTTCCTTAAAGCAGGCTGCCCAGGTAGGCATCCAGACAGGCCTTGAATATCTCCAGAGAAGGAGACTCCACAACCTCCCTGGGCAGCCTGTTCCAGTGCTCCGTCACCCTCACTGTGAAGAAGTTCTTTCGCATGTTGGTGCAGAACTTCCTGGGCTCTATCTTGTGGCCATTACCCCTTGTCCTGTCCCCACAAACCACTGAAAAGAGGTTGGCCAAATCCCTCTGTCTCCCACACCTCAGGTATTTATACACATTGATGAGATCCCCTCTCAGTCTTCTTTTCTCCAGGCTGAACAGACCCAGGTCTCTCAGCCTTTCCTCATAAGGAAGATGCTCCAGGCCCCGTATCATCTTTGTGACCCTCCGCTGGACTCTTTCCAGGAGATCCCTGTCTTTTTTATACCGGGGAGCCCAGAACTGGACACAGTACCCCAGGTGAGGCCTGCCCAGGGCAGAGTAGAGTGGTAGGATCACCTCCCTTGACCTGCTGGCCATGCTCCTTTTAATGCACGCCAGGATCCCATTAGCCCTCTTGGACATCAGGGCACAGTGCTGGCTCATGGTCAACCTGTTCTCCACCAGGACCCTGTGGTGGTTTTACCATGCTAGGCAGCTAAACACCACAACTGCTCTCTCACTCCCTCTCCTTAGATAAGGAAGGGAAGAAGTAAAGAACAAATCATGGGTTGAGATAAGGATAATTTAATTAAAGGGAAATAATAATAATAATAATAATAATAATAACAGTAAAGGAAAGATTATTACGAACTAAACAATTTAACTAAAGGGGGGAAAAAAAAAAGGAAGGGGAAAAGGGAGGGGGAAAGGAAAAAAATAGAGGAAAACAAACAAAACAAATAAAGGCTATGTGGAAGTGCAGAGGAAAGAAATTACTCTCTACTTCCCACAAATGAGCGATGCTTGAGCACATCCTTGAAGCAGGGCCTCAACGAATGTAGCCGGTGTTCGGGAGGAGGACCGTCGTTTTCACAACGAGAGCCCACGGGTTGGGTTGGTTTACGGGGTATGTTTCCAGCCACCCAGTAGTTACTTCTACCATGGTGAGTATGTACCGTTTGCCTTGGCGGATTTGTGGTAATGGTCCGATGTAGTCAATTTGCCAGGCCTCACCATAGTGAAACGCTAGCCATCTCCCCCTGTTCCAGGGAGATTTTACCCTCATGGCTCTTTTGATTGCAGCACAGGTCTCACACTCATGGGTAACCTGTGTGATGGCCTCAATGGTCAAGTCCACCCCTCGATCACGAGCCCATCTGTATGTGGCATCCCTCCCCAAATGTCCTGATGTTTCATGGGCCCATCGAGCTACAAACAGCTCACCCTTATGTCCCCAGTCCAGGTCCACCTGAGACACTTCAATTTTCAAAGCTCGGTCCACCTCTTCGTTGTTCTGATGTTCTTCAGTAGCGTGACTCTTGGGCATGTGGGCATCCACGTGACGTTCCTTTACAGCCAGGTTTTCTACCCGGGCAGCAATATCTTGCCACAGGGTAGCAGGCCATAGAGGTTTACCTCTGCGCTGCCAGTTGGTCTGTTTCCGTTGCTGCAGCCACCCCCACAGAGCATTTGCCACCATCCATGAGTCAGTGTAGAGATACAGTACTGGCCATTTTTCTCTTTCGGCAATCTCTAGGGCTAGTTGTATAGCTTTTACTTCTGCATACTGATTCGACTCACCTTCCCCTTCCATGGCCTCCACAACTCGTTGTGTGGGACCCCACGCAGCAGCTTTCCATTTTCGATGGCTCCCTACCACGTGGCAGGATCCATCAGTGAACAACACATACTGCTTTCTGTCTTCTGGCAACTCATTATATGGTGGTGCCTCTTCCGCACAGGTTACCTCTTCTGTTGGCACTCCGAAATCTCTGCCTTCCGGCCAGTCCATAATCTCTTCCAAGATTCCTGGGTGATTAGGTTTTCGCATTCGAGCCCGCTGTGTAATTAACGCTACCCACTTACTCCACGTAGCATCAGTCGCATGGTGTGTAGTGGGGATTTTCTCTTTGAACATCCAATGTAACACAGGTAGCTGTGGTGCCAAGAGGAGCTGTGCTTCTGTATCAACAACTTCTGAAGCAGCTCGAACACCCTCATACGCTGTTAATATTTCCTTTTCAGTTGGGGTGTAATTGGCTTCTGATGCTTGATAGCCCCGGCTAGAGAAAACCAGAGGTCGACCTCGAGTTTCTTCTGGGGTTTTCTGCCAGAGGCTCCAGGTGAGGCAATGCTCCCCAGCTGCAGTGTAAAGTATATTTTGCACAGCTGGTCCGGTACGGACAGTCCTAAGGGCTACTGCACGAGCTATTTCTTGTTTGATTTGTTCAAAGGCCTGTTGTTGCTCGGGGCCCCACTCAAAATAGTTTCTCTTTCGAGTCACTCAATATAGAGGAGTCACAAGCTGACTCTAGCCTGGCACATGCATTCTCCAGAATCTCACAAGGCCTAGGAAAGCTTGCGTTTCTTTTTTGCTAGTTGGCGGTTATTTTGTTGATCACATCCATCGGAATATGGCCACATCCATTTTGCCATTTTACCCCCAAGAACTGGATTTCCTGTGCAGGCCCCTTGACCTTACTCTGTTTAATGGCAAAAACAGCTTTCAGGAGAATTTGGATTACTTTCTTCCCTTTCTCAAAAACTTCTTCTGCTGTGTTGCCCCACACGAGGATGTCATCAACGTACTGCAGGTGCTCAGGAGCTCCCCCTTGTTCCAGTGCAGACTGGATCAGTCCATGGCAAATAGTAGGGCTGTGCTTCCACCCCTGGGGCAGCCGATTCCAGGTGTATTGGATGCCCCTCCAAGTGAAAGGAAACTGCGGCCTGCATGCTGCTGCTAAAGGGATGGAGAAAAATGCATTAGCAATATCAGTTGTGGCATACCACTTGGCTGCCTTTGACTCTAGTTCGTACTGAAGTTCTAGCATGTCTGGCACTGCAGCACTCAGCGGTGGCGTGACTTAGTTCAGGCCGCGATACTCCACCATTAGCGTCCACTCGCCATTAGACTTTCGCACTGGCCACATGGGACTATTAAAAGGTGAGCGAGTCTTGCTGATCACTCCTTGACTCTCCAGCCAGTGAACCAACTCATGGGTGGGTATCAGGGAGTCTCGGTTGGTGCGATATTGCCGTCGGTGCACCATTGTAGTAGCAATTGGTACCTGCTGTTCTTCAAGCTTCAGCAATCCTACAACAGAAAGGTCTTCTGAAAGGCCAGGCAGGGTAGACAGCTGCCTAATCTTCTCTGTGCTCAAAGCAGCTATGCCAAAAGCCCACTGGTACCCTTTTGGATCCTTGAAGTACCCTCTCTTGAGGTAGTCTATGCCAAGGATGCACGGAGCCTCTGGGCCAGTCACAATGGGATGCTTTTGCCACTCATTCCCAGTTAGACTCACTTCAGCTTCCAGTACAGTTAATTGTTGGGATCCCCCTGTCACTCCAGAGATACAGGTGAGTTCTGTCCCTTGGTAGCCTGATGGCATTAAGGTACATTGTGCGCCTGTGTCCACTAGAGCTTTGTATTCTTGTGGTTCCAACGTTCCAGGCCATTGGATCCACACAGTCCAATAAATCCGGTTATCCCTCTCCTCTACCTGGCCAGAGGCAGGGCCCCTCTAGTCCTGGTTGGAGTGTCTGCCACTTAATTCTTGCAAATGAGAAGCAGAGGTCCCTTCATCAGGGTCAAGAATTACATCAGCTGTTCTACTGCCTCTGGGGTACTGCCCAATAGAAACTGGAGCAGCATTTTTCTTAGGAGCCCCTCTTTTTTCTGCTGTATTTCCTTTCAGTTCACGTACCCGAGCAGCCAAGTGTGAAGTGGGTACACCATCCCATTTCCTCATATCTTCCCCGTGGTCATGCAGATAAAACCACAAGGTGCCACGTGGTGTGCGCCTTGGGTACTCTCTCTCTTGAGCAGGCAATTGCTGATTCTTAGTGGCTGAAGTATCACTCCGTCTAGATGAGGGGGAATATGCTCATTCTACAAGGTGGTCAAGTCTTTCGGACAGTTTCTCCACAGCTGAGACACAGGCCCGTAGCATAGCAGAGAGATTGTCTTCATATTTTTGAAGCTGTCAGGACAGATTATACACTGTTGGTCCCATCCCCTCATCCCAGTTAATTACTGCCAGCGTACTGGCATGTGCTGACGGTGCACTCCGCACAAATTTACGCCACATGGATGTTGTGCACTGGACTTCATCGGGATCTCGAGGTATCTGGGCATTGTCCAAATCACTATAAATCATCTCCCGCACAGCTAATTCCCGCAGGTGCTGGAGACCTTTATCCATAGCGGCCCACTTGCCTACTTGATATACAATATCTACCTTATGGGGATATCTTTCTTTCACAGCTGCCAGGAGTCGCCTCCAGAGGCTGAGAACCTTTGCTCCTCTCCCAATTCGTTTGTCAATTACCATTTCTCTAGAGAGGGATCCCAGCTGCTTGGCTTCATTGCCTTGTAATTGTTGGCTATTGGCCCCAGCATCCCAGCATTGAAGCAGCCAGGTGAAGATGTGTTCACCTGGACATCGACCATAATCCTTTCGTATTTCTCACAACTCACTCAGGGATAGGGATCGAGTGATTTCTGATTCCTTTATGATTTCCATCTCTTCTTCCTGCTGTTTTTGTGATGGCTCTGCTTTAGAGGTGCCTGCCTTTTCCCCTTCTCCCTCCTTCTTAGGAGAGGCCTCTTCCCTTACTAAACGAGCTGACTTCCATTTCCATTGTTTCAACTTGACTATGGGGGCAACTGATACCATAGTCAGTTGGTCTTCTGGGTCAGCCACAGCATGTGTTATCTGGTCATCAGACTCAGAGACTTCCTCCCTCTCTTCAAGATGCTGGATGAGGTTAAACAGTGTTTGATAGGAGTAAGCCAGGATCCAGCACAACGCTGCAAGCTGTCGTTCTCCGGCATTATCAGGGTCAGGACATACAACTCTCAAACGTTCTACCAGGTTTTTAGGATTTTGCACTTGCTCAGGGGTGAAGTTCAAAACTATTGGAGGAGACACCTGTGACAGGTACCTGCCTATATCCTCCCACACACCTTGCCACCCACCACAAGACTGTTTTGGGACAGATTCCCAGGTAAACTTTCTAAACAATCGACTAATCTTAGAGAGAAGAGGAAACACGTTATACAGAATTAGAAATAGCAATATATGGGTTACAGATGGATCTTCAAAATACTCCCAAACTGTTGTAATTAGCCCACTGTGAAAGAAGGAGGAGGTACCCTTCCTAATATTATTCATAAACTGACATCCAGATGAGGAAAGGAAGGCAGTGTAGTTCTGAATATTCTCTAAAAGATAGTTTCCATGAGACCCAAACGATAACAGCGCAGAGCCTGAATGCCAGATTAAACTCAAGGCCAGAGCCTGGTAGCACAACGAATCCAAAAAAAAGAACATAGATTGTAGCACATTCTCGGACTGGATATAGAGGAGAAATGAGAACATGACACGGATTGCATGACATACGATCAAACAAGCCATTATTAACAGGACACTGAACATGGTTACTAGCGAGTAAGTGTGTTAGTTATAAACGTTTTAATCAATTCTATTGTTATCTCAACCTTTCGTGCCCCACGTTGGGCGCCAAAAAGGACTGTGGTGGTTTTACCGGGCTAGGCAGCTAAACACCACAACCGCTCTCTCACTCCCCCTCCTTAGATGAGGAGGGGAAGAAGTAAAGCAAAGAACAACTCACGGGTTGAGATAAGGATAATTTAATTAAAGGGAAATAATAATAATAATAAAGGAAAGATTATTATGAACTAAAAAATTTAACTAAAGGGGAAAAACAAAAGGAAAGGGAAAAAGGGAGGGGGAAAGGAAAAAAAGGGAGGAAAACAAACAAAACAAATAAAGGCTATGTGGAAGTGCAGAGGAAAGAAATTACTCTCTAATTCCCACAAATGAGTGATGCTTGACCACGTCCTTGAAGCAGGGCCTCAACGCACGTAGCCGGTGTTCGGGAGGAGGACCGACATTTTCACGAGAGCCCACCCCTCCCTTCTTCTTCCTGTTTCCACCTTTTATTGCTGAGTGTGACATCACATGGTATGGAATATCCCTTTGGTTGGTTTAGGTCAGCTGCCCTGGTGATGTTTCTCTTCTCACTTTTTGCCCACCCCCTAGGAGGGTTAGAGAGAGTCCTGATGCGGTGCCAGCACTGCTCAGCAGTAGACACAATGCTGGTGTGATAACACTGCTGTTGTAGCTACAAGCGCAGAGCACAGCACTGTATGGGCTGCTGCAGGGAAAGTTAACATCCCAGCCAGACCCAGTGCAGACCCCCAGGTCCTTCTCCTCAGAGCTCCTCTTCAGCAGGTCATCCCCCACCCTGTACTGATACATGCAGTTGTTCCTTCCCAGGTGCAGGACTCTATACTTGCTCTTGTTAAACCTCATTTGGTTTCTTCCTGCCCATCTTTCCAGCATCTCCAGGTCTCGCTGAATGGCAGCACAGCCTTCCGGCGTGTCAGCCACTCCTCCCAGCTTTGTGTCATCAGCGTACCTACTGAGGGCAGACACTATTCCCTCATCAAGGTCGTCGATGAAGATGTTGAACAAGACCAGACCCAGCACCGACCCCTGGGGAACACTGCTAGTCACAGGCCTCCAGCCGGACTCTGCACCACCGATCACTACCCTCTGAGCTCGGCCAGTCAGCCAGTTCTCAACCCACCTCACTGTCCACTCCTCTATCCCACACTTTCTCAGCTTTGCTATCAGGATGTCATGGGAGACAGTATCGAAATCCTTGCTAAAGGTTTATCCCTAGGGAATATCCCTAGGGAAGCTGTCAGAATGGCTCCCAGCAGGATCTGGCAGTATGCCCCATTTGATGTTGGACCTCAGAGCCTTGTGCTGGGAACAGGCTGTAGGTGCAGGCAGCGATGCTGCAGTATCTGTGACAGTGAATCACAGTCCACCCAGATAGCCTGCGCTGCCACTGAAAACAAATAGCTGGGCAGCGCTGCATGTTGCAGCCAGAGCTGCAGAGGGACAGTTGGGAGTGTGCGAGCTCCCTTGATATTTTTACTGTGAAATGTCAAAGTGTGCCTCTGCAATCCTTGTCCTCCCACAGCAGTATCTGCACCAACATGAAGCACGTGTTGCTTGGCAGGGCTTGTCAGCAGATGGGTGCTTGTGCTCCAAGCAGCTATTTTCTAGAAGCAGCAGTGGCCCCATGCTTCAGCAGTGAAGTGTTCATTTGTCACGGTCTGGATCCTCAAAATTATGCTTTTCAAGCTGTTGCATTGTGGCAACACTCAGAATACAGCAAAGCCTTACAGAGAGGTGCAATCTAAGTGTTATATCCAGCTACAAGGATAGTAATGAGGGAAGGGGAGGTCTGAATGAGCAAGAAGGTACTGGGAGACCAGGGCTGGCTTTTTCCCACAGTGCTGGGGGAGAGACAGGATAAATAGGGACTCCCACTGGTACAAGTACCATCAATGGTGCACAAGGTTCAAAACAGGGTGAGAACACTGCCCGAGCTGTTGAACATCACTTTCAGCATGTGTGTGCTAGACACAGAGCCAGGAGCTGCTGTTGCTAATGGTTCTTGTACAGTGTGGTCGTGGGAATCCGTGAGGTACAAGATCTCCCAGGAACCAGACTGAGAACGGACTCATGCCTTTCAGTCACTGCAGGGCTGTGGGACAGGAGCCAGAGGCTTGTAAGAGGAGTTGCTGAAAGGGCAGTGAAGGGTGATATAAGTATTAGGAGACTATAAGTGGGGGGAATTTAGGGTCTCACAACAAGCCACTGGATGTGGTCCAGGTGACCTCTCTACTTCAGAACCTAATCCTGGGTGAAGCATACCAGTAAAAGCAGGTGTGAGGGTGTGTGTGCCCCTCATGTATGTCTCTGGTAGAGTCTAGCCTGACCCACAAGGCTTGTCTGCTCACTAACACTAGTGTTAGTATTAACTTTTACATCATTGGGTTTTACATCATTGGGTTTTTACTGTAAACACCAGGTCCATTTGCATCTTTCTTCAGATGGAAAGATTCTATTTTTTTTCAGATTTCTATTTTTCTGCCAACACTTCCTGTCTCTGTAAGAATCAGTATTATGTGTGGGAGGAAAGTCCTTCTTTTGATCAGCTTTATCTTAGCATGTTTTAATTGCTATTCTTATGCTGTGAAGTTGGAAGAACTGAAGCTCCTGATTGTCTTTCTGTAGAGCTTTTTCATTGCTTACACTGTTGCTCTGACTTCACTTATCCTACATTTCTCAATTTCTTTTCTGGGCTCCCACGTGCCTGTGCAGCTCTGGTCCAAATCCATTATCAACCCATAGTCACACACACTGGGTTAATGTAGATAAAGACAGATACTGTAAAAGTCACTTTTTGGAGTCTGATGGTCACAGGTGGCAGCAGACCCAGGGCCCTGGTGTCCAGAGATCACAGTATGTGGTGACAGGGTGCTGTGAGCACTGGGGATGCCTGGATGAGATATGGGATGTGGATTGCTGACCAAGGGTGTTTGAACTGGGGTTTTCAGAACTAGGGGTTGATATATGAGAGCCCTAATTCCCCTCAGTATCACCCTGGGTCAAAGTTTTTTTCTGGTTTCTCCATCTCCTTGATGCCTTAGCTGACCCCCCCACACACACACACACACACACTTCTCTGCATTGGTTTATCTGAAATGCAGAAGTGCTTGCAGGTTGGTCCTCTGGGGCAGTTGGGGAAGGGGGAATGAATATGTTCCCTGCTTTCTCATGTCATGTACAGGTGAACGTGCTTCCTCTAGTGTTATAACAACCTGCTATTTACTGAACACTGAAAGAGTCGGGCTCTTAATGTTCTGGTTGAATGGCTCCAGGGACTGTGGGCTGTTGCAGCAGTACTGTTGCAAAATACAGTAAATAAGTAGATAAGCAGATAAGTGTCACACATAGAGTGACAGAGAAGTAGGGGACTGTGAACCAAGCACCCAGGACCATAAGAGGAACCAGCCTGAGATGAGGCTTAGCCATCAGCAAAAGGTTAGCAGAAGACAGCATGCTGCATGGCACCTATTTAACCATCAGCAGTTCAGGACCTCATGGGGCCTCCTGGATTTTGGAGAAGAATGGTTGTTGCTGCTTTCCTGTTCCAGTCTGTTCCTGCTTTCCAGTTTGTGCTCAGACCTCTGTCTCTATAGTGCTGCAGTGCAGTGAAGGGTCTTGTTTGTAAAGGAAAGTTGAGGATACCTAAAGGCATGTAAAGATATCAAATCCAATGTGAGAAGATGGATTACTCTCATCAGAGTACAGCTCCTCATTTCAGAACCTGTTCTGTCTGCCTGTTTTCCTGTGAGTCTGCAATGCCATCAGCAGTAAGGTCTTCATTTGACCCAAAGCCTGTGATGCCCTTCGACCACTTGAGTGAAATCAGTTACCCTAGGTAAGTTTGAGAGGGGTCATCTGGAAGCACAAACATTGTTCCTGGAGTCCAGGGAGAGAGAGACATGTTTGTCTTCCATTGTAATGCTTTCCCTGAAGAAAGATCAGTCAGGTACTTGTACTGACAAGGACCACTCTGTTTAGCTCATGAAGTCTTCAGCCAAACCAAGGATGCTTTAAATATTCACTGCCTTTCCTGAGAAGTGACTTTCTTTGTGTTTTTGTCTCTCTCTAGGTATCTGAATTCCCCCATGAGAAGTGTCCTACCAGCCTCTTATGCACAGCCCTACCTGTCCATGGGTAGCACCAACTTAACTGATGTCCTGAAGAACATTCCTCACCATGGATAGTCCACCAAAGCTGACTGGTGAAACGCTGATTGTCCATCACATTCCCCTGGTGTATTGCCAGGTCCCAGATAGACAGTGCTACTCCGTGAACAAAAGGACCAACCCCTTCTGTCAGCCAGATCTCAGCATTACACGGACCTCTGCCCTTCCAGAAAGAGACCTCTCACAGACCAACTCCTTGGTGTACAGCAGCTTTTTCCGGACCTCCAAAAGTTCAGCAGAGGCCTCAGACAACAAAGAAGGAAAAGCGAGGGACTTGATCGTCCCTAGTGCCAGCAAGCGACACAACCCTTTCTTACTGAACAAGGCTGAAGACCTCAGCCTCTTTGGGGATGACTTGGGTCCAAAATCTGTCCACCTTCACAACTCCCTTGTCGCTGGCAAACCTCCCTTTCATCTGCATGAGCTAGCCTTGCCTCCTTTCCACCTCCACAACTCCAACCACATTGTGAAATCCTGGAACATGGCCAGCTGGTCCAGTGTGGTAGATGGGCAAGAGGAAAAATTCAGCAGTGATGACATCCAGAAGAGGAACAATGCGAAATGGTGCCACCAGGCCACAGAATTCATGGAGCTGGATGAATGCAGCTGCCATTGCGGCAGCTCTTCCAGCTTCTCCTTTGATGGTGGCGACCAGGAGTGGAACCAAAACACAGGTGAATCACTGAGGAATCAGGATGCACTGTACAGCCGGACATGCAGCTGTTCCAGCTCCGAGCTCCATCACTGTCACTGCTACAGTTCGTCAAGTCAGTCTGAAGTGATTGACCAGCAGATGGGCTACATCAGTGACTCTTCCTGCAACAGCTCTGATGGGGTGCTGGTGAACTTCAGTGCTCTCTACAACAAAATGAATGGCCATTCTCAATCTAACCTGAATTTAACCAACCTGTCCTGTGACTCTTCCTTCTGCAGCCACTCAGACATGGGAGCATTTTACCTGGATTTGCATTCATCACCCACAGAATCCAAGATATTATGTGAGTTGCATCACCCAGAGAGTTCAGGGAAGTCATGTGAGTGTCACCACTCCTCCTCACCTGTCCTTGATGCTAACTGCAACTCCTACCACCTCCACTGTGAGCCTTGTACTTCAGAGAGCTCAGACTTCACTGCCTGCTTCCAGAGCCAAGCACGGCTTGTTGTGGCTACTCAGAATTATTATAAGTTAGTCACATGTGACTTGTCTTCCCAGTCATCCCCCAGCCCAGCAGGATCTTCCATAACTAGCTGCTCGGAAGACCACACCAAAAGTAGCCCAGCCCAGCCCACTGAATACTATCTTTTTAGAAGGCCTGACCTGAGACAAGAAGAAAGCAATGTGGAGTGCAGTGAAGAGGAGACAAAGGGAGAAACCACACAGAACATGATTGAGGGTCAGGTCTATGTGAATGTGTCACCACCTAACCTCAACACAAGCCAGCAGCGCTCCAGGAGCTATGATCAGAAACTGGACAGGAGTCCTAACAGCAGGCTGGGCTCTCTGGAGCGCATAGTGAGCTGTCCAGTCAAGTTGAGTGAAAGTCCAGTGATACCCATCCAGAGTTCCCCCCCGAAGCGAGTGACATCTTTTGCTGAACTTGCTAAAGGCAGGAAAAAGAATGGCACCTCCCCACTGCTCCGTTCCAGTGGCGATTCCTCCTTGGAGTTCTCCCCTATCCCTGAGACACAGCAGGATTGTCCAACCTTCCTTGAAGAAAGAGTTCGCCACAGCCAGAGTCTTCCACCCATGCCCTTCATCCATGGCCTGAACCAGAGCTGCGAGGGCTTCTATTTGAATCACCCTTTTGGGGACAGACAGGCTTTGTGTTCCACCAAAGACTTGGTCTCCACTGAGACCATCCCCAGTGGGCATGGGGCAGGTGAGCAAGCCTCTCTCTCCCTGCTGACGGAGGCAGATACCAACTTCTCAGGTAGCTCTGCCAGTGGCTGCGGACAAAGAGACGTTAGAGCCCGAGTAGACGGTAAGGAGCCAAACTAGGCAGAGTAGAGAAATAACAAGAAAAGCTTTTTGGAATTAGAGGGGAGTAGCAGAGGAATGTGCATGGCAATGAGACACCAAAGCCTGCACAGTTTCCTGGTCTACTGGTCTCTGGAACAAAGCCCTGCTGTGCTTATTTCAGACCCAGATCAGTGCAAGTGGCTTGTCCTTCTATTTCTTTAGAAAACTGAGGTTTTGTGCAAACCTCCCATATCATGTAAGGGAGGATAAGCACTTAGGGTCTGTGCAGCTTTGAGGATTGTCTCATTCTGACTCCCTTTCAGGGCACTGTACTCCCCCAGCCTGTGACCTGCCCTTAGCTCCCAAGACAGATTTACAGATGCTCCGTAGAGCCATGTTCCCAGCAGACAAAGGGAAGGGAACCATTGGGTAGTTTTTAGACTTTCTTTTTTTGGATCTATATAGAGCAGAGGTGGGGAGGGAAGTGGCATAGCCAACAGTCCCCTCTTGATGCAGGGCTCACAGAGATCTGTCTCTGCCAACATTTACAGTATGAGCCGTACAGAGATTAGAGGAGCTCTGTGTGTTTGCTGTAATATCCTGTCCATTTCTTCCACAGTGCATAGGCAGAGGTTCCTCTGGAGGAGGGCATGGACATTACCAGGGTAATTGTCCCAGCTGCCTCTGTGGGAAAGCCTGTAGCACCTGAATTGCTTTCCACACTGACATTGGCATTACATGTCTCCAACCGAGAGCAACATGCAAGCCTAGAGGGTCTGATAAGGGACCAGAGGGAAAGCAACCTCTGCTAAAGGCTATCTATAGGGAAAGAGGGCTGGCATACCCCATAGGGAGCAGGTAACACTGGGGGGGTCTGCTTGTGACAGGTCCTACAGTCCCTCAGCATCTTTGTCCCAGAATTTGCTGTGGGCTGGAGGAGTGGCAGGGATGAAAGCCAGGACCTTCCAGGCCATGCTGGCGTGCTGTGTGGGTGGAAATCAAGGAACCTGGTCAGCCTGGCCAGGCATGTTGTGCCTTTCAGCTGTGTCCCTTGAGATGTGACCCCATCAGGAGCAGCAGGCATGCACTCAGAGGAGATCAGGAGGTGGTGCACACCCTTAGGAAATTCTTGTCCATCATTTGCTGGGGCAGACTAACTTTTTCCAGGGTTGGAAGCTTCTAACTCTACTGTGGGCCTGATTTCACTGAGAATATTTGGGGCTGGTACAGGGAGAGGGAGGAAGGGAGCTGCATGCTTGGGGGGGGAACAGGTACAGGAGTTACATGTCCTTACCCTGCCAGCTCATGTGTGTAACTGGTTCAGACTTGAACCACTCTGCTTTTGTCACTGCTATATATCTCATCCTCTTCCTCCCACAGCTGAGATCATGTTCCCTTTTGCCTGTGATCCACCAAGCTCACGATGATTGTCCCTTTGCCCATTCTCATGCTGTCCCCCTTTCTCTCCCAAAAGGTGGCGGCACAGACAGCAAGTCTGTGGTGCGCTACAGCAAGGACCAGCGTCCCACGACTCTGCCCATCCAGCCCTTTGTTTTCCAGCACTATTTCAGCAAGCCACCCAAGGCCCGTGCTCTGCACAGCCATTTTGCCTCCAGCTTTTCTCAACTCTACAGCTTCTCCAGCAACCGGCCTGCCAGCCAGCAGATCTCCTCCAATTCCCAGACCTCTGCTACCTTGGCAGAGCAGGCAGCATCAGGGAGCCAAGCCCACAGCACGCTGCTGACCCAGCGCTCAGCGGATGGAGCTGCCTCCCTCAACGATGGCTGCATCAAAAAGATGGCCCCTGAAACAACCCGGCCATCCCCCCTGGGCAGTTATTCTCCCGTGCGATGCAATGTGCCTTTCTTTCAGAGCGTGGACTCCTCTTCCTCACCCACCGTGGAGAGAGCTGGAGAAAGCCAGCCTTTCAGGAGCAGGTCCTGCCCCATCTCTGCCAACCTGCTTCCTACCAGGTCTTCCCCTGCTGTCAGTGCCATGCAACCCTCCCAAGTCACCAAAGCTGATGCCCTGAGGCAAAAGGAGAACCCCAGGCTGGTTCCCAAGAAGGAGGCATCATTGGAGCCAAGCCCACTGCTCTCCAAGTACCAACTCCACAGTGGGTCTCTCCTGCCCCTTTCATTGAGCAGTGTGCCCATGAGCCAAGGTGGAGCCCATACAGATCCCCACTGGAGGAGTGGCAGTGAGACGAGCAGCTCTGGTCCCCTGAGCAGCATGGGAGTACGGCACCTCAATGGTAGGTACCTATCTACCAGGATGTGCTGGCGGGGAACATCTCCAGCTCCCTGTCTGTGGCTGCCCTCTATAGCACCACCTTTCCCACAGCAACAACCTGAGCCAAAATTGCATCTGTGTGCTGCAGCATCCAGCAGCCCTTGTGATCACTGCCTGCAAAAGAAAGTCATTTGTTAAGAGCATGTCCCTCCAGTCCTGACTCCTACACAGTGTCTCCTGAGAGGGATGCTGATCTTACATCTCCCCATGCTGGGTTCTGGCACCCTGAACCTTCTCCTCCTGTGCCTGCAGCCACCAGGCCTCTTGGGCTCCTGCCCTGCAGTGCCAGGCTATGGCCTCCACCTCCCCCTGTGTATATGTGCTAATGCCCTGAAATGCTGCTGGCCTTAAATAACTTGCTGGCTCTCTTTCTCTGTTCTTCCTCCTTCTCATCCTTCTCTCCCCATTTGCCCTCCACATCCTCCTGTCTGCTCACATCCTCTCATCTGTTGCACGCTGCCTGCGGAATTGTAGCGAACCACCTCTCCCCTCAAGTGCTGAAGTGGCGAGAGTACAGGCAGAGGAACCCCCTGGGCCTGGACTGTGCTTCAGGGCTGCCTGGCTTAGCCAGCAGCGTAGACAGGAGGCAGCAGGAGCCCCAGCTGAACCAGGGGAACCCCATCTTTGAGTTCCCTGGCACCCTCAACACCAACAATTTCCACTGCAAGCTGAACGGTATGCACCGCCCTTCTGCTGGGGGGTCTGGGGGTGACCTTGGGGCTCAGGTACAATGTCTCAGCTATGCCTGGCCTCATCACTGCTCTGCCGGCTCTGAGCAGGAGGGTCGATGCATCTGCTCACAGTGGGGCTGAGGGGTGCAAGAGGAAGGTGAAAATTGCCTTACTGGTTGGTAAGGCAATAGAAATGGAAAGGAGGCTATGTGGAGCCTCCTTTCTTCTCCATGAGCTGAGAACAGTCAGGTCTGGCTCTGGGCCAGATTGAAGGGCCAGCTCAAACCTCAGCAAATGCTCCAGGCCTGTGTCCAGTTTGTAGTTCATGTCTTACATGAACATGTCTTACAAGGGATTGTGCCCGTTGGAGACCTCATGTCTGTGTTCCAGTGGCTGCCCATCTGCCCCAGCATCTCTCAGCATGCTAGATGTTGGGCTGTAGCTCAAGACTCCTGGAGAAGTCGCCCCTTGGAAACAGAGCCCATCCCAGGGGCCAGGCAGAAGGCATGTTGTTTATTGCCTATCGATGCCTGTGAGTGACAAGTAAGGATTCTGGTCTGCTCTTCTTCTGACCCACTTGCATCTCTGCTGGGGCTACCTGCACAGCAGCCCTGAGAATCTGCTGCAGTTAGTTTTTCTTTAGCACTAGCCCATGCAGGTGAACCTCCCACAGCATGTTCCAGTGCCCATGGGTCCTCAGCCAAGCTAGAGCTGGATGTTGGGTGAGCTGTGGGGTTGAACATGTTGCAAACCACTGCTGGTAGAGTAGCAAGCCTATAGTCTTGCTGCCCCAGTCTTGGACAGAGAGATGGGAAGACTCCTGCTGGTGCAGCCTGCTTCTGGGAAAAACAATGTGGGAGAGGCTTTGGGGCTGACCTTTCTCCCTCCTGTCTTGGCCCTGCAGGACAGTCTATGAGGCAACTCCAGCTTACCTACACTGACTTCTTCCCTGACTACTTCTCACTAGCTGAGAAGCCCCCAGCTGAATTCTGCCTCTCCCCGGATGGCAACACAGAGTCCATTTCTATCGACTTGCTGCAGAAGAAGGGTGAGCCTGTGTGTCTCTTGTGGCAGTGGAGGAGAATGTGGCATAGCACAGCATAAGGCAAACAGTGCTTCTCTTTCTCACCTCATCTCTGTAGACATAATGGTTTCTTTGCCTGCTCATCTCTGCTGTAGCATCATAACTAGACATTCCCCCTTGACTGCCAGCTGTTTCCATGACATGTTCATGTGTTCTCTGCACCTCGCCACATGCTACAAAGTATATATGAGCTGCTTGTCCCAGGAAGTATGATGATAAAAGGCCTTAAATCCACAAGAATGTATGAAGAGAGAAGGCAGGTATGGGAGCATGACCCTAAGGCAGGGCATGCTGCCACCCCATCTCAGTATAAAGGATAGACCTCTGAATCTGTGTGGTGTTGCAGGTGTGCTAGCCTGAGTGTGTGATTTAGTTAAAAAGTCTGTTGGGTCCTATATGGTGAAGCCTTTATAGGGTGGGAGCCTTTTAAGGGTGGGAGAAAAGATTCCAAAGCAGGACAAGATACGACTGTGATAGGACCCATACTAGAGGCAGACTTGAGGGCAGGATTCTGGCAGCTGCCTCTGTGTCATGTTGGAGGCAAGTGATGTGCAGAAAGGTTCCCGTGCCCTTACCAGTTATGTGTTTGTGATTCCTAGATGGCAGCCTTCCCCTCTGTTCCACTTCTATTCTTGCATTGTGCTGGAGCAGATGTCAGATTAACCACCACTGGCTTGTTAGTGTCATTACACAGCTTGCCAAATGCATGGTTTCTGCCCTGTCATTGCCTCAGATCCCATTTCTGCTCCCACAGGGGATGCAATGGAGGTGATATTCCATGTCCCTTGGGAATATTTGACAGGATGTCTTATCAGTCACTTAAGTCTTCAGCCACTTCTAGAGTTTGTCTTACTCCCAGGCTGATGCTTGAGTGTTAGAACCAACAGGGATAGATTTGCTGAGGAGTTAGGACAGACTTTGCATGCTTTTGGCAGAGATGAGGCATGAGCCGATTATGTCCCCAGAGAGACTACATGTGCTGATGCGGCCTGGAAATACCCCTGCCCATTTCTTCATGAAATATTTGGTCTGGGTCTGTCCTAGAAGCCCCTTGGGCAGCTATGATTCTCTTTCCCTCTAGATCTGGTGAAGGCAATCAACACTGCTGTTGACCTGATTGTGGCTCACTTTGGAACCAGCAGGGATCCAGGGGTGAAGGTAAGTCTTGCTTTCAGTATGGCTGCTCAACATCATGAGCAACGTAGAGAGGATGGAGAAAGATTGCCTCTCCATTCTTTTCCAGTTCAAAAACTAAGAGGCATCAAGTAAAGCTAGTAGTACCAAGAACAAAACAAAAAAACCTGATGTTATGTCATGCAGCAGACAGTAAATGTGTGACAGTTCTTGCTGCATGATATTGGGGATGCTAAAGATTACATGTGTTTAAGGGAAGATTGGAACAATACAGGGAAGGGAAATTCATTGATGTCTACTACACACAAAGGAATCATGTCCACCTTAGGTAGTCCTAGTTGTAGGCTGGGACAGCATTATTAAATTGAAGTATTATATATTTTTGCTCCAGTTTGACTGTTTCTTATGTACTTGCATGATATACTCTACCTGGTAGAGAATACCAGGCCAGCTGGACCTCTGGTCTGATGCAGTACAATGGCTCTTTATTCTCATATAGTAGAGAGTTCTGTCTTCTTTCTCCATCTGTCTTGTGATTGTGCTCTGGCACTGGTGGCAGGGCACAGTGCAGTTCTTTGATGTATGACAGGACTCCATAATGATAAAAAATGTGTTAGTCATTGTACATCTGGGGCAGGTGGTCTTTCCCTATGGCCTTTACCACATACCCACTGGCTTCGGAGTACATCTTGATTGCCCATGGCTGTCTTTGGCTTGTGCTCCTCTCACCTCCCATTTCTGGACTAACACAAGCAGAGCAAGCTTGTTTGATTGACCCAGACAGTGTTTTCAGTCCTGTGATGCTTAGCGTGTTTGTGGTTCTTTCTCTCAAACCTGAATAATATCCTTCAGCTGCAGGGACTTTGGGGCAGCAATGTAACACTGTCTGGAAATGACAACTGCCCCTGGAGTGCCATCCCCAAGGAGAAATTTGACTAGGACAGATTCCAAGCCAATTCAGTCTTATCTCACAGCCCAGGGTAATTTGACCCTAATTACAATTGTTGCTGAGGCAAAGATAGTTATGCAGTGTAACTTGAGCTGTTTGGATTTCCACAGCTTTTTGAAAACTTCACTGTGAATTTCCTATGCTTGCTGTCTTGGTTTGGGAAATAATTGCAACATTCACCCATTACTTTACTTGCCAGACAATGCTATGGTTTTGATCCAGGGTTTCTTTATGTGTCAGAGTGACAAGGACTGAACATTCACCTGTCAAAAGGAAGCACCGGTACATGATGCTCCCATGCTTGATGGATCTGGCAGGATTATTCCTGACCCAGAAGTTCAGTCCTGAGTTCAGGACTTTGTGGACCCATGCCAACTGGCCAGTGTAATTCCAGCTCAGCTGGTAAAATCTGTGTCCCGAATACAGCTGCCTTGGACCACCAACATGATGTGTAAGGTCCAGGGATGACCCCTTTGGATTGACCCTTGGCATCTCAAGGACTGCATGCAGCAGAATGTGTCCTTCTCTGCTGATGCTGGGCTCTTACATGCCTCCTCACTTCAGCCTGGGCTCTGTCCAGCCATTTTCCCCTCATCCTGTTTATTTATAGGAATCCCTAGGAATTATAGCTCAGTTTGTCACTGACTTAAGTTTTCCTTAACCCCTCTGTGCTGGAAGTTTCTAGGTCACTTTCTGCTTCCTGCTTCTAAAATAGCAATGTGAAAATCTTCTACGGCAGCAGAAAAAGTCCCATCTCTTTTCTTCCTCCAGCAAGACAGCCTTGGTATACCTGTGAGCAGAACTGGGTATCCCTTCTAACTTGAATATCCACTTTCCAAGCTGGGATATTCTCTTACCAAGCTGTCGCCTTATCTCAGCCTGGGTCAGACCTTGCAGAGAGCAACCCAGAATTGTTTTATGAGGCAGCAAGGGTGAAGAGGAAGAGCCTGCCTGTTCCAGGAGCTGCTGAGCTTCATCATAGCCTGAGTATTGCCAGCTAGGTGACTGTAGTAAGCAAGTGGTACTGGAATGTTTGCATGTGTTTGTACCATGTAGAGTAATTGCCAACCCTCTCCCTGTTGCCTCTTCTTCCTTAGGCCAAACTTGGGAACAGCTCCGTGAGCCCCAATGTGGGACATCTCATCCTGAAATACCTGTGCCCAGCTGTCCGGGACATCCTGAGTGATGGGCTCAAGGCCTACATCCTAGACATGATCATTGGCCAGAGGAGAAACATCCCCTGGAGCGTGGTGGAGGCATCAACCCAACTAGGTATGGAGGATATGTGGTGATGCTTGTCACTCTGTGGTACTGCTGTGCTGTGGCTGGGAAGTGCTGGGGAAGGTCCAAATTCTCCTATAACAGGCCCTAGCAATACAAAAAAGCCCAGACAAAAAACAAAAATAATTCCCTTTTTCCCCCCTCTGAGTTTCTGGGTTGTTTCTAAACCTTCATCTTTAGCCTTGCACAGCTGCAGGTGTAAGGCAGAGCTCTGATCTATAAGAAAATTTGCACACACAGCTTACTGCTCTCAAGTATGCCCACGTTGCCTGCACCCTCTGCTAGTACCAGTCTGCACCCCAGATTGGGGCAGTGGCTACCATCCAGCAGAACTCCTTTCTGAGGTTACAGATGGCAGGTCCACGCTGATTTCTGCATTATGAAGAGCTTACAGCCAGGGCTGGGGAGCCTTCTAGCCTGTTTGTGGCAAATCTCCTGCTCTGGGTTTCTCTCTGTGATTGCAAACACCCCAAATTATAACTAACAACTTCAATGTTATTTTTGCCTGGTGATTCTGAACCGAGGGACATGATTGTCCCTGAATTGTGGGAGGCAGGTCCCTGGGGCACCTTCATGTATTGAAACTCTCCCAAAGTTTTGGACTGACAGCCTGAGAAAGACTGCAACCCATCTCTTCTGTGGAGTCTAACTGTTGGAACGGAGTGAACTCATCTAGTGGAGGGTCATGTAGACATGGGAGCTGGACACATTATCATAGAATCATAGAATATCCCGAGTTGGAAGGGACCCATAGGGATCATCGAGTCCAACTCCTGGCACCACACAGGTCTACACAAAATTTTAGACCATGTGACTGTAATAAGCGGCTAAGTCCCAAATAGGGTTACAATCAAAGTTTACAATTTATTAAACGAATAGAGGTAAGCAAACAGCGCTGGGTGTGCCGAGAGTCTCTGCTCCACCAAGACGCACACAAGTTACATCAGGTGGCTTGTTTTTATGCTCCTAGGCTCCTACATATTCATTATTACTTCTAGAAAAGGCAGGGTTATTATAATTAGTTTCCGGAATCCAAACCCTCCTACTGGAGCATGCGTATCAGTCTCCAGTGGTCCCTCTGGGGGTCTCTTGTGCTGTAGGCTCGTAGTCTTCCTCCTAGGCTTTTTTTCTTGTCCTTCTCCTTTGTCCAACTTGGCTGTATGTCAGAGACTTGTGCAGCGTCCTCTGCAAGCTTTTTCTTTTAGTCGTTCTTCAACTTTCCCATTCTCCTTAATCTCTTGGCCAGATATCAGAGACTTTCATAGTGTCCCATGCAATAGTCATAATAGTTAGCAGTTATTCTGAAACCCCTTTGTTCTCTTATCTGTTATTGACACAAATTGCTGGACTATTCCTTTGCAAGATACAAGAACTATATACATTAACCACTCTGTTTTTCTTAGACTTGTGGTTATACAAGGGTATGTAAGACAGAAGGTCACATTCATCATACCACGTGGCCCTAGCATTGTTCCATATTGACAGGAATTAGATGAATCACATTTCACAATCCCCCATCTCCTTTTTCATGGTATTGATTCGTGTTTTCCTTTCCAATCGAGTCAATACTTGCCGAATTGATATCAATTTTTGATCTTTGTTTGTTTTTATTATCATCAGGGAATGGGTTTTCACTTTCCCTGGTTCTGGGTCAACAGGTACCGCAGATATTTGCATTCCTTGTATAACCGAGTGTATTAGTCTGGTAATGCAAGGTATTAAACATGGAATTATTAACAATCCTCCACATATCCCCAATACAACCATCCTTATTTTAGCAAACCAATCACTGCCTATAAAACTCCCTCCCATAATCCTCTTAGATCGATTCCATTCCAAGTCTGAACTGGGACATGTGCAATTTTCTTCATTTCTTTTACAAGTTCATTTACAGCTTTTCTTTCTATTGTGGTTTAACCAAGCTGGCAGCTAAACACCACACAGCCATTTGCTCACCTCCCCCCCTCCCTCTCTGGGATGGGGGAGAGAAACGGGAAAGTGAAGCCTGTGAGTTGAGATAAAGACAGGAAAATAATAATGACAATAATGATGATAATAGTACTACTAGTAATAACGTGTGCGAAACAAGTGATGCACAATGCAATTGCTCACCACCTGCTGACCGATGCCCAGCCTAACCCCGAGCAGTCCGGCCCTCCTCCCAGCTCTTGCTGCACCCCCAGCCTGCCCTTTGGCAGGACAGAGTGAGAAGCTGAAACGTCCTTGGCTTGGTGTAAGCACTGCTCTGCAACAATTAAAACATCAGCATGTTATCAGCACTCTTCTCATCCTAAGCCAGAACATAGCATTCTACCAGCTACTAGGAAGAAACACCCTCATCATCAATCTCTAAACAGCAATTACTAAGGTTAAATTTTCCTCCTTCTTGTGCTAGTAAATAATCCAAAGCTAAGCGATACAAAGCAGTTCTCATCTTGGTATTTTGCTTTGCAATTATTCCAAGTGCATCTCCAGTTTCATTTACAGCTATTTCTATTGCAGCTTGTAACCTAACTATTCTATTAAGCATATATATTGGGGTCCTATAGCCCCAGGATCCGTCTTCTGCCTACGTAGCTGGATCGTAATAGGCAAACGCCTTCAATCAAGGGGTTGGGCCTGCTTTCAGGGTCGATTTGGGCTTGTGTTACTATTCAGCCTGTCGGGGTGATCCAGCTCCTGGAAAACAAATCACAGTTTTATATGGGTTTAAAAAAATGTTCTTATGTTATTTTCTCGGGACAACCCAACCTTAGTGCGAGAGAAGTCCAGTTGAGGCCCTCTCACTCGGCAGTCAATACCCATAGGGGTTGCCTCCCTCAGTAGACCATACACACCGCAGTGGAGGGTCCTGCCCAAGTCTTGCCTTCTCCCTTTCCTCCCTTTAGGCTTGCCCCCTTTATTTGGCATCCTGAATTCATGCAGAGCCTCATTACCAGAATATGAGTTCTTCTTTAGCTTTAGTTTCAGTTCCCCAGGAGTGGAATCAACCATCCAAGCTTCGTTAATTATTGGTCCCTTTACTCTGGATGTGTGGGTCCAACCCCTTTCTGCTATTCTCACAGCCATTTCAGTAGTAAGCAAAACAAGGTACAGTCCCTCCCATCAGATATTCAATGATTCTTCCCTCCAGGTGTTTATTAAGACCTTGTCTCCTGGTTGTATCTTAAGAATAGCAAATCCTAAATGTGGTGTTTGAGCCATCATTCCAATTTCACATGACTAAGCACACAGTCCAAATGCTTCTTAAATTCAGACAGGCTTGGTGCAGTGACTACTTCCCTTGGGAGCCTGTTCCAGTGTGCTGTCGTGGTTTAACCCGGCCGGCAGCTAAACACCACGCAGCCGTTCGCTCACCCTCCCCCCTCCCTCTCTGGGACGGGGGAGAGAAATGGAAAGTGAAGCCCGTGAGTTGAGATAAAAAGAGTTTAATAAGACAGGAAAAAAAAAAAATAATAATAATACAATGATGATAATAGTACTACTAATAATAATGTGTACAAACAAGTGATGTACAATGCAATTGCTCACCACCCGCTGACCGATGCCCAGCCTAACCCTGAGCAGTCCGGCCCCCCTCCCCCAGCTAGCCACCCCTATATATTGTTTAGCATGACATCAGATGGTATGGAATACCCCTTTGGCTAGTTTGGGTCACCTGTCCTGGGTCTGTCCCCTCCCAGCTCTTGCTGCACCCCCAGCCTGCCCGTTGGCAGGACAGAGCAAGAAGCTGAGACATCCTTGGCTTAGTATAAGCACTGCTCTGCAACAATTAAAACATCAGCATGTTATCAGCACTCTTCTCATCCTAAGCAAAAACATAGCATTCTACCAGCTACTAGGAAGAAAATTAATTCTGTTCTAACTGAAACCAGGACATCTATCCACCCCTTATTCCATACCATTTATGTCATGCTCAGGTTACACTCTTTTCCATACATTCTAATTAGTCACCATTTTCATCTAGGGTATATAGTAGTCATGGTAGTGATAACATACAGTATTATATAGTAATTAACATGGTACAATTCAATTCATGGGCTATTCTCACCCAGTATTAAATCCCCTTGAGGTACATACCTTACCTCTCCATTCTTTTGCATCACCCACCAAGTGTATCCAGGTCCCTGAGCAAAAGCAATTCCACGAATAGGTTTGCCTTTTCCTGAAGCAGGAGTAGCCCAGACTGTTTTACCCAGCATATTTCTTACATGCACTACAGGAACTTTATCCCCATCTACAGTACGTAATAAGTTTGATTGGGCAGGTCCAGCTCGGTTGGCAGATCCCCTAGTATTGACTAACCAGGTGGCCTTTGCCAAATGCATATCCCAATTTTTGAATGTCCCAGCGCCCATTGCTTTCAATGTAGTCTTTAACAGTCCACTGTATCACTCAACTTTCCCGGAGGCTGGTGCATGATAGGGGATGTGATACACCCACTCAATGCCATGCTCTTTGGCCCAAGTATCTATAAGGTTGTTTCAGAAATGAGTTCCATTGTCTGACTCTATTCTTTCTGGGGTGCCATGTCGCCATAGGACTTGCTTTTCAAGGCCCAGGATAGTGTTCTGGGCGGTGGCATGAGGCACAGGATATGTTTCCAGCCATCCGGTGGTTGCTTCCACCATTGTAAGTACATGGCGCTTGCCATTGCGAGTTTGAGGGAGTGTGATGTAATCAATCTGCCAGGCCTCTCCATATTTATATTTCAGCCATCGTCCTCCATACCAAAGAGGCTTTGACCGTTTGGCTTGCTTGATTGCAGCACGTTTCACAGTCATGAATAACCTGTGCTATAGCGTCCATGGTCAGGTCCACCCCTCGATCATGAGCCCATCTGTATGTTGCATCTCTACCTTGATGACCTGAGGTGTCATGGGCCCATCGGGCTATAAATAATTCACCTTTATGCTGCCAATCCAGGTCCACCTGAGCTACTTCAATCTTAGCAGCCTGATCCACCTGCTGGTTGTTTTGATGTTCTTCAGTAGCCCCATTCTTGGGCACATGAGCATCTACGTGGCGTGCCTTTACAGCCAGGTTCTCTACTCGGGCAGCAATATCTTGCCACAATGCAGCAGCCCAGATGGGTTTGTCCCTGCGCTGCCAGTTGCTTTGCTTCCATTGCTGTAACCACCCCCACAGGGCATTTGCTACCATCCATGAATCAGTACAGAGATAGAGAATTGGCCATTTTTCTCGTTCAGCAATGTCTAACGCCAGCTGAATGGCCTTCACTTCTGCAAACTGACTCGGTTCACCTTCTCCCTCAGCAGCTTCTGCAACTCGTCGTGTAGGACTCCATACAGCAGCCTTTCATCTCCGATGCTTTCCCACAATACGACAGGACCCATCAGTGAACAGGACATATTTCTTCTCATTCTCTGGTAACTGGTTGTACAGTGGGGCTTCTTCAGCACGACCCACCTCCTCTGATGATGATATCCCAAAGTATGTGCCTTCTGGCCAGTCCATAATCACTTCCAATATTCCTGGGCGACTGGGGTTTCCTATTCGAGCCCGCTGAGTAATCAGTGCAACCCACTTGCTCCATGTAGCATCAGTTGCATGATGCGTAGAGGGGACCCTTCCTTTGAACATCCAGCCTAGTACCGGCAGTCGGGGTGCTAGGAGGAGCTGCACTTCAGTACCGACCACCTCCGAAGCAGATCGAACTCCTTCATATGCTGCCAATATCTCCTTTTCAGTTGGAGTATAGCTGGCCTCAGATCCTCTGTATTCCCAACTCCAAAACCCCAGGGGCCGACCTCGAGTTTCCCCAGGTTCTTTCTGCCAGAGGCTCCAGGTGGGGCTGTTCTTCCCGGCTGCAGTGTAGAGCACATTCTTTACATCTGGTCCTGTTCGAACTGGCCCAAGGGCTACTGCATGGACTATTTCCTGCTTGATTTGTTCAAAGGCTTGTCGTTGCTCAGGGCACCATTCAAACTCATTCTTCTTACGGGTTACTTGGTAGAGAGGGTTTACAATCAGACTGTAATTTGGGATGTGCATTCTCAAAAACCCCACAACACCTAGGAAAGTCTGTGTTTCTTTTTTGCTAGTTGGTGGAGACATAGCTGTTATTTTGTTGATCACATCCATTGGGATTTGACGACGTCCATCTTGCCATTTTATTCCTAAAAACTGGATCTCTCGTGCAGGTCCTTTGACTTTATTTTGTTTTATGGCAAAACTGCCCTTCAGAAGGATTTGGACTATTTTCTTTCCTTTCTCGAAAACTTCCTCTGCTGTGTCACCCCACACAATAATGTCATCGATGTACTGCAGGTGTTCAGAAGCTAACCCTTGTTCCAGCGCAGACTGGATCAGTCCATGGCAAATGGTAGGGCTGTGTTTCCACCCCTGGGGCAGCCGATTCCAAGTATATTGGACTCCCCTCCAAGTGAAAGCAAATTGTGGCCTGCACTCTGCTGCTAGAGGGATGGAGAAAAATGCATTAGCGATATCAATTGTGGCGTACCACTTGGCTGCCTTCGATTCAAGTTCGTACTGGAGTTCCAGCATGTCCGGCACTGCATCACTCAGTGGTGGCGTCACTTCGTTCAGGCCACGATAGTCCACTGTTAGTCTCCACTCACCATTAGACTTTCGCACTGGCCATATGGGACTATTGAAAGGTTAATGAGCCTTGCTGATCACTCCTAGGCTCTCTAATTGAAGAATTAGCTTATGGATGGAAATCAGGGAGTCTCGGTTAGTGCGATATTGCCGCCGGTGCACAGTTGTGGTAGCGATTGGCACTTGCTGTTCTTCGACCCTCAGCAACCCCACAACAGAGGGGTCCTCTGAGAGACCAGGCAAGGTAGATAATTGTTTAATGCCCTCTGTCTCTAAGGCAGCTATACCAAAAGCCCACCGGAACCCTTTTGGGTCCTTGCAATATCCTCTTCTAAGATAGTCTATGCCAAGGATACATGGGGCATCCGGGCCAGTCACAATACGGTGCTTTTCCCACTCATTCCCAGTCAGACTCACTTCAGCCTCCAATACAGTCAACTGCTGAGATCCTCCTGTCACTCCATAAATACAGATGGGCTCTGGCCCTTTATAGCTCGATGGCATTACAGTACATTGTGCACCGGTGTCTACTAAAGCCTTATGCATCTGTGCGTCTGACATGCCAGGCCATCGAATCCACACAGTCCAATAAACTCGATTATCCCTTTCCTCCCCCTGGCTGGAGGCAGGGCCCCCCTAATCCTGGTCAGAATCTTCTTCATTTCTGTGTTTGAAGGACTGTCTGCTGGAGGCTGAAGCAGCAAACTTTTCAGAGAATCTCTTTTTCCTGATAGTTTTCTTTTGTAACTCACGTACCTGTGCCTCTAGGGTCGTGGTAGATATTCCATCCCATTTTCTCATGTCCTCTCCATGGTCTCATAAGTAAAACCACAGGGTGGCACGGGGTGAGTACCCACCATATCGTCTTCCTTGTGTGGATGAACGCCTACCCTTGATAGCTGAGACACTGCTTTGTAGAGGTGCGGAGGAGAATAATCTCTCTTCAAGTTGGTGAACCTGTTCAGAAAGTTTCTCCCAAGTGTTCTCTTTTGGTCAGTGGACACTGGTTGGTTCAGGTGGGGAGGAAGATAGATTCTCTTTAAGTTGGTGGAACTCTTCAGAAAGTTTCTCCACAGCTGAGACGCAGGCCTGTAAGGAAGAGGAGAGACTTTCTTCGTACTGCTGGAGTTGTTTAGCCATTTCATCCACTGTGGGTTCCTCATCCCAGCACCGGAGCAGCCAGGTGACAAGCTGCTCACCTATACAGTGACCAAAATCTTTTCGCACATCTTGTAGCTCACGTTGGTATAGGTTTCGGGTAGTCACTGCTGATTTTTCGTCATCCTCATCTTCCTCCTCCTGAATCCCTGATGGCCCAGCGTCATCGTCGTCTCTATACCTAGATTTGGCAGAAGACTCTCTGCGTTCTAAACGACCTGAATCTCTATACCATTTTTTCCCCTTCTCTACAGGGGCAACTTGCACTGCTATAGCTCGTTTCTCTGACCCCGTTACAGGGTCTGCTACAGGGGTTGGAATACCCTCTGCAGGGTCAACTTGCACTGCTACAGCTCGTTTCTCTGACCCAGCCACAGGATCTGGAGTGGCTGCAGGAGCTGGAGCTGAAGCAGCTGCAGGAACTGGGACTGGAGCGGCTGCAGGAACTGGAACTGGAGCGGCTGCAGGAACTGGAACTGGAGCGGCTGAAGGAGCTGGAGCGGCTGCAGGAACTGGAGCTGGAGCAGCTGCAGGAACTGGAACTGGAGTGGCTGCAGGAGCTGGGACTGGAGCGGCTGCAGAGTCCACCATAGGGATCGCAGTGGCCGTTGGATCTGTCACAGGACTTGGAGTGGCCGCAGGGTCTGTCACTAAGTTGGTAGTAGTATCAATTGCAGCTCGATAGGCATGAGCCAGGCCCCAGTATGTTACAATGATTTGTGTTACTTTGGAACTGCCAGAATCCTGACACCTTTTTTTCAAGCATTCTGCCAGGTTTTTAGGATTTTGCAGTTGTTCAGGGGTGAATTTCCAAAACACTGGGAGTGCCAACTGCTCTAGATGCCTGCCCATATCCTCCCATACTCCCTGCCACCCACAACTATACTGCCTCCGGGCAGATCTCTGGATGAGCTTCCTAAGTAGTTGTTTAACTTTAAGCAGAACCTGAAGCGCATTCAGGAGACATAACAACAAGACCATGCTGGTCTGAGTATCCCAAGGATATTCAATATCTTGGAGAGCTATTGTAATAAGCTCGGAGGATAAGAGGGTGATGAAGGAGGAAGGGAGAGTGATCAAGGAGGATAAGGGGGTGGTGAAGGAGAAAGGAAGAGTGATCGAGTAAGAAAAAATATCTTCCCCTTTCCCCTCCACAGATTGACTCCCTAATGAAAAAAGGCAACAGGTATAATTGCTAATAGTTTCTGAAATACGGTTTCCAAAGTATAAAGTTGACTATGTTAATGAGTACAAATACCAAGTTAGAGTCATGACCAGAAATTTCATCCTCTCATAAGCCACTGTTACAACACACAGTACCATAATGATCTTAAACCAGGGCCCGGAGAGAATAAACAACATGACAGAGAGCACATATGGAAAATAACGTGCTATAATACTCAATTTGGAAAACAGGCGCAGCACAGTTGAGATTAAAGCAATCTGCTTTATGACAAGTGACTATTAAGCAGGTCTAATACTTATACCAATTTTAGTTTAACACACTCTGGTCAGATCTGCCGTTATCTCAACCTTTCGGGCCCCATGTTGGGCGCCAAAAAGACTGTCGTGGTTTAACCCGGCCGGCAGCTAAACACCACAGAGCCGTTCGCTCACCCTCCCCCCTCCCTCTCTGGGACGGGGGAGAGAAATGGAAAGTGAAGCCCATGAGTTGAGATAAAGACAGTTTAATAAGACAGGAAAAAAAAAAAAAATAATAATAATAATAACAATAATAATAATAAAATGGTGATAATAGTACTACTACTAATAATGTGTACAAACGAGTGATGCACAATGCAATTGCTCATCACCCACATACCGATGCCCAGCCAAACACCGAGCAGTCCGGCCCCCCTCCCCCGGCTAGCCACCCCTATATATTGTTTAGCATGACGTCAGATGGTATGGAATACCCCTTTGGCCAGTTTGGGTCAGCTGTCCTGGGTCTGTCCCCTCCCAGCTCCTGCTGCACCCCCAGCCTGCCAGTTGGCAGGACAGAGCAAGAAGCTGAGACGTCCTTGGCTTAGTATAAGCACTGCTCTG
Organism: Aythya fuligula; assembly: GCF_009819795.1. NCBI lineage: Eukaryota > Metazoa > Chordata > Aves > Anseriformes > Anatidae > Aythya > Aythya fuligula. Next base: position 496,392 of record NC_045594.1, on the reverse strand, counting down.
CAGCAATTAAAACATCAGCATGTTATCAGCACTCTTCTCATCCTAAGCCAAAACACAGCATTCTACCAGCTACTAGGAAGAAAATTAACTCTGTTCTAACTGAAACCAGGACATGTGCGAACACCCTCTCAGTGAAGAACCTCTTCCTGCTGTCTAGCCTAAACCTCCCCTGCCTCAGCTTGACACCATTCCTGCGGGTCCTGTCACTGGTGACTTAAGAGAATAGATCGGTGCCTTCCCCTCCACTCCCTCTTGTGACGAAGCTGTAGACTGCGATGAGGTCCCCCTCAGCCTCCTCTTCTCCATGCTGAACAGGCCCAGTGACCTCAGCCACTCGTCATATGTCTTCCCCTCTAGGCCCTTCACCATCTTCATCGTCCTCCTCTGGACACTTTCCAACAGTTTTACATCCTTTTTGTACTGTGGTGCCCCGAATTGCACACAGTACTCAAGGTGAGGCTGCACCAGTGCAGAGTAGAGAGGAAGGCATGGGAGCTCAGACATCTTCTGGCTTTGCCTGAAGGCTGCTTCCTGTGGTGCTGTTTTGACTTTGCTGACCACAACTAATCCCAGCATTTCACTTCTCTTGACAGGTCCGTCTACCAAGCTGCTGCACAGCCTCTATAGCAAGATCAGCCAGTACACAGAGCTCACCAACCACGACATGAGGTTCAACGCATTCATCTTCGGCCTTCTCAAGTAAGCAGGCTCCCTGGGCTGACTGCATGTCGTTGTCCAGGGCTGGCAGAAGGTGTTGCTCCTTGAGTGCAAGCAGGCACAGTTGCCAATGAAAAGACTTAAGAAACCTGGGAAGCAGCTTCCCAGTTGTAGGTGAGAGAAGGAAGAAGCTGAGAGCCTCAGGTAACACCAGAGGGATCAAAACCTACCCCTACTAGGCCAGGACTGAGAATGGTTGGCTGTAGCCCACTGAAGAACACTGTCAGCTTATCCTGACAAAATGCTAGGTGGGAAGAGTCTGTCTGCCAGGACTCATATAGGGATCATCACAACATATGCATATATTACTCCTGAAAATCCCTGTGACACTGCTTCCTAGGGCTGCAGTGAATCCCAGCACATGAGTCTCTGAAAGGGAAATTGCCCTGGTCCAGGACTCAAGGCTGACCCTTCTAGTTTGGATAAAGAGTGTAAACACTATGCACAGCGTTAAACAGAAAAAGTCAGTGGTGTTCTGTCTGCCTGTGACAGGATGAGTGCTGTTAGAATGGTACTTCCCTGTTCCTCTGCAGATGTGAGCAAGACCTTTGAGACTGGCAATGAAGTCCCCAGGGTCTCCAAATGTTGTGGGACCCTTAGGAGCAAGCTATGCCCTGCTCTCCTGACCCAGGCTGGCCCAGCTCTCTTCTTCTGGCACAGGATGCCGGCATACTTTGGGCCAAGCTTGATGCAGTGATTTCATGTTTGTAGTTGATTTGCCACTTCCATGTGAGCACTTCTCAGCAAAGCTAAGCTTTTTATATAGAAGCTAAGTGGTGTGGAAACTTCCTGGGAGCATGGCTGTTAGGGATTACAGTTACACAATGCCACATTGCAAAGCTAACAGGTTTGCTCCTTCACAGGCTGGGTGGCTGTGATCAGTGCATGCTGATGGGAGTGATGAAGGGGGCAAATTGATTTTTGCTTTTTCTCTTATTCCCTGCCCGTGTTCCCTTCTTACAGTATCCAGTCCTTGGAGTTCTGGTTCAACCACTTCTACAACCATGAAGGTAAGAGGCTGTGCGCTAGAGAGGACCAAATTCTGCATATTGTGCAGCACAGATCTAAGCTCTGGGACATATTTGTCTCTTGGTGGTCTCTCAGCCTGTTCTGCTCCCCTCTGCTCTGAGCTGAAGGGCTAGACTGTATTGCACTCCTGGTGTAGATGTTGCTGGATGGCTGTTCAGCTAAAGGAAGGGAGGTGGAAGTCAAAGCTCCATGCAGTTCCCTCCACCTGAGCTGTGGAAAGCCTGCCCACCTGTGTCCTTCCCAGATGCAGCTGGTAGCCAAGGCTATATCCTACAGTACAAATCCCTCAGTCTACCCTCAGGAGACCAGATCTAACCCTCCCCAAATGTCTGTGTCCCCTGTCCAGTGCCTGAGAGCTTCTTAGAACTGGAAGTGTGAACACTTATCTGAAACCCTTGAGGCATGTGAAATAGAAAGGAAAGCCTTACGGCAAACAAACAGCAGATTTTCCTGGATGTATCTGTTATTTTTCTTTTCAACCAGAAATGTTTCTGGAGTGTGTAGATAACCTAGCAGCAACAACCAAGCTGCCTGATGCCTAGAAGCTTCATGACTAAGTGCTAAGTGCACAGTGAGGCAGACACCCTTGACCTGCTGGATTCCCTGAGAGTGCTGCTGGCTTAGTGCATGCTCAGCCTAGGGCCCCATGCACTGCAAGAAGTCCAGCCCAATATCTTCTAGCAGGTTTGGGGGCTGACAGCAGGCATTGTTTGGGTCCATGTGTGCTGTCAGCACTTTGGAGCAGATTGCCTTTGTACTGAGCAGTGTAACAAGAGGATGCACCCTGTTTTTCTGGAGCAGGACAACCGTTGCAAATCTTCTGTTTCAGTTTGTTTCAAGCCATCATTAAGAACTGAAAGTGTGATATGGGATATGGTTTAGTGGGGACTGTTAGCTGTGAGGTTGGACTCGATGATCTTGAGGTCTCTTCCAACCTAGAAATTCTGTGATTCTGTGATTCTGTGAGGTGGAGCTGCCAGGTGGCTGAAGGCTAGGCATAGGGTTTGCAGATAAAGTGAAAATCCTGTCTGCAGTGTAAGTTTGTTAACTCACTGTAGACAAATGGGCACAGAGCCTATGCCAAACTCTGTACCTGTGAGTGACACCTGAAAATAAAGCTAGTGGCGGGGCAGTGTAGAAGTGGCCAAAGGAAGTGTAGGATGAATACTGCAGGTAGAAATACTATTCTATTTTCTGTTAGGATCCATGGTACAGCCCAGACAGATCCCTGGAAAGGCTGCATTCCACTGTCCCTGACACCTCTCCCTGTAGGGCACTGGTATTGGCCCAGATCTGCAGCTCCTTGTTCATATCCAGGGGGCTGGAAAAGAGAATCTTAATGTGTGCCAACCCGCTCTGATGCTTTTTGTTTGCACCCTGCTCCCATGGCATTTGCGACAGAGGTTGTTCCAGTGGGTAAGCTGACAGGCGGGTGGTGGCTGCAGGAAGCAGGATCTGGGCCAGTTTGCCTAGTGTTGAGCCTCACACTGCAGCCACAGAAGTGACCAGAAACCAGTGCTCAACTCCTTTCCCCAGTAGCTTCTTGGTGACTTGGAAAAGGTGGCAAGGGCCTCTCATCTAACCAATGCCTCTTGCCCTACAGATATCATCCTGGCACACTACCAGCCAGTGAGCTTCTTGTGCCTGTCTCATAGTGTGTGCCAGCCTCTTTTTGAGGAGCTCCTGCTCCTTCTCCAGCCTCTGTCCCTGCTGCCCTTCAACCTAGACCTCCTTTTTGAGCACCACCTGACACAGATGGGCAAAGAGCAGCAGCAGCAAAAGGAGCTGCTGCGTGTGAAGCAGGATCTGCTGCTTTCCGCACAATCTACCCTGCAGCTGATGCGGACGCGAGACAGCAGCGAGGATCCCGATGGCTGCAGCACTGCCCCTGAAGCATGCAAAGTGGGTGGCAGAGATGGTGGCGTGTCACCAGGCCACAGCCCTGAACGAGCTGCAAGTGAGAGGGTCAAGGGAGTGGGGGCCTCCTCTGGAGATGGGGACAGGGAGGAAGAGCGGAGGAAGGTGCGAGAGAGCACGTGTGAGGGGAAGAAAGATAAGCAGGCGGGCTGGTGGTACCAGCTCATGCAAAGCTCTCAGATTTACATCGAGGGCTCGACTGAAGGCTCGAAGCTCATCCGTTATGAAAAGAAGAAGGCGGCCTTGAGTGCTGTCCCCAGGCCAGATGAAACCCACAGGACACCACCTCCACGTGAAGGCGTGGTGGAGGGTGCAGAAGCCTGCCCCATTGCTGAAGGCACCTTGGAGGAGAAGCCCAAGGCCACCAGCAGGCCAAGTCCTGGAGCTGTGGAAGAGCCCCTGGAAAAGCCCCAGCAGGTACCAGCTGGTGAAGAGGTCAAGGAGCAGAGCTGGCTCTTCTGGATGGGCAGCCCCCCAGACTCAGTGGTTACAGAGCTGAAGCACAGCAAGGTGAAGGAGACTGGGACTCAGCAAAGTTTGGGAGCAGCAGCAGCCCCCCAAGAGGAAAGCAGCACCAGTGTGTCAGAGAGCAGCCAGCCCATCAAGTGGGGACACTTATTTGGGTCCAGGAAGGTGCAAAAAGAGCCCAGGCAACCTAACAGGTAGGGACATGGGTGGCTTAGGGCTGGAGGGGCTGGTTAAGCTGGAGCTGCATCAGTGTGGGCAAGAGTCAGGCCAATAGCCTACCTCTGGACTACACTGTGGTGGTACGGCAGAGGTGAATAGGGAGGTCTGTATGTCTGGAGAATGCTGGCTCCCTTGGAAAGGAAACAGTCTGGGGATTGCAGTGCATGTTGTGCGTGATCTAGACCTCTAAGGCATGACCTTGCCATGAGAGGTTGCCTTCCCCACCACAACCTGCTTCTCTCTCCTTCTTGCAGGTTGCCCTCCAGCTGGCTGAGCCTGGACAAGTCTGTGTTCCAGCTGGTGGCCCAGACGGTTGGAGCAAGCATGTGGCGAGAAGCAGCCCCTGAGCCAGAGCCCCCCCAGACAGAGCCACCTGAAGTGTCACCCGTGCCACAGCCAGCCCGGGAGCTGTGTCCCAACCCTCCCTGGTGAGCAGTGGCATGTGACTGTCCCACAGGGGCTGGGGACATGGTGGGATAGAGTTTACATGGGTCTGGCTGTTGTGGCAGGAGGGGTTTCTTCCTCCCTGGTGGTCCCTAGGCTTCAGTGGCGTGAGCATCCTGTGGTGATCTAACTCTTTCTCCCCTTCTTCTGCCCGCAGCGAGGTGAAAGCTCTTTGCCATCACATTGCCACCGAGGCAGGACAGCTGAGCTTCAACAAAGGGGACATCCTGTAGGTCATCTCCAAGGTGGATGGTGACTGGCTGCAGTGCAGCCTCGGCTCCGAGAAGGGACTGGTGCCCATCATGTACATCACCCACCTGGAGGATGAAGACTATTGATGTGGCTGGGAGGCCAAGCACAGTACTGTGGGCTGCTGAGGCTCCTCTGGGGATGCCCACCCTGCCGGAGGAACAGACACAGATTCTTGCTAGTTTCTTACCTTTCTTGCCATTACAGAATACAGTAACCATAGGTGGTTCTTTCTTGCTCTTCCTCATGCAGCTGCCAAAGGCCAAACCGGCCATGGGGCCTTCTGCGAGCTGCACCTCGTATTGTCAGGCATCGCCGTGCATGCAGCCACACCAGGGACCATCTGAGCCCCCTCCACCCCATGCCACCTCCAGCACCCGTAGGTGGTGGGCTTGTACATAGCAGGGATCCAAGCAGTCCCTGCCAGCACAGGTCTGGCTCAGTTTCACACTAGAAGGTGCAGGATGCTGGCCATGCCCTGCCGGAGGTGGCAGTACGGCCTCCAGCACCCGCGGTGTCATCAGCTACAGGGTGGGAGCACCGTGCACTGCTGCACTGCCTGGCCACAGCTATGGGGGGGAAGGGGTGCATGTGTGTGCAGAGCGAGGGTGTGTGGGGTCATGAGGAAGGCGCGTGGATGTTCAGTGTGATGTAGGTCAAAATTGGGTAGTGCCACCCTGTGCGGAGCTGGGTGCTGCGGGGGTGCCCCCGCGCCCTCCACACTAAGCAGGGAGCCAGTGCCTTGGATGCCCTGGGATGCTTGGTGGAGTGGGGTGGGAGGGGAGGGGGCTGAGGGCAGGGTCCCTGACAGGGCTAGGGATGGGATGCTATTTGGAGATGGAGGCCGTGCTCCCGGCAGGGAGAGCAGGGGATGCTCCCAGAGGGAGCAGGGGAGATGGGGATGGGGGGGGGGGGGGGGGGGGGGGGGGGGGAATGCTCCCTGTGGCGTGGGGTTGAGGGCAAGTGTTGTGCACAAGCACAAGGGGCTGCTGGGGTTCCTGGGCTCCTTGGCAGAGGCAATACCAGCCCTGCCTTGCCATATTCTTGGGGTGGGGTGGGGGTCCTTGCCTGCCCACTGGGTGGGGGACAGTGTTAATTAAAGGCCATGATAGTATTTGGTGCCTTGGCCAAGTGGATGCTGCTCACGGCATTGTGCCTGGGCTGGCTTCCCCGTGGCATGGGGCCCTGGTCTTGCACGGTTACCTCCTGCTTGTACATTGCTTAGTGGATGTCGCACCATATTTAATTTGTATTTCCCCATTAGAACAAGGTGTCTCACCTTTATTTATTTCTTTATTTGTGATGCATATTAATAAAAAAGGTGCTGATTGAAGTCCCTTGCTCTACAGCCTTATGATTTCAGCCTGACCCTGAGAAGGGCCTGGGAGATACCTGTGCTTTGTCCTGCCTCCAGCCATAGCCAGAAGCAGACCTTCAGAGCAAGATAGGTTGTCCCTTGCTATGCTTGGCTCATGGCAGACCATGGCACAGGGAGGAGATGGTCGCCACCTGGTCAAGAGTGGTAGATCCAGTCCCTGTATCATCCAGAGGTCCTTTCTTCACCCCTCCAAAGAATCCCCAGACCCAGGTTGGATGTGGCTGCCCCTGCCCCTGTGTTTCCTTTCTCCGCTGTCCTGGGTGAGCCCATGTTCTTTTGTCCCTTTTCAGCTCTGGCAATGCCAGAGTGCCTTGTCTTTATTCCCTGTGCATGCTTGCAGGGGCAAAGCAGGCTTCGGACAGCAGTTCACACCAGTTCAGTCTGGGATCTTCTTTGCCAGGGTGCTCAGGCCCAGGGCGTTGTGAGTCAGGCATCTGTAGGTACGGCCAAACTGGAACCGCGGACAGCAGAAGGAGGTCCTGAGCAGTGCAGAAAGGAGGTGGTGAGGATGGGTTTTGGGGCTGAGGACCCAGGGCCTGGGACAACCTGTCCATGAGGCTGAGTGGCTGTGGGTCATTTCACAGGGAACGGCTCTGGGGCATTTGCACTTTGCATATGTGGGTCTATCCTCACCCTTGAAGGATGACCCTAAATGATGCTGAAGCTGCCAGGAAGATCCTTGTTTGGGAGTACAGGCAAATCCCAGTGGGGCTCTGCAAGATGTAGCTATTAATGGAGTGTTTAGGGACCCTGCTTGTCCCCTCTCATCCCAGCCCTATCCCTCTCCTTGCAGCCTCACGTGAGATAAAATATTTTTGGGGATCATCACCCTCCATGGAGTAGGGGGATCCTTGTGGCTGGAATGCATATGACAATGTGCACGGGGCAGTGGCAGCTGCTGCTGCTCCTGTGGCTGGGTGTCCTTGGTGGTTACCTGGCTCATGAGGGTCATCTGCAGGGTCCTGGTGGGGATATGGGGGTGTGAGTACTGCCAGGGGTAGGCTGAGCAGGGACAGGAGCCTCCAGTGCTCCTGTGCCCTGGAGCTGGTCCCAGTCTGGGGAGGGAGACTCAACCAGTCCTCAGCACAGGGAGCTCAGCATCCCCCCGGCACCCCTTTGGCTGGGACACGGTGGCAGAAAGGTGGATGCGGTGGGGTGCTGGTGGTGATGCAGCGTAGCTGCAAGAGGTTGGACTCGATGATCTTGAGGTCTCTTCCAACCTAGAAATTCTGTGATTCTGTGAAGAGCAAAGTGAGGGCAGGTGGGAAGCCACAGGTGACAGCCCCTCTAAACTCTTTACATTCCTGATGGCCTCATCGTTAAGTCTGATGTTATCACCAACCATGGGGCTTGTCAACCCCCATGGCCACACTCCCACATCTCCACCTTCTTTATTAACATCAACCATCTTCTTGACACAAATTATTACTCCATATATCACAATCCCTCCTCTTCTTTTGAATGTCATTAATTCATGTCTTGGCTTCGAATTTGGCCAAGGCTAATTGAACCATAACTATGTCTTCTTGAGGACTTTCCACTGGGATTGTGGTAAACTGCATTCCTTGGATTATTCTCCGTACTATTCTCTGTACAAGGAATGTAATACAAGGAATTAAGCACGGGATTGTTAGTAGTCCCAGGAACAACCCTCCAATTATAATTCCCAGTCTCTCTCCTCAAGCAATGGGTAATAGGAAGAAACTGGGCCTAATTATTCCCAATACACGATTCCGTCCAACTTTTAGATAATGTAGTATATGATAGTTTACCACATATCCAATAATACTCATCGGGCGCTGGCCACCCATTCGGTATTTGGTTACTATCTGTCCAATTTTTCAGGTTTTCCGGCATTTCTTGAGGGCTTCCCAAGGAGGTCCAATTTAATATTGTCTTATTCCATTCATATCCTCCTTCACAGACTAAATCCCCTACTGATTGTTTCCCATTCTGGTTTTGCCAACAGGTTTGCCCAATTATGCTTGTTTGTAATACCCATTGTGTCATTCTATTACCCTTTGCCGGTTTCCAAATTTCTGGGTCTGAAATGTTTGCTTCCATCGACTCCCAAAGCCAGTGTTCCCCTTGATTTGCTCCTCCACAGACAAAACAGTTTGTTACATGTAATGCCTTCACAATATTCTCTGCAAGATTTATAAACAAGTTTTTAGCAATGGTTGGAATCTCATATTTAGCTCCCGTTCAAATTTCATGGTAAAATGACTGGAATAATAATCGCTTTGTGGCAGATTCCCTAGCTCTTTCGATAACCCTTATATCTATGATAGCCCCAGGATCTTTTCCCTTTCCTCCAATTGCAATTCCATATTGGGTTTCTTTCCTCTGCTTTAACTCACCCGGATTATAAATAGTAAGGTTTACTGGATTACAGTCTCTTGAACTACATTCTTTCTTTATTTATTTCTCCCTTTTTAAGATAGGCCTTTAATCCAGTGCACAAAGTAGGTTCCTTCTGCCATGTACCCCAACATACACAGCTCCAGTCCCTGGGTGCACGCCCACAGAAATAATGACTTTTGTTGACCTCTCCGCCACTACTGATACCTGGAAAACACCATGTCAACCTCATTCTATTTTTTGGACATATATATTTTTCTTGTTCACTGTAATATTTCACCCAAGTCATTGTTTCATGGGGTGTATAATAATCATCACTAGCAGCATCATTCGATTGATAATGGCTTACTAAGATTTGTGGTGATGCGACTTTTCCCAATTAACCTTCCTCCTTCGTTATTAGTTCTTACCTCTATCCACCATTGATAGGGGACCTCTTTGGGATCATATCAGGTTATCTTATTGCTTTCATTACATTGAGCATACTCCGTTTGGTTCACATAGCATGGGTTTAATTCTTCCCCTTTACAGGCATAGATAGTATGATATACTAATGCTCATTCCTGAATTCTTCCTCTCCGGGTGTTACCAATACAATCATTACAATTCTGAGAATGTCCCTGGACCAATAGAATTATGCATGTAATTAGGAGAGGTCCAGTAAAGGCCATGTTACCCGGCGGTTATTACCCTGAGGGGTTGCAGCCCTTTGTAAACCTTCTTGAGCCGCGGTACTGGTCCCTTCTCTGGTCTTGCCCTCTCCCTGATGCTTCTTAGGAAATGGTACAGGCTTACACACCCGATGGCTCTCCTACCTGCATTCAACTTTTACATGAGTTAGCGGGGCCTCAATTCAAAGTAGATAACCAATCCTCTAGGTATATTTCCCACCTATTATTTTAAATTTTCTGGACCGGGGTAATTCAAGATGTTTTGGGTATAACATATATTATCTTATCTCTACCGGAGGTGGCACTCCCTCTATGGGGTTTTGGGGTCTCCAAATCCTTCTATTAGGGCCTTTATGAGTTTCCAATGATCGCTACAATTAGCATCCAAAGGGTAGCTATGCCCCGATATACATGTACTTCAAGTTCTTTTAAGCTTAACTTTCATCTCCAGGAGTAGACTCAACCTTCCAGGTTCCTGTTATGGGGCCCTTTTCTCCTGACCCATCCTGGAACCCTCAAAGAAGTTCTGAATCCCTGGAACCCTCAAAGAGGTTCCAAATCCCTGGAACCCTTAAAGAGGTTCCAAATCCCTGACTGTGCCTGTGTCTAGAGGTGTCTTGTAAGTGATTAACCCACCCACGAATTCTTAAAGAAATTGCTTCGGTCCTTCACCTGCCGAGTCCCTCGTGGGAGATCGGAACCACGGTTAGAAGACCTCCACACTCGCTTCGGAACTAAGTTCTGTCTCAGTTACACCCTTACACACAGTAACACAACCGAATCCCACCCCAACCTAACGGTATACTCACAAATCCTCTTCATTCGGGTATTCACATGCAGAATTACAGGTCATGGAGGGAGAGCTCTTGGTTCTTTACTTGCCTCTTATGTTCAAAATCTTGTTGGACTCTAGCACCACTATCGGCAAGGGCCACTATGTGGGGCACCTCCTTTTATTGGTCACAGATCCAAAGTCCAAGAAGATCACGTCGGGATCACCAATTTGTTATAAATGAAGATAAAACTCAATCTGAATTTAGTAATATTTATAAAAGGCAAGTAAACAGCGCTGGGTGCACGGGCAGCCTACACTCTACCAACACACACACAACAGCGCTGGGTGCACGGGGAGTCTACGCCCCACCAACACGCACACACAACCGTCAAACTTTCTAAATATATAGAACATTGCTTTTACATACTAAACCCTAGTACGCCTATACATATGTACAATCAGAAAAGGTATCAATTGAAACATAAACATGGCAAAGTTTTCCGAATTCTGGCTATTACTATTAATGTCCATGTCTGGGGGAGCATAGTTGGAGTTGGTAATCCTGGTTGAAGTGCTCCCATATCTTCCATGACTTCATTAATTTCTCTCAGATCATATAACAGTCTCCGTTTTCCATTTGTTTTCTTGATTACAAACACCGGAGAATTCCAGGGCTAGTCGTGGGAACAATATGTCTCGCTTTAAGTTGTTAAACAACTTGGCCTTCGGGCCTTATGTATCCCATTCTTCCCGGATCGAAGGAAAACATTCATCTCCTTTTCCAGGCCAATAGGGCCTGGGTCAAAAGGCATGTCCAGGTCAGCAGGGGGAGTAACAGCGAAGGCCTGCGATGGCAGTAGCAGCAGAGGGGCCGATGGCGTAGCAGTCAGATCAGTAAATGAGCCTGCAGTTCCTTCACTGTCTGGCAAACCACACATTTCTGACTGTGGCTCCACATGGCTCTTTAAGGCCTCAGAGATTGCTCGCCAGGTGCTGAGCAATCCCGCCGCTACCTTGTAATTTTTAGTTGCAGAGTCCCACGCCTTGACCTCAGTTTGGTCCCATATTTCAGGATCATAAACTGTCTGTTTGTTAATAAAGAGAATAAGCTGTAAGGTTACCAGGACAGTCTTTGTTCCTAAGGACGCATGATTCCCCATAATGCGCAACTGCTTACCAGCCAGGGGCAGTTGTGTGCGCAGGTCCGCTTCTCTCAGCTTGAGCTTCTTTCCAGCTCTGGTGCGCCCATTTCCAGCGACTTTCTGTACGAGCTTCTCTGAGCAGTTTGCTGAGTTTGGCCGAACCTATCTTCATGAGGCGATCAAAATGCCTGTTCCCATCCTGGTCTCCGTTCTGCTAGCCTGCTCCTCTTCATTCCTTCTTTCTGCCTCTCCATTGACGACATACATGTAACTTCATTACATCATGTTGCCTTTTTTTTTTTAATCTTGAGGGCAGGCTCCCCTCTTATACCCTTCTCCCCACAGCAGTTCTTTTCAAAACAACTTTTCATTGGTCAAACAACTTTGAATATAACAACATCAGCAAACACCCAGCAACTTCCATGCCTTAACAGCTGGAGAACAAGAAACCGGAGACTGCCTGGAGTCTCCTGAATCACCCTTCTTTGTTCCCTCTAAACTCTTTTACATTCCTGATGGCCTCATTGTTAAGAGTCTAATGTTATCTCAACTACGGGGCTTTCCAACCCCCATGGCCACACTCCCAAATCTCCCCCTCCTTTATTAATATCAACCATTTTCTCGACACAAATTACCACTCCATATATAACATGTAGGATCATGGAAAGAAAGCCCATTTTGGCTGTCACTGGTGGGCAGTTCTTGGCTGAGAACTGGCTCAGCCCAGCCCTGCACAGAGTTCGGTACCCCATCTTCCTCCCTGGATCCCGTGCCTGGCTGCAGGCTCCTGCTTCAGCACCTCAGGGTTCTGCCACCAGCGGGATCACACCAACAGGGACCCAGGAACTGGCTTCTGTGAACCCGGGCTGAGCTGGCCACCCTGCAGGGCTCAGCGTGTCCCCAGGCTGTGCTGCTGGATGTTCATCTGTATTCAGCAGGCACAGAACTCTCAGGAGTTACCGACCTGCAGGTCTGTCTACAGACACTGTCCACGCTCAGCTGTAGGGTTCCCCCCTCTGAAGGCAACTCTCCATCACCTGGCAGACCCCTAGGGCCTTGTGCTCAACCCTGTGACATGCAGAAAACAGACTCCACAACCTGTAAAGATGTAAAGTAGGTATGTTTATTCAGCACTGGGCAGCACGGGGGGGGGGGAGGTCGCCCCACCACAATCGTGCGCACCCACCACAGTAGTTCATTTTGTATTTATACAAAAGGGGTTACACAGGTAAGGAAACGCCTACACATATTCATAACCTCTCCCCAAAAGGGCGGTCAGTCTTTAAGCACTGCCTCCTAAAAGCACAAGATCAGGCAACTCCAAAATATCGGAAGTCAGGCAGGCAGGGCAGAAGGCCGGCCTGGCTGACCAGGGATCTTCTACTGGAGCTTAGGGGAAAAAAGAAAGTGTACGGCTGCTAGAAGGAGGGTCAGGCGACGAGGAAGGAATACAGGGATGCTGTTCATGTTTGTAGGGAGAAAATTCGTGTGGCCAAAGCCCAACTAGAGTTGAAGCTGGCCATGTCTGTGGGAGACAATAAAAAAGGCTTTTTTAGATATGTGAACAGAAAAAGGAGGACCAAAGAAAACATAGGTCCACTACTTGATGGGGAAGGTCTCCTCACAGACAATGACATAGGCAAAGCAGAGACATTTAATGCCTTCTTCACCTCTGTCTTCAACACTGGTGATGGGCTTGGGGACCCTGGGTGCCCTGAGCTGGAGGACTATGACGGTGGGAATGACAAAGTCCCAACCGCACCTGAACGTGTGCGGGATTTGCTGTTCTGCCTGGCTACAAGAAATCCGGATGGGATCCATCCAAGGGTGCTTAAAGAGCAGGCTGATGTCATCGCGGGACCTCTCTCAATCATTTTTCAACGATCTTGGGAATCTGGAGGGGTCCCAGTAGACTGGAAGCTGGCAAATGTTGTGCCAATTTTCAAGAAGGGTAAGAAAGAAGACCGTAGCAATTACAGGCCTGTCAGTCTCACATCAGTGCCTGGTAAAATTATGGAGATGATTCTTGAAGTTATTGAAGCACACCTGGGGGACAATGCTGTCATTGGTCCCAGCCAACATGGGTTCATGAGGGGTAGGTCCTGCCTAACAAATGTGATTTCCTTTTATGATAAGATCACCCATCTAGTTGACCAAGGGAAACCAGCTGATGTGATCTTTTTGGACTTCAGCAAAGCTTTTGACATGGTTTCCCATAGGATCCTACTGGACAAAATGTCCAGTGTACAACTTAACAAAAACATCATACGATGGGTGAGCAATTGGCTGACGGGCAGGGCTCAAAGGGTTGTGGTAAATGGGGCCACATCTGGCTGGCAGATGGTCACTAGTGGGGTCCCTCAAGGCTCCATTTTAGGGCCAGTCCTCTTCAATGTCTTTATAAATGATTTGGATGTAGGACTAGAAGGTGTCCTGAGCAAATTTGCTGACTACACCAAACTTGGAGGAGTTGTGGACTCGGATGAGGGTGGAAAGGCCTTGCAGAGAGATCTGGACAGATTGGAGAGCTGGGCGATCACCAACCACATGAAGTTTAATAAGAGCAAGTGCCGGGTCCTGCACCTGGGACGGGGCAACCCTGGCTATACATACAGACTGGGTGACGAGATGCTGGAGAGCAGCCCCACAGAGAGGGATCTGGGGGTTGTGGTTGAATATGAGCCAGCAGTGTGCCCAGGCAGCCAGGAGGGCCAACCGTACCCTGGGATGCATCAAGCACGGCATGGCTAGTCGGTCGAGGGAGGTGATTGTCCTGCTCTACTCTGCGCTGGTGCGGCCTCACCTCGAGTACTGTGTGCACTTCTGGGCACCACAGTACAAAAAGGACATTAAACTGTTGGAGAGTGTCCAGAGGAGGGTGACGAAGATGGTGAAGGGCCTAGAGGGGAAGACATATGAGGAGCAGCTGAGGTCACTGGGCCTGTTCAGCCTGGAGAAGAGGAGGCTGAGGGGGGACCTCATCGCGGTCTACAACTTCCTCGCGAGGGGGAGGGGAGTAACAGGTGACCTATTCTCTGTAAACACCAGTGATAGGACCCACGGGAATGGTGTCAAGCTGAGGCAGGGGAAGTTTAGGCTGGACATCAGGAAGAGGTTCTTCACAGAGAGGGTGGTTGCACACTGGAACAGGCTCCCCAGGGAAGTAGTCACTGCAGCAAGCCTGTCTGAATTTAAAAAGCGATTGGTCTGTGCACTTAGTAACATGGTCTAAACTTTTGGGTAGACCTGTGCGGTGCCAGGAGTTGGACTTGATGATCCTTATGGTTCCTTTCCAACTCGGGATATTCTATGATTCTATGATGCTATGATTCTTTCCACGTCCGAATCAGGACCCAGTTTCCTGGTTGATGGTGGTGAATGGGGAATTCCAAAGGTTTGAGCCAACAACCCATGGGTCCTGAGAGATGACAAAGAAGAGGACAACCCCAGAATACAGTTCTTAAGAAAACTCTCTCTTGTTTCGAATTGTGGTATCTCATCCCTTCTGCCCAGATAGGGTAATCCGAACAGCATCTCATATGGTGAAATTCCTATATCCTTTCTTGGTGCTGCTTGAACCTGTAGGAGTGCTAAAGGTAAGCATTTTAAAGGTAAGCAGGCTGCCCCCTCCCCCCAATACTTGGGAAACTGACCAAACCACACAGCAAATATACCAAAACTTCTCGACTGTTACTTAGATAATGCCTACACCCTCTTTCCCTGCTCATTCAACTTCAAACAGCTCTGTCAAACACTACATACCACCTTTAAAACCTTCAATAACCCTTTTAACACTTCTTTTTATCTTTCTCCAGCCTGTACTTTCACCAAAGGCTCAGTCACTGGCCAACTTAATTCCATACCTTTCTCCCTCCAGGATGCTGAAACAACATATCAGTATACCATATTTCATCCCATTTTCCTTCTTTCCTCCTTCTTCCACTCCAGATATTCCTATTTGAAGTGGACAGCCTGGCCACACTTAAAACATATTATCAAAGCCTGTCCCTGCTAGGATTCAGGCTGCAACACAGTTAGGGTAGCTTTCCTTGCCTGCCATTCCTTCATCTCTCTTCCTCTCCTTTTGTCGTGTTAAGGGGTGTAGCCGATTAACCGTTAGGGGTCTGGTCGGATTCACCAATAATGTATAACCACCCTTACTCTAGTTGCATTTAATGAGAACTGTCACAACTAGGAAAAATGCAATCAAGTGCAATTTATTACAGCAACAGGTACACAGGTTCTTTGGATTGCCAGCAATAGTTACTGTCTGCAAAAGCAAGCTAGCATGCATGAAACACACAGGTGACACAGGTGTGCAGCCTGGAAATTAACGTATTAAAAGGCACAAAGACTCTAGAGAGATTTCTAAGTTTCTGTGCTGACACACAGTATAACCAAGTGTTCAAATCTCACCCAAAGGCATCCCAATGGGGGGGGGGGGGGAAGAGAGGCTCAGCCAGTCGACTGATCCCAGAAGTCAGGAGGTCCTCAGGATGGTGTATTCCCTTGGGATGGTATCTGACGGTGGTATCTCCCCTGACATCCCCTCTCTTAGGCCAATTTATATTATTGTCTATCTTTTAGGTGGCACTTGAGTGACTCTAGTAAAGCATATCTTAGTTATGATTGGTGAAAAGTTCTCCTGTCTCCGTTTAAAGTAAAGGGCTCCAAGAAATTCAGAGTGCATGCTCGGTGAGGGGTGGTCACACCTTGGAGGAGGGTAGCTTTTGGGATGGAGGTGTGTTTTGGTATTATAATTGTGAGAAACACTCCGTAGCCAATAACTTAGGCTCAGGCGAGGATCTCAGTGAAGTAGTAATTTATTCGCGATTGCAATGGTGGGCACCCCACAAGCAGGAGAGAGCGCATCTACTAGTTCCAAAACACAGTTTATATACCTTTTGATGACAGGACCTCCCCTGTTTCCCCACTGAGTGGGTAATCCAGGTTCACAATCTATCTGATGCTTCACAAACAATGCATGGCCTTCAGTTGCCGGCCTGTTAAATTTCAAATTTCTTTTGACATTTTTACTGCTTGAAGTGGTAATGTTTCTTCACTTATCTGACTTGACTTGACACCGTGATTTTCAACTAATTGTCCTAAGGAGTCTGGTTGTCTGCATTTTACAAGGTCGCCTGCTAAGCTTTCTTATCACTGTAAGCATATCTCAGTACCACATTCCCTCCTTCTAAACAATGTAACTCTGCAAAAACAACATTTCTATTCCCACATAATGATATTATAATGAGCAAAAGTACACTAGGGTACAGCATTTGTCAAAACATGACAGGTCCTTGGCTCAGGATAGCAAAAAGTGTAGCTTATCAGTCTTGGTGTGCACAAGGACAATCTGGACCCCACCTGGTCACAGAGCCTAGCCATGGTGTCTCCACTCCACTCTACGCTCCGTACTGTTCCTTAGAGCTAGCATACCAGGTTCCCTCAGTGTGATAGCATCTAAGGTTGGAAGACTAGGGAACACTCAGGTAATGCAGCTACGCCCTACCCTGAAAGCCTCTTCAGTGCTGTACATTTTCTTTAAAATGTGAATAGTATTTTTATTTTCCTAGTTACTTTAGGCAATTGCACCACACCTTTCCATCCTGAACATGACTTCCCCTGAAGATTTTCTTCCTCTTTCTCCAACCCTCTGCCTCACTACCTGCTGCACTGTGAATACCATTAGTTTCACTCTCTGCTTTTCCTTCTCATCTCCCCTCCTGACATACACATTCTGGGCCTCCCGCAGGAGGGTCCCCCAGTGACTGTTCACTACATCCCCCCACCTTCTGGAGCTTTTTCTGTGTATCTGGCCAGGCTTTAATCACAAAATGAACTTTCAAGAGCCCTTGGGATACCAGGTCCTCGGGATTCATCCCCAATTACTTTCTCATTCTGACCCCAAGTCTCTCATATGATTTCTGTGTTGCACACTATTATTATTCCAGCCAGGATTGGCAAGTGGGTATTTCTGCCCTGCCGGTATTACCCCTGGTCCTGGAGGATGAGTTCTTTCCCATTCTTGTATAGCAGCTCTCCTCCTGATCATTCCCCTTTCTTCCCCTGTAAACAACATACTTATAATTCCCCCCAAGAATATAAGTTAGGTCCTAGGAACTGGTCTAATAGTTCAGCTAGCCTGATGGGGTCCTCGAATAAAGACTTCCTCTCCTTCTTAAAAGTCCTAACCTCTCTGCTGGTAAGGACGGGGGGGAGTTCACCTAAGAGGATACACAGTTAGTGTTAGTACTGTTAGTATTAGGGAAGGCAAAATTCTCAATCTCTCTTCTACCTTGTTCTAATTCTTACCAAAGCCTAGAGTACGCTCTTCTCTAGGGTCAGTGTTATTTGCAGTCCCTGTCTCCCTTCCTGGAGTGACTGTTGCTGCCACCTGTGCAATATTAAGATTATAGGGAGCATAACTTGGCTCCTTCTCCAAAAAAAGGAATCTTATTGTTTACACATAAATTTAAAGCCTGAATTTTCATCAGACCCGTATTTTGGCCAAAATACTGCTGTTTCCTCAATTGGTTCTTTTGTCCAGACTGATACACAATATTTAACCTTTTTTTTTTTCTTTCTTTTATCATCTCCTCTAATTTTGGGATTATTTTTCCAATTTCTTATCATTCTTCAGGAAGAACTGTCGGTAGGCACTCCCCCAGGGATATCTCCCTGTCCCCTGGAACCCATATTTTCCGATTTCTCCTAGCCCTTGTCACTGTGCTGCTACAGAAATTTACCTCCTGCAGGGTACCACACACTAACGTTCCAATTCTGGAAAAATGGTAGTGTGCTTTACCGTGCAAGGGGTACCGTACACCAAATTTCAAATAGATGCTAAAGGGTTAATTGTAGAACTATAGCAGGTCTGGAGAGGTCACCCCATGCTGATTTTGCAAGTTTTAGCTAACACAGAGGTATATTGTAAACTAATCACAAGGACAGTACTGAGACAGTATAGCCCTGGAGGATAAGGGATTTCTATAGGTATTGTAAACTAATCACAAGGACAGGATTGAGACAGGATAGCTCTGGAAGATAAGGGATTTCTATAGCCCAGGCCATTGTGAACACTAGTTATCAAGAAAAGAAAAGCGATAAAATAGCAGGTTCCCTGTTAAGCAAGAACTGGTTTAGACAAGTTTTGTGGCTGAGGTGAAAAGTCCGTAGTGAGAAAGACATACAGCCTTCATCCTGAAGACCCCAGCCCATGACCACCATAAGGCACTGCGCGTGCATAGTTGGGAGGAGTTAAAGGCAGAGACAACAGAAATGGTTTATTGGAACTCATTGTAATAAAGACCGCCCTTTTGGGGAGAGGTTATGAATATGTGTAGGCGTTTCCTTACCTGTGTAACCCCTTTTGTATAAATACAAGGTGAACTACTGTGGTGGGTGCGCACGATTGTGGTGGGGTGACCCCCCCCATCCCGTACTGCCAAGCACTTCACCGTGCAAGGGGTACCATACACCAAATTTCCCAAGACTCTTCCTTTCTCTCCCTTATCTCACGCTTCCTCTGTCTCCGGCCACGCCCCTTGTGGAGCTACGGAACCCCAGATCAGGTCTCCACACTCGCTTCCTGTAGAAAGTACATCTCAATCACACATCACACAGAGTCTCACCTGACCCCCAAGGCAATACTTAATATTTCTTACCTTGGTCTGTGCACAGAGTTACTGGATCAATTCTCAAACCCGGAGTGCCTACCTTCTTCCCTTCCCCACATTTCCTTCTTTAATCAGTCTCGGGCCCTCTATCAGCACTCCGCAGAACTGCCAGCATTGATGCACAGGACCACTGAAATCAGCGGGGCATGCCTTCCTGCTGCTGCGGCGGCGGGGCTCCCCAGTAGGTGAGTGGATCCCAGACGAGCCCCCAAATTGTGAGAAACACTCTGTAGCCAATAACTTAGGCTCAGGCGAGGATCTCAGTGAAGTAGTAATTTATTCGCGATTGCAATGGCAGGCATCCCACAAGCAGGACCGTGCCTACTAGTCACACAGTATGGTTTATATACTTTTTTTTTCTCGATGACTGGGACCTTCCCATTTCCCCATTGACTGGGTAATCCAGGTTCACAATCTATCCGATGCTTCACAGACAATGCATGGCCTTCAGTTGCCGGCCTTTTAAATTTCAAATTTCTTTTGATTTTTTTTACTGTTTAAAGTAGTAATGTTTCTTCACTTGTCTGAGTTGACTTGATACCGTGATATTCACCTAATTGTTCTAAGGAGTGTGGTTGTCTGCATTTTACAAGGTCATCTGTTAAGCTTTCTTATAACTGCAACCATAATCTC
This sequence comes from Aythya fuligula, assembly GCF_009819795.1. NCBI lineage: Eukaryota > Metazoa > Chordata > Aves > Anseriformes > Anatidae > Aythya > Aythya fuligula. The sequence continues at coordinate 476,710 of NC_045594.1, read as the reverse complement.
AATACCACATTCCTTCCCTTTAAACAATGTAACTCTGTGCAAAAACAACATTTTTGTTCCCACAGCAAGGTGTCCCAGGCCTTGGAGGTGTTTCTAAAGGATGATTAAGTGAGGAACTCCTTATCATGAAGACCATTATATTGATATTCTTGACATATTGACAATCCTGACGTATTTCCTTGAATATATCACCAATCAATGTAACATGAATATTTGGCTGAAAAACAAAAAATAGGAGTATTCCAATATGGACTATCCTTATTACAATAGTAAAAAATCACACCCCTAGGCTGGGAGACTGACTCAACAAGGGACCCTTCCTCTTTGAGGATGCACAGAATCATTCTGTCATGTCAGCAGTGTGATAATTATGTAACCAATTGGAGGGGAGGGGATTGTACAAACATGTATAAAGGGACTGTATAAAGAGTGGTGTGGAAAACCCTTAGGTGTATCAGCTTTGTGGGAAACCACCTGGTATCCAGACTTGTGCAACTCTGAAATAAACACTATCTCGACCTAATGTTTAGATGGGTTTATTGCACACCAGGTAACGAACCCGAACTATTTTATCAGATAACTGGGACTGACTGAGGAAGTATGGCGCTCACGCATCCACAGCCCCAAGACCGCCACGAGAGAGGGAACAAGGCCCATCTGGGGCAGACTGGATCCCCCTCGGCGAGGCAGCAGCTTCTCAACTCCACCTCATCTCGCTTCAGCCGCCCCTGTGCTCCTCCTGCTGGCGAGGTGGAGGGAGGGAGGCAAGGCCATATGGAGTGGGGAGGGGGGTGCTGGCTGCGGCAGCGGTTCCGCAGGCTTCTCGCGAGAGCTGGCGAGGTTTCCGGTGTTGTGGTTGTGGGGCCATAAACATGGCGGTGAGCCTCCGCTCACGCTCTTTGAGGCACCTCCCTAGCCGAGGTAAGGGGCCCGAGAAGGCTGCGGGGGTAGGCTCCTTCTGCCTTGCTGCCGACTTTCACTTCCCTTTCCTTCCCATAGCGGTCCCCGTTCCCTGTCGATACCCAACCGTCCCCTCCGCTCCCTTGTTCTCCCCCCGCCGCCAGCCTAACGCGCTCTCAACTTCTGTCCCCCGTTCCTGCAGGTCGGAACGACAGCGGTGAGGAGAACGTCCCTCTCGATCTCAACCGAGGTATGGGGTGGTGGTGGGGAGGTTCATTGCCTGCCCCCTCGCTGCGTGATAGCCGAGGGGGAACCGTCGGCAGCCAGCGGCCTGGTGCCGGTTGTGAGGGCTTGGCACTACTGGGCCGAGGGACTTGGGGAGCGGGCTGGGGAGAGAAGGGCTCGGGGGCTGTGGATGTTCGGGGCCGGTAGGTTGCTCGGCAGCCTCTGGTGAACAGGCTTGCCCGTAGGTGGAAGCCTTTCCCCAGCCCCTGCTGCTAGAGGAGTGAGCAGGGCAGTGCGGGCACCCCTGGGACCCTGCGATATTGAGCGAGGCTGGGGCAGGGGGCGCCTCGGTTGTGTCTGGGGCTGGTTTTAGGTTGTTCGCTGGCGGCGTGTTCGCAGACGGGGCTGCCTGGGCCGCACCGCGGTGGGTTGGGCCGAATGCCTCTGAGGAGCGCGGCTGCAGTCGCATCTGGTCCCGCGTGCATCCCTGGTCCTATGTGTTGCAGGAAGCACGGCCGAAAGCACAACAGACACCAGTAGAGTCAGATCATGCTCCATTTTATTGCCCGAATAGCCTAACTTTTATAGTGAACTTAACAGGGGTGGACAGTGTTTCACACAAGATTATTGGTCAAAAGCACTCAGACAAACAACTTCAAGAAAACAACCCCCTTGTGATTAGCAGTCACATAGACCTTGTCCTTGAAGCCAGCTACTGGTAACAATACTTTTCTGAATTCCTCAATTGGGCGATGTGGGAACACTGTCATGGGAACTTCTCATAGTTGCCCTGGTAGCTTGGTTTGCTCAGCTACAGCAAGCCATGGGATTTTTGCTGTTTCAAAAAATCCCTCAACAATTCCCCCTTTTTTTTTTCTTTTTTGAGCAAACCACGCCCAATATAACATTTTTGCAAGTAACCCTTTAACCACATTTATCACAATACCACATGCAATGATGATTGACACCACAGCAAACAGAATCCTTAATCCCTCTTTGACTAATCCCAGTAACCATCTATGCATTGTTTCAAACAAATCAGTGAACCATTGATTGAAAGGATTGATACCATATTGAATCTTTCTCATGTGCTCTTTCAGGAAAGTAATGGATTTGTGAATTGACTCATTATGATAAGAAAGGTTTAAACAGTACATTCCCTTAAAGTCCTCACACCCATTCCTTTGAGCCAAAAGCAAGATGTCAGTAGCAGCTTGATCCTGTAAAAGCAGATGTCGCAGACTATTTTGATCTGGTAACATCTCCTCAAGTATCTCTGTCGTGGCATAGGCTTGCCTCTCGGCCCAGCATACCAATTTTTCTAAGTTGTTACGTGTGGCCGGAGGTGCCACTCCAGGCACTAAAATTGCCAATGCTGCTCTAGCTGCAACTCAACATTATCATTGCAATCCGGTGCAAGCAATGCCCATTTATGTCTGGTGATCTCATGCAACTGTAACAAGCTAGGAGCAAATACAATGAGTTTATCTAAGTAACATGGACATCTGATAGCATTTGCAGGGATACCTTGCCAGGCCCTATCCCCACAAATCAGAAAAACATCAGGAGGTAAGGCCAAAGCTGTACAATTGTTCCAAACACTGTAGTTGTTACCCCTTGTCTCCGTGCCATAAACCCCTAAACCCTGCTTAGCAGCGTCATTGTAATCACAGGTGTTATTTGTATTTCTGTACTCGTATGGCCCTTTCCAGGTTCCTGTAGCAGGATTCATCTGATAGCCACGGCTACATTCACATTTGCAGCCACCTTTCAGGTTGATACAGATTTGACTACAGATACCAGGGTTTTGGCATTCATCAATATCTCCACAGTTTCTCTTGTCTACAAACTCAAACCCAGCTGGACAGTCACATTCATTTATGATGCATTCCTTCAGGGGCTCATCACCCCAGTCCTTGCAGTCTCTCTGCTGGTTACACACTTTACTGATATCTATGCATTCTCCACTTCTGCACTTGAATTTGCCAGGTCCAGAGCACTGAATAACATTGTTACAGTTGGCTTCATCAGTGCCATCCAGACAGTCTCTCACACCACTGCACTGCCTACTCCCATGGACACAGTTCCCATCTTCACATCTGAACTGGTCTGGCCTGCAGGTCCGAGAAGGGCAGTTAATTTCATCACTTCCATCCTTGCAATCAGGATCTCTGTCACAGTCTTTTTCACCATCACATTTCCAGGACACTGGGATACACTGGGTTGACTGAGGACCACAGCTGATTTCATTTACCCGGCATGTTCTCATATGACACAGCTCAGCACTCTCGTCAGACCCATTTTCACAGTCCGGATCCCCATCACACGGCCATCTGTTTGGCACACACTGACCACTGTTGCACACAAAGTCAGATTCAGCACACGTCTTCTTCACACAAGCACTCTCATCACTGCCATCTGAGCAGTCTTCACATTTTGCTCTAGCACCGTCGGCAGCAGTGCACAGGCTGGCGAGGGCGAGCAGCAGGCAGAGTGCCCCGCAGCGCGGCAGCGCCCGCCGCTGACCCGCACCTGTGTCACTTATACTACTCCTATTACCCGTGCTGTTAGTGTCAGTGGCATCCTCCTGGTACCGTTTCTGTCTTTGTCGCCCCTTACTCTCCCTCTTTTCTTTTTGCCACTGACCATTCACCACAAATGGATGAGACACATGTTTACTAGTTAGGAAAGAGAGTGTAACGTCTGCTATATGGCTGCAGGCAGTGCCAGCTGCAACCTTAGAAACGGATTGTGAAAGAGCCTGCCGGTGGTCATTTGGCAGTGTAATCTGTGTCTCTGCACTCCTGCCCCGCAATAGAGCTAAGTCGTCATTAGTAATCCGTAGAATGTGGCAACCCCACGGAATCTTATCCAGAAACATAGTTATAACACCGATCTGGGGATGAATAGTCTTTTTTGCATTGCAAGATAAACCTCTTATAAAAAGAATGCCAGAGAGAAGCAGCACAGCTCAGCACAGCTGCTGCTGCCTCCATGGTTACGTCAGACAGACTGCAGGGTCCTGATGTCCACCCCTCTGCTATGTGCCGACTCGCCACACGGTGAGGGTCGGCTGCCGTTGTCCACTGACGCCTCTGGTCTCCCGTAGTAACTCGATCTCGGATGTCCTGCATCGCACCGCGATTACTTCAATTTCCTGCGATTACTTCAATTTCCCGCGTTTTCCGCGACTCCATTTCCCGCGTCCCTCCGCGATTACTTTTCCCGCGTCCCCCCGCGGTTCCTTTTCCCGCGTCCCTGCGCGGCTCCGTTGTTCAGGTCGGTGTGTAGAGTGTTTCAACGTCTCTCAGGTGTTCCGGCATCCGCCAGGTCTGTCCTTGTCTCTCGTAGTTGGCTGTAGCCCTGCAGCGTCAGTCAGTGCTCTCTCCGTGCGGTGGTAGGCTTGCCGCGTGCCTCGGGTCTCCCGCGCCGCTCCGATGTCCCGGCCTCAGCCTGTTCGGGTCTCAGCCTGTTCGGGCGCCATATGTTGCAGGAAGCACGGCCGAAAGCACAACAGACACCAGTAGAGTCAGATCATGCTCCATCTTATTGCCCGAATAGCCTAACTTTTATAGTGAACTTAACAGGGGCGGACAGTGTTTCACACAAGAATATTGGTCAAAAGCACTCAGACAAACAACTAGAAGAAAACAACCCCACCTGCAAGAAAACAACCCCCTTGTGATCAGCAGTCACATAGACCTTGTCCTTGAAGCCAGCTGCTGGTAACAATATTTTTCTGAATTCCTCAATTGGGCGATGTGGGAACACTGTCATGGGAACTTCTCATAGTTGCCCTGGTAGCTTGGTTTGCTCAGCTGCAGCAAGCCATGGGATTTTTGCTGTTTCAAAAATCCCTCAACACCTACGTACCTGTATGCATATATTACTTACAAGTGTAATTTAGTTCTTAAGAGAATCTCAGAGTTTTTTCAATTTAAAGCAACAACCTCTTATGTCTTCTCCATCTCACTCCATCTCCAAACGGATATGATTGCTTGAAAATAAATTAAAACTGACTTGAAAATGAAAACAAGTGAAACTTTTGTCAATGAAGTGCAGGATAAAGGCCTTAACAGTTGAAACGCATGACATTTACTACCGTAAGTAGTGTTCTCTCTATGAAATTTACAGAATCAGAATTTTAATTAATGCGTTCAGTAACTTTTTCACATTGTGTAATTGAATTATTCAATGCAAAAGAAAAATGGACAAAGTTTAAATGCCGGAGTGGTAATTTTTAGATGTTGTCTATTTGAAATCTTTACTGAGAATTCAAAAAGCAACTGTCATTATGACTTTTTTTTTTTTTTTTTGCCATGAGGTGTTTTAAGCCACCTACTGATCCCATGAGACCTGTAGTGGTAGCAGTGTAATTACCTCATTTGTATCATCTTGTAAAAAAAGGCTCTCAATTAAGATGCAAAGTAATATTAATACAATGAATGTACAATCATCCTCCTGCTGGGTGACCGGGACACAGAAAGAAGGAGGAGAACGGGACAGGAGAATGACTGGCTGAGGGGCTGGTGTCTGGACCAGGGCTTTGGGATTTTGATCTTGGGCAGTCCTTTGAGAAGCTGGGTATGTGGGCTGCTGACTGACTCCAACTCAGCAAGTGGGGCACAAGTGTGTTGGGGAGCAAGCTCTCCGGGCTGATTACCAGGGCTTTAAACTAGGTTTGACGGGGGAAGGGAGGGGAGCTAAAAGTGACAGAGAAGGGCTGGGGGAAGTTGTCACTGCTGTCACTGTTGACAATAGTAGGGAAAAACCTCTGAGTTGTCCCATAGGATTGTCTGAGGGCTCCTCAGAGAAGGTAATGATCCTGATACCCCATCCAGAATCTTCTTCTTGCATCCCTCCAGGGGTAACTGCGCCTGCTGCTTCCCTAAAGTGCCTGTATACCAACGCATGGAGCATGGGAAATGAACAGGATGAGCTTGAGATCTGTTTGGTCACAGGGCCACGATCTCATGGCAATCACAGAGACATGGTGGGACAGCCCACATGACTGGAACGCTGTCATGGAGGGCTATGTCCTTCTTAGGAAAGACAGGCTGGGGAAGCAAGGGGGTGGGGTTGCCCTTTATGTGAGGGAGCAATTAGAGTGTACCCAGCTCCACCTGGGGGAGGGTGATGGACAAGTGGAGAGCTTGTGGGTAAGAATTAAGGGGTGGGCTGTTATGGGGGACACTGTTGTGGGGGTGTACTACCCCCACACCAGATCACCAGATCAAGAGGAGGAGGTCGATGAGGCCTTCTACAGGCAGCTGGTAGTAGCCTCACAATCCCGGGCACTGGTTCTCATGGGGGACTTCAATTATCCAGGCATCTGTTGGGTAAGCAACTTGGCCAGGCACATGCAGTCCAAGTGGTTCCTATGATGTGTTGAAGACAATTTTCTGATGCAGGTGGTGGAGGAACTGATGAGGTGGGGGGGTGCTCTTGGACCTCGTTCTTACCAACAAGGATGGGCTTGTTAGGGATGTGAAGGTTGGGGGCAGCTTGGGATGCAGTGACCATGAGATGGTGGAGTACAAGATGGAACTTGGTGGAAGAAGTAAGGCTAAAAGCAGGGTTGCAACCCTGGACTTTCGGAGAGCCAACTTCGACCTCTTCCGGGACCTGCTTGGGAGTATCTCATGGGCTAGGTTGCTAGAAGGCAAGGGTGCATGTGAGAGCTGGGCTACATTTAAGCAGCACTTCTTCAAGCTCAGGATCGGTGCATCCCGAAGAGTAGTAAATCGGGGAAGGGGGCAGGAAACCTGTGTGGATGAGCAAGGAGCTCATCAACAAGGAGGAGTGGCCGACACGCCAGAAGCCATTCAGTAAGACCTGGAGAGGCTGGAAAGATGGGTAGTAAGAAACCAAATTAGGTTTAACAAGAGCAAGTATAGAGTCCTGCACCTGGGAAGGAACAACCGCACATGTCAGTACAGGCTGGGGGATGACCTGCCGGAGAGGAGCTCTGAGGAGAAGGACCTGGGGGTCTGTACTGGGTCTGGCTGGGATGTTAACTTTCCCTATGTAAATAACAAAATGTGTGCTTTCCCTGCAGCAGCCCATACAGTGCTGTGCTCTGCGCTTGTAGCTAGAACAGCAGTGGTATCACACCAGTGTTGTGTCTACTGCTGAGCAGTGCTGGCACAGCATCAGGACTCTCTCTAACCTTTTCCTTATGAGGAAAGGCTGAGAGACCTGGGTCTGTTCAGCCTGGAGAAGAGAAGACTGAGAGGGGATCTCATCAATGTGAATAAATACCTGAGGTGTGGGAGACAAGGATTTGGCCAACCTCTTTTCAGTGGTTTGTGGGGACAGGACAAGGGGCAATGGCCACAAAATGGAGCCCAGGAAGTTCTGTACCAATATGCGAAAGAACTTCTTCACAGTGAGGGTAACGGAGCACTGGAACAGGCTGCCCAGGGAGGTTGTGGAGTCTCCTTCTCTGGAGATATTCAAGGCCTGTCTGGATGCCTACCTGGGCAGCCTGCTTTAAGGAACCTGCTTTGGCAGGGGGGTTGGACCTGATGATCTTTTGAGGTCCCTTCCAACCCCTTCAATTCTGTGATTCTGTGAAGAAAAAAAACACAGGCATTTTGCATTGTGTGTATAGCTCTGTTTAAAAAAAAAAAAAATCATTAATGTGATGGTTGTGGTTGAATAAGGAACAGCTCTGCATTTAGTTGTGTACCCTTTGTCGAAAATGTATTTCTTTTATTTGTTGGAGAAACTACAGCTGACTGATCAGTAATCGTGTAGGTATTACTTTTTTTTTTTAACTTCATTGTAAAGACAAAATTAATGTCTTAGCACACCATTAACTAAGCTGGTTGATAACTTGATTTCCCCACTGAACACATTGTTTATTTTTTTCCAACTGTTAGAATAGTTTCATAAGTGTTTAGTTCAAATATTTTAAATTAATACAGTTTTAATTCACTGTGTTGACCTGATTGTGTGTTTTTCAAGGCTCATATTTTCAGTGATTTAAAATATTTTTTTTCGCTTTCTCAGTCAACGTAAACAATGCCTCAGCCATGTGCTTCTAGCTGCAGTGGTCTTTACTATGAATATGTGAAATTAGATTAGTATTGCCTTGTTTTAAACAGTTGACTTGACATAAATGATTTAACATACAGGTCAAACTTTTGATAGACTGTAGCTGTGGACTGTGTAAGAAGCTAGTGCTATTATTAAGTATTTCAGAACTAATAATAGATGCTAGCTTTTTTTGTGCTGCTTTTGGTCCTGCTTCTTCCTGTCTTTTTGTGCAGTAAGACTCTGGGCATGTCTTGCTGCATGTAGAGTTGATCTACCTTTCTCTGCCCTTTTTTCCTCTTCTCTGCTGCTGTAGTTTGAGGGTTGCCCATGTTTTCCCAGAACACACCTTGCTGTTCTCTTATGTATTTTTAATATGCATGGTGTAGTATGATTTTACTCTTAAGAGCATTTTAGTGTTCTGCATTTTCAAAATGATGTAATAATACATGTATTTATGAAGGGTATTTTATATTATGGTGCAGTGTGTGTGAAAACTCTATGTACGAGATTAGCTTGGTTTAAGGTATTAATGTAACATTTGTGTTGTTTTTTTTTTTTTTTTTTTTTTGTTGTTTTTGAAACCTTTGGGTTACACAGCCCAGGCTGTACCCCATATTTTAAGACAATTCTGATAAGTCTTATTTTGGGATAGCAAGTTTTTTCATAGAAAATCAGTTTGTTGTAAATATGATGAGCTTGAAAAATTGTCTCCAGCACAACCAAGGTTGGGCATAATGTCTGTCTAATACCAAGAGCTCAAGTAGTTGTGTGTGTGTGTGGAGGGGGGAAGCCTTTGGAGTCCTTGCAACAAGACAGTAAGGAAGATGTAGAGATGCTAGCTGGTGTATGCTTTCTTGGTGGCTCAAAAGCAGTCTTCCATACTAACAGCAAGACTGTAACAGAAAGACTTCTTTGCACACTTCGTTGGGTTAGAAACTGACTGGGTAGCTGGGCCCAAAAAGTCATGGTGAATGGAGTCAAATCCAGTTGGAGGCCGGTCACTAATGGAGTCCCCCAGGGCTCGGTACTGGGGCCAGTCCTCTTTAATATCTTTATCGATGATCTGGATGAGGGGATCGAGTGCATCCTCAGTAAGTTTGCAGATGACACCAAGTTAGGTGCGTGTGTGTTGATCTGCTCAAGGGTAGGAAGGCTCTGCAGGAGGATCTGGGTAGGCTGGACCGATGGGCTTAGGTCAACTGTATGAAGTTCAACAAGGCCAAGTGCCGGATCCTGCACCTGGGGCATAATAACCCAAAGCAGAGCTACAGGCTGGGAGATGAGTGGTCGGAAAGCTGCCTGGCAGAGAAGGACCTGGGAGTATTGGTTGATAGTCGGCTGAATATGAGCTAGCAGTGTGCTCAGGTGGCCAAGAAGGCCAACAGCATCCTGGCTTGTATAAGAAGCAGTGTGGCCAGCAGGGCTAGGGAAGTGATTGTCCCCCTGTACTCAGCTCTGCTGAGGCTGCATCTCAAGTACTGTGTTCGGTTTTGGGCCACTCGCTACAAGAAGGACATGGAGGTACTGATCCTCAGATTAGGAGATCATCTGGTCCAACCAGATGTGGATGTGGTCTACCTAGACTTTGGTAAGGCTTTTGACACTGTTTCCCAGAGCACTCTCCTGGAGAAGCTGGCTGCTCAAGGTTTGTGTGGGTGTACGCTCTGCTGGGTTAAAAACTGTATGCATGGCTGGGCCCAAAGAGTCGTGGTGAATGGAGTTAAATCCAGTTGGAGGCCGGTCACTAGTGGTGTCCCCCAGGGCTCAGTATTGGGGCCAGTCCTCTTCAATATCTATCAGCAGACTGGATGAGTCCTTGTCTTAGTGTAAGCACTGCTCTGCAACAATTAAAACATCAGTGTGTTATCAACACTCTTCTCATCCTAAATCCCAAACACAGCACCATACTAGCTACTAGGAGGAAAATTAGCTCTATCCTAGCTGAAACCAGGACAACTGATAAAAAAGAAATCTGGAAGAACTAACAAAGGATGGAACTAGAAAGAATATTCATTATCTATTGTGGGTTCATTCTTATACTTTTCTTCCAAAGCACGTGTTGCGGTTTAACCCAGCAGACAGCTAAACACCACACAGCCATCTGCTCGCTCACCCTCCAAGCTGGATGGGGGAGAAATTTGAAAAGAAAAGAACAAAAACTCATGGGTTGAGAAAAGGACAGTTTAAACAGAAAACAACAAAACGAAAAAAAAAAATAAACAAAAAAAAAAAGAGCGACACAGTCGCTCACTGCCAGCTGACCGATGCTCAGCCAATCCCCAAGCAACAACAGCCTCCCTGGCCAACCCCCCAGTTTAATTGTTTGGCATAATATCACATCGTATGGAATATCCCTTTGGCCAGTTTGGGTCAGCTGTCCTGAGTCTGTCCCCTCCCAGCTCTTGCTGCACCCCCAGCCTGCCCGCTGGCAGGGCAGGGCGAGAAGCTGAAAAGTCCTTGTCTTAGTGTAAGCACTGCTCTGCAACAATTAAAACATCAGCGTGGTATCAACACTCTTCTCATCCTAAATCCCAAACACAGCACCCTACCATCTACTAGGAGGAAAATTAACACTATCCTAGCTGAAACCATGACAAGCATCTAAAGCATCCCCTTTCAGAAGGGATAGGCTAGGAAGGAGAGGCAGTGGGGTAGTCCTGTATGTTAGTATTTTGATTGTCTCGACCTTAATAATGGTGACAACAAGGTTGAGTGATTATGGATAAGAATCAGGGGGAAGGCCAGTGAGGCAAATGTCCTGGTCGGCGTCTGTTATAGACCACCCAACCAGGATGAAGAGGCAGATGAAACGTTCTATAAGCAGCTGGAAGAAGTCTCACAACCGCTAGCCTTTGTTCTCGTGGGGGACTTCACCTTACCAGATGTCTGCTGGAAATACAATGCAGGAGAGAAGAAACAGTCTAGGAGGCTTCTGGGGTGTGTGGAATATATCATCCTGACACAGCTGGTGAGTGAGCCAACTAGGGAAGGAGCCCTGCTGGACCTTTTGCTTGTGAACAGAGAAGGACTTGTGGGCAATGTGAAGGTTGGAGGTCATCTTGGGCATATTCTGAATTAATAGAGTTTTCGATTCTTGGAAAAGTGTGTGTGGGGGGGGTAGTAGAACTGCTACCCTGGACTTCTGGAGGACAGTCTTTAGTCTGTTAAAGGAGACTGGTTGCCAGAGTCCCTTGGGGGGCAGTCCTGAAGGGCAAAGGAGTCCTTCCAAGAAGGAAATCCTAAAGGCACAGGAGCAGGCAGTCTCCATGTGCCAAAAGATGAGCTGGCAGGGAAGAAGACCAGCCTGGCTGAACAGGGAGTTTTGATTAGAGCTCAGGAAGGAAAAGTTTATGTACTTTGGAAGAAGGGGCCGGCCACTCAGGAGGACTACAAAGGTGTTGTGAGGCTGTGCAGGGAGAAAATTAGAAGGGCCAAAGCCCAACTGGAGCTCAACCTGGCTACTGCTGTTAAAGACAATAAAGAATGTTTTTATAAATACATGAAGAACAAAAGGAGGACTAAAGAGAATCTCCATCCTGTGCTGGATGTGGGGAGGAAACAGTGACAAGAGATGAGGAAAAGGCTGAGGTACTTAATGCCTTCTTTGCCTCAGTCTTGAGTAGTTGGATCGGTTGTTCTTCATATACCCAGCCCCCTGAGCTGGTAGATAGGGACGGGGAGCAGAATGAAGCCCTTGTAATCCAGAAGGAAACAATTGGTGACCTGCTGCACCACTTAGACGTATGCAGATCTATGGGGCCAGATGGGATCCACCCGAGGGTACTGAGGGAGTTGGCCGAAGCGCTCACCAAGTCAATTTCCATTATTTATCAGCAATCCTGGTTTTCAGGGGAGGTCCCAGTTGACTGGTGGCTAGCAAATATGACGCCCATGTACAAGAAAGGCCAGAAGGAGGACCCAGGGAGCTACAGGCCTGTCGGTCTGACTTCGGTGCTGGGGAAGCTCATGGAGCAGATCATCCTGAGTGCCATCACGCGGCACTTAGAGGACAACCAGGCGATCAGGCCCAGTCAGCATGGGTTTATGAAAAGCAGGTCCTGCTTGACGAACCTGATCTCCTTCTGCGACAAGGTGACGGGTTCAGTGGATGAGGGAGAGGTTGTGGATGTGGTCTACCTAGACTTCGGTAAGGCTTTTGACACTGTTTCCCAGAGCACTCTCCTGGAGAAGCTGGCTGCTCAAGGCTTGTGTGGGTGTACGCTTTGCTGGGTTAAAAACTGTATGCATGGCTGGGCCCAAAGAGTCGTGGTGAATGGAGTTAAATCCAGTTGGAGGCCGGTCACTAGTGGTGTCCCCCAGGGCTCAGTATTGGGGCCAGTTCTCTTCAATATCTATCAGCAGTCTGGATGAGGGGCTTGAGTGTACCCTCAGATCAGGAGATCATCTGGTCCAACCCCCCTACCAAACAGGGTCACCTAGCGAAGGTTGCACAGGATTGCATCTGGGTGGGTTTTGAATATCTCCAAAGATGGGGACTCCACAACCTCTCTGGGTAACCTGTTCCAGTGCTCTATGTGGTGGTTTTACCTTGCTAGGCAGCTGAACTCCACCATAACCGCTCTCTCGCTCCCCCTCCTCTTCTGAGGAGGGGAAGAAGAAAAGGAAAGAAGCTACTCACAGGTTGGGATAAAGATAATTAATCAAAGGAAAAAATAATGATTAAGGGAAAATTATTATTAATTAAATAATTTAGCTAAAAGGAAAAGGGGAAAAGGGAAAACAAATAAACAAAAAAATCAAAACAAACAAAAAAAAACAACAACAAAACAAAACAAAATAAAAGCAAAAGCCGTGTGGAAATTGTGAGAAAAATCTCAATTTTCTTCAGACAGGATCTTCTGTGAAGCTATTTTATTTGTGATTGCAGTGGTGGGCGTCCTGCAAGCAGGAGTGCACAGTAAAAGTTTATCATAACCCTATATTCCCTATTACCTGACACCTGATTTCTCCCCTGTTTCCTCATTGGCTGAGTACTACAGGTTCGCAAGCTACTCGACACACTTCTATACCATATATGTCCAATTTTATTTGACGAAGCGTTAATTTCTTCTTTTCCTTTTTTTCCTTCTTCTCTTGTGACTAGAGGGCCTGCGATTTGTGATTTTACTGATTTTGTACTGCTCATCCTGTTTTTCTTAGCTATCCTCCTTATTTCGGGACAGTGGGACCTTCCCCTTATCTGCTTAACATACTCCCCACTGCTATGCTGCACAATCACTTTTGAATATGCAAGGTTAGTGGAATTTTTCACTGCAAAAACACCTTCTATTGCAAAAACACAACTTTGTTTCTGACAAAGTGCAGAGTAAAGAAATTACTCTCTACTTCCCACCCACAAGCGATGCTTGACCATGTCCTTGAAGCAGGGCCTCAACACACGTAGCCATTGTTTGGGAGGACAGACGTTTTCCCAACGAGAGTCCACCCCTCCCCTCTCCTTCCTTTTTCCACCTTTTATTGCTGAGTGTGACACCATATGGCATGGAATATCCCTTTGATTGGTTTAGGTCAGCTGCCCTGGTGATGTTCCTTCCTCACCTCTTGCCCACCCCCAGCCTGCTGGCTCTGGGGGGAGGGGTTAGAGGGAGTCCTGATGCTGTGCTAGTATTGCTCAGCAGTAGACACCACACTGTTGTGATACCAGTGCTGTTCTAGCTACGAGTGCAGAGCACAGCGCTCTATGGGCTGCTGCAGGGAAAGTTAACTCCATCCCAGCCAGACCCAGTGCAACATCCACGCCTTATTCCATGACATTTGTGTCACACTCAGGTCCCACATACTTTAGCATGTAAGTATTTTCATCGCCATTGTTCCTTGTCCTTTAACAGATTGATAGGTAGGTACTTCTTTTCATTCTATAGGCCTTTCTCAAAAAACGTTCATAAGAAGTGGTGATAATTTAGTCTTCATCTGCCAAAGTGGTCACTCAGGGCAGGCAGAGATGGATGTCTGGACGCCAGCACCAGTTTAGCTCGAGTCGTTGCTGCACTTGCCCGTTTCCTTGCAAAGTTGACTTGTCATTGGTTCTGCAGTGTCTTCCTACAACACACAGTTTAGATTAAAGATTATTTTTCTCCCAAGGTTAAATGTCCTTGAGGCATGCACCCAATATCCCCATTCTTTTGCATGACCCACCAGGTATGGCATGACCATACTCCGGTCCTTGGGCGAAGACAATCCCACGAGTGGGTTTGCCTTTTCCCAAGGCAGGAGCAATCCAAACCGCCTTCCCCATCCACTTCCCTACGTGCACTACGGGGACTTTAGCTCCTCCCACCGCGTGTAGGGGTTTTGTTTCAGCAGGACCAGGATGGTTGTCGGACCCTCTGTTGTTAACTAGCCAAGTGGCCTCTGGTAGATTTATGTCCCATTGTTTCCACATCCCAGCACCCAATGCTCGCAGCATAGTCTTTAACAGTCCATTGTACCTCTCAACCTTCCCAGAGGCTTGTGGGTGATAGGGGATGTGATACACCCCACTAAATGCCATGCCTCTTGGCCCAGGAGATGACAAGATTGTTTTGGAAAATGACTCCCATTGTCGGACTCAATTCTCTCTGGTGTGCCACAGCACTCGTCTTTCCAGGCCCAAGATAGTGTTTTGGGCAGTGGCCTGGTTTACGGGGTATGTTTCCAGCCACCCAGTAGTTGCTTCTACCATGGTGAGTATGTACTGTTTGCCTTGGCGGGTTTGTGGGAGTGGTCCGATATAGTCAATTTGCCAGGCCTCACCATATCAAAACCCTAGCCACCTCCCCCTGTTTCAGGGAGATTTTACCCTCATGGCTTTCTTGATTGTAGCACAGGTCTCACACTCATGGGTAACCTGTGTGATGGCCTCAATGGTCAGGTCCACCCCTCGATCACGAGCCCTCGATTCACGAGTATGTGGCATCCCTCCCCAAATGTCCTGATGTTTCGTGGGCCCATCGAGCTACAAACAGCTCACCCTTATGTCCCCAGTCCAGGTCCACCTGAGACACTTCAATTTTCAAAGCTCGGTCCACCTCTTCATTGTTCTGATGTTCTTCAGTAGCGTGACTCTTGGGCATGTGGGCATCCACGTGACGTTCCTTTACAGCCAGGTTTTCTACCCGGGCAGCAATATCTTGCCACAGTGTAGCAGCCCAGATAGGTTTACTTCTGTGCTGCCAGTTGTTCTGTTTCCTTTGCTGTAACCACCCCCACAGGGCATTTGCCACCATCCATGAGTCAGTGTAGAGACACAGTACTGGCCATTTTATTCATTGAGAAATCTCTAGGGCTAGTTGTATGGCTTTTACTTCTGCATACTGACTCGACTCGCCTTCCCCTTCCATGGCCTCCACAACTCGTTGTGTGGGACTCCACACAGCAGCTTTCCATTTCCTATGGCTCCCTACCATGTGGCAGGATCCATCAGTGAACGACACATACTGCTTTCTGTCTTCTGGCAATTGATTATCCTTCCGGCCAGTCCAGGATTCCAGGTTTTCCCATTCGAGCCCGCTGTGTAATTAACGCTACCCACTTACTCCACGTAGCGTCAGTCACGTGGTGTGTAGTGGGAATTTTCCCTTTGAACATCCAATGTAACACAGGTAGCTGTGGGGCCAAGAGAGCTGTGCTTCTGTACCCTCAACTTCTGAAGCAGCTCAAACCCCCTCATATGCTGTTAGTATCCCCTTTTCAGTTTGGGTGTAATTAGCTTCTGATCCTCTATAGCCCTGGCTCCAGAACCCCAGAGGTCGACCTCGAGTTTCTCCTGGGGTTTTCTGCCACACCCTCCAGGTGAATCCATGCTCCCCAGCTGCAGTGTGAAGCATGTTTTGCACAGCTGGTCCTGTCGGACAGGCCCAAGGGCTACTGCACGAGCTATTTCTTGTTTGATTTGTTCAAAACCCTTTTGCTGCTCAGGGCCCTACTCAAAATAGTTCCTCTTTCGAGTCACTCGATATAGAGGAGTCACAAGCTGACTCTAGCCTGGAACATGCATTCTTCAGAATCCCACAAGGCCTAGGAAAGCTTGCGTTTCTTTTTTGGTAGTTGGTGGAGACCTTACTGTTATTTTGTTGATCACATCCATCGAAATGTGGAGACATCCATCCTGCCATTTTACCCCCAAGAACTGGATTTCCTGTGCGGGTCCCTTCACCTTACTCTGTTTAATGGCAAAACCAGCTTTCATGAGAATTTGGATTATTTTCTTCCCTTTCTCAAAAGCTTCTTCTGCTGTGTTGCCCCACACGAGGATGCCATCCATGTACTGCAGGTGTTCAGGAACTTCCCCCCCCCAGTTCCAGTGTGTCCCGATCAGTCTATGGAAAATGGTAGGGCTGTGTTTCCACCCCTGCTGGGGCAGTCGATTCCAAGTGTAATTCTCCACGCTCCATTAGACCTTTGCACTGGCCATATGAGACTATTAAAGGGTGAGTGAGTCTTGCTGATCACTCCTTGGTGCTCTAGTTGATGAATTAGCTTATGGATGGGAATCGGGGAGTGTCGGTTGGTGCGATGTTGCTGCCAGTATACTGCTGTGGTAGCGATTGGCACCTGCTGTTCTTCAACCCTCAGCAATCCTACAAAAGAAGGCTTACAACAGCTGCTTAATCTTCTGTGTGCTCAAAGCAGCTATGCCAAAAGCCCACCGGTACCCTTTTGGATTCTTGAAGTACCCTCTCTTGAGGTAGTCTATTCCAAGGATGCACGGAGCCTCCGGGCCAGTCACGATGGGGTGCTTTTGCCACTCGTTCCCAGTTGGACTCACTTCAGCTTCCAATACAGTTAGCTTTTGGGATCCCCCTGTCACTCCAGAGATACAGATGAGTTCTGTCCCTTGGTAGCCTGATGGCTTAGGGTACACTGTGTGCCGGTGTCCACTAGAAATTGGGAGGGACAATTTCTCACAAGAAACTGGGAGGGACAGACCCAGGACAGCTGACCCAAACTGGCCAAAGGGGTATTCCATACCATCTGACGTCATGCTGAACAGTTAATATGGGGGGGCTGGCTGGGGTGGGGGGGCCGGCTGCTCGGGGATAGGCTGGGCATCGGTCAGCGGGTGGTGAGCAATTGCATTGTGAACCACTTGTTTGTACATATTATTATTATTATCCTTTCTTTCCTGTCCTAATCAACTGTCTTTATCTGAAACCACAGGCCTTCATTTCTTTCTAATTCTCTCCCCCCATCCCAGAGAGGGAGGGGAGAGGGTGAATGAACAGCTGTGTGGTGCTGAGCTGCTGGCCGGGTTAAACCTTAACATCAGTATTAAAGTTTATTGGCTTTAATGCTGTCTTAGGAGGCTTTTCATTTCTGTAGTGACACTTAAAATTAGTATAGTGCTTAGTTTTTTTCTTGCACCGTCATAATGTCTTTTCAGCTTTTTGCCGCAGATGCACGTGGAGCGTGCAGAGAAAAATTTTCTTGATCCGATTTCATTTTCTTGATCCGATTGCTTCATTAGAATCCTGTAGTATGGCCTTATAACGTTTTTTGGCTTTATGTGCATTAAACCAAATTTAACAATCTTTAGTTTGGTTAGTTATGCATACAGATTATTTTTAAGTTCCCTTCAAGTTTCTAACCCATCCTATTTCATTAACATAAATAACATCTGTTGTACCCTCCCGGTTATTTATTTATTTTTTTTTTTTTCAAATTATCAATTATATGTTGAATACTACGTACTGAAGGAGATTGTGAACCTGGTACTTAACTGGATAAAAATCAGGATACGTTTTTTTAAGGATAAAAGTCTTCCATTCATTCATCTCTACTCTTTGCATTTATCTTTTCAGATTTTGATTTGTGTAACTTGATTTGTATAACTGTTTTATATCTCTTGATACAATCTTTAGCAATACCTTATGTGAAAGTTTTGGTTTGCTAAGTTGGGAAAGTGTTGCTGTTTTTTTTTATATACTATTCTAATAACTCCTTTCAAGTCTTGTAAAAGATTACCATAATACAGTTTGTGTAAACTATTTTGCTTGCTTTATGGGGTTAGCCAGTTTTATTTTAAATATATCTGATGAACAGTCATCTGGATGGGCTTTGGAATCCTTTTTGTGTAGACCTACCTGTTTATTAGCTTTTCTCCACTGTGGCCACTACTGTTTTATAACAGTGCTAGCAAACATATGTAGATCGTGTTAATGTTCTTTTTTCTTAGTTGTGAAGCTTGATGGGCCAGTGGTAATACTTACTAATGAATTTCCTCCAGTTCTTCCATCATTTTTACTTTTTTGTCTAACTAATGTTTAGTATAATTAAAATGACTTTAGGATGCTTTGTTCCTTCTCCCCTTCCTTTTTGGTTATTCAGTAGATCTGATTTATTTTTTCAAGTTTTCTGCTTGTAGTATGCCTGAGAAGTCAGAGCACACAGAGCACGCGATCGGCTCTGGGGCAGACGTGTTCTGCAGCGGAGCAGGGGATCGAGGCAGGCAGGGCTTTTTTTCTGGCATGGAGGCCACTTGAGCCAGCGGAGAGAGCCGCCGGGACTGACAGCCTTCTCGAGGGAGGCTGACGAGGCGCGGGCGGATCTGGCAGCACCCCTTCCCCGGCCGTACAAAGGCAGCCCCTAGGGAGCACAGTGACCAGGACGGGCAAACAGGGCATGGCGCGGCAGTCAGGTCGTGGTGGCAGTTTGCACGGCAGTGCGCATGGGCAGGGCGAGCAGGGAGGGTGCCCTCACTGCTCTTTTCCAACGGTCTTTTCCAATGGCAGTAGTAACCTGCTTGTGAAGAGCCCAGCCATGGTATCCACCAGGCAGAAAAACATGGCCTCTGCATCTCTTGTGGGCTGAGACCAAAACCCAGATGGAGGGGCCACAACCCCCCATGGCAGATGTCTACATGCAGACGGAGCCCCTGAGGACCAAAAGAGCTTCCCAGACCCCCAGTTGTGGGGAACTCCAGAATCCTGAAGTCCCCCTAGGGCCCAATGGCAGAATTGGGTGTCGTGGGTGCAAGTGTGCCCAGCTGGATGAGCTTTTTGAGCAAGTTGCTGTCTTGCGAGAGGAGCTCAACAGGCTGCAAAGCATCCGGGAATCAGAGCGAAAGATTGATGTATGGTATCAAGCACTGGCACAGGCTGAGCAACAGCCCTGCCTCACAAGTCCTCACAAGGGACTGGTAAAGGAGCCTCCAACCCTGAATTAGCACAACTGATGGACTTGCAAGACAAGGGAAGCTGGATCCTCGTCTCTGCTCGGAGCAGAAGAAGGGATCTCCCCCTTGCCCCTGAAGTGCCCCTACGCAATAGATATGATGCTCTGGAGCTCAGAAAAGGAGAGGATAATAAAAACAACAATGGTAATGGTCAAGCCCCAGGAAAGGGCAACAGTATAAACGTGGACCAGCAAACCATGTGTATAAGAACCGGTGCCACAAAAAAAGCACGGAGGGTGTTGGTAATCGGAGATTCCTCTCTGAGAGGCACTGAAGCGCCCATTTGCTGCCCAGGCAATCTCTCTCGAGAGGTTTGCTGCCTGCCTGGGGCCTGCATCCGCGACATCACAAAGAGGCTACCAAGCTTGGTTAAGCCACATGACTATCACCCATTCCTACTCTTTCATGTAGGGACAAATGATGTCGCAATAAGGAAACTACGAAACATCAAAAGGGACTTTATGTCCCTTGGAGAGATGTTGAAGGGCTCGGGAGTGCAAGTAGTGTTCTCAGTCCTCCCAGTTGTTGGCTGGGACCCAAGGAGGAGGCAACATGAATGATTGGCTATGTAGCTGGTGCCATGCTCAGGGTTTTGGGTTCTACGATCTCAGACATTTTTCTGAGAGACCAGGAATGCTGACACCAGATGGAGCATGCCTGACGAAGTGGGGCAAGAGCGTCCTGGGCAGCAAGCTGGCTAGACTCATTAGTAGGGCTTTAAACTAGACTTGGTTGGCGAAGGGGATGTACCTGTAAGAGACGCAAAAGAACCAGTGGATGCCAATACACTAGAAAACAACAGGGAGACACCTGTGAATCATCCCATAGGAATTGGGAATGGCTCCTCTAAAAAGGTAATGCAGCCCATAGCCCGGCTGAAGTGCCTCTACACCAATGCACGCAGCATGGGGAATAAGCAGGAGGAGTTGGAAGCCATGGTGCAATTAGAAAACTGTTATCTAATTGCTATCATGGAAACATGGTGAGACAAATCACACAACTGGAACGCTGGAATGGAGGGCTACAAGCTTTACAGGAGAGATAGGCAGGGAAGGAAGGGTGGGGGTGTTGCCCTCTATGTTAAGAAGTGGATAGATTGTGCAGAGTTGCCGCTAAGAAACAGCCATGAGCAGGTTGAGAGCCTGTGGGTAAAAATTAAGCATCAGACCAATAAAGGGCACCTTGTGGTTGGGGTCTACTACAGGCCGCCCGATCAAGGGGAGCCTTTTGATGAAGCCTTCTTGCTCCAACTACAAGAAGCACTGTGCTCACGGGCTCTCATCCTGATGGGGGATTTCAATCACCCAGATGTCTGCTGGGAAAGCTACACGGCAGGCAGTAAGCAATCCAGGAGACTCCTGGAGTGCGTTGAGGACAACTTCCTCGTCCAGGTGTTAGACAAACCAACCAGAGGAGAAGCATTTCTGGACCTGGTGCTCACCAGTGTGAATGACCTCATTAAAGAGGTTAAGATTGGAGGCAGTCTGGGTTGCAGTGACCACGGCCTGGTTGAGTTTGTGATCTCGAGGGATGTGGGCCTGGCTAAGAGCAAAGTAAGGACCCTCGACCTCAGAAGAGCAAACTTACAGTTACTCAAAGAATTAGTGGAAGAGAGCCTGTGGGATACTGTCCTTAGGGAAAGAGGATCTGATCAGATCTGGCAACTCTTTAAGGATATTTTTCTTAGTGTGCAAGAGCTCTCCATCCCCATGTGCAATAAATCAAGCAGGGAAGGCAGGAAACCAGTATGGCTGAGCAATGACCTTCTGGTCAAACTTAGGCAAAAGAAGGAACTGCACAGGCAGTGGAAACGGGGCCGTGTGCTCTGGGAAGAGTACAGAAACGCTGTCTGGACGTGCAGGGATGGGATCAGGAAAGCCAAGGCACTGACAGAGCTAAACTTGGCAAGGGATGCAAAAAATAACAAGAAGGGATTCTACAAGTACATTGGCCAGAAAAGAAAGACTAAGGAGAGTGTACCCCCTCTGAAAAATGTAGATGGAGGACTGGTAACAACAGACATGGAGAAGGCTGAAGTACGTAACAACTTCTTTGCCTCAGTCTTCACTGGCCGTCAGGCTTCCCACATCTCTTGAGTCTCCGAACCTCTAGGCGGGGACTGGGGGAGCAGAGTCCCTCCCACTGTAAGCGAAGAGCGGGTTTGGGACCTCCTGATGCAACTCAACAGCTACAAGTCCACGGGGCCTGATGACATCCATCCCAGGGTTCTGAGGGAATTGGCTGCCAAGCCACTCTCTATCATATTTGAAAAGTCATGGCAGTCAGGTAAAGTCCTCCGTGACTGGAAAAAGGGAAACATCACTCCCATTTTTAAAAAGGGTAGAAAGGAAGACCCGGAGAACTACAGACCAGTGAGCCTCACCTCTGTGACTGGCAAGATCATGGAACAGATCCTCCTGGAAGCAATGTTACGGCACATGCAAGACCAGGAGGTGATCCGAGACAGCCAGCACAGCTTCACCAAGGGCAAATCATGCCTGACCAATCTGGTGGCCTTCTATGATGGAGTGACAGCATCAGTTGGCAAAGGAAGACCGACATGTCATTTACTTGGCCTTCTGTAAGGCTTTTGTCATGGTCCCACATGACATCCTGATTTCTAAATTGGAGAGAGATGGATTTGAAGGGTGGACCATTTGGTGGATAAGGAATTGGCTTGATGGCTGCACCTAGAGAGTAGTGGTCAATGGCTCTATGTCCAGGTAGAGGCCAGTGACAAGCGATGTCCCTCAGGGGTCTGTCTTGGGACTGATGCTTTTCAATATCTTCATCAGTGACCTAGATGATGGGATTGAGTGTACCCTTAGCAAGTTTGCAGATGACACCAAGCTGAGTGATGCAGTTGATACAACAGAAGGAAGAGATGCCATCCAAAGGGACCTGGATAAGCTTGAGAAGTGGGCCCACGTGAACCAAATGAGGTTCAACAAGTCCAAGTGCAGGGTGCTGCACCTGGGATGGGGCAATCCCAGGCATGAGTACAGACTGGGAGAAGAACCTATTGAGAGCAACCTTGTGGAGAGGGATTTGGGGGTTCTGGTAGATGAGAAGCTCGACGTGAGCCAGCAGTGTGTGCTTGCAGCCCAGAAGGCCAAACGTATCCTGGGCTGCATCAAGAGAGGTGTGGCCAGCAGGTCAAGGGAGGTGATTGTCCCTATCTACTCTGCCCTCGTGAGGCCCCACCTGGAGTACTGCGTCCAGGTCTGGGGCCCCCAGTACAAGAAAGATGTGGACCTGTTAGAACGGGTCCAGAGGAGGGTCACAAAGATGATCAGAGGGCTGGAGCACCTCTCCTATGAAGAAAGACTGAGAGAGCTGGAGATGTTCAGCCTGGAGAAGAGAAGGCTCCGGGGAGACCTCGTTGCGGCCTTTCAATACTTAAAGGGTTCTTATAAAAAAGGATGGAGAGGGACTCTTTACTTGTGTAGATAATGATGGGACAAGGGGGAATGGTTTTAAACTGAAAGAGGGGAGATTTAGATTGGATGTTAGGAAGAAGTTCTTTACTCAGAGGGTGGTGAGACACTGGAACAGGTTGCCCAGAGAAGTTGTGGATGCCCCATCCCTGGAGGTGTTCAAGACCAGGCTGGATGGGGCCCTGGCAAACCTGATCTAGTGGGTGGCATCCTTGCCTATGTCAAGGGGTTGGAACTAGATGATCTTTAAGGTCCCTTCCAACCCAAGCCATTCTTTGATTCTATGAGTCTATGATAACCTTTCAGGATGAACAGGAAAGTAAAAAACTCTTATTTATACTCCACAGCTTCAGATGTAGCTGTTTGTACCACAGTAGGAAGCAAGTTTCTCTGACTGAAAGTTAGTATGGGCACTACATACACAGCCCTTCCTTTTGCAGCTTTCCAGATGTCCACTGTTTGGACTCTTCTACTAGCTTTTTCTAAAGATTTTATTTTATGCAATGCTTTTTTTTTTTTTTTTTTTTTTCTTTTTTTTGGTAACAATACTTTTCATCCATTTATGTCTCCAATGTAGCCTTAGCATTTTATTTCAAACTACAGTTCTGTTGACAGTGTTGTTGTAGCGCGTAACACATAATAATGTCTAATAGAAGACTCCACAACAATCCTGGCAATCAAACATCTCTTTGAAAACTGTTCTACTGCAATACCAGTGTGTACAGAGCTTACTGCAGTTTCTGTTACAGTAGGTCTGCATGCATCTCTGTGCCCAGCCCTACTTTGTGTTGCTTTTGTACTCTGCCTGTATTGTACCAGCCTTATTCCCAGAGATAGGATGATATTGTCTTCTCTATTTGGTAGTCCTTTTCCATTTCCCAGCAAAATGTAGGTTCATAAACTGGTATCTGAATCCTGTGGGGCTGCTTTATTGTGTTGGTTGGGGTGAGAGGACATGGACACGTTGAATTGTGTGTATCCTTAGGAAGAAGGTGAGGATAAAAAGTTCCCAGTCACCTTGCTTACCTTGTAGTTCACTTCTCATATCACTGGAAATTCCCAGTCCTCTAGTAAATTTAGAGTGATTGTGGACAGAGGTTAATATGGAAAGCAGAACTCCTACTGACCCTTTGTTTGGGGAGGAGAAAAAAATAATCATGTAGTATGGTAGGAAAGTGCTGTCTTTTTACTTCTGTCTTTGTTTACTATTTGTCTTTAAATTAAAGGGGAATTAAGAATAAGGCTGTTCAGTTATGAGATGCTAGGACTGGAATTTGAATAATTAAATCAATATTTTTGTCAATTGTAAATTAATATATTGGGTAAAATCTCCTTTAAAATAGAAATCTCTCTCCTCCATGTGATTTAGCACTTGAGAGAACTCAGGTATACCTGGCTTTGGTTATAGATGTAAATCCAATTGATATTTCTTGAAGAAAAATTATCTGCATCCTTAATTAAGATAAGCAAAATACCTGTTATGCTTTGGAAGCTTCATGTTGAATGCATGTTTAGATTTCTAATTTTTTAATTGTCTACTAATAACTTTTTTTTTTCAGAACCCTGTGATAATATGAGAGAGATTCTCCAAAATGTGGCCAAATTACAAGGCATTTCAAATATGAGAAAACTAGGTCACTTGAATAATTTTACTAAGGTAGGTACTCAAATGGTGTCAGAACAAGTGATCATATGGATAAAATATTTTATATATACTATATCAGATGTACAGGAGATTCATAAAACAGTCTAGTATCATGGAACAGTGCATGGAAATCTATATACTGTCAGAGAGGAAAGGAGCAAATAAGGACAAGCACATATGTGAATGCAAAATTATGCTGAAACTTGTTTGTGTCCCTTACTGGCTGAATTTTTGTAGTGTTGTAGTGTTTAGAAGTCTGAATTATCTTCTAATTCAGGGGTTAAGTTGTACAAATAGAGCTAAAGGATTGGTTCCTGTTCCACAAGGCTGAATCAAAAATGTGAAATGACAGACTTTCTGGATGTAAACTGGCAAAGTATGATGAGGTGGAGGACTATGTCAATGAGCATGATAGGCAGTGGCTTGGGCACTGATAGACTAGAAACTGTCAACATTCATTGTGGGTTTGATAGTGAAAATGAATTAAAGGGTCAGTTTCTAAAAATGGTCTGTATTGCTGATTTTTGAGGTGCTTTTACCAATTGTAAGATTCCAAATCATTGGAATGTGAAAGATACTTGCCTGAAAGTTGGATAGATATGTTGGGAGCTGGCAGAAGGCAAGAATTAATAACTTATTGCAGAATAAGAGATGATAGGCTGAGGAAAGAGACCATGAAAGGCCCTTCAGAATGAGAGCAAGTACCATTTTTTGGTAGATGAAGAACTGGTGGAGAGGAGTAGAGAGGACTGATGAGAGGTGAGTAGTGAGTTAGAAAAAGGGTGTTTGTTGTAGCATAGTGAATAGTTGTGAGCTGGACCAGTGTTCCAGCTGGGCAAGGGAAAAGTACATTGCATTAAGTGAGGTAGGATACATAAGAGCTTCAGTGTACCTGTTACCTCAACAGATGTACTGATACACAGAAGGAGTTGGTAAATTCTACACCTTTCTAATAGGGTTACAGATAGGGCTACATACCTGAAGATGAAACACAAGTTTCAGTGACACAGGATGGATTTTGCAATCAGCAATAGCCAGGAAAGAAGGTAGCAGTGGAAACTTTGGTGGGAAAAGTATGGTTTAAATTATTGTTGTTGTACATGAAAATAAAAAATTGAGTAATATGAGCAGGAGGCTGCTTATACACTTCTGAGACAATCTCAAGTGAAAGAAAAAATGCTCAAGGGCAGATTTAGGGGACCAAAATGAGAAGGACATGAGAAGGACAAACACACATCATAATCTTTGAAGTAGGTGTGTGTGGAGAATAGTCAGACTTCTTAGTGTCACTGATAAGCACTGGCCTTGGTCAAAGGGAATTAAGCAGCATGTTCCTGCTTCTCTCTTATACAACCTTTTTGTGGATGGAGGTCTGTAGGCTTAATATGAGAGGTTGGTGAAGGCGGGAGTCTTGTCGTGGGGGGGGACAGCCCTGTTTTGGCAGCAGAACAGAATCTTGAAGGCCATGGTGCCTGGAGTAAAACCTTTAGCTTCATTATGTGTAAAATAAATATTGAAGTTAACACCCCCGAATATGATAATGACCTTAATGAAGTACATGCTAAACACATGACTATAGTACTCAAATCTCCACCCAAATCATAATAAAAGACACCCAAGGGGGTGGAACAGATAAGGAGGTTAGGATATGAAAGAGTTAGTGTTAGGGGAAAAAAAAAGTTAGAAAAAAAAAAAGAGCGATGGGGGGGGGTGGTGGTGGTGGGGAGAAGAAATTGGAGACCTAGAAGAGGCAATCGATGAGCTGTGCTCCTTTCTCCTCCTCCAAGACAGGGACACCCTCTTGATAAGCTCTGTGTCTGCTCTTTGGTGAGGAATATCTAGGATAGCATTTTAGTGCCAGTGCACTAATATCATTTATTAGCACTATTGCAGTAAGTGTATTTATCAGTGGCAATTCTGAATCTGTTATATCTGTCACCTTATTAAATATGTTCAGCTAACCTCCTAATTCTTCCAACCCAACATGAGTTGCACTAGCCAGTGCTTCATTTTGTCCAGTGAGGTTATACAACATCCTTCGGTTCTGGAATGTTGTAACTTAAGGCGTGACAATTTATTCCAGGGTCCATTCAACTACAGTCCCTGTGTTGAGGTATTGCCAATGATCTTTCAATTCCATTTTGGTCCATCTCCATGCAGTTGGTGAAAGAGGTTCTCTCCAGAGGGGGCAAAGTGTTAACAGTCCCAATGTGTGTTGGCATTGCTGACCTTCCTTAGAGGATATGCCTCCTGAATCGGAAATGGTTGGCTTGGTGGAGTTTGGAATAGTAAAGTAATGTTTATATCTTTCAGTAATTTAGATACTTTAATGTTGCCTTCCTTAATAGGCATAATTTCATTGATACTGTCCAGATAGGTATACCATTTACAGACTGTGGGTTTCTGGGCAATTCCTGCAGGTGGTACCATACCCTTGTAAACTATATCTAGGAGATGGAAAGAACCCTAGATAATCACACTCTGTTCTCTCCTTATCTGTTCCACCCACTTCACCACTTGCACTAGAGACAGTAAGCCTTTTTCAAGATCCTAATAACTCGTTACGGTGTCATTGAAGAGTGGGAGCTAAACTTTAGTGGTCTCTCTGGTCCTTCTGGTCCCTTTTGCCAGAGATTACAGTGGGAACCGTGTTCACTGAATCCCCATTCTACACAAATAGGTTTGGTTGTGTGTAAGGAACCTAGCTGTTGAAATAACCTCAGTTGTTTTATTAATAATTCTAATGCATCCTTGTGCTGTTTAGTCCAGTCCCATGATTTCCCTTTTCTAAGAAGATTGTATAAGGGACAGGTAATGATAGAATGTTGCGTTAAGGGGTGTAGCCAATTAACCATTACGGGTCCGGTCGGATTAAGAGCACTGAACTACCACGGTCACGGATTCACCAATAACGTATAACCACCCTTACTCTAGTCTCGTTCAATGAGAATTATCATGGCTAGGAACAATGCACAATTTATTACAGCAACAGGTACACAGGTTCTTTGGATTGCTGGAGATAGTTACTTTCTGCAAAAGCAAGTTAGCATGCATGAAATATGCAGGTGCGCAGCCTGGAAATTAACGTGTTAAAAGGCACAAAGACTCTAGAGAGATTTCTAAGTTTCCGTGCTGACACACAGTATAACCAAGTGTTCAAATATCAACCAAAGGTGTCCCAATGCGGGGGGCGGGGGGGGGAAGAGAGGCTCAGCCCATTGACTGATCCCAGGAGTCAGGACGTCTGCAGGATGGTGTATTCCCTCGGGATGGTATCTCCCCTGACATCCCCTCTCTCGTAGGCCGATTTCACAGAATCACGAAATCACAGAATTTCTAGGTTGGAAGAGACCTCAAGATCATCGAGTCCAGCCTCTGACCTAACACTAACAGTCCCCACTAAACCATATCCCTAAGCTCTACATCTAAACGTCTTTTAAAGACTTCCAGGGATGGTGACTCCACCA
This sequence comes from Aythya fuligula, assembly GCF_009819795.1. Taxonomy (NCBI): domain Eukaryota; kingdom Metazoa; phylum Chordata; class Aves; order Anseriformes; family Anatidae; genus Aythya; species Aythya fuligula. The sequence goes on along the minus strand of NC_045594.1, from coordinate 448,822 downwards.
CTTCCCTGGGCAGCCTGTTCCAATGTCTAACAACCCTTTCGGTAAAGAAATTCTTCCTAACAGCCAACCTAAAACTCCCCTGGTGCAACTTAAGCCCATTCCCCCTCGTCCTGTCACCAGGCACGTGGGAGAACAGACCAACCCCCACCTCACTACAGCCTCCTTTAAGGTACCTGTAGAGAGCAATAAGGTCGCCCCTGAGCCTCCTCTTCTCCAGGCTGAACAAGCCCAGCTCCCTCAGCCGCTCCTCGTAGGACTTGTTCTCCAGGCCCCTCACCAGCTTTGTCGCCCTTCTCTGGACCCGCTCAAGCACCTCGATGTCCTTCTTGTAGCGAGGGGCCCAAAACCGAACACAGTACTCGAGGTGTGGCCTCACCAGAGCCGAGTACAGGGGGACAATCACCTCCCTAGCCCTGCTGGTCACACTGTTTCTTATGCAAGCCAGGATGCTGTTGGCCTTCTTGGCCACCTGAGCACACTGCTGGCTCATATTCAGCCGACTATCAACCAATACTCCCAGGTCCTTCTCTGCCTGGCAGCTCTCCAACCACTCATCTCCCAGCCTGTAGCTCTGCTTGGGGTTATTGCATCCCAGGTGGAGGACCTGGCACTTGGCCTTGTGTCGTGGTTTAACCCGGCCGGCAGCTAAACACCACGCAGCCGTTCGCTCACCCTCCCCCCTCCCTCTCTGGGATGGGGGAGAGAAATGGAAAGTGAAGCCCGTGAGTTGAGATAAAGACAGTTTAATAAGACAGGAAAATAATAATAATAATAATACAATGATGATAATAGTACTACTACTAATAATATGTACAAACAAGTGATGCACAATGCAATTGCTCACCACCCGCTGACCGATGCCCAGCCTAACCCCGAGCAGTCTGGCCCCCTCCCCCGGCTAGCCACCCCTATATATTGTTTAGCATGACGTCAGATGGTATGGAATACCCCTTTGGCTAGTTTGGGTCACCTGTCCTGGGTCTGTCCCCTCCCAGCTCTTACTGCACCCCCAGCCTGCCTGTTGGCAGGACAGAGCGAAAGGCTGAGATGTCCTTGGCTTGGTATAAGCACTGCTCTGCAACAATTAAAACATCGGGGTGTTATCAGCACTCTTCTCATCCTAAGCCAAAACACAGCATTCTACCAGCTACTAGGAAGAAAATTAACTCTGTTCTAGCTGAAACCAGGACATCTATCCACCCCTTATTCCATACCATTTATGTCATGCTCAGGTTTGTACTGGGTCTGGCTGGAATGTTAACTTTCCCTGCAGCAGCCCATTCAGTGCCGTACTCTGTACTTGTAGCTGGAAAAGCAGTGTTATCACACCAGTGTTGTGTCTACTGCTGAGCAGCAGTGGCACAGCATTGGGCCTTTCTCTAACCCTCCTAGGGGGTGGGCAAAAAGTGAGGAGAGAAACATCACTAGGGCTGCTGACCTAAACCAATCAAAGGGATATTCCATACCATGTGGTGTCACACTCAGCAATAAAAGGTGGAAACAGGAAGAAGAGGGGAGGGGTGGGCTCTCGTTGAGAAGACGTCGGTCCTCCTCTCGAACACCGGCTGCGTGCGTTGAGGCCTTGCTTCAAGGACGTGGTCAATCATCGCTCATTTGTGGGAAGTAGAGAGTAATTTCTTTCCTCTGCACTTCCATATAGCTTTCATTTATTTTGTTTGTTTGTTTTCCTCCCTTTTTCCCCTTTTCCCTTTTACTTCCCCTTAGTTAAATTGTTTAGTTCATGGTAGTCTTTATTTAATTATTATAATTATTTCCCTTTAATTAAATTATCCTTACCTCAACCCGTGAGTTGTTCTTTGCTTTACTTCTCCCCCTCCTCATCTAAAGGAGGGGGAGTGAGAGAGCGGTTGTGGGGTTTAGCTGCCCAGCACGGTAAAACCACCACAAGGTTACACTCTTTTCCATACATTCTAATTAGTCACCTATAGTAGTCATGGTAGTGATAACATACAGTATTATATAGTAATTAACATGGTACAATTCAATTCATGGGCTATTCTCACCCAGTATTAAATCCCCTTGAGGTACACACCGGACCTCTCCGTTCTTTTCCATCACCCACCAAGTGTATCCAGGTCCCTGAGCAAAAACAATTCCACGAATAGGTTTGCCTTTTCCTGAAGCAGGAGTAGCCCAGACTGTTTTACCCAGCATATTTCTTACATGCACTACAGGAACTTTATCCCCATCTACAGTACGTAATAAGTTTGATTGGGCAGGTCCAGCTCGGTTGGCAGATCCCCTAGTATTGACTAACCAGGTGGCCTTTGCCAAATGCATATCCCAATTTTTGAATGTCTCAGCGCCCATTGCTTTCAATGTAGTCTTTAACAGTCCATTGTATCGTTCAACTTTCCCAGAGGCTGGTGCATGATAGGGGATGTGATACACCCACTCAATACCATGCTCTTTGGCCCAAGTGTCTATAAGGTTGTTTCGGAAATGAGTTCCATTGTCTGACTCTATTCTTTCTGGGGTGCCATGTCGCCATAGGACTTGCTTTTCAAGGCCCAGGATAGTGTTCCGGGCGGTGGCATGAGGCACAGGATATGTTTCCAGCCATCCGGTGGTTGCTTCCACCATTGTAAGTACATGGCGCTTGCCATTGCGAGTTTGAGGGAGTGTGATGTAATCAATCTGCCAGGCCTCTCCATATTTATATTTCAGCCATCGTCCTCCATACCAAAGAGGCTTTGACCTTTTGGCTTGCTTGATTGCAGCACGTTTCACAGTCATGAATAACCTGTGCTATAGCGTCCATGGTCAGGTCCACCCCTCGATCACGAGCCCATCTGTATGTTGCATCTCTACCTGAGGTGTCATGGGCCCATCGGGCTATAAATAATTCACCTTTATGCTGCCAATCCAGGTCCACCTGAGCTACTTCAATCTTAGCAGCCTGATCCACCTGCTGGTTGTTTTGATGTTCTTCAGTAGCCCGATTCTTGGGCACGTGAGCATCTACGTGGCGTGCTTTTACAGCCAGGTTCTCCACCTGAGCAGCAATATCTTGCCACAATGCAGCAGCCCAGATGGGTTTGCCCCTGCGCTGCCAGTTGCTTTGCTTCCATTGCTGTAACCATCCCCACAGGGCATTTGCTACCATCCATGAATCGGTGTAGAGATAGAGAACTGGCCATTTTTCTCGTTCAGCAATGTCTAAAGCCAGCTGAATGGCCTTCACTTCTGCAAACTGACTCGGTTCACCTTCTCCCTCAGCAGCTTCTGCAACTCGTCGTGTAGGACTCCATACAGCAGCCTTCCATCTCCGATGCTTCCCCACAATACGACAGGACCCATCAGTGAACAGGGCATATTTCTTCTCATTCTCTGGTAACTGGTTGTACAGTGGGGCTTCTTCAGCACGACCCACCTACTCCTCTGATGATATCCCAAAGTATGTGCCTTCTGGCCAGTCCATAATCACTTCCAATATTCCTGGGCAACTGGGGTTCCCTATTCGAGCCCGCTGAGTAATCAGTGCAACCCACTTGCTCCATGTATCATCAGTTGCATGATGTGTAGAGGAGACCCTTCCTTTGAATATCCAGCCTAGTACCGGCAGTCGGGGTGCTAGGAGGAGCTGCGCTTCAGTACCAACCACCTCCGAAGCAGATCAAACTCCTTCATATGCTGCCAATATCTCCTTTTCAGTTGGAGTATAGCGGGCCTCAGATCCTCTGTATCCCCGACTCCAAAACCCCAGGGGCCGACCTCGAGTTTCCCCAGGTTCTTTCTGCCAGAGGCTCCAGGTGGGGCCGTTCTCCCCGGCTGCAGTGTAGAGCACATTCTTTACATCTGGTCCTGTTCGAACTGGCCCAAGGGCTACTGCACGAACTATTTCCTGCTTGATTTGTTCAAAGGCTTGTCGTTGCTCAGGGCACCATTCAAACTCATTCTTCTTACGGGTTACTTGGTAGAGCAGGTTTACAATCAGACTGTAATTTGGGATGTGCATTCTCAAAAACCCCACAACACCTAGGAAAGTCTGTGTTTCTTTTTTGCTAGTTGGTGGAGACATAGCTGTTATTTTGTTGATCACATCCATTGGGATTTGACGACGTCCATCTTGCCATTTTATTCCTAAAAACTGGATCTCTCGTGCAGGTCCTTTGACTTTATTTTGTTTTATGGCAAAACCGCCCTTCAGAAGGATTTGGACTATTTTCTTCCCTTTCTCAAAAACTTCCTCTGCTGTGTCACCCCACACAATGATGTCATCGATGTACTGCAGGTGTTCAGGAGCTTCCCCTTGTTCCAGCACAGACTGGATCAGTCCATGGCAAATGCTAGGGCTGTGTTTCCACCCCTGGGGCAGCCGATTCCAAGGATATTGGACACCCCTCCAAGTGAAAGCAAACTGTGGCCTGCACTCTGCTGCTAAAGGGATGCAGAAAAATGCATTAGCGATATCAGTTGTGGCATACCACTTGGCTTCCTTTGACTCTAGTTTGTTTTGGAGTTCTAGCATGTCCGGCAATGCATCACTCAGTGGTGGCATGACTTCGTTCAGGCCACGATAGTCCACTGTTAGTCTCCACTCACCATTAGACTTTTGCACTGGCCATATGGGACTATTGAAAGGTGAATGAGTCTTGCTGATCACTCCTTGGCTCTCTAATTGAAGAATTAGCTTATGGATGGGAATCAGGGAGTCTCGGTTAGTGCGATACTGCTGCCGGTGCACAGTTGTGGTAGCGATTGGCACTTGCTGTTCTTCGACCCTCAGCAACCCCACAACAGAGGGGTCCTCTGAGAGACCAGGCAAGGTAGATAATTGTTTAATGCCCTCTGTCTCTAAGGCAGCTATACCAAAAGCCCACCGGAACCCTTTTGGGTCCTTGCAATATCCTCTTCTAAGATAGTCTATGCCAAGGATACATGGGGCATCTGGGCCAGTCAGAATACGGTGCTTTTCCCACTCATTCCCAGTCAGACTCACTTTAGTAGCCTCCAATACAGTCAACTGCTGAGATCCCCCTGTCACTCCATAAATACAGATGGGCTCTGGTCCTTTATAGCTCGATGGCATTACAGTACATTGTGCACCGGTGTCTACTTAAGCCTTATACTTCTGTGCGTCTGACGTGCCAGGCCATCAAATCCACACAGTCCAATAAACTCGATTGTCCCTTTCCTCCCCCTGGCTGGAGGCAGGGCCCCCCTAATCCTGGTCAGAATCTTCTTCGTTTCTGTGTTTGAAGGACTGTCTGCTGGAAGTTGGAGCAGCAAACTTTTCAGAGAATCCCTCTTTCCTGATTGTTTTCTTTTGCAACTCACGTACCTGTGACTCTAGGGTCGTGGTAGATTTTCCATCCCATTTTCTCATGTCCTCTCCATGGTCTCGTAAGTAAAACCACAGGGTGGCACGGGGTGAGTACCCACCATGTCGTCTTCCTTGTGTGGATGAACGCCTACCCCTGATAGCTGAGACACTGCTTTGTAGAGGTGCGGAGGAGAATAATCCCTCTTCAAGTTGGTGAACCTTTTCAGAAAGTTTCTCCCAAGTGTTCTCTTTTGGTCGGTGGACACTGGTTGGTTCAGGTGGGGAGGAAGATAGATTCTCTTTAAGTTGGTGGAACTCTTCAGAAAGCTTCTCCACAGCTGAGACGCAGGCCTGCAAGGAAGAGGAGAGACTTTCTTCGTACTGCTGGAGTTGTTTAGCCATTTCATCCACTGTGGGTTCCTCATCCTCTTTCCAGGCCATTATTGCCAATGAGCTGGCATATGATGATGGTGCACTCCGTACAAACTTCCGCCACATGGGTCGTGTACACCTAACTTCATCTGGATCTTTGGATGTTTGTCTGAGTTCTGGATCCTCATAAATCACTTCCCGTATGGCTAATTCCCTCAGGTACTGGATTCCCTTCTCCATAGTGGTCCACTTGCCTGGTAGACATAAAAGTTCTTCCTTGAAGGGATACCTTTCCTTCACAGCTGAGAGTAGACGCCTCCAGAGGCTGTGAGATTGTGCTCCATCTGCAATTGCTTTGTCAATGCCTGCGTCTCTAGCAAGGGATCCCAGTCGCTTGGCTTCCCTGCCGTCTAATTCCACACAATTTGCTCCAGTGTCCCAGCACCGGAGCAGCCAGGTGACAAGCTGCTCACCTATACAGCGACCAAAATCTTTTCGCACATCTCGTAACTCACGCTCGTTTAGGCTTCGGGTAGTTACTGTTGATTTTTCGGCATCCTCATCTTCCTCCTCCTGAATCTGTGATGGCCCAGCGTCATCGTCGTCTCTATACCTAGATTTGGCAGAAGACTCTCTGCGTTCTAAACGACCTGAATCTCTATACCATTTTTTCCCCTTCTCTACAGGGGCAACTTGCACTGCTATAGCTCGTTTCTCTGACCCCGTTACAGGGTCTGCTACAGGGGTTGGAATACCCTCTGCAGGGTCAACTTGCACTGCTACAGCTCGTTTCTCTGACCCAGCCACAGGAGCTGGAGCGGCTGCAGCAGCTGGGACTGGAGCGGCTGCAGAGTCCACCGTAGGGGTCACAGTGGCCGTTGGATCTGTCACAGGACTTGGAGTGGCCACAAGGTCTGTCACTAAGTTGATAGTAGTATCAATGGCAGCTCGATAGGCATGAGCCAGGCCCCAGCACGTTACAATGATTTGTGTTACTTTGGAACTGCCAGAATCGTAGCACCTTTTTTTTCAAGCATTCTGCCAGTTTTTTAGGATTTTGCAGTTGTTCAGGGGTGAATTTCCAAAACACTGGGGGTGCCAACTGCTCTAGATGCCTGCCCATATCCTCCCATACTCCCTGCCACCCACAACTATACTGCCTCCGGGCAGATCTCCGGATGAGCTTCCTAAGTAGTTGTTTAACTTTAAGCAAAACCTGAAGCACATTCAGGAGGCAGAACAACAAGACTACGCTGGTCTGAGTATCCCAAGGATATTCAATATCTTGGAGAGCTATTGTACCAAGCTTGGAGGATAAGAGGGTGGTGAAGGAGAAAGGGAGAGTTATCAAGTAAGAAAAAATATCTTCCCCTTTCCCCTCCACAGATTGACTCCCTAATGAAAAAAGGCAACAGATGTAATTGCTAATAGTTTCCAAAATACGGTTTCCAAAGTATAGAGTCGACGATGTTACTGAGTACAAATACCAAGTTAGAGTCATGGCCAGATATTTCATCATCTCATAAGCCACTGATACAACACACAGTACCATAATGGTCTGAAACCAGGGCCCGGAGAGGATAAACATACAGAAAATAACGTGCTATAATACTCAATTTGGAAAACAGGCGCAGCAGAGTTGAGATTAAAGCAATCTGCTTTATGACAAGTGACTATTAAGCAGGTCTAATACTTATACCAATTTTAGTTTACCACACTCTGGTCAGATCTGCCATTATCTCAACCTTTCGTACCCCACGTTGGGTGCCAAAAAGACTGTCGTGGATTAACCCGGTCGGCAGCTAAACACCACGCAGCCGTACGCTCACCCTCCCCCCTCCCTCTCTGGGACGGGGGAGAAAAATGGAAAGTGAAGCCCATGAGTTGACATAAAGACAGTTTAATACGACAGGAAAATAATAACAATAATAATAATAATAATAATAATACAATGATGATAATAGTACTACTACTACTACTATGTACAAACAAGTGATGCACAATGCAATTGCTCACCACCCGCTGACCGATGCCCAGCCTAACCCCGAGCAGTCCAGCCCCCTCCCCCGGCTAGCCACCCCTATATATTGTTTAGCATGATGTCAGATGGTATGGAATACCCCTTTGGCTAGTTTGGGTCACCTGTCCTGGGTCTGTCCCCTCCCAGCTCTTACTGCACCCCCAGCCTGCCAGTTGGCAGGACAGAGCAAGAAGCTGACATGTCCTTGGTTCAGTATAAGCACTGCTCTGCAACAATTAAAACATCGGGGTGTTATCAGCACTCTTCTCATCCTAAGCCAAAACACAGCATTCTACCAGCTACTAGGAAGAAAATTAACTCTGTTCTAACTGAAACCAGGACACCTTGTTAAACTTCATGCAGTTGACCTCAACTCATCGGTGTAGCCTATCCAGATCCTCCTGCAGAGCCTTCCTACCCTCAAGCAGATGGACACACGCTCCTAGCTTGGTGTCATCTGCAAACTTTCTGAGGGTGCACTCAATCCCCTCATCCAGATCATCGATGAAGATATTAAAGAGGACCGGCCCCAGCACCGAGCCCTGGGGAACGCCACTAGTGACTGGCCTCCAACTGGACTTGACTCCATTCACCACGACTCTTTGGGCCCGGCTATCCAGCTAGTTTCTAACCCAACGAAGCGTGTGCCAGTCCAAGCCACGAGCAGCCAGTTTCTTGAGGAGAATGCTGTGGGAGACGGTGTCAAAATCCTTGCTGAAGTCAAAGTAGACCACATCCAAAGCCTTTCCCTCATCCACCCAGCGCATCACTTTGTCATAGAAGGAGATCAGGTTCGTCAAGCAGGACCTGCCTTTCATAAACCCATGCTGACTGGGCCTGGTCGCCTGCTTGCCCTGCAAGTGCTGCATGATGACTCTCAAGAGGATCTGCTCCATGAGCTTCCCTGGCACTGAGGTCAAACTGACAGGCCTGTAGTTTCCCGGGTCTGCCCTCCGGCCCTTCTTGTAGATGGGTGTCACGTTTGCTAGCCGCCAGTCAACTGGGACCTCCCCCGATAGCCAGGACTGCTGATAAATGATGGACAGTGGCTTGGCCAGCTCCTCTGCCAGTTCTCTCAGTACCCTCAGGTGGATCCCATCCGGCCCCATCGACTTGTGCACATCCAAGTGCCATACCAGGTCACCAACCAGTTCTTCGTGGATAGTGAGGGCGACATCCTGCTCCCCATCCCCTTCCACCAGCTCAGGGTACTGGGTATCCAGAGAGCAACCGGTATTGCCGCTAAAGACTGAGGCAAAGAAGGCATTAAGCACCTCTGCCTTTTCCTCATCTCTTGTAACTAAGTTTCCCCCCGCATCCAGTAAAGGATGGAGATTCTCCTTAGTCCTCCGTTTTGCACTGATGTATTTATAAAAACGTTTTTTGTTGTCTTTAACGGCAGTAGCCAGATTGAGCTCCAGATGAGCTTTTGCCTTTCTAATTTTGTCCCTGCACAGCCTCGCAACATCCTTATAGTTTTCCTGAGTGGCCTGTCCACTTTTCCAAAGATTATAAACCCTCTTTTTTCTCCTAAGCTAAAGTCACAATTCTCTGTTCAGCCAGGCTGGTCTTCTTCCCCGCCAGCTCGTCTTTGGGCACGTGGGGACAGACCGTTCCTGCGCCATTAAGATTTCCTTCTTGAAGAGTGCCCAGCCTTCCTGGACTCCTCTGCCCTTCAGAACCGCCTCCCAAGGGACTCTACCAACCAGTGTCCTCAGCAGCACAAAGTCAGCCCTCCGAAAGTCCAATACAGCGGTTTTACTGGTCCCCTTCCTGGCCTCGCCAAGAATAGAGAACTCCACCATTTCGTGGTCACTCTGCCCAAGACAGCTCCCGACAATCACATCCCCCACCAGTCCTTCTCTGTGAAGAGAAGGTCTAGTGGGGCGCCACCCCTGGTAGGTTCACTAACCAGCTGCATCAGGAAGGTATCTTCCACGCTCTCCAGAAACCTCCTAGACTGCTTTCTCAGGGCTGTGTTGTGCTTCCAGGATATGTCAGGGAAGTTGAAGTCCCCCACGAGAACAAGCGCTGACGATTTTGCAACTTCTGTCAGCTGCCTGTAGAGTTCCTCATCCGTCTCCTCATCCTGGTTTGGCGGTCCATAACAGACCCCGACCAGGACACTAGCCTTGTTGTCCCTGCCGATCATAACCCAAAGGGACTCGACCTTGTCATTCCCAGCCTCGAGTTCTACAACATCAAAACACTCTCTAATATAGAGAGCCACACCACCACCCCTTCTGTGCTGCCTGTCCCTTCTGAAGAGCCTATAGCCAGGCATTGCAATACTCCAGTCATGAGACTGGTCCCACCACGTCTCCATGATGGCAACCAAGTCGTAGCCTTCCTGCCGCACGATGGCTTCCAGCTCCTCCTGTTTGTTACCCATGCTGCGTGCATTGGTGTAGATGCACTTCAGCTGGGCCATTGCCTTATCTCCCAGCCTTGCCATTGTTCCCCCTGGCACAGCTCCAACAATCCTTGCTTCAGCCCCATCCCCCTTCTTACCTAGTTTAAAGCCCTCTCAATGAGCCCTGCCAGTTCCTGGCCCAGGATCCTTTTTCCCCTAAAAGATAGGGACCCGTCTGTGGCCATCAGGCCGGGTGCCGAGTAAAGTGCCCCATGGTCGAAAAACCCAAGATTTCTGCATTGGCACCAGCCCCGGAGGCACGTGTTTAACAGGTGGGCTTTCCGTGTCCTCTCTGTACCCCTCCCTGCCACTGTAGGGATGGACGAAAACACCACCTGTATTCCCGCTCCATCCACTAACCGTCCCAGCCCCCTAAAGTCTCTTTTGATAGCCTTCAGGCTTCTCTTTTCAATGTCGTCACTACCTGCCTGGACTATCAAAAGAGGATAATAGTCAGAGGGGCGTACCAGGTTGGGAAGCTTCCTGGCAACATCCCTGACCCTGGCCCCAGGGAGGCAGCAGACTTCCCTACAGGTAGGGTCAGGCCGACAAATAGGGTCCTCTGCTCCCCTAAGAAGAGAGTCGCCCACAACGATCACCCTTCTGTCTTTCTTGGTGGAGGCAGTCCTGAGGCGTGGAGTTGACTTCCTTGCCCTAGGCATCCTCCTGGGAACACTTGCTACCTCTTCCTCACCCACCAGTCTCTCGAGCTCCAGGGCCTCAAACCTGTTGCGTAAGGGCACCTGGGAAGGTGGGGCCGGAAGGGGAGGGTATCGCCTGCGATGTCGAGCAGGGACCTGTTTCCATTCCTCCTCAACTCCCAGATCCCCTCCCTCTGCCCGACGGCGACAGGGGAGGGGGTCCACCCCCATTTGGGGTGTCTCACCTCAATACCTCTCCTTGAGGCCCTGCAGGGAGTAGCTCCACCAGTCTATCTACCGCTCACACTCCCTGATAGCCTTCAACCTCTCCACCTCCTCCTTGAGTTCTGCCACCATGCGGACCAGGTCATCCACCTGCTCGCACCTCACGCACGCAGTTTCTCTGCCTCCCACCGATGGCAGCAACAGGCTCAGACACTCCCTGCATCCGGTGACCTGAACTGCGGCACTTTTTAACGGGTAGTCGGTCTGGGTGTGTACCGACTTCCTGGAGAGTGCACTGTGCCTGGTGGAGACCATTATCACCTAGCTAAAGGCTGTCGTTAAGGAGGTGTTCGGATGGGCGGGGGGGAGCTCCGCCCTTCCTGCTCGCCCCGCCTGTGCGAACTGCCGCGCGAACTGCCGCGCCCCGCCCTTCTGACGCGCCACACCCTGTTTGCCCGTCCTGGTCGCCGTGCTCCCTAGAGGCAGCTTTTGAACGGCCAGGGAGGGGGCGCAGCTGGCTCCGCCTACGCCTCGCCAGCCTCCCTCACAAGGGCTGCCGTGTCCTGGCGGCTCCCTCAAGTAGGCTCGATGCCGGAAAAATTAGCCCTGCCTGTTCCGATCCCCCGCTCCGCTGCAGAACGGGTCTGCCCCGGAGCCGATCGCCTCCACAATTATATTATTGTCTATAATATTTTTTATATTTATTTTATTTTTTTATTTTTTTTTATTTATATTATTGTCTATCTTTTAGGTGGCGCTTGAGTGACTCTAGTAAAGCATATCTTAGTTATGAATGTTGAAAAGTTCTCCCGTCTCCGTTTAAAGTAAAGGGTTCCGAGAAATTCAGAGTGCATGCTCAGGGAGGGGTGGTCGCACCTTGGAGGCGGGTAGCTTTTGGGATGGAGGTGTGTTTTGGTATTATAATGATATTATAATGAGTAGAAGTACACTAGGGTACAGCATTTGTCAAAAAATGACAGGTCCTTGGCTCGGGGTAGCAAAAGTTTGGCTTTTCAGTCTCAGTGTGCACAAGAACAATCTGGTCCCCACCAGGTCACAGAGCCTAGCCGTGGTGTCTCCACTCCACTCTACGCTCTGTACTGTTCCTTAGAGTCAGCACACCAGGTTCCCCCATTGTGATAGCATCTAAGGTTGGAAGCCTAGGGAACGCTCAGGTAGAATCATAGAATCACAGAATCATAGAATATCCCGAGTCGGAAGGGAACCATAAGGATCATCAAGTCCAACTCCTGGCACCGCACAGGTCTACCCAAAAGTTTAGACCATGTGACTAAGTGCACAGGCCAATCACTTTTTAAATTCAGACAGGCTTGGTGCAGTGACTATGTCCCTGGGGAGCCTGTTCCAGTGTGCAACCACCCTCGTGGTGAAGGACCTCTTCCTGATGTCCAGCCTAAATTTCCCCTACCTCAGCTTAACATCATTTCCGAGGGTCCTATCACTGGTATTTATGGAGAATAGGTCACCTGCCTCTCCACTCCCCCTCGCGAGGAAGTTGTAGACCGCGATGAGGTCCCCCCCTCAGCCTCCTCTTCTCCAGGCTGAACAGGCCCAGTGACCTCAGCCGCTCCTCATATGTCTTCCCCTCTAGGCCCTTCACCATCTTCGTCACCCTCCTCTGGACACTCTCCAACAGTTTAATGTCCTTTTTGTACTGTGGTGCCCAGAAGTGCACACAGTACTCGAGGTGAGGCCGCACCAGCGCAGAGTAGAGCAGGACAATCACCTCCCTCGACCGACTAGCCATGCCGTGCTTGATGCATCCCAGGGTACGGTTGGCCCTCCTGGCTGCCTGGGCACACTGCTGGCTCATATTCATCTTCCTGTCAACCACAACCCCCAGATCCCTCTCTGTGGGGCTGCTCTCCAGCATCTCATCGCCCAGTCTGTATGTATAGCCAGGGTTGCCCCGTCCCAGGTGCAGGACCCAGCACTTGCTTTTGTTAAACTTCATGCAGTTGGTGATCGTCCAGCTCTCCAATCTGTCCAGATCTCTCTGCAAGGCCTTTCCACCCTCATCCGAGTCCACAACTCCTCCAAGTTCTGTGTCATCAGCAAATTTGCTCAGAACACCTTCTAGTCCTACATCCAAATCATTTATAAAGACATTGAAGAGGACTGGCCCTAAAATGGAGCCTTGGGGGACCCCACTAGTGACCATCTGCCAGCCAGATGTGGCCCCATTTACCACAACCCTTTGAGCCCTGCCAATTGCTCACCCATCGTATGATGTTTTTGTTAAGTTGTACACTGGACATTTTGTCCAGTAGGATCCTATGGGAAACCATGTCAAAAGCTTTGCTGAAGTCCAAAAAGATCACATCAGCTGGTTTCCCTTGGTCAACTAGATGGGTGATCTTATCATAAAAGGAAATCAAATTTGTTAGGCAGGACCTACCCCTCATGAACCCATGTTGGCTGGGACCAATGACAGCATTGTCCCCCAGGTGTTAGTCCGCGGCCGAAGGAACAAATGCAGCCGACTCCATATGAATGGTAAAGCATAGTTCTACTTTATTGACCGGATAGTGCATATTTATACAGATTGTTATAATTATGCCTATTAGTCACTTACTGATTGGCTAAGCCTAAAGGTTATTTTAGTTTATGTTCCCCCTACTTGCGGTTACATACGGACATAGCTTCCTCACATTTCTGGCAGTTGTTTTCCCCTTAGAAACCTCCTCTTCGAGATAAGGACATTTTTCCTTGCCACATAGGCACCTTTTTTGCCAACCTCGGAATTTTCCATTCCCCAGTCATGCTAACTGAGGTCTATTCTTAAAACAAACTCTGGTCAACCAATTGCTCTGTGGATATATGTCCATGCCCCATAGACCAATTCCCAACAATTCCCCCTTTTTCTTTTATTACGAGCAGTACTTGGCCGAAAGTGTTTTCCATCAGACGTCGAATACATGACATAATACAACTACAATTACATGATATAGCACAACTTAAACCTAATAACACTACAATTACTATGATCACTTAATGGTAACACAACTTAAACCTAATAACACTACAATTACTATAATCACTTAATGGTACAAGGTATGTAACAAAAGGTGCGCTAGGGCTGGCTAGACTTGCACAGAAGGTGGTGGTATTCAGTTTCCTAGCCAGGGATACCCAGACATTCTCCTTAGGATCGAAGGCTGTCCTTAGCAGTCCTTGAAGTGTCGCAGCCCACATCATTGTCAGAATGATTATCAGGAACCTCTTCATGGTCGTCTACGGCGTGTGCAGATTCTATGGCTGCTTTAGTCCACTTTGCAGGGATCCACTGGGTACCTGTTTCCGGCACCGCTTCAAAATCCCTATAACATTTTTGCAAGTAACCCTTTAACCACATTTATCACAGTACCACATACAATGATGATTGACACCACAGCAAACAGAATCCTTAATCCCTCTTTGACTAATCCCAGTAACCATCTATGCATTGTTTCAAACAAATCAGTGAACCATTGATTGAAAGGATTGATACCATATTGAATCTTTCTCATGTGCTCTTTCAGGAAAGTAATGAATTTGTGAATTGACTCATTATGATCAAAAAGTTTTAAACAGTACATTCCCTTAAATTTCTCCAAGCGGCTACTTCAAACAATGACTCCGTACTTGTGAAACATGATTTTGCTCAACCAATCGCAACTAGTCCCGCTAGTTGTTTGCAGTCTACTCCCCGTTTTTCTAAAAAGCGCTGCAATAAATCTAGGGCTACTTCATTTTCCATTATGTATATCTTTCCTGCGCTACGGCAAAATTATGTATATCTTTCCTGCGCTATGGCAAAATAATCTCAACCTGCGCTATGGCAAAATAACCGCGCTCTCACTCACACAGTACACAGCACAATCGCACACCCAGAGGCCTCTGGCACATCTCACTCTCAATCATACCACAACCTCAATCATACCACAAGAATATAATTTAGAATGATAAGCAAACAAACAAGTATTGTCTCTCATTGTGTTCCTCGTGAGGTGACTTGTAACACTTTGTTTTAAAACCTTACCCTTACACAAATACTTTCAACACAAAATACCTGGACATTTAAGAATAACACATACAATTATTAACACTCCAGTTAGTATCCCTCCAGCAGCCGAAAACATACTGTTTGTCTGCAGCTTCAGGAGATCTTTGTCTGCTCCTGCGGTGAGCAGCTGAGAGTGGAGTCCCCTCCGAGCCAGACGCTCAGGGTGCACCTAGGGGCGTCCATACCGCAGCCGATCCCCGCAGCCGAGCAGAGTGTCTGCTCAAGTATCTCTGTTGTGGCATAGGCTTGCTTCTCGGCCCAGCATACCAATTTTTCTAAGTTGTTACGTGCGGCCAGAGGTGCCACTCCAGGCACTACAATTGCCAATGCCGCTCTAGCTGCAACCCCACACAATTCAACATTATCATTGCAATCCGGTGCAAGCAATGCCCACTTATGTCTGGTGATCTCATGCAACTGTAACAAGCTAGGAGCAAATACAATGAGTTTATCTAAGTTACATGGACATCTGATAGCATTTGCAGGGATACCTTGCCAGGCCCTATCCCCACAAATCAGAAAAACATCAGGAGGTAAGGCCAAAGCTGTACAATTGTTCCAAACACTGTAGTTGTTACCCCTTGTCTCCGTGCCATAAACCCCTAAACCCTGCTTAGCAGCGTCATTGTAATCACAGGTGTTATTTGTATTTCTGTACTCGTATGGCCCTTTCCAGGTTCCTGTAGCAGGATTCATCTGATAGCCACGGCTACATTCACATTTGCAGCCACCTTTCAGGTTGATACAGATTTGACTACAGATACCAGGGTTTTGGCATTCATCAATATCTCCACAGTTTCTCTTGTCTACAAACTCAAACCCAGCTGGACAGTCACATTCATTTTTGTTGCATTCCTTCAGGGGCTCATCACCCCAGTCCTTGCAGTCTCTCTGCTGGTTACATACTTTACTGATATCTATGCATTCTCCACTTCTGCACTTGAATTTGCCAGGTCCAGAGCACTGAATAACATTGTTACAGTTGGCTTCATCAGTGCCATCCAGACAGTCTCTCACACCACTGCACTGCCTACTCCCATGGACACAGTTCCCATCTTCACATCTGAACTGGTCTGGCCTGCAGGTCCGAGAAGGGCAGTTAATTTCATCTCTTCCATCCTTGCAATCAGGATCTCTGTCACAGTCTTTTTCACCATCACATTTCCAGGACACTGGGATACACTGGGTTGACTGAGGACCACAGCTGATTTCATTTACCCGGCATGTTCTCATATGACACAGCTCAGCAGCAGTGCCCAGGCAGGCGAGGGCGAACAGCAGGCAGAGTGCCCCGCAGCGCAGCAGCACCCACCACTGCCCCGCACCGTCACCTGTGTCACTTATACCACTCCTATTACCCGTGCTGTTAGTGTCAGTGGCATCCTCCTGGTACCGTTTCTGTCTTTGTCGCCCCTTACTCTCCCCCTTTTCTTTTTGCCACTGACCATTTACCACAAATGGATGAGACACATGTTTACTAGTTAGGAAAGAGAGTGTAACGTCTGCTATATGGCTGCAGGCAGTGCCAGCTGCAACCTTAGAAGCTGTTTGTGAAAGAGCCTGCTGGTGGTCATTTGGCAGTGTAATCTGCGTCTCTGCACTCCTGCCCCACAATAAAGGTAAATCGTCATTAGTAATTCGAAGAATGTGGCAACCCCACAGAATGTTATCCAGAAACATAGTTATAACACCGATCTGGGGACGAATAGTCTTTTTTGCAGTGCAAGATAAACGTCTTATAAAAGGAATGCGAATGCTAGAGTGACGCAGCACAGCCAGATTATAAAATGAATGCTGGAGTAAAGCAGCACAGCCAGCGCTGCCCACACCTGTCGTGCTCGACAGTTACGGCGAGTCTGCAGCAAGGCTACAGCTGCGAAGGCTTGCTGGTGTGCCTGTATAAGATCTTTCCGTAAATCGCGTACTGCTTCGGCTGCCGTTGTCCACCAACGCCCCTGGTCTCCCGCAGCAACTCGATCTCGGATGTGCCTCATCGCACCGCGATTATTTCAATGTCCCGCGTTTTCCGCGGCTCCTTTTCCCGCATCCCTGCGCGGTTCCATTTCCCGCGTTTCCCCGCGGATCTTTTCCTACGCTCCCCGCGGTTTCTTTTCCCCGTGTCTCACCGTGAGTCCTTTGTCCGGGTCGTGAGTCCTTTGTCCGGGTCGGTGCTTGGAGTTTCTCAATGTCTCTCAGGTGTTCCGGCCTCCGCCAGGTCTGTCCTTGTCTCTCGCAGTTGGCCGCAGCCCTGCAGCATAAGTCAGTGCTCTCTCCATGCGGTGGTAGGCATTCTGTGTGCCTCGGGTCTCCCGGCGCCGCTCCGGTCCCTTGCCGCCGCTCCGGGCTCTCGGCACCGCTCCGATGTCCCGGCGCCGCTCCGATGTCCCAGCGCCACTGCGATGTCCCGGCGCCGCTGGTGTCAGCCTGTTCGGGTCTCTCCTGTTCAGGTCTCAGCCCTGCAATCAGCATGCAGCCTTTGCCCTGTAGCCCACGCAGATGGCGAACTGTTTAGTTCAGGCCTTCGGAGGCGACACACCAACTGTCGTAACAGTGTTTAGCAGTGTTCGATCACTCTGGACCCCCTGGTCACTGCTGTCCGGTGCCCCTCTGCTTCAGCCGCCTTTTGTCTGTCCCTGTTCGGGCGCCATTTGTTAGTCCGCGGCCGAAGGAACAAATGCAGCCGACTCCATATGAGTGGTAAAGCATAGTTCTACTTTATTGACCGGATAGTGCATATTTATACAGATTGTTATAATTATGCCTATTAGTCACTTACTGATTGGCTAAGCCTAAAGGTTATTTTAGTTTATGTTCCCCCTACTTGCGGTTACATACGGACATAGCTTCCTCACATTTCTGGCAGTTGTTTTCCCCTTAGAAACCTCCTCTTCGAGATAAGGACATTTTTCCTTGCCACGTAGGCACCTTTTTTGCCAACCTCGAAATTTTCCATTCCATAAGCTACTCCCTCATCTTCCCAGGCCTCAGATCCACCTGTTTATCTCTCTCTCAAGGACAGACTACTCCTTGCATATTTTCACAAGAATGCTTCTCATCCGGCCTATTCCATGGCTATAAACTCTGCATTTTCTTTGCCTTGCTTGTACAATTCCTCTAGGGACCCGTGCCCTTGCTCTTTGAGCCATTCTTCAACAATTCCCCCTTTTTCTTTTTGTCCAGGCAAGACCCCATTTGTCATCTTTGTTACCCCTTTCATAATACAATGATAAACTATCTTGACAACAATGATTAACAGCAGTATAATAAGCAGCAATCTCAAACCCTCCTTAATAAGGGATACAAGCCAAGGGGAAAGGTCACCAAACAGGGATTTCAACCAGGTATCAAACGGGTTAACATTCACTCATATTCTATTCACATGTTCTTTTAGCCAATCCAACCTTTTATAGATTGACTCACTATGATCTGACAAATTAAAACAGCACATTCCTTCAAAGTCCTCGCAACCGTGTCCTTGGGCCAGCAGCAAGAAATCAATGGCTGTCCAATTCTGCAGCACTGAGTGTCATAGACTGTCCATATCATCCATCATTTGAGAGAGGATGTCAGTAGTTGCACTGAACTGTTTCACTGTCCAGCATGCCAACTTTTCTATTTGTGTCAGCACCCGCGCGGCTGCCACCCCTGGAGTGAAAAAGGAGGCAAATATTCGTGCGGTTGCTGACCATAATTCAACATCATCTTTACAGTCAGGTGTTAGACCGTGAGTGTATCTTTTCGCTCTACTGGACATCGTCTTGGAGATATTCAGCCAGTCCTGGTGGCAAGGTGCAAATAATCGCAATCGACCAAGGTAGCAGGGACCTCCGTACGCATTTGCTGGTATCCCCTGCCATGCTCGGTCTCCACAAATTGTCATCCATTCCATGAAGGCCCACACAATGGCCGATAGTTCCAGTGTTTGTAGAGTATCTCCCAATGTGGCTGGCTGTAGTTGTTGTGATCTGGCGGCGTCTGACTCCAGATGGGCTGCATCGCAGGCGGGACGGGTGTTGGGATCGTGGGTGGCGGTGCCGTCTCGTGGTGGGCCGGTAGAGTGGGGTTGGAATATTGCACGGGCTGCCCTCATGCTCTCTAGGCATATCTCCGGCCCTAACTGAACCTGCATATCCACCGATGCAAATCTCCTAACCCCCATTAATTGCTCGGTAGTTACGTATTCTAAATGATCTCCCGGTGGTCGGGGTGTGTGAGCACCGATATCACATATGCGTTGCCAATGAGCCTGCCATAGCAGCTGGCCAGATTGTGTCATAATCATTCTTACAATAGTTTTGATGTCCTTGGGACATAAAATACTGCTGCCCCAAATATAATTAAGCGGCTGCTTGGTCGGCTCACTATGCAACCCACTCTCGTTTACTGTGGCTCTCAGCTGGGATAGTAGTTTCCAGTCAAGCAGGGTGTGAGCTCCCTGCAGACCCGCAGACCCCTGCCCATAAGTTACTGGGAAAGCCTGATCAGTGAGCGGGCTCAGCAATTCAAAGTCCTGAGCGTCTGCCGCCTCTCTGGCTATCGCCTGCCAATTAACCCTTTCTATCCCCTGTGGGGAAGGCTTTGGCAGTGGCTTAGTGGGAGCCTTACGGCTCTCCTTGGGTGTATCCTCTTTCGGTTTAAAAATGAGTCGCACCACCACCTCCTCCTCGCTGTCAGAGACCCCGTTTTCTGCTCCTGAGACTTGTATCCCAATTTCAACCGTGGTCGGAAGGGGTGGCACCGTAGGCCATGTCTCCTGATCTGCGTCTGGGCTTTTATTAGGAGGGGGAGAGTGGTGACGCCCCGGGGGGCCCTGGCGACGGGTGCCGTGGCTTAACAGTTATCGGTCTCCCAGACGGTGGTATAGCACCAGAGTGTGAAAACTCGTATAAGTATTAGACCTGTTAATAGTTGCTAATCACAATATTGATCGCTTTGATCTCAGGTCTGCTGTGCCTGTTTTACAAATTGAGTTATATAGCACATTACTTACTGTATGTGTTCCCTGTCATGCTGTTTATCCTTTCTGGGGGCTGGTTTAAGAACATTAGTTTACTGTACGGTGTAACACTGGCTTATGACATGATAAAATTGCTGGTCATGAGACTAACTTGGTATTTGTACTCAGCAATGTCGTCGACTCCATACTTTGGAAACCGTATCTCGGAAACTATTAGCAATTACACCTATTGCCTTTTTTCATCAGGGAGCCAATCTGTAGAGGGGAAAGGGGAAGATATTTTTTCTTACTCGATCACTCTTCCTTTCTCCTTCACCACCCCCTTATCCTCCTTGATCACTCTCCCTTCCTCCTTCACCACCCTCTTATCCTCCGAGCTTGTTACAATAGCTCTCCAAGATATTGAATATCCTTGGGATACTCAGACCAGCATGGTCTTGTTGTTATGTCTCCTGAATGTGCTTCAGGTTTTGTTTAAAGTTAAACAGCTACTGAGGAATCTCATCCAGAGATCTGCCCTGAGGCAGGATAGTTATGAGTAACAGGGAGTATGAGAGGATATGGGCATGTATCTAGAGCAGCGGGCACCTCCAGTGTTCTGGAAATTCACCCCGAACAACTGCAAAATCCTAAAAAACTTCTAGAATACTTGAAAAAGGTGTGTCATCACTCAGGCAGTTCAAAAGAGACACAAATCACTGCAATGTGCTGGGGTCTAGCCTATGCCTATCGAGCTGCAATCAATGCCACTAGTGACAGACCCTGCAGCCACTCCAAGTCCTGTGACAGGCCCAAAGGCCACTCCAACCCATGCAGCCACTCCAACCCCTACGATGGACCCTATGGCCACTGCAGCCGCTGAAGCCACTCCAGCCCCTGCGGCTGCTCCAGCCCCTGCAGCCTTTCCAACCCCTGTGACAGGGTCAGCGGTTTTTCCAACCCCTGTGGCGGGCCCTGTTTGTACCAACCCCTGTGGCAGACACTGAGACACTATGACTGGATCAGAGAAACGAGCTGTATAAGTGCAAGTTGCCCTGGAGCCAAGTTGAAAAAATGGTTTAGAGACTCAGATCGTTTAGAACGCAGAGAAACTCCTGCTAAGACTAGGTATGGAGAAGACTAGGCCAGGCCATCAGAGGAACAGGAGGATGAAGATGAAGATGTCGCAAAAACAACAGTAACTACCCAAACCCTATACCAGTGTGAGCTACAAGATGTGCAAAAAGATTTTGGTCACTGCATAGGTGAGTATCTTGTCACCTGGCTGTTCCGGTGCTGGGACACCAGAGCCAATAGTCTAGAATTAGAGGGCAAGGAAGGCAGGTGGCTGGGATCCCTTCCTGGAGATGCAGGCATTGACAAAGCAATTGCAGATGGAGCACCAGGCTACAGCCTCTGGAGGCATCTCCTGTCAGGTGTGAAGGAAAGGTATCCCTTCAAGGAAGAACTTTTATGTCTACCAGGCAAGTGGACCACTATGGAGAAGGGAATCCAGTACCTGAGGGAATTAGCAGTACGGGAGGTGATTTATAGAGACCTAGACAACGAACAAATATCCACAGATCCAGATGAAGTCAAGTGTACACGACCCATGTGGCGGAAGTTTGTACGGAGTGCACCATCATCATATGCCAGCTCATTGGCAATAATGGCCTGGAAAGAGGATGAGGAACCCACAGTGGATGAAGTGGCTAAGCAACTCCGGCAGTACAAAGAAATTTAACCTCTTCCCTACAGGCCTGTGTCTCGGCTGTGGAGAACCTTTCTCAAGAGTTCCACCAACTAAATGAGAATACTTTGGAGAAACTTTCTGGACGTCCACCAACTTGAAGAGAATTTATCTTCCTCCCCACCTGTACAAACCAGTGTCTCAGTTATCAGGGGTAAGCATCCATCTATGCAAGGAAGACGATATGGTGGGTACACACCCTGTGCCACTCTGTGGTTTTACCTACGTTACCATGGAGAGGACAGGAGAAAATGGGATGGAAAATCTACATCAACACTACACACATAGGTACGTGAGTTGCAAATAAAAGCAATTGTAAAAAAGGGGTTCTCTGAGAAGCTTGCTGTTCCAACTTCCAGCGGACAGACCTCCAGACACAGAAATGAAGATTCTGACCAGGATTAGAGAGGCCCTGCCACCAGACAGGGTGAGGAAAGGGACAATCGGGTTTACAGAACTGTGTGGATTCAATGGCCTGGCACGTCAGACGCACAGATGTATAAGGCTTAAGTAGACACCTGTGAACAGTGTACTGTAATGCCATCAAGCTATAAAGGGCCAGAACCCATCTGTATTTATGGGGTGATGGGGGGATCCCAGCAGTTGACTGTATTGGAGGCTACTAAAGTGAGTCTGACTGGGAATGAGTGGGAAAAGCACCGTATTGTGACTGGCCCGGATGCCCCATGTATCCTTGGCATAGACTATCTTAGAAGAGGATATTGCAAGGACCCAAAAGGGTTCTGGTGGGCTTTCAGCATAGCTGCCTTAGAGACAGAGGACATTAAGCAAAATTGTCTACCTTGCCTGGTCTCTCAGAGGACCCTTCTGTTGTGGGGTTGCTGAAGGTTGAAGAACAGCAGGTACCAATCACTACCACAACTGTGCACCGGCAGCAGTATCGCACCAACCGAGACTCCCTGATTCCCATCCATAATCTAATTCATCACCTGGAGAACCGAGTGATCAGCAAGACTCACTCACCTTTCAATAGTCCCATATGGCCAGTGCGAAAGTCTAATGGTGAGTGGAGACTAACAGTGGACTATCGTGGCTTGAACGAAGTCACGCCACCACTGAGTGATGCATTGCCGGACATGCTAGAACTCCAAAACAAACTAGAGTCAAATGAAGCCAAGTGGTATGCCACAACTGATATCGCTAATGCATTTTTCTGCATCCCTTTAGCAGCAGAGTGCAGGCCACAGTTTGCTTTCACTTGGAGGGGTGTCCAATATCCTTGGAATCGGCTGCCCCAGGGGTGGAAACACAGCCCTAGCATTTGCCATGGACTGATCCAGTCTGCGCTGGAACAAGGGGAAGCTCCTGAACACCTGCAGTACATCGATGACATCATTGTGTGGGGTGACACAGCAGAGGAAGTTTTTGAGAAAGGGAAGAAAATAGTCCAAATCCTTCTGAAGGGCGGTTTTGCCATAAAACAAAATAAAGTCAAAGGACCTGCACGAGAGATCCAGTTTTTAGGAATAAAATGGCAAGATGGATGTCGTCAAATCCCAATGGATGTGATCAACAAAATAACTGCTGTCTCCACTGACTAGCAAAAAGGAAACAAACTTTCCCAGGCGTCATGGGGTTTTGGAGAATACACATTCCAAATTACAGTCTGTTTGTCAGCCCGCTCTATCAAGTGACCCGTAAGAAGAATGATTTCAAATGGGGCCCTGAGCAACGACAACTTTGAACAAATTAAGCGGGAAATAGTTCATACAGTATCACTTGGGCCAGTTTGAACAGGACCAGATGTAAAGAATGTGCTCTACACCGCAGCCGGGGAGAATGGCCCAACTTGTAGCTTCTGGCAGAAAGGGCCTTGGGAAACTCGAGGTCGACTCCTAGGGTTTTGGAGCTGCAGATACAGAGGATATGAGGCCCGCTATACTCCAACCAAAAAAGAGATATTGGCTGCATATGAAGGAGTTCGATCTGCTTCAGAAGTGATCGGTACTGCACCACAGCTTCTCCTAGCACCCTGACTGCTGGTACTAGGCTGGGTGTTCAAAGGAAGGGTCCCCTCTACACATCATGCAACTGATGCTATGTCGAGTAAGTGGGTTGCACTGATCACACAGCGGATTCGAATAGGAAACGCCAGTTGCCCAGGAATCTTGGAAGTTATTATGGACTG